>NC_136413.1:37631250-38975000 GCF_051521515.1 Lactuca serriola | reverse complement strand
TAATCAACTTTCAAAATATTAAATTTTTTAGTGCATTAAATAGAATAAAAAAATTAATCCATATTCCATTCCAACAGAACTGGAATTCGTGATTCAAAATCAAAATCAAAAGGCAATTGGATGAAAAATTCATAGATGAGGGTTCATTTTAATTAATAAAGTTTACAAAGTAAATGACTTACACAGGAGGGTATACCTCCTGTGTTCGGTTTCTAAAAGAATAAAAACTATAAAAAAATATCTATATTCTATTCCAACAGAATTGGAATTCTTGATTCCATTTCGATAGAATTTGAATTGAAGATTCGGTTACCGTATGCATTCTATTGGAAAAATATCAAAGTGAAAAATGTATAAATCAGTAGAACAATGGATATGATATGCAGAATCGATAAACATTTGATAAAAATTCAATCACTAACCATGAATACAATTTGAAGCCATAACATGTTGAGCGATCAATACAACAATATTTCTCTTTGGCATTTCATCAAACACTTTTAGGGCAACTGTTAATTTTGGTCCTAACAAAACCATCCAATTGCACTAAAATCGAAGCACACTGATCAAATCTCAGATAATAGAATATTGTAATCAACAAAGAAAATAAGATACCTAATTGAGTTTTAAATTAACTTTTATTCTGTTTCAACATGTGTTTCCTTTTGATTGACAGTCAATGAATCACCAAAGAAGCAACATCCAGTTTCCTTATTTCTTCTTCTGAGTATCATGTTCCAGTCAAGAACACGGTGTTATTCTTGACAAATCAATCAAGAAAATGGGACATCACACCTTCATTGCCTCTCCTTCATTTTCCCTGTCAAAACACCAAAGCTCAAACACCCAATCAAAACACCCATGGATTTCCTTTAAAACTCAAACCCATATCCCCTTCATTATATCGATTTTCCAGGAAAACCCAAACACACCAATGATTTCTATTAAACATCAAATAAAAAAAAAATTTTTTTTACCTGATTGATGATCGACGACCAGTAAACTAGCCAAACACCCCTTGATCGACGAATGATAACACCTCCTGCGGCCAGTCAAAGACCGGAGACCCTTTCCCTTACTTCTCGTCGATCCTCACTGCCAAACTACCCTCATCGGAGATGCTGTTTGTCACCACCCATGTTATTGGCTGCAAATCCTTCCTCCCTCGTTCTTTCTGTAAATCAACAACAACCAAACACTCATAGAATCATCGACCACCACCAAGTTCTCTCATCCCCTACTCGTTTTCTAGTCGGGTTTAAGGCTTCAAGGGTGGCTCCCTGCCACACACCACTGTCTTCTCCATCGTAAATCTTCGATTAAAACTTCCATTCTCCTACAAGAAATCCTCGAGAAATTATTTTGAGTCGAGATGATTTTGTGATCGATGGCCGACTAATAAAGGGATATTAGTTTGGTAGGGTTTAACTAATTAAGGAGATATTAATTGAAATATTTTTTTACCATAATTAGATAAACCAAGTTTACCATTATACCCTTTTTAATTTATTTAATGATTTATTATTTCCTGAATTCTCATTGGTGCGTTTAGGAACACAATACTTGCTAAAAACATTTGAACCTAACTCTCTCTCTCTCTCTCTCTCTCTCTCTCTCTCTATATATATATATATATATATATATATATATATATATATATATATATATCTAGGTTTTGGTTCCGGTGAGGACTGAAAAAACGGTGACAACTACGAGAATAATTCTCCACCACCCATTTCATCAAGGGCACAAACGTCAAACCCATTGCTTAGATATGGTGCGTTCGCATGCGACCCACGTCCCTGATAATTAATACAAACTCGAGGATTTAATCACGTGCGGTGAACGTCCATGAAATGTCATTTAAGAGGGTTTTACTATTTATTTTCGATTATTTTGGTTTTTTTTTATTTTTCGTTAAAAAAATTCAAAAGAAAAATAATTAAACATATATATGCACGGTTTTAACGTTTTTTTTAATTTTTTTCTTGTTTTTTTTTTCATTTTTAAAATCTTACTATATACTTGAAGATACTAGTGTTTTTCTCTATTTTTGTTTTGTTGGGATGAAAATCCTTGAAGATCGATTAGATTAAACAGGTAAGTAAAGAACACAAAGATGATTAAACAGATGCTGAATGGTTAAAAATCACGCCTTAGATGAAATCAATGAAGAATTTCAACTGAAGAGGCGTGCTAGGGTGTACAAAAGATATCTTAGCAGAAGCATTAACTTTCTACGGTGCATGCATGCACTATTAATACTTAAACCCTAATAAATGAGGCGGCTTGGACATGCCTAATACCAAATACAAAATGGACTAATAATTAACAGCCCAATGACGCAATATCTAACACCTAACAATCTCCCCATTTGCGTCAATTGAGGCGAGAGATGCTTCACCGCTGAGTCTTCTTGACTGTCTTGAAGAAATAAGTATAATGATAGAAATTAAAACGTTAAGTAAATAAATTTTAAAAGATTAATTTACAATAAAAACAACTATAAATAACATTAAACCACACATTATATTTAATTTTATTCATCAGTAACTTGCAGATAGAAGTCATTCAAACGGTTGAGATTATGTAGTTATAATAGGTACATATATTATCATATAATTCAAAATAATCAATATATTGGATCAATTTAGTATACGAATTATTATATCAAATTTAACAACGACATTATTGTTATATTAAAAAAAACATATATTTGTAAATTTTTTAACTATATGTGTGTTTATGCGCAAAACACGGGCATTCGACTAGTCATACTATATTACAAATGAAACATTTTTTCTTTCACCACGTTCATTTAAAACTCTCATGTATTTTTCCTTTCACTACATTAATTTGAAACTCCTATGACTTTTCAGTTTTTTTCTAATAATAATTATAAGTTGGTTAATAAGGTTAAATAAATATCAAATCTAATGTGTCATCACATATAAACTAAATTTTAATATTAAAATAATATATTTACTTCTACTTATTAAGTGATTTTTTTTAACTTTTAACATATTATACTTAATTTAATAGTTTTAATATATTGTTGGATGTAAATCATTATCATTTTAAAGATACAATTTTGGAACAATTTGTATAAAATACTTAAATTATTAATTTGAATATAACATTACAAGGTCAACTTAAATAAAAATTTTAGTTTAACTTAAACAACCCAAATAATATTTTTTAAATAGTTAAAATTGATTAATTGTAGTGTTTTTCTAATGATGATTATAAGTTGGTTAATAAGGTTAAATAAATATCAAACCTAAAGTCTAATCATAAATATACTAAATTTCAATTTTAAAATAATATCTTTACTTCTACTTATAAAGTTATGCCTTTAACTTTTAATATATTATACTTAATTTATTAGATTTAATATGTTGTTGTATGTAAACCATTATCGGTTTAAAGGTTCGACTATTGAACAGTTTGGACAAAATACTTACATTGTTATTTTAAATATAACATTACAATGTCAACTTAAATATAAATTTCAATTCCACTTAAAAAACCACAGAATATTTTGTAAATAGTTAAAAGTGATAATGCAAAAACTAAATTTTAATCTCAATTTAATTAAAATATTTCCTCAATATATTTTTATAATCATTAAAAGTTTTCAAATAAGTAACATAAAATAACTTACAATAACAATACTTAAAAACAACTCTATATAAATGATTATATTGTTACCTTTAAAATAAAAAAAAACAATATTTGATGTTTTAAATAATTATAATGATAAAAATTAAAACATTAAGGAAATAGATTTTAAAAAATTAATTAACATTAACAACAACTATAAATAACATTAAACCACATATTATATTTAATTTTGTTCATTAGTAACTCGCAGGTAGAAGTTATTCAAACGATTGATATTATACAGTTATAATAGGTCTATATATTATCATATAACTCAACAATTTAGTATACGAATTATTATATCAAATTTAACAACGACGTTATTGTTATATTAAAAGAAATATATATTTGTAAAGATTTTAACTATATGTGTTTATGCGCAAAACGCGAGCATTCGCCTAGTGATACTATATTATAAAGAAATCATTTTTCCTTTCACCACATTCATTGAAACTCCCATGTATTTTTCCTTTCACCATATTCATTTGAAACTCTCATGACTTTTCAGTTTTTTCTAATAATAATTATAAGTTGGTTAATAAGGTTAAATAAATATCAAACCTAAAATGTAATCACATATAAACTAAATTTCAATATTAAAATAATATATTTTCTTCTACTTATTAAGTGACTTTTTTTTAACTTTTCATATATTATACTTAATTTATTAGTTTTAATATATTATTGGATGTAAACCATTATCATTTTAAAGATACAATTTTGGAACAATTTGTATAAAATTCTTAAATTATTAATTTAAATATAACATTACTAGCTCAACTTAAATATAAATTTTAGTTTAAGTTAAAAAAAACCCAAAGAATATTTTGTAAATAGTTAAAGGTGATTAATTGTAGTGTTTTTCTAATCATGATTATAAGCTGGTTAATAAGGATAAATAAATATCAAAGCTAAAGTGTAATCATAAATATACTAAATTTCAATTTTAAAATAATATATTTACTTCTAGTTATAAAGTTATGTATTTAACTTTTAACATATTATACTTAATTTATTTAATTTAATATGTTGTTTTTTGTAAATCGTTATCAGTTTAAATGTACAACTTTTGAACAGTTTGGACAAAATACTTAAATTGTTATTTTAAATATAACATTACAATGTCAACTTAAATATAAATTTCAATTCTACTTAAAAAACCAAAGAATATTTTGTAAATAGTTAAAAGTGATAAATTTTAGTGATAATGCAAAAACTAAATTGTAATATCAATTTAACTAAAATATTTCCTAAAGATATTTTTATAATCATTAAAAGTTTTCAAATAATTAGCTTAAAATAACTTATAATAACAATAGTTAAAAATAACTATATATAAATGATTATATTGTTACCTTTAAATTCAAAAAACAATGTTTGATGTTTTAAATAATTATAATGATAGAAATTAAAATTTTAAGCAAATAAATTTTTAAAAATAAATTAATAATAACAAAAACTATAAATAACATTAAACCATATATTATATTTAATTTTATTCATGAGTAAGTCGTCGGTAGAGGTCATTCAAACGGTTGAGATTATGCAGTTATAATAGATGTATATTATCATATAATTCAAAATAATTAATATATTATATCAATTTAGTATACGAATTATTATATCAAATTGAATAAGAACATTATTGTTATATTTAAAAAAACATATATTTATATGGATTTCAACTATATTGGTGTTTCTGCGTGACGTTCGGGCATTCACCTTGTTAACTATCAAGGGCTCAATTTGTAACATCCCAAATTTCGAGTCCGAAAATTTCATTTTTAACAATTAACTTATAAAACCATTTACTGAAAAACATTGTCGATATCATAACAATCCATAAAACCATAATAAACATGTCTCAAAATCATAACATCGAACAATAATAAAATCAGATTACAATCCCATAGATCGCAAAATGCGGAACCCAATGTGTGTATGTGATGCACTGCTACTGCGCCGACTCCTTCCCCTTTAACGAAGAGGTACTTGAAACAAAACTGAAAACTGTAAGCACGAAGCTTAGTGAGTTCCCCCACCATACCACATATCCTACTATAAACATATTGTCAGGCATATCTAGGTGCCCTAGCTACCCTGCTAGGCATACCGAGGTGCCTAACCTACCCCTATAAGACATACACCGGGGTGTCCGACCCACCCCTCTGGTTTCTCTCAACCGGTTAAGGGGGCTATTCCCCTTATTACTACCACTATCACATATAACATATTATGCTAACACATAAACATACCAAGTAGCAGCAAAGCAGACGATTATCACAAAGACAATCATTTCAACTATAATCAACTACTAGTGGGCCGACCTTGGTGCCTTAGACCCACTTCTACTGGAAGGTAACTCACCTCAATGTCGTGTAGTAACTGCGCTGTCCTCGGTACAAAAATAGACTCTTCTCGACTCCCTAATTCCTACGCAACTTCGTTTCTACATTACCATTTCATACTCATAACCCTTACAAGGGTCACTAAATTCCAAGTCAAAGTCAAAGTCAAAATACTGGTCAAAGTCAACTTTGGTTGACTAGACTCGCCGACTTGGTTCACCAACTCGTCGAGTCCCCAAGTCCACAAAATGATACAACCTCGACCCTAGTCGTCGAGTCTAGCAAGAGCTCGACGAGTTTACCTTCAACAGATCATCGAAACCTTCTTCAACGGACTCACCGAGTTCATCCTCATCCGTATGAAGGTGGTTAGTCTATGACTTGCCGAGTTCTCCTTGAACTCGTTGAGTCCGTCTTCAAGTGGTTGGGACATTTCCTTGAACTTGCCGAGTTCCCACATATACTCGTCGAGTTCCCTGATTTCTAAGTCCTTATTGAGCCTAGAAAGCTGAGTGTTCTTCTATCTTAGCATTTGGTCCATCAACAGAAGGATTTGATGGGGAAAATACTGTTGGATTAGTGTCTAAGTCCATAACTATAATTGGTATACACTTGACCCGACCCGACATGGTCCATTTGGGTTGCATGGCATCATGCATTTGGATAGACCAAAATGAGAGAAATAACACTTAAGGTTTATTAATATATTATAGGTTCTAATATATTAATAAGATTATTTAATTAGTATTGATCAAGAATTAATCTAGAATTAATTAAGTGATCAAAAGAAGGCTAATTAAATATATAGGTTGATTGTGTAAATCATACATACTTGTATAGTGGGCTAATGCTCCATGGATTATCAAGTTGGGCTAAAACCCATAGGATGCTCCATGGTGTATTTGAACCCATGGATCCAAGGAAATGGAAATCCATGACAATTAGGGTTTACCCTAATTGTGTCACACTATATTTACATATCATTCTTGTCAAAATCGGCCACTAAGTCTATGTGTGGAGGGCAAGCCGATTTCATGAAGTGTTGATTTCTCTCTAAGTTATTCCAAGTGCATATGATGTTGTGTGAACCATTTGAGGTGTCACATTTGGGGCACTAGGCTCTTGAGCTCCATGGAATCAAGCACCAAACAAGAGGTATGTAATTCTACTAGAATTTATATTATGTGTACTTTATAGTATGCTAGTTAGAACAATACCTTGGAAAATTGATATTTGCATGTATAATAGAGAAAACATAGATCCAAGGTATTTAGGGTTGCATGTACACCATAGGAGTGTTAGATTGCTCAAAACCCAACAGTGGTATCAGAGACTAGGCTGGTTTTCAATTGTACTTGATGCAAACTGTTGAAAAAAGCTGGAAAAATTGATTTTCTGGCTGTCTGGGCACTGGACTCGTCGAGTCCACTGATGAACTCGCCGAGTCCATGAAGAAAATCATCCTACTCGACGATTAGGTTCATACACTCGACAAGTAGGAGCCCCTGACAGCATATTTTCGACTTTTAAAGCTGGAATTGGTCTAGAATCATTACCTTAAGCTACTTTGGACTTATAAAACCTATTTTTAAAGTGGTAATGATTATAGTAAAACAATTTCAATGCTATAATTAAAGTTTCAAGTTTATATATGTTTATGTAATTCTTGAAAATTGTTGGTTATGAATGTTCATGCTTGTGGGTTTTGTTAGATCATAGGAATTATGTGCAAATTGTTTTGTTAGTATAATTCTTGATCTTAATGAGTTTGTTTGGACTCCATAACTTGTCCTCAAGTTATGAATTAACAAAAGTTTTTTGTGTTACCTTGTTTATGTGTTGATTTAGATTATGAAAAAAAAGGTTATGTGCTAGTTGTTTTCAATCCATATTGATTTAAAAGTAGTTCATAAAATATGTTTTTGTAACTTGTCCTCAAGTCATATGAAAAGTCATATTTATAAATCTTAAAACTCATAAAAGTGCCATAGGTTACATAAAAATAAAGAGTCTTTTTCATTAAATGGTTTTATGACTCCATAACTTGTCCTC
Organism: Lactuca serriola; assembly: GCF_051521515.1. Lineage (NCBI taxonomy): Eukaryota > Viridiplantae > Streptophyta > Magnoliopsida > Asterales > Asteraceae > Lactuca > Lactuca serriola. The sequence continues at coordinate 38,966,937 of NC_136413.1, read as the reverse complement.
AAGTTATGGATGTTTAAAGAGTCACTTCATTAAAATTGTCATTAAAGAATGAGAGGTTACATAAAAATGAAGAGTCTTCATTTTAATGAACCATTAAACTCATAAGTTATGAATTGAAGAGTCTTGAAATAGTTTCAAAACTTTCCCTCAAGTTTTGGAATTTGTAAAGTTACCCCTCATGTATACTTTAATTCCTGAACCCTAGAATTTTATAAGTTTAAAATTCAACCCTTATACCATTATAATAATTTTTAATTATATAGATATGTATAAAAAAATTCAATATTACTGTTAGTAGGCCTCATTCACGAAGCCAATCTATAAGGGGGGTATAAGGTTATTGCCTATAAAATGGCAGTTTAATGGGTGTCCACTCTCACCCACCGCTTCCTTGACTAGTGGAGGGTCGTTAGCCGAACGCGTAGGAAATGACTATAATTCTCCCTTCATTAAAAGTATAATGATAAATACTAAGTAACTAAACACTTATTAATTCCCAATCTTAGTTACTTAGGAAAATGTGAAAAGGTGCTAACCCATGAAATTACACTTTATACCTTACCAAGTCGTTAGTGGAGCGCTTATGGTTAACCGACACACTAATAAGGACTAGTAAGAGTGGCAAAGGGTAACTTGACTTTATTATAGATCGGTGGAGCGTGTGTGGTTAACTGACACATCGATTAGGTGATAAATTTAAGGGTACCAAGTTAATTTGCATGGTTATTCACACCTTGTTTGTGATCCTCGGCATCCCAGTCACAAACTTGAGAGGGCACAATCGAAATTCAAACATGCCATTGAAAGTTCAATGTATCTCAAAAGATCTAGGAGTTTCAAATACAATTAAAACTTAATTATATTTCGTTTTTCATGGTGGAAATTGGTAAATCGGCATTTACTTACTTTAAACTATTTTATAATTTGGATTACGGCATCCCTCTTCCAGTTATAAATAGGTTGTTGGATCCTAGCCTTAATATTTCATATTAGGTGTTATATTAAGGACTTTAAATCAACTAACTTGAATTTCTCCCTTATAGATGTCTCCTTCAGACAACTATGGTCTTCCCAAATCTTTAGGAACAAGCTTCCTAATGAAGATGATATCCCAAATGGCAACCAAGGTGAAAGATCAATCCTTTTGTTGCGCATTAGTGGGACTAGAAATCATACTTCACCTCCTCCAATAAATCTCCCTATCCCACAAGTTTCAAGACTTGATAAGTTCTAAGTCACTCAATCCTTATTGGCAAGCAAAGTCTATATGTGCTTACATCTTAGAGGTTAAGTCGCATGTTGAGAAGCCGGGAGAGTCGGGTGTCAAAGTCTTGAGGAAAGTTGGCTATTGACTGGGTTCTTTATTCACTTCCTGATAACAGACTGTGACATGACCCTTAATGATCTTTCATGTTTGCTTGATGATGCTGAATCAACAATTATTTGGAGCATTGGTAAAGCAAATTAGATTGGAAGATCTACTTCCCAAACCTATTTGGACATTGACATTGGAAGTCCATAAAAATTTCTCTTCTCAATTGAAAGGGATCGGCCATGGTCAAGTTGTTTGACTGAATGGTAAAGAGAAAGAATAATTATGTGATAGTCTTGTGTACCATTTTCAAAGAGTCCATATATTTCTTTTGCCAATAAAAGGGACATTGGTTGCGAAGCTGCCCAATTTACCTGAAATTTCATAAGGAAGGTAAAGTCAAAAGGTTTGACTTTGCTTCGGGTAAAATCCATTATCTAACTCTATTAAATCTCCTTTTGTGATTCTTAATACATGATGTAATATAATTACATTTTGATGTTTTGGAAGAATCAAAGGAAGCTTAAAGAAAGAGTGTGCTGATTCTGATCGCATGATTCGATGACTAGAATTTTGAGCCACTGCAAAAGAGTTATGAGATATTTCTTAGGAATAGATAACAACAAGTTTTCATATGTATTTGCATTTTAAGGATAAGTTTTTTCCGCAAGTTTTAAAATAAAAGAAAATTTTTGGTTTTATTTATTTTTTTAAGTATCCTTACAATGGCATTTGTGAAAAAATTGTTGTTTATATGTTTCCATTGATAAGCAATATTGGTAAATGGATTTGATTTTTTCATTTGTGGTAGTATCATAATTTACCAAATAAGGAAAGATTTTCATCACCCAAGTTTCAGTTGGATAGAAACTTGGAATTATGCAAGTTGTATTGTGTGATGAATGAGAATTTTTCATCTTTGGGAAATTAAGACTAAGTCCTTGTTCACATGTATATGTGACTCAAGTGAAGGACTAAGGGATCAAGTACACATTCTTTTGCACTAGTCAAAGTCCACCACAAAGGATCAATAAGACTATTTGTCATGATTTACTAAAGTTTAGTAAATATGGTTGTGCTTACAAGTTTCAGTGTAATTCTGAAACATTGGAAAAGTTTTAATGTATGGCAGAATGAATAAGAAGAATCAAATAAGGCAGAAAGATAAAAGTTTCTCCAATATGAAGAGATGGGAGAGTACTTGTGTATCTTGTTTTATGATTATCTTAGTGATTATGGAACCATATCACAATTGATCCTCTAAGGACGCCTTAGTGTATTTGTTGGCTAAGGAGAGGAATCGTGAATTGTGGAAATAGTTAAATCAAAAGATAAATCATACTTTGTTCCAAAATCAAGTCTTAGAGTTATACTCTAAGATTGTAACTTGAGTGACATAATCTTTAGAAAGTTCATAACACTTGTCAAATGTAGAGTAAGATGTTTCCTATTCTTGTACATTTGAGATTGGTAAGTTGTGATGTTTTGGATAAAACAAAGACTAACTAAGACCAATTGTGAGAAGTGTTTAACTTGATAAGAATCCGCACTAACTCTTGAATATTTGTTTTGTCAAGGAATGGTTCTTGATAAAGAGAATCTTATATGTCAAGAGGATAGTGGGAGTATTGAGATAGTTTCAAGAACTAATCAAGAGTTTTGTTAATCACTAGCCCATGACTTGAGGCCTGTAACCTATCATGGTGACATATTCTTATTTCTGTGTCTATTCCAGTTAAAGTTGGTTATGCTTGTGAGTTATATGAGTCTCAATTGTTTGCATAACAACCTAGAAGCAATGGTAGGCCCTTGTGCTGACGGGTGGCAAGAAAATGAGATTGAAGAAGTTCAGTCCATTTGAGTTTGGATTTGTCACTAACCTTGTCTTTTGATTATGGGTTTGACAAATTCACATGGATAGGAACACATACACCATAAAATCTAAGTGCCATAAGTTTTCTCTTCGATTCATGAAAATGATGGTGAGGAAACGCTTTCACTAAGAAGATTTTAAGTAGATAGCAGTTGTGATATTTGCATTCTCATAGAGTTAGTGGAGCGTGTGTGGTTAACCGGCACACTAACTAGTGAGAATTGTAAAAGGTCTAGACAAACATGTGAGCTATCTAAGGAAAGGTGTATGATTTTGATAAAGTCTTATCAAAGCATCTCGTATCAGAAATTTGAACTTTGGTAAGAAAGTCAATAAAGTATTGATTTCAAGAAGTCTAGCTGATTTCTAGATACATGTCAGAGCTAGTGGGAGCATAAGTGTTATGCTAATAATCATCATGTTAGTGGGAGCATGATTATTATGTTAAGTGTTGCAAGTTAGCAATATTAATTATAGAAAACAAAAGTTTCAATTCGCCTTGAAAATGTTGTTTTGCTATAATTAAGGGAGAGGATTTTATACTTCATTCCAATTCTCCAAGATTAGATTGAGATTTTAATCTACTTTAGTCAAGGATACATAAGAATGCTATGTTGGAATGGTTCAACATAAAGAAATTCTATATATGTTGCGTTCTTAAAATTCGATTATGATTACGACATCCCTCTTCATAATTCGAAATGTGAGAACATGGAAAATAAAATTTTTTATAGCATGAATCATGTCCCATATGCTTTGGGTATAGGTTTGATTACATGTGCTATAATATTTATCTATTCCAAATTTTCCAAATGCCTGGGACATTAGGAGGGAAAAAGGAATAGAATTGGACATGACTAAAATGATTAAGCAATTGTCGAGGACAATCTAAGGTTTAGCAAAGATTGGTCACTCATGGACAATTGGAAGTATAGAGTAAGGACCATATTGACATATTTTGAAAAGAGGCAAATCTTGTTCAAAAGTGATGGTCAAAATGGGAATATGGAATTGTTTCCATAGGTGGAAGTTATTCTTTGAATCTGTGTAAGATTAAAGAACTTAATGCAAAGAAGGATGAATATGATACTTCATTTCCATGGAATTGCTTTCCATTGGAATACTCTGTAATGTCTGTTGCCAAATTTTTTGTGACTTTGTGCATAGTCATTACAAGAGAATCAATGCATATAAGTTTAGAATCTAACAGATTGCAGTAAATGGCAAGAGTTTGGTATTCTTACATTTACAAAAGGGATTGGGATTGTGAAATGAGCATCGTTGGAGTCATGTTCAATTGATCTATTTCACAAAAGAGAGGACCATAGGTAAACATAGTGTGCATGCTTGGTGCATGGCATGACTATTCTTTTAATTCAAGTACTAAGTTGATAAACCGAAACAATGAATAATGAGTAATCAATATAGTGCTTAGATAAAAGGGTTTTTATTTACACTCAAGAGTTTGGGGCCCTACAGAATTAAGTATTATTCTTGTGTTTCACTTTGCATGTTTTGACTTCCAAAATAACTAGGTCGTTCTTCCTGAATGACTAAGTTATTCAAACCATCCACAGTCGTTCATATGTTGGAAATAGATATGAATCAAGACTGTCATGAACCTGACTTGTAAGATTTGTCTAAGGTGCATTATACATAATAATGGTTGCTACAACATTCATGAGTGCTCATAAGTTCTGAGTATTGGACTCAACCCATGCTTATTTGAATCACTTCTTGGATTTTATCACGAGTGAATCATGAGACGATAATATCTTATATTCTTCAAACCTAGAGATATGAGTTGTTGACTACGGGTTGGTTATACATTGATTGTACGAAATCGCATTGGTAACTCGATGTTATAAAACGTGCATTTATGTATGATTCAAAAAGTAGTCAGTACAAGCATATGAGTCGAAGTTTATCCATTCCTTTTACCCCTAATGGGATAAAAGCGATATCTGTGGGCCCCTTGATGATTTAGTGATGACAAAATGTAAGTGCTCGGTTGGGCATGGATTGATTTGATTTGTTCAATTAGTCAGTCGTCATAAATCGGAAATCGGGAAACAACGAATGGACATAGAGAATGATTATAATCCATGTCTCAGTCCATATGATATCTAGAGTAGAGGAATATATGATCACTTATCTAATGGACGCGTCATTGATTTGTTTAGAGTTTGGCAACAGCTTTTAAGAGCTACGATTGCTAGTCAGGTTGTGAAGGCGTACTTGCAATAATAGTTTTAGACTTATCCAAGTGGGAGAGTGTTGGATTTGTATCTAAGTCCATAACTATAATTGATATATTCTTGACCCGACCCGACATGGTCCATTTGGGTTGCATGGCATCATGCATATGGATAGACTAAAATGAGAGAAATAACACTTAAGGTTTATTAATATATTATAAGTTCTAATATATTAATAAGATTATTTAATTAGTATGGATCAAGAATTAATCTACAATTAATTAAGTGATCAAAAGAAGGCTAATTAAATATATGGGTTGATTGTGTAAATCATCCATACTTGTATAGTGGGCTAATGCTCCATGGATTTTCAAGTTGGGCTAAAACCCATAGGATGCTCCATGGTGTATTTCAACCCATGGATCCAAGGAAATGGAAATCCATGACAATTAGGGTTTACCCTGCTTGTGTCACACTATATAAACATATCATTCTTGTCAAAATCGGCCACTAAGTCTATGTGTGGAGGGGAAGCCGATTTCATGAAGTGATGATTTCTCTCTAAGTTATTCCAAGTGCATATGATGTTGTGTGAACCATTTGAGATGTCACATTTGGGGCACTAGGATCTTGAGCTCCATGGAATCAAGCAGCAAACAAGAGGTATGTAATTCTACTAGAATTTATATTATGTGTACTTTATATTATGCAAGTTTGAACAATACCTTGGAAAATTGATATTTGCATGTATAATAGAGAAAACATAGATCCAAGGAATTTAGGGTTGCATGTACACCATGGGAGTGTTAGATTGCTCAAAACCCAACAAATACGACCCGCCTCGCCGAGTCCCATGAACGACTCGTCGAGTCCCTCTTTGTCCAAAACTATACAATCGATTTTAGTGGATCTCAAAGCATCTAAATAATAGATCTGACCTCCTAGGGTCCATATTGTACGTAAAGTTACAAACTTTACGTTCATGCATGGGCCATTTAGCTCAAAAGGCCCTTCAATGGAGTCTTCAAGATGCATGGGGCTCTTATGGTAGTAAAGCTGGCACCTTTATGCCATGAGAACCGTTCTATGTTCCAGATCTGAAGTTATTCCTCTATATAATGCCACAAACCCAAAGGTGACATTGAAATGCCCCAAAAATGACAAGATTCAAGCCCGAAAGAGGATCTAACAAATGGAAAGTCAAGGTTGAAGCTTTTTACCTCAAATGAGCTGGAAACGGAACACAACCTCTAGATCTACTAGCTTCAACTTGAACTCCTAAGCTCCTTCCTCCTTCTCAAGCTTCACGACCACCAAAAATGCACAAATATGGCTTAAGAACACTCAAACAAGGTTATGGTTTCGGTTTAGGGTATTTTGGAAGTGAGAGGGACGATGGAGGCTGGTTTGGGATGAGATAAGTTGATTAAATAGGGTGCAAACCCTAAATATTAGGGTTTCATCCAAACAGCTTCTACTCGTCGATCCGGTCCCCCGACTCGTCGAGTAGGTCACTAAACCTCCCGGTAAAAAATGAGTCTACTCGACGAGTTGGGACTCCAACTTGCCGAGTCCCAGGGAAAAACATGAAATTACTTGAATTTAAATACGTACCAGGAACCGGGTGTTAGAAATCTCCCCACTTATTTTAGACTTTGTCCTCGAAGTCTGCTGCTAAATCCGGAAAATTCTCGGGGTAGTGCTCCCTCATCTCGTCCTCTAGCTCCCAAGTCCATTCCGAGCCCTTGCGGTGCTGCAATTGCACCTTCACCATCTCTACATCCTCGTTCCTTAGTGCCTTCGTCTTCCTATCTAGAATGGTTATCAGTCGCTCGATGTAGTTCAGACTGTCATCTACCTGAATATCCTCAAGAGGCACCACCGTAGAGTCATCTACCAGGCACTTCCGTAGCTGGGAGACATGGAAAGTACTGTGAATCTGGATAAGCTCGGCTGGTAGATCCAACCTATATGTTACCTTGCCCACCTGGGCTGCAACTCGGAAAGGGCCAATGTACCTAGGGCCCAACTTGCCCCGCTTCCTGAATTGGACGACACCTTTCCAAGGTGAGACCTTCAGGAGGAACATATATCCGAATTGGAACTCCAGGCCTGAACGACACTTATCGGTATAACTTTTCTGCCGACTCTGAGCAGTCTGAAGCCTGCTCCGAACCTGCTGAATCCTCTCCATCGTCTTGAGCACCACTTCGATGCTCCCCATGACCTTCTATCCAACCTCGCCCCAACATATCGGGTTCATGCACTTCCTCTCGTACAACATCTTGAAGGGAGGGCATTCAATACTCGCATTATAGCTGTTGTTGTTAGAGAACTCAACCAAAAGGAGATAGGTATCCTAGCTACCACCGAAGTCTAATACACAGGCCCGTGACATATCCTCTAATGTCTTGATGGTCCGCTCGCTCTGACCATCCGTCTGCGGGTGGAAGGCAGTGCTAAAATGTAGACGAGTACCCAAACTGTCGTGAAATTTCTTCCAGAATCTAGAAGTAAACCGCACGTCTCTGTCAGAAATCACGGAGACTGGCACTCCGTGTTGGGCCACAACCTCACGTATGTAGATGTTGTCCAGCTTCTCGGCCGATATGCTCTCCTGGATCGGTATGAAATGGGCACTCTTAGTCAACCGATCCACGATGACCCATATCGAATCCACTCCCTGTGCGGTCATGAGAAGCTTTATGATGAAATCCATAGTAATATCTTTCCATTTCCACATGGGGATGTCCAACGACTGCGTCTTGCCGTGAGGTCTATGGTGCTTTGCCTTGACCTTCCTGCAGGTCAGGCATCTCTAGACGTACCAGGCTACATCCCGCTTCATGAAGGGCCACCAGTAATCAGGATGGAGATCCCTATACATCTTCGTCGCCCCGGGATGAATAGAAAACTTGGATTTGTACGCCTCCTCCATCAGCACCTGGTGTACACCTCTAAGATACGGGACCCACTGTTGGATTAGTGTCTAAGTCCATAAATATTTTGGTATGTACTTGACCCGATGGCGCATGGTCCTTTTGGGTTGCCTTCATCAAAGCAACTTGATATGATGAATTATGGAGAGAGAGGAGTAATTATGATTTATTAATATATTATGAGAATAATATATTAAAGGAGAAATAATATTATTTAATTAATATTAGTCGATAATTAATAAGAATTGATTTTGTGGCTAAAAGACATTAATTAAATAAAGGGGACTAGAACTGTCAATTGTGTGATAGTTAAATATTGGGCTATTGGACTTCATAGAGGATGGAGTGGACGAATTCTATGGGGAAACCCATGAGAAATCGTCCAAGGCCTCTAAGGAGGGAGTCCATGGGTTGCTTAGGGCCTAAGCAATCAAATTAGGGTTTCCTTGTTAGATAACCCTAATAGCCTCACTATTTAAGGACCCCTAGGGCACCAAAAACGTGGCTAAGAGTTTCCTTAGGGTTTCTACACGTTTTTGGATGCCTCCTCTCTTATCATTCTTCATCCTCTTTCTCTTGGTGTTTGTGAGCCATTAGAGGAGTGACACTTGTGACTCTAAGCTTTCTAAATCCATTACAAAGGAGGATTTGAGATTGTTATTGCTACATAACAATTAAGGTAAGATCTAAACCCCAATCCTATGTTAATATGATTAATTGTATGCTAGATCTAGGGTTTATAGCTTTGGATATTCAATTGCATGTTCATTAGACAAACTAGATCCAAAAGCTATTAGGGTTTGCATGTACACCATAGGAATGATGTTTTGCTCATAACCCATCAGTCGTATCAGATCCATGACTGTTTGTTTGATGTATTTGATGCTATTATGGATTATCCTTGTTTAAAATTCGAAATTTAGGGTTTCTGGGGGCTGAACTCGCTGATTCCATAGATGAACTCGGCGAGTCCATGGTGAACTAGGCGAGTCCATGCCTGACTCAACGAGTCAGCTGGTCAGAAAGAGGGAAAATCAGGATTTTGTGCTTCTTTGGCTGTGGGATAGTTACCAAAACGTTTTTTTGTTGATATAAATCAGATTTTTATGATATTGGGTGATTATCTTTGCCAAAATTAAAGATAAATTCATATTAGTTAGATAATTATTTCCTTATATGATTAGATTTAATTATTTGAATTATTTGGTGAATTATCTTGCAAGAATTTGGACTAGGTCGAATTAGATAACCACTAATTAATTGTTAATTGCCTTATTTGAATTTTGTGATCTAGAATATTCTTGACAAAGTTTGGAAAAGTTTCAAATTAATCCCTTTAGGTTTTATAGTTTAAATTTTAACTTAAAAGTTTTGTTTTTGAAATTTAAATAAGTTAAACCCTAATGTTTTGAAATGTTTCAAAAACTTGCCCTCAAGTTTTGGAATTTAAAAGTTGATTAAAAGTTTAATTTAGAAATGTTAAATTCTAAAACCCTAGTATTGTTTTGAAAAGTTCAAATCACACCCTCATGGTTTTATTAATTAATTAAGGTGTATAATTAAAAGAGATTTAATAAACCCATAAAGTTTTGGTTTACATTTAATTAAATTAAAAGTATAATTTATTAAATTAGACCACCTAGTATTTTAAAAGTGTAAAATACACCCTATACTATATATAACATTAAAAGTATAGTATTATATATGTATGAGTAAACAGTCAGTCTTACCGTTAGTAGGCCTCATTCACGAAGCTGGTCTATAAGGGGTGTTTAAGGAAATTGCCTATAAAATGGCGATTGAATGGGTATCCACTCTTACCCACCGCACTCTTGACTAGTGGAGGGTCGTTAGCCGAATGGGTATGATAGGACAAAAACCTTCCATTATAAGTATAATGAAGTACAAAAGTAACTAAATGCTTTTACAAAATTCCGAATCTTAGTTACTTTAGGCAAAAGTGAATTGATGCAATTCCATGAAATTACACTTTGTGCCCTTGCGAAGACGTTAGTGGAGCGTGTGTGGTTAACCGGCACACTAAATGGTTCTAAGCAAAGGTAGCAAAGGGTGACTCATTGTTTGTCATAGTTCGGTGGAGCATGTGTGGTTAACCGGCACATCGAATTGGGGGCACCATGTAAGTTTGCATGGTTATTCACACCCTGTTTTGTGATCCTCGGCACCCCAGTCACAAATCGAGGGGCATATCGAGATTTAAACATGTCATTGAAAAGTTTAATGAATCTCAAAAGATCTAGGAATTTTCAATAGATTTAAATCTTAAATTTCTTTTTCGTTTTTCATGGTGGAAATTGGTAAATCGTTATTTACCTACCTTCAAATATTCTGCAACTGGATTACGACATCCCTCTTCTAGGTTGTAGAGTATTGTGTTGGATCCTAGCCTCGATGTTTCATTTGGGTGTCACATTGAGGATTCTAATCAATTTAACTTGAATTTTCTCCCGTTTTGTAGATGTCAAAGTATGACAACTATGGTCTTCCTAAATCCCATAGAACAAGCTTTCCAAATGAAAATGATGATCCACAATTCGATCGAGGAACAAGAGATCACACTTCACTTCCTCCACCTCCTCCAATTATTCTCCCTAACCTACAAGTTCGAAGGCTTGAAAAGTTCAAGCTCACTCAAGCCCTTTTGGCAAGTAAACATGAAGAAAGAAAGTCAGTTGTGCACACGTCGTAGAGATGAAGTCACACATTGATAGGTTAAGAATGTTGGGATCTGTTATCTGTGAGGAGCTGGCTGTTGACTGGGTTCTTCAGTCACTTCCTGAATCATATAGTGAGTTCGTTAGAGAGTACTATATGATGGATCATGACGTGACCCTCATTGATTTGACCTATAGCTGCTGAATCAACGATGATTTGGTGAGCTAGTCGAGCAAATTTGTCTGGTGAATCAAACTCCCAAACTTCAATGGACATTGAAAATGGTGACATTGGAGATCCAGAAAAGGTAAATTCTGAGATAGTTCCTTGTGCCATTCCAAAAGAGTCTATTTGCTTCTATTTCCAAGAGAAGGAGCATTGGAGACGAAGCTGTCCTATTTACCTAAGAGATCTAAGAGATGGGAGAGTCAAAACGTATGACTCTACTTTAGGTAAAATCCATTAACTAACTCTTTTAAGTTCCTATTCTAGATTCTTAATACATGATGTTTTATAGGATCGAAGAAAAGAAAGGAAGCTTAAGGGAAGAAGTGAGCTGAATCTAATCGTGAAGAAATGGATTTCGATCGCATTGTTTGAAGATTAGATTCTTAAGCTACTAGTTGGAGTTAGAATAGATTCCTTAGGAATATGTAACAACATAGTTTTTCAGTTGAATTGCATTGCAAGGACAAATTTTTCCTCAATAAAATAAATTTTGATTTTATATTATTTATTTATCCTTGCAATGGCGTGTATGAAAAATTGATGTTTGTAAGTTTCTATTATTAGCAATAATGGATTTGATTCTTAATTATGTTATTTGTGGAAAGGTCAAGAATTTACCAAATAGGGAAAGTTTCTCATCCCCCAAGTTTCAATTGGACAGAAACTTGGAATCATACAACTTGGTTGCATGATGAATGAGAAATTTCATATTTGGAAATTAGACTAATTCGTTGACAAAGTATCAAGTGAAGGACTAGGAGATCGAATACACAAAGTTGTGTGTTGATCAAATCCACCACAAAAGTAACAAAGATATTCGTCATGATTTACTAGAGGTTTAGTAAATATTTATACTTATAAGATTAAGTGTAATTCTAAATTGATTGAAAAGGTTTAAATCAATAACAGAATGAATAAGAAGAATCAAGTAGGCAGAAAGATAAAAATATCTCTATTCTAAGAAGAAGGGAGAGTACCTTTTAATAAATAGCAGAATGAATAAAGAAGAATCAAGTAGGAGATTAAGTCTACCACAAGAGTAGCAAAGATATTCTTCATGACTTACTAAGGTTAAGTAAATATGATTATACTTATGAGATTAAGTGTAATTCTCAGTTGATTGAAAGAGTTTCAATAAATAGCAGAATCAATAAAGAAGAATCAAGTAGGCAGAAAGATAAAAGTTTCTCTATTCTAAGAAGAAAGGAGAGTAACTTTTACTATGTTTTATGATAGGTCTTAATGATTAAGAACCATATCTCAATTGATCCTCTAAGTGAGTCTTAGTACAATTGTATGTCTAAGAAGAGAAATCAAAAATTGAAGAAATGGTAAAATCAAGAAGTCAATCATATTTCGTTCCAGAACAAGTGTTAAAGTTAAGATTGTGAATTGAGTGACAAGTCTCAAGAAGGTTTATAACATTCGTCAAATGTGGAATTTGGAAAAGGTTTTCTTATTCTTGCACATTTGAAATTGGAAAGTTGTGATGTCTTGGATAAGACAAAGACCAACTAGGACCAATTTTGTGAAGTGTTTTGTCTTGATAAAAGCTACACTAACTCTTAAATATATGTTTGTTAAGAAATGTTTATTGACAATAGAATCTTATATGTCAAGGAGTCAATGGGAGTCTCCGTGGTTTTGAAAGGTTTCAAGAACAAATCAAGAATAAACCTTATCGATCATCACTAGCACACGACTTGAGGTTTACAACCTATCGTGTTGACATTATTTTTTTTCTGTGCCATTCCAAATGAGTTAATTATGCATGTGAGTTCTATGAGTTCTCATTTGAGCGCATAAAAGGCAAGCACCTTGATCAATGAAAAGTACATTGATAGGAAAGGGTGAGCTGCTTAACTAATTGGAAGACATAGTGGGCACTCGTGTTACCATAAGGCAAGAAATCAAAATTGAGAAAGTTCAGTCGATATGAGTTTGGATTTGTCACAAACTTTGGTTTTGACAAATTCACATGGATAGGAACACATACACCATAAAATCTAAGTGTCATAAGATTCCCTCTTTCATGAAAATGAATGTGAGGAAATTCTTTCATTAAGAGAGATTTTAAGAAGATAGTGATTGTGAAAATTGTATTCTCGAATTCGATTATGGTAACGGTATCCCTTTCCATAATTCGAATTGTGAGATTTGGCAATTAGTCTGAATTGTTTAGACACACATATGACCTATCTAAGGCAAAGGTGTATAAGTTTAAGAAGATTAGATAAAGGATTATCAAAGCATTAGGTATTAGAAATATGAACTTCAGAAATTCAATAAGTATTGTTTTCTGGAAGTTCAGTTGTTTTCTAAAACATGTCAAAGCTAATGGGAGCATAAGTGTTATGCTTATATGATAATAATCATCATGATAGTGGGAGCATAAATGTTGTGCTTGTATGATTATTAAGGCAAGTATTGCAAGTTAGCAATATTAATTATAGAAAACAAGAGTTATACTTTGCAAAGTCGTAAGGGTTGAAAAGTTGTTTTGCTATAATTAAGGGAGAGAATATTGTAGTTCGTTTCAAAATATAAAGCTTAGATTGAGAAATTTTAATAAATTTAGTCAAAGGATACATAGTGTGTTCTTAAATTTCGATTATGATTATGGTATCCCTCTTCATAGTTCGAATTGTAAGAACGTGACACATAAAATTTTATGGCAGAAGATTGATAAAGTATCAGATCTTTATGTAAGACATTATGCATCGGGTCTCATACGCTTCAGGTAAAGGATCGATTGTAAATGCTATAATATTTGACTATTCTAAAATTTTCCAAATGTCTAGGGCATTAAGAGGGAAAAAGGACAAGAATCGGTTTTGACTAAGATAATTAAACAACTATCAAAGGACGATCCAAAGCTCGCCGAGGATTGGTCGCTTGTGAGTAGCTAGAAGTATGATATTGGATGGATCATATCGACATTATTATGAATAGATAAGATTTTATTATGAATGAGTTGTCATATGGCAAATATGGAAATGTTTCCATATTGGGAGTTGGATATTGAGAATCTATGTCTAGATTAGAAACTTTTATGCAAGAAGGATGTTCAAAGGAATGTACTTTGAGTGAGAGACATCATATCTATAGAATTGGTTATGATAGAGATTGGCCAAGTCTTGATGGTTTTGAGCTATGACTTTACGAAAGAATCATTGCATAAAATGTTAGAATCTAGCCTAAGTAACAAGAATTTGATATTCTTATACTTATGATAAGGATTGGAAGTTGTGAAATGAGTATGATTAGAAATGTGTTCATTTGATCTATTTCACAAAGTAAGGACCGTAGGTGAACATTGTGTGCATGCTGAGAGCATGGGACAAGTGTAGTAATAATTCAAGTAAGAAGTTGATTACCCGAAACAACAAATAATGAGTAATCAATATGGTGATTAAATAAAATGTTTTATTTATACCCAGAGTTTGGGGCCATATGGGATTAGTATTATTCTTGTGTTTCACTTTGCATGTTTTGACTTCCTGAATAATTAAATTGGTTCAGAACAATCAAATTATTCGAACGGACCACAATCGTTCATATATTGGAAGTAGGTATGAATGAAGACTATCGTGAATTAGTGTGTGGATTGTCTAAAGTGTATTAGACATAAGCAAATGTTTGCTGCAACGTTCATGAGTGCTTATGAATATGATTTGAGCATTGGATTAAACCCATGCTCACTTGGATCACTTCATGGATTTTATCACGAGTGATTGGTGAGAAGATAATATCTTATATTCTTGAAACTGAGATGTGTGAGTTGTATCTTGCGATTCAGTTACACATTGATAATATGTAAACGCACACATTGATAATATGTAAACGCACTAGTAACTTGGTGTTATAAAACATATTGTTGTGTGTGATTCGGTGAGTGAGTGCAAGCCAACATTGAATCGAAGTTTATCCGTTCCTTTTACCTAGAATGGGATAAAAGCGATATATGTGGGCCCCTCGATGATTTAGTGATGACACATAAGCGCTTGGCCAAGCCGGGACTAATTTGATGTGTTCAATTGTAGTCTGTTGTCAGTCGTCATAAATCAGAAATCGAGAAACAACACATAGACAGAGAGAATGATTTATATCCATGTCTCAGTCTATACGATATCTAGAATGGAGGAATATATGATCCCTTATCTAAAGGACACGCTTCTGATAAGATCAGAGTTGACAGCGGCTTTTGAAAGCTACGATTGCAGATCAGGATCTGAAGTCATACGCAGAATAGTTATTAGACTTATCCAAGTGGGAGACTGTTGGATTAGTGTCTAATTCCATTACTATTTTGGTATGTACTTGACCCGATGGTGCATGGTCCTTTTGGGTTGCCTTCATCAAAGCAACTTGATAGGATGAATTATGGAGAGAGGAGTAATTATGATTTATTAATATATTACGAGAATAATATATTAAAGGAGAAATCATATTATTTAATTAATATTAATCAATAATTAATAAGAATCGATTTTGTGGCTAAAAGACATTAATTAAATAAAGGGGACTAGAACTGTCAATTGTGTGATAGTTAAATATTGGGCTAATGGACTTCATAGAGGATGGAGTGGACAAATTCTATGGGGAAACCCATTAGAAATCGTCCAAGGCCTCTAAGGAGGGAGTCCACGGGTTGCTTAGGGCCTAAGCAGTCAAATTAGGGTTTCCTTGTTAGATAGTCCTAATAGCCTCACTATTTAAGGACCCCTAGGGCACCAAAAACGTGGCTAAGAGTTTCCTTAGGGTTTCTACACATTTTTGGGTGCCTCCTCTCTTATCATTCTTCATCCTCTTCTTCTTGGTGTTTGTGAGCCATTAGAGGAGTGACACTTGTGACTCTAAGCTTTCTAAAGCCATTACAAAGGAGGATTTGAGATTGTTATTGCTACATAACAATCAAGGTAAGATCTAAACCCCAATCCTATGTTAATATGATTAATTGCACGCTAGATCTAGGGTTTATAGCTTTGGATATTCAATTGCATGTTCATTAGAAAAACTAGATCCAAAAGCTATTAAGGTTTGCATGTACACCATAGGAATGCTGTTTTGCTCATAACCCATCACCCACACCCTACGGTGTAGAGTTAACAACCCACGACTATCGTAGTCGAAGGAGGAAACATGCCCCACATTACGCTCGGTCTTCCGATGCTCCTCCTTCATCGCCTCCTACTGGGCCTCTCGGATCTGCTTCAACAGTGGAGTCACTACTGTCATCCGCAGGCAAATATCTCTGATCGGGGCAGCCTTGCGGCTAAGAGCATCGGCCACCACATTGGCCTTCACCGGGTGGTAGAGGATCTCACAATCGTAATCCTACACCACATCAAGCCACCGACGCTGCCTCATGTTCAAATTCGGCTGATCCATGAGGTACCTCAAACTCTTGTGATCTGTGTAAATGGTACAAAGGACCCCATAGAGGTAATGTTGCCAAATCTTGAGGGCGAAGACGACCGTCCCCAACTCCAGATCATGCGTCGGGTAGTTCGCCTCGTGAGGCTTTAGCTGCGTCGAGGCGTAGGCGATGGCGTGCCCTCTCTACATCAGTACTGCGCCCAAACCCGAAATGGACGCATCATAGTACACTACAAAATCCTCCACACTCTCTAGCAGGGCGAGGATCGGCGCCTCACATAGCCTTTGTCTCAAAGTCTCGAATTTTGCCTGCTGCTCAGGCCCCCAGCGAAATGCAACAGCTTTCTTCGCCGGCCGAGTTAAGGGCACAACTATCTTGGATAAATCCTGAATGAATCTCCGGTAAAAGCCTGCCAATCCCTAGAAACTCTGAATCTCAGATGGAGACTTCGGAACCTCCCATCTCATCACGGCCTACACCTTGGTCGGGTCAACCAAAATCCCGTTCTGGTTGACAAGGTGCCTAAGAAACTGCACCTCGTGCAACCAGAACTCGCACTTGGAGAACTTTGCATACAAGCTCTCCCTCCTCAGAGTATCTAACACCTCTCGTAAGTGCTCCTCATGCTGCTCCCATGTCTTGGAATAAACCAAGATGTCATCAATGAAAACTATCACAGACCGATGCAACATCGGTCTGCATACGCGGTTCATGAGGTTCATGAACGCGACAGGAGCATTGCTGAACCCGAAGGGCATCACCACGAACTTGTAATGGCCATAACAAGTCCGGAAAGCAGTCTTTTGTACATCCTCTTCTCTGACCTTCATCTGATAGTAGCCTGACCGCAAGTCTATCTTGGAAAACCAAGATGCCCCCTGAAGCTGGTCGAAGAGACCGTCAATCCTCGGGAGTGGGTAACGGTTCTTCACCGTTACCTTATTCAGCTCCCGGTAGTCTATACACATCTGATGCGGCCCGTCCTTCTTCTTAACAAACAGAATCAGAGCTCCCCACGGTGAACTACTCGGTCTGATGAATTTCTTGTCTAACAGCTCCTGCAACTGTGTAGACAACTCCTGCATCTCAGGAGGAGCCAACCGGTATGCTGCCTTGGCTATCGAAGCCGCACCAAGGACTAGGTAGATCCTGAACTCCACCTGTATCTCTGGAGGTACTCCTCTTGAAATATATCCGCATACTCTCGCACCACCAGTACATCGCTCACCGTCGCCTGCTGGAGGTAGCGCCTAGCCCTCGCTGCTGAACAAAAAGTTGGTCCATGTTGTGGCCTCTCACCCTGAATCACCAGCTCTCCCCCACTTAGGGTCCTGACCCGGTCCAACTAATGTGCGTAGTCGATCACTGCCCCATTGGGTTCCACCAATCCATGCCTATAATAACCTTGTTCCCCCGCAATGGTATGGGAACCAAGTCTACGGAGTAGCGCTCCTTGAACAACCTCAAAACACAATCCCTGAAAACCTCTGATGCTCGCGCTGATCGATCGTCCGTAATCTTGACCTCTAGAGGGCAATCCAACATGCCCGACGACTCAGGGAACCTCTTGCTAAGTGCAAGAGAGGCAAATGATCGGGTAGCACTCGAATCAAGTAACACCTGAAATGGGATACCGTTCACATGCAATGATCCCATCACCACATCGGGTGCAATGCATGCCTCCTTGGTAGTTAACTGGAAGGCTCGGCTCCTCACCACTAGAGCCTTGGCCTTGCCCTGCCATCCATTAGTGATCCGCAGGGTCCCTGGAGCTGGCGCCGCTACGCGTGCTGCTGTCGCTGCTATCAACCTCGGGCAATTGGCCCTTTTATGGCCTCGCTGGTCGCAGTGGAAAACAACAACTATGAGGTCTGAACAGTAGGAGCAGGGGCGGTACAATCCTTGTTGATGTGCCCCGTCTTGCCGCACTTATAGCAGCCCGATGACCCCAGTCTACATGCCCCCTCATGTGGCTTGCCACACTTCCCCCCAGTGGCTTCGGCCCTGCTCAGTCTCCGCCTTCCTCTTCTGGAGGTGTTCTATATTGATCTCTCTCTCCCTTGACCTCGGAATCATGGACTCCAGGGTCGGGCATGATGAGTAGCTGACATGCTCCCAGATATAAGTGTTTAGTTAGTTAGTATTTATCATTATACTTTTAATGAAGGGAGAATTATAGTCCTGCCCTACCCGTTCAGCTAACGACCCTCCACCAGTCAAGGAAGCGGTGGGTGAGAGTGGACACCCATTAAACTGCCATTTTATAGGCAGTAACCTTATACCCCCCTTATAGACCGGCTTCGTGAATGAGTCCTACTAACGGTAAGACTGACTTTGTTCTTATATATATATATATATATATATATATATATATATATATATATATTAAACCTATAATATTATAATAGTATAAGTGTTGAATTTTAACTTTTAAAATTCTAAGGGTTCAGTTTGGAATTAAAGTATTCATGGGGGAAATTTTACAAATTCCCAAACTTGAGGACAAGTTTTGAACAATTCAAAAACTTTTCAATTCCATAACTTATGAGTTTAAAGTAGTTTTATTGGAAAAACTCTTCAAGTTCCATAACTTGAGGACAAGTTATGGAAGACTTTAAAGCATTTAAAAATCAGACTCTTCATTTTCATAACTTATGGAAATCTTATGAGTTTTTAAAAATCATAAATGTGACTTTTCATATAACTTGAGGACAAGTTACAAAAACACATATTATGAACAACTTTTAGATCAATTTGGATTGAAAACACATTATCACATAATTTTTCTATTAATCTAAATCAACTCATAAGAACAAGATAATTCAAATCAAACAATTTTCATGTAATTAGCCTAACTATTAAACTAATACAAAACATGAATCTATTGACAATTATCTATTGAATTGGATTAGAATGAACATTACCACATCAAAAATAGGTTTATAAGTTCAAAAACAGCTCGGTGTAATGATTCTAGTCCAATTCCAGCCTTGAAACTCGAAAATATGCTGTCTGGGGGTCTAACTCGTCGAGTGCATGAACCAACTTGACGAGTTGGATGATTTTAGGCACTTTTTAGGCATGGACGCGTCGAGTCAGCTGTCCAGATAGCAAAAAACTTCGATTTTCAGCCTTAAAAAGCAAGTAGCATCAAGTATAATTGAAAACAACCCTAGACTCTGATACCACTGTTGGGTTTTAGTATACTACAACATCCTATGGTGCACATAAAACCCTAAATACCTTGGATCTATGTTTTCACTAATTATACATACAAATGGTTTCCAAGGTATTAAACCTATACCTAGCATGTAATTTGTCATAAACAATACAAGATACTAGTTAGAGTAACATACCTTTTATATGGCTTGAAGTCTTGACGCATTTGGTGTTGCTTGAAAGAATTTGGGCTTTAAGAACTTATTCCCCAAGTGTTGCACCTCAAATGGTTCATAAACACCATGAACAAAAGATGACTTTTTGAGAGAAGCTTCTTGTCACACAAAATCGGCTATCTCCTCCTTAGAATGCATAGGCGCCGCTTTTGGTGACTATAGGTCCTTTTTATACTGTGACAAGATCTAGGGTTTCATCCATGCAAAACCCTAATGCCCATGACCTTTCATTTCCTTAGGCGCCATGGGTTAAACCTCCATGGACTATCCCTAGACCACCATATTGGTTTAGCCTATAACAATTGGCCACACTATAAGAATTATTGATTTACCAAAACAATCCCCATATATCTAATTAGTCTCTTTTGATCACAAAATTAATTCCAAATTAATTCCTGATCAATACTAATGAAATTATATGATTATTAATATATTATAACTTATAATATATTAACACATCATAATAAGCTCCTCTAAAAAATCCATCAAATTGTCCTAGTGAAGGCAACCCAAATGGACCATGCTACTCTCGGGTAAAGTACATACCAATTATAGTTATGGGCTTAGACACCTAATCCAACAGCCATGTCACTCCTGAATGCTCTGAAGCGATCCTCCATCAGCTCTATGATCCATTCCTTGATCGATCCAAAGATAACTGGGTTCGCCTCAACGATACCTCTCATGATCTCTGATGCTATGAACTTGCGTAGTCTCTCATCCATTGGCTCGGAAGCCGAACCCGAACCTGATGCTAATCCTAATCCTGACCCTGATCCCGATCCTCCTGCTCCGTCACGTGTAATCATCACCATTCTGAAACAAAATACATAAATTTTAGGGTCATACATAATCTAGAGAGGTCTGACACTCTCTATAAGTTCCTTGGTTCCATCTCGCCCCCCTGAATCGAGTGCGGATCCTCTGCTTTTAGTAGTATGGGCCCATACTACCTTCCACATCTATCCGTACTTTTCTCAAGGACTGTATTGACTTTACCAAGTCCCTCTACTGCTACTGCTCTCTACACTAATCTCATCCTAGGTTTATCCTAGGGTAACTCTCCGACCTACTCTCCACCATCAGCTGCATATGGAATTCCTGGTTTCTTTACCGAACTAGTTTGCGAATACCATTACATATCGGTAAGACCAGATATTTCTTCGAATGCGAGGCCCTACCCTACAACGGTTGGACTTAGACAAGAGCTGCACAATAGGGCTAGACCTAACCTTCTAAAATTATTTAGTCCTCGCATTATGTAACTTAGCGTATTCATTTACTAATTAGCTAAAGATAACTAGAACTAGTTTGCGATACCACTGTTGCTTGAACCATACCAAGCATATCCTATTCAGGCCAGCATACAACTCAATAAGCATATACAAAAGGCATAACATGCATCTTCCTAGATCCTTAGCCCTAATCTAGCATGCAATTCTCACAATCCTCTCATATCGTAACATAACATGTATGGGTATCTTGGAGAAAACTTACTTGAGCTCGGCCGGTCGCACGCATCACACACTTTGTTCTTTATCAAAACCTTTTTGCTTTAACTTTTAGAAAACCATTTTTTTCTTGTGGAAAAAAATCTTTCAAACCCTCGATTTGAGTCTAGACACCCCGATGGTGTGTCCGAATCCCTAAAAACAAGACTCTGATACCAACTTGTAACAACCCAAATTTCGAGTCCGAAAATTTTGTTTTTAATCAATTAACTTATAAAACCATTTAATGATAACATTGTCGATATCATAACAATCCATAAAACCATAATAAACATGTCTCAAAATCATAACATCGAACACTAATAAAATCAGAGTATAATCCCCTAGATCTCAAAATGCGGAACCTAGTGTGTGTATGTGATGCGCTGCTACCACGCCAACTCCTTCCCCTTTGACAAGGAGGTACTTCAAACAAAACTAAAAATTGTTAGCACGAAGCTTAGTGAGTTCCCCCACCATACCACATATCCTACTATAAACATATTGTCATGCATATCTGGGTGCCCGACCTACCCTGCTAGGTATACCGAGGTGCCTAACCTACCCTTGTCCGACATACCGGGGTGTCCGACCTACCCCTCTGGTTTATCTCAACCGGTTACGGGGACTATTCCCCTTATTACTACCACTATCTCATATAACATATCATTCTAACACATAAACATACCATGTAGTAGCAAAGCAGGCGATTATCACAAAGACAATCATTTCAACTATAATCAACGACTAGTGGGTCGGCCTTACTTCCTTAGACCTACATCTACTGGAAGGTAACTCACCTCAACGTCATGTAGTGATTGCACTGTCCTCGGTACGAAAATCGACTCTTCTCGACTCCGCAATCCCTACACAACATCCTTTCTACATTACCATTTCATACTCATAACCCTTACATGAGTCACTAAATTCCAAGTCAAATTCAAAGTCAAAAACCTGGTCAAAGTCAACTTTGGTTGACTAGATTCGTCGAGTTGGTTCACAAACTCATCGAGTCCCCGCGTCCACAAAATGATACAACCTCGACCCTACTCGTCGAGTCTAGCAAGAGGTCGACGAGTTTACCTTCAACTGATCATCGAAACCTTCTTTAATGGACTTGCCGAGTTCATCCTCATCCCTATGAAGGTTGTTAGTCTATGACTCGCCGACTTCTCCTTGAACTCGTTGAGTCCGTCTTCAAGTGGTTAGGACATTGCCTTGAACTCGCCGAGTTCCATGATTTCCAGGTCCCTACTGAGCCTAGAAAGCTAAGTGTTCTCCTATCTTAGCATTTGGTCCATCAACAGAAGGATTTGATGGGAAAAATACGACCCGACTCGATGAGTCCCATGAACTACTCGTCGAGTCCCTCTTTGTCCAAAACTATACAGTCGATTTCAGTAGGTCTCAAAGCATCTAAATCATAGATCTGACATCCTAGGGTCCATATTGTACGTAAAGTTACAAACTTTACGTTCATGCAAGGGCCATTTAGCTCAAAAGGCCCTAAAATGGAGTCTTCAAGATGCATGGGGCTCTTATGGTAGTGAAGTTGGCACCTTTATGCCATGAGAACCCTCATATGTTCCAGATCTGAAGTTATTCCTCTATATAATGCCCCAAACCCGAAGGTGACTTGGAAATGCCCCAAAAAACGACAAGATTCAAGCCCTAAAGAGGATCTAACAAATGGAAAGTCAAGGTTGAAGCTTTTTACCTTAAATGAGCTAGAAATGGAACACAACCTCTGGATCTACTAGCTTCAACTTGAACTCCCAAGCTCCTTCCTCCTTCTCAAGCTTCACAACCACAAAAAATGCACAAAAATGGCTTAAGAACACTGAAACAAGGCTAAGGTTTCGGATAAGGGTCTTCTGGAAGTGAGATAGACGATGGAGGCTGGTTTGGGACGAGATAAGTTGTTTAAATAGGGTGAAAAACCTAAATATTAGTATTTCATCCAAATAGCTTCTACTCGTCGAGTCGGTCCCCCGACTCATCGAGTAGGTCACTAAACCTCCCAGTCAAAATTGAGTTTACTTGACGAGTTGGGCCTCCAACTCGCTGAGTCCCAGGGCAAAACATGAAATTACTTGAATTTAAATACGTTCCAGGAACTTGGTGTTACACAATTACAAAAGATATTGCAATTAATACATATTTTTATGTATAAATACATATATTCATTACATCTAAACCGTATTTTGAAGTATAAATACTTTACATTAAAATTATGTATAAATACTTTACATTAAAATTACGTATTTTGAAGTATACATACTTTACATTAAAATTATGTATTTAATAAAAATACAGTTATAATACAAATAATACATATTTATACATAATTATTATGGTTTAAATATAAAAAACTTGTATTCATACAAAACAAATATGGTTTTTATATGTAAAACAAACTGTTTATACGATTTCAAATATAAAAAAATATTAATATCATTTTTTATGGAAATTGTCAGCATTGAATGATACCGGAAAATACGATTTTTGATTTGGAGAAAAAAACGGAATGTCAAAATTGTTTTAAAAAAATGAAAAATTAGTATAAAAGTTGAAAAAAAATATAAATTTAGTGTCTTTTGAGGAAATTTTATTTTTTATTTTGACACATATTCATGTCACGTTGGCTCTAAATAACTAAATAGTATCATAATAACATGTCATGTCACCAAAGATTGGTAGGTCAACATACCATGTCAGTGGACAACTGGGTTGATCGACTAAATGGCCAACATTGCAAAAAATAAATAAATAACATAGTATTAAAATCAAATCTTTTCGAAATAAATAACATTGAAAAAACTAAATTATTAAAAGTTAAAATCATTAAAATTATTTAGGGTTAAAACTACACATACATAGATTGGGTTTTCTCATCTCATCGTTGGAGTCAAGTGTCAAGTGTCAACAACAATTACGGGTTTTCCAAAAGCAAGAAGTAGCCAAAACCCTTGTTACTTTCAAAATTTCCACATCATGATACTCCGTAGACTAAAAACCTTGCCTCCAATTTGTGACTTTATCTCATGAAATGTCTCTTTCTTGCCCATAAGTTACCTTTGTGAGTCAATTTCGATTACAACTGGAAATTAACTCTTTAATTTTGAAATTGCATAGTTATATAGATGTACATTGCACAATGCCCACTATTTAACTTCTTGAAGCACAAATTTAATAAACGAATGAACTCAAAACTCTTTGACGATCAAAATCAAGAACTTTGTAGATGATGACGAGAATTTTGAACTCTCTATTATGAATATCTTATAAAACTGTGCGCCAAGTGAAATCCTAGTTTGCTTTGTTAGTGTATTTTATATTGGTACGACACGGTCTCTTATGTCTTTATATATGCTGGACTCCCACTCTCTTCATAAAGACTTTTTTGGAAAGACAATTTTGAATTTTACATATATCGACCCACTCTTTGAGAGAGAGTGTTAGTATATTTCATATCGGTATGACACAATCTTTTATGTCTCTCTATATGTTGGAGCCTCCCCTATCTCCACAAGGGTTTTTTTACAGAGACAATATTAGATTCAAGATATATCTTACATGTTCCAATAATATCACTTTCAATCGATATCTCGAAATAACAATCAAGATCTAGGCTTTGTGCTTCGTGTGATAGACCGTAAATCAGTCAAGGCACCTATGATGTGAGCATAATTGTTACATTGGGAGCATAACGGTTAAGGTGCAAAATTTCGTAAATAAATTTCAAGGTTCAAGCAATTACATGCTCAAAATCTCGCTAGTGCTTTGAGATTTACTTCTCATATGATGGAGCCAGTTCGACATGAGTCATTCAAAGGACGTATCTTACCATTTAAAAATCCAATCAATAATCAGTTATTAAGTAAGAACCGATCAAGTAATCAATTGTGCAACCCAATCAACCCCATAAACACTTCCCATATTTGATTCTCAAAATGACATTAAGAATTCAAAAACTATTTTTACTGAGATCATTTCCATAAATCGAAAAACTCCTCCCACCTTGAAGCTATTATACTAACGTGTTGTTCGGAATGTTCTTTGATTTTTGATTGTATAATAATGAAGCAGAACACACACAATTTAAAAAAAAAAAAAAAAAAAAAAAACTACGCGCCAAATCAAATTCACTTTCTTGATTAATGGGATGGCGATACGTACAAATGATGTAGAGGAAGTGAGGAACTAAGTAAAAATTTCATTGACCCTCTAATTGTTGGGTTAGGATTCATATATACTGAGTAGGACCTCGATTATCTACACATTACACCTCTTGATTTAGTACTAAATCACAAAGACCACACAGTTAATGATATAATAATCATTTGTGGATGAAAATATATCTCCACTTTTGTTTGTATCCAATGTCTTCTCTAGTTTTTTGAGTACAAGAGTACCTCCAAGTGGTCCTTGAAATGCTTGTATTAATTAATTGCGTAACATACAAATAATAAATAAATATTGCACTCAAAGAGTGAAAACCATAAAAGACCACCTTGTCACTTCATGCATTTCATTATTGGTTTAACATTTATTAATATGTAAAATATATTATAATATTAAAGTTATCAAGGAGATATTATGTTATTATGGTTTGATATAATTCATACGCAAAAGAAAATTTACATTTACCGACGGCAAATCTAAAATTTAACTTCAAGATGTCGAATTTAATTGTGATCATAAAGGACTGAAAAACTTGGTGATCAAATTGGATTCTCAATAATATTAGTGATTTTACTATCACCGGTCATTTGATGTAACACGAGATCGAATGAGTATCAATACTATACTTTTAAACAAACTAGGTGGTGTGAGATGTACACTTGTATATAAAACGAGTTGGATCTTGGATGCATGGTCCAAAGGGTCGAGCCCGTGGCGGTGATCCTGCTATTTAGGAGAGAAAATAAGAATTTTACTAAGGTTGATTCCACAACCAAATTGATTTCCATAACCAAGATTATTCCACAAAAGGCTACGATGTTGGCTTTAAAAATCCAGAAAAAATATTTACAACCTTTTGATGGACGATTGTAATTTTCCAAAAACCATAAACAATTTTGTCAGCCTTATCCACATCATATATCATATCTTACATACTTATAAAGCATGCATTTTCCCTTGATTGTCATGCATTTGAAACCCCCCACAATAATTTGCTAAAACCTCATGCATTTGAAACCTCCAAACATTTTCACCTTCTTAATAATTAATCACACATAATCAATGGTAATTCATATGAGATAATAATTTGCTAAAACCTCATTCATTTGTATGGTATTAGAACATGTTTGAGTTTTTGGGTTTTAGACTTTAGTAAATGGGTAATCCGTTTGATACGTTGGATTTGAAGCTATCTTATTCGAATTACCCAAAACAAGAGATAAATTAATAATATATGCTCATGCATGTTTTGTACAAGCCCCAATCAAAATACAATATATCATGATCATACAATTAAGTGTCTTTTATTACATTTTTGGCTTTATAACAAAAGTTTGTTTACGTGGCAAAGAAAGAAGACTTGAAGATGAATATTTAGGTTGAATGTTTATATAAGATTTGTTTTAAATATATAATATAGATATAAATACACAAATGTGTGTCAAATACAACCCATCACAAATTTAATGTTATAAACTACAATATAACTCAAAGTGGTTTTCCAAATATAATGTTTATACTATGATATAATATATTAGAAGAATACCATATAGTAGACGAATCCCACATGTTGTGCAGAAATTTAGTTGCATAGATAATATATTATAATTATATTTCATTTCAAATATGTTAGGGTCATTTGGTTATTACATTGTTGTATTAGGCACTATAGTCTCATATATTTTGAATGACTCTTACAAAAATGATGTCTGTAATTTGAATATAACGTAATATCTTATGATGTTTATTAAATGATATTATCTTCGATTGAACATTTTTTAATTGGAATCAACTTTATTATAATTAAAAATTTTGGCTCCGTTTTTTCTTTTCATTAGTTATAGAATATGATTTTTTTATATTAGCTTAAAATATGTCATTATCTTAAAATAGATTGAGAATGAGATTTTTTATATTTACTTAAAATACGGCACCATTTTCTATTCAATAGTAAAACTAACAAAAGTTGTTAAATATGTATTTTTATAAGGTTCAACATAAATAGACGATCACAAATGAGAATTCATATCTAATCAATCATCAACTAATTACATTAGATACTAATGTGTACATAAAAATTACATTTAAAATTTTAAACTAATAGTAAAAAAATTTCATTATTTATTATGATAAAAAATCTGTAAATCAAAAAATATACATGCTATTTAATCGCATACAAGTTTTATGTATGACTTATTCACAATATATTAAACCATATATAACCATATTAAACTACATAATTATCCTACTGCGCAACGCGCGGGCATTCACCTAGTATACTTATAAAGTTAGCATTTTTTCTTGAATCTCATGCATTTGAAACCCCTTTTTTAACTTTCTCAAACCACATTCATTTGAAACCCTCTTTTTTAACTAATGCAACTCAAAAGTTTTCTTAATTATGATTTAACACTCAAAAGTTTTATAACTTATATTATGTTTAATTAGCATTTAGTGAGAAGTTTACTATAAAAATGTCAATCTTTTGTGTCTTTTGTGTTATATAAAATCTTATATGTAAGAAGGATTTGAAGATATTGTGATTCAAAAGTTTTCATATAGTTGAAGCATTCACGATCCAAATATGATGATTTGAAGAAATGGGTTATGTCGCATCGATGGTAATTGTAATATGATTTTTTTCTTTCAACCAAAGCAAATGAGCTTTTCTATTCTTTCTTTATATTCAGTTTCTCATTTAATCTTTATATGTGATTTGTATGTATTACTTAATCTTGAATGTGACTCTCCAAACATTAATGTTTTGCTTGGAATATCTTTATGCTTCTTCTTTTTCAAGAAAGATATTTTGATTGCAGGTTAGTGAAGAATTGTCATCAAGTTTCTATGGTTGAATGATGTTAAATGAAGAAAGAAGATTCATAAAATGAATATAGGTTTTTTTGTTTGAGCAAAGTTGATGAATGTTAGTTTTTTCTTTTGATTTAAATGTATGCTTATGTAACATCTTTATTTATATATTCAAGCACTCAATGCTCTTATTTATTTGATTGTAGTTTTTCTATTTTGATTATGTTTAATTATTTTCTATTATTTTTTTGTTGGGTTATCCTACACAACATATTTAAAAGATAACATAACTTTGAACATTTGATATGTACATGATATGTTTTTCATATGAAACTAATTCATCCATATTACTACGACAAGAATTACATATGACATTTACGAATACACACACACACATACATATATATATATATATATATATATATATATATATATATATATATATATATATATTATGTTATTTGTTTAACATGTATATGCACCTATATATGTTTTAAATTTATAATTAAATATCTTTATGTTTAATAATTGAAGGGATTAAAATGATGCATCAAAACAAATTATTAAGAAGAATATAATAATAATAATAATAATAATAATAATAATAATAATAATAATAATAATAATAATAATAATACATTTCCAAGTACCACATTCATTTGAAACTCACACTACAACTCAAGTGTTTTCTAATTTATGTATATTTATTAGTTACAATTCAATAGTTTTTAACTTATGATTATTAATTAGTAATCACTAATAACTTTTTATTTTCCTTTATTTATAAGGTTGTAAAGTTTTGCTCATTAAAAACATTAATGTATTTGAAGAGATTTGTGAATTAAATATGAAGAGTTAATATAAATGTTATAATAGATGTTTTAGTGTTTTTATGTTATTAAAAGTTATAGTGTTTATTTTTCATATTATTTTTCATATTATTTTTCATATTCATTGTATATATATATATATATATATATATATATATATATATATATATATATATATATATCTTTTTTAATATATATGTTACAATAGATGTTTTTCTATTTTTATGTTACTAAAAGTTGCAGTTTAATTTTTGTTCATACGTTTTGTTACCCATTATATTATCATTCATTTGTGTCACACCCCAAAACCGGAACGGTGGAAACGTTGTGGGTGGAGAACGTCATGTACAGTATCACAACACATAAATATAGTAAGCAAGCAAACAACATCATCCATTGCATTAATAATGTATTTTAATACAAGTGTGTTCTATACAGTTTATAAGACACCAAAAATATGAATCAAAATAAAAGATGAATCTTGAACTATGCTCCATCTTCTCAAAATCTGATCTCGGTACCTGTCTACTGATGACCTGAGAATACAAGTTATTTTGAAATAGCTTATCAACATTAAAGCTGGTGAGTTCATAAGTATTTTAGTGTCATTGTTTGTATGAAAATGTTTGTACATATTTGAGTTTGTAAGTTTGTAAAAGTGTTGGTAGTAATTGTTTGTAACTCTTAGAAAATCCTATATTTTCTATTAAAAGTAGCCTTCTACCAAGGCATCAAGTGTTGCATGTTTGTTCATTGTAAAAATGAGTATTTCTCCCAAATGTGACTATCATTTAATAAAATATAGTTCTTTTGTTACTGTTCATGTGAGAAGATCACAATGTAGGTGTAATGGGGAAATAACGAAGTATTGTAGTATTATAATGTAGTAACTACTGTTGTATTTATTACCTTAAACCAATTGTTAATGAAGGTATAATGTGATATAATTGTAACCGTACTAATTGACTAGGAAAAATCATGACGTCGTAATACGTCGAACGGTAATGACATTTGTCACCCGAAGATCTGCAGATCCCACTGTAGCTAGCAGTAAGGTGTAGGATTGTCAATCTAGTATAGATCTATACACAAATTCACGTTCTCCCTCCAAGAGATTCTGGATACAAATCGAGTCATGACAAGTGATGCCATCCCACGAAATAGTGGTTCACATTTATGTTATAGTATGTATGTATTGTATGTACTAGTGTAGTGTATGTCCTCCCTAATTCTCATCATAGTATGCTCTCTAGTATAGTATTTAGTGTGTATGAATAGTATGTAATTGTGTATGTTCTCTCTTTCTAGTGTGTAGTATGTTCAATTGTATAGTGTAGTGTATGTATTGTTTACAGTATGTATTAACTCGTGTATGAACTCACTCTTTGTATGTTTGATAGTATTAGAAATAGTAAGTAGAATACTTCTAAACTATACATATTATAGTTTACTAGTAATGTTGTACAAATGACTTAGTATTTACACCTTTTTCTACCCAAAGTGTTGGAAATGAAGTAAAAGCTTTATATCTACACATATATACATGATATATAACTAAGTATCAAACGACACTCATACAAACAACAGGGCACTCTAAGTCCACAACCAAACAAGGAATAGGAAATAAAGTGAGTTATCAGTCCTAAGTCCTTCAAACCTTACTTATATAACTATATATGCATTAGACAAGATTTGGCAATATATAAGTTTAAAGAATTGAAAGTAAAGATTTGGTAATTAAGAACAAGTTTTATAAAATAGCTTAACATGTAAAAGAGTTTGATAATCATTTTGAAGTAGTTTTGTTGACATAGGAGTTAAAAGTATAGTAAATCCATTTGTTTGCAAGTTATAAATCACATGTGATTGATATTATAACTAGTTTGATTCAACTTGTATCCCCCCATAAAATCATTTAAAAACATTTAAAAGGTTGATTTAGGGGTATGAACTCACCTGTAGTGAGTGGTTTGGATGGAAGTGTTGGACAAGGTGCTAGTTGTCAAGTGAAGGCTTGAACACACACAATGATCCTATTTAAGATATCTAGACATATATATGTATCTAATTAGTGACTATAACACAAATTAAGCAAGTATAAACACCCTAAAACATAGAAACCACCTTGGTCTAAGTGTTAGAGGGTCATAGGGTTGCATCAAAGGAGTGTAAGGCCTTGCCTTAGAGTTTACGGCCCAAGGACCAAACCCCATGGAGTTTACGGCCTAGGGTTTACAGCCCTAGTGGGTTTACGGCTATAAACCCATGGTAACTCCCACCATTTTGTAGTTTAAGGTCTATTGCTCAAGTATCAAGGGTCCTAGTCCAATATCCAAGCATTATGAGGTAATGGTAGCACATATGTAACACCTAATGGTGTTTACGGCCCAAGGAGATTGCCTTGGCCGTAAACCCATGTGTTCTTGGGCTTTAATGGAGTTTTTTTAAAGGTTTAGTAAGTAATCGAAGCATATAACTAAATAGGAGGAGTGTACTTACTTATAGGAAGCTTGTAAGAGTGTTTAAGGTCCAAGAACACTAGTGTGTGTTCTTGGTGTTTTGAAGAACACTTGAAGATCTATGAAAAAGAGAAGATTTCATGGATGAAATCATGTATAGCTACTAAATGAAGTGTTATAACAACAAATAAAGAGAAGAAACACTTACATTTTTGGAAGATTTGGAAGAAGATCTTATGATAGCTGAGAGAGAATGTGGGTGTTCTTGAGCTTGGAAGTGAAAAGTGGGGAAAATGGGGAGTAAACTCATGCCTTAAGCATGAGTTCACGGCCTAAGTGGAGTTTACGGCCCAAACTCCCCAAGTTTGGCCGTAAACACCATATTATGGTGTTAAGTGCTTAATTGTTCCACATTAATCCTAGAAGGTAATCCCTTTCATTTGTTACCTTGATAAATTAACGTTAAAAACACCCAAACGGACTTTAAACTGTCTAAAAATTAGCAGAAATGAGTTTGACTTTTATTTGTAGTGCTTGACTAAAGGGTTCGTACAAATGGAAATTTCGGGTTGTCACGTCATCCCCCCATTAGAGGGAATTTCGTCCCAAAATTAGAGTTTAAGCAATAAAGTAGTTACAAATAACTAAGCGAAAAGATGAGGATATTTCAATTTCATTTGATCCTCTCGCTCCCAAGTGAATTCCGGTCCTCGCTTGGCGTTCCAGCGAACCTTCACTATTGAGATGCGGATTTGCTTCGTCTGCTTGACCTCACGGTCCATGATATCTACAGGTTCTTCCACGAAGTTGAGGTTCTCGTTGATCTCGATCTCGTCGAGTGAGATAACAAGAGTCTCGTCAGATAGGCACTTTTTCAAGTTTGAGACGTGGAAAGTAGAATGTACGTTACTGAGTTCACACGGTAGATTGAGTTTGTAAGCTACATGGACGATTCTAGCAAGAATTTGAAAAAGCCCTATGTATCTTGGATTTAGCTTTCCATGCTTTCCGAAGTGTATCAAGCCCTTCCAGAGAGAGACTTTCAAAAGAACGCGGTCTCCCACATGGAATTCCAAAGGTTTCCTTCGTTTGTCTGTGTTGTTTTTCTGTCGGCCTCTAGAGGCTTTCAATCGTTCACAAATCTGAAAGATCTTCTCTGTCGTTTCCCGAATGATCTCCGGACCTGTGAGAGTGCTGTCAAGAACTCATCCTTTAGCTTCAAATGGAACAGCCTTTATGCTCGTGTGATAACTATTGTTATAGGAGAACTCGACAAAAGGCAAATAGGTATCCCATGCTTTCCCAAAGTTGATCACACATGCTCTCAACATATACTCTAGTGTTTGGATAGTTCTCTCACTTTGTCCGTCGGTCTGTGGGTGGTAGGCTATACTCATGTCCAGCCTCGTCCCTAGTGAACTTTGTAGTGACTGCCAGAACCTCGAAGTGAATCTACTATCTCTATTGGAGATAATGGGTATAGGAACACCATGCAGTCGTACGATTTCCCTAATGTAAGTTCTGGTAAGCTTTTCCATCTTGTCAGTTTCTTTGATGGGCAGGAAGTGTGCGTATTTGGTCAACCTATCGACGATGACCCAAATGGTATCAAGTCCACCCGTTGTCTTGAGCAACTTGGTTATGAAGTCCATAGTAATCTGATCCCATTTCCAGTCCGGTATATCCGGTTGTTGAAGTAATCCGGATGGTTTCTGGTATTCGACCTTAACCTTTGCGCAAGCAAGGCATTTACTCACAAAGGTAGCAATCTCTGCTTTCATGTTAGGTCACCAGTATAGCTTTTTAATATCCATATACATCTGAACCCGGGTGGATAGAATATATAGTGTTGTGCGCCTCGATCATGACCAAGTCTCTGAAGCCACCGTGTTTCGGTGTCCAGATTCGGTCCATGAGAAATAAGGCTCCGCCACCCTTGACTTCCAGATTCTTCTCCATCCCTCGCAGGGACTCACCCGCCACATTTTCAGGTGTCAAAGCTTCGATTTGAGCCTCCTTAATTTGTGTGGACAGATGCGAATGGATAGTCATAGTCAATGATTTGACTCTTCGACCAGAATATTCTTTCCGACTTAGGGCGTCTGCTACTACATTGGCTTTACCCGGATGATAACGAATTTCGTTCGTAGTCATTGAGTAGCTCGACCCACCGTCGTTGTCTCATATTGAGTTCCTTCTGTTTGAATATATGTTGTAGGCTTTTGTGGTCTGTAAAGATCGTGCTTTTTGTACCATACAGGTAGTGCCTCCAAATCTTCAGAGCAAACACAACTGCTCCTAGCTAAAGATCGTGTGTGGTGTAGTTCACTTCATGTGTCTTCAGCTGCCTTGAGGCATAGGTGATGAACTTACCTCGTTGCATCAGAAAACACCCGAGCCCTTGGTTTGACGCATCGTAGTAGACTACGAAGTCTTCTATTCCTTCTGGGAGGGATAGTATCGGTGCGGTGCGTAAGGCTCATTTTAGCATTTGGAATGCCTTCTCTTGTTTCTCTTCCCATTCAAAGGCCATGCCCTTCTGGGTCAATGTTGTAAGAGGTTTCGCAATTCGGGAGAAGTTCTATATAAATCTGCAATAGTAGCCAGCGAGGCCTAGAAATTGACGGATTTCGATAGGCGTCTTCTGTGCTGACCAGTTCTCAATGGTTTTAATTTTGGAAGGGTCCACGTGGATTCCTTCTTCACTAACCACGTATCCTAAGAATTCGACCCTTCGAATCCAAAATTCGCATTTAGAGAACTTTGCGTAGAGATTTTCTGTTTGCAGGCTTCCTAGTAAGGACGGCATACCCGATTCCTCCTTACATCGAGAGTAGATAAGTATGTCATCGATGAAAACGATGACGAACTGATCCAAGTAAGGACGGCATACCCGATTCATTAAGTCCATAAACACTGCGGACGCATTTGTCAATCCGAATGGCATCACTACAAAGTTGTAGTGTCCGTAATGAGTTCGGAAGACTGTCTTCGGAACATCCTCCTCTAACACTTGCAATTGGTGATACCCGGACCTCAGGTCAATCTTTGAAAAGTAAGACGCCCCTTGCAGTTGGTCAAACAAATCGTCTATGCAAGGCAAAGGGTAACAATTTTTAACGGTTAGTTTGTTAAACTCCCTGTAGTCGATGCACATACGAAACGATCCGTCTTTCTTCTTGACGAACAAGACCGGTGCTCCCCAGGGTGAGAGGCTTGGTCTAATAAAGCCCTTGCTGAGCAGTTCGTTAAGTTGACCTGATAGTTCCTGCATCTCAGCTGGTGCTAGACGATAGGGCGATTTGGCTACTGGGGTAGCTCCTGGAACTAAGTCAATTCTGAACTCGACTTGTCGTTGTGGGGGTAACCGTGGTAGTTCTTCTGGAAAGATGTCGGGAAAGTCGCATACTATGGGGATGTTTTTCAGGTCTTTGGTTTCTTGGCTCGTATCAACAACGTGTGCAAGGAATTCACGATATTCCTTACGTAGATACTTTTGAGCTTGGATACTTGAGATGATGCTAAGGCTTGTGCCGGGTTTGTCGTTGTAGATAATAAGTGTTTCGTTAGATGAAAGATTAAGGCGAACGGCCTTTTCGTAGCATATGATGTCGGCATGGTGCAAACTCAACCAATCTATGCCGATGATAACGTCGAAACTTTTAATTGAGACCGGCATGAGGTCGATTGGAAATGAATGTCTATCTAGAGTTAGGGTACATCCTATGTATATACTACTAGTGCTCTCAGTCTTCCCATTAGCCAATTCTATAGTGAATGGTTCTTTAAGTGCGCGTGGTTGTTGTTTAAGTAAGCGTGCAAATTTTGGTTCACGAAACTTCTCTCTGCCCACCTATCAAATAGTATGCTTGCATATGAGTTTTCAAGGAGAAACGTACCAGTCACCACTGTAGGGTCAGCAATTGCTTCCTTGTGGCCAATAACCAAGACTCTCCCTGCTCCACTAGCATTTCTTGCCTTGGGACAGTCCCTTTTGTAGTGGCCCACTTTGCCACATCCATAACAAGACTGTGTCACACTAGATCCTGGAACCTGGTTGATTGGCTTTGCCGGAGCTCTGCAAAAACGGACAATGTGTCCCTTTTTGATGCAGTT
Source organism: Lactuca serriola (assembly GCF_051521515.1). Lineage (NCBI taxonomy): Eukaryota > Viridiplantae > Streptophyta > Magnoliopsida > Asterales > Asteraceae > Lactuca > Lactuca serriola. The sequence goes on along the minus strand of NC_136413.1, from coordinate 38,931,045 downwards.
GGAACACTGCAATTCCCGACAGGGTCCATTTTGGTGGAAACTGCATTTGTTGCACTTTTCAAGTTCCCAGTGTACTGCTTTATCAGAGCAGCAGCAACAGGTGCTATCATGCCATGAACCGCCACAACCTGCTGCTTTTTGGCAGCTTTTTGTTTCTTCTTGTCATCTCAGAACTTCCGCTTGTTTTCAGCGAGTTTGGAAGGTTCGGAGATGGCTAGGGTTGTTGTTGATGAAGGGTATGGACCCCATGGTTAATGAGACGTTGTGCCAATCGCTTGGCACTATCGAAGGTGGTAGGGTTTGAAGCTAAAACATTCCCCTGAACCAGAGGCAACAACCCCCAGATATACCTCTCTATCTTCTTTCCCTCCATGGGAACCATGTTGGGACAGGGGGCCACCAGCTCGTTGAATTTGGCGGTATAAGAAACTATGTCGGAGCCCTTCATGGTTAGGCTCCACAACTCCTGTGCCAACTTTTGGATTTCGCCCCTCGGGTAGTATTCCTCAATCATGAGGTCTTTCAAATTTTCCCAGCCCATGTCGTTAGCCACTACAAGAGTTAGTGACTTGACATGGCTATTCCACCATGTCAGGGCTTTTTCTTCGAAGGTATAAGCATCAAACTTGACCTTACTCGCCGCAGGGTAGGAGCAAATCTCAAAGATCGACTCCGTCTTTTCGACCCATTGCGAGAGGGCAATTACTCCACCAGTCCCTTTGAAGGGATTTGGCTTGCAGTTAGTGAAGTCCTTGTAGGATCACTCCCTCGAGCGACCAAGGAGTTCACCTTGAGTATAATTAACGAGGGTTCCACCTCTGCTGGCACCAGTTGAGTGATATTGAGCCATGGTTGTTGCCACAACCGCAACTATTGCAGCATTCAAAGCTGTTGCATCGAATTGTGGAGGAGGTGGTGGTGTTGGAGTTGGAATAATCGAAGGATTACGCCCTACCGACTTTCGAGGAGGCATCCTTCAAATTTAAGTTTAAAAATGAACATGATAGTTAGAATCAATTGTAAGCATAGTGAGAGTGATCCATGGGTTAAATCGCCATAGTCCAACAGTTGAATGAGTGTATGTTTTGAAATGGAAGTACAGTAGAAGAGTAGAGAAACACAAGAGTAAAGATTTTTCCAATAGATTAGATAACTGTCAATATTACTTGTATTATTGATGTAACAAGTTTGGGGAAAAATGACCTGACAATAGGTCTTACATCATACCATAAGGGAAAAGGTTGACAGTTTTTAGATTCCTAATTAAAGTACTTGGAAGGTAGGAATATATTACAGACAACTGCTTCATAGAGCATATCTAAGAAGGCTATTCGTTAAGTAAAAAGAAGAGATGTACTAAACATCTTCTACCGGCGATGGGAAATCCTTGGGCGAACCCTCAGATCTGCCAGTTGACGAACCTCTTCTTGAAGGTGTCGCTCATGAGCCCTCAGGCGAACTCGAAGTTCTATGACTCTAGCTCGGGAGGTAGCCAGTTGTTGCTACAAAGTCTCATTGGTTCTCCTGGTCCTTTCCATATCCTCTTTGAGATGATGAATACGAATCGTGTTGACACCAGAGTTCGCATCAATTTCCATGATTCGGTCATTGGCTGCTCGACCTTGCTCGACATTCCGAGCAATCCTACGGACCATGACGGGCAGGACTCGGACAACTAATTCACCCTCACTTATGTTGTAAAAGCTTCGGTCCCCGTTGTAGGGTAAAGGTTGACCCTGTTCATCGCTCCAATGATTCAAGTTTGTTGCCCACAAGGGTGTGGGACCTTGAAACGCGGGTCGGGGGTTGAGATTTGGGGCTTGACCCTCTTGGGGTAGGTTGTTGACTTCTGGCTCAGAGTCGGAACCATCATAAAAGCCTTCTGCGAGGTGATAATCCAAAGGGATTGGATGATTATCCTCCGGCTCATAGTCAATCCATCCAACATTTCCTTGATTTAGGAAGTACGGGTCGCTAGGAGGATGGAATCCATCCATGATATCTACGCTAGAAAAGGGATATAAGAATCTTATATATATATATATATATATATATATATATATATATATATATATATATATATATATATATATATATATATATAGACGTACTGCTTAAGATAATTATAATATGACCTTTATTAGTTACTTCAATACATGCATAGTGCATACCAGTTATATGTATTCAAAACAGGATAGACCATCGAATAAGTGACCCTAACTCTAAACCCACAACCAACCAAGGAACATGGAGTAAAGCAAAGATCACAGATTCTAAGTCTATGACATCCTAGATACATATAACCTTAGCGCATCCACTTAGCAAATATTGACCTACCAATAAAGTCCTTTTTAGTTCTCAGACAAGTAATTATAGTAACACAAAATACTCGTATAGTATTTTAGGTTTATGTTTTGTTCAAATGTTATCATTGTAGTAGTGTTGGTAAGTTTTTAGACTTGCTACCATATCACAACCATTCTCGGGCATATGCTAATCACTTCTCGGACCAGCATAGTTGATCAGGATAAGCCATTCCCAGAACTGACCATACCTCCCCGAGCTTACTTGTGATATTCAACAATCGTAATACTTTTGTTATGTTCTAGTGACACTGATTTTAGTATGAATGCAGGTTTGTATACTTAGTTAAAAATAATTATTTAAAAGTATAAAATCTTTCTCATAGTATTTTAATCCCATTGTGTTTATAGTTAGTATATCTTTTATGGGTTGATATACTCAATTCACTATAAACAATGCTCTGATACCAATCTGTCACACCCCAAAACCGGAACGTTGGAAACGTTCTGGGGCGGAGGACGTCATGTACAGTATCACAACACAGAAATATAGTAAGCAAGCAAACAACATCATCCATTGCATTAATAATGTATTTTAATACAAGCGTGTTCTATACAGTTTATAAGACACCAAAAATATGAATAAAAATAAAAGATGAATCTTGAACTATGCTCCATCTTCTTAAAAGTTGATCTCGGTACTTGTCTACTGATGACCTGAGAATACAAGTTATTTTGAAAGATTTTATCAGCATTAAAGCTGGTGAGTTCATAAGTATTTTAGTGTCATTGTTTGTATGAAAATGATTGTACATGTTTGAGTGTGTAAGTTTGTAAAGGTGTTGGTAGTAATTGTTTGTAACTCTTAGAAAATCCTATATTTTCTATTAAAAGTAGCCTTCTACCAAGGCATCAAGTGTTGCATGTTTGTTCATTGTAAAAATGAGTATTTTTCCCAAATGTGACTATCATTTAATAAAATATAGTTCTTTTGTTACTGTTCATGTGAGAAGATCACAAAGTAGGTGTAATGGGGAAATAACGAAGTACTGTAGTATTATAATGTAGTAACTACTGTTGTATTTATTACCTTAAACCAATTGTTAATGAAGGTATAATGTGATATAATTGTAACCGTACTAATTGACTAGGAAAAATCATGACGTCGTAATACGTCGAACGGTAATGACATTTGTCACCCGAAGATCTGCAGATCCCACTGTAGCTAGCAGTAAGGTGTAGGATTGTCAATCTAGTATAGATCTATACACAAATTCACGTTCTCCCTCCAAGAGATTCTGGATACAAATCGAGTCATGACAAGTGATGCCATCCCACGAAATAGTGGTTCACATTTATGTTATAGTATGTATGTATTGTATGTACTAGTGTAGTGTATGTCCTCCCTAATTCTCATCATAGTATGCTCTCTAGTATAGTATTTAGTGTGTATGAATAGTATGTAATTGTGTATGTTCTCTCTTTCTAGTGTGTAGTATGTTCAATTGTATAGTGTAGTGTATGTATTGTTTACAGTATGTATTAACTCGTGTATGAACTCACTCTTTGTATGTTTGATAGTATTAGAAATAGTAAGTAGAATACTTCTAAACTATACATATTATAGTTTACTAGTAATGTTGTACAAATGACTTAGTATTTACACCTTTTTCTACCCAAAGTGTTGGAAATGAAGTAAAAGCTTTATATCTACACATATATACATGATATATAACTAAGTATCAAACGACACTCATACAAACAACAGGGCACTCTAAGTCCACAACCAAACAAGGAATAGGAAATAAAGTGAGTTATCAGTCCTAAGTCCTTCAAACCTTACTTATATAACTATATATGCATTAGACAAGATTTGGCAATATATAAGTTTAAAGAATTGAAAGTAAAGATTTGGTAATTAAGAACAAGTTTTATAAAACAGCTTAACATGTAAAAGAGTTTGATAATCATTTTGAAGTAGTTTTGTTGACATAGCAGTTAAAAGTATAGTAAATCGATTTGTTTGCTAGTTATCAAAGAAAGTGAATTTACACGATCAATAAAATTAAATCTAGTTTTGGATCACCATATGATCCTATTTCATACCCATATTCTAACAAATAATAACATCTAAGCAATTGTAATATCAACTTTAATATGGTAAAGGGATGAAAAATAAGGGAATAATCTATGACCATAAACAAACATCAAACCATCAATGGATTCTAGATGGAAAATTCTATTTGTTGTGAACCATGAACCAAGAATGGAGAAGAAAGTGGAGTTGGAAAAGGGTAGAGGCGGCGATGGTGTCCAGGGTAGAGGTGACGGTGTGCAAGGAAAAGGGTAGAGGCGGCGACGGTGTCGAGGGCAGTGTCCAATCAACTCCAAAAACCCAATAAAGTAATAAACACGTATTTTAATCTTATTGTTAGGGTTTTTTTTTTTTTTCATTTTTTACTTCATTTTTATTTTTTCTAAACCTTTAAATTAACTATTTTTTTATAAGTTGTTAAGCTTAGAAACTCAAAACACATTTTTTGATATCTATTTTTTTCTTTGTGTATGACTCATAATACAACTTTATTATTTTTTTGTTTAATTAAAAAAATATAATAGTTCCTATTTAATAGTTATAAATCTATCTATTTAAAATTTTAACCCTTAACCATTTGGTTGATTTATATACTCTTTATTTTCTATATTTTTTTTAAGAGAAATCTCCAGAAAAGTATTAAAATTTTAGTCTAATTTATGAAAAAGTCTCAAACTAAATTTTATTTACAGAAAAGCAAAAAATACATGCTAAAACTTCGAAAAAAAATCCTTTTCGGCCGGTTTCATAGATTTAGTCGATATTCTGTTATTTTTCGTTAGTTTGCTCAAATATATTAGGACTTTTTTGAAAATTCTCCGATAACCAAATATTGTGACTTTTCTGAAAATTACTGTGGAATTAATGAAGATTATTATTAACAAATCATTTATATATATAACAAATATTTTTATTATAAACAAAGAAACTACATTTGTTACTAATTTCTAAGAATATAATGGTGGACTAGGTACTCCTCTATTGTTTGTTAACCACTTCAAACTCCCTATGTTCATCGTTGTGGGTGTCATAGTGAGATGTGCTCTGTACGTTTCTCCAATTAAATATAAGAGATGATAATATTTACTAATACACAATCAATAAGTGTCTACTTGTTCGATAGATATGTGTTAGTAGATGGGTATTACCATGTGATGTATGGATGTTGGGTGGTAGTTATGTTAAATAACATAAGAGGATCACCAACATTAGAGGAACACTAAATGAGTACATCTCACCATCATACTCACAACAATGCATAGGAGTAACGTAGAGAGTTTGAAGTGATCAGCATGCAATAGAGGAGTATTTAGTCCCCTAATTTATTCCTACAATTAGCAAAAATATATTTCCTTTGTTTATAATAAAAATATTTGTTATATTTATAAATGATTTTTAATAATAATATCCATTAATTCCATAGTATTTTTCAAAAAAGTTCGAATATTTTTGTTATCAGGTAATTTTTAGAAAAATCCTAACATTTTGAGCAAACTAACAAAAAATGGCAGAATACTGGCTAAATCTATGAAATTGGCCGAAAAGGGTTTTTTAAGTTTTAGCCGGTTTTCTGTGCTTTTCCAGTAGACAAAATTTAGTTTGGAACTTTTTCATAAATTAGACTAAAATTTTGGGACTTTTTTTGTAGATTTCGCTTTTTATACTCCAAAATTTTGTTGATTTTGGTAGTTGTAGTATCTTATCCACAAAAATGTCTTGATGTGGTTGATATTGCCAAAATGAAGTTGTTTTCGAAGCGAAAAGTCACATGAGCAATATCATCCTTGTTGATGTTAAATTGTAAACTATGGATACACAGTGGTATAATATATTTTCATGTCCTATTCACGACAATTTGGATAGGAGACGGTTGGACCTTAATGTAGCCACATGTTAGTGAGGAGACCCATCTAAAGAAATCCTGTTAGAGCAAATAGAAGGATAAACCACGACCTCATAAAAAACGTCTGGATATCGATCACCAAAAGGTGGTACATAAGCACAGAAGGACAATAAGAATATGTCGAGCAAACCTAACCAACAACAAATCCCAACAATGCTAATCAAATCCCATAATTCTAGCACAAGAACTAAAGGTAACATTCTTTAATAAAAAGCCCACAATGTTAGGGTAAGTTCCACCTATAAACAAATATTAGCAACAGGGATATATTTCTTACTCCATTCATGATTACAATCTTATAAAAGGGAAAATATCACAAAACAAACACAAGGGCAAGTGTATCACTCTAACTCATACACATTGTAATACCATGACCCGATTGTTCTAACTTAGGTATCATATAGTAGTACCAGTAACCCTCCTAATGATTTTCATGACCCTTCTTGTCTTCTTATTTTTAGGAAGCTATAAACTCTTCTATAATCCCACCATAGTTATACCATTACCAGAGCACCAAAAACCTATTTGATGGAGACGACGTAGCATCATTGGCGCCATCTATGCATTTTATTGATGTTCTAAAAAGCTATGGTAGAAAAAACATCACTACAGAATGTATCAAATACTCCATTCAGTTCAAGTAACAGGATGCCTACCTTCATACAAGCCCAAAAAAATGAGCATCTAGACACACAAACTACCATGGAATGTTAAGTTCTAATTATGGTAACACAAAAAACAACAACAAGCAAAGGAAAACATATGATGAATTAAACAACAACAAATGAAGAAAACATGCTACAACCAATATATAAGCATACTCAATCCCGGTCGAAACAAGCAGCAACTCCAACTTCAAGCATGCAAGAAAAAGTAGGCAAACAAACAAGACACAAAGTCGCCAACACAATCGAGAAGCTACAAGAACAAGCACCATACCCCCCTCATTATTGATGGGATGTATAGATAGCAAATATGTACAATGCGGAAAAATATTAACAATTAATAGGGTGCATGCATCATATAAAAGATCTATGTCATACATCTTGATAGAAACATACAATAAATTACTAAACTAGCCTAGCCCTAATGTAAATAAAAAATTACAAAGTTAAGGTTACATAACTTTTGATTTGTTATAGAAAAAAATCAAACCAATCCGTGTAATTATGAAGCTTGGAAAGAATAGTGCCAAAGTGATGATGCCTCTAAAGGTTTGTATCCAAAACTTAGCAAAAAAACACACAAGAGGAGAGAGGAGGAGGGTAAGGAATTTAGGGAATAGAAGGTCTTGAGAGCATGTACGAAAATAATGAACCTTAAGGTCCTATTTATAGTTGATAAGGAATCCTTGGATAACACTCAATTGAATGTAATAATAATATCACAAAATAGGAACTTATTCAAATCCTTTACTTATCCTATAACGCTTTCTAGAAGCCTTAGGATCCTCTACAAAAACTGTCCTTGTGAGGGAGGTTCTAGAATCTCTTCATTGCTCAACTTTTGAACAATGTCACCTTTTAGTCCTTGTATTTCCAGTTAATTTAATTAATCCCAAAATTAATTCCATTTAATTTCTGATTAATTCTAAATTAATAATTACTATTTCTAATTAATATATTAATCATATAATATATTAATAAATTATCCTCTCTCTCTAAATGTAATTCTTTTCAGTTGCTAGTTCTGAGTGCAACCCAAAAAGGACTTTGCTTTTATTTAAAGAATATACCAATTTAGTTATTGGCTTAGACACCTAAATCAATAGTCTCCCACTTGGATAAGCATGTAACTGTAATTTCAAGTATAAGCCTTGAAGTAAATAGCAAAGTGTTCTTTCCAAAGCCACTACCAAACTCTAATTCATATCAGCCGTCGGTTCTATGATAAGTGATCAAATATTTCTTCGCTCTATAAGATATCATATAGACACGGGACATGGATCAGAATCAATATCATTGTCCAAGATTCTATTTTTCGATCTCCTGATTTGTTAAGACTTTATTAGACTTCAATTGAACAGATTAATTAGTCCTGGTTGGGTCTAACACTATAGATACAGTTAACATCAAATCATCGAGAGGCCTAAAGATATCGCCTTTTCCTGTTAGGGACAATGGAATGAATTACTTTGACTATATATTCATACAATTTACTAACCAAATCATACATGGAATTACTCTTTATAACACCCAGTTACGGGATGTATTTGGGTAAACCAATGCACAAATGGTTCGTAAACGACGAACTATATATGTCCGCTTAAGAATAGTGGATATTATCATCTTAAAATTGCTCGTGATTAGATCCATTAACAAATCTCTAAGTGTGGGTTTATCCAATTCTTAAAATCCCTATTTTCAAAGTACTCATGAATATTGTAACAATTCCAATTACAATGTCTTAACCTCAAACGAAAATCTACAATCAATTCATGACAGTCTTAATTCACTACTTACTTCCAAAAGTATGAACGACTATGAGGTTTGAATAATTCAAATTACTTTGGAAGTATAAACATGCAAATAAAAAACACAATAATAAATAATTAAATAAGATAGTACGATACTCATAAATCATTCTCTATTATTCATTCACCAAAAATGTTGAGTTCCCCCAAAGTGCCACAACATAAACATAACAAACAACAACATCCATACAAAGCCTTCAACACGACTGGACCACCTCACTGGGCCTTCAGCCTATATGGACCGCTCTCTAGGCCTTCGACCTGAATGGTTCACCTCCCAGGCCTTCAGTCTATCCGAACCGCCTTGGATATCTTAGCCTTCAGCACAAAGTAGGACTGCCTCAACCAGGTAAACCATCACATATGAACATATACCATAACAATCAATAGCTATCAATAACAGGTAGTCATACAAATCTAGCAGATCACTACAACATAGCAAAATCCTATATACCAGGATACAGATCACCACAACATAATAGCATATGGTAAAACCAGGATATCAATCCAATGGGCCAACCTTGGTGCCTTCGACCCTTAAGTACAGCGAAGTAAACTCACCTTACATATTGACGAATAGTTGATCAATACTCTGCTCCTAAATACCGGCTCAACCCAAATCCTAAATGTCGAAACATGAACCATTCTAAATTAATAACATTTTCCCAAAATACCCTTGGTCAAAACTTGTCAAAATCCACAAGTCAATCGAGTCAACTCAGCCGAGTCGACTCAGGCTTTATATGCAGGGCTTACTCCGGAGGTATGCCAGGCGTACTCAAGGCCTAAGGCGGTGGGGCCAATTCTGCATACGTGCAACGTACCCTTCGGTACGCCCATCGTAGGCAGCAACATCCCACTTAATCGATTTTAAGCTTAATACTTCGACTTAACACATCCAAATGCAGATCCAAGTCCGAAATAAAATTTTTGACCATAAAGTTTCCAACTTTATGGTCTTGCATGGCTAAAAAGGTCTTAACATCAAAAACCTCAACCACTTAGCTCATTAAGACCTAAAACACATGCATGGAAGGAAATATATGATCAAGACTACATTTTTAGGCTTCTAGACACCTCAAAGTCATTGAAAGGACAACTTAAAGTGGATAGAGTAGATCATACTCCAAATACCCAAATAATGGGACCAAAATGACACAAACTCCATAGCTAACTTAGATCTATGCATAGATTCATCAAGTTCATAAGTTTATACCTCAAAATGGACCTTGAAGGTGAGGTGTTCTAGGATCTAGAAGGCATTGATCTCCTAATATGATGCTTCTTTCTTCACATTGCTTCAAAAGCACTAAACACACACTTTTGAGATCAAATGATCACACACAAAGGATTAGGGTTTCAAAGGATGAAATGAAGGTTTGAGTCTAAAGGGGGATGAGGAATATAGAGTTAATGATGCTTTTGATATGCACTAAAACCTAAATATTAGAGTTTGTGCTTTCATTACGTACGCCCTATGTACTTGATGTATGCCCAACGTACTAGGGACCGCCCTAGTACGCTCAGCGTACACAACATACGCCCAACGTACTACTCCTTATCCATAATTACCAAAATGCCACTATGGACCTTTTTTCACTCTTTCTTGTACTCAAGGATTAAAATTCTATACTTATCCATACACAGGGGCAAAATTGAAATTACCTCAACATCGGGATCTTAAAAAGCTTTTGTGAAAGGGTCTGCAAAATTATCTTTTGATGATACTTTCTTCACCATAAGGTGTCCTTCTACCTGATGTTGAATATAATGGTATTTTCTATCGATATGCTTGTATATGTCATGATCCTTTGCTTCTTTTGTCAAAGAAACTACACCTTCATTTTCACAAAAAAGCTCCATTGGTTCCTAAATAGTTTGAATGACTCCAAGATCTCCGATAAATTTCTTTAGCCAAGCTGCTTCCTTCGATGCTTCACTCACTGAAATGTACTCTAACTCATAGGTGGAATCGGTCACTGTGTCTTGCTTGGAACTCTACCAAAAACTGCTCCCTCATTTAATAAGAACAACCAGCCAGACTGTGAAATGAAGTTGTCTTTGTCTGTTTGAAAGTTGGCGTCACTCTAACCAGTTAGTCTTAATGTGTCACCGCTGCCAAGAACTAGGAACATGTCATTCATTCTTCGTAGATACTTAAGAATATTTTTCACCGTAATCCAATGGGCTTTGCCAAGATTTCCCAGAAATCGACTAACCATGCTCAAAGCATAATACACATTAGGGAGAGTACATGTCATTGTGTACATGATCGATCCTACAGTTGAAGTATATGGGACTCGACTCATGTAAGCTATACGTTCATCAGTACAAGGACTTTGAGTCTTATTCAACTTGATAGTACTATGAATAGGCAATTATCCTTTCTTTGAATTCTCCAAACTAAAACTCTTTAGTATTTTATCCAAATATGTACTCTGGCTAAGACCAATAAGACGATTTGTGACATCCGCATTTTCACGGATAGAAAAGACCGATTTTGTTTATGCTTTATAAAAATCAGAGTACATCTTTTAATAAAAATGTTGCGGAATTTGTTCCCAGTAAAACAGGATAAATACGTTATCAAAGCATTTCCGAAGAAAAGTATTTTTATTGTATTTTTATTCATTTTAAAACATTTGGGATGTCATCGTCAATAAAGAAACATAAGCATAAACAGGACTTACATTCATTATCACTAGTGTTTTATAGCTCCTTAATCCCTATGTAACTTCATATAGACACCTGTGATATAAATAAACTGAGTAGGTCAGGTTTGGAAACCTGGTGAGTACATAAGGTTTTCAACCCACAATAATACAATTATTATGTTTAAACATCAAACAATCAACCCAATTACCCATCCCCATTATCTTATAAGGATTTACCCTAAGAATCAGCTACTCCTCGTTCATTCATTCCTAAGGATCATCCTACGGAAACGGCATGAAATCCATCATTTCCAGGGTTTAGGCACTAAGTCTCATAGTTGCCAGGGTCTTTCAAGGTACACCTGGTCAACACGCAGTTCAAAACATCTGGTGAACATGTAGCTCAAAACATCTGGTGAACACTTAGTTCAAAACATATGGTGAACACTTAGTTCAAAAATACCTAGTGAATATGTAGTTCTAAAACGCCTACAAGTTACAAGCCTGCTAGTGTTCCACTGAACTGTCTAGAATAGTCCGTGTTCGTCATCTATACTCTGCTAGATGGCTAGATCATCTTAAACATTGAGGCCTTTCATCATTTTTATCACACATCAACTATTTCATCTACCCATGTTTTACCTAACATTTTTGTAGATATTAAATACATACACAGTTTAAATAATTTAAAACATGTATAAAATCGTTCATCCCACATAGATAGCAAGTATATAGATAATATGCACACTCACAACACGTAATTTATATAAAATATTTCATATCTGTGTGTAAGATGAAAGTAACTATGCACTCACCTGATTAGGTGGGGGCCTCTGCACTCGGACAGCACTTCGTTACTCTTAAAATAATTTTCCTCGACAAAAACTAGTATCAATATCGCTAGGGTTTAGTCTAACATTAACCGCGACGAATTAATAGTCTAATTATTATTACTATGATAGAAGCGCGACATAATACTTTTCACCCACTATATACAGACGAGGCCAGACATGGAACACCGAAGGGCAGGATCATTTTGGCATATAGGCACTTCTGAATCCAGCAACCCAAACGGCCCTCCAAACTGGAACCCCTGTACCGCGAGTGGTTAAAAAAATATTATAACGACATTATATAACCCATAATAATAGCCCAATTAAATATTCTAAGGCCCTAATAACATTACTATAATTATTTAAAAGCTATATTAAAATTTTCATAGGTATAGCTCACTTACAACGGGTTTTAAAGAAAACTGGACTTTACTCGGAGCAGCATTTCCAAACCGAAAGACTCTTTTTCTCGGGACTTCCTTTGGGTGCTAGGGGTTCACCTAGGCTTTTTTTTTTTTTTTTTTTTTTTTGGGGGGGGGGGGGGGGTTTAGGGAAGCTAGAGATAGAAAGTAGTGAGAGAAAGAAGGTGGAAAGTTGCAAGAAATGAGGCTTCCCTCGGTTCCCTTTTATAGGCCGAGAGGCCTCGCTACGCGGGGCGTAGAACCGAAGTACGCAGCGCGTACATCCGAAGCCGTACTTATGTGTCGATGATCTGTTGGGGCGACGTGGGGAAGCTGGACCGAGGAAGGGTTCGTGTACGCGGCGCCTTCCATGTTCGGACGTTGGACGTATGCGAGGGCTACGTGTCGTGATCCGAAGCCAGTTCTTTGATCAGCATCGGACGGCTGGGACTCAGCCACATCATTATCATTGCATCAGGCTTCACAAATCCGAGTACCAACTTCAAAATTTTTTATCTTTCGTATACGAGCTCCGTTTTCAACGTTCTTTATATCCACACGTAGGTGGGAACATACTCTACAACTTTCATTTACACTCCGTCGGCTAATTTTGACTTTATTTTAAATTTTATATTATTAACAGGCCGGGACAGGATTGGTTCGTTAAAATCTCATAACTTCTTCATCCGACATCCGTTTTCGTCTGTCTTTTTATCGTTACGCTACTATTAACAAGATATTCGATTCTCGTTTAGGTTGTGTTGGCTAAAAACCGCTCGATCTAATATTCGAACTTCGAGCTGTACACCACTAAGCCTAAACTTCGAAAAGTCATAACTTCCTCATACGAAGTCGGATTTGGGCGTTCTTTATATGGACGCTCTCGGTTTAACGTATTCTACAACTTTTGTTTAGATTGCTAAGGCTAAAAATCTCTCTATCATAAATTCACTATTTACGCTTCCCGGTGTCGTGCCGATTCCGTCACAAAACTTAGACGGGTCATAACTTCTTCGTTATAACTCGGATTTCGGTGTTATTTATATCCTCGGAATCCTTGTTACACATACTATAAATTGGTTAAGATTAATCCTTCTAAATAATCTTCCATCAAAAACTCGTTTTTGATGCTTATTGTCTCTAAATTGACTAGCCCAAATCTGTCGGCGTTACACGATTGTTTCTATCACGATGAATCCTTATTCAAAGAATATAGGTCGCTTCCCCTAGATCCTTCTTTGAGAAACATTTTCCAAGCCAATACTTAACTTCTTGCAAACTTGGAATGTTGTTTCGTATAAGGAGTATGTCATCAATATACAACAGTAGAAAAGTCACTATACTCTCACTAGCTTTGACTTATACACAAGACTCGTGTTCACTTTTATAGATCCAAAACTATTTGACTTTATCATGGAATCAAAGATTCCAGCTATGAGATGCTTGTTTCAATCCATAAATGGATTTCACAAGCTTATACACTCTATAAGGAAACTTGGCATGTACAAAACCTTCTGGATGACTCATCTAGACGTCCTCATATAACTTCCCGTTAAGGAACGTGGTTTTAACATCCACCCGCCAAATTTCATAATATTGAAATGCAGCTATAACAAGCATAATCCTGATAGACTTTATGTTAGCTACTAGTAAAAAGTTCTCATCATAGTCAATCCATTGGGTTTGAGTAAATCCCTTTACAACCAACCTAGCTATGAAAGTGTGCACTTTCCCATCCATGTCGGTCTTCTTCTTGACGATCCATTTGCATCCGACTGTCTTTCAACTACATACATAACCAACCAAGTTCCACACTTGATTATTATATATGGACTAGATCTCACTCTTTATTGCCTCCTTCTATCTATCAGCCTCAGGGACTGCCATTGCTTCCTTGTAGTTAGTAGGTTTATCCAAATTTACCAGTTTTTGATGATTAATAAACGTATCACGATCCAATGTAATATGAAAATCATAGAATGTGGGTGGCATGTTAACCCTACAATATCGACGAAGGAGTAATGAGTTGTCAACTAGCTCAACTAGAATTTCTTCCTCAAGTTGAGTGTTAGTGTTGTCAAAGGTTCCTTCATTGGGCGACTCTTGAATTTCTTCAAGATCAATAGAACTCCCACTGTCCTCTTTGAATATGAGCACCTCTTGTGAAAGACTCCTCTTCGAGCTACAAAGACCACATTGTCACTTGGTCTGTTGAACAAGTATCCAAACAACTTTTGTGGATAGCTAATGAAATAACACTTCTCGGCTCTGGGTTCAAGTTTTTCTTGAGTCTCTCGTCTTATGAGTGCCTTAAAACCCCAAACCTTGATATGTATGAGAAATGGAGCTTTCCATGTCCACATCTCATGAGGTGTTTTGGCAACCTTCTTTATTGGAACAAGATTCAAGATATGGGCGGCTGTCTTTAAGGCATACCCCCATAAATGAATAGGAAGAGAAGATCGACTCATCATGGATCAAATCATATCTAGTAAGGTTTGATTACACCTCTCTACCACACCATTAAGATGTGGTGTTCTGGGAAGAGTAAGTTGTGAAACAATTCCATATTCCTTAAGATAGTGGTGGAACTCGATATGAAGATACTTACTACCTCTGTTAGATTTGAGCATCTTTATCTTCCTGCCCAATTGATTATCAACTTCATGCTTAAATTCTTTGAACTTTTCAAAGGTTTCCAATTGATGTTTGATCAAGTAGATATAAACATATCTGCTATAGTCATCTATAAACGTCATGCAATACCGATCAACATCTTTCGTGGTGAATTTGAATAGATCACATACATCTATATGGATAAGGTCTAATAACCCTTCACCTCTTTCACATGTTCTAGTGAAAGGTGACTTTGTCATTGTACCCAGGAGACAATATTTACATTCATCATTTTTCCTAAGATCAAATGATTCCAACACTCCATCCTTTTGGAGTTGGGCAATGCATTTCTTGTTTATATGCCCAAGACGGCAATGCTACAAACATGCCTTGTCCATACCATTGGACGAATCAATATGAAACACATTATTTCCTAAATTATCAACACAAATCATAGTTTCATACAATCCATTACAAGGAAAGGCTTTAAACATAAAAATACCATTTTTGAAAGTAAAAATTGAACCAATATCATTATCAAAAGAATAATTAAAACCTTGTCTGAACAATGCATGAAATGAAATAATGTTTCATGTCATTTCTAACGAGTAGCAACAATTTAATAAGTTAATCCTAACATCACTAGTAAGAACAAGCCCATAAGTCCCAATATTGGTAATGAGTGAAGATCGCTTATTCCCCATGATTAGATTGATCTTCCCATGCTCCACCTCCTCAGTTTTGCTTAGTACCTACAAATCAGTACAAATATGGAAACCACATCCTGTATCAAAAACCCATGAATGAGAAATTTGTGTGTTATTGACTTAGATAGTGTAAATACATGACAAGGATGCCTTGATCTTTCCATCCTTCAAGTCCTGCAAGTACTTGGGGCATCTTCTTCTCTAATGAAAATTTTTGCCACAATAGAAGAAAGTGACCTCTTTTGGATCGTTGGTCACAAGAACATCAAAGGTAGGCTTCATGTTAGACCCATTACTAGACCCTCCAACATGGGACTTCCCTTTCCTATTGGATTGAGAAGGAACCTTTCTCTTTTTATCTTTTCCAGATCCAATGGCTAGGATAGGAGCATTTTTTGTAGTAGATGCATGAGTTTTCTTCAACCCCGACTTAGCAGTTTGCAACAAATTATGGAGCTAGGTCAATGTTGTCTCCGTGTTGTTCACTTGATAAGTTAGGACAAAATGATCATAAATAGGAGGCAATGAGTTAAGGAAAATGTAAATGTCCAACTGCTCATCGAACAACACATCGAGCCTCTGGAGTTTCTCCATGTACCTTTGCATTTTTTGTACGTGAGCACAAACTGATTCTCCTTCCTTGAGCTTGCATGCCATAAGAGATTTTACCGCTTCATAACGCTCTTGTGTCGCCTTCTTGTGGAAATTTACAGCAAGGTAAATACTCATCTCATATGGCCAGTAGTACTCATAGAACTTGGACAAGTCAGGTGCCATAGTGGCCACCATGATGCAAGCAATCTTTATCGCGTCATCAGAATGTTTGTTTTAGGAAACAATTTCCTCAGGGGTAGTGGTGGAATGATCGATTTCAACAAGAGGCTTATCGAGGACATATTCCTTGCCATCGTGTCGAAGAGTCGTCTTCAAATTTCTCATCCAGTCCATGTAGTTAGGACCAATGAGCTTCTTTTTTGACAAAATCAAGAGGAGGGATACGTTTGAGTTTGAGGAGCCGGTTTGAGTAGTTGCGCGATCACCATTTCCATACATCTATTAGGATACATAGTTATAGTTAGTGATATAAATCCTTAATATTTTAACCTAAAATTAAAATTCAAGGCTAGGATCCTAAATACAATTCACAACAGAGAAAAGGGATGCCGTAATTTAATTGCGAATTTATTAAGATAGGTAACACAAGTTTACCAATTCCAATCTAACATGAAATTCCTAGATCATTCGAGATTCATTGAATCTTATCAATGTCATGTTTAATCTTGGATTATAGTCTTCAATTTGTGACTGGGATGCTGAGGATCACAAATAAGATGTGAATAACCATGAAAACCCACTTGACAACACCGATGTCATTTATCATCTCAAATTAATGTGTCAGTTAACCACACACGCTCCATTAACAATGATAATATTCAATTTGTCCATCACTCAACTTTATTGTCCCAAATTAATGTGTTGGTTAACCACACACGCTCCACTAACGACCTATAAAGAGTGATGTGTGTTTTCATGGATTAACATACAATTCACAATTTTTTTTCCTAAACTAAATAGTGTTTGGATTTATAAAAAAATTAGTTACTTTATAATATCATACTTTTAAAGGTTTTGTCCTATCAAAACCGTTCAGCTAACGATCCTCCATCATACAAGGGAGCGGTGGGTGAGAGTGGACACCCATTTAACGGTCATTTTATAGGCCGTCATCCATATACCCCCTCAGTGTATGACTTCGTGAATGAGACCTACTATTGATTTGATTGACTTTTCTTATACATATAATATATTAACTTCAATCATATATAGTATAAGGTGTATTTTTTTAATCTTTTTTAAAATTCGAGGTTTAAATATTAATTATCTAAATTATATATATATATATATATATATATATATATATATATATATAAAATCAATTTAAACATGCTATGAGGTAATAATTATCTTTTAATTACAATAATATTAAATTAATTAATAAATTCATAAGAGATAATTCAATTTAATTTATCAAATTAAAAACTATTAGTTAAGGATATCTCCTAATATTTAGGGTTTTATGGATTATCACACAAGACATTTAAAATTCGGAATCTTATGGAATTAATACTGGATAATTAGCAAAATTAACACATAAATCTTATTTGGAGGATGAAAACCCGAAATTCTGGAAAACATTGAGCTTACATCGTGAGATAGGTATTTCAAATTTTTATTTTAGTTTGATTCAACTCATGTGCAATCAGTGTTTGACAAATCTAGGCTCTGATACCATCAATATGATTATAGATAACATTTATCTACAAGCAGAAAACATATAACAATTAATAGGGTACATGCGTCATATAAAAGATCTATGCCATGCACCTTGATAGTACCATACAATGAATAAGTAAACTAGCATAGCCCTAGTATAAATCGAAAATTACAATGTTTAGGTTACATGCCTTTTGATTTTTTTATAGTAAACAAATCAAACTAATCCTTGAAATTATGAAGCTTCGAAAGACCAGCACCAAAGACATGATGCCTCTAATGGTTTGTACCAAAACCTTAGCAACAAGAACACAAGAGGAGACAGATGAGGAGGGTAAGGAATTTCAGCTATAGAAGGGCTTGAGAGAATGGACGAAAATAATGACCCTTAAGGTCCTATTTATAGGTGATAAGGAATCCTTTGATAACATTCGATTGAATATAATAGTAATATCTCAAAATAGGCAGTTATCCAAATCCTTTACTTATCCTCCAAGGCTTCCTAGAAGCCTTATGAACCTCTACAAAAACCGTCCCCATGAGGGAGGTTGTAGAGTCTTAATTGGTCAACTTTTGAACAAGGTCACCTTTAATCCATGCACTTCGAATTAATTTAATTAATCCTAAAATTAATTCCAATTAGTTTTTGATTAATTCTAAATTAATAATTACTATTTATTATTAATATATTAATCATATAATATGTTAATAAATTATCCTCTCTCTACAAATGTAATTGTTTTTCAGTTGCTAGTTCTGAGTTCAACCCAAAAAGGACTTTGTTTTTATTTCAAGAATATAACAATTTAGTTATTGGCTTAGAAACACAAATCAACAGTTATACCAAAACTTGATACATCTACCATAAACACAACATCGTATCACAAAGCCATACATAACAATGACACTTATTGCACCAAATATTTTTTTACAAAAGCAAGCTTACAACTAGCCTCTATTACAACCAATATGATGGCAGCAAACCAGCCAGTTGCAAATTTCGCAAGAACGATAGGATCATAACAAAATAAATTATAATTGAATATTAAGACTCAATAATTCTCCCTTGGTAATAAGCATCCATGGGTACAAACTAGGTAAAAAACATCTCCCATAAATAATAAAGTATGACAACACTAGGGATTCATATGATCACATAGAAAATTACCAGTGGATATTAGACGCATACTACCTAGACGAAAATTATTGGTTCCTATTCTTTCTTAAAACTCTAACTGAGCTAGCAAGACTATGTTATAAAATTCTACCATCGGTAGCATCAAAAGCTTCAACCAACTAATAGAGGAATTTGCCATCCATTTCACCTAATAGAGAAAATACACAACATACATGCAAGATATTCATGGATAGAGACAGCGGGAAGAAGAAACGCTATAGTTGTATATACATAGATTCAACATGGTAGTGCTCCATGTACTCGAAAAATTAGACAAAATGTTAATCGCTGCATTCACATACAGACTCATGCTAGGAGCTCTTTTTAAGAAGATAGTAGGGAACCCAATGAATTTATGAAAGGATCTAACGGAAAGGGTCCGTAGGTTTGTAAATCAAGAAGAGGCATCATCAGAAAAATATGAAAAGGGATGGTGGATAAAGAGAAAATTCCATCACAAGAGAATATTATGTATCAAAAATTAAAACACAACTAAGTCAGTGAAGACATCCTTATAATAAATACCAATAACCAAACAAGCTAAGGCAGCTCCAAAAATTTCAGCCATGGAATATATTAGGAAATCGAAACAAGTTGTCTGAAGTGATGGATAATAAGAAATAATCAATGAATAAGAGAATCGAGAAGTACCTACTAAGAAATAAAAATGATAATTAAATTTACATAGAATCACAAGACACGACACAATCGAATGCAACATGTTAACAAGAGAGCTCAAAACCAAGATCCAATCAAGGCAACTGAACGAGCTCATTATAGGATTATGGATGAAGCAAATGGAAAGCATTGCACCACCAGAGGCTATAGGAAAAGTGAAAATGAAATGAAAAATATTAATGTTACAACATAGTAGTAGACCAATAATAGATCATCACACAGAACATGAAGAATTTATGTTTAGCAAATAGGATCATGATTTAGATAACCACGATAGAGATAAACTGATCATCATGGAAGGATTCATTAACGGATTCTATGTTAAGAAGATGTACTTCGATGCAAAAAGTTTGACATAAATTATGTCTAACCAATTATTCAGGGGTTCACCATAAAGTACATAAGATAAATTAATACCACCAAAAATAACAGGTAACGAGCCTTTTTGGACATGTCGTATGGCTAAGAGGATGAATTACTTACCAATAACATTCACAAACCATACAAGAAAAATAAGCGAGACTCGGAAAATAGACTTCATTGTAATACATGGACTATCACCCTACAAAGTCATCTTTGCATGAACAACCATGTAATAGTTTTAATCAATGTCATCAACAATACTTGGAGTGGTAAGATTTCACATGCGAATAGAGATACGAGCCATGTTCAATACTAGTTTCTCACAAGTATATATAAATATTGGTTACAAACTATTTCCTACTTTCATCTTATGAGCATGAACCAATCCAATTCATATTAGTCTTAGTTCATAAGTGCTCCCATACTTATAACTAACTATGAACTTTTAGAATAAGTAGATTATTCATGGATTAAACATGTAAATTTAGAACACAAAAAGTATTTATGTGAAGATCGTGTCGCAATATATCTAAAAATATCATAGATATGGTTATAATCCGCCAATACCCAAATACTAAATCCAAATCAAATCCCATTTCTATAAAAACAAAGTCCTATAACTCAAGCATGACCTTTCATGATTAACTTAAAGGAAAGACTTCATTAATGGGTCTTAACTAAATTTAACTTATGTGAATTCTACGAATACTATCATCTCTATATTTAACTTTATTCTAAGTATAGTTAAATGTATTGGAGAATATGATTGGTTATCTGATATGACATAAAATTTCTTAGCTTGACTAAGTATACTGTTGAACTCACAAAAGATTTCGAGGTTATCCTTCAATGGAAGGACCCAACCTATGTTTTTCAATAAATTCATTCATTTAATCATATTTGATCGCATCTTCTAAGGTAGTAGTGTATTCTTATTTTGTAGTAGATTTTGCTATTATGTTTTTCTTAGACCTTATTCCAACAAAATTTACTCTTTCTCCATAATAAATTCATAATCTAATTATAATTCACAAACATACACACACACACACACACACACACATATATATATATATATATATATATATATATATATATATGTATATATTAAAGTTATCATCTTGTATAGCTCTTTACATAAAGATGTTCTTCAAAACCGATTAACTCATATACATTCTCTTAGTTATTCTTGAGTACTCTTAGATTGTCCTTATAGTCATCCAATGACTTTCTCATGCATCTAATAGAATATGAATCATTTTATCTAGCTCAAACCTATGTGCTAAGTCCTTTTGAGTTATGCTCAAGATGGTGTCATGTGGCAATGCCAAGAGTCCTTTAAAAGAATCTTGTATCTTCATTTTTTTTCAATATATTATCATTATATGCATAAATATTTTAAAACTTTAACATTCATCTTTAGGGAAATCTCCAGAAAAGTCCCAAAATTATAGTCCAAATTATGATGAAGTCCCAAATTAAATTTTGTTTACATAAAAGCACAAAATACCGGTTAAAACTTCGAAAAAAACATTTCTGGCCTGTTTTTGCAGATTTAGCCGGTATTCTATCTTTTTTCGTTAGTTTGCTTAAAATTTTAGGACTTTTCATAATGTAAAGGTGAAACACTTTCGGAGTCAAGGCGAAAGAGCCTTGCAAAATCATAATGTAATCTCTTATAATAAAGTATGTCTCTTCATACAAGATCAGGAATATCACTATTGCTGCCACTTGTTTTTAGTAAACACATATGTTATCTTCTTTTTGATATAAAAGCATACCTTGTTTTTTTCATATTAAAATGAAGACTCCAACCTTGTGATGTTTGATCTATATCCACAAATGGATCTTGAAGCTTATACATTATATTAGGATAACTTGGATTAAGAAATCCTACAGGGTAAGGTATATAGACATCTTCAAGTAGGTTTCTATTAAGAAAAGATGTTTTTCTTGAAATCTATTGTGACATCCCCAAAATCTCGCCCAGAAAAAATCGATTTTCATTTATGCTTTTAAAATAATTTCAGAGTAAATCCTTTTGATTGGAAAGAGTTGCGGAATTTGTTCCCAAAAACAAAACGTGATAAAACAATGTTTACCAAAGCATTTCATAAAAGAAATGTATTTTCATTATATAATCAAACTCGGGATGTCATCTTCCGATACAGACCATAAAGCATAAATGATAACATTACAAGTCATTCAACAAATATATACATATACAGACTTGTAAACAAAACAACTTGATGGTTCATCCATCTTATGCCCTTGCGCCACTTCCTGTAATACAAATAAAACTGAGTGGGTCTGGCTTGGGAGCCTGGTGAGCATATAGGATTTTCAACCCACAATAAATAATTATATTTAATTCCACCAACCAACAATAACCCAATTACCCATTCCCGTTATTCTCACTTTACATCCCTAAGACAACTAACAAAAGGGACCTAGTCTAAGAATATTTCATCGGGGCGACGACACATGCTTTGGGGGTTCCTCAGCAATATAAGTCAAATAAGGCAACCATGAGGGGGATGGAGTACAACGAATGAACACCCAATTCTGTGGTCATCATCTAAACTCCGCTAGATGACTGAATCAAAACAACAACGAGGCCTCTCATCTGTTTATTACACACCAACTATCTACCCATGTTCTACCCAACATATTAGTAGATAAAAATATACATTTTTATACATAGTTTAAAAACCTGTATAGCATGCTTTAATCAATACATATTCCACATAACAGATGAGGCACACACACATAACACGTATATCATAGAAAACAAATCAGATCCATGAGATAGAAGAGAGTGAATATACATTCACACATATAACACAAAATATACACATAACACGTATTTCGTAAAAAATACTTTATAATTATGCGTTAGAAGAAAGTAACCACACACTCACTTGATCAGCAGATGATCGGACAGCACTACGGCTTATAGAAGTAGTATTCTTCGGCAGATCTGGAAGATCTCCACAAAAATCGAACTTCTTGCGGGCAGAGCTTCGGCTCGGGAATCTTACTTCTCGGGATCTTCAGGACCTCAATACTTGCTTCGGGGCTCGGGAATGATACCGGGGCTTCGGGGTACTTCTGGCACGCAAAACGATGCAAAATGGGAGACAGAAGAGAGAAAAAGAGCAAATGAGCCGGCTGCCCTCGCATCCTATTTATAAGAGGCCGGAGCCTCAGAGTACGCTGGGCGTACAGTAGTACGCGGGGCGTACGCGTCCGAATCGTCATGGCATGCGTCATCCGAAGAACTCGAGTGCGAGGGACGTCACGCTTCGCTGTACGTTGGGCGTACTTCGGATGAGTCCGATGACTCCCCTTCGGATAATACCGGATTTTATAATTAATCTTAAATATTAATTATTTAATAAACTTTGAAAATTCATATCTCCTTCATACGAACTCTGTTTTCGACGTTCTTTATATCCACGCGTAGGTGAGACTACGCTCTACAACTTTCTTTTAGACTCCGTCGGCTAATTTTGATTTATTTTTATTAATTATTTTTAGTAGGCCGGGATAGAAAAACTTCGTTATAAATTCATAACTTCTTCGTTTGACGTCCGTTCCCGCCTAACTTTTCATCGCTTCGATACCAACAACAAGATCTTTGATTCTCGTTTAGACTGATTCGACTAAAAACCGCTCGATCTCAAAGCGAGTATTTCGGGCTGCATACCGCTAAGTCGAAACTTCAGAAAATCATAACTTCCTCATACGAAGTCAGATTTGGGCGTTCTTTATATATTCGGAAACCCTGTTTCAACCACTACAACATTATCCAAAGATATCAAGTTTATTTTACACTTAAATTTTGACGCTCATTTTATTCTTAATTAATCAAATCACATAATTAAGCAATTAAGCACAAAACACATAAGACTCAAATAATATACTTCTATTATTTCAAAACGGGTTACAAAGGTTAACCTAGACTATTACATCAACGAAAATGCCTAGCCTGGAAACGCAGGCGTTACAATTCTCTCCCCCTTAGGATGATTCCGTCCCCGGAATCACACATCAACAAAAAAATGCGGATAGCGACTCAACATGTCACTCTCCGTTTCCTAGGTGAGATTTGGCCCATTCGAATGTTTCCAACGAACAAGCACTAATTCGACCATCTTGCGTCGAAGTTTCTTAGTCTTTCGGTCAACAATTGCCTCTGGTTCTTCAATTAACCTCTTGTTTTCATCAATTCTCAATTTAGAAATTGGAATTATATCGGGAACTTCTCCCGTGAATTTCCTCAAATAACACACATGAAAAGTGTTGTGAATTCCATTCAGTTCCTCTGGTAGTTCAAGCTTGTAAGCTTGGTTCCCAATCCTCCGAAGAACTTTAAACGGTCCAATAAACCTTGGACTCAACTTTCCCCTTTTACCAAATCTTATAAGTCCCTTCCACGGCGAGACTTTAAGCAAAACCGAATCTCTAACTTCGAAGGTCATTGGCCTTCGCTTCTTGTCAGCATAGCTCTTTTGACGATCTTGAGCTGCTAACATTCTTTCTCTAATTATTTTCAATTTTTCAGCGGTTTGATGGACCATCTCGGGACCCATAAACTGCTTTTCCCCAGCCTCAAGCCAACAAGACGGTGTACGACACTTCTGTCCATACAAAGCTTGGTAAGGTGCCATCTTTATGATCGAGTGGAAACTATTATTGTAGAAAAATTCTACCAAAGGTAAATGTTCATCCCAGTTACCTAGGAATTCCAGGGTACATGCTCTTAGCATATCTTCAAGTGTTTGTATTGTTCTTTCACTCTGACCATCAGTCTGCGGATGGTAAGCTGTACTTAAACACAACTTGGTACCCATTTCCTCTTGTAGACTTTTCCAAAACCTTGAGGTGAAACGGCTATCACGATCCGACACAATCGTTAACGGAACACCGTGAAGCCTCACAATTTCCTTCACGTAAGAATTTGCAAGCTTCTCCATAGACCATTTCTCCTTGGCTGCTATGAAATGCGCACTCTTAGTGAATAGATCAACGACCACCCAAATCATGTCGTGACCATTCTTTGTTCTGGGCAGTTTAGTGACAAAATCCATAGCAATGTCTTCCCACTTACCCATAGGCACAGGCAATGGTTCTAAACTCCCGTACGGTTTCTGATGTTGTGTCTTTACTCTCGCACAAGTCACACACTCAGCCACATACTTTGCAACATCAAGCTTCATCGTCGGCCACCAGTAGTAGGGTTTTAGGTCCCTATACATTTTAGTGCTACTGGGATGAATCAAGTACATGGTTTTGTGAGCTTCTTCCATCAGAAGATCTCTGACTCCTCCTGTCTTAGGTATCCAAATCTGATCTTGGAACACCTTCAGTCCATGACTGTTTACACCGAACACCAACGTTTTGCCCAAACGTTCCTCTTTTCGGTCATTCTTCTTAGAAGCTTCGCTTTGAGCTTTCTTTATTCTTTCCAAAATAGTCAAGACAACTTCAATTCTCAACGCTCTTGGCCTTTTCCTTTCAAGATTGACTTTCCGACTGAGAGCATCAGCAACAACATTAGCTTTACCGGGATGGTAAAGTATCTCACAGTCGTAGTCCTTGAGTAACTCTAGCCAGCGTCGTTGCCTCATATTCAATTCTTTATGATTAAAGAGATATTGGAGACTCTTATGATCAGTGAAAAGTTTGCACTTCGTGCCATAGAAGTAATGCCTCCATATTTTCAGAGCGAAAACTACCGCTGCCAACTCGAAATCATGAGTCGGGTAATTCTTTTTATGCTCCTTCAGCTGTCGAGACGCATATGCTATCACCTTTTCTCTTTGGGTCAAAACACAACCCAATCCAACCCCAGACGCATCGCTATAAACAGCGAAGTCTTCAACTCCATCGAGTAAAGAAAGTATCGGTGCCTCGCATAGCTTCTTCTTTAGCTTCTCGAATGCTTCTTTATGCTTATCACTCCAAGCATAAGTAGCTCCTTTGTGGGTCAAAGCTGTTAATGGAGTAGCAATCGAAGAAAAGCCTTGGATAAACCTTCGGTAATATCCAGCTAATCCTAAAAAGCTTCGGATCTCCGTGGGACTTTTCGGTTGCTCCCACTTCATTACAGCTTCAATCTTTGCTGGATCAACCATTATCCCTTCTTCGTTGACCACGTGACCCAATAATTGGACTTCTCGAATCCAAAAATCACATTTGGAGAACTTCGCATACAGCTTCTCCTTCTTCAAGACTTCTAACACTTCTCGCAAGTGTCTGCCATGCTCCTCTTGGCTTTTTGAGTAAATCAGAATGTCGTCTATGAATACTATCGCGGATTTATCAAGGAACAGATTACAAACCCTATTCATTAAATCCATGAATGCTGCTGGAGCATTGGTTAGTCCAAACGACATAACCAAGAACTCGTAGTGTCCATATCTAGTTTTGAATGCAGTCTTCTCGATATCTTGCTCTCTTACTTTTAGCTGATGATATCCTGACCTTAGATCGATGTTCAAGAAATAGCTCGAACCTTGCAATTGATCAAACAGGTCATCAATCCTTGGCAACAGGTATCTATTCTTTATTGTTGCCTTGTTCAGCTCTCTGTAATCAATGCACATTCTCATACTTCCATCTTTCTTCTTCACAAATAACACCGGAGCTCCCCAGGGTGATGAACTAGGTCTAATGAAACCTTTGTCCAATAACTCCTGAAGTTGCATCATCAGCTCCTTCATCTCCGTCGGTGCTATGCGGTAAGGTGCTTTTGCAATTGGTGTTGTTCCTGGTAACAAGTCAATACGGAATTCCACTTGTCGATCAGGCGGTAATCCAGGAAGATCTTCGGGAAATACTTCTGGATAATCACACACCACTGGAATGCTCTGCATCACCTTCTTTTCCTTCTTAGCATCGATCACGAATTCTAAATATGATGTACATCCCTTGGTCAAACACTTCCTGGCTTTCATTAGGGAAATGATTCCAGAATTTACTCGTCGTTTGTCCCCGTACACCATAAATGAATCTTTCTCAGGCAGGTTTACTTTAACTATCTTCTTCTTGCACAATATTTCGGCATCATTGGCGCTAAGCCAATCCATTCCCAACACGATGTCGAAACGATTAAGTTCGATAGGCAATAATTCCTCGTGAATCTTATTCCCATTAAGGTCGATTAAGATGTCTTTCATACGATGGCTAACAGGTACAAACTTGCCACTAGATACTTCGACTAATAAAGCATTATCTAGTCTATCAACAGGCAAGGCTAGTTTTCTACCAAACTCATGCGAAATAAAGGAGTAGCTGGCTCCAGAATCAAACAAAATTTGAGCAGGAAATTCGTTTACGAGAAAGGTACCTGAAGCGACATCAGCTTCATCTTTCGCAGCTTCGAGTGTCATCTGGAAGGCTCTCTCCTTCGGCTTTGGTGGAATGTTGGGCTTAGCTGCCTCCTTCTTCTTCGGACAGTCTTTCAAAATGTGCCCCTCTTCATTGCAACCAAAACACATCCTTTTGTTGTTTGGACACTCATTGGCAAAATGCCCAATTTTTCCGCACTTGTAGCAGGTTACATCCTCACTACATTTCCCAAAGTGCTTTTTCTTACACTTATCACACCATTTCGCTTCGCCTCCTTTTCCTCCACCAAAATTTTTCGAATCAGATTTCGAAAATTTGCTTTTCCTACCGGAACCAGATGTTCCCTCAAACTTTCTCTTCTCACCAACCTCAACCTTGTCGGTGGTTCTCCCCTTAATCATGTTTTCAACAGACTTGGCAGCCCAGATAGCTGCCTCTAGAGTATGTGCCTGACGTACTGGCACCTCGTACTCCCATGGGAGTCCCTTCGCATACCGGTCCACCTTTTTCAACTCGTCTGGGACGATACGCAAGGAAAACTCCATCTTATCGGTGAAATTGTTTGTGTGTTCATCAACTGACATGCTGCCTTTCGTCAATGCCAAAAACTTATTCTCCAACTCCAACAGATTTTGAGCCGAGCAGAACTTGCGTTTGAACTGCGCCAAGAACTCTGCCCATGACAATTGCAGTGGCTCATTAGGGCTTAAAGTCTTCCCTAGAGTGTTCCACCAACGAACAGCTCCACCTCGGAACTGACGCACTGCATAGATAGTCTGCAACTTGCCTCTGCAGCCACAAGTCATGAAGGCTAACTTCATTTCAGAGATCCAATCCATCACTCCGATCGGGTCCTCCTTTCCATTGAAGGTCGATGGTTTGCAAGTTAGAAAGTCCTGGTACTTGCATCCCATTCCATCATTCCTTCCGTCATGGTTGTTTTGCCTAACTATCGGTGGGTTGGATTGACCAACAGACCCACTGAAGTTTCCACCTTCCGAGTGCCCTTCATTTAATTCGGGCTCTTCCACACGAATTGACAGTTCTTCACGATTATGTTGAAGCAACCGCCTAGTCTCCTCCATTTGACAATCCAACATTGTTTGAATCATCATTTGCACACCAGCCATGGTTATCGGCTCAGGTGCTGCTGCTACGACAGGTATTTGCTCAATCACTGATGGTTGATTCCTGTTTTCATCAGCATTTCCAACTCCACTTCTTGTTCTCACCATTTTTTTATCTATACACCGAATAAGGTGAAATTAGATCCTCATTCACTATAGATATTCAAATCATCCTTATCACTCTGAAACGTTTACATGCTAGTTCTAAATTCGTAGATGTACGCTTAGAATCCTACATACATAAGGTTTCTAGATCCGGTCGGCAACAGACCATAGATCCGAACAAATAATATCATATATGGCAACATATAACATTTAGCACATAAAAGCATTTTAGGCAACTTTCCTAAAATAAACTAGTGCTCGTGTCTAAAACATAACAGACACATATCTCAAAATTTCACTTAGCATTCTAAGTTTAAGTCTAGAAATCCTACAAATTCCTAGTTCGCTTAAACTAATGCTCTGATACCAACTGTGACATCCCCAAAATCTCGGCCAGAAAAGACCGATTTTCATTTATGCTTTTAAAATAATTTCAGAGTAAATCCTTTTGATTGGAAAGAGTTGCGGAATTTGTTCCCAAAAACAAAATGTGATAAAACCATTTTTACCAAAGCATTTCATAAAAGAAATGTATTTTCATTATATAATCAAAACTCGGGATGTCATATTCCGATACAGACCATAAAGCATAAACGATAACATTACAAGTCATTCAACAAATATATACATATACATACTTGTAAACAAAACAACTTGATGGTTCATCCATCTTATGCCCTTGCGCCACTTCCTGTAATACTAATAAAACTGAGTGGGTCAGGATTGGGAGCCTGGTGAGCATATAGGGTTTTCAACCCACAATAAATAATTATATTTAATTCCACCAACCAACAATAACCCAATTACCCATTCCCGTTATTCTCACTTTACATCCCTAAGACAACTAACATAAGGGACCTAGTCTAAGAATATTTCATCGGGGCGACAACACATGCTTCAGGGGTTCCTCAGCAATATAAGTCAAATAAGGCAACCATGAGGGGGATGGAGTACAGCGAATGAACACCCAAGTTCATTAACACCTACAGGTGGCGAGCCTGCTAGTGTTCCATATGACTGTCTAGAAAAGTCTGTGGTCGTCATGTAAACTCTGCTAGATGAATGAATCAAAACAACAACGAGGCCTCTCATCTGTTTACTACACACCAACTATCTACCCATGTTCTACCCAACATATTAGTAGATAAAAATATACATTTTTATACATAGTTTAAAAACCTATATAGCATGCTTTAATCAATACATATTCCACATAACAGATGAGGCACACACACATAACACGTATTTCATAGAAAACAAATCAGATCCATGAGATAGAAGAGAGTGAATATACATTCACACATATAACACAAAATATACACATAACACGTATTTCGTATAAAATATTTTATAATTATGCGTTAGAAGAAAGTAACCACACACTCACTTGATCAGAAGATGATCGGACAGCACTACGGCTTATAGAAGTAGTATTCTTCGGCAGATCTGGAAGATCTCCACAAAAATCGAACTTCTTGCGGGCAGAGCTTCGGCTCGGGAATCTTACTTCTCGGGATCTTCAGGACCTCGGGACTTGCTTCGGGGCTCGGGAATGATACCGGGACTTCGGGGTACTTCTGGCATGCAAAAAGATGCAAAACGGGAGAGAGGAGAGAGAAAAAGAGCAAATGAGCCGGCTGCCCTCGCATCCTATTTATAGGAGGCTGGAGCCTCGGAGTACGCTGGGCGTACAGCAGTAAGTGGGGCGTACGCGTCCGAATCGTCATGGCATGCGTCATCCGAAGAACTCAAGTGCGAGGGACGTCACGCTTCACTGTACGCTGGGCGTACTTCGGATGATTCCGATGACTTCTCTTCGGATAATACCGGATTTTATAATTAATTTTAAATATTAATTATTTAATAAACTTTGAAAATTCATATCTCCTTCATACGAACTCCGTTTTTGACGTTCTTTATATGCACGTGTAGGTGAGACTACGCTCTACAACTTTCTTTTAGACTCCGTCGGCTAATTTTGACTTTATTTTTATTAATTATTTTTAGTAGGCCGGGACAGAAAAAACTTCGTTATAAATTCATAACTTCTTCGTTTGACGTCCGTTCCCCCCTAACTTTTCATCGCTTCGATACCAACAACGAGATCTTCGATTCTCGTTTAGATTGATTCGACTAAAAACCGCTCGATCTCAAAGCGAGTATTTCGGGCTGCATACCGCTAAGTCGAAACTTCAGAAAATCATAACTTCCTCATACGAAGTCAGATTTGGGCGTTCTTTATATATTCGGAAACCTCGTTTCAACTACTACAACATTATCCAAAGATATCAAGTTTATTTTACACTTAAATGTTGACGCTCATTTTATTCTTAATTAATCAAATCACATAATTAAGCAATTAAGCACAAGACACATAATACTCAAATAATATACTTCTATTATTTCAAAACGGGTTACAAAGGTTAACCTAGACTATTACATCAATGAAAATGCCTAGCCTGGAAACGCGGGCATTACATCTATTTGCCATATCTCATAATCAGAATATATAATTATGGTAAATAATATAATTTTTGATCTAATCATAGCTACTTGAGGAAAGGTTTGATCATAGTCATTGACATAAGTGTGATTAAAGCCTTTAATAACAAGTCTTGCAAATGTGTATAGATCTCCAAGTTTGTATTTTTTTTCTAAATAATTACTTACTCCTTATAGCCTTCATATATGGAGGAAGATTAATCAAGCCCATACTTGATTATTAGACACAGACTACATCTCAATGTTCATAACTCTAGGTCATTAATCTAGTTCAATGTTTGATATAGCATTTTGGTAGTTGATGAATTTGTTAGAAATCATCAAGAAGATCTCATCAATGAGATATTCGATATTCTCATATTATAGATGATTCCTACCATATATGCGAACAATTTGTGTTTATGAATAACTATTATTCATGTTTAACACTTCCTTGTTGAAACTTGTACCAGCTGTTGCTACATTAGGCTATCGTTCTTGAGTTTCTTTAAGTTCCATGTGCCTCCCACTTGCTTTGTCATTACAAGCTTGTTTTTTATTGACTCATCTTTTCGAAGAACAAGATACCTTATTCTTGGTGGGTTTATATAAAATAATCTAAGCAACCTTTTAGAATATTCTTCATATATGTATTTAGTAAATTTTAGGTTTGGAATATTTAGTCTAAGATAGGCTTCAAAACCTCAAAACATAAAGTAGGATAACGATGGAGCCTTTCCGTGCTAAATCTTATAAAGTGTTTTATCTACTCATTAGTTGGTGTTTGTATTCAAAGTACAAGTAATAATGAGTAAGGCATAATCCCAAAAGGATAAAGGAAGATAATTTCCACAAATTATAAAGTAAACCATATCCGGTAAGGTTTAGTTCATCCTTAATTATACTATCGCTTTAGACGGTTCTACTGATCTGTATCTTAACTTTATATTTTAAAAACTTCAACAAAGATTTCATACTTATGTTTTGACATGTAAAATATAATTACAACGAGTATAGTTGTTAAACAAGTTAATTAGGTATCTCATACTAAATCTAGACATTCATTAGAAATGAAGTCGTATATCATAGTCTATAGTTCCTAAATAATTATTTTCTCTACCGTTTAGTGAAAATTGAACTAGTAATCTTTTATATATAAATAAGATTGACATATTTCAAATAAACTACATTCTTTGCCTTCAAAAATCCATTTCTTGAAGTCGGAATATGTGTATTCATTTATATAATAAAGATAATAATGTCATAGATAAGTTTGATTCATATCAAGTTTGAGTCAAAAGTGTTCGCTTATATAACTTATCTATTTAGAAACCATTGATATTTACTTTATAATTCTATTCAGAGATATAGTTCTCAAAAACAAAATTTAATCATTACAGAATGAAAAACGATTAAGTAATAATCAATGTTCTAATCAATTAACCGAGACATATATTTAGAAAAGCTAAATTAAAACATATATTTTTGCAAAACAAATACTATTTTGTAATACAAGTACTGTATGTTCTAAGTTTAAATAATAAATTAATCTTTGAGAGTGATGTTCCAACTTGTTTGTGCTCAGCTGCTTACACTTCTTGAATGTCCATAACATTTAAAAATATTATATTAAAATTAAGTATCATGTAGTTGAGTGTTAAATGAAAAGCATGAATTCTATCTGATATATATCTGAATGATTGGTAGTCTTGCTCAGATAAGAGGGATAGTTCCTCTTCCAGTGTCCTGTTTCTTTACAGTAGAAACAATATCCATATTTATGGGACTTTATGGAATCTTTTAGACCTAAAGGTTTCCTTTTCATGAACTAATGGCCTCTTAGAGCACACAAGGTGACTCTTTTCAGCCTTTCATTCTTAATGTGTTTGAACTGGCTCAAACCAAATAGTATTGTATCTTAGGAATATCTGCTTCACCTGAAAAAAGATATGAAATGCTTCGAAATTCAACAATACTTCCTGGAAGTTCGAAATTATAGTTCCTAGTATGATGTCAAAGACATCTTCAGCATCACAGTAATGCTTCCACCAAGCATCATATTCAGTTCTACTACTAAGTGCAAGTTGTTTAGGAATGGAGCCATCAATAATGTTATTATTTCTTGCAGATCAACAAGTGAAAGATGATTCATATTTATGAGATTGGAATTTGTTTTAATCTACAAAAATTTAACAAAATTCATTTAATATTTTTAATATTTAAATCTTCAATAATTAATACCCTTAAGTTTCGAAAAAAACATTAATTATCAAAGTCTAGAATCCAAGTTGCAAAACAAATAAATGGTTAGATGACCTTTATCTAGTTCATTTAATTCAACTAGGTAGATATCGAGTATCAATTATATTCTAATATATAGTTCCTAGCTGTATGGTATCTATAATAACTTATGTTAATAGACATGTTTGATCCCATCTATGCCTTGAATCTTTATTGCTTAGGTGACCTTTATCAATACAAATTTCTGATCAAATCATCTAGTTTGAAGAACTTGTGTACTCAACCTACAACTAGGTTATAGAAATTACGAGTACACCTCAGCCATCAAAAGATAACACTATCGGTTAAGTGACTTTTATCCCACTAGCGCATACAAGTGATGTGCAAGTGCTATTCAAATTGATTATACGTATTTGAGGAAAATATGGGGTCTTTGATGTTTTTATAATTCTAGTTTGAAAAAACGTATGATATCATGGTTACTGAATGCATTCAATAAGCCATGATATACTTTTATTCAAAATCACATTTTAGAAATGTTCCTTTATAAAATCCAAAATTTATATAATCGATGCGATCAAATTTGAAAATTTAATATTTAATATTAAGTTTGGACGTTTGAGTGCTAAAAAATATTTATTAACCTTTTAACAAAAATTATTTTTATAAAATAAGGTTTGAAGTTTGATAAGTCTCTAAAATCTCAATTGTAAACTTATATAATTTTAATAGTCGAAATTTACTATTAACTAGTTTTAAATGATAAAACTCATTATATCAAACTACTTGTGATCATTTTTATGTTTAAAAAATTATCTATCATTTTAAAATATAATTTTATAAACATGCATAATATATATAAACATAAAACAAGTATCACAAATATTTAAAACATATGTTCATAAATCAACCATTTCAAGTGACATTTTGAAAGCCATCATGAAAATGTCAAGTCCATTCTTAAGGGACATAAATGGACCAAATCTTCAACTTGTTGCATTTTTCCTGCCACTTGCTTTAACAACTCCAAGTAGCAAAACTTCATAATTTTATAAAAGTTATAAAACATTTGTAAAATCATGGGGTGACACTTGATCCTCCAAAATGGTCTTCATCTTCAAATTGATAAGTTTTTATAAAAATAAACTATTTCTAAAACTAATAGATTACTTACAAAAATAAACAAAATGAAAAACTATCTTTTTAAGACCCTGTTTGTTTACCTCTTAATTGAAAAATTAAGAGGTAACATCTGAAATATTCAGACTTGGCATGTTTGGTAGCCTCTTATAATTTATATATGAACTGAATAAATGGCTCTTAAAAATTAAGTATTAAAGGCATATCTGAAAAAAAAGACACCGATTGCCCTTGCCCTAGTTTCGTCGCTTTTTCTTTTCTCCTCAAACTCATGCCTCCTTCGATTCTTTCTTCTCATCGACGCACACAAGCACCTTCATTCCGTATGTTGTGTTTGCTCCCTAACTGCACGTCGTTGGTGACTTCCCCGCCACCACCTCTGACTGTCGCACCACAACAGCTCCGACGACATCGATTTCGGCAGGTAAGATCATGCATCCTCTATGTTCTTCTGAAATCAACTCTAGTTATGTTATTATTTGATGATTTTCTTTGAAATTTGATGCTTTTTGCAACATCTGAAATCTGATTTTCTTCTCACACAAGTTCTGAAATCAGATTTTACAGAAAACTTGTTTTTTTTATTTTCCGTTTTTTTTTCTGAATTCATGTGTGGTTTGCAATCTGATGTTGAATTCTTGATTTTATTTTGTTTTCTTTTGAATTCATATGTGGTTTTAAACTCTTGAAATGGTGAATTCAAAAATCATATTATAAATGTTTGAAATTTGATATGTACAGTTGTTGTTTATGATGATAAGAGCTGATTTTTTTTGTTTTGTTTTGTTTTGTTTTGTTTTTTTTTTTGTAATGTTTTGCTTCTATCATATTTGAATTGGGTTTTAAGTGGTAATGTATGTATAAATTTTGATAAAGTTGTTATTAGGTGCATCAATTTCAGTCTCTTAAAATGTTACGAACTTTGACTATTAACTTGCAATGTTACGAACTTTGATTATTAACTTGCGTACGTGTTGCTAATGGGCAATTTCTTGTTTAAATGGAAGATTCTGATTTGTGCTGAAAAGTTTTTGTTAGTTTTTTTGTTGATAAAAGAGTTATAAATTGAATGGTTGTTTCTTAAATGTGCAGGAAGTAGAAGGTATTTGGTTCACTAGTTGCACCATGGATTGATAGAAGTGAATTTGGAAGAATTTATGTTTAATTTGGTTATATTGTATGATTTTTATGTTACAATGGACCGAAAGAAGTAAATTTGAAAGAATTTATGTTTAATTTGGTTATATTGTATGATCACATGATTTATGTTAAATTTGGATTTTATATGGTGTTTATATTTTTGTCTTATAATTATTTAAGAAATTGATTACGTTATTTTATAAACAGACACTTGAATTAAAAAAATATATAACAGAAGGATAAAATGACCATTTTTATAATTCAGCACAACAATTTAGATTTCCCAACCAAACATCATGTTAAACATTCAACTCTTAAAATTTCAGAACCCTTAGAAAATTAAGATCTCTTAAAAATTCAGATCTTAAAAATTCAGATCTTGCCCAACAGCCCCTAAGTACTACATACCATATGAATAAACAAAAGATAACAACTATTTTAATAAACGAACACATAAAACAACACAAGAGATCCATGGATAGTTTATGCACATCATACATATACACACACAAACACACACACACACACACACATATATATATATATATATATATATATATATATATATATATATATATATATATAACAACACTTTGTTTTTCTAAGAAAACTTGTTTACAAAATATGCATGTAAATTTTTTTTTATTATTAAAAATAACAACTATAAAGTTGTCATAGAAAATATGTATTGATTTTCTTACAAAAAAAATCATCCATGTTTTCCAAAAACAAAGTTTATGCCAAACAATCTAATAATCTAACCGAGCTTGAAAAATGGCTCTGATACAAATTGTTGGGTTTTACTCAAAAAAATAGTCTAGTTATATAGTTATAATTGCATGATTAACAACGAAAATATTTTAAGATTTGAATAAACCTAAAACCATTTTA
The DNA here is from genome assembly GCF_051521515.1 of Lactuca serriola. Classification (NCBI taxonomy): domain Eukaryota; kingdom Viridiplantae; phylum Streptophyta; class Magnoliopsida; order Asterales; family Asteraceae; genus Lactuca; species Lactuca serriola. Next base: position 38,894,087 of record NC_136413.1, on the reverse strand, counting down.
AACCACCAATGATTATTTTTCATTCATGGAAAAATCAAATCAACCATAGAAATAAAAGATTACAACTTTTGAAGTCTTTGATTCTTCAGGGAGATGAAAGTTCATGAATTGATACATGAAGCTCTAAAGGAGAGTCGCTCTAGAGGTATCGACCAAGCAAGAGTAACCACTAAAACATGCTACTCTTCACTTGTATATTAGTTGTTCTTAAGCCTTAATAACTAACTCCAAATTAGTCTTAAGGAGAAGAAACTTTAAAACACTAAAACTCTACACTATACAAGGCAACAGAGGAGAGGGAGGAAGCACCTCGTGCTCTTGGTTTTTGGGAGAGAAAAGAAGAAGATAATAAGTGAAAAAACTAGATAGTTTTTTCACTCTCTTATTTATATACTATGACATATGAAAAGAGTCAAAACTAGTCAAAAGGAAAGGATGGTCTCTGCTTACAAGTATGTCATGCAAGAACGAAGACCAACACACAATTATAATCCTCCCTTGGAGGTTCACGACAATACAAAATGGTGTAGGGCCATGGTGTGTCTTTCACTGCAACTCATAATTGGCTATTTACATGTGGAACTATATGGTTACTTAAAGTGCCCATTTAATTTTGTACATGATATATATATATATATATATATATATATATATATATATATATATATATTAATTCTTGATCTCATCAGTATTCTTTCATAAGATATATTATCTCATCTATTTCACGCATTCATCTCCCCATTTCTCTTTCACTCTCTCTCTCTCTCTCTCTCTTGCTTCCTACCTCCGTCAGTACCACCATCGTTGCCGATAGACCACTACTGCTGGTAGAGAACAAACTTTAAATCTGGATCCACCGCGTTCAGATCTAGAACCTCCACGTCCAATTTTGTCATCACCGTCGAGTTGCCGCCTCCTGCCATCACCGTCGATCTCACTAACACCAACCCCCACTAGCCATCAGCCACTATGGTGCACCAGAACAACAAAAAACATCACACTCTTTAACGTTAATTGTCAATAAAAATTTACAATTTTTAAATACGATTTATACATTTAAAACCCATCTTTTGAATAAATAACATAATAACAACTTGTTTTAAAATTATAAAAAAATAATGTCAAGTTAGAATCATATCATAAAACTAGCGGATGTCTCAAAACAAAGTAAACACTGATGTGAGTACCGTTACACCTTGTCCTTCAGTTTCTCGCCAGAGCAACCTGAAAAACATTTAGCTTTGAAACATAAGCACAAATCATATTGAGTTCCTCAATATACCACACATTCTATTACACATACGATTGCTATAGCCCAACCTTAGCCTCACATATTATTTCTATAATCCAACTATAGTCACACATATAATTGTTATAGTCCAACTATAGTCTCACATGTCATTGCAATTAGTCTAACTATAGTCTCATAGATATTTGATATAGTCCAAATATAGCCTCACACATAGTCACACAGACAACCTGTTACACATGGACATCTGATGACACACATAGTATAGTAAGAAAATATACTTGAAGTGAGAAGTCTAAGTCTCCCATAGAGACTTCTCACATGATCTAACTATCACGAATCACCTAAGATCACCATATTAAACATCTTAGTAACCATTACTAATTAGAGATCCAAACTCGATCTAAAGATTATAACTAACAAAGTTTCTATAAAAAACAAACTTGTAAAAAAGTCAACAGTTAAAATTCTATGGTAAATGCCCAGACAAGTTGCTACCAGCACCGGGACGCACTGAGACCAACACTTGGACACGTCACATCCACTATTGTCGAAAATAGTCTAGACTTAACCCTGCTTGATATGCCGCAACCATCATATGGAAACACCGCGACTACCGGCTTAACAACCTCCTTTGTTAAGTCTTTAAACCTTTGATACAAAAACCTTAACTTTCTAGAAACCATCAAATGAGGTTTTAAATGGATATAGTTTCCAAATTATTTCAGATCCAAGCCTCTAAAAAGGCTAACACTAACCCTAGATCTATAATAAGGCCAAAAAAGGAAGGACTTTCTTGCATGGATCCAAGAGGGCCTGAGCATGTACTCCATTTATCTTAATAAGTCTAGAAAGCAAACCAAAACAACCACTAAACGTAGAGTTTTCTAAAGCCCAAGCTATTCAAACAAAAAGGGACTAAATATGCATCTAAATACTAGATCGACGAAGAAAACACATAAATGTGTAAGCTTTTTAACTTACAAATGTATAGAAGATAATGAAAAGTTTGAACATTCTTTGGATCTTGCTTCCTTACACCAAAATACCTTTCAAAATGCACCAAAACTCAAGGATGGAAAGAAAAGAAGCTAGGGTTTCTTGTTCTGGATTTTAGGAGGAAAAGAGGTTGATGAGAGAAACCCTAGAGGGTAGTGCCTTCAAATGGGGCCTAAAGCCCGAGTCCTAGGTTATTGGGGGTGATAATTGCGAGGCGTTGTATCCAACATAAGATGTATTGCGCGTGATGTGCGTCCAACGCATCAAAACCCTCAAAATGATGCACCATGTTCAAGCCAAAACCTACTGCTTTTAATCTTTTAAAAATAAATAATTTGGAAAATAAACATACCCATAACTAAGTGCTACATACTCTACTTCAAAGTCCATATCCTTTTCATCTCCATATCTTTGATGTCCATCTCAAACGGAGTATGAGAAAACTTGTTAATTTGCTTCTTCATAACAACATATCTGACTGAGAATGAAGTTCTTTGTCTCATCTAGATGTCTGACCACCTCTAGATCTGCATCTTTCTTTATACGATCTCCTTTAAATCTACTAGTTGAAAACACTAACCGCTGCCGTCACACCACTGCTACCACGATCGATGTTACTCCACTGCCACCACTGTCTTTACTGACCTACAATACTGATCATTTATCTGAAGCTAGGGAACAATCTTATTTTTCAAAAGAAGATGCATTGAAGGTGTTTGATGAAATGCCTCAATGAAAATAAAGTATGTTTTAATATGTGAATAATGTAAGTGCATGTATGAACCAATCTACTAAGTTGTGAATGGATGTTTGGACTAGTCTTTCAAGCTGTGAATGAGTATTTATTTATAAGTATTATGTTTTGAATACATGAATTTTATATAGATTTGATTGCTTCAATGAAAAAAAAATTAAGTTTTGAATGCATGACTTTTAATACGTAATAAGGTGTGAATGCATGATTATATATATATATATATATATATATATATATATATATATATATATATATATATATATATATATATAGAGAGAGAGAGAGAGAGAGAGACACACGCACACACACATACACATACATATTTAAGTTCTTTTGACAACTTAAAGATTTGCGAGATATCAAGAACTTCAAATTCCCTCATCATTTTTCAAAATTAAAACCATCATTGGACTCCTAGAAATGTGCATTTATGCACATTAAAATGTGTATGCATGCACATTTATGTTTTCTGTGTTTTTTTGACGTTTTCAAGTTGTAATTATGTTAAACGCTGATATTAGAGTCCGATTGTTGTGTTGCTTTTGAAAAGTCAAAAAAAAAACACTAAATGTGCATATATGCATATTTCAAAAAAAAAAAGTTCATCAAATAAATTTTGTTGAGCATGGATCTCTCTTACACACAGCTCTATGAGTTTAGTGGCAGTAGGGTTTTGAAAAATGATAAGCGGATTAGGAGTTATCATGTTCTCGTATATTTTTAAGTTCTTGCAATAATTTAACTATATATATATATATATATATATATATATATATATATATATATATATATATATATATGGGTGAGCATTTGGACCTGTGGTTCTCAGTTCTAGGATTTAATCAAAACTGGTCAACTTTTTTTTTATCTTATTTAAACTTTTGTATTCTGTGAAATTCTTTAAACAAGCATATCTCATTCGTTTTAAGTCGGATTGACATGCAGTTTTATCCAACGTGTAATTTAGAATTTGTAGATGATTTTAGACTATAATTTTGTTGTTCTTGGTGTTATATTAAACGAATTACAATCCTTCAAAGTTGGAATATCAAAGCTGAAATATTTCAGCTTTTCAGCAAAAAATTTAAACTTTGTATTATATGAAATTCTTTAAACAATCATATCTCATTCGTTTTAAGTCGAATTGACATATGGTTTTATCCAACGTGTAATTCATAGTTTGTAGATGAATTTAGACTAGAATATATTTTTTTTTTTGTTTTTGATGTTATATTTAATGAGTTACAATCCTTCAAAGTTGGGATATCGAAGCTGCAATGTTTCAGCTTTTTAGCAAAAAATTTAAATTATTTATTCTGTGAAATTCTTTAAACAATCATATCTCACTCGTTTTAAGTCAGATTGACATGAATTTTTTTTCAACACGTAATTTAGAGTTTCTAGATTAATTTATACTATAATTTTGTTATTTTTGGTGTTATATTCACTGAGTTACAATACTTCAAACTTGAGATATCAAAACTTAAATATTTCAGCTTTTCAATTATTACTTTTTATTAAATACTAACAACATTTTCATTTTGTTTTTTGTAGAGATTTCACAAGTTTTAAACATGTTAGATTTAGATGAAAATGAAATGGGGAAGAGATCAATGAAAGATGAGATTATGATGTTTGTTTGTAACATCCCAAAAATGATAAGTAAAAATTTCATTTTTATATCAACCAAAATCCATCAAATATCTCAAATCAACCATCAAAGTATGTCAATGTGAAAATAGTTATCAAAACACAAATCCTAAAATCACAAAAATAGCGGTAACATGGGTGGATGTGTTGCGATCAAGTCGGGCCCTTTCCCTTCGAACTGAGAGTACCTGAAACATAAACTTAAACCGTAAGCACAAAGCTTAGTGAGTTTCCCACATAAGACATACCATACATCAATCATACATATCATACTGAAATATGTAACGAGTCTATTTCACCCCTGAGTCCCTTCCGACTCTCTGAGTCCCTTTCGACTTGTTGAGTCCCTTCCGACTCCTTTGGTATCTTTCAACTGGTGCGGTTTCACCCCTGCAACTAAGCATATAGTCATACTAGCAAGAGTCAGAAAGAGAGCAATCTCATACATACATATTACTAAGTGTGTCAAATATCACTATTATCCTATAGCATAATCCAGTTGGCCGACAATGGTGCCTTCGACCCACAAGTACAATGAGGAAGCTCACCTCAATCAAATGATGAACAGTCACACACAAAGGCTGCTGCTAAGATGGCTCCTCAACTGAACACCTTCAAACTAACTCTCATACATAATTAGGGTAATAATCACAACCAAAAGCCCAAATCACAATCCCTTTTACAAAAGGTAATAGACCATTTTACCCTTCCTGCCTTAGGCCTAACAAACCATGGTCCAAGTCCAAAAGACCTATGGACCAAGAAATGACCCAAAAAGGCTTATGGTGAGTATGCTAAGCATACCACCTTATTACACCTAGCGTACAAGCTTACACATCAAGGGTAAATGAGGCGAAACACGTTACATAGAGAGTACGCCTACGTATGCCTCACATACTCCCCTCATTTCCAAAACTCACATTAAGCACTTAATTCCTTAACTCCAAAAGTCCAAAACACATATCTACCTCTCGGGAAACGTCTTAAATGATAAAGTCATCAACTTGATGCCTTTGCATGGTTCAAACAGGCCTAACACTCATTTTTAATATTCTAACTCCATAATATGAACATTAACTCTTGCATGGTTGAGCTAAATCTATCAAGATGCCATTTTTATGAACAAGGAACCACAAAAAATCAAGATCTACTATTCTAAGCTTCTAGAGTAACTTATACTCACATTAATCAAATCAAGGGACCAAAATATGCCAAAACCCAAAACTAACTAGATCTAAGAGATGATTCAACTAGGTTGAAACTTTATACCTCCAAGAGTGTAATACCCTGTTTATTTATTAGATAAATAAATAAATTAATGAACGAATGGTAGCCTAAAATAAATAATTATATATGCAGGGTGTTGGGTTCGAGGAGTTAATTGTCACCATTTTAGAAGTAGAGGGATAAAAGAGTAAGTTCCGGACCCAATTTGTATGTAATATTGAAGGCAAAGACTACTTGGTAATTAGTGGGACTTAATTTGAAAAGATTTCATGGAAGTCAGGGGCAAAAAGGTAAGTTTGAGGCTTAATTTGAAAGGATCTTGTAAGGAGGGGCCAGACTTGTAAATATGTCAAAGATTTTGAATGGTTGGGGTTTAAAACCCGCCACCCTCACCATACAAACCCTAAACCTAGCATCTTTCAGCCGCCTCCATTCATCCTCTTCATCTTCAACCTCCGACAACCATTACCCCGCTTGCTGCCTTGTCGATGAAGCGCGACCATCATTTCTCTACTGCCGGAAACCACCAAGGGTTGTCGTGTTATTTAGCCGCCGGTGCTACTGTCCTTGTGGTTTGATGTCGCTGCCGCCGCCATCGCTGTAGAAGAAGAGCCGCCATCCTGCCTTCGCCACCTTCCCTCTCCTTCCCTCTCCCGATTGTTGCTGTTGCTCGCACGTCGGAGCCACTGTTTCTTCTTCTTCTTCATTTTTGGTGCGATGTTTCAGCCTCAACTGCTGCCGCCGCAGCTCCGAGCGGCTAGCTTGTGCGCCTTTTTCCTCTTGCCACCATGAAGGGGCTGTTGTGGGGTTTCGTTTGTATCTCCGCTGAGTTTCGTGGGTGTGTGTTATTTCAGTGATGTGGAGTTGGGTTGCGTAACCGGAAAACTGAGAACTGCCACTGCCACCACCATGAGGTGGTGGCTGCCACCTTCTACCACCACCGGCCACCATAGGGTGGTTGTGTGTGTGCTTATGTTGTTTAGATTATGTGTTTATTTTGAGTTTGAGCAGTGTAAAGTGTAAATTACAAATTGAATAATGGAAAGAAATTTGAAACCACCACCGTGAGGTGGTGTCTGCTGACTCCTACCGCCATCGGCTGCCGTGTCAGGTGGCGGTATGCTTTGATGGTGTTTGGACTCGTTTGTGGTGTTTGGACAAGGGACATAAACCCTAATGGACCTAATAGACCTTAATGGGCTCAAAGAAGCTTAATGGTCATAAAAGCCCAAACATTTGATTAATGGGCTTAAGGAAATCCTAATGGGTCTAATGGATCCTAGTTAACCCAAAGAGACCCTAATGGGCCCAATAAGGCCCATAGTGACCTAAATGCCCAACCAATGGGCTAATGGGCTAGTGTTGGGTTTGGAAAACCTTAAGGGCATAAAACCCTAATTTTGAGAACTAATCGGGACACACACACGAGAATTATTTAATAGTTTGAAATATTAAATAATAATCATTGGCAAAGACTAATCTAAGCAATATGGGACATAATGGATTAAGTCCTTAATGGATTAAGTGCTTAATGGGTTATGTAGGAAACTTAACCCTAATCATCATTTTATGTGAAACCCTAATTTCATTTGGGTTTATTGTTGGGCCTTTCTATTGGGCCTTAATGATTGGGATATCTAATGGGCTATCCAAGTTCAAGCAAATGGTCTAGAGTAATTTAATGGGCCTAGGGTAAGGCCCATGTAAGGGGATTGGGCCCAATTTGGAAAATTGGGCCATAGATGGGCCATAGTTTGGGCCTTAATGAGTATATGATGTTGGGCCTTAGAATGAGACCATGTATAGGCCTAGGCCTAATTTGGAAAATTGGGCCATGTGTTGGGCTTTGATTCCTAATTGACTTTGGTCCTATGGATTGGGCCTTGGGATTGAATAAGCCAAGCTAGGGGTGATGTAGTAATTACCCAAAGAATGTACTTATGGTTATATATTGGGACCCAATTATTAATTGGGTGTTATTTTGGTGTTGACAGTTCGGGAATTTGTCAGCCAGCAGCCGGGGTTGAGTCTGCAGGACTTCAACAGTGTGGGATTATGTCTACGGGACTTCAGCAATGTGAGGTGAGTTACCTTCCAGTAGCGGTGGGTCTACGGCCACAATGCCGGCCTACCAGTAGGAGTTGTATGTTAGATGATTGTCTTTGTGATATCATCTAGGTTTGCTACTACCTGATATGTTATATGCTGGCATGATATGTTATATGTGATAGTGGTAGTAGGAGGGGAATAGTCCCCAAGTTCAGTTGTTAGGACCGAAGGGTAGTTCGGACACCCCAGGTATGTCTGATAGTATGTTTGTATTATGATATATGTGATAGTAGCTGAGTGTGGGCGAGGCCTGTATCTCAGAGATAGTGGAGTGTGGGCGAGGCCCGTATCTCCCAGCTAGCGGAGTGTGGGCGAGGCCCGTATCTCCATGAGTGTGGGCGAGGCCCGTATCTCCTAGTTGTTCATTATATGATTGTATATACTGGTATGTTATGGTTTAGTAGTTGAGTGTGGGTGAGGCCCGTATCTCAGAGATAGTGGAGTGTAGGCGAGGCCCGTATCTCCCAGCTAGCGGAGTGTGGGCAAGGCCCGTATCTCCGTGAGTGTGGGCGAGGCCCATATCTCCTAACTATTCATTATATGATTGTATGGTATGTGGTATGATGAGGGAACTCACTAAGATTGGTGCTTATGGTTTACAGTTTTGGTTTTAGGTACTTGTTTTCAAAGGAAAGGAGTCGGCTTGATCGCAACGCATCACACTATGTTTTCCGCACATGAGATCCTTGGGATTACACTCTGATATGGTTTTATGTTTTGATTACTAACATTTTGGTTTGACACAGGATGTTATTATGAATGTTTTATACTGATGGTTTTATGTAATAACTTATTTAAAAACAAAAATTTTGGCCTTGAAATTTGGGATGTTACAAGTTAGTATCAGAGCCTTGGTTTGAGGGATTCGGGCACACTCCTGAGTGTGTCTGAACTCAAACTAAGGATTTGGTATTAAAATTTTCAAAAGTAAAACCCTTTTTTTAAAAGAAGTTTGAAAAGAACTTTGAAAAGGACAAGGTGTGTGATGCGTGCAATCAGCCAAGCTCAAGTAAGTCTTCCCCAAGATATCCATACATGTTATGAGATGTTATGATATGATATGCTTATGAGAACTACATGCTAGATTAGGGATAAGGATCTAGGAGGATGCCTTATATGCCTATTATATGTGCTTTTAGACTTGCATGCTAGTACTGATCAGTTAGTGATAGGATAGCCTGTCTAGGTTATGCCTGATTGTATGAGCCTTTTAATTGCATGTACTGATTCCTGATTTGAGGATAATGATTTGATTGGAATATGATGGTTAGATTTTCCATTGTCTGAATGCTGCTTGCTTTGTGCTTTGTGGGACTCTTAGTAATGTGAGTTAGCTATTAAGTGAATATGCTAAGTCACATGTGGCACAGGCTGGATAATCTCAGAGTGATAGATTTAACCCTATTATGCAGCTCTCGTTTGAGTCTAACTGTTATCGGGATGAGTCTGTTACTTGAAGGATTATCTGATCTCTGTCGCATGTGGCTATATTCATGAGGTAGCTAGTTAACATTACTGGGAATCTTTCAGCAGCTGAGGACTGGGTGAGTTCGGGAACCTATGATATATTTTAGTGAGTTAGTAGCGAGGCTCAGTTAGACTTGAGTGTACCAGTTGAGGAAGTGACTTGGAGGATCCGGGAGGATTGCTGAGGAAAGTATGGATAGGTGTGGAAGGTAGTATTGGGCCCGTACTACTGAAAGCACAGGATCCACACTCGAATCAATGAGAGTCTTGGAGAATCTAAGAAGCTTCACGGAAGAGTTTGTGACCCAGTTTGGGGACGGAGGATGTTCCAGCTGTTGCAGCTTAGCCATTGGCAAACGAGCTAGTGAGCGCGACAGGGTGTTAGACCCTGAAGGATATGTTTTCCAAGAGTTGCTGTGACAACCCAAAATTTCCATTCTGTACAAACTATATCACTTCAATAGAAGTTAAAGCAGTCACAATTAACTTTCAGACTTTTCACGTAAGTTTGAGTAATTCAGGGTTTACACTTCAGGAAATATCAGGAGAGTGGGTGCACTAGGGTTTTGTGCAACACTGTTATTCCAACACTCTATTATATTAGAGATCATTTCAGGAATAAAAATATTTTCTGCCAAAAATATCTCAGAACTATAAATAGAATTCTGAACCAAATTCATTCATTATTCACATTTCCAACTAGAGAAAAGCCATTTTCTCTCTCACGGGTCTTCGGGTTTTTATCCCAAATCATGAGCACCTCTTTCTAGTAATGTTAGAAAGCTTTATATGTGTTTATTACATGATTTAGAAGGCTAAATCACTAGATCTAGGAGTTTACTCCCCAAGGTGTTCTTGGGCGGTAAACTCCCGAAACCGAGCCTAGCTTGTTCCATGTGTTATGCTACTGCCTTAGACTCAATTGTAGGTGTATTATAGACAAGAAAACAACCAAAATCCACCCAAGTTTGGGAGTTTACGGCCCAAGAATATCATAGGCCGTAAACTCCAAATTCAAACTCAATATGGTACTTTTAAGGCTCCTAAAGCCTTAGACAATTACCTAGACTTGTTCCCATTTAATCAAGGCTTGAACCACATCAAAATCACCTACCAAAGTGAGTTTATGGCCAAGACATGGTTCTTGGGCTGTAAACTCCTTAAAGGGGCACCAAAGTATGCCTAATGCCTTCATATGCTTGGAATAAAAGTCTAGAACCTATACCACAAGTGCAAGAGACTTGAAAGCATCAAAAACACACCATACTTAGAGTTTACGGCCGTAAAATCTAAGGGGAATGGCCTTAGGGCCGTAAACTCCTAATTGGAGTATTTCTAGACCTTAAACCCTTCCAAGAATTTAACCACCAAGTTAGAATAATTCTAGGAATCATTTGGAACTTCAAAACACACAAAACACCCATGGTTGGTAGTTTACGGCCGTAAACTCCATGTGTGATGCTATATGGGGAGTAAACTCACATATAGAGTCCTTTGGAACCCTAAACACAAGTACCTTGTCCCACAATAGCTTAGATGCAATCCTTAGGGCTTAAAAACATTTATATAAAGTGTTTATTATGTCTAGGATGTCTTAACTTTATCAATTAGTAATTTAAGACTAATTGAATGCATATATGTGTGATTATATGTCCATTAGGATCGTAGTGTGTGTACAAGACCTCGGTTGACACCTAGCCATCCTATACCGTTCAGTTCATCCCAATCACCAACTACAGGTGAGTTCATACCCCTAATCAATGTTTTAAATGATTTTAAATGCTTTAAAAGGGGGGGGGGGATACAAGTAGAAACAAACATGTTATTGAATCATTGATATGTATTTTATAACTGTGGTTGTCATTTAACAGATTTCACATACTACAAAATGTGACGCAAGAAATGGTTTTAAATCTTAAAAACACATTGTTATCTAATGTTTTACCTTTGAAATGTATATTAAATTGACATCACGTCATTGTTAATTATTGTTCAAAATCCATAAGATGTCTTACAAAACCATTTTACACTCTTGGACTAATGCATGTATACCTATATTCTTATATATGTATTGATGTTATAGTTTACAACTTTCATTTAGTTTTTCACACTCTTGAGTAGTAAGAGTGTATAAACATACTTGAACAACCAATTACCTTCCAGTAAATTATCATAGGGATAATTTGGAGATTTCAAACATAATTCCTATTACAAGGAATCACACAAGAGTCAGTTCATTCATGAGTCTATACTAGTACATTACCTAATACATGAGTACTTACAGATGTTTACCTGATACATGAATATGTTTACATATACTTACCTGTTACATGGACACACATACATGAATACCATACAGGAACACTGTTACATAGGTGCATTATCCTGTATTCACTTACCTGGATGCTTGTACTTAGAACTACGAGGATGATTTATTAGTACTTACTGTGTAGATTATCTTTCCTATCCCGGTTCAATGGGATAGCTCTGCGGGACTTACCATTCCGAACCCCACTGATTAGCACCAGTGGTCGATGACCATCTATGGAGGTCTAAGGTTACTACTTATACTAGGTAGATCGATAACCGGGGCTAACCCCTCCACCCACCTGCTGCTGCTACAGAGGACAAGTGGACAATCTTGGATTGTTCATTAGGTTATATCTTTCGCTTAATGCGATGTAGTGTTACTCCTAGTACCCAGCGATGACACTTACATTATTACCTTTTCTGGACAAATCTTCGGATGTTCATTAGGTTACATAGTTCGCTTAATGCGATGTTGTGTTAGTCCTAGTACCTAGTGACAACACTTACAGTAGTACACTTTCCTATTTACTTTATTTTGTGATACTTTCACATAAACGATGAGTTAGACTAAGTACTTTAGTACTAAACAATTAAAGGAAAGCTATCATTTTACTTACAAAACATTCGGGTCTTGGTAGAAGACTACATAGTCATAACAAAACATTCGGCTCTTGGTAGAAGACTACACTTCATACTTATAGAAAATAAGGGATTTTCTAGGGTTTTTCATACTTACATCAACATCTTCACTTAAAGGTTTACATGGCCTTCATGATAGATTTTCATAAGCATGATAATGACACTTAAATACTTATGAATTCACCAGCTTTAAAGCTGATACTCTCTTTCAAAATAACTTGTATTCTCAGGTCAACAGTAGACAGGTACGATGGCCAGGTTTTGAGAAGACGGAGCAGACAAGACTCGTCTTTTATTTTGATTGTATATTTTTGGTGTCTTACTACAATGAAAGAACACACATGTATTAAAATTCTACTTATAATGCAATGGATGATGTTGTTGCTTGTTTATTATATTACACTGTTGTGATACTGTACATGACGTCCTCCACCCCTGAACGTTTCCGCCGTTCGTGGTTTTGGGGTGTGACAGTTGCAGATGCGGGATCGATTTGGTAGCACCCTAGAAAGAGAGGTGTGTGTCAGGTGCGTATAGTAGAGGGTCCCGGGAAGAGACCCATGACTTCTGATCATCGGGTGAAAGGCCAGCAGGGCCTGAGTCAGTGTAGCGCGTACGAGAAAGTACACGAGGGAGTTTGTCACTCCAAGGGTTTAGGCTGCTACAGGGTAGCAGGATTGGTCATGTCAGCAGAAGGCGATCAGTATTCCTCCAGATGTTGCGGGTATGTCATCTTCTATGATATTAGGTGGATGTTTGGAATACGTACCGCTTTGGAATTGTGAGTGAGTTTGGATAAGTCAGACCTCGGGTCGGTTTTTCTGCTAGTGTTTGGGTTACCAAGGATCATATATACCATCCTGCATGCCGAAAGGTCCTTGATGAACCCAAAGAGGGACGCATCTTGCAGAATGGGTTCCACGCATATCGTCATCATTTCAGATCTTTGTCAGGGCCTATGCAGGAGTATTATTTAGAGGATACTCGATCAGGGTTGGAGTGATTGTTTTCCAGTGAAGTCAGCGTTCAAGGGTTCTATCGTTGTTCAAGTTTGGTCGGTAATTGTTTATGGATGAACTTTGGAGTTCAAGGAACTGCCGTTGCTAGGACAGAACTGGTGACACGAAGAGGGTAGTGTCATTCGCGGGAGTTAGATGCATAAGTGGTTGGTCACTGGATGTTCAAGAGAATTATGTTTTCGCATGGGCTGTGTTCGGTTAGAGTTCAGTGGTACTGCAAGATTGGGAGTAGGAACGAGGATTTGTCAGCTAGAGTGAAGATTAAGGTCTTCAATCGACAACCTGTTAGATGGATTGAGGTGTCAGACTGGATTAGATTTCAAGAGTACTCATCGAGATTTCCGAGGATAGGAGATCTCAAGGTTTAATCGGCGATTAAGCGCTAGCATTGGCAGGCACAGGATGTCATCAGTGGGATATTAGAAAGCGAGAAGGATTGGGAATCCTTCAATTCTCATGTAATGTGAAGACTTAGTCGAATCTAAGTGGGGGAGAGACTTTTTATAAAGTTATCCAAATGTGAGTTCTGGTTGCACGGGGTGCAATCTCTTGGCCACCTTGTCAACCAGAAGGGTATTCTCGTTGACTCGGCCAACATAGAGGCCGTAATGCAGCGGGAGATTCCGAGGTCTCCATCTGAGATTTGGAATTCCCTGGGTATAGCGGGTTATTACCAGAGATTTACATGGGATTTCTCCGAGATTACGGTTCCTTTGACCCGACTGACCAAGAATTCGGTGGCCTTTCGTTGAGGGCCTGAATAGCAGGCAACCTTCAATACTCTCAGACAGCAGTTGTGCGAGGCACTGATTCTCACCCTGTAAGAGGGTGTAGATGATTTCATGGTTTACTGTGACGCTTTGATCACGGGCATGGGTACGGTACTGATATAGTGGGGTCACGTGATAGTAGGTTTCGGGAACCAGGTTAGAGTTCCGGTTAGGATTCAAGCTCAGTTGTGTGTTAGGTCGAGTGCGTGTTCGACCGGTATGGAAAGTGTTGTAAGACTACGGGGGTAGCCGTAGCATTCACTAGCAGTCAGATAGTATGGAAAGTGTTGTAAGACTACGGGGGTAGTCGTAGCATTCACTAGTGGCCAATTAGCATGGGAAGTGTTGTAAGACTGCGGGTGTAGCCGCAACATTCACTAGGTTACTATATAGTGTGAGCGCGTTGATAGGACGTAGAAGGAACAGTAGTACCCACCAGTTCGGGTGTAGCAGTAAGGATAAGGAAATCCATGGATTGGATTTTGGAATTACCTAGATGGATTAGATCTGGTTGAGCCAGTGATAGGACTGTAGGAGCGCCACTACAGTTATGGGATCAGGAAAGCAATGGACTGTATAAGATTACGTGTGAGATAGAGCTACCATTGGTCAGGTACCAACTACTTCTAGCCTTGGATTTGATGATGACAGGATTCGACGTATGGATTCGATCGGTTAGATCAGAAAGTTGTTAGAGTCACAATGGAATGATAACTAGTTGCAACTAGTTCCAGAGGAGGATTTCATTCAGAAGTCGTGTGAGGCGACTAAGTGGGAGTCCTTTGGCTCTGCAGCTGAGCCGGAACCCAATATTTAAGATGATTGGTGAGTGAATTGAGACCCAAGAGGTCTCGATAGCTTGTGGGAAGCAGCCATGTGATAGCATACTGCTTCAGACAGTTCGGTGTTCGGGCAGTTTCAGCGTTTGGGCAGTGTTAGTATTGGTGTTTGGGGTTGCAAGTACTCACGGAATAGCTGGTCTATTGGGGAGTGACAAGTCACTCACAACAGGAGTATCTGGGCCTTGGCCAGGTACAAGTGATCTGCAGAGATAATTAGGTCTATGATCCTGTTTTATAATGAGAACCTCGAGTTATCGGAAATTGAGTAGCCGGTTGAAGGATAAAGTGGACTGGGTCCAACGATATTGATTCAGTATGATTGGTCTGCTAGGGATTCAGACCATCTCGAGACAACAGATTCAGATCGAGTAAATGTTACCTTGTTGCGAGAAATTCGTTCATCTACGGATTGTAGGGCTTTACGAGGATTGGTCATGGCTACCCTAGGAAGGCTAAGGTGTGCCCAGGATGGTGACCATGTTACTAGAATGATTGGGTGTGTAAGGAATGGTAAGGAATGATTTCGAGGACGAAATCTAATTTAAGTGGGGGAGAGTTGTAATACCCTGTTTATTTATTAGATAAATAAATAAATTAATGAACGAATGGTAGCCTAAAATAAATAATTATATATGCAGGGTGTTGGGTTCGAGGAGTTAATTGTCACCATTTTAGAAGTAGAGGGTTAAAAGAGTAAGTTCCGGACCCAATTTGTAAGTAATATTGAAGGCAGGGACTACTTGGTAATTAGTGGGACTTAATTTGAACAGATTTCATGGAAGTCAGGGGCTAAAAGGTAAGTTTGAGACTTAATTTGAAAGGATCTTGTAGGGAGGGGCCAGACTTGTAAATATGTCAAAGATTTTGAATGGTCGGGGTTTAAAACCCGCCACCCTCACCATACAAACCCTAAACCTAGCATCTTTCAGCCGCCTCCATTCATCCTCTTCATCTTCAACCTCCGACAGCCGTTACCCTGCTTGCTGCCTTGTCGATGAAGCGCGACCATCATTTCTCTACTGCCGGAAACCACCAAGGGTTGTCTTCTTATTTAGCCGCCGGTGCTATTGTCCTTGTGGTTTGATGTCGCTGCCGCCGCCATCACTGTAGAAGAAGATCCGCCATCCTGCCTTCGCCACCTTCCCTCTCCTTCCCTCCCCCGATTGCTTCTGCTGCTCGCACGCCGGAGCCACTGTTTCTTCTTCTTCATTTTTGGTGCGATGTTTCAGCCGTGACTTTCGCCGCCGCAGCTCCGAGCGGCTGGCTTGTGCTCCTTTTGCCTCCTGCTACCACAAAGGGGCTGTTGTGGGGTTTCATGTGTATCTCCGCCGAGTTTCGTGTGGGTATGTTTTCCCGGCTGGGAATTGGAAGAACTGCCGCCACCACCATGAGGTGGTGGCTGTTATTGCAAGGTGCTGCTATCGCCACCGCTGTTGCCATCGTGTTATACTTCTGCCGACGCCAACCACCACCAAGAGGGTGGATGGGTTCTATTGCAATAAGTCCTCATGGGTGTGTGTTATTTCAGTGATTTGGAATTGGGTTGCATGACCGGAAAACCGAGAACCGCCACTGCCACCACCGTGAGGTGGTGGCTGCCACCTTCTACCACCACCGGCCACCATAGGGTGGCTGTGTGTGTGCTTATGTTGTTTAGTGTATGTGTTTATTTTGAGTTTAAGCATTGTAAAGTGTAAATTACAAATTGAATAATGGAAAGAAATTCGAAACCACCACCGTGAGGTGGTGGCTACCGCCACCGGCTGCTGTGTCAGGTGGCGGTGTGATTTGATGGTGTTTGGACTCTTTGTGGTGTTTGGACAAGGGACATAAACCCTAATGGACCTAATAGACCTTAATGGTCTCAAAGAAGCTTAATGGGCATAAAAGCCCAAACATTTGATTAATGGGCTTATGGAAATCCTAATGGGTCTAATGGACCCTAGTTAACCCAAAGAGACCCTAATGGGCCCAATAAGGCCCATAGTGACCTAAATGCCCAACCAATGGGCTAATGGGCTAGTGTTGGGTTTGGAAAACCTTAAGGGCATAAAACCCTAATTTTGAGAACTAATCGGGACACACACACGAGAATTATTTAATAGTTTGAAATATTAAATAATAATCATTGGCAAAGACTAATCTAAGCAATATGGGACTTAATGGATTAAGTCCTTAATGGATTAAGTCCTTAATGGATTAATTCCTTAATGGATTAAGTCCTTAATGGATTAAGTGCTTAATGGGTTAAGTAGGAAACTTAACCCTAATCATCATTTAATGTGAAAACCTAATTTCATTTGGGTTTATTGTTGGGCCTTTCTATTGGGCCTTAATGATTGGGATATCTAATGGGCTATCTAAGATCAAGCAAATGGTCTAGAGTAATTTAATGGGCCTAGGGTAAGGCCCATGTAAGGGGATTGGGCCTAATTTGGAAAATTGGGCCATAGTTTGGGCCTTAATGAGTATATGATGTTGGGCCTTAGAATGAGACCATGTATAGGCCTAGGCCCAATTTGGAAAATTGGGCCATGTGTTGGGCTTTGATTCCTAATTGACTTTGGGCCTATGGATTGGGCCTTGGGCTTGAATAAGCCAAGCTAGGGGTAATGTAGTAATTACCCAAAGAATGTACTTATGGTTATATATTGGGACCCAACTATTAATTGGGTGTTATTTTGGTGTTGACAGTTCGGGAATCTGTCAGCCAGCAGCCGAGGTTGAGTCTGCAGGACTTCAGCAGTATGAGATTATGTCTACGGGACTTCAGCAGTGTGAGGTGAGTTACCTTCCAGTAGCGATGGGTCTACGGCCACAATGTCGGCCCACCAGTAGGAGTTGTATGTTAGATGATTGTCTTTGTGATATCATCTAGGTTTGCTACTACCTGATATGTTATATGCTGGCATGATATGTTATATGTGATAGTGGTAGTAGGAGGGGAATAGACCCCAAGTTCGGTTGTTAGGACCAAAGGGTAGTTCGGACACCCCAGGTATGTCTGAGAGTATGTTTCTATTATGATATATGTGATAGTAGCTGAGTGTGGGCGATGCCCGTATCTCCTAGCTGTTCATTATATGATTGTATATACTGGTATGTTATGGTTTAGTAGCTGAGTGTGGGTGAGGCCCGTATCTCAGAGATAGTGGAGTGTGGGCGAGGCCCGTATCTCCCAGCTAGCGGAGTGTGGGCGAGGCCCGTATCTCCGTGAGTGTGGGCGAGGCCCGTATCTCCTAGTTATTCATTATATGATTGTATGGTATGTGGTATGATGGGGGAACTCACTAAGATTTGTGCTTACGGTTTACAATTTTGGTTTCAGGTACTTGTTTTCAAAGGAAAGGAGCCGCTTGATCGCAGCGCATCACACTATGTTTTCCGCACATGAGATCCTTGGGATTACACTCTGATATGGTTTTATGTTTTGATTACTAACATTTTGGTTTGACATGGGATGTTATTATGAATGTTTTATACTGATGGTTTTATGTAATAACTTATTTAAAAACGAAATTTTTGGCCATGAAATTTGGGATGTTACAAAGAGGATGATCAAGGTGAATATATTATGGATCTACAAGCTTCAAATCAGCAAAGGATTCTCCTAATGGTTCTTCTTTCTTCAAGATGCACCAAACACACAACAAAAAACACACAAGGCTCAATATTCTCTAAAAAGGGATTAGGGTTTCTTGGGAACTGCTTTGGGATGAAGGAGGCAGATGATAGAAGAAGCCTTGGGGTTATAAAGTGCTTAAATAGGGTCCAAACCCTAAAATGTAGGGTTTGCCCCTGGCTCGAGTATGCCCAGCATACTCTTTGTATGCCAAACGTACAATGGGGAAAACCCCATGTCTAAGGCTCGATGAGGTATGCCCAACGTACCTCAATTATGCCTAACATAAGGGCTCCCTTTGAAAAATAAATAAACACTTAAAATTGTTATAAATTTACCTAGAAACCAAATATTACAATTCTCCCCCACTTGAATCTGACTTCGTCCTCGAAGTTTGTCTCCGCAAAGATCCTTGGATAGTGCTCCCTCATCTCCTCCTCGGACTCCCATGTCTATTATAAACCCTTCTGGTGTTGCCATTGCACCTTCACTATACCCACAACCTTGTTTCACAAGGTCTTCGTCTTCTTGTCTTGGATCGCAACCGGTCTCTCTATGTAATTCAGGCGCTCATCCACCTAAATATCCTCCAAAGGAACCACTGCATAATCATCAACCAAACAATTCCGCAGAAGAGAGACGTAAAAAGTATTGTGAATCTGTCTGAGCTCCTTGGGTAGCTCCAAACAATTAGCAACCCTGCCCACCCCCAAACGATAAGTAACCCTGCCCACCTGGGCATAGTCCTGAAAAGACCGATATATCTGAGGCCTACCTTGCCATGCTTCCTGAACCGGATGACACCTTTCCAAGGTGACACCTTCAGGAGTCCCATATTCCCAACCTAAAACTCCAAATCCGACCTGCGTCTATCCACGTAACTCTTTTGTCGGCTTTGTGCAGTGTGCAGTCTCTGACGCACTTGTTGGATCAACTCAGTAGTCTGGAGCACCACTTCCATGCTACCCATAACTCGCTGACCAACCTCACCCCAGCAGACCGGGGTCCGATATTTCTTCTTGTAAATCATATTAAAAGGAGGTCAAACAATATTAGCATAGTAGCTATTATTGTAAGAAAACTCGGCCAATGGGAGATACGTATCCCAACTACCGCCAAAATCTAGCACACATGCCCGAAGCATATCCTCCAAAGTTTGGATAGTCCGCTTGCTCTAACCATCGGTCTGCGGATGAAAAGAAATGTTGAAATGCAGAAAAATACCCAACTCCTCTTGGAACCTCTTCCAAAACCTGGAAGTGAACCAAACATCTCGATCTGAAACCACTGAGACTGGAATACCATGCCACACTACAACCTCCCGGATATCGATATCTACTAACTTCTTTGCGGAAATGCTCTCTTGAATAGGGATGAAATGTGCACTCTTGGTCAATCGATCCATGATGACAAAAATTGAATCCACCCCTCGCATGGTCTGCGGTAGCTTTTATGATAAAATTCACCGTGATCTCTTCCTATTTCCAAATGGGAACACCCAACGACTCCATCTTGTCGTGAGGTCGCTGATGCTCAACCTTGACTTTCCTGCAAGTCAAGCACCTATCCACATAATAGGCCTCATCCCACTTCATGCAGGGCCACCAATAATCAAGTCGGAGGTGTCTATATATCTTCTTCGCTCCTGGATGAATAGAAAACCTCGACTTATATGCCTCCTCCATCAAAATATGACACGTACCCCCAAAATATGGAACCCAAACTCTTCGATGAAGAGTAAAAAATCCTCGACTATCATAAACAAAAGAGGACACATGGACCACAATGCGCTCATTCTTCCGTTGCTCCTCTTTCATAGCCTTGACCCGAGCCTCTCGAATTGACTACAAGAGTGGGGTAATCACAGTCATCCTCAAACATACATCACTGATCGATGCACTAGCCGCCTTGCGGCTAAGAACATCGGCCACCATGTTGGCCTTTCTCGGGTGGTAAAGGATGTCACAATCATAATCATTTACTACATCAAGCCACCTGCACTTTCTCATGTTTCGATTTGGCTAATCCATCAAATACTTTAAGCTCTTGTGGTTAGTGCAAATGATACAACGAACCCCATAAAAGTAATGACACCAAATCTTGAGGGAAAACACAACCGCCCCCAACTCCAAATCATGAGTGGGATAATTCGCCTCATGAGGCTTCACCTGCCTTGAAACACAAGCTATCACACAACCCCTCTACATCAAAACTACACCCAATCCTAAAATTGATGCTTCACCATACACCACAAAATCATCCACACCCTCTAGTAGGGTCAAGATCGGAGCCCCACATAAATTCTACCTCAAAGTCTCAATGGCCGCCTGTTGTTAAGGCCCCCGATGGAAAGTAGCAAACTTCTTCATCAACATAGTTAACAGAACTGCGATCTTGGAGAAATTATCAATAAACCTTTGGTAATACCTAGTTTAACCAAGAAAACTCCGAATCTCGGATGGAGACCTTGCAACCTCCCACTGCATCATGACCTCAATCTTGTCCGGGTTGACCAATATACACTTTTATTTGACGCAACCAAAATTGCACTTGGTGAACTTGGCATACAACCTCTCCCTCCTCAGAGTCTCTAGAGCCTCTCATAGATGATCCTCATGTTTCTCCTTAGTCATTGAATAGACCATGATATGATCAATAAAACGATGACTGACCGATCTAACATTTCTCTATATCCCAATTCATGAGATCCATGAACGTTGTTGGTGCATTGGTTAGCCCTAAGGCATCACCACAAAATTGTAGTGACCATAAAGAGACCTGCAATCCATCTTGTGACCATCCTCATCTTGAACACTCATCTGATGATAGCCTAAACGCAAATAAATATTAGAGAACCAAGATGCACCATGAAGTTGGTCGAACAAATCAACAATCCTCAGAACCAAATAACGGTTCTTCACCGTCAACTTGTTCTGCTCCCAATAATCAATGCAAATCCTATAGGAGCCATCCCTCCTCTTCACTAATAATATCGGTGCTTCCCAAGGTGAACTACTCGATTTGATAAATCCCTTGTCTAATAGGTCCTGCAGCTGTTTAGATAACTCTTGCATCTCCGGTGGTGCTAATCGATAGGGTGACTTAGCTATTAGAGCCACACCTGGAACTAGATCAATACGAAACTCCACATATCACTTCGGAGGCACTCTGCATACTCCTGAACAAGTGACAAATCATCAATCGTCCTCTTCTTATTCTCTGTGGTATCCGATACATAAGCCACAAGACCAGAACAACCCTATTGTAGATATCTCCTAACTCTCGCAGCTGAATAGAGAGTCTGTCCGCGTTGGATACCCTCGCCATGGATAACTAATTCCCCCCCCCCCCCCCCCCGCCCTTACTTGGGGTTCGAACCCGAACTAACTGGTGTCTATAGTCAAAAATTGCCCCATTAGGGCTCAACCAATCCATCCCCACGATCGCCTTGCTCTCACGTAAAGGAATAAGAACCAATTCAATCAGATAACGCTTGCTAAATAGCTCTAGAACACAACCCCGATGAACCCTCGAGTGACCACCATACTGAAAATAAACCATACAAACAATCAGAAAACACTAGAAGAATCTCACACCAATCGAATCCCTTATTATCCTCGTGACTCCCTTGACTTGAGTACAAATCTTATGCTTCCAGTAGTACGTGCCCAATACTACCTTCAAAACGTATCCGTACTTTTCTCAAGAGTCGTCCCGATTCCCCTAAGTGACTCCCTAAACAACACATCTATTAATGCTACCATGCTTGCTAGGTTCTCCTAGTATTCCCTTCCCACCACATACAAATCTAGGTGCTCATAAAGTAAGCATACAAGGCATATATCATATGATAAATCCTAAGCAGATCCTTAGCCCTAATCTAGCATGTTATTCACATATTCACATACTGAAACAAAAAAAACAGGTATGGGTATTTTAGGAACACTTACTTGAGCTCGACTGATTACATGCATCACACCCCTTCTTTCTAGTAGCAATCTCTTTAGAAAATCATTCCTTTTTATAAATTTTTTTACCAAACGCTTAGTTTGAGTTCAGACACACCCGAGAGTATGTCTGAATCTCTAAAATCAAGGCTCTAATACCAAATTATAACATCCCAAAAATCATAACGAAAAATTTCATTTTTAAATCAACCAAAATCCATCAAATATCTCAAATCAACAATAAAAGTATGCCAATGTGAAAATATTTATCAAAGTACAAATCCCAAAATCTCAAAAATTGCAGAAACACTGGTGGATGCACTTCAATCAGATCAGGGTCTTCCCCTTCGAACTGGGAGTACCTGAAACATAAACTTAAACTGTAAGCAGAAGGCTTAGTGAGTTTCCCAAATACCACATACCATACATCAATCATATATATCATACTAAAATGTGTAACGGGTCTATTTCACCCATGAGTCCCTTCCGACTCTCTGACTCATTTCCAACTCGCTGAGTATTGTCCGACTCATTCAATATCTTTAAACCGATAAGAGTCTGTTTCACCCTACAACTACGCATACAATCATACTAGCAAGAGTCACAAAGCCATCAAGCTCATACAAATATATCAGTAAGTGTCTTAAAGATCACTACTATCCTACAACATAATCAGTGGGCCAACATTAGTGCCTTTGACCCATAAGTACAGTGAGAAAACTCACCTCAAGCAAATGATGAATAGTCACACACAGGCCGCTACTATGATGGCTCCTCAACTGAGCACATTCAAACTAACACTAATAAATAAGTAGGGTAATAACAATAACTAAAAGCCCAAATCATAATCCCTCTTGAAAATGGTAAAAGACCTTTTGTGAGACGTCTTAAATGATAAACTCACATTAAGCACTTAATGCCTTTAGTCCAAACGTACAAAACACAGATCTACCTCTTTGGAAACATCTTAAATGATAAAGTCATCAACTTGATGCCCTTGCATGGCTCAAAGAGGCCCAACACCCATTTTTAACATTCTAACTCCATAATATGAACATAAACTCTTGCATGGTTGAGCTAAATCCATCAAGATGCCATTTTTATGAACAATGGACCTCAAAACATCAAGATCTATTATTCTAATATTCTGGAGTAACTTATACTTACATGAATCAACTCAAGGGACCAAAATATACCAAAAACCCTAAACTAACTAGATCTAAGAGATGATTAAACAAGGTTGAAACTTTATACCTCCAAAAGGATGATCAAGGTGAATAAATTTTGGATCCACAAGCTTAAAATCAACAAGTGTTTCTCCAAAGGGTTCTTATTTCTTCAAGATGCATCGAAACACATCAAATCACACACAAGGTTCAATATTCTCTAAAAAGGGATTAGGGTTTCATGGGAACTGCTTTCAGACGAAATAGGTTGATGATAGAAGAGGCCTTGGGGATATAAAGTGCTTAAATAGGGTCCAAACCCTAAAATTTAGGGTTTACCCCTGGCTCGAGTACGCCCAGCATACCAGGGGGAAACCCCATGGCTAAGGCTCGACGAAGTACGCCCAACGTACCTCAGTTAGACCCAACGCTATGGTTCCCTTTGCAAAATAAATAAACATTTAAAATTTTTAGTAATTTACATGGAAACCGAGCGTTACATGGTTAGTATGACTGATTTTAAATTTTAAACAATGATTTTTGGTGTTGTGGTAATTACTTTTGTATGTTTATGTTAAAATTTTTAACTTTTCTTGATGAACTTTATTTATATGCTAGGTGCTTTTATTTGTAAACCAAAAAACGTATTAATTTTAACGATTTGTAATGTATCAAACACAACAACATATTCGTTTTAACGAGTTGTATCAAACCCAAAAACGCATTTTAACGACTTCTACTATATGCATCTAAAGTTGTATTGGTCCAAGTCTGTTCATGAATCAAAAAAAATCAGACCTGGTAAGTCTCATCGGGTCTGGTCCACAGTCCACAATATTTTCTGAAACCGGTCCCGTCCAAAAGCCAGTCCAGTCCAGTCCAGATGCTCATCCAAATATATATATCTATATATATATATATATATATATATATATATATATATATATATATATATATATAGGGAAAAGTTGAAGAACCATAATTATGGGTTCTTCAAGGAACCAAATCTTTTTTTCAATTTCTAGAGTTTATTCTTTATCGAAAAAAATCTAAATTTATATATTAACATTGTGAATGTGAAAAATATTTTTCGAATTCACAGGATTCACGTTGTGAATTTTCGAAGATTCACATTGTGAATTTGATGTAAAAAAAATCGAATTTTATATCATTGAAAAAGGATAAAAAGTTATGAATTTCTGTACTTTTAGCTTTTTTTTTGATAAAAAATAAGTTTTAAAAATTGAAAAAAAAGATTGGTTCATTGGTTAATTATGGTTCTCTATTGAACCTCACCCTATATATATATATATATATATATATATATATATATATATATATATATATATATATATATATATATATATATATATATATATATATATATATATAAAGAGAGAAAGAGAGAGAGAAAGAGAGATGTATATATATATATATATCTTTTAGGGTGTTGTTTTTCCATATCCTTGATTTGATTTAACTAAAAACTCATCATGATTTGACTTAAATAACCTCTTTTGATTTGATGTTTTTGGCATTTTGTTATTTGTTGTTGTTGTTCTTCTTGTTTTAATTATTTATATCATTTTGTTTTTTTAGCTTTTTTTGTTTTAGAAATCAATTTTATATATAGTTGTATCTTTATATTTACAAATGATGGTATCTACATATTGATCGATGAAAAAAATTATAACTATCATTGTGTGTCTTTTCGACTATCCTTGTATTATTTTTTTGTCCGGACTATCCACATGTTATTTTTCTCGATTTAACTGTCCCTATGTTATTTTTTTCCTCCGGACTATCTATAACTTCCCAAAAATTCTAATAAAAATTTTTCAGTTTAAAACATTGAGTTATACAACTAATTGATCCAAAACCAAACAAAGTAAAATTTATTTTCAAACCTTGGAGTATTTCAAAAGTAATCAATGCGGAAAAAGCCATCAGGGGATGCAGGGCAGTCAAGTCGGCCCTTCTGTCTCGAATTGGAAGTACCTGAAAATGTTTAAACCACAAACCGTAATCACAAAGCATAGTGAGTTCCCGAAAATATCGCATACCATTTGTTCATTGCCATGAGCTACCCCATGGTCTTCCCGTGCAATGCCATGAGCTGCCCTCATGGTCTTACTTCCAAGTGTCATGGGTTGTCCCTATGGTCTAACATTCAAATGCAATGGGTTGCCCCCATGACCTATCTTGCAAATGCAATGGGCTACCCCCATGGTCTTTCTTTGCCAAGTCGTGGGACTTGATCATCACATTTTCCTCTCTTAAATGTATTACATATAAATCATTAGGTTACACTATATGAATCCTTTACCATAATACTTAATTTATTTTAATATAACACAATATATTTCTTCTGCAATCATAATCATAAATCAACCAACAACAGGTATTACAAAATATAATCAGAACAAAAAAAATAACATGAGAAAATCTGAACGAAAAAAAAAATATTGATAAAACAAACGAAAAAATAAAACATTGATAATACAAATAAATAAAATAACACAAAAAATGCAAACAAACAAAAAATATATATATTTTAATGTTAATAATAATATGTATTTATTAATAATATTAAAATACAAAAAATAATAAAATAACAAAAATATCAAAAATAACAACTTAAACAAAGCAATTTGAGGGTAGACAATCCCCATCTGTTAAATAGGCATTTAAGTGGGAGCCGTAAGTTGTGTCAGTTTAGAGCGTACTTATGCATGTTACCATCTTAAGAGAAGCCACCTCTACTTTCCTTCATCACCCCTACACAAACCCTAAAACATAGCGAGACCGTGTTTTCTACCTATCCTGAACTAGTTTTCGATCCTAGATATACATTAATTTTCGTGACATAAACAAGTGTTAAGTTTCTCAATTCAACGAATTCGTAAATCTTGGAGAGAGAGAGAGAGAGAGAGAGAGAGAGAGAGAGAGAGAGAGAGAGAGAGAGAGAGAGAGAGAGAGAGAGAGAGAGAGAGAGAGAGAGAGAGAGAGAGAGAGAGAGAGAGAGAGAGAAAAAGGCGACCGCATATTGTCAGTGTTTGTATGATCCAACCTTCTCTTCTCTCCAGGACCAGACGTTGACCTCCCTGTAACACCAGTACCACTGTTTATTTGTCCCACCCGTCATCGACTCATACATACCTTTCCTTAATTCATATATATATATCACACCTTTTCTTGCACAAAAAAGAACCACCAAAACACACATACACACACTACTCTTTGCTTCTAGGTTGAACTCTTGATCATCTGCTAAACGAAACTATTGCGAATCAACAAGGTGATATCATGGACTGGAGTGGGAATCACAGACCATTTATTCCTCGACCTGCTGGACAGAGTTCCTTCGCCTTTCTCTACAACTACAACAACGATCACTACGTATACCCACCAGGTAATTCATTTCTCACTTAACTTTCCACCGTTCTTTTCTTAGCACTTCAGAACATATAGAACTCCTTATTATGTGTTATCCATATACACACACTAGTCTTTACTCTTTGCTTCTAGCTAGGTTGAACTCCTTATTATGTGTTTTCCATCAAAATGTAATTCATTTAATCAAAATTTATCATTTTTGTTGCTGTATCGATACAAAATTTTGCTATAGTTTCAAAAATAAAATATACAAGATTTTGTATATATATATGGATACATACAAACATACATATCTAGGAGCAAAGAAACCATGCATTTACGTCACTACAAGTAAAGGGGTCATTTGTCGGAGAATTGCAAGAAAACAAAAAGAGATATACGTAGTGCGGAATATATAAAAAGTATCACGCGTAGGACTTCACATCTTACGGTACATAGTTAAAAAAAAAGGAAGGATAAACACCAGTCAATCTGCAGATCTGACACTCAACCAAAGAGGAAAGTCACATTATTTCCATGAAAATCACAAGATTTCCAAGAAAATGGTGATGTTGAAGATTTACATATGGTGCCTCACTTATAGATTTTCATCTCATCTCCTTGCTGATAAGACGGATAGATTATCATCTCCTTAACAAAGATGCGAGAGAACTAGCACATAGTATGATGCTTGCATGTTTCCTCTTAATTATATTTAAAAAGTGTTTCCAGTAATCAATTTGTATAAAAATCAATTCGATTTATATACTAAAACATGTGTAATAAAAGTCACCCTTGAAAATGTGTCTGTATGGCAAAATATTAAATAGAGATCCATGTTACTTCAAACATTCAAGTGCTAATAAACAAATCTAATTAATTTCAAGAGTGGAATTAATTTCATGTTAATTTCTATCTTTTTGTCACGAGAGAGATTTCTTGACAAGTAATACATATACATACATTCAAAAATGCATTTCCAGTTTTGAATTGTTTATGAAAATGTAAACAGCAGGAGTGGGGGAGATGAAGCATCAAATCATGCAGGCACCGTTGGCGATGATGGATATGAACCAAAATGAGTATGAAAACAACAATCAAGAGAAGAAGAAAAGGTTAACAAGTGAACAGTTAGAGGCACTGGAAAACACTTTCCAGGAGGAGAAGAAACTGGACCCTGACACCAAAATAAAGCTATCACATGAACTTGGTCTTCAGCCCAGACAAATTGCTGTATGGTTCCAGAACCGACGTGCTCGATGGAAGGCTAAGCAGCTTGAGGGCTTGTATGATACCCTTAAACAAGAGTTTGATGCAGTCTCCCGGGAGAAACAAAAGCTTCAAGAAGAGGTGAGCACACAAATTTGTACTTCTTTTACAATAAAATGACATCAACAAATTTATCCAATTTTAAATGTTTTTTACCGTTTGTAACCCGTCATCAATCTATGTATTTTTCATAGTCATCAATCTATGTATTTTTCATATTATAAAAATATTATACTTTAACATAACGTTGCAGTCAAGTGCAACATAACATTATTACGGTTGCTAAATGTCACACCGGTGTTGCATCTTTCAAAAAATGTCAAATCAGCATACCTTTTGTGTAGCGTGCACACAAAACTATGTGACCAGCTATATATGTGTTTACAATGATATCTTATCAATTATCTTGGGTTTTTTAACAAATCATTTGAATATAATAGTTAAAATTTCGAGACTGAATAATATGTTTTAGTTTGGTTAGTATTTAATCATTTTGTTTTCTACAATAATAAAAATAAATAAATTAAGATATTTTAAATTGCTACTTTTGACTGATGAAGGTGCTAGCATTGAGAACCATACTCAAGGAACAAGTAAGCAAGAGACAAGGAGCAGGCTCCAGCACGGGAAACACATATATATCTGGTGAAGAGACCGTTGAGAGCACATCAGTTGCCACCATTCGAACAATCGCCAACAATCACCACCATCATCAACTATCAGCTGGTCAACAACAAGGGGTTGTTGCTACAACCGGTGCCATGACCACTAGCAATAGCAACTATGGACTAACCTATGATCCGACCACCTCAATGCCTATTCCATCTTACTCGAATTGGGCAGTTCTCCCGTCTTATCCTTGAAATTCGTTGAACTATTAGCTATTTATTAATTATGTGTTTAGGCTCTCAATCAAATAATATACTTTAGTTTTTGTTTTAGATCGGATGGTTATTATTAAAATAATCATATGTTGAGATAGTTTATCACCATAAAACCATGTTTTTTCAAGATTTTAAAAATATGGTCACCAACATCGATCGTGAAATTTAACTAAACCATTTGTGGATTTTCTTTTTTTTGATAAAGCTAGTCGCTATGTATTCACGCAACGTTTATATATTTCGCTAGGCATCAAGGGTTCAGGATTTCATCCCTCCCAACTAACATGCCACCTAAGCGTCATCAACTTTTCTTTCTCCTCTTCCATCTCTCCAAATGCACAACATATCATTCTTTCCGACCCACATATTTTGGTTTATAAGTTGTGATGCATATGGTACAAATAGAGAGGAGATAACAGAGAATGTGAGTGTTAGGTTTGCCAAGCGCCCAACACACAAAAAGCTCAGTACCACCCACATCCAAATGGTGGCGTCGACGTTATAACTGACCCCATGCATCTCGTCCTTGATCTGTTGTCACTTCAGGCACTCTAATGTTACCATGTCTCATACAACCATTAATATTGTTATCGTAAAGAAACTGGATTTTTGACTTGTTGATATGTTTGATATCAATAAGGATTTTTTATTATCATCTTCTCCTCACAACCATTATGATCTGAATTTCATATTAGAGGACATCGTATAACACCCACAGCTTACATTTGTTATTCATGAATCAAACTAAACTCTATTTAAGATAATTGTGACGATGATTGAGGTTTTATAAGGGACTAAAAATGGTTATAAGTTTTCTATAATATATATATATATATATATATATATATATATATATATATATATATATATATATATATATAGAGAGAGAGAGAGAGAGAGAGAGAGAGTTAGGTTCATATATAAACACTAAGTATTGTGTGAATGTGTGAACAAATGTGGACCAATCACCATCTATATGTATTATTAGAAGTTTACATACAATTTTTTTAATGAACGTCATGCTATAATTGAACTTGTATCCAAATCTTTTAACATATATTCTGAAAGAATACAAACACGCATATCTATCAACTACGTATTGATTTCTTTTCTCATGAGAATAGTTGTTTAGCGGTTAAAATATATTTATCAAACAGTGCATTCTTAAAGAATTAACTTTTGAACTTCAAGAATGTCGTACTAGAATATCATTCTTAACCATTCTCGTCATCAATCATGAAACTTTAACTAAAAAAATGGATTCCTAACCATTGTCGCAATATATCAGAATATTTAATTAAAAAAATCAATTATTAACCATTAATATTGGGGAATCGTCAAAAATATATTCTATTATATTCATGTATATTAATGAATTGTATGCGTAATAATGAATAAATGTGAAGAAGTAAAGCCCAATTATTTCAAGAATGTTATTATCATATACGTATAAATATAACATTTTTTAAGAATATTTCTAATAATCGGTAATTTAAATTTTTGATGAATGCATACTTTTAATTGGTGATTCATAAAAATATTAATTTGAATATTTAATTGTTTGATTTTTTATTATTTAATTTGACTTGTTTGCCTAAAATAAAGGTAATGTTTATTTCTCTTTCTTATTAAAATGTCATATTTTCCATTAATACGAATTTAATGCACCATAAGATCACAACCTTTCATTCTTTTAATCTAGTGGCTAGAATTTGGTTATACATTCACACAATATTTGTGATTCATATTTGATCCTAACCCTATATATATATATATATATATATATATATATATATATATATATATATATATATATATATATATATATATATACCACTACATGAAATTCAGCATTTAGCGGCGACATGGGTCTTTAGCGGCGACTAATAAAATAGTCGCTGCTAAAGACCAACGTCGTCGCCGATATTGGTGTCGCCGCTAAAGGTTGAATGCTATGGATCCGCTCTTTGACGTTCTGGTAGATACGAACCGTCCGATAGTGGTTATAATCCAATGGCTAGGGTGCTCGTGGAAGGGATAAAGGAAATACCGGCGACATTCTCTTTATCGACGATAGGAAGTATTACCGACGACATTTGTCTTTAGCGGGGACAATCTAATCAATAGCGACGAAGCAGTAGCGACAACTCTTTATCGGCGACGTGTCGCTGCTAATTGCTTATTTTCTTGTAGTTAGTGTGTGTGTGTGTGTGTCTCTCTCTCTCTCTCTCTCTCTCTCTCTCTCTATATATATATATATATATATATATATATATATATATATATATATATATGAGATCGGTTGAAAATTCATAGCTTCCGAAAATCCGAGAACTAAAAGTGATGCATTAGATCAAAACTAATTTATTAAGGGTATGATCGTAATCTTATCAATCTCATTTAATGTTTAATTTTTTGTGTTATTGTAGATATTAATAGAAATTTTTAAAAACTACATAATAAATCAAATTTTCAGATTTTTTAAAAATATTATTTTTCAGTTTTTATTAAAAGTACAGATATTTTTAAAAATCCGAAAATTTGACCAAAAAAAATCAACATTTTAGGTACGTTTATACATATTTTTAAAAATGCATACATGCATATTTCATATATTATAATGTTGGTAACAAAATCATAAGAAAACTCATTTTATTTACTAATCTATAAACACAATAGAATAAGTATTTTATTCGATACAAAAAAATATTAAAAACAAAAAAAAAACTACAAAATTTCAACCCGTTTTCATGTCTTTGTGTCAATATTTCCATATTTTTCTTCAATTTATCATTTTTCACCTTTTCAATATTCATCACAATTTCTTCCAAATCTACAATAAAATAAAAAAAAATTGATTGATGCAAAAACACTCACAAAAATACATATGTTATTTATATGTGATTAACATATGAATCACATGTGATTCACATATGAATTACATGTGATGCATATGTGAATTACATGTGAATCACATGTAATTCATATGTGAATTACATGTAATTCATATGTGAATCACATGTAATTCATATATGATTCATATGTGAATCACATGTAATTCATATGTGATTTACATGTGAATTATATGTGAATCACATGTAATTTATATGTGATTTACATGTGAATTACATGTAATGCATATGTGATTTACATGTAATTCATATGTAAATTACATGTAAATCAAATGTAATTCACATAGGAATCATATGTACTTCACATATGAATCACATGTAATTTACATATGAATCACATGTAATTCATATGTGAATTACATGTTATTTACATGTGAGTCCACATGTAAATCATATGTGTTCACTCGTGCTTTACATGTGATTCATATGTGAATTACATGTAATTTACATATGAATCACATGCATTTCATATGTGAATTACATGTGAATCACATGTGATTGATACGTTAATTACATGTGAATCACATGTAATTCATATGTGAATTACATATTATTTACATGTGAATCACATGTAATTCATATGTGTTCACTCGTGATTTACACGTGAATCACATGTGATTCATATGTGAATTACATGTAATTTACATGTGAATCATATGTGATTTACATATTAACTAAACTTTAGTGATTTTAAAGATGATCAAATAAGTAACTTACTGTGAGAAAACACGGAAACAGGATGATTGTTTCAACAAAGCAATCAAACACATAGCTCTGGTAGTAAGATCTGATGTGTGGTATTTGATTGCAAGTTTAACATCATCATTTTCAAATACCTGTATATAAAAACTCAAAAATCAACAAATATATCATATGCATAATATATCAATAGTCATAAGAAAGACAGATAAAGAAAACTCACAGTTATAGCAATCAAACACATCAACAACATCATTTTCAGTTACCTATTCATAAAAACTCAAAGATTAACAAATATATCATATGCATAATATATCAATTGTCATAAGAAAGACAGGTAAAGAAAACTCACAATTATAGCAATCAAACACATCAACAACATCATTTTCAGTTACCTGTTCATAAAAACTCAAAAATTAACAAATATATCATATGCATAATATATCAATTGTCATAAGAAAGACAGATAAAGAAAACTTACGGTTATAGGTTCCTTAAGATCAATCATTCTAATACCATTTACCAACATGTCACCATATTCCTCTATTCACCATAAAGCCACCACATTGTTGTCTGTTACCATTTTGGTTAGCGAGTAGATTAGATGGCTTTATGTCCCTATGAATTACATGTCTTTCATGGTGTAAATACACAAGAACCTGCGACACCTGTCATAAACACTACATTCACCATATATAGAACATAACATAAATTTTCTCCAACATAAAAAGGTGGAACAAGGTAGGAGTAGGACATGGAAAAAGACATAAATGCCCTCCTTATCCTCAAGTTAGGAGTGGGACATGGAAAAAGAATTTTTTTTTCTCAACTAACCTGTTTGCAGAGAATAGCAAGATATGGTTCAAGAATGGTCTTGAGTTGTCTGATTACATCAGTCAAAGATCCACGATCGATGTATTCAAAAACCAAAGAGATGGCTCCATTGTGGTAAAAAGAGTGATCGCAGACAACTATGTGAGGGCATTGATATGCTTGATTGATTTTCAGCTCTTGCACGATTATAGAAACCCAATTTTTTGAATTACCATTGATATGTTCTTTAACCTGCTCCTATCATATTATACAAGTTCAAATGAACATTTTAACCTTAAACAGACAACAAGCAAGAAATGGGAAAACCGTATATCACCAAAGTTATTATGAGTTTATGTTATTTAAGTATTTACAATTTCATTTTATGACGGTTCTCAAATAAATAGTCATTATTGTTTCTGATGGGTTTTGAGCATTCTAACACTTCCTAAGTGTACATGCAACCCTAATAACCTTGGATCTATGTTTGTCTAATTATCATGCAAAGTTGAATTCCAAGGTTATATTCCTATCTAGCTTATGTTCCTTGAATCCTTGTGAGCCTAGCACCCCAAGTGTGATGCCTCAAATGCTTCACACAACACCAAATGCTCTTGGAAAGACTTTTGAGAGAATACACACTTCTTGAAATTGGCCTAGCCCTCTTGTTTCATATGTTTAGCCCATTTTAGTGGAGAATAGGATTCTTATATAGTGTTGACACATCTAGGGTTACACCATGTAAACCCTAATGTGTCATGACTCTTCATTTCCATGACCCATGGGTTTTTAACTCCCATAACCCATATATTTAATTAGTTATCTTTTGATCACTAAATTAATTCTTGATCAAACTAATCAAATAATATTATTAATATATTAGAACTTATAATATATTAATAATCTCCAAGTGTTATTTCTTTCATTTAGTCTATCCAATTGCATGGTGCCATGCAACCCAAATGGACCATGTCGGGTCGGGTCAAGTACTGACCAAAAATAGTTATCGACTTAGACATCTTATCCAACAGTCTCCCACTTGGATAAGTCTAATAACTATAACTCCAGTACTTCAGGAACCGACCGACAATTGTAGCTCTTTCAAGGTCTCTCGGAACTGAGAAGATGTTGATACGCCATTTAAGATAAGTGATCATATAATCCTCTATTCTAGATATCAGCCGGAAAAATACATGGAACAATGTCTTACTTATTGTCCAGCAGTTTGTTTCCCGATTTCCGATTTGTTTGACAAAGAACTTAATTGAACACATCAACTTAGTCCTAAACCGGGCCCGGTACATAGGTCAAAAAAAAATCATCGAGGGGCCCAGATATCAGCTTCTAATCAAAGAAGGAACAGATAAACTTCGACTCATATGTTTGTTCTACCACTCATTGAATTATACACAAAAGCACGTTTTATAAATCGAGTTACCAATGCGTTTTCGTACAATCAATGCATAACCAACTTGTAAGTAACAAATCATATCTCTAGGTTTGAAGACTTATATGATATTACCGTCTCACGATCACTCGAGATAATTCCATGAAGTGATTCCAGTGAGCGTGGGTTGAGTCCAATGCTCAGAACTTATGAGCACTCATGATTGTTGTAGCCTTGTCCAACACCGTAGACCTCTGCAACCAATCATGACAGTCTTGATTCATACCTACTTCTGACATATGACCGACTATGGAGGTATGAATAATATGTTATACCAAACAAAATTATTCTGGAAGTCAAAACATGCAAAAGAAATATAGTAAACGATCGACAAGAGATAGCAACACTTTACTCATAAATAAAACACCTTTTATTCATCATCTAATGTCAATTACACTTTACAAATTTCGAGGTTATCTAACTACTAAATCTAATATCATCCTTCAGCCCTATGCTCCGAGCATGCTGGAGATGCTTAACCCGAGTCAGTCCCTTCGTGAGGGGATCTGCTGGGTTCTCATCCGATGATACCCTCTTTGCCACGAGGAGTCCTTCTTCTATCCGATGTCTGATAAAATGGTATTTTCTGTCAATGTGTCTGGATCTCCCGTGATCCCTTGGTTCCTTGGCTAAGGCAACAACGCTTTCACTATCACAGAAAATTTCCATTGGCTCTTTAATAGCTGGTACAACTCCAAGGTCTCCAATGAAGTTCTTCAGCCATATCGCCTCCTTTTCCGCCTCGCTAGCTGCAATATACTTTGATTCACAAGTTGAATCAGCCACTATCTCTTGCTTGGAACTCTTTTAAGAAATTGCTCCTCCGTTTAGGGTAAAGACCCAGCCCGACTGAGAGCGGAAATTATCCCTATCAGTCTGGAAGCTAGCATCACTATACCCTACAACTCTCAAGTCATCACTCCCACCGAGGGTAAGGACCCAGTCCTTAGTCCTCCATAGGTACTTGAGGATATTCTTTACCGCAGTCCAGTGTGCCTTGCCAGGGTTCCCCTGATACCTGCTAACCATGCTCAGGGCAAAGGCTACATCAGGTCGAGTACACGTCATTGCATACATGATCAATCCTACAGCCGAAGCATAAGGTATTCGACTCATTTTTGCTATCTCAACCTCAGTGCTAGGGCTTTGTGTCTTACTCAATCTGGCGTTACTCTGGATGGGTAACTCTCCTTTCTTGGAGTCCTGCATGCTGAATCTCTTAAGCACCTTATCCAAGTAGGTACTCTGACTAAGTCCAATTAGTCTTTTACTCTGATCTCTCAAGATCCTTATCCCTAGAATATAGGCAGCTTCTCCTAGGTCCTTCATAGAGAAACACTTCCCAAGCCAGGACTTAACTTCCTGTAGAGTTGGGATGTCATTTCCTATGAGTAGTATGTCATCCACATACAATACCAAAAAGCTAACTATACTCCCACTAGCCTTGACATACACGCAAGACTCATCTTCACTCCTAGAAAAGCCAAATTCCTTGACCTTTTCATCAAAGCAAAGATTCCATCTGCGAGGTGCTTGCTTCAATCCATAAATGGATTTATCAAGCTTACACACTCTATTAGGGTACTCGCTGACAAAACCTTCTGGCTGACTCATGTAAACATCTTCAGCCAACTTTCCATTAAGGAAAGCGGTTTTGACATCCATTTGCCATATTTCATAGTCATGAAATGCAGCTATGGCTAACAGAACCCTAATAGACTTAATCTTGGCTACTGGAGAAAATGTCTCATCATAGTCCACTCCAGGAATTTGAGAGAAGCCCTTTGCAACCAGTCGAGCCTTATAAGTGTGTACTTTACCATCCATGTCGGTCTTCTTCTTGAAGATCCATTTGCACCCTACTGTCTTACGACCTGGTACATTCTCAACCAAGTTCCAAACTTGATTGTCATACATGGACTATATTTCGCTGTCCATTGCCTCTTTCCACATGGCTGACTCAGGGCCTGCCATGGCTTCCGCGCAACTGTTAGGTTTATCCAGACCTATAAGTGTTTCATCACTGATAAGTGTATCACCTTCTGCAGTAATATGGAATCCATAGTAATGCTTAGGAGCATTCCTAACCCTTGTGGACCGCCTCAGAGGTACAGACTTGTCAATTGGCTCAACAGGAGTTTCCTCCTCAAGTTGAGTGCTAGGGTTTGAAGTTCCTTCACCGCTTGACTCTTGAATTTCTTCAAGATCAACTTGCCTCCCACTGTTTCCTTGGCTTATGAACTCTCTCTCTCTCTCTCTCTCTCTCTCTAAAGAAAGCTCTCCTAGCTACAAAGACCACATTTTCACTAGGTCTGTAGAAGAGGTAACCAAAGGATTGTTGTGGGTAGCCGATGAAAATACACCTCTCGCTTCGAGGTTCGAGCTTATCATGAGTCTCGCGTCTCATGAAAGCCTCGCAACCCCAAATCTTGATGTGGTCTAGTTTAGGTACTTTACCAGTCCACATCTCGTGAGGAGTTTTGACAACTTTCTTTGTAGGGACTAGATTAAGGATATGGGCGGCAGTCTCTAAGGCATACCCCCAAAATGAGATTGGTAGCGAAGCTCGACTCATCATGGAACGAACCATATCCAACAAGGTTCGATTACGCCTCTCAGCCACATAATTCAACTGTGGTGTCCTGGGAGGTGTCAATCGTGAGACAATCCTACATTCCCTTAGATAGTCAAGGAACTCTGAACTAAGATACTCACCACCTCGATCGGATCGAAGCATCTTAATGTTCCTGCTCAATTGATTCTCGACTTCCTGTTTAAATTCCTTAAAGCTTTCGAAAGTCTCTGACTTATGCTTGATCAAGTAGACATATCCATATCTACTGTAATCATCAGTAAAAGTCAAATAATAACAATTAGCATCCCTTGTGGCATGTTTGAATGGTCCACACACATCCGTGTGTACAAGGTCCAACAAACCTTCACCCCTCTCACACGAGCCTGTGAAGGGTGACTTTGTCATTTTTCCAAGTAAGCATGATTCGCAACTATCATCTGACTTTAGGTCAAACGACTCCAAGACTCCATCCTTTTAGAGTTGGCCTATGCGTTTCTTGCTTATATGTCCAAGACGACAATGCCATAATGATGTTTTATCCAAGTTATTATTGTTAATAGAATCAATACACATCACATTATTTCCTAAGTTATCTACAACAGACACATCTTCATACACACCATCACAAGGTAATGCTTTAAAATAAAGAACATTATTAAAGAAAGCATCAATAGAACCAACTTCATTATTAAATGAAAAGGTAAACCCTTGTTTGTACAATGCATGAAAGGGAATAGTGTTTCTTGCCATTTCTGGCGAATAACAACATTTATTCAAATCTAAATTTAACCCACTACTTAGCGACAAAGTATAAACTCCAATCTTGGTGACAGGTGTAACTTTCCTATTCCCCATGATTAAGTTTATTCTTCCTTGCTCCACATTCTCACTTCTTCTTAGTCCCTGCAAGTCACAACAAATATGAATACCACAACCGGTATCAAGGACCCACGATTTAGAATGGGGTGAGTTATTAGAAATGATAGTGTAAATACCTGCATGGTTGGGTTTAACTTTCCCATCCTTCACATCTTGCTGGTATTTTGGGCAGTTCCGCTTCCAATGTGATTTTTCATGGCAATAGAAGCATTCAGCCTCTTTTGGGTCAGAAGAAGGAGTGACGAAACCTTTCTTTGTTCCACTTGAAGAAGAGCCATCAAGGGTCCGAGCCTTGGTACCCTTTGAAGAGCTCTTTCTCTTCTTCCCTCGACTTTTCCCGATTGCCAAAACCGGAGTGGAGTTTGGAGTAGGAGTGTTAACAACCGACTTCCCCTTAAGACCTGTTTCAGCGGTCTTGAGAAGTCCCTGAAGTTTGCTGAGTGTGACCTCTTCCTTATTCATGTGATATGTCATGCGGAATTGATCATAGCACGATGGTAAGGAGTGCAAAATGATATCTATTGCAAGCTCCTCAGGGAAGTTCACATTAAGCTTCAAGAATCGATCCACATACCTTTGCATTTTCTGCATGTGGCTCGTGACGGATTCCCCGTCCTTCATCATGGTTGTTATCATGGAGCAGATGATTTCATAACTCTCTTGTCGTGCACTTTGATGGTATCTTTCCATCAGATCTTGGTGCATTTCATAAGGGTAGAAATCCTCATAGGACTTTTGGAGTTCCGTTGTCATCGTGGCCATCATGATGCATGCCACTTTGGTAGCATCCCTTTCATGTGCCTGAAAGTCAGCGATCTCCTGGGGAGTTGTAGTGGTCTCATCAATCTCCTTAAGCTCCTTGTCAAGGACATATTCTTTGTCCTCGTAGCGGGTAATCATCCTGATGTTTCTGATCCACTCATTGAAGTTGGATCCATCAAAAGTGACTTTCCCACACAAGTTCATAAGGGTAAAGGAGCCATTAAGATTAGAGCCAGAAGCAGCATTGTTTGAAGACATCTGAAGGAAGAGGACAAGATTAGTTTAGATATTAAGAGAGTCCTTAATAAAACACCCAAATGTAATATTAAGGCTAGGATCCAATCACAATATATTATAACTTAGAAAAGGTATGCCATAATCCAAGCCATAACATATTTGAAAGGTAGGTGAATGACGATTCACCAATTTCCACCACGAAAACCGAAATATTAAATATTAGGTTTTGATTGGTTCTTTGAAATTCCTAGATTCTTTGAGATTCAATGAACTTTTCAAAGACATGTTTCAATCTCGAGTGTGCCCTCCAAGTTTTGTGACTGGGATACCGAGGATCACAAAACGAGGTGTGAAGTAACCATGCAAATCACTTGGTACCCTTAAAGTTTATCACTCAATCGATGTGCCGGTAAACCACACACGCTCCACCGATACTATAATAAACCTTAAGTCACCCTTTACCTACCTTGTTAATGTTGGAATAGTGTCTAAGGCTGTAACTATATTAGGCAAGTACTTGATCCGGTTGTGCATGGTCCTTTTGGGTTGCCTTCACCATAGCAACTTGATAGGATGATTTAATAAGAGAGAGTAAATATTATTAATATATTATGGGAATAATATAATGAACAATATATTGTTATTTGATTAATATAAGTCATAGAATTAATTAGAATTAATTTGGTGACTTAAAGAAGTTAATTAAATAAAGGGGTATAAACTGTCAATTGTTTGATAGTTAAACTTTAGACTGTAAATCCATTTGGATATGCTATGGACGAATTCTATAAGATATAGGATAGCTAAAATCGTCCAAAGAATGGATTTGGATAGCCTTAAGACAAGATTATCTGATAGGGACTTATCTGTAATCCTTAAGGAGTCTACAAGTATAAATAGACCCTATGGCTGATGGAATTCGACACTTGACCTAAAGTAAGGAACCTCTGGTCGAAATTCCTTCCCTCTCCTCTCTCTTAAATCATCCTTCTTGCTTTGGTGTTTGTAAGCCATTAGAGGAGTGACATTTGTGACTCTAGAAGCTCTAAGACAACAAGGTCAACAAGGAATTCAAAGGTATGATTCTAGGTCTGTTTCAATGTTGTTACTTAGCCTAAATAGTTATTAGAAGTCTTGGATTCAAAGCATGTTTAATTAGAAAGCCTAGATCCGAGCATTAGGGTTTTGCATGCGCACATAGGAAAGTTCTTATGGCTAAAACCCATCAGTTAAGTCCAAGTTAGTGTGTCGGTTAACCACACACACTCCACTAACGAGTTAAACAAAGTGTAAAGTGTAATTTCACGGATTAACACCTTATTCACATTTTTCCTAAAGTAACTAAGATTGGGAATTTAATAAAACATTTAGTTACTTTATAATATTCATTATACTTTTAATGAGAATTTATAAGTCCTTGTCCTACCCGTTCGGCTAACGACCCTCCACCAGTCAAGCGAGCGGTGGGTGAGAGTGGACACCCATTAAGTTGCCATTTTATAGGCAACAACCTTATACCCACCTTATAGACCGGCTTCGTGAATGAGGCGTAGTAGCGGTAAGACGACTTTAATCTTATACATACATACATACATACATATATATATATATATATATATATATATATATATATATATATATATATATATTAACTTATAATATTATAAGTATAAGGGTTGAATTTTAACTTTTAAAATTCTAAGGGTTGGAACTAAAGTTTTAATCAAGACTTTACTTGTTCCAAAACTTGAGGGCAAGTTTTGTAAACTTTCAAAACTTTTCATTTCTTGTAACTTATGAGTTTAATAGAGTAATAAAATGAAGACTCTTCATTTTTCTAATTCTTGTGTTCTTTTAATGGTTTTAATTCAAGTGACTTTTGGTTTTCCATAACTTGAGGACAAGTTATGAGCTCCATTAAAACACATTATGATCAAGAATTAAACTACCACATAGGTTACAAATAATTCCTATGATCATCTAAACATCATAAGATCAAGAACATGAACATGAACACTATCATGAATCAAAATTACACTTAAAACTTTGTAACTTTGATAACTAGTTGTTGTAAATGGATTAGGAAGGACATTACTCCATCTAAAATCAGTTTTCAAGTACCAAAACAGTTTAGGGTAATGTTTCGAGTCCATTTCCAGCAACTAAAGTTGAAAATCTGCACTCTGTGGCTCCTACTCACCGAGTGCATGAACCTACTCGGCGAGTAGGTTGAAGATACAAGTGAACTCGGCGAGTCTCCTCATGGACTCGGCGAGTTCATCAGGCAGACAACAAGCTTTTCAACTTTTTTCAATTTTTAAGCACAAATAACAAACAAACAAGCCTAGGCTCTGATACCACTGATGGGTTTTGAGCATTCTAACACTTCCTAAGTGTACATGCAACCTTAATAACCTTGGATCTATGTTTGTCTAATTATTATGCAAAGTTGAATTCCAAGGTTATATTCCTATCTAGCATACATGGGGAACAATTTTTAACATGAATGAAAGATAGAATAACTTACCTTGTTGTTGCTTATGTTCCTTGAATCCTTGTGAGCCTAGCACCCCAAGTGTGATGCCTCAAATGCTTCACACAACACCAAATGCTCTTGGAAAGACTTTTGAGAGAATACACACTTCTTGAAATCGGCCTAGCCCTCTTGTTTCATATGTGTAGCCCATTTTAGTGGAGAATGGGATTCTTATATAGTGTTGACACATCTAGGGTTACACCATGTAAACCCTAATGTGTCATGACTCTTCATTTCCATGACCCATGAGTTTGTAACTCCCATGGAGAATCCATGGAGCATCCTATGGGTGGAACCCAACTTGATAATCCATGGAGCCTCTTAGCCCACTATACAAAATATGAATGATTTACATAATCAACCCATATATTTAATTAGTTATCTTTTGATCACTTAATTAATTCTAAATTAATTCTTGATCAAACTAATCAAATAATATTATTAATATATTAGAACTTATAATATATTAATAATCTCCAAGTGTTATTTCTTTCATTTAGTCTATCCAATTGCATGGTGTCATGCAACCCAAATGGACCATGTTGGGTCGGGTCAAGTACTGCCCAGAAATAGTTATGGACTTAGACATCTTATCCAACAGTTTCAACATTGTTTCTGGATAAAATGGTAAAATGGTCATTTACTCTCATTCAGTTCTCAAATAAACAGTTATTATTGATTCAACATTGTTTGTCATTTACAATTTCAATTTACAACAGTTAGTAAATAATCAGTTAGCATCACTTCTATACAAGATGATAAAATGGTATTTTTTTTTTCATACAAACATCAAATTAGAAAACAAATTGATGAAATGATGAACAAACCTATAGAATTCCAAGTTCGAGGGTAGTAGAGTTCCTTTAACTTTGCTTTTCCAACACAAATTTCAGCATCAGAAAAAGACTCTAGCTTTGTGTAAATATTTGCTAAGTCTAACGAAGCTTCCATTTCCAATTTCCTCTCACTTTCTTGTTCAAAAAATAATTATAATAATAATTCTCCTCAATTCCCAATCAATTACTTTGATTTTTATCAGGAAAACAAGAACTTGTGAACAATATATAAATAGAGAACACAAAATTGCTTTACTCCTGTAAAATCATGCCAATCTTCATGGATTCACATAGTATAAAATCAAGCACCAATACCAGGTGACCTAATAGCATATGTATCCAAAATTTTATAGCATTGATAAGAATGCAAGATCTCTATAAATACGTATAACTAAGAAAACGTGAAACCATACATCAAATCAGAATAGCATAATATGCAAACACAGCTAAATCAAGCTTAATTAAAGAGAGATCAATAGGATACGAAAAAAGTAATATAAGGAATTTAATTAGGGGAATGAAAACCTCGAAGTGATCCTGAATTTTGCTAGGATCAAGGGGTTGGCCCTGAGTATCAACACATGGAGTTATCATATCAGGACGTTGATACATGTTGGAATGCTGATGATGGGTTTAGTGTGGAGACTTGAGCATCGATCCCCATGGCGACAAGCTCTGATCTGAAAGATATACAAAAAACGAACGAGTGATGAGATGTAGTCATGTATCGATCGTCAGAGATGAGGCGGAGATGAGCATAGATACGACTCAATCGTGGCATGGCCAGAACTTCGGGAGGCGATGTGATACGGGGAGGTGATGTGACGATAGGAGGAAAGAATGACAAATCTCGTTCTATGTTATATGGATGGTCGGAGATGACAATGATTTGATACAATGCTATTTTTTAGGGGGTGGAAAGACTTGTAGGCCGCTGTAGATGGTGGTCGTTGACAAATGTAGGGGGTGGTGGAAGGCGGAGTGAGGTGGGAGTTGGAGTCGTAAGGAGGAGGTCGATGAAGAGTGTGTCAGTGAATATGTGACATCCCCATTTTTCACGGCCAGAAAAGACCGGTTTTGTTTATGCTTTGTAAAAATCAGAGTACTTCTTTTCATAAAAATGTTGCGGAATTTGTTCCTAGAAAAACACGATAAATACGTTATCAAAACATTTTCGAAGAGACGTATTTTATTCATTTTAAAACGTTTGGGATGTCATCGTCAAT
This sequence comes from Lactuca serriola, assembly GCF_051521515.1. NCBI lineage: Eukaryota > Viridiplantae > Streptophyta > Magnoliopsida > Asterales > Asteraceae > Lactuca > Lactuca serriola. Next base: position 38,849,864 of record NC_136413.1, on the reverse strand, counting down.
ACAGAAACATAAGCATAAACGGAACTTACATTTATTTACACTAGTGATCTACATCTCTTTAATCTCTCAGTGTAATGTGACTTCATATCAACACCTGTGATATAAATAAACTGAGTGGGTCAGGTTGGGAAACCTGGTGAGTACATAGAGTTTTCAACCCACAATAATATAATTATTATGTTTAAACAATCAACCAATCAACCCAATTACCCATCCCCATTATCTTCTTTAGTCTTAAGGATCTACCCTAAGAATCAGCTATTCCTCGTTTATTTATTCCTAAGGATCATCCTAAGGAATCGGCACAAAGTCCATCATTACCAAGGCTTATAGATTATAACTGGTGAACACGTAGTCCAAAACATCTGGTAAACACTTAGTTCAAAAATAACCAGTGAATACAGTTAGGGCAAAATACCTAGTGAACACACTTAGTTCAAATACCTAGTGAACACAATCAGTTCAAATACCTAGTGAGGACACTCAGTTCAAAAATACCTAGTGAACACACTCAGTTCAAAATACCTAGTGAACACACTCAGTTCAAAAATACCTAATGAGCACCTAGTTCAAAAACACCTCCAGGTTACGAGCTTGCTAGCGTTCCACTTGACTGTCTAGTATCGTCCATGGTTGTCATCTATACTCCACTAGATGACTGGATCACTGTCAACATTGATGTATTTCATCGTGTTATCACACAACAACTGTTTCATCTACCCATGTTTTACCCAACACATTTTGTAGATATAAAATACTTATACAGTTTAAATCATTTAAAACATGTATAAAAATCTTTCACCCAGCATAGACAACAAGTATTCAGACAATATGCACACATAACACGTAATTTATATTAAAATACTTCATATCTATGTGTAAGATGAAAGGGACCATGCACTCACCTGATAAGGTGATGACTCGGTACTTGGACAGCTCTTCGTTACTGTTAAAACAATTTCCCTCGGACAAAACCTAGTATCATTACCACTAGAGTTTAGTCTAACGTTGACCGCGACTAATTAATAGTCTAGATATTATTACTATTATATAAGCGTTAAGAAACACTCTTATATAACTCATAATAATAGCCCAAATACTTATTATAAGTTCCTAATAACGTTACTATATTAAAACATAAGCTATACTAAAGATTGGGTAGGCATAGCTCACTTACAGCGGGTTTTTCTCAAAACTGGGCGCCGCTGGAGCAGCGTTCTCGAGCCGAAAGGCTCTTCTTCTTGGAGCCGTCGGGGACTCCGGGGCTTCCGCCTCGTGCTGGGGAGGTTGCCTAGGCTTTTCGGGGGCTAGAGAGAACTTCTAGATAGAGAGGGAAGTTATGGGACGTGTGAGGAATGAATGGAGGACTCACCACTTATTTATAGGGGCTGGAGGAAGGTTCACGTCATGAATTTTTCATATTCATGTTGTGAGCCAGGCTGGCTACAGCCAGGCGCAGCCTGGTGCTGACACGTGGCATCGCACACAGGGTGGAAATCAGCCGATTTTCAAAAATTCATAACTTTCGCATACGAACTCCGTTTTCGACGTTCTTTATATCCCCACGTAGGTAAAAACAAGATATACAAATTTCATTTAGACTCCGTCGGCAAATTCTTGACCGATCTTAAGTTTAACAGTAGGAGGAATTTAGACTGCTAAATGACCGCGAAGAATTCGTAACTCCTTCATACGGAATCCGTTTTCATCTATCTTTTTACCATTGAGTTCCTATTAATGAGATCTTCAACTCTCATTAAGGTTGCGTAAGCCAAAAACCGCTCGAACTAAAATTCGAGTTTCGGGCCGTGCACTGCTATGCCAAATCTTAGAAAAATCATAACCTCCTCATACGAAGTCAGATTTGGGCGTTCTTTTTTTTTTTTGTATGTTCTCGGTTTAATGTATACTACAACATTTTTTTAGATCACTAAGGATAAAAAGTCCACTATCTTAAATTCACTATTTACGTCTCCCGGTGCCGTGCCGGTTTTGCCGAAAAACTTCGACGGGCCATAACTTCTTTGTTATAACTCGGATTTCGGCGTTCTTTATATGTACGGAAACCATGTGAAATATACTACAACTTGGTTCAATTTATTTATTCTAAATAATCTTTTGCCGAAAAGTCATTTTCGACACTTATTGTCTCTAAATTAACTAGCCCAGATCTACGAGCGTTACAATTATCTCCCCCTTAGGATGATTACGTCCCGGAATCATCAACGAAATAAGGCAGTATAATGACTGCAGACGTTATATCTTCATCCTAGGTAATAATCGTAACTTCCTTGTTTCTTCGAATGAGTATCTAACTCTTGGACTCCTTGACTGTAGGCGGTGCCCAATCTTGGACCCGCTCTTTATCTCGTGCTAGACTTTCAATCGTGATATTCATGTAACGATCTCGATCTTTATTGGAGACTCCTTCTTTAACAAACTTGAGATAAGTTTCTTCCTTCGATTATCATAATAGACCGATGGGTCATGTTCTAATGACCTCTCATCGTATGATGCATTGCTTGGACTCAAGTCTTTTAGAGTCAAATTCCAGGACAAACTATACCTTCCCTCATGTTCTAATCACGTCTTAAAAGGTAGCATTTCTAGCAACCGTCGCGATACTTCTACTGATCGCTTTGATTAATCCTTCCGGCTTAAGTCGGGTGCTATATCGAACTTGGTTCTCTGAACCACGTAACATACTTATTGTAGTCGGACTCAATTTGATATGACCACTAGGGTCGGAATAACAATCATCTTCTTAGTCTTTACCGAAACAATGGTAACGACATATTTGAATAAAACGGTATCAATTATTATCTTCTCAGTAACCTTGTGACTTTCCCTGATCCAAGCGTGAGTCTTGTGCTTCCGGTAGTATATGCATCTACTACCGTTTCACACCTACTCATACTCGTCCCAAGTATTGTCTCGCAGTTCCCAAGTCCTAAAATCACAAAACAATTTAACACATACGAGTGTGTCCAAATAATCATAAAAATTTCCCTAGACTCTACTAGGACTTCTTCCATGCATATCTTCAATCATCAATTCTGCTTCAACTCGGTTGGTGATGGAAATTCCAGATGATAGGTAAACTTTAGGAAATACACCAATCGTTCAATCATCCCGCCAATCAAATATGTACATTCAAATGTACCGTACTTCTCTAGATGTACTGCTATTTTATCAGACATATTCTAAAGGCAAGATACCTCTCTTATGATATCTTTCGATAGGTATCATTCACTATCGTGAGCCATCTCATTTCCTCTATTTTCTCAGTCTATCATGGTTCACATCACTTCCTGAACTTCTGCCATTGTAATAGGTCCGGGTGTAGGCGCAACGACCGATGCATGACCCATCACATTCTTAGGCTCAGGTTGTCATCTTTCTCGGATATTTCCTAGTCTGTCTTCACCATGACGTTTTATACACCCAAGCAGACGTTCGGTGTACCGAGGCGAGAATTTTAAGATAGGAAAATTTTTATTTACGATAGACGTACGGATCTCCTTGTCACGCAGAAAAATTATATGCCAGTTCTAATACCGTAATCAAACGTTTAGAAATTTGAACACATAAAATCTCCAGATCCGGTCAGCAACAGACCATAGATCCTAACAAATAATAGCATATAAGGTATCATAAATCATTTAGCACATAAAACATTTTAGGCATCTTTCCAAAAATAAATTAGTGCTTGTGTCTAAAATATAGCAGACACTCATCTCACAATCATCTCTTAGCATTCTAAGTTTAAGTCTAGAAATTTCCTACAAATTCCTAGTCCGCTTAAACTAATGCTCTGATACCAACTGTGACATCCCCATTTTTCACGGCCAGAAAAGACCGGTTTTGTTTATGCTTTGTTAAAATCAGAGTACTTCTTTTCATAAAAATGTTGCGGAATTTGTTCCCAGAAAAACACGATAAATACGTTATCAAAACATTTTCGAAGAGACATATTTTATTCATTTTAAAACGTTTTGGATGTCATCGTCAATACAGAAACATAAGCATAAACGGAACTTACATTTATTTACACTAGTGATCTACATCTGTTTAATCTCTCAGTGTAATGTGATTTCATATCAACACCTATGATATAAATAAACTGAGTGGGTCAGGTTGGGAAACCTGGTGAGTACATAGAGTTTTCAACCCACAATAATATAATTATTATGTTTAAACAATCAACCAATCAACCCAATTACCCATCCCTATTATCTTCTTTAGTCTTAAGGATCTACCCTAAGAATCAGCTATTCCTCGTTTATTTATTCCTAAGGATCATCCTAAGGAATCGGCACGAAGTCCATCGTTACCAAGGCTTATAGATTATAACTGGTGAACACGTAGTCCAAAACATCTAGTAAACACTTAGTTCAAAAATAACCAGTGAACACAGTTAGTTCAAAATACCTAGTGAACACACTTAGTTCAAATACCTAGTGAACACAATCAGTTCAAATACCTAGTGAGCACACTCAGTTCAAAAATACCTAGTGAACACACTCAGTTCAAAATACCTAGTGAACACACTCGATTCAAAAATACCTAATGAGCACCTAGTTCAAAAACACCTACAGGTTACGAGCCTGCTAGCGTTCCACTGGACTGTCTAGTATCGTCCATGGTCGTCATCTATACTCCACTAGATGACTGGATCACTGTCAACATTGATGTATTTCATCGTGTTATCACAAAACAACTGTTTCATCTACCCATGTTTTACCCAACACATTTTGTAGATATAAAATACATATACAGTTTAAATCATTTAAAACATGTATAAAAATCTTTCACCCAGCATAGACAACAAGTATTCAGACAATATGCACACATAACACGTAATTTATATTATAATACTTCATATCTATGTGTAAGATGAAAGGGACCATGCAGTCACCTGATAAGGTGATGACTCGGTACTTGGACAGTACTTCGTTACTGTTAAAACAATTTCCCTCGGACAAAACCTAGTATCATTACCACTAGAGTTTAGTCTAACGTTAACCGCGACTAATTAGTAGTCTAGATATTATTACTATTATATAAGTGTTAAGAAACACTCTTATATAACTCATAATAATAGCTCAAATACTTATTATAAGTTCCTAATAACGTTACTATATTAAAACATAAGCTATACTAAAGATTGGGTAGGCATAGCTCACTTACAGCGGGTTTTTCTCAAAACTGGGCGCCGCTGGAGCAGCGTTCTCGAGCCGAAAGGCTCTTCTTCTCGGAGCCGTCGGTCACTCTGGGGCTCCCGCCTCGTGCTAGGGAGGTTCCCTAGGCTTTTCGGGGGGTTTCGGGGGCTAGAGAGAAGTTCTAGAGAGAGAGGGAAGTTATGGGAGGTGTGAGGAATGAATGGGGGACTCACCACTTATTTATAGGGGCTGGAGGAAGGTTCGCATCGTGAATTTTTAATATTCACGTCGTGAGCCAGGCTGGCTACAGCCAGGCGCAGCCTGGTGCTGACACGTGGCATCGCACACAGGGTGGAAATCATCCGATTTTCAAAAATTCATAACTTTCGCATACGAACTCCGTTTTCGACGTTCTTTATATCCTCGCGTAGGTAAAAACAAGATCTACAACTTTCATTTAGGCTCCGTCGGCTAATTCTTGACCGATCTTAAATTTAACAGTAGGAGGAGTTTAGACTGCTAAATGACCGCGAAGAATTCGTAACTCCTTCATACGGAATCCGTTTTCGTCTATCTTTTTACCATTGAGTTCCTATTAATGAGATATTCAACTTTCATTAAGGTTGCGTAAGCCAAAAACCGCTCGAACTAAAATTCGAGTTTCGGGTCGTGCACTGCTATGTCAAATCTTAGAAAAATCATAACTTTCTCATACGAAGTCAGATTTGGGCGTTCTTTTTTTGTATGTTCTCGGTTTAATGTATACTACAACTTTTGTTTAGATCACTAAGGCTAAAAATTCCTCTATCTTAAATTCACTATTTACGTCTCCCGGTGCCGTGCCGGTTTTGCCGAAAAAATTCGACGGACCATAACTTCTTTGTTATAACTCGGATTTCAGCGTTCTTTATATGTACGGAAACCTTGTGACATATACTACAACTTGGTTCAAATTATTTATTCTAAATAATCTTTTGCCAAAAAATCATTTTCGACACTTATTGTCTCTAAATTGACTAGCCCGGATCTACGGGCGTTACAGAATAAAATCGAGAGAAAGAGAAATATACTTTTTAGGGATTTTTTAGGGGTGAGCATATTAACTGAAAAACCGAACCATAACCAAATTAACCAATATAACCGAAACATTACTAAAAGATATGGTGCGGTTTTGAATTTTGATTAACCGAATACATATGGTTTGGTTATGGTTTTCATCTAAAACCGAACCACTATTAACCGAACCAAACCAATAATATTAATAAATATTTTTAATATAGTATAATTAAATACTTCTCCGTTCTATATTTATTGTCTACTTGTGACCATGGTTGTAAAAATCAGTCTAAACAGCCGATTAATTGGCGCCTAAGCGCTTGGCGGCGTCCAACCGCCTACGAATAGGTGTTAAAGGGTTAGACTAGGTGGCCTTGATCAATATCTGTCAAAGCCGGCTCAACTCGAACCAAATCGGTCCAACTCGAACCTAATCGGTCCGACTGTCTCTAAGGACCCACCAACTCAAAAGAGCCAGCTTGCCTAAAACATAAGTGAATTTGTTCTCTTAGGGAGGATTCACTTTTATAGAGTATTTTTCCTTAATAGAATGTCCCCAGCTTCGACGTGGGATGCTCAAACTTTTACTCTTCCATATATGTCTTTTGCATCTTATTCTTCCCCAATTTTCTTGATGATCTGACTCCTTCCCTGCTCGACTCTAACTCCTCCCCTACTGTCATTAGTCTTGTGCCATCATCTTATGCCATGACATCAAAGGAACGACATTAAACTGAGCACCGTCATACAGAAAGTACCGAACTCAATCAACAATCAATAATCTGGAAAGGATTGTTGAGGATGAGATTACGTCAAATCGAAGAAAAATGAGGGTGAAGAACCAGAACCGCAGGTTGTTTAACTCTTATTTTCTTATTTTCTTCTTCGCTTCTTCTTATTTCACGTAACAGGTGGTTGAAGATGATGATTATTGCTGAATCGATTTGTTTGACCTTAAAATCGATTTCAGAAAATTGTTTTTGTTGGTTTTCTGTAATTCAATTCAATGGTCAAAGCAGTGAAAATCAAATTTGAATGTGATTTCAAGTCGGAATTGGTGATTAGATACGAATGAGTGATCAAAAGTAAATGTGATTATTTCAAGATGAGGTCGATTCGAAGAAAGTGCTGATATGCTATTGTGATGAAGGTGATTAGATATGAATAAGTGATCAAGATGAATGTTGAAGGTGTTGTTGTGAAGGGCTCTGGATGGGTGGTATGTTATGTTTATCTATTATTTCTCTTATCAATCATCTTGGGATATTATTATTGATTTATTCTCATATCCTGCATTGATATGTTTACTTTTTAAAAATTGTGATATAATACGACTTCTACTAGCAACGGCTTGCAAATGTGACCAGATATAAAGGTGCTGATGTGCAGGGCTAAAACTTGTTTTGGAATTATGAATTGTATTTTTTTTATTATGAAAGACCTGTCATCATCAGTGTTATATTATGGAGCCTAGTATACATTACCTACAATTAACCATTTACAATTGTTGATCTCTTTTGATGCGCTGAAATGTTAAATTACATGCATAAAATTCATTTTGTAGTGTTCAGGTTGTTGGTTACTTGGTTACTGGTCTACTTGTCTTTAGTTGGTCTCTTGACCAATTTGCCCTCGAGGATAGTATTGTTATGATTCTCCATTGTGTTGTAAGATTAGTGGGTTTACAAGAATCATTACATCCATGTCCAATATTTTTGAAAACAAATATTTTCAATCTTTAGTTTTTTGTTTTAATTTTTTTTTAGAAACCGTATTTCCCAAATCTTTTTATATTTAAAGGGCCTCATGGAATTTGTTGTAATAGTGTGGAAGTAACTTTCAATTTATATGCACAAATAAAAATATGGAATTAGTTCTAACATTGTGGAAGTAACTTTGAATTTATATGCGCAGACAAAAAAGTGGATTCGTTAGTTTAATTGTGTGATAATTTTTTTTAATTCCTAGGATTAATGTTATATTTATTAACTTTTTAATTTGTTTACTTATATTCTTAGGATTAATATTAAATTTATTAATTTTTTAATAATTAATGCTCTCCTATTAATTCTCGCATAGCCGATTAATCCCTTGACCCTAGTCCATCGTCGAGCTACTGTCGAGCGATTTCTACAACCTTGCTTGTGACTTTTGAAGTTTTTAAGCTTCAACTTTGACCTTAAATATTTTTGTTATTGATATATAATACTTTATGCAAAATATATGAATGAATTGTGTTTTAATTTAATCAAGTAATTTATAACACAAATAAAAATATTTAAGGTAAAAATTGAAAAATAAAGACTTCAAAAATCAAAAGTGAACAATAAATATGAGACGTAGTGAGTATATTATATTTAATTATATTAAGAATTGAAATTTAAAAGGAAATTATATAGAACTAAATATGATAAGTAATCTTCTATCAATACAATTATATATGCATTATCATTCATTTTTTATAACAATGGACTTTATATTTTTCATTTTTTATAAAAAACTATTTTATTTTTATGTCATCTTGGACCATTATGGTTAACCGATATTAACCATTAATCATAATCTTTAACCAACTAAAACCATTAACCAAAACCAATATTAACCGCTACCCAATGGTTATCGAAATACATTAACCAATTGCAATAGTTATCGTTCGATTTTGACCAATAACCGAACTAAACCGCCTCATACGCACCCCTAAGATTTTTGCATTAACTAGGATATTGGTTTTTTATTTTTATTTTATTTTTTATTTTATAATTTTATATACCATATTTACCCTTATCGTGTATCGATAAAAAACCTAAAATGTCATTGTATTGTCTTATATTTACAATAATGTCATGATCAATCCAAACTGTTCAATAATACAACCCAACGTTTCATTTTTAGTTCTCGGGTTCTCAGGACACTATAAGTTCTCAAATGATCATAACTTTCCTCTCTCTCTCTTTCTCTCTCTCTCTCTATATATATATATATATATATATATATATATATATATATATATATAGGGTTAGGTTATTTTGTTTTCACTATCTATTGTGTGCATGTATGACCGATTCTGGACCAATCATTTTAGTTATTTTAAGAAAGTAATTAATGCATATTACATGTTGAAGATATAGTAGGTGTTAGTTACATCTTCAGCATTTAATATGCATTAATTACTTTTTTAAAATAATTAAAATGATTGTTTCACAATCAATCATACATGCACACAATAGATAGTGAAAACATTTGAACCTAATTGTATATATATATATATATATATATATATATATATATATATATATATATATATATATATATATATATATGGGAAAAGTGAATATACCCTTAAGGGTATATAAATTAGGTACCCAAACACACCATATATGTCATTTTGTATTATATATATACATTGTAATTGTCTAATATTCTTATAGTTTAACTTCTAACTTGATTTACTTCTAAGATTTTTATAAATTTCACATTTACCTTTCTCTTACATAATTTTCTTTTTCAACTATAATACCTATAGCCTAGTAGGTGTTCGACAAAAAGATATGATGTAAGAGGAAGATAATAGTGAAAATTTGAAAATCTTGAAAGTAAATCAAGTTAGGGATTGAAGTTTAAGAACAATATAATGAATATATCAAACAAAACGACGTATTATGGTGAGTTTTGGTACCTAAGCTTATATATATATATATATATATATATATATATATATATATATATATATATATATATATATATATATATATATATATATATATAGTAAATAATACAACATCAAATTGATATATATATATATATATATATATATATATATATATATATATATATATATATATATATAGTAAATAATACAACATCAAATTGATGTGTTATAGCTTCCAGAAACGCTCTTGCAGTTCAATTACAAATTTACAAGGCCACATACTCCCCATTTGCATTGCATCCCACATTGCAAGCCACTTTGGATGACTCATTTCAACTACTATTGTTTTCGACTCAATTCAACTATTAAAAATCTTGCAAGTTGCAAACATAAACGGTTATAATTTATTACTAATAATTAATTATATTTTTTTCTATTGATTTAATTGATGGATTTATTTCCATTAATTTGTTTGCCGGTTGTTTTTTTGGCGTTATTTGTATTCTCTTGACGTTCTTTATTTCCAAATTTATGACCAATTTATTATTATTTGTTATATATTTTAAACAATTATTTTTTATTTTAATTAGGGATAATATATCCACGTGAATATATTCTTAATAAATATTAATTACAAATAATTAAGATATCAATATCTATTTATAATAGTACCTAATAAATAAAAATATTATGTGTCACCTCCTTTCTAGAGAATTAAACTATCTTTTCTCTATCATTATAATCATGCTTTTATGTTCTTTCTAGAGAATTAAACTATCTTTTCTCTATCGATATAGTCATGCTGTGTGGCATTGTTGATATTCATTCCCAATTTTTTTAAAAAAAATTATATAAATTAGATAATTTGATACCAAAGGGTTTGTTGCATAATGGTATCCAGTGTTGTATTTCATCATTAAGGTTGAGGGTTTAAGTCCCCTACTAAATAGAGGTGGAAGTGGAATTAAGAAGTAATTTAACAAGTAGTGTAGATTTATCGTTTCAAAAGAAGAAATATAATCTACTAAATATTATTAAAATTTACTTCCATAATTATAGTTTTTGCTGTGTTAACTAATTTCGTTTTGAGAGCTTAAATCCCTATATTTAATGTATATCCCCTCTAAACCAAAATATGTTTTTTATTTTAAATTTTAAATACTAGAAATTATGATGTATTACATCATTGACATATGATAATCCATTTTAAATTTAGTGTAAGAAAATCCCTTAAATTTATAAGGGGGAAATGACAAAACTGCCCAACAAAGTTTCTAGTTGATCTATTTAGTAGGGGTGAGCAAACCCGATCCAAGAAACCGAGAAACCGACAAAAACCGACGAAACCGAAACCGAAAAAACCGAAACCGAATCAAAATCGACGGTGTGGGTTTTAAATTTGTAAAAACCGACTTTCCGGGTTCGGTTTCAGTTTTGCCCCCAGAAACCGACCCAACAACCCGAGAAACCGACCCCTCTTTAAAACCGAGAAACCGACCCAGTAAACCCGCAAACCCGATGTTTTTTACTGATTAAATATATATATGTATATTAAAAAAAATAAAAATAAATAAAAGAAGCCTAGGTCATTGACTCCCGTTTTTGTTTTGCCCTATTCGCCCTCGATACTCATTACTCAGTCTCACATTCACAGTCTCGCATTCGGCATTCCCCATCGGTGCATCCCACTGAACCCAAGTTCCTCCGTCCTCCGACGCTTAGCCGCTAGCACAGACGCACACATCCAAGGCTCCGACGGAACCCCAAACTTCCGGCGCCACCAATCCGAGGTTCGTTCCTCTGATTTCGTTTTTTTTTTTTTTTTTTTTTTTTGATTTCTCTTGATGTGCTTATGTTCTGAAATCTGAATTTTGTGTTCATGTAGAATCACTAAAATGTAATGATGTGAGATGATGAACTAATACTGAGGCCATTTCTTCGATGATTAGAATAAATATGTAGGCCATTTTTTCTGATTTATTTTCTTTTTGGTCGATTTGGCAATTTGCCATTGAAGAATTATGGCGATTTGGCAATGTGTCTCTGATTTCGTGACTTCATTTTTTCTGATTTCGTATTTATTTATTTTTTCTGATTTGGGTTCGTGACTTCGTTCCAAGTATTCAAGAATTCTGGAAATTTTATTGAAATCTTATTACTCTTAGTCTCTTATTATGTTTACTTGCTATCAAAATAATATGGGGTTTTTGTTAGATTTTGCTTGAAATCTTGTTGTGAAATGTTGATAAATATTGCTTAAACATTGTAATATTATTCTAAAAGCTGTGAATCTTATGGATTGCTGTGAAATGTTGATGAATATTGCTAAATTGAAGCTTCTTATTTCCTAAAATCTTTTCGTTTACATATGGATTGTTGATTGTTTTTTTTAAGTAGATGGAAAGGTCTCAACTAGATGCACAAACTATTGATGTTGATGCTCCATAAACCGTTGATGTTGATCTTGATGTTGATGAAGGAGATGATGAAGAAGTTGCAGATAATAAGGGTGGTGGTCATAGAGTATCTTGGGTATGACAACATTTTGATCGAGATGCTGTAAAGAAGGGTGCTAAGAAAGTGAAATGCTCGTATTGTTCAACATTGTGTGTTTGGTTGTAATAGACAATTTGTTTGTAAAACTCATGTTTTTTGAAGTATTTAACTTCAATTAGGTGTTTTTTTAATTATTTAACTAATTGTTACATTTCTGGAAAATGGGTTCAAACCCAAAACCCATGGGTTTAAACCCAGAAACCGTAAGTGTATGGGTTGAACCCAAGAAACCGAGAAACCGCGCAAACCGATATTAGAAACCGAGAAACCGAACCGACTAGAAACCGAACCTATTGGGTTCTGAAAACCAGAAACCGATCATTTACGGGTTGGGTTGGGTTGGGGTCCAAAACCGACCCAAACCGACCCATGCACAACCCTACTATTTAGTCCCTAAACTGTTTTTTGTTGCTTTATGAGGGAACAAATTCGTTTTTACTCGGTCGATTCCGTCCTTTTTGAAGTTTTGAAGGGGTAAGCCAGTCAGACCTTGCCATGCAGACAATTCTCTTGACCCACTTCCTTCAACGAATTCTCCTTTAATGACCCACAAAGCAACCACAAAAAGTATCTATATATTCTTCCTTCAAAATCAATTTTGATTTGTTCATCAACTCCTCGAATCAAGTTCATCAATGAAAAATAACTTTGACATATCTTCATTTTCCACCGAATCAAAACTCAAAGCCAAAGAAAAACCATTCAAGAGAATTCGAAAGTCTATCTGTTGTAATCCAACTTGCTCGGTTCTTTAAGAATGATATTATGCATAATTAATTCACTTGATTTTAAAGAATGAAAAAAACTTTAACTAGACAAAAGTGTTATCTGAGAATAAATTCTCTTGATTCTCTGAGAGTATCATACAAATAAAGCACATGAACAGAGGAATCACAACGGGGATAAAATCGAATGAAAGACGAACAGGGCAAGAACAAGAAAAAGAACTAGAGAAGAAAAATGAAATTATGGGAATTTAACTAAGTTGCAAGTATGTTAGCTTTAATGTATGAAAACTGAATGACATTATTGTAAACATTATCCCTATTTATACTAAGAAAATCCTAAGTAAACACAAAAACTGCATAAATAGGTAACTTTCCTAAGATGCCCCGGGGCTATTTTTGTCCCTAGTTATGAATTACTATAACACCATTCAAGAACCATTGAAAAAACCCATAAATATTTTCATCAATTAACCATCGAGACACTAATGAAGTTGTTATATGAATTTTGAACCTCAATCCATACAACCCAAAAATCAATAAATTGAAATGAATCTGCTTCCATTTATCAAACAAACATAAGAACTTGATTTTTGAAAAGTAATCGTAGGAAGAACAAAATGTATCATCGATCTAGAAAATTTAGTTATCAAAACAATTTCAATAGGAAATACACAAATTAATTCAACGGTAAAAATCGAAAAACAATTTTAGGGCATAAAACCATATTTAATCGATTTCTTAAGCTTAGATTTGAGTGAAATCTGGAAGATGAACCAAGAACACTAAGAACTCATTAATGGAGAAAACTCTAAAATCACAAATAATAAATTGGTTTAATCCGGAATTTCAAAGGAGTTTTTGACATTTGTCAACGATGTTCCCCCTGAAATCGAGTTGTCTGACTACCCAAGACCACCAAGTCCATGTTTTGAAGGGCTTCTTATTGGTGAAAGCTTGAAAATCAAACCAAACATTAAGTGAATTGTTTGCGCTTGGCTTTACACTATGTTTTGTGGGTCTTTCCTTATTATTTTTTTAATTGAATGGTATTTGAAGTGAAAAATGTGGGACGGGTGCCATTGAATTTCATGATAATACCATGTAACCTTGCTAAAGAGGCCCTTCCCTGTTTGTTGTGGCGAGATAGATAAAAGGGGAAGGATTAAATATGTTAATAGTTACTATAACAAGAGCGACATCATATTCAATTGATTATGTGGCATACAAAACCAGCTATTCTAGGTTTAAAGGATTAAATAAGCATGTTAAGATCCATCTTACACCCCTATAAAGAAACAAAAAAAGTTTAGGGACTAAATGGACTAACCCTAAAAACTTCGTAGGACATTTATGTCATTTTCCCAATTTATATGTCGTAAATGTAATTTTATTTGTGTTTTAATTAAGTGTGTGGTTTACATATATTATTTTATTTTAATAATTGTACTTCAAATTTTCCAATTTTTTGTTTTTTTTTTGTTTTTTGTTTTTTGTTTTTTTTTTTAAGTTTAATTTGCAACAATTCTATTTTGAAAGTATAATCTTATAATACAAACAGACAAAAATTATAAAAGTCACATTTCATACCTGTTTATCATTTTACTTTCATAATGTAACATCCAAGTTTTTGGTAAGTTCCCTTTTGGTACCTAGTGTAAAATCCCTTTCACATTAGTCCCTTGGTTAGTACGCGGGGCGTACTCATTGAGTACGTATTGCGTACTAGCCACAGGTTGGTCGCGGATCATTAACCATGTACATTGGGCGTACGTGATGTACGTATGGCGTACTCATGTCTGAAGAAAACCCTAGTTTTAGGGTTTTCACCCTATTTAAGGACCTTAAGTCCCCTAAGTCCCTTACTTTTTCAGCCTCCATTGCCCTTGAAGAGAAAATCTCGAACCCTAAGCCACCTTAGTGCATTTATGAGCTTCTGCAATGATTTTTGGTGTTCTTCAGAGCTTTCGAAGAAGAAGGAAACTTGAGAAGAAGCAAGGACGTGGGAAGAGCTTGTACATCCAGAAGTTTGGCACCATTTCTAATCTATTGAAGGTATAAAGCTTTAACCTTGACCATTGCATGCTTAGATCTAGTTTTAGGGTCAAAAATGTCATCTTTTGGTCCCATAGTTTGGATTCATGGAGTTACGAAACTTCAAACCATATGAGATTTCCTTTTGAGCTCTTGGAGGTGTTTTGAGTCATAAAAATTAGATCGTGATGGTTAAGCCTCAACAATGCAAGTGTTAGGGACCAACCAAGTGTGCTTATGGACTTGATTCATGTTTTGATCCCCATCCTTGCATGCAAAAGCATAAAGTTTGCAAATTTATGGCTTAGGACGTTTCTAGGGGTCTGGATCTAAGTTTTGGAGATAAGGTCTTAAGGGATTAAGACATAGGGTTAAGTTTGGCTTGGCAGACCACTATGTCGTGTGTACTCAAGTGTACGATGTGCGTATTAGGTCAGTGCCTCAAACTTGGTCAACACCAGTGTATGTTGGGCGTACAAGCCAAGTACGTCGTGCGTGTGCAAACTGTGGGCTTGGAGGATTATGGGCCCTTTTGGGTGTTAGGATTTTAACTTAAGAAAATTAGGCCTCAGTTCTACCCTATTGTAGTAATTCCTTTTGGGCCTGAGGCCATGTTTGGGGGTCCTTGGCCCATAATGGGTCATAGAGGCCCTATGGTGGGCTTGGATGCCTTTTTGGGTTTTGTTGTTTTAGGCCTAGGGGAGAAGGAGGCCTAATACGGAAAAGGTAAAGGAGCCTTTTGCCTTAAGTCAAGGACTAGGATTTTGGACCTTGAGTTAGATTGTGACGTAACTTCTAATTAGGGTTTTATGCTTGTGCGATATGGAGAGGAGTTTGCGAGTCATCCGCTGAGTGCGATTTGATATCCTCAATCTGAGGTGATTCTTCCTTCACAATAGTAATGGGTCCAAGGCACCAAGGCGACCCACTAGTTATGTTATAACATGATGATTGTCTTACTGATAATTGTCAGCCATGTCCATATTTGTATGATGACTCGGTGATTACTGTTATGATATTATGTTGTAGTAGTAGTAGGGATGAAATAGACCCGGTATCCAGTTGAAATATATCGAAAGGGTAGGCCAACACCCAAATATGCTTGGCAGTATCCGTTTGAGATAGACCAAAGGGGTAAGTCAACACGTAGATATGTTTGGCGGTATCCTGCTGAAATAAACCGAAAGGGCAGGCCAACACCCGGATATGCTTGGCACTATGTTTGTTCAGTATGTTTGGTTAGTATGTGTTATGATGGGGAACTCACTAAGCTATGTGCTTATAGTTTTCAATTTATGTTTTAGTTACTTCTAGTTCGAATGGGAAGGGCCCAGCTTGATCGCATTGCATCACTCCATGTTTTTCTGCACTTAGTTTGTACTCTAATACTATGATATAGTGTGACTCTTTTGAATACTTTGGTATCAGTTTCTTATGAAAGGAATGAATTATAAAAACAAAATTTGTATCTGTTTTTTTTTTGGATGTCACAAGTTGATATCAGAGCCTTGGTTTGAGGGATTCGGGCATACTCTCGGGTGTGTCTTGACTCAAATCTAGGGTTTGGCATGTTTTTCACAAAAGAAACATTTAAATCTATGGATTTTAATAAAAGACAAGGGGTGTGATGCATGCAATCGGCCGAGCTCAAGTAAGTTTTCCCAAAATACCCATACACATTATATGTTTTATGCTATGATATGAGAATCGCATGCTAGATTAGGGGCTAAGGATTTGCTCAACATTTCATGATATAATGCTATGAGGGATGACTTTATGTGCCTATCTGTATGAGCTTTTAGACTTACATGCTAGTTGTCACACCCCGGCCGTCGGCGGAAACACCGGGCGGTGTAACGTCATTTCTCGTATCATAGTTATCAACTTCCTGAAAACACATGCATTTTAAAATACGTCAACATAAAGTTGGTGAGTCTACAGGTTTTGACTCCATATAAAAATAATACATTTTACAAGTTCAAAAGTATAGTTTTGAAAGTATCATTTTGACTCTCCAACGTTTAGCATATATATCCTAGGTATAAAAGTTTACTTATCAAATAAGTATATACCTATAAGTCTCATATACTATGAATATAAGTGTTTGTAATTCCATACAAACGAAAGTTGCTACGTATAAATCTTATTTCAGTTCTATACGAGTAAAACCACTACGTATAAATCTATTTCAATTATATACGAGTATGTGTGCTAGGTATAATTATCTACTTAATATACAAGTAGTACCTAGGGTATAAGTAGGGGAAACTTATACTTAACATTAACACTTGTATAGCGACGAAGTATAATGTTTCTAACAAGTTGCTACCATGAGTCTGTAACCGATGCTTGACAACAAAACCTCTGACAAAACAATACACTCATGATTTACCATGAGAAACAATACACTCATGATTTACCATGAGGAACAACACCGTGCGCTTCATCGACGCCGGAATAAAAATAAAAGGAACGAATCGTGACTCGCTTGTCTTGGGTTGTAATTAACAACCACGAGTGGGGTCGTCAACCCGTATCTTATTCATACACGACTTCCTCGCTCACACAGGATTAACGGTTACAGGTCAGAGGACTTCCACTAAGATCCCCAATCTTAGTTGATGAATGAGGTAGCTCATTTAGACTTTGACGGCTTCCTATAGCTCTAACAACAAAAGCATTTTCAGGTCTAAAACCCTAAGTCACTAGACTATGCTTTTAAACATTACTCCTAACTTCATAACATTTAGGCAGTATAACAGCTATATCTTGAAGTATAACCAGGTTTTATCTTGACATAAAACCAATAATAACAACAACATATAACATAACAAGTTTTATCTTGTCATAAAACTAACAATAACAACATACTTTATAAATTAACATATAGAACTTCCGAATATAACTTTGGAACTATATCACACACAACATATATATAGAATCCTAAGTATAACTAAAGATCTAAATTAGTATACTACTATAACAATAACATGCTAACAAGTTGACAATAGTTGTATATATTCAAAATATTATATTTAGACCAACTATATCCCGGTTATTATAACTATCTACGTTGATACTAATATACTATCATATAGACATAATAATAACGTATACATAATATTTATCATGTGTTTTCCCCTGAAAATATTAGAAAGTGGGACTGTGAAACTCACCTTAGCGGCGTGATTTTATGTAATCTAAGCAAAAACGGTCAGCGGTACGAGGTTGTCGGGGCTCGGGATGCAAGAGGGCTTCAGCAAATGAGAGAGGAGAAAGGAGATCAGGTGTAAGAATGGTTTGGGTCGATCTTGCTATTCATAGTAAGATTTTTGGCCCTCACGATGTGAAAAACTCTTTGTTCACGTCGTGAGTTTGGATCTTATCTCTTCGTAGACTTGCCATCCGTCTTCTAGCTTTCGAAGGTGGCAAAATGAGCCCTCACGATGTGAAAAATGCCTTGTTCACGCCGTGAGTTTGGATATTATCCCCCCATAGCCTCGTCACACCTTCTAGATCCGAAATATGGCGGTTTGACTACTCACGTCGTAAGTTTTTATGCTCACCTCGTGAGTTCAGTCAAATTAGGGTTTTCTGACAGCGACATCTTCGGAAGGCCATAACTTTTGCATACGAACTCTGTTTTTGACGTTCTTTATATGCACGCGTAGGTAATTCTGAGTACTACAACTCTCTAATAGATTACAATAGCTAAATCTAAGCCTATTTTGAATTACTCTTGTTATAAAGATTTTATAGTGTTCGGTTTATCATAACTTCTTCACGCGAAGCCAGATTTCGACGTTCTCTACATTTTTGGAATCGTATGGACATATACTTTGATTTATATTATAACGTATGTATGAAAGTTCATATTTATATTAGAATTATCATGAAATACATAGTGAGTTTACTACATTACTAGTTTAACAACATTACATTACATGATTGGTATAATCACATGTGATTGTTATTGACCTATTTTGACTAGTGTTACACTAGTATCAGATTAACTAGTATCAGATCAGTTAGTTGTTAAGATGGATTGTATAAGGTATGTTTTGAGTTTACTTGCTTGATGCTTAAATGTTTCATGCTTTGTGCTTTAGGAAGTTCTGTTAGTACTAACTAACTAATGGATGAATGCATCGGGTTACATGTTACTGCGATTAGATAATTTTAGAAGGATAGGTTTAACTATATCGCGCAACTCTTATTTGCGTCCAACCGTTGTAAGGTGGATCCTGTCATTCGAATAGTTATCTAGTACCGGTAGTATGTAACCGTATTCATACAATAGTTAGGTAGTACCTGTAGAAGTTCCTTCTACAAATGATAGCAGAGAGGGGTGAGGAAGGGATTCTTAAAGAGTCCCTATGAGATGATGGTGTGTAGGATGCCTTATAGTTGAGATTGTGTTAGTTGTGAAGAGCGACTTGGAGGAATCGGGGTAGTCCTTCAGGAGGGTATACATATGTGTGGAAGGTAGTATTATGCCTGTACTACTGAAAGCACAGAACTTATACCCGATGCCAAGAAGACCAGAATGAATCTGGGAAACTCGAGAGCGTGAACCTTCTCGTGTGTATACTAATTGTTTATGTAGTTATGTTTCGGTATGGTGATGACACATCATGGAGCGGGAGGTTCATGATCTGGATCTGGTTCGGGCACGGGCTCCGGACCAATTGATGAGGGTTTGTGAGAGTTCATTGCATATGTGATTACGCGAGGTATCCTTGATGCGACCCTTGTAATGTTTGGGTCGATCAAGGAAGGTATCATGGAGTTGATGGAGGATCGTCTTCGGATCATTAGGGCGGATCTGGTTTCTAGCTAGTTGGGGGCCCGCACACTCTCTTTCAAGGATTCTAGGGGATGTGGGGCACCAGATTTCTTTGTAGTGAAGGACCCCATCGCAACCAGGCAATGAATAACTAACATTGAGTGTGCATAGATGACGAGCTTCTACCCCGAGGAGTCGAAGGTTGGGTTTACTGCAGGATGTTTAAAAGAGAGAGCCTACGATTAGTGGGAGGAGTTCGACTATGACTTGGGAGCCCCGACCATTGAGGCCATGATATGAGGCAGATGGATGACACTGTGGCAAAGATCACCGCCAAGTTCAGAGAGAGTGTGTTGTTGGTACCCTAGTATGGAGTTGATGAGGAGATGAGGAAGACCCGATACAATGATATGTTGAGATCCGACATCAGGAAGTTTGTTAGCTTTTTTGTCTGCCGACACTGGATGATATGATAGCCAGGGCATGGGAGCGATAGATTGATGTGGGGCACATAGGGAAGAGAAATGTGGAGCTTGGGCAGACAGTTGGGGTTTCAGCAAAGAAACCTAAGGGTTTCGACTCTACGTCGAAGGGCCAGCAGGGTCAGAGCCGCTATGGAAAATGCGGCAGGTCGCATGACGGGGTTTGCAAGACGGGTGGTTCGGGCTGCTACAATTACGGCAAGTCATGTCACTTTAGCAAGAATTGTACTACTTCTAACACCACTACACTGACGTCAGACCTGATTTGATTTCATTGCAATCAGAGGGGACACAAGAAATCCAACTACCTGAGTTTGGCATCAAGAGGACCACTGGTTGCACCAGCCCCAACGACCCTACGGATCACGGATGGCCTCCAAGGCAAGTCGGATGCTCCTGTGGTGAGGAGCTGGTCTTTCCAGTTGACCGGCGAGGAGGCACGTGCTGCACCAGATGTGGTGATGGGTATGTTTCTTCTCCTTAACTCTCTAATTATGTTGATTTTCTTGCTTATATCTCTTATTTTTTGTTTTAGGATCGTTCCTTATGAACGGTATCCCTACATTGGAATTATTTGATTTGGGGGCCACACGATCTTTTGTATCTTTTGTGCTCAGCAAGAGGTTTGCCGGACCTCTGAGTGAGTTGGATCATCCATTAGATATTGAGATTACAGATGATCGATCCATCTAGGCATCGAGGGTTCATCAGGATTGTGTTTTGGGGATGCTTAGTGAGTGGTATTTGATTGACTTGGTTCCCATTCCTCTACGCGGGAACAAGGTTATAATGGGGATGGATTGGTTGAGCTCCAATGGGGAAATGATTGATTATGAGCGCCATATGGTACGTGTTCGGACTCCAAGTGGGGGAGAGTTGGTGGTCCATGGAGAGGGGGCTCAACACGGGTCAGTCCTATGCTCAGCAACCAGGGCTAGATGTTATCTCCACCAGGGTTGTTATAGGTTCATTGCCTATGTAATGGATACCCGGGAGCAGGGTAGGGTGACGGTTGATGATGTGCTGGTGGTCCTAGGGTGCCTCCACAGAGATAGGTGGAGTTCCAGATTGATTTGGTTCCAAGGCGGCTCCGATAACCAAGGCACCATACTGATTAGCCCCATCAGAGATGCAGGAGTTGTCTACACAGCTGTAGGAGATTTTAGACAATGGATTCATCTGACCGTTTAGTTCGCCTTATGATACACCGATCATGTTTGTGAAGAAGAAGGACAGGTCGCATTGGATGTGTATTGACTTCCGAGAGTTGAATAAGCTAACGGTGAAAAACCGTTATCCACTCCCGAGGATTGCTGATTTGTTTTACCAGCTTCAGGGTGCGTCTTCATTTTCGAAGATTGATCTACGTTTAGGTTATCATTAGATGAAGGTCAGAGAGTATGATGTGTAGAAGATGGCTTTCCAGACTCACTATGGTTACTATGAGTTCATGGTGATACTTTCAGGCTCTCTAATGGTCCAACTGCGTTCATGAACCTCATGAACCGCGTATCCAGACCGATACTGGATTGGTTTGTGATTATGTTTGTTGACGATATCCGGGTCTATTCCAAGACCCAAGAGCATAATGAGGAGCACTTGCGAAAGATGTTGGAGACACTGAGGAAGGAGAGGTTGTATGTGAAGTTCTTCAAGTGCGAGTTCTGGTTGCACGAGGTGCGGTTTCTAGGGAACCTTGTCAACTAGAA
The DNA here is from genome assembly GCF_051521515.1 of Lactuca serriola. Classification (NCBI taxonomy): domain Eukaryota; kingdom Viridiplantae; phylum Streptophyta; class Magnoliopsida; order Asterales; family Asteraceae; genus Lactuca; species Lactuca serriola. Next base: position 38,827,705 of record NC_136413.1, on the reverse strand, counting down.
CGGTATTCTAGTTGATCCGGCCAAGGTGGAGGACGTAATGAAGTGGGAGGTTCCTAGGTCTCCATACGAGATTCGGAGTTTCCTTTGTTTAGCAGGTTACTATCAGAGATTCATCTAGGGTTTGTCCAAGATAGCAGTTCTATTGACTCAATTGACGAAGAAGATGATCACATTTCGTGGGGGGGCCTGAGAAGCAGGAAGCTTTTGAGACCCTAAGGCATAGGTTATGTGAGGTGCCGATTTTGATCCTGCTAAAGGGTTTTGAGGATTTTGTGGCCTACTGTGACGTGTATATCACGGGATTAGGCACGGTTTTTGTTGGATAAGGTGTCTAAGTCCATAACTATTTCTGGTCAGTACTTGACCCGACCCGACATGGTCTATTTGGGTTGCATGGCACCATGCAATTGGATAGACTAAATGAGAGAAATAACACTTGGAGATTATTAATATATTATAAGTTCTAATATATTAATAATATTATTTGATTAGTTTGATCAAAGAATTAATTTAGAATTAATTAAGTGATCAAAAGATAACTAATTAAATATATGGGTTGATTATGTAAATCATTCATATCTTGTATAGTGGGCTAAGAGGCACCATGGATTATCAAGTTGGGTTCCACCCATAGGATGCTCCATGGATGCTCCATGGGAGTTACAAACCCATGGGTCATGGAAATGAAGAGTCATGACACATTAGGGTTTACATGGTGTAACCCTAGGCGTGTCAACACTATATAAGAATCCCATTCTCCACCAAAATTGGCTACACATATGAAACAAGAGGGCTAGGCCGATTTCAAGAAGTGTGTATTCTCTCAAAAGTCTTTCCAAGAGCATTTGGTGTTGTGTGAAGCATTTGAGGCATCACACTTGGGGTGCTAGGCTCACAAGGTTTCAAGGAACATAAGCAACAACAAGGTAAGTTATTCTATCTTTCATTCAAGTTAGAAATTGTCCCCCATGTATGCTAGATATGAATATAACCTTGGAATTCAACTTTGCATGATAATTAGACAAACATAGATCCAAGGTTATTAGGGCTGCATGTACACTTAGGAAGTGTTAGAATGCTCAAAACCCATCAGTGGTATTAGAGCCTAGGCTTGTTTGTTTGTTATTTGTGCTTAAAAGTTGAAAAAAGTCGAAAAGCTTGTTGTCTGCCTGATGAACTCGCCGAGTCCATGGGGAGACTCGTCGAGTTCACTTGTATCTTCAACCTACTCGCCGAGTAGGTTCATGCACTCGGCGAGTATGAGCCACAGAATGCAGATTTTCGACTTTAGTTGCTGGAAATGGACTAGAAACATTACCCTGAACTGTTTTGGTACTTGAAAACTTGTTTTAGATGGTGTAATGTCTTTGCTAATTCATGTTTATGTTCTTGATCTTATGATGTTTAGATGATCATAGGAATTACTTTTAACCTATGTGGTAGTTTAATTCTTGATCATAATGTGTTTTAATGGAGTCCATAAATTGTCCTCAAGTTATGGAAAACCAAAAGTCACTTGAGTTAAAACCATTAAAACAACACAAGAGTTAGAAAAATGAAGAGTCTTCATTTTTATTACTCTAATAAACTCATAAGTTACAAGAAATGAAAAGTTTTGAAAGTTTACAAAACTTGCCCTCAAGTTTTGGAACAAGTAAAGTCATGCTAAAACTTTAGTTCCAACCCTTAGAATTTTAAAAGTTAAAATTCTACCCTTATACTTATAATATTATAAGTTAATATATATATATATATATATATATATATATATATATATATATATGTGTGTGTGTGTGTATGTGTGTGTGTGTAAGATTAAAGTCGTCTTACCGCTAGTACGCCTCATTCACGAAGCCGGTCTATAAGGTGGGTATAAGGTTGTTGCCTATAAAATGGCAACTTAATGGGTGTCCACTCTCACCCACCGCTTGCTTGACTGGTGGAGGGTCGTTAGTCGAACGGGTAGGACAAGGACTTATAAATACTCATTAAAAGTATGATGAATATTATAAAGTAACTAAATGTTTTATTAAATTCCCAATCTTAGTTACTTTAAGAAAAATGTGAATAAGGTGCTAATCCATGAAATTACACTTTACACTTTGTTTAAGTCGTTGGTGGAGCGTGTGTGGTTAACCGGCACACTAACTTGGACTTAACAAGGTAGGTAAAGGGTGACTTAAAATTTATTATAGTATCGTTGGAGCGTGTGTGGTTTACCGACACATCGATTAAGTGATAAACTTTAAGGGTACCAAGTGATTTGCATGGTTACTTCACACCTCATTTTGTGATCCTCGATATCCCAGTCACAAAACTTGGAGGGCACACTCGAGATTGAAACATGCCTTTGAAAAGTTCATTGAATCTCAAAGAATCTAGGAATTTCTAAGAACCAATCAAAAACCTAATATTTAATATTTCGTTTTTCGTGGTGGAAATTGGTGAATCGTCATTCACCTACCTTTCAAATATGTTATAGCTTGGATTACGGCATACCTCTTCTAAGTTATAATATATTGTGATTGGATCCTAGCCTTAATATTACATTTGGGTGTTTTATTAAGGACTCTCTTAATATCTAAACTAATCTTGTCCTCTTCCTTCAGATGTCTTTAAACAATGCTGCTTCCGGCTCTAATCCTAATGGCTCCTTTACTCTTATGAATTTGTGTGGGAAAGTCACTTTTGATGGATCCAACTTCAATGAGTGGATCAGAAACATCAGGATGATTACCCACTACGAGGACAAAGAATATGTCCTTGACAAGGAGCTTAAGGAGATTGATGAGACCACTTCAACTCCCCAGGAGATCGCTGACTTTCAGGAACATGAAAGGGATGCTACCAAAGTGGCATGTATCATGATGGCCACGATGACAGCGGAACTCCAAAAGTCCTATGAGGATTTCTACCCTTATGAAATGCACCAAGATCTGATGGAAAGATACCATCAAAGTTCACGACAAGAGAGGTATGAAATCATCTGCTCCATGATAACAACCATGATGAAGGACGGGGAATCCATCACGAGCCACATGCAGAAAATGAAAAGGTATGTGGATCGATTGTTGAAGCTTAATGTGAACTTCCCTGAGGAGCTTGCAATAGATATCATTTTGCACTCCTTACCACCGTGCTATGATCAATTCTGCATGACATATCACATGAATAAGGAAGAGGTCACACTCAGCAAACTTCAGGGACTTCTCATGACCGTAGAAACAGGTCTTAAGGGGAAGTCGGTTGTTAACACTCCTACTCCAAACTCTACTCCGGTTTTGGCAATCGGGAAAAGTCGAGGGAAGAAGAGAAAGAGCTCTTCAAAGGGTACCAAGGCTCGGACCCTTGATGGCTCTTCTTCAAGTGGAACCAAAAAAGGTTTCGTGACTCCTTCTTCTAACCCAAAAGAGGCTGAATGCTTCTATTGCCATGAAAAATCACATTGGAAGCGGAACTGCCCAAAATACCAGCAAGATGTGAAGGATGGGAAAGTTAAACCCAACCATGCAGGTATTTACACTATCATTTCTAATAACTCACCCCATTCTAAATCTTGGGTCCTTGATACCGGTTGTGGTATTCATATTTGTTGTGACTTGCAGGGACTAAGAAGAAGTGAGAATGTGGAGCAAGGAAGAATAAACCTAGTCATGGGGAATAGGAAAGCTTTACCTGTCACCAAGATTGGAGTTTATACTTTATCGCTAAGTAGTGGGTTTAGTTTAGATTTGAATAAGTGTTGTTATTCGCCAGAAATGGCAAGAAATATTATTTCCTTTCATGCATTGTATAAACAAGGTTTCACCTTTTCATTTGATAATGAAGTTGGTTCGATTAATGCTTTCTTTAATAATGTTCTTTATTTTAAAGCATTACCTTGTGACGGCATGTATGAAACAGTATCTGTGGTTGATAACTTAGGAAATAATGTATTGTGTATTGATTCTGTTAATAATAACTTGGATAAAGCATCATTATGGCATTGTCGTCTTGGAAATATAAGCAAGAAACGCATAGGCCAACTCCAAAAGGATGGAGTCTTGGAGTCATTTGACCTAAAGTCAGATGATAGTTGCGAGTCATGCTTACTTGGAAAAATGACAAAGTCACCCTTCACAGGTTCTTGTGAGAGGGGTGAAGGTTTGTTGGACCTTGTACACACGGATGTGTGTGGACCATTCAAACATGCCACAAGGGATGCTAATCGTTATTATTTGACTTTTACTGATGATTACAGTAGATATGGATATGTCTACTTGATCAAGCATAAGTCAGAGACTTTCGAAAGGTTTAAGGAATTTAAATAGGAAGTCGAGAATCAATTGGGCAGGAACATTAAGATGCTTCGATCCGATCATGGTGGTGAGTATCTTAGTTCAGAGTTCCTTGACTATCTAAGGGAATGTGGGATAGTCTCACAATTGACACCTCCCAGGACACCACAGTTGAATGGTGTGGCTGAGAGGCATAATCAAACCTTTTTGGATATGGTTCGTTCCATGATGAGTCGAGCTTCGCTACCAATCTCATTTTGGGGGTATGCCTTAGAGACTGCCGCCCATATCCTTAATCTAGTCCCTACAAAGAAAGTTGCCAAAACTCCTCACGAGATGTGGACTGGTAAAGTGCCTAAACTAGACCACATCAAGATTTGGGGTTGCGAGGCTTTCGTGAGACGTGAGACTCATGATAAGCTCAAACCTCGAAGCGAGAGGTGTATTTTCATCGGCTACCCACAACAATCCTTTGGTTACCTCTTCTACAGACCTAGTGAAAATGTGGTCTTTGTAGCTAGGAGGGCTTTCTTTAGAGAGAGAGAGAGAGTTCATAAGCCAAGGAAACAGTGGGAGGCAAGTTGATCTTGAAGAAATTCAAGAGTCAAGCGGTAAAGGAACTTCAAACCCTAGCACTCAACTTGAGGAGGAAACTCCTGTTGAGCCAATTGACAAGTCTGTACCTCTGAGGCGGTCCACAAGGGTTAGGAATGCTCCTGAGCATTACTATGGATTCCACATTACTGCAAAAGGTGATACACTTATCAGTGATGAGACACTTATAGGTCTGGATGAACCTAACAGTTACGCGGAAGCCATGGCAGGCCCTGAGTCAGCCAAGTGGAAAGAGGCAATGGACAGCGAAATACAGTCCATGTATGACAATCAAGTTTGGAACTTGGTTGAGAATGTACCAGGTCGTAAGACAGTAGGGTGCAAATGGGTCTTCAAGAAGAAGACCGACATGGATGGTAAAGTACACACTTATAAGGCTCGACTGGTTGCAAAGGGCTTCTCTCAAATTCCTGGAGTGGACTATGATGAGACATTTTCTCCAGTAGCCAAGATTAAGTCTATTAGGGTTCTGTTAGCCATAGCTGCATTTCATGACTATGAAATATGGCAAATGGATGTCAAAACCGCTTTTCTTAATGGAAAGTTGGCTGAAGATGTTTACATGAGTCAGCCAGAGGGTTTTGTCAGCAATGAGTACCCTAATAGAGTGTGTAAGCTTGAGAAATCCATTTATGGATTAAAGCAAGCACCTCGCAGATGGAATCTTTGCTTTGATGAAAAGGTCAAGGAATTTGGCTTTTCTAGGAGTGAAGATGAGTCTTGCGTGTATGTCAAGGCTAGTGGGAGTATAGTTAGCTTTTTGGTACTGTATGTGGATGACATACTACTCATAGGAAATGCCATCCCAACTCTGTAGGAAGTCAAGTCCTGGCTTGGGAAGTGTTTCTCTATGAAGGACCTAGGAGAAGCTGCCTATATTCTAGGGATAAGGATCTTGAGAGATCGGAGTAAAAGACTAATTGGACTTAGTCAGAGTACCTACTTGGATAAAGTGCTGAAAAGATTCAGCATGCAGGACTCCAAGAAAGGAGAGTTACCCATCCAGAGTAACGCCAGATTGAGTAAGACACAAAGCCCTAGCACTGAGGTTGAGATAGCAAAAATGAGTCGAATACCTTATGCTTCGGCTGTTGGATCGATCATGTATGCAATGACGTGTACTCGACCTGATGTAGCCTTTGCCCTGAGCATGGTTAGCAGGTATCAGGGGAACCCTGGCAAGGCACACTGGACTGCGGTAAAGAATACCCTCAAGTACCTACAGAGGCCTAAGGACTGGGTCCTTAACCTCGGTGGGAGTGATGACTTGAGAGTTGTAGGGTATAGTGATGCTAGCTTCCAGACTGATAGGGATAACTTCCGCTCTCAGTCGGGCTGGGTCTTTACCCTAAACGGAGGAGCAATTTCTTGGAAGAGTTTCAAGCACGAGATAGTGGCTGATTCAACTTGTGAATCAGAGTATATTGCAGCTAGCGAGGCGGCAAAAGAGGCGATATGGCTGAAGAACTTCATTGGAGACCTTGGAGTTGTACCAGCTATTAAAGAGCCAATGGAAATTTTCTGTGATAGTGAAAGCGTTGTTGCCTTAGCCAAGGAACCAAGGGATCACGGGAGACCCAGACACATCGACAGAAAATACCATTTTATCAGACATCTGATAGAAGAAGGACTCCTCGTGGCAAAGAGGGTATCATCGGATGGGAACCCAGCAGATCCCCTCACAAAGGGACTGACTCGGGTTAAGCATCTCCAGCATGCTCGGAGCATAGGGCTGAAGGATGATATTAGATTTAGTAGTTAGATAACCTAGAAATTTGTAAAGTGTAATTGACATTAGATGATGAATAAAAGGTGTTTTATTTATGAGTAAAGTGTTGCTATCTCTTGTCGATCGTTTACTATATTTCTTTTGCATGTTTTGACTTCCAGAATAATTTTGTTTGGTATAACATATTATTCAAACCTCCACAGTCGGTCATATGTCGGAAGTAAGTATGAATCAAGACTGTCATGATTGGTTGCAGAGGTCTAAGGTGTTGGACAAGGCTACAACAATCATGAGTGCTCATAAGTTCTGAGCATTGGACTCAACCCACGCTCACTAGAATCACTTCATGGAATTTATCTCGAGTGATCGTGAGACGGTAATATCATATAAGTCTTTAAACCTAGAGATATGATTTGTTACTTACAAGTTGGTTATGCATTGATTGTACGAAAACGCATTGGTAACTCGATGTTATAAAACGTGCTTTTGAGTATAATTCAATGAGTGGTAGAACAAACATATGAGTCGAAGTTTATCTGTTCCTTCTTGGATTAAAAGCTGATATCTGGGCCTCTCGATGATTTTGTTTTGACCTATGTACCGGGCCCGGTCAGAACTAAGTTGATGTGTTCAATTAAGTTCTTTGTCAAACAAATCGGAAATTGGGAAACAAACTGCTGGACAATAAGTAAGACATTGTTCCATGTATTTGTCCGGCTGATATCTAGCACAGATGATTATATGATCACTTATCTTAAATGGCGTATCAACATCTTCTCAGTTCCGAGAGACCTTGAAAGAGCTACGATTGCCGGCCAGTTCCTGAAGTACTGGAGTTATAGTTATTAGACTTATCCAAGTGGGAGACTGTTGGATAAGGTGTCTAAGTCCATAACTATTTCTGGTCAGTACTTGAACCGACCCTGCATGGTCCATTTGGGTTGCATGGCACCATGCAATTGGATAGACTAAATGAGAGAAATAACACTTGGAGATTATTAATATATTATAAGTTCTAATATATTAATAATATTATTTGATTAGTTTGATCAAAGAATTAATTTAGAATTAATTAAGTGATCAAAAGATAACTAATTAAATATATGGGTTGATTATGTAAATCATTCATATCTTGTATAGTAGGCTAAGAGGCTCCATGGATTATCAAGTTGGGTTCCACCCATAGGATGCTCCATGGATGCTCCATGGGAGTTACAAACCCATGGGTCATGGAAATGAAGAGTCATGACACATTAGGGTTTACATGGTGTAACCCTAGGTGTGTCAACACTATATAAGAATCCCATTCTCCACCAAAATTGGCTACATATATGAAACAAGAGGGCTAGGCCGATTTCAAGAAGTGTGTATTCTCTCAAAAGTCTTTCCAAGAGCATTTGGTGTTGTGTGAAGCATTTGAGGCATCACACTTGGGGTGCTAGGCTCACAAGGTTTCAAGGAACATAAGCAACAAGGTAAGTTATTCTATATTTCATTCAAGTTAGAAATTGTTCCCCATGTATGCTAGATAGGAATATAACCTTGGAATTCAACTTTGCATGATAATTAGACAAACATAGATCCAAGGTTATTAGGGTTGCATGTACACTTAGGAAGTGTTAGAATGCTCAAAACCCATCAGTTTTGATGAAGAGGAGTCGCGTTGTTGCTTACGCCTCGAGGCAGCTGAAGCCTCATGAGGTGAACTATCCAACACACGATTTGGAGTTGGGGGCTATGGTCTTCGCCCTCAAGATGTAACGCCCGCAAATCCGGGCTAGTCAAATTAGAGGCAATAGGGGTCGAAAATGACTTTTCTACAAAAGATTATTTAGAATAAATAATCTTAACCAAGTTGTAGAGTATGTTACAAGGTTTTCGTACATATAAAGAACGCCGAAATCCGAGTTATAACGAAGAAGTTATGACCCGTTGAAGTTTCGCAATGGAACCGACATGATACCGGGAAGCGTAAATAGTGAATTTACGATAGAGCGAGATTTAGCCTTAGCGATCTAAACGAAAGTCGTATAATATGTTAAACTAAGAACATCGATAAAAAGAACGCCCAAATCTGACTTCGTATGAGGAAGTTATGATTTTTCTAAGATTTAGTATAGCAGTGCACAACCGGAAATCTGAATTTTAGATCGGTCGATTTTTAGCCGACGGGATCTAAATGAAAGTTGTAGTACTCGTAAATACCAACGCGTGGATATAAAGAACGTCAATAATAAAGCTCGTATGCGAAAGATATGGACGTAGCTTAGTCCCTACTTTTCGAGAGCGGCGAATTCGATACAGTTTTGTAAATCCGAGATAGAATGAGAATTAGCCAACGAGGTCTAAATGAGAGTTGAAGATCTCATTAATAGGAACTCAACGGTAAAAAGATAGACAAAAACGGAACTCGTATGCGAAAGTTATGGACGAAGCTTAGTCTCTACTTTTCGAGCGCGGCGAATTCGATACAGTTTTGTAAATCCGAGATAGAATGAGAATTAGCTAACGAGGTCTAAATCAAAGTTGAAGATCTCATTAATAGGAACTCAATAGTAAAAAGACAGACAAAAACGGAGCTCTTATGCAAAAGTTACGGACGAAGCTTGGAGACTACTTTACTATACACTTCCTATAAATACAAGGGTGAACTCCTCATATTTTCTTCACACCATAAGCATTTCTTTCTCTCTCTAACTTCTCTCTAACCTCCCTAAACCCCTCCCAAGTCTAGGGAACCTCCCTATCACGAGAAGAAAGCCCCGGAGCGCCCGACGGCTCCGAGAAGAAAAGCTTTCGGCTCGGAAACGCTGCTCCAGCGAAGCCCGGTTTTTAATAAAAACCCGCTGTAAGTGAGCTACGCCTATAGTATATTTAATATAGATTTTATTTAATTATAGTAACGTTGTTAGGACCTTAAAATAATTATTTGGGCTATTATTATGAGTTATATTGAGTGTTATTTAACGCTTATATAATAGTAATAATAGCTAGACTATTAAATTAGTCTCGTCAAGCGTTAGACTAAACTCTAGTGGTAATGATACTAGGTCTCGTCAAGGGATAATTGTTTTAAGAGTAATGAAGTGTTGTCCGAGTGCCGACTCAACACCTTTCAGGTGAGTGCATAGTCCCTTTCATCTTACACATAGATATGAAGTATTTTATATAAACTACGTGCTATGTGTGCACATTATCTGAATACTTGCTGTCTATGCTGGTTGAACGTTTTATACATGTTTTAAAGGACTTAAACTGTATACGTATCTTATATATACGAAAATGTTGGGTATGAGATGGGTAGATGAATGATGAGAGATAGAAGATGACGTGAGTATACATTGGCAGCTATAGACTTAGTGCCTATGGGACAAACACCGGTAGCTATGGACTTAGTACCTTTTAGACGTTGGTAGCTATGGATTTAGTACCTGTTGGGAATTGGTAGCTATGGACTTAGTACCTATTAGTTAGACGCTGGTAGCTAAGGATTTAGTACCTGTAGGAATTGGTAGCTATGGACTTAGTACCTGTTGAACATTGGTAGCTATGGACTTAGTACCTATTAGATAAAGACTGGTAGCTATGGATTTAGTACCCGATGAATAGACTATAGCAGCTATGGAATTAGTGCTTTATGAACGAACATTGGCGGCTATGGATTTAGTGCCAGTCCTATAACCCTGGAAGTAAGGGACTTCGGAATAAACGAATGCAGGATAGATGACTCTTAGGTTAAATCCTTAAAGAGTAAAGAAGATAATGGGGATGGGTAATTGGGTTGATTGTTTGATTGAACATAATAATTATATTATTGTGGGTTGAAAACCCTATGTACTCACCAGGTTTCCCAACCTGACCCACTCAGTTTATGTATATCACAGGTGACGAAGTGAAGTGACATTACACTGAGAGATTTAAAAGAGATGTAGATCACTAGTGTAAATCATTGTAAGTTCTGTTTATGCTTATGTTTTGGTATTAACGATGACATCCCAAACATTTTAAAATGAAATAAATACGTTTCTTCGAAAATGTTTTAATAACGTATTTACCATGTTTTTCTGGGAACAAATTCCGCAACCTTTTTATAAAATGAAGTACTCTGATTTTTATAAAGCATAAACAAAATCGGTCTTTTCTGGCCGTGATTTTGGGGATGTCACACAAGATTTGGCAACATTACCTTTTATGGGTTCCATTGTACTATTTACACGGATCATAAAAGCCTGAGGTACTTGATGGATCTCCCAAATCTGAACATGAGGCGGCGACGGTGGTTGGATGTGGTGATGGATTATGATTGTGAGATCCTTTACCATCCAAGGAAGGCCAATGTAGAGGCCGATGCTCTTAGCCACAAGGCAGTCATGGCTCCGATCAAGAATATTTGTCTGAGGATAAAAATGATTACTTCCTTTCTGGATCGGATTCGGGAGGCGTAGATTGAGGCTATAAAGGAGGAGCACCATAAGTGTGAGCGCATTGTGGGATAGGTGGCTTCCTTTGATTATGATAGTCGGGGATTACTGACTCTCCATCGAAGAATGTGGGTTCCTTACTGCAGTGGTGTGCACCAGGTTCTGATGGATGAGGCGCACAAGTCGAGATTCTCCATTCACCTCAGGGAAACGAAGATGTATGGGGATTTTCTTCCTAATTATTGGTGGCCCTGCATGAAGTGGGATTTAGCTTGGTACATGGAGAGGTGCTTGACTTGTAGGAAATTCAAGGCCGGACATCAACGACCTCACGACAAGGTGCAACCATTGGATATTCCCGTTTGGAAATGGGAACATATTACTATGGATTTCATTACGAAGTTACCTTGGACTGCGCACGGTGTGGATTTGATTTGGGTCATCGTGGATCGATTAACCAAGAGCATGCACTTTATCTCGATCCAGGAGAGTATCTATGCGGAGAAGCTGGTTGAGATATACATTAGGGAGGTCGTACCACGGCATGGGGTGCTAGTTTTTGTGGTTTCTGACAGGGTAGTCTGGTTTACTTCCAGATTTTGGAAGAGATTTCACAACGAGTTGGGTACTCAACTGCATTTCAGAATGACCTTCCACCCGCAGACGAATGGTTATAAGGAGTGCACCCATCTATACATTGGAGGATATGCTACGGGCATGTATTTTGGATTTCGGTAGTAGTTGGGATATGTATCTTCCATTAGTGGAATTCTCATATAACTGTTACGACCTGTTCCGAATCGCTTTCCAAATTTAGTATTGTGACCTAAAGATGGGTTATCATAAGGGTTAGGGCCTTTGGAAGAGAGAGATCTAGACCTATTTAGGTACGGACGATGTAATTGAGGTGATCCGGGGGTTTGGGTTGTGCCTTGGAGCCAAGGGATATATCAGTAAGGTGGTAGTTCGATCTCTGTATGAGTTTTGGATTTTTGTTCAGAAGGTTTTGAGGTGAAGATAAGTTGATAGATGTGTAGAGCTTCTCACCACCTTTTGTGAATATAAAGAACGTCAAAAACAGATTTAAAACGAAGAAGTTATGGCAGTTTGAAGTTAGAGTGGTGTAACACTCATAAAAATTTGCACCAATTTAAAACATTTTAATTCATTCAAAAGTAATTAATTTATTACAACTTGTTTTCAAAAGAGTTTAAACATTAGATTATCCCTAGAACCAAATCAAAAAATCATGAATTATGAGGAGCGGTACGATCACGCCTTCGCCTTGCCACGATCTCCTGAAGCACCTGGAACAAAACACTGAAACTGTAAGCCCGAAAGCTTAGTGAGTTACCCCCAAAATACCAACCACATATAACCATACTCATATCATATCACAATATAGAACAGCCATGCATATCGAGTCTACAGTGTGACTGGTTCGCCCGCACCGGGCCTTCAGTCCACCTGGTCCAGTCTTCGAGTCTAGCCATGTCTATCGAGTCTACAGTGTGACTAGTCCGCCCACACCGGGCCTTCAGTCGGCATGGTCCACTCTCCGAGCCTCGGCACATCCGGACTACCCTCTTGGGGCTTTCAGCGTATCCGGACCGCTCGCTGGGCCTTCGGTCTATCCGGTCCGCTCTGGGTATGTTGGCCTACAACACAAAGCAGGACCCGCCTCAACCCAACCCCAGTCAAACAACCATGTGCACATAAAATAGTTAATCACATAACAATCCTCAGCTAAACAAACGAATCTATTAGATCATGCAGCATAACAACATCATAACCAGGATACCGACCAAACCGGTCACTAACATAACATTACCCTATATACCAGGATACTGACCTTAACCAGGTCACCAAGATAACATTACCCTATATACCAGGATACAGATCTAGCAATTCAATAACATATCAAACAAATACTCGGATTCCCATCCGATAAAGGGACGACCTTGGTGCTGTAGACCCTGTTGGTATAGTGAGGATAACTCACCTTGCAACTGCCGAACCGAATCACGAAAGCACAAACCCGAAGCACTGCCTCCAACTCCAACACTTATAATCATCAATGGCTCAAAGACATAAATATCCAAAATTACCATAATACCCCTGAAGGTCAAATCGGTCAAAGTCAAAGTCCTCAGTCCAAGTCAACCTTCCTGGTTGACTCTACTCGCCAAGTCCACCCACTAACTCGCTGAGTTATAAAACTCAAAAACTATCACATCACGACTCGACTCGCGCGAGTCACCCCATGACTCGTCGAGTTCAACAATCATCGAGTCCTATCCTGATTAACTCACTGAATCACCACTCAACTCATTGCTCTGAGTCTAACCAGAAGAGGTTGGGGGTTTTGCGTCGTGAGTCGTCGAGTCCACCTGATGAAAATCATAACAAATTGTGGACAGTTGGCCCTCAAGTGCCCAACCTTATGGCAATCATATCAAATCCTCATATCCTGAACTGGGGCCGACTGACGGAAATCCCTCGCATAATTCCCCTTTCTCCCGCACTTGCGACATTCACCACCGGATCTGCAAACTCCGGCATGACCCTTCCCATACTTCTCACAAGTGTGGTTGCTCTAACCCCCAATCCTAGAGTCAACGGTTTTGGACCGTTTCGGCACCGGCTGCGACTACACCGGGGCCTGCCTCTGCTCTCGCAACTGTAACTCAATCTCCAACTCACGCCGCTTGGCGGCCGCCTCCAACTCCAACAAGGTATCACATCTCTGCGTGGACACAAACTGCCGGATATCTCTCTTGAGCATACTTAGATATCGGGACATCTGAGCCTGCTCCAAAGCAAACTTCGGGCAAAACATCACCCTCTTAGTGAACATCCTGATGATCTCCATCACCGACTTTGAATCCTGCTTTAGCTCCAAGAACTCCTGAGCCAACCTTTCTCTCTCTCAACCCGCGGAACATAACAAGTACTGAACATTTCTTGGAACTGATCCCATGAAACCGCAGCCCGCTGCGCATCAGAATAAGATCCCGTAGTCAACCTCCACCAATCCTTCGCTCCGATCCTCAAAAGGTTCAGAGCACACCTCACTGTAACGACCCAATTTTCACGACTAAAAGTTTCTTTTAAAACATTACTAAAGCCACATTTATAAAAATGTATTATAAGTCATAACATAATTTCATAGTATTAATTTCGAACATAAGCTTATCATCAGAGTTAAACATCCCAGACTAACTGACTATGGTGTGTGCACTACAACCTCTTCGAGCTCCTCTTTGAAAACTGAGTACTTGAAACCAAAAACTGAAACCGTAAGCACGAAGCTTAGTGAGCTCCCCCAAACTACCACATACCATACAATCATATAACATACAATATAATCATATAACATACCATACTTGTCAGGTATTTATGGGGTGCCCGACCTACCCGGTATGACCATTATGGGGTGCCCGAGCTACCCGTGCGGTCATTCTGGGGCGCCGACCTACCCGTGCGGCCTTTCTGGGGTGCCGACCACCCTTCGGTCCTAACAACCGAACCTCGGGGACTGTTTCACCCCCTACCACTACTACTATCACATATCATAACATAACATACTATCAGACATATCTGGGGTGTCTGACTACCCTTCGGTCCTAACAACCGAACTCGGGGACTGTTCCCCTCCTACTACCCCTAACACATATCTCAGATCATGCTAGCATATAATCATGACATCACATACTGTCAGACGTATCTGGGGTGTCTGACTACCCTTCGGTCCTAACAACCGAACTCTACTACTATAACACATCAAGCTAGCATATAACATATCAGGTAGTAGCAAAACTAGATGATATCACAAAGACAATCATCTAACATACAACTCCTACTGGTGGGCCGACATTGTGGCCGTCGGCCCACCGCTACTGGAAGGTAACTCACCTGCACTGCTGGAGTTCTTGCTGATACCCTTCTGACTGCTATTAGACACTCTTGAACTGCTACTCCAAAAACTCCCCGATCTACTAATACCAAATATAACACTTAGTCTAACTGTCCTCCAAAAGTCAGCTAAGTCAACTTTATCAAAGTCAAAGTCCTGGTCAAAGTCAACCCTCCAGACTGACTCTACTCGCCGAGTCAGCCCGTTGACTCGTCGAGTCCTTATATTCTGAAACTCTCATAATGCGACTCAACTCGCTGAGTCACCCCAAGACTCGTCGAGTTCAACGATCTCTGACTCCCATCCTGCTCAACTCACCGAGTCACCTTCTGACTCACTGATTCGAGGCTTAACCAGAAAAGCTTTGAGGTTCTGCGACCAGACTCGCCGAGTCCAAGGCAATCTTCAACAGACTCGCCGAGTTGTTCTTCCAACTCGCCGAGTTCATGCTCATGTTCATACAACTCGCCGAATACACCCATGTGACTTGCCGAGTCTCTTCAGTTCTTAATCCATACAGTGGCTTTTCGAGCCATGCAGGGGCTCAAATCCATAGATCCATTCCTCTAGAGCCTAACCCCCACATAAAGTGGCAAACTTTACGTGTAACCAAGGAGTTATAGGCTTAGAACACTCTAGGGATAGGGTTTGTAACAAAGGGGCTTCACCAACAACATATTGGCCTAAACTTTACGACTTTCTGGGTTATTACCAACCTAGATCTGAGGTAGCAACCTCAGATCTACTCCAAACTCGAAATAGATCTCATCCATACTCAAAATGCCCAAAACTCAAACATAAGATAGATCTAGATACACATAAGCCCAAACAATAGACTATTACCTCAAATAAAAGCTCCAACTGAAGTAAATCCCGAATCTACACCACTCCTTTGCAGCAAAGCCCTTGATCTTCAATCCCCTCTCGAAGACTCTCTCCTTCAAGGCTCTCTTCTCTCAAATAATGAAGGCTCACTCAATTCTAGGGTTTCTGGAGCTCAAAAGGGGAGTAAAGAGGGTGAGGGTGGGTTATAATGTGCTTTATATAGGGCACAACCTCTGGGATTAGGGTTTTTCTCGCCCATACCAGAATCGCCGAGTCCACTCGCTGACTCGCCGAGTCGGTCACTTACTCAATGACCCGGATCCTGCTTCGACTCGTCGATTTCCTCCCTAGACTCGACGAGTTGACTCTTGATTTAGAGCTTAACCTTCCTTTTCTTGGTCTTCTAGATTCTAGGTGTTACACTCACCCTCTGATCCGCAAGGAATGAACACGTGAAGAAACAACCCTCCACGTCTGACAACCATCTCATAGTAATGATAGGATCCTGAACTCCATTAAAGGTAGGGGCTTCGTATTATCGAAGTCTCGATACTGAAAACCTCGACCCTCTCCTCCCCATGTTGCTGCTATAGCCGTTGTAGCTGCCATAGCAGCCGTCTCCGCAAGAGCTGCATAGCCCTCATCAAAGTACTCAACCATGGCGGTCTTGATCGACCCAAACATCTCTGGAAACTCAGCCTGGAACATAGCAACAACCTCATCATGCAGGATCTCACGAATCCTGGCATCCAACTCATCCGTACTTATCTAACCAATGACCTCGGGTGGTACTAGTCCATCCTGACCACCCTCTCCTGATCCTGATCCCGAACCGGATCCTTCCCCGAAACTTCTTGTAATCGCCATACTACAATACACCAACAAGACCCTTAGACACATCACACACCCACCCGGGGAACGATCTCATTACCGACACCCTAGAGACTTGTTACTTCCTTGATATGCGTATGGGTCCTGTGCTTTCAGTAGTATGGGCCTATACTACTTTCCACACCTACCCATATTTGTCTCAAGTATCATCACAACACCCTAACCATATACACACACACAACGAGCGCTCAATCCTCACTCCTAGAGGAAAGCTGAATATCTCATATAAGGAAACCCCTAGGCTAGTAGGCATCACATAATCAGGCAATTCTATCATGCAATTCCTAAAGATCCTTAGCCTAGTACTACCATGTTGTTCTAACATATCACATAATCAAATAACTTGCATGGTATTTATGGGGTCTACTTTCTGGCTCTGGCTGATCGTACCTTCTGCATCCTCCTTTACTTATTTCGAAACGTTTTGAAAACCATTTTGAAAATCCCTCCTTGATTTGAGACTAGATTCACATGAATTTTCCTCCAATTTCCTCAAACCAAGGCTCTGATACCAATTTGTAACACTCATAAAAATTTACACCAATTTAAAACATTTTAATTCATTCAAAATTCATTAAGTTATTACAACTTGTTTTCAAAATAGTTTAAACATCAGAGTATCCCCAGAACCAAAACACAAAATCATGAATTATGAGGAGCAGTACGATCACGCCTTCGCCTTGCCACGATCTCCTGAAGCACCTGGAACAAAACACTGAAACTGTAAGCCCAAAAGCTTAGTGAGTTACCCCCAAAATACCAACCACATATAACCATACTCATATCATATCACAATACAGAACAACCATGCATATCGAGTCTACAGTGTAACTGGTCCGCCCGCACCAGGCCTTCAGTCCACCTGGTCTACTCTCTGAGTCTAGCCATGTATATCGAGTCTACAGTGTGACTGGTCCGCCCGAACTGGGCCTTTAGTCGGCCTGGTCTACTCTCTGAGCCTCGGCACGTCTGGACCGCCCTCTTTGGGCCTTCAACCTATCCGGACCACTCGTTGGGCCTTCGGTCTATCCGGTCCGCCTTGGGTATGTTGGCCTACAACACATAGCAGGACCCGCCTCAACCTAACCCCAGTCAAACAACCATGTGCACATAAAACAGTTAATCACATAACAATCCTCAGCCAAACAAACGAATCTATCAGATCATGCAGCATAACAACATCCTAACTAGGATACCGACCTAACCGGTCACTAACATAACATTACCCTTTATACCAGGATACCGACCTTAACCAGGTCACCAACATAACATTACCCTATATACCAGGATACAAATCTAGAAATTCAATAACATATCAAACAAATACTCGGATTCCCATCCGATAAAGGGCCGAACTTGGTACCGTAGACCTTGTTGGTATAGTGAGGATAACTCACCTTGCAACTGCTGAACCGAATCATGAAAGCACAAACCCAAAGCACTGCCTCCAACTCTAACACCTATAATCATCAATGGCCCAATGACATAAATATCCAAAATTACCATAATACCCCTAAAGGTTAAATCGGTCAAAGTCAAAGTCCTCAGTCCAAGTCAACCTTCCTGCTTGACTCTACTCGCCAAGTCCACCCACTAACCCGCTGAGTTCTAAAACTCAGAAACTATCACATCACGAATCGACTCGCCGAGTCACCCCATGACTCGTCGAGTTCAACAATCATCGAGTCCCATCCTGACCAACTCACTAAATCACCACTCAACTCACTGCTCTGAGTCTAACCAGAATAGGTTGGGGGTTTTGCGTCGTGACTCGTCGAGTCCACGACAATCTCCATCAGACTCTCCGAGTTGTTCTTCCACTCGTCGAGTCCAAACTCATCATTACATGACTCGCCGAGTTCACCCATGCGACTCGCTGAGTCACTACGTGACTCAATGCCTGCAACCCTAGCCCAACTCGCCGAGTCATCTCCCAGACTCGCCGAGTTGATACGAGTATTCCCATAATCGAAAGATACAGAGCTACTCTTTTGCTCCAAACAATAGATCTGGGTCCCTAGAGTGCATTAGCAACATAAAGTTGCTACCTTTACGTGCTTCATGTCCCATAATTCCAAAAACCAAGCTAGAAAGGAACTTAACTCATGGGGAATGGCTTTTGCATAGCAATTAGAAGGGATTTCTGCATATATGATCCAAATAGAACTCGGATCTGGAGTTTCAGCTCCAGGTCTAACTCATGCACCAAGAACTCATCATATTATCTCCAAACAAACCCTAAAACTCCATGAAAGATGGATCTAGAAAGGAGAAGGCCAAGGATAACGATTCATTACCTCCAAAACGACCTCCCACTGAAGAATAAGTCGAATCTCCACAAATCTCCTTGATCTTCAAGATCTCTTCACAAAATCACTTATCTAAGCTCCAAATTGCTTCCAAGGACTCTCACTCACGATTTTAGGATTTATGGATCTCAAAGGGAAGTTAGGGGGCTGAGGGGAGGACATTAAGTCCTTTAAATAAGGTGAAAACTCTAAGATTAGGGTTTTCCTCTTCCAGCACTGACTCGTCGAGTCCAGCCGCCGACTCGGCGAGTCGGGCCACTTATCACGTGCTCTTCATACGCTCCGACTCGACGAGTCATAGCTCCAACTCGCCGAGTCCATCCTTCTAATAACACCTTACACCCCTGAACTCTTGCTTCTGAACTTGGGGTGTTACAAGTGGTTCAGGTGAGTGATCGTTGACTTGTTGACCAAGCTCATTTAGGGCTCACAACGTAAGGAAGGAGTGCTCACGACGTGAGGAGCGTATGATGCACTCAAACCCTAACTTTTGGGTATTTATAGGTATAAGATTATTAGGGTTGCTCCTCCTCAGCCTTTTTCACTCCCAAGACCTCAAGAAACCCTAATCATAGCCCCCATTGAAGTTTTTGGTCATTTTGGTGTTATTCAATAGATTTTGGAGGCTTTGAAGCTCATTAAGGAGAAGAACATCATTGGTGGTGCATTGGTTTGCTTTTTGGCTTCATCATCAGCTAGTTGTGGAGCTTTTGGACCTTTGTAAGTCCTCAAGCTCATACCTTTCCTTTCCTTTCTTGCTAGATCTAAGTTTCCATGCATTTTATGGCTTGTAATGTTGGTTAGCATGCATGGAATCCATAAAGTTGGAAACTTTATGGATTGTAGTGGTACCTTAAGCCTTATAAGTCTCAAATCTGGATTTTGGTCATGGTTTTGGACTCCAAGTTTGAGTCTTGGACCTTTTTACTTCATTTTGAACCAAGTTGGTGTTTAAGTCATGTATTGGACATATGTAACTAAAAAGGTTCGATTTTTATGGCCCTTGGGGTCAAGAAAGAACCTCTAGACTGTCCCATGTTAAGGCTTAATGGTTTAGGAGCTTAATGCTCATTTTTTGTCAGATCTAGACTCACGACGTGAGGAATGAAGCCTCACAACGTGAGTGCACATTTGAGGAAGTTCCTGGACTGAAAGCACGACCTTACGACATGAGCATGAAGATCTCACGATGTGAGCAATCCCTATGCAAGTTTTTGACTCTTTGATTGTGGGCTAGCTTGGTGTTGGACTTGTCTTTTGGTTTGGGCTCATAATGGGCTAAGGATTTAGAGTAATGGACTTCTGGTTGGGCTTGCCTTTCTGGTCTTTAACTAATGGGCCTTGAATGATGAATTGGGCCTTAGTAGGCCTTGATTGGGCCCAATGGGCTTGGACTTTGGGCCATCAGAAAATCATTGGTTCAGAAAAGTAATTGGCCTTTGGGGAAAGGCTCATGTAAGGGTTTGGGCCCAATTTGGAAAATTGGGCCATTGATGGATATTTATGGATTGATAGTTTCGGGCATTGGTTGTGAATCTTGTTGGGCCAGGGATGAAACGGTCATTTCACCCTAAGTAAGGACTATTGGGTTTTGACTAAGTGTTTTTTCAGTACTGATAGCTTGGGGAGCCGAAGGATTAGCAGTTCGGGGAATTGTCAGTTAGTAGCCAGAGGATTATCCGCGAGACTTTAGCAATGCGAGGTGAGTTTCCTCTTGTTTGTATGGGTTTACGGCCGCAATGCCGACCCATTTAGTTTATGAATGATAGGAAGATCCGGGGGTTAGCCCTTGGTCTCAGCTATGTTATATGTTCCGGATTACGATCTGATGTTGGGGTAAGCCCGAGCAATGTTTATATGCTTCCAGACTTCGGTCCGATGCCAGGCGGGGCCCGAGGAAGGTTTATCAGTATGTTATTCCGGACTAAGGTCCGATGTCGGGGCAAGCCTGAGGAATGTTTGCATGATAGATTATACTTGTTTGTATGATACTTGTATGTGCCTGGTAGGGAGGTGAGTGTGGGCGAGGTCTTGTATCTTATCACTAGCTGAGTATGGACAGGGTTCCATGACTCATCAGTAGCAGGACAGGGGCGGGGCCCAAGTTAGGCGAGGCCTTAAGATAGGAAATACATTTAGAGTATGTTTTCCTTATGTGCTAGTATTAGTATATGATATAGTTGTATGAGTATAGTGGGGCCCCGAGACAGGCGGGGCCTAAGAGAAATATATCTATATACCGAGTGGAGCTCAATGTTAGGCAGAGCCTGATGCTGGGTAGGGCCTGATGCCGAATTCGTCCGATGTCGGGCGAGGCCCGATGTAGCGGGCGGGGGCCCAGTATATGTGCTTATGTGTATGGTATGTAGTAGGTTGGGGAACTCACTAAGCTTCATGCTTACGGTTTTTAGTTTTGGTGTCAGGTACTTCCAGTTGCAAATAGAAGAGCTCAGGATGATTACATTGCACATACCAAGATGTTTTAGCCTGGGATGTTTACTCTGATGTTTTTAAAACTCTAATAACAATGTTTGAGATATTATAACTTATGTTTTGATGAAAGGGGTTGATAACTGTGGTTTTATTAATGATTTCAAACGAAAATTTTGGACCGTATTTTTTGGGATGTTTCAATAACAATAACTACCACGCCCGTATTGATCAACCTCCTTTTGAGATGCTTTATGGGAGGAATGTGGGACCCCGATATGTTGGGGTAAGTTTAGTCAGCGATTTATGGGGAGTACCGAAGTGGTACTCAAGACGACCGAGCTGATTCAGTAGATTCATGGCAGTCTTTAGATAGCTTAGAGTCAGCAGAAAAGCTATGACGACAAGCGTCGATCAGACTTGGAGTTTCAGGTTAGGGATATGGTTCTCCTGAAGGTGTCACCTTGGAAAGGTGTCATCCGATTCAGGAAGCGGGCAAGCTGGGCCCCAAGTATATCGTTCCTTTCATGGTTATATCCCGGCTGGGCAGGGTAGCGTATCGACTGGACCTTCCAGTGGAGCTTAGTCAGTTTCATAGTACTTTTCATGTCTTGCACCTAAGGAAATGTTTGGTTGATGATTCCACAGTAGTTCCATTGGAGGACATTCATGTGGACGACCTCCTGAACTACATTGAGAGACATGTAGCGATCCTCGACAAGAAGATGAAAACCTTGCAGAACAAGGTTGTCGATCTGGTTAAGGTGCAATGGTAGCACAGCAAGGGTTCAGAGTAGACGTGGGAGCCTAAGGATGAGATGAGGGAGCATTATCCGGAGTTATTTGGAGCAGTGGACTTTAAGGAAGAAGTCTGATTCAAGTGGCGGAGAATTGTAACATCCAAGGTTTTGGTAAGTTCCCTTTTGGACACTAGCGTAAAATCCCTTTAACATTAGTCCCTTGGTTAGTACGCGGGGCATACGCATTGAGTAAGCTTAGCATACTAGCCATAGGTTGGTCGCGAATAATTAACCACATATGTTGGGCGTACGTGGTGTACGCATGGCATACTCATGTCTAAATCAAACCCTAGTTTGTAGGGTTTGCACCATATTTAAGGACCTTAAGTCCCCCAAGTCCCTTACCTTTTCAGCGTCCATTGCCCTTGAAGTGCAAATCTCGAACCCTAAGCCACCTTAGTGCGTTTGTGAGCTTCTTGAATGATTTTTGGTGTTCCTTAGAGCTTTTGAAGAAGAAAGAGGCTTGAGAAGAAGTAAGGACGTGGGAAGAGCTTGTAGATCCAGAAGTTTGGCACCATTTCTAATTCATTGAGGGTATAAAGCTTTAACCTTGACCATTGCATGTTTAGATCTAGTTTTAGGGTGGAAATGTCATCTTTTGGTCCCATAGTTTGGATTCTTGAAGTTAAGGAACTTCAAACCATATGAGCTGTCCTTTTGAGCTCTTAGAGGTGTTTTGAGTCATAAAAATCAGATCTTGATGGTTAAGCCTCAACCATGCAAGTGTTAGGGAGCAACCAAGTGTGCTTATGGACTTGATTCATGTTTTGAGCCCCATCCTTGCATGCAAAAGCATAAAGTTTGCAAATTTATGGCTTAGGACGTTTCTAGGGGTCTGGATCTAAGTTCTGGACGTAAGGTCTTAAGGGATTAAGACATAGGGTTAAGTTTGGCTTGGCAGACCAGTATGTCGTGTGTACTCAAGTGTACGATGCACGTACTAGGTCAGCACCTCGACCTTGGTCAACACCAGCGTATATTGGGCGTACAAGCCAAGTACGTCATGCGTATGCGAACTGTGGGCTTGGAGGATTTTGGGGTCTTTCGGGTGTTGGGCTTTTAATTTGAGAAAATTAGGCCTCGGGCCCACGTGAGTGTAGCAAGTCCTTTTTGGGCCTAAGGTCATGTTTGGTGGTCCTTAGGCCATAATGGGCCATAGAGGCCCTATGGTGGGCTTGTATGCCTTTTTGGGTTTTGTGGTTTTTGCCTTGGAGAGATGGAGGCCCAATAAGGCAAAGGTAAAGGAGCCTTTTGCCATAAGTCAAGGACTAGGATTTTGGACCTTGAGTTAGATTGTAACGTAACTTCTAATTAGGGTTTTGTGCTTGTGTGATATGGAAAGGAGTTCGCGAGTCATCCGCCGAGTGCAATTTGATACCCTCAGTCTAAGGTGAGTCTTCCTTCACATTAGTCGTTGGTCGAAGGCACCAAAGCCGAACCACTAGTTATGTTATAGCAGGATAATTGTCTTTGTGATAATTGTCAGTCATGTCTATATTTGTATGATGACTCGGTGATTACTGTTATGATATTATGTTGTAGTAGTAGTATGGGTGAAATAGACTCGGTATCCGGTTGAAATATACCGAAGGGGTAGGCCAACACCCATATATGTTTGGTAGTATCCATTTGAGATAGACCGAAGGGGTATGCCAGCACCCAGATATGTTTGGTTGTATTCGGTTGAAAAAGACTGAAGGGGCAGGC
Organism: Lactuca serriola; assembly: GCF_051521515.1. Classification (NCBI taxonomy): domain Eukaryota; kingdom Viridiplantae; phylum Streptophyta; class Magnoliopsida; order Asterales; family Asteraceae; genus Lactuca; species Lactuca serriola. Next base: position 38,803,785 of record NC_136413.1, on the reverse strand, counting down.
CATCACCCGAATATGTTTGGCACTATGTTTGTTTAGTATGTTTGATTAGTATATGGTATGATGGGGAAACTCACTAAGTTTTTTGCTCACAGTTTTCAGTTTTGGTTCAGGTACTTCTAGTTCGAAGGGTAAGGGTCCGATTTGATCGCACCGCATTATTCCATATTTTTCCGCACTTAGTGATTTTGGGATTTGTAGTTTGATATTATGATACAATGTGACCCTTTTGATTACTTTGATATCAGTTTCTTATGAATGGAATGAATTATAAAATCAAAATTTTTATCTGTTTTTTTTTTTTTTGGATGTTACACATAATCTTTCATATTTTCTATATTTCTTCATATTTTAATGTTGTATTTTTATATTTTTCATATTTTATTAATGTAGTTTGATTTTCTAAATTGTCAAACAATGTAATACATAGGTCTCTAACCTAGTTTGTTAAAAATATATAAATTAATTATTGATTGCATTAAGTCATTGACATGCACGGTCTTAATTAGAATTCACCAACACGAAAAAATGAATATATATGTAACTCAATTCTTCCCATTCTAACTAAATGAGTCGAATTACTGAGTATATGCTACCAAAATTTGGACAATGAAGCTAAAAAAAAAAACAAAAAAAAAACAACTCCTACTTGATGAACGTAGAAAAGGGGACACCGGACACCAGATGTGCCTACAACTACATTATACATTCTGTACATGAACACCATATCTTCCATCTTTTTTCTTCACTAATTTCTTCAACCCTTTGTTTTCCACACCTATTGACTGCTACAAAACTCAAGAAATCCCATGAATTCATGATTATGGGTCATCCTCATACTTTTATCAATGCCAATAACCCCTGCATATCAATCCAAGTTCATCATGCTACATCTCCTAAAACACAAAGTACAACAAGAAAAATATTTTTCATAACTTTACCCATTGTAAGAGCACTGGTGAAGATGACAGCTGAAAGAATGAAGACGATAATTGAAGCTCTTTTTAGTACTGCAACAAGTTTTCTGATGAAAAACTGACCCCAGAAGCCAGCTGTTACAGATACTGCCATAAGATACAAGGCTGCAAATAAAAAATGATTCATAAATCATAATTTGTATTTAATGTTTTAATGAGATTGAATGGTGATTAACTGATTATAGAAATGGTGACTATATACCATGAGGAATTGGGAATCTTTTGAGAAGGTAAAACTCGACTACAGATAATGATGATGAGAACATCATCACAAATGTCGCTGTTGCACTTGCAACCTATATATATAACACCAAGAAGATTTTTTATTTTTATTTTTGATTGACTAAAAGTTATAAATAAGTTGTGTACCTGTGGCATGACACCGATCTCAAGTAAAAGTGGGCCAAGAATGAAGCCACCACCGGACCCCAAAAGCCCACCAACTGTGCCACCCAAAATCCCACAAAATGCACAAAACGTAAGGTGGGGCCCAGTCCAATCGATTGCAGCTTCACACACTGATTCAGGATTCCCCATGCTTTTACGCTTCTTGCTTTCTTTGTACAACTTAACGCATTCGTGTCCAAATACTGCTAATGCTACAGGGAACTACAAGAAACACAAATAGACATAAAAAGAAAGTGTATTATGGTTTGTTCTTGCATTTAACCCTAAAAAGAATTGTTCAATATGATGCATGTTGAGATAACATAGTTCGACTACAAATTACCTGTATTATGGTGATTACCCAATATGATGTACTGCATGCTACTAAGTCATTCTGCATGAAGATTATAAGCACGAGGTTGCTATAAAGAACATGTATTTCACATTGATGAGCTTACTGTTTTCACTCAAAATGCTTCCTAATGATATTAGTGTCATAATAGATCTGTGTAATAACAGTTTGTTTTCCTTAAAGTCATCACAACTAATTGGTTTGACTCTTGAAAGTCAAAAGTATAGTTGAGAAAACTACTTGCCTTAATGATCTGAAGAGCAAGAAAAGCAGCCCATACGACTATCAGGGCCATTAGCTTCTCCCAACGTAAATTGAACAGAAAAATTTGCTGCAAATTTTGTTGGAAATAATAAGAAAATTAAATGATTACAAGGAAAAAGACGAAACATTAAAGTTAACAATAGTCACCATTGGCGTTTTCTCTTCTTTAGGAATCAGTGGCTCGTATGTGTCAATAAGCACTAAGAACAAAAAAGCACAAGTTACAAAAAGCACTCCAAGTTCAAAAAGTATCACTTTTGATCCAAAAAGATTCATGAAACTTACATTCACCACGAGAATTTACAGTTGGCTCTCGTGGTCTTTCCATTTCTTTCTGCCATAATATCAAAAAAATATTAATCATAAGATTAAGATACTTTTTGGCTTTTTATTATAATATGTTATAAATTATATGTCAATACAATCATTTCCACCTTCATTATTGTCTCTTCCTTCCACATCTCTATAGCTTTTAAGAAAGACCTTGAAGATGTCCCTATCAACAATATATCATTTAGGGAAAAGAACTTGAAAAAGAGTTCTTGATAGAAGTGAATAAAGAATTGCTAAACTACTAATAACTTTGAATAGTTAGAACATACCATGAAAATACTTAATGGGTATTAATCTTTATAATAAACCCATAAATCAAAACTGAATTTTTAATGATAATTGATGAGGGTAGGGGTAGGGGTTACCTGAAAATAGGAGTATGGTAAGAACAGTGATGAGCCAATAAGGGAAAACAACACTAAGAGCAACACCAAGAGTGATTCCAAGCATGAGCATAGGCTGAAATAAGAGTGCTAAATCATAATCTAGAATTGGTACTTCTCTGCATGGATGTGGTACTCTTAGGTTATACCAAACTGATGATGTTGATGCCCCCATTATCATACCTTCAATTAAAAACTCAAATCAAATTCAAACTTTCTGAAAGACTTCATTCCAAATATGAGTAGAAACTTTAAGAATCACATTTTGTGAAATGAAACATAAGTCCCCTCTTAGAAAACTCAAGAAACATTGTAGGTTTGAATCCATTACATAGACAAGAAATCCGAAAAGAGAGAGTGAAAACGCACACTTAGAAAGAGCAGCAGCAGACTTGGTATCAAATCCAACGATTAGAGTAAGCATGGGAACAAAAATGCCGCCACCACCAACACCACCAACTGTTCCGAATGCAGAACCCAAGAACCCTATTATCGTTGCCATCACAATTCTCCAATTCAACTCCAATTTCTGAATCAAAACATTAAAGATGAAAAACCCATTCCGTTATAGAATCAAAAGCGTCAACGATCATAATTGTGGGACTTACAGGCCAGATTCTGTCGTCGGACTTGGAAATGAGGGAAGTCGGAGGAGAAGAAGGAAGAAAAGGGTGACGGTTATTGTGATTGTAATGGTGGGTGGTGATGTAAATTGAAAGGGAAATGACGGAAAAAACGGCTAATAGAGAGAAAATAAACCCTCGTTCCATTGATGCTGTGTTTTTGCTATCTCTGAGTGTTTGTGTGTTTGATCTCTCTTTGTTTGTTGTTGGTGACCTAATCTTGGCACCTGGACCAGAGGGTCATTGCGAAACTGTGTGGACGTACGTGTAACCTTTCATGTAATGGCGTCCATTTATGGAGGCGACGATGAAGAGGAAGGGCTGTGTCTCACGTGAGGTTCAACATGGCAAAACAAAAGTGATTACTGTGTAAAACATTTAATATTTTTTTTTTTGGGTGTTTCGGGTTGAATTTGATTATTTAAAGGAAAAACCCTAACCCATTTAACTTGGTTTACATTACCAGGGAGGATGGTACGGTTGGTGCGGTTTTTTGTAAAAACTAAACCGAAAATTCCAACTTCGGTTTTTTGAAATTTAGAAACCGCACTATTTGGTTTTATGCGGGTCGGTTTTTGTGGTTTTTTTTTTTTATTTTGCAGTTCGGTTTTTTCTTTGCGGTTTTCTGTTAGTTTTATTTATTTGTTTTTTTTTTTTTTTTTGCCTTTTTACTAAAACTCGGGTAACTCAACTAGTTACTTTAACTCGGATGAGAAGTGCTAATCATTTTTGTGAAACTTTATGTAGAGATGAAGAGCGCAAAATTTTTCATCCCCAACAATGTTCGACTCCTCAAAGATGTCGGTTAAAAGTCATAGACTTGACTCTCTTATATGAAATGTGAGAATGGTGAAGTTTATAAGGTTGGCAAAATTAAAGCCCAAATGATATCTTGGAGATGAAGCGATACCACCAACTCTTGGTTTTAAATCAAATAACATAATCACTCATCCAACATGTTTTTAATGTTTGAATATAATATAAATTAAATATAGTATTTGTTTCACTGGTACATACGATAATATGAATTAATGTATTTATAAAAATGATATTATCATTCCTAGTACGCTTAATATTAAAATGTTAAATAATATAATAAACATTATTTGTTATTGTAAATATTACTATATGTATGCTTAAAAATATATATTCATCCTCTGATAAGATAGATATTTATATTTATAGAAATTTTAATTGTCAAGACTTCTTTGTTCTTACAAATATCAACACTTAATATATATATATATATATATATATATATATATATATATATATATATATATATATATATATATATATTTGGTGTGGTTCGGTTTTTTGCGGTTTTTGCAAGACTAGAAACCGCACCGTACCGAACATTTTCGGTTTTTGCAAAATTAAAAACCGCACCGTTGGTTTTCATTTCGGTTTCGGTTTATGCGGTTTTTTTTGGTTTTTTTGGTTTGCGGTTTGGTTTTTGCTCACCCCTAGTTTACATGTAAATAGGCGATTAACCTTGTGTTATGTAGAATAAGGTCACTTTTTATAGCTAACAGGTGTGAAACCCGTGTACTATACGAGTTTATTAAAAAATAGTTTAATATCAATGCATAAATATTAAATATTTAAAAAAAATACTTTTACATAAATGCGAATAATATAATATAATGAATACGTATTTCAATCTATACTAATAAAAACTATTGACATATTTTAAAAAATAATGTTAAAAATTAAGGTGTAAACATTAAATATTTTTTTAATTAACTTTTGAAATAAATACAAACGAAATGATGAATAAATAGTTATTGAATCTATACTAATAAAAAAATTATTAACATATTCTTGTTGTGAACCAAAATTTTGAGACGATGTTCTTTTCATTTATTACGGTAGAGATAGAAATGTATTATACATATATATTTGTTTATAAAATTTGAATAAATAATAAATTTGTTAGAATTCAAATTAAAAGTCCAAAAAATTAAAGGTATGTTTTTAATTCAAATAAGAAGCTGATTGGTACACAACAATTTTCTCCATACACAACAATTATTGTTTTAAAATGTTGTATTGTACAACTATATAATGCATAAATTGTTGTGTATGGTAAAAAAACTGTTGTGTACGAATCACCTCCCTTCTATAAAAGCTCATATTTCACGTTAATTATATCACTATTCTGCCCATGATATCTATTTGCAAGTAGTCGTTTTATATACATTTGATTACTTGTTAAAAAGGTAATATATTTTTCGATTTATGACCGGTTACTCCAGGTTAGTCGGAAAGAATGACTTAATAGAGTAATATATTTCTCATTTTGTACACAATTAGTCGTTAATACTTTTGTACACATTTAGTCCTTAATATATTTTTTTTAAAAATAAGTCCTTTTTGTTTTTGTACTCATTCGGTACTTATGAATGATTTCTTTAGGTTTTTCTCACGACATCTTACGTGGGACAATCATTGATGAGGTGTTTGAGGTTGTTGATGCTTATGTCCATCGCGACCTCGACTGCTTGGTTGTGTAGGTCTTGTAGTTTGGCTTATGTCTTGTGTTCTAAACGACGTAACTTCTTCATACGATATCAAAATTTAACAATCTTTATATTCACATGTTCATTTTTTGAGTCTATTACAACTTTCGTTAAAATTACTCCTCTTAAAATGTAATGTAGTTGTATTTAGGATTTTATAAAAAAAAATTCATACATGCATTCATAAAAAACATATGTGTATAAAGATCATAAGTAAAAATATGTTACTTTTTAACGGGAGTAATCTAAACGAAAGTTGTAGTAGACTAAAATACGAACGCATGGATATAAAGATCGTTAAAATCCGATATCATATGAAGAAGTTATGATGTTTAGAACACATGACCTAAGCAACCGAGTAGCCGAGCTTGCGATGGACAAAAGCATCAACAACCCCAAACACCTCATTAATGATTGTTCCATGTAAGATGTTGTAACACTCGAAATTTGAGGAGCAACTTTAGGTATAAATCACCTTTTGGGATTGGACACAACGTGTTGGAGGCACCAACACAACGTGTGGAGATAAGAAAAAACGCGGGTCTCATTAAGAGCAACACGACGTGTTGCCTCCTGGAACACGTTGTGTTGATCGCTAGAAATGAAACCCTAATCTTCCGGGTTTTCTCCATATTTTAAGGAATGAGATGGCTAGGGCTTGTTCACCCTCAGCCCTCAAGCCCTGAAGGAACCCTAATCATTTTTCCCTGTCATTTGTGAGCTAGTGTGGTGTTTTTGGAGCCAAAGAAGGAAGAGATTGGAAGAAGGAAGGCAAGATCCAACAAGCAAGTCCCTCATCTTTCAGCTTGGCACTCTTCTTGACCTTTGTTGCTAGATCTTGGATTTTGTCCCTTTAGTTTCTTATTCTTGAGAGTTGGAAGGGTTAGATCTCATAAAGTTTGCAACTTTATGAATCCCCAGGTCAATGTGACCTTACAGAGTATTGGATCTGGCTTATAGTTGAGTTTTGATATCATGCATTGAGATTAGTTCATAATCCTCATTATTGACCTAATATAGGTTCAAGACATGCATTGGACATGCATGTCTATAAAGCACAAACCTTTGGGATGGTTTTAGTGCTAGAACCTCTTATAGAAAGTATTGGGCATCAACTTTAAGGATTGAGTGTTTGTTGGTTAAGTCCTTGCATCTTTTAGCCTTATAGATGAGTTTTTGTCCCAGAGGATAAAGTTGGAAACTTTATCCTCCTTCATATCATTTTGGTCCAGATCTGAGCTTTAGAGCTCTAGAAATCGAAGGAAGGAGCTTAATGGATTAAGCTGTTGGAACTCTGATAAACACGTCGTGTTTGCAAGTCAACATGACGTATTGGCTGGGGTTTTCCCGACTGTATGGATGCAGGAGGAACACGTCGTGTTTGCAAGGCAACATGGCGTGTTGGAGTCAACACGGACTTTTGACTTTGACCAAGTTTGACCTTGTGGGGTATTTTTGTATTTCGGGATTTTGATGGTTATTGGTCATTTGGATGAATAGGTATTGGTTGGAGCTGAGATTCGGATTCGGGACCTCATCAACTATGGATCAGATCAAGAGGTGAGTTTTCCCCAGTGTACTTACGGATCGAACGCACCAATGTCGACCCATTAGATTGATATCCCGTTATGCGTGTTGTTATGTTGTTATAATCTGCTAGATCCTTATCCTGGTAGATAGAATGTTGTTATGTTGTTATGATATGTTAGATCGGTATCCTGGTAAATAGGATGTTACTATGCTCAGTGATCTGTTAGATCCGTTTGACTGGCTGCAGACTGTTATATGATTATCTGTTATATGTACACATGTGTGATTGTTGGATGGGGCTTCTTTGTTGTGTGCGTAAGCCAATAGGATAGGGTATTCCAACCCAATGGTTGATTGATCCATAGTATGTTGGCATTCTAACCCGATGGTTGATTGGACCCATAGTATGTTGGCATTCAAACTCGATGGTTGAGGGGCCTGGGGTATTCCAACCCGATGGTTGATTGGACCCATAGTATGTTAGCATTCCAACCCGATGGTTGAGGGACATAGGGTATTTCATCCCAATGATCGACGTTGAATATTATTGTAATATTAATAAATTTTACTTATATATAAAAAAAAAAATTACATTTGTGGCCTATTTTAACTATTCACACATGCCTTCAAAACCAACGGATGTACTTCCATATATTTTAGATCTCTTGTTTCTGTAAGTAATAATTTTATTTCGATTTTTCTCAATAATTAAGCAATAGATAATGTCATTAGATGGCGAAAAAGCTACACACTTGATTGTAAATAGTCTAACTAGTAAACATGAGTAATATCAATAAAAGTGGCTTTTCGAACTGGTAATATGATAAGGTTTGCCACTTAAATAATAAACCCAATGAAACATGGACACACCCATAAATAATTAAATTAACTTTCACCTTAACCTTAACCACTTGTTAGGGAAAAAATATAGCATCCAATAAAATGAAAACCTATTCTTCTCGAGATTGCGACGCAAATTTACTAGATTCAATGAACCCAAAAATGGCAGATGATAAAGGCCTTTGAGTTTAAAATTCGTACATTTAAACGAATTTTTGTATAGAGGATCTCAAACTTCGAACGATAGAAGAAAATATATAGTAGTTAGGCGTTATGTTAATCTTGGTTTGCGTCGATATATTAGTTAGGCGTTATAGAAGAAAAATATAAATTAACTTCACGTCGATATAGTAGTTAGGCGTTATAGAAGAAAGATATAAATTAACTTCACGATTTTGGACAACGAAATAACTTTTTGACACATGATTTTTTGTAACGAACTAATGACATTGATGACATCAGCTTACATATGTTGCTGGTGGGTTGGGATTTTTTAACTTTTTAGCTCAAAACTTCGGGTGGAAAGTCTAGGGTGCTTGATGACGTGCCCTCACGGGTTAGGAGTCGCGTTCAGACGCGCCAGAGAACTCTCCAAGACAGATCATGCCTAACAGAGCAAGTCTAACGGAACATCGCACCCGTGGATGCCCCTAAGCGCAGGGCGCCCGCAGAGAAGGCCCGACCCCACCAGGGGCGCCTTCCACTCCGCGACAAAGTGTAACAGCTCCAGACGACAAGGAGGATGCTCAGCGCATTATCGTCTGAACCAATCTTTAGCTCTGACAGATCAATGACCATGATTACTCAATCAGTGCGCCCGGTCCTGTCAGGTCTGACGCCCTTGTCCCGTACGGACTAACAGAAGGCCCTAGTATAAAAGGCCTCCTTCGGTACCTAGGAAGGTAAGTTTCTCTCTCCCACTTCAATCAAAGATATCCAAGTCTATCCACTGACTTGACCCTCAGAGCGTTTCCCTGGGAGCCTCCTCCCGGAGAACGATTAACGGTTCCACCCTGTTGTGACCTTACAGGTTCATCGGAGCAGCCATGTAATGTCCCAAAAATAAGACTCGAAAATCTTTCATTTTTAAATTAATAAAACACTAAATCATATCATTGTCATAAAACCAAGGTAAAATAAGTTTATCAATACATCATCATTATCATGGTAAATCACCAAATTCGGAATCGAGTGGTGTGTGCTCTACAATCACCCAGGGCTCTTGCCTTTGAAATCAGAAGTACCTGAAACATAAACTGAAAACCATAATCACAAATCTTAGTGAGTTCCCCAAAATACCACATAACATACATAACTAAACATATAATGGGCCCCGCCCAAGTCGCATAACGGGCCCCACCCACTGAATATAACGGGCCTCGCCCACTGAGTATACTGAGCCCCGCCCAAACTCATATAACGTACCCCACCCACTGAGTATAACGGCCCCCACCCAAAGTCACATAATGGGGCCCGCCCACATACAAATCATACAAGCATAACAAGTTAATAGCATACAAAATAACCATCGGGCCCATCCCAACATCGGACCTTGCCCGATAAGCATACCAACACATAACACATGTAAGAGTCACGAAGACATCTAGCATCCTAACATAATAAACCATGGGTCTGCTTTGGTGCCTTCACCCCGCTAAACACAGTGAGGAGATTCACCTCATACTGCTGAATCCCATAGATAAATCTCTGGTTGTTGGCTTAGTAAAATCCCCGCGCTATCAATCACGAAATAATATCCAATTAATAATTGGATCCCAACTCACACTAAGAGTCTAAACTAGGATAAAAGACTTTTTTACCCTTTACCCAAGTTGGCCCAAGGTCAAAGCCTAATCCAATTTCTCAAAGGGTCCAAATTCCAAAATAATCACTCAAAGCCCAAATATAACCCAATTTTCTAAATTGGGCCCAATCCCTTTAACGAGCCTTTAACCAAGAGAGTCCAATAAAATGTCAACAGCCCAACAATAGAATTCTAATAGCCCAACAAGGCCCAAGATAACTAAGTCCAACATGGCCCAAAACGAGAGCCCAAAAGTCCAAAGTCCAATCTGCTGAGTACGCGGGGTATACTCAGCTCGTACGCTTAGCGTACTTGCTTTAGGGCTTGTACGCGTAGCATACCAGCTTGTACGCCCAACGTATTCCACCAACTTGGTCAACTTCATATATTCAGCTCTTAATCGATTAAAACTTCAACCCAAACTCAGATCTGACTTCCTTAAGGTGGTTTATCACGTAAAGTTACCAACTTTATATGCATGTATGGCTTAATGAGGCGCTAGAGCTCAAAAGAGCTAAATAATTGACTTAACACATGCATGAGACCAAAACTGTAACAACCCAATTTTCACGTCCAAAAATTTCATTTTTAAATCAATACTTTGGAAAGCATTTGTAACTAAAACATTGTCTGATCAAATCATTCCACAATCATAAATCGTTTTTGAAAACCACAATACGAAATCAACTAAATATCAGAGTACAAATCCCAGAACAATCTCGTAAGGCAGAAACAGTGTATGTGTATGATGTATCGCTACCGCGCCAGCTCCTTCCCCTTCAAAGAAGAGGTCCCTGAAACCAAAACTAAAAATTGTAAGCACGAAGCTTAGTGAGTTCCCCCAACGTACCACATACCATACAATCATATAACCTACAGTACGATCATATATCGTACCATACTTGTCAGGCATTTCTGAGGTGCCTGACCTACCCGGTACGGCCATTCTGGGGTGCCGACCTACCCGTGCGGCCATTCTGGGGTGTCGACCACGCTTCGGTCCTAACAACCGAACCTCAGGGACTGTTTCACCCCTACCACTACTACTATCACATATCATAACATAACATACTATCAGACATATCTGGGGTGTCTGACTACCCTTCGGTCCTAACAACCAAACTCGGGGACTGTTCCCCTCCTACTACCCCTAACACATATCTCAGATCATGCTAGCATATAATCATGACATCACATACTGTCAGACGTATCTGGGGTGTCTGACTACCCTTCGGTCCTAACAACCAAATTCTACTACTGTAACACATCAAGCTAGCATATAACATATCAGGTAGTAGCAAACCTAGATGATATCACAAAGACAATCATCTAACATACAACTCCTACTGGTGGGTCGTCATTGTGGCCGTAGACCCACCGCTACTGGAAGGTAACTCACCTCGAAGTAGCTGCTGATCTGCGCGGGAACTGTTTGTCTGTTGCTGCTACTCCGGAAATCCTCCGGCTGTAATTCCCACGAAACACTCAATCAAACACTGCTAACTGTCCTTAGGGTAAAATGACCATTTTACCCCTGACCAAGTCAAAAGTCAAAGTCAAAGTCAACTTCCAATTGACCCGACTCGCCGAGTTGGCTCGCTAACTCGTCGAGTCCCTATCCAGTCGATTGTCCTCACTCCCGTCCCTACTCGTCGAGTTAGGCATTGACTCGACGAGTTCTCCTTCTATACAGATACCCAATAGTCCTTCATTCGACTCGCCGAGTTGTATGAACAAATCGTCGAGTCTGTTCTTGAGGCAAGGAGATTGCCTTGGACTCACCGAGTCAGGGCATTGACTCGCCGAGTCCCTCCATTACTGATTCTGGCTTCCGACTCGTTGAGTCCACTTAAAACTCACTGATCCCACTCAGCGTAACTTGAAAAGGGGAAAATCGGGAATTCGCGACTCGACTCGCCAAGTCGCATGCATGAAACTACTATATACTCATTTCTACTTGAATCCAATGCATTCCATTCATAGATCTGGGTTCTTAGGGTAGGTTTTACACGTAAAGTTTCAAACTTTACGTGTATTCATGCATCAAAAGGGAAATAAGAGGCTTAAAAAGGACTAGAAGAGTAGATCTAGGACTTATACACAAGTTAGACTCATAAAGGAAATAGATCCAAGCTCCTAGAGCTCAATCATGCCTAGATCTGAAGTCCCTTAACACTATAAGCTCATTACTCAAAGATCAAGACTAGAAGAGGCCTTAAAATGACTATCTTAAGCTCTTAATGAGATAATAATGAAGGAACAGAGAGGGTTTCGAGTCAAATACCTCTAAAAGCTCTGAAATGGCACAAAGATTATGGATCTTCTTCCTCTCCTCTTGATCTACCTTCTTCTTTTCTCCAAAACTTCAAGGAATTGCACTAAAAGCACTCAAATTACTAAAAGAAGGGTTAGGGCTTCGTGAGGGGGTGTTCTGGACGCAATGGGGGCCGTTATGAGGCACAAAACGATGTTTAAATAGGGTGCAAACCTTTGAAATTAGGGTTTCATCCAGATTGGCGGACTCGCCAAGTCCAAAATATGGACTCGTCGAGTCGCCAACTTAAATGTGCTCGATATCTCGTCTCTACTTGGCGAGTCGGGCCTGCAACTCGCCGAGTTCCAGCTAAAAATGCAAAAATACTTAGATTAAAATACATACTAGGAACCAGGTGCTACAAAACCCACCATAAAGTTGCACCTTTATGCTTAAGAAACCTTTAATGTGCCAGGATAAGCTCCAAAAACGTCCTTAGCTCACAAAACCAACCAAAAAGGGACCAAAATAGCCAAAAGCAAACCAATGAATAAATCTATGAAATGGGATGACAAGCTTGAACTTTATACATCAAAAGCCACAAAATGAAGGTGCTAAAGCTGGATCTCAAGGCTCTCCTCCAAAGAATGAGTCTTCAAGCTTCTTCTTCTACCACTTCAAGATGCATAACACCCTCCAATGATCAAAACAATAGCTCAAAAGCACCACATAAAGGCAAGGGAGAACTAGGGTTTTCAAAGGTATGGAGGCTGGTTAAACAAGGCCAAATGAGGCTATCTTATGGTTTATATATGGTACAAGCCCTAAAATTAGGGTTTCTACACTGCTCACATACGCCCAACGTACTCCACGTACACACAACATACGTGGATGAGCTCCGTGACCAACATGCATTCGTACGTTCAGCATACAAGGAGTACACCCAGCGTACTCCAACTATCCCAAAGTAAACAATTCTACCCCCTTAGGGACCGATTCTGCAAAACATTACACCCCATGGGTCTAAACTAAGAAGTACAATGAATCAAGTGTTACATGCCAGAAGCAGCGAATATCAATGCCCGGTGACTAGGCCGCATCAGTGTTGTTTGGTTCGTATAATGTTTCTATAGGAATTGGAATTGTAATTGGAAAATATATATGTCAGGAATTTGAATCCAATTCCACATACTGTTTGGTTGGCAGTAAATGAAATTGGAATTAATTCAAAATTTTGTTTTGTTGGCATGAAATAGAATTGCAATCCATGTAAAATAACAGAACTACCGCTTTTTTGTCTATTTTCCTTAATTTTACTGTGTTTTCTATCTTAAATGTGTGTGTGTGTGTGTGTGTGTGTATATATATATATATATATATATATATATATATATATAATAAACTACTCCCTTCGTCCCAATATTATTGTCCACAGACAAAAAACACACAAATTAAGAAAAACATTAATTACCACTAACTTTATATAATAAAATGACAGTTTTGTCATTACTTTGCATTTAATGTTTCATTAAATGTTTAGTTGGTTAAGTAATAATGAGGGGGTATTTTGGTAAAAATGTTATTTATTTTTAGAAGTGAACTATTATTTTGGGACAAACCAAAAAGGAAAGATGGACTATAATTTTGGGACGGATGGAGTACAAAATAGAAAATTTCCGTTTTATTAATTGAGCATTCATGTCAATGAATGTGGTAGGTGATGGTGGTGATAGTGGTGGTGATGGTAGTGGTGGCCGTAGCGGTGGCGGGTGGTGGCTGGTGGTTACGGTGACGGTGATGGTGGGTGGTGATGACGATAGGTGATGGTGGTGGATAGTGGAAGCAGTGGCGGTGGCGGTAGGTGGGTGGTGGTAGCGGTGACGGGGTATTGGAGGTAGGTGGTGGTGGCAGTAGTGGTGACAATGGAAGTAGGTGGTGGCGACGGCGATGGCGGTAGGTGGTGGTGGGAGTGACGGTGGCGGTGGCGGTGGCGGTAGCGGTAACGGTAATAACAGTGATAGTGGTGTTAATGGTGGTGGCGGTAGTGGTAGGTGGTGGTGGCGGTGGCGGTGGTTGGTGTTGGCGGTAGCGGTGATCGGTGGTGGTGGCGATGACGGAGGTGGCAACGGTTGGTGATGGTGGTGATGATGGTGATGGTAGTGGGTGTTGGTGGCGGTGGTAGGTGGTGTCGGCGGTGGTGACGGTAGGTGGTGGTGACAGTGATAGGTGGTGGTGGTGACAGTGGCGGTAGTGGTGGTGAAGGTGTTTGGTGGGTGGGGGTGGTAGCGGTTGTGGGTGATGGTGGTAGAGGTTATGTTGTGAAATAAAACAAAGGTAATAAGGTAAAATATTATTTTCCTTCACAGTATGGAATTGATTACATCATCTTCTTGAAGGAAAGTATTTTCCCTTATTTGATGGAAAGTTTTTTCATTTAGGATTCTAATTCCATCATACAAAATTGACCAAACATTGGAATATGGTGGAATTGGATTCCTTTTCCTCCGAATTCCATTCCATTCCACCAAACCCAACACACCCCTCGTCTCTTCATCAAAGTTGGAAAAAAATCTAAGAAAGCAATCAATAGATATACGGGGATGAAAAAAATAAAGAAGAGAGAGATAGTTGTATACTTTGTGCATATAATAGAAAAATCAATCGAAACTTGATTCAATCACTACATTGCCACGGGTATTGCCCTCGCGTTCCCGTCACCTTGGATGGAACCTTATTCCCTGTACCACTTTTTCTTTTCACCTTCACCGGATGTGAATTGATTTTAGGATATGCTTGGCTCCGCTCTTTGGGCCCCATTACAACAGACTTCTTGGTTCCCTCTTTATCCTTCCGCTTTAACAACCAACAAGTTACCTTACGCGGGCATCGTCCACCTGTCATTGTGCCCTCTACTGTCGGTGTTACCATCAACGACCTTGAGGACAAGGTCCCATCTCAAGGGGAGGGCATTGATACGATCCTAGACCACAAGCCCACAGAAGACCCATTGACCACAACTGGGCCAACCTTCCAATCCAGTGAAGGATCAACTTGAGGAACCCAAAAAGCAACAGAAAGTGTCTTTCACGTCTGCATCATTCTAGGAGGGAGACCTGGTCTTTCCTCATGTGTCAAATAATGGAGTTAGTGCTCCTGTGTAGAAGCCACGTTTAGATTAAGTGCATGCATGGTCATTTAGTTATTGTTGAGAGTTAGTTGTTAGTCATTATATAAGTTGTAATCTTTTGCTAGTGAGAAAAAGATAGCAGAGAAAATTGTTCCAAACCTTTGTTTCTTCTTATTTCTATCTTCTTGGAGGTTAACCCACTTAAGGGTCCTATCACTAACTCAATATAACTATCTAAACCAATATACGCTTGTTCCTTATGGTTTTAATTGTTTCATAACTAGTATGAATTTACTATTTTACCCTTGTTTGATTTTTTTTTTGGTTTCTTCCTATGTTAAATTAAAATAAATACAAACCCATTTAACCTAATCTACCCACCCCCTCCTTGCGTCTCCTCCCATCTCTTTACCACCCACCACCCTTTTGTTGGAGAAAGAAGTTGGCACCCTTGCTGGTAGCTATATGCGTGTTTGGGTTCGATGACCGACGAAAGAAATCAAAGGCATGATCCTCCATGTGTGTGTTGATTCAATATTAAGAGAACAAAAACAAATAGAGTAATTTGTGGGAGTAATAAAGAAAGAAAAAAAAATTCATGAGGAAGGAGAGACAGTGAAGCATATAAAGAGAAAGAAAGGCAACAATTGCACACCGCTGCCGACATTGATAGCGACACAACGGGTGAAGAACGTGTGTGCGCAAACGGGCTTGACATTTTAGGGATTAGTTCTATTAGATTGTTTAGAATCAAACAGAAAAAAAAAATCTCAAACTCCAGTATATGCGTGAAAATCTTATTTTGAATTTCATGTTGTTCTCGTTAAGAGCATTTTCTATCTCAAAATTGATTTGATCTATATTGATTTTATTAAATTTTTTTGAGAGTTAGTTGTTTCACATCAATATTTATATCAATAATAGAAAAGTTAATAATTTTTGTAAGTATTGCACTATTATTCATTATGAGCCAAAACATATTCCAAATGAAATTTTTTGTTAGATGTGAGAGTGTTATTACGAAAATAAATAAATTATTTATTACCAAATAATCTATTATCTTTTATCTATTATATATCATAAAGAAAGTCATTTTACATAGTGTTGGCAAATATGTACCACAGAGAACCAATCAACATGTTACCAACCGAACCAATTAAATTGGTAGCCAAGTTGTTTGGTAGCCGATATGTTTGACTGGTAATATCATGTCAATTAAGTAGTCTTGGTACGGTAACGGTATGAAATTTTGAATAGCACGGTTGTACCGTACCAACCAATATATATATATATATATATATATATATATATATATATATATATATCAATTCATAAATACAAAGAAAGATGAGTTCTCATATATTCATGTTTTAATTAGAATAACAACTAACAAATCTTATAATTACTAAACTAACACATTGACCGACAAATTTCTTGATACTTATTGTTTGATGTGCACAAGATCGATGATACATACACTAAAACTTAAAAAGGAATACTAACTTCTCATTCCTCGTACTTGTACTGTTACCATTTGTTTCCTCTAGCAACTTGCTAGGGGTGGACCTCTTTTAATCCTTTTAGTGGTTTACAAAAAAAAAAAATACTACCAGAAGCGAGTGAAGGAACGGCCAAATGTCCACAAATTCAACTTATATTCTTGTATACTATATATTAGTTAAAAATTTTGGTATATACCAAATACCAATATATACCAACCAAATTTGTTGGTAGCCAAATTAATTGGTACCAAGTACACTTGGTACGGTCTGGTAGCTAAAATCTTATACCAACTATAGTTGGTATGGTACACAGTTTGGAGAAAAAAAAACTTGGTACCGTACCAATTCCACCCCTAATTTTACATGCACTTCATGGATTTGAAACCATAAACTTCTTAAATTTATTGTTAATATATCTAATTTATTAATTTAAGCATGTTATTAAATGTTATTTATTCTCATACTAATGATATATTTTCTTGAATGATTAATTTAGTGTAATTAAAATGTTAATTTAAATATCATGTTAAATCCAAATAAAAAGCAAAATATCATTTAAAAAGAAAAATAGTTTTAAACAATTAACTGTTTTATATATAATGTAACACCCAGAATCCACGAGGCCAAGTTAGGGAAGGAAAAACCCTAAGTCAATTAGTCAACTCGTCGAGTCCAAGGAAGAACTCGACGAGTCGGAGCCAGTTCCATGTCACGGATTAAATGGCCTACTTGGCGAGTCGGGGGACTGACTTGGCGAGTCGGGTCTGGGTTAGGAAACCTTAATTCCGGGACTTGGTGCCCTATTTAAGCATCATATTCTCATTCCCTCAGCCTCATCTTCAACCCCCAGACCCAAACCCTCACCCATGAAACCTTAGTGCATCTTGTGAGTGTTTGAGCCACCTTGGTGTGTTTTGTGTGCTCTTGAAGAGGAAGAAGAAGAAGAAGGAATTTGGAGGTTCAAGAAGAAGGAAGTAGATCCAGAAGATACACTCCATTTGCTGCATTTCTTGGTAATCAAGTCTTCATCTTGGCTTTTGGTTTACTAGATCTCCTTATATCCCCCTTTTTGGAAGGTTTTTGGTCCAAGAATGGTTGTCTTTGGGTTTTGGACGTCCCCCAAGCATGATCCTTTCAGATCTGGAAGTATTTGGGGTGGTTAAGGCATAAAGGTGCAAGCTTTATGCCATTAGGAAGTCCCATGCAAGCTTAAAGAGATTATTATGGCCTCTTGGAGCCCTAAAGGCCATGCAAGGAAGTAAAGTCCAGGACTTTACATGGTTATTGGATGTCTAGAGTCTAGATCTTGATTTCCCTGTCTTGGTTTGGTGTAATAAGGGTTTTTTGGACCATGGGGTTATGCCTTAATGAGCTAGGGTTTTGTCTAAACCCATTAAGAAGGACTTAGGATGCGTAAAGCTAGAAACGTTACCCTTAATAGGTCATTTCCAGAGTGTTTATGAAGTTTGGAGTTCAGATCTAAAGTATAGGGGCTTAATCCTTTAAGAAAGTCCAACAGACCTAGGAACTCGGCGAGTCCAGGGAGGGACTCGACGAGTTTAAGTGAGTTGTCCCATTTTCCAATTATGAGTCAACTCAGCGAGTCAGCGGAATGACTTGACGAGTTGACTCGGTTTGTTACGAGTCTGATTAGCCAGGGAACTCGGCAAGTCAGGGGCCGACTCGATGAGTTGGTTCGCGATTGTAGGATTCTGGGCTTTTGAACTCGGCAAGTTGATGGAACAACTCAGTGAGTCAAGTCAACCTGGAAGTGTTGACTATGACCATGGACTGTTGACTTTGACTTTGACCAGAGTTGACTTAGATTGATTTCCGGAGGGCATTTTGGGACTAAGTGTTATGTTGGTATTGGTAGCTCACGGAGCTAGGGTAGTAACAGTTCGGGGAATTGTCGGATAGCAGCCGGAGGTTTCAGCCAGTCTTCAGTTGTGCGAGGTGAGTCTCCTCACTATGTGAATGGGTCTAAGGCCACAATGCCGACCCATGTAGTTTATGAGTAGGAAGACTCGAGGGTTAGCCCTAGGCACTGTATGCTAGTATGAGATTTCGGACAAAGGTCCAATGTCGGGCGGGTGCCGAAGGAATGTTTGTATGTTAGTTATACTTGTTGTCTCTGTGATACTTGTATGTGCCTGGTAGGGAGGTGAGTATGGGCAAGGTCCCGTATCTCATCACTACCTGAGTATGGATGGGGTTCCATATCTCAATATTATCATAGTAGGGGGCGAGGACCATGATAAGAGAGAAGTGAGTGTGGAAGGGGGCCCGTATCTGACTAACAATAGGAGTGTAGACAGGGTTCCATGACTCATCAGTAGCAGACTAGCGGCGGGGCCCAAGATAGGCGAGGCCTTAGTACAGGTGTTCAATAGAGAATGTTTTCTTTATGTGCTAGTATATCATTTGATTGCATGTATGTGTATAGCGGGCGAGACCCAAAGATAGGCGGGTCCTAAGAGAGACAGATCTGTATACCGAGCGGGGCTCAATGCCAGGCTGGACCTGATGCCGGGCGGGGCTCGATGCCGAGTAAGACCCAATGCAGCGGTCGGTGGCCCAGTATGTGGCTATATGTATATGGTTATGTGCCTATGGCATGTGGTAGCTTGGGGAACTCACTAAGCTTCGTGCTTACGGCTTTTAGTCTTGGTTTCAAGTACTTCCGGTGGCGGAGGGAAGAGCTCGGGATGATCACATGGCACGCACCAAGAAGTTTTAGCCTGGGATGTTTTTACTCTGATAATTAGAACATGTTTTGAAATGATACTCCACTTTGAATATATTTGTGTTTATACTTATGGTTTATTTAATGTTTTAAAAAGAAATTTTTGGTCTTGATTTTTGGGATGTTACAAGTTGGTATCAGAGCCTTGGTTTGAGGGATTTGGGCACGTTCTCAGGTGTGACTGAATTGAAATTGAGGACACGGTAAAGAAATTTTCAAAAGAAAATCGTCTTATAAAAAGAACTTTGAAAATAGAACGGATTTATAAAAAAAAAGGACTTTGAAACAAGAAAAAGGGTGTGGTGCATGCAATCAGCCGAGCTCAAGTAAGCTCTCCCAAATTACCCATACAAGTGTATGTTATGATATAACTATGTAATCAACATGCTAGTTTAGGGCGAAGGATCTAGGAAGGATGCCTTATATGCCTGTTATATGTGTTTATTGAGCTGCATGTTAGTGATGGGTTTTATGCATAAGAAACATTCTTATGTGCTCATACAAACCCTAATGCTTGGATCTAGGTTTCTCTATTGAACATGCTTTGATTCCAAGACTTACAAACCCTAATCTAGCATACAAATAACAAAAACTACATATAGAATCAGATCTAGATGTTTACATCTTCAAATATTGGCTTAGATCTTCTTCTCTTGAGCTCAGAGTCACAAATGTAACTCCTCTAATGGCTTACAAACACCACAAGCAAGAAGGAAACTATATGAGAGAGGTAGGAGGATGCTAAATTCGTCCCTAGGGTTTCCTTGGAAGCAAGTGGTCGAATTTGGGAGCTAGGGGTCCCTATTTATACTGTTGGACACTGGGTTTCAGTCTAAACCCTAATGGACAACTTATTGACCAAGCAGCCCATGGAACCTTCTGGATTAAGGCTTATGGACGAAATTTTGATGGATTCCCATCACAATTTCGTTCTCCCTTTGACCCATTAGGTTTCCCAGCCCATATATTCAACTATGAAACATTTAACAATTTATACCCCTTTATTTAGTTAATCTCTTTTAGTCACCAAATTAATTCCCAATTAATTTATGACTAATACTAATTAAATAATATGATTTCTCCTTTAATACATTATTCTTATAATATATTAACAAATCATAAAATCTTCTCTCTCTCTCTCTCCATAAATTACCTTGTTAAGTTGCTCTGGTGAAGGCAACCCAAAATGACCATGCACAACCGGGTCAAGTGCATACCAAATATAGTTACGGGCTTAGACACTATTCCAAAAGTCTCCCACTTGGATAATTATAGTAACTATATCTCACATATGACTTCAGAATCCGATTAGCAATCGTAGCTCTTATACTTCGCTGTCAACTCCGATCAACTTGTCCTTCAGATAAGGGATCATATAATCCTCTATTATGGATATCATGCTGACAATGCTTATTGTCCAGCACTTGTTCCTTGATTTCCGATTTGTTTGACATAGAATTTAGTTGAACACATCAACTTCATTCTGACCGGGCCCGGCACATAAGTCAAACCAAATCATCAAGTGGCCAAGATATCACTTTTATTCTCATAGAATAAAAGGAACAGATAAACTTCGACTAATATGCATCTATTATTCACTAATTGAATCATGCACAACAATGCGTTTTATAACATCAAGTTATTGATGTGTTTGCACATCATCAATGCATAACCAACCAACAAACAACAACCATATCTCTAAGTTTTAAGACTATATGATATTATCGCTTTGCGATCACTTAAGGCAAAACACCACGAAGTGATACCAGCAAACTCGGGTTTATTCCAATGCTCAAATCATATTCAAAGCAGTCATGAACTTTGCAGTAAACCTTTGTTATTCCCAAAACCTTTTAGACAATCTACAAACAATTCATGACAGTCTTCATTCATATCTACTTCCAAAATATAACTGACTGTGGACTGTTTGAATAATCCTATCATTCAGGAAGTCAAAACATGCAAAATTGAAACAATAGATAAATAACCAACACAAGATAGTAGCTTTACTCATAAATAACACAATTTTATTTATTCATCAAATGTCAATTACAAACTATCTATTACATGTTTCGTATCTAACCCAAACTTATATCATCCTTCAACCCAATGCTCCTAGCGTGCTGCAAGTGTTTGACCCTACTCAGTCCCTTCGTAAGGGGATCTGCTGGGTTTTCTTCTGATGATACCCTCTTCACAACGAGGAGTCCCTCTTCTACCCGATGTCTGATAAAATGGTATTTTCTGTCGATATGTCGAGATCTACCATGATCTCTCGGTTCCTTGGTCAAGGCAACCGCTCCTTCATTATCACAAAAAATTTCCACCGGCTCCTTTATGGATGGCACAACTCCAAGGTCTCCAATGAAGTTCTTCAACCATATAGCCTCCTTCAACGCTTCGCTCGCCGCAATGTACTCTGATTCGCACATTGAATCAGCTACGGTCTCCTACTTGGAACTTTTCCAAGTCACTGCTCCTCCATTTAGGGTAAAGACCCAGCCCGACTGCGATCGGAAATTATTCCGATCCGTCTGAAAACTAGCGTCACTGTACCCTCTTACCCTTAAGTCATCACTCCCACCGAGGACTAGAAACCATTCCTTGGTCCTTCGCAGGTACTTAAGAATATTCTTAACTGCAATCCAATGGGCTCTACCAGGGTTCCCCTGATATCTGCTGACCATGCTCAAAGCGAAGGCCACATCAGGGAGAGTACAAGTCATAACGTACATGATAAAGCCTACTGCGGAAGCGTAAGGTACTCGACTCATATCAGCTATCTCTCCCTCTGTACTCGGGCTCTGAGTCTTACTCAGCTTGGTATTGCTTTGGATTGGCAACTCCCCTTTCTTGGAATTTTCCATACTAAAACGCTTTAGTACCTTATCCAAGTATGTATCCTGACTGAGTCCTATCAGTCTCTTTTCTCTGTTTCTTACTATCCTTATTCCCAAAATATAAGCAGCCTCTCCGAGGTCCTTCATAGCGAAACATTTCCCAAGCCAGGACTTGACCTCCTGCAAGGTTGGGACATCGTTTCCTATGAGCAGTATGTCATCGACATACAATACAAGGAAGCTCACTATACTCCCATTGGCTTTCACATACACACAAGATTCATCTTCGCTTCGCAGAAAGCCAAACTCTTTAACCTTCTCGTCAAAACAAAGATTCCATCTGCGAGACGCTTGTTTCAATCCATAAATGGATTTCTCAAGCTTGCATACTCTATTTGGATGCTTCGCATCGACAAAACCCTTTGGCTGATTCATGTAAACATCTTCAGCCTATTTTCCATTAAGGAAAGCGGTTTTCACGTCCATCTGCCATATTTCATAATCATGAAATGCAGCTACTGCAAGCATTACCCTAATAGACTTTATCTTCGCAACTGGTGAGAAGGTCTCATCATAGTCAACTCCGGGAGTTTGAGTAAATCCCTTCACAACCAATCGCGCTTTATAAGTATGCACTTTCTCATCCATGTCTGTCTTCTTCTTGAAGATCCACTTGCACCCGACTGTCTTACGACCCGGTACATTATCAACCAAATTCCAAACTTGGTTGTCGTACATGGACTGAATCTCGCTGTCCATCGCCTCTTTCCATTTCGCAGACTCTAGGCCTGCCATGGCTTCCTTGTAGCTGCTAGGTTCGTCCAAAATTACTAGTGTACTATCACTAATAAATGTATCCCCTTCAGTAGTAATATGAAAACCATAAAACTGGGGTGGAACACTAGTCCTAGTGGAACGTCGGAGAGGTAAATACTTGTCAACAGGTTCAACAAGAGTTTCCTCCTCAAGTTGATTGCTAGTGTCAGAGGTTCCTTCATCTCTTTAATCTTGAATCTCTTCAAGCTCAATTTGCCTCCCACTGTCTTCTTGGCTTATCAATTCCCTTTCTCAGAAAACTCCTCTTCTAGCAACGAAGACAACATTGTCACTCGGTCTATAGAAAAGATAGCCAAAAGACTTCTGCGGATAGCCGATGAAATAACACTTCTCACTACGAGGTTCTAGCTTGTCATGAGTCTCTCGTCTTACGAAAGCCTCGCAACCCCAAACCTTGATATATGCCAACAAGGGAGCCTTCCCTATCCACATCTCGTGAGGAGTCTTGGAAACCTTCTTGGTGGGAACTAAGTTAAGTATATGGGCGGCAGTCTCTAAGGCATACCCCCAGAAAGCTATTAGTAATGAATTCCGACTTATCATAGAACGAACCATGTCCAACAAGGTCCGATTACGTCTCTCAGCCACACCATTCAATTGTGGCATCCTCGGAGGCGTCAATTGCGAAACAATTCTGCATTCTTTTAGATAGTCGTGAAACTCAAGACTTAGGTACTCTCCTCCTCATTCTGACCGAAGCATCTTGATTTTCCTGCCCATCTGATTCTCCACTTCATTCTTAAACTCTTTGAACTTTTCAAAGGTTTCTGACTTTTGCTTGATTAAGTAGATATATCCATATATGCTATAATCATCTGTAAAAGTCACGTAGAAGCGGCAAGCATCCCTTGTGGTGGATCTAAGGGGCCACACACATCGGTGTGTATGAGATCCAATAAACCCTCACCCCTTTCACAAGTGCCAGTAAAGGGTGACTGGGTCATCTTCCCAAGTAAACAAGGTTCACATGTGTCATTGTCCCTAAGGTCGAATGACTCCAACACTCCATCCTTTTGGAGTTGGGCTATGCGTTTCTTGTTGACATGGCCAAGGCGACAATGCCACAAGCATGCTTTGTCTAGACTAGTAGACGAATCGATATTCAAAACACTATTTCCTAAATTATCAACAATCATCACAGATTCATAAATCCCATTACAAGGTAATGCATTGAAATAAAAGACACCATTCAAATAAACGTTAATAGAACCATTACTATTATCAAAAGAATATCTGAAACCTTGTCTAAACAACCCATGAAATGAAATAATGTTTCTTGCCATATCTGGCGAATAACAACAATTGTCTAAATCTATCCCTAACCCATTGCTCAACACTAAAGAATAAACACCGACTTTGGTCACAGGCGACGATCTTCTGCTTCCCATAAATAGGTTCATCTTTCCGTGTTCCACCTCCCTACTTCTTTTTAGGCCCTGCATATCAGAACAAATGTGGTAACCACACCCTGTATCAAGAACCCATGAAGTAGCAAATGATGAGTTATTAGATTTAATAGAATACATACCTGCAAAGGCGGACTTAATTTTCCCATCTCTTATGTCTTACAGATATTGTGGGCAGCTTCGCTTCCAGTGGCCCTTTTAGTGGCAATAGAAGCACTCTGCTTCTTTGGGATCGGAAGAGGGTTTAGCAGGGCCGAATTTGGTCCCACTAGAGGACAAACCATCACAGGGTTTCCCCTTATGGTGGCTCTTACATGGAGCCTTCCTCTTTTTACCCTTTCCTTGACCTATTGCCATCACAGGAGCGGCCACAGCAGGGGACGATGCAACTGATTTGTCTTTGAGGTTGCTCTCAGCAGCCCTCAAGAGTCCTTGGAGCTTGCTCAAGAAGACCTCCTCCTTGTTCATGTGGTAGGTCATCCTAAACTGGTTGTAGCAGGAGGGCAGGGAGTGGAGGATTATGTCGATAGCCAATTCCTCATCAAACTTAACATTAAGTTTGAGAAGACGATCAACATACCTCTGCACTTTCTACAAATGAGAGGTTAGGGATTCTCCACTCCCCATCTTAGCGGTGATCATGTTAGTAATAATCTCATAGCGCTCTTGCCTCGCGCTCTGGTGATACCTGTCCAGCAAATCCTGATGCATTTCATACAGATACATGTCCTCATAGGACTTTTGGAGTTCGAGGTTCATGGTGGCCAGGATGATGCAGTGAACTT
Source organism: Lactuca serriola (assembly GCF_051521515.1). Classification (NCBI taxonomy): domain Eukaryota; kingdom Viridiplantae; phylum Streptophyta; class Magnoliopsida; order Asterales; family Asteraceae; genus Lactuca; species Lactuca serriola. The sequence goes on along the minus strand of NC_136413.1, from coordinate 38,778,276 downwards.
TCGTAGCATCACGCTCGTGGGCCTCAAAGGCGGCCAACTCTTCAGGAGTAGCAACATCTGGGATGATCTTCTCAAACTTTTCATCGAGGACATATTCTTTGTCCTCGTAGTGTGTGATCATGTGAATATACCTCATCCACTCGTTGAAGTTTGACCCATCAAATGTCACTTTCTGACATAGGTTCATCAACGAGAATGACCCAGAAGCGTTGTTGTTGTTGTTGTTTGCAGACATTTGAAAAATAAAGGAACAAAGTTTGATTAGAAATGAATCCCTAATTAAACACCCAAATGAGAAAGTAGGGCTAGGATCCAACAACATTATTTACAACTTAGAAAGGGATGCCGTATTCTAAAAGTAAATAATTTGAAGGTAAGTGAATGACGATGCACTAATTCTCACCATCAAAAACGAAAAAGCAATTTAGGTTTTAAATGTATAGAAAACTCCTAGATCTTTGAGATTCATTGAACTTTTCAATGGCATGTTTAATCTCGATATGCATTTCAAATTTGTGAATGGGATGCCGAGGATCGCAAACAAATTGTGAATAACCATGCGAATCAACATGGTGCACTCAATGTCTCTATCACCTAATCAATGTGCCGGTAAACCACACACGCTCCATTGATCTATGACAAACATCGAGTCACCCTGCGCTACCAATGTCATCCCCAAATTGATGTGCCGATTAACCACACGCGCTCTATCAACGTTTGACAAGGGTACGAAGTGTAATTCCATGGATTATCAGCATTTTCACATTTTACCCTAAAGAAACTAAGATTGGGAATTTGAAAAACATGTAGTTACTGTGTATCTTACATTATACTTTTAATGAGGAAAGGGTTGCCCTATCCTACCCGTTCGGCTAACGACCCTCCACAAGTCAAGCAAGCGGTAGGTGTGAGTGTACACCCATTAAGCGTCATTTTATAGGCAGCAACCTTATACCCACCTTATAGACTGACTTCGTGAATGAGGCCTACTAACGGTAAGACTAGCATTTTAAGTTATACATATATATATATATATATATATATATATATATATATATATATATTAATTAAGCTTGTAACAATATATAATAGTATAGGGTTGAATTTTAAACTTGTAAAATTCTAAGGGTTTGAAATTTAAATTATTCAAAATTAAACTTTTAATCACAAAATTCAAATTTCAAAACTTGAGGGCAAGTTTTGAACTTTTCAAAACACAAGGGATCAAATAAAAAATAATTCAAATTAAACAATTAATTTCATAATTATCTATATTTGACCTAATCTTATTTTAGTCATTAGATAATTACCAAATAACTTTAAATAATCCATATTTATCATATAAACAACCAATATTTAAAAGATTTGAAATTATCTATTGTTTTGGCAAGGATACTCATTTAATTAAGATAAAATTCGGATTTTAACTTCATAAAACAATTTAAGCATGAAATCCAAGTCAAAATAGCAGCTAAATCCCAAAATACTCTCTGTCTGATGCACAAACTCGTCGAGTCAGACCTGGACTCGCCGAGTAGAGCCAACTCGCCGAGTCCAGATACTGACTCGCCGAGTTGTGTCGGGCAGAGGCAAAAAAAACTCGATTTTTAGCAAAAAAAATAGTTAAGCATCACATACAACTGAAACCAATCAAGGCTCTGATACCACTGATGGGTTTTATGCATAAGAAACATTCCTATGTGCTCATACAAACCCTAATGCTTGGATTTAGGTTTCTCTATTGAACATGCTTTGATTCCAAGACTTACAAACCCTAATCTAGCATACAAATAACAAAAACTACATATAGAATCAGATCTAGATGTTTACCTCTTCAAATATTGGCTTAGATCTTCTTCTCTTCTTCTCTTGAGCTTAGAGTCACAAATGTAACTCCTCTAATGGCTTACAAACACCACAAGCAAGAAGGAAACTATATGAGAGAGGTAGGAGGATGCTAAATTCGGCCCTAGGGTTTCCTTGGAAGCAAGTGGTCGAATTTGGGAGCTAGGGGTCCCTATTTATACTGTTGGATACTAGGGTTTCAGTCTAAACCCTAATGGACAGCTTATTGACCAAGCAGCCCATGGAACCTTATGGATTAAGGCTTATGGACGAAATTTTGATGGATTCCCATCACAATTTCGTTCTCCCTTTGACCCATTAGGTTTCCCAGCCCATATATTCAACTATGAAACATTTAACAGTTTATACCCCTTTATTTAATTAATCTCTTTTAGTCACTAAATTAATTCTCAATTAATTTATGACTAATACTAATTAAATAATATGATTTCTCCTTTAATATATTATTCTTATAATATATTAACAAATCATAAAATCCTCTCTCTCTCCATAAATTACCTTGTCAAGTTGCTTTGGTGAAGGCAACCTAAAAGGACCATGCACAATCGGGTCAAGTACATACCAAATATAGTTACGGGTTAGACACTATTCCAACAGTTAGTACTAGTTAGACAGTGGTAGGATAGCCTGATTAGGTTATGCCTGATTATATGAGCTTATATCGCATGCTAGTGCAGATTCTTGATATGTGAATATGATTGCTTGCTTATGTTATGGTTAGATTTTCCTTTTGTCTGAATGCTACTTGCTTTGTGCTTTGTGGGACTCTGAGTGATGGGAGTTAGCCATTAGGTGAATATTCCAAGTCACATGTGATCAGGGTTGAATAATCTCAGAGTGCTGGATTTGGCCCTATTGCGCAGCTCTTGTTTGAGTCCAACCCCTGTAGGGACGGGTCCTTTACTCGAAGGATTATCTGAGCCTCGTCACATGTGATGGTATTCAAGTAATGGCTAATTGGCATTATGAGGATACCTTCAGTAGCTAAGGACTGGGTTTGGGTTGGAGTTTTCCTTAGGGTAAGCCTAGGATGAGTTTAGTGCTGGGAGCAGTAGTGGTAGTGAAAGGGACTTGGTGGAGTCGAAGCAACTCTTGAGGAAAGTACGGATATATGTGGAAGGTAGTATGGGCCCGTACTACTGAAAGCAGAGGATCCGTACTCGATTCAAGAGGGGCCGAGATAAAATCGGGGAACTTGTAGTGCGTGTGTGATCCCTCGGAAGGGATGTGGGTTCTGATGGTTGTTGTGGCATGTTTTCAGCATGGTGACGTTACGTAAGAGATCGGTGGGCGGATCAGGCGCCGGAGAGGGATCATAATTGGGTTCAGGGGTCGAGCAGCTCAAGGAGCGGATGAGGGAGTTTGTATCAGCTGAGATTACGTGCATTATTCTAGACCACACTCTTGTGATCTTTGGTACAGTCAAGGAGGGCATAATGGAGATTTTGGATGAGAGACTGGGAGCCTTCCGCACTAAGATGATGGCCATGATGGGAGCATGTACATTGGCATTTCGATAGTTTAGATCCTGTGGAGCTCCAGATTATCATGGGGCTAGGGACCCCATTGCTAGCAACAGATGGTTGGCTGATGTCGCCAACGCCTTTCGTTCTAGCCGGTGTCCTGAGGGGGACAAGGTCAGACTAGCCTCCTGCCTTTTGAAGGACAGAGCGTGTGATTGGTGGGAAGAGGTAGAACATGCTATGAGGGATGATGCCGCGTTGGACGCGATGACATGGAGTGACTTCTCGACCAGGTTCAGGGCCGAGTTCGCACCGGTGATCGAGGTGCAGTAGCTAGCACGAGAGTTTCAGGATTTGTGACAGACGACTAAGACTGTGGCGGAGATCACCGCCAAGTTCAGGGAGAGAGCCCTTATGGTTCCACAGTATGTGGTGGATGAGGAGATGAAGAAGGATCGGTACCACGAGATGTTGAGGAGTGATATCATCCAGTTTGTGAGTCGGTCCAGTTGCAAGACGCTGGAAGATATGATTGCTCGAGCCAGGGAGAGAGAGATTGATCTAGAGACAGAGAAGAAGAGGAAGTTGGCAGAGGTTTAGGTATCTATAGGTTCGGGCAAGAGGCCCAAGTCATCAGATTCTAGGTTGAGAGGTCATCAGGACCTGGGCCAATGTGGCAAGTGTGGCAGGGTGCATGAGGGTGCATGTAGGAGCGGCAGTGGTGGTGATTCAGGCTGCTTCAAGTGCGGCCGGATTGGTCATTTTAGCAGAGATTATACTGCTACCACCACCCAGGGATCAAACCTGATATGTTTCCATTACAGTCAGAGGGGCCACAAGAAGGCCCAATGTCCGAGTTTTCTTTCAGCAGGATAGGTGATGACACCTGCCCCTGCAACCTTGAGGATCACTGACGACCATCTGGGCTGGGCAGAGGCACTTGCGGCGAGGAGCAAGGTGTATCAGTTGTTTTTAGAGGAGGCGTGAGCAGCCCGATGTGTCAGGTGCGTACCTTTCATTTCTTTGTAAGATTATGTTATGATTTTATTGTTGTGGTTCTACAACAATAGTGGTAAAGGTATTTTTGTATTTGGTAGCCTGCTTGTGATAGAGTTTAGTTATGTGGGCGAGGCCCGTATCTCCCAGTTAGTCGGATAGTCGTAGCATTCATTAGCAGTTTAGTTAGAGGTATGTGGGCGAGGCTCGTATCTCCCAGTTAGCCGGATAAAGATCAAGAAAGGATAGTAGCTTGGGATTCGAGGAGGAGTGGGCCTGCATAGCCCTACATAGGTGAGTCCTGCGGGTGAGTCCGCTCCAAAATATAGTTGGGTGAGACTCGTGGGTGAGGCCCGTGTACATATAGCAGCAGGTGGACCTGGTAGAGACCTTAGGGTTAAGGTAGGGGATCGAGGATCCCATATTTTCTAGAGCCATAGTGGCTAGGTTGGTAGAGCAGTTCAGGTAGTCGTAGTATCTTCAGAAGTCGCTGAGAGCGACTGAGAGATTGTTCTTGCGTTCGGGAATCGGTGAGGGACCGGTATTTCGGGTAATGGTAGATCAGTTGGGACCAGGGTGGTCTCGGTTCATCTGGAAGACGGATCAGGGTCAGCAGGATTTCAGGCAGGAATAACGATAAGGGATTTCGTGCGTAGAGCAGCGAGCTGATGAGGAGATGCTAAGTCGTTCACAACGGGATTAAATAATCTCATAGTGATTGATTTGGAGGCAGTGCTAGTGTGTCAGGCACCTACTTTGGAGGCAGCTATCTGGCCTGCCAAGTCGGTTGAGGAGATGATCAAGGGAAGAGCCGCCAACAAGAACGAGGTTGGCAAAAAGAGGAAGTTTGAGGGGTCTGCGAAGCCCGATGAGAGAAGCAAATCCAGTACCAGGAAGTTTAGAGGAGGAGGTAGTGAAGAAAGATGGTGCGAGAAGTGCAAAAAGAAACACTCTGGAAAATGCGGTGAGGAAGTAACTTGTTTCAAGTGTGGGAAGCATGGGCATTATGCCAACGAGTGTAAATTCAATAAAAGGGTGTGTTACGAATGTAATGAGGAAGGGCACTTCAAGCAAGATTTCCCAAAGAGAGAGGGGGCTACAAAGCCAAATGTGCCGCCAAAGCCAAAGGTGAGAGCATTTCAAATGATCCTTCACGGAGCAGATGACAATGCGAGGATTCAGGAGTGACGGCTTGACATCCAAGGATCGAGTTATGAAGTAGCCATAGAATCGTATGATGTAGCCTGTTAGAGGCATAGTCTAGGGTGAACTTGAACACCTATGTAATAGTTTCAAGGAATAATAAAAAAAACCTTCGTTTTTATATTTGACGTGTTAAGCTGTTATGTGATTTTCTTGTGTGGTGACTTGGAAAACTGCGGGACAATACTTGAGACAAGTATGAGTAGGTGTGAATGGTAGTAGAGGCCTATACTACCGGAAGAACATGACTCACACTTGGATCAGGGAAAGTCACAAGGTTACCAAGAATCTAGTAACTGATTCTGTTTTATTCAAGTATGTCATTACCATCGTTTCGGTAATGACTAAAAAGATTGTTGATATTCCGACCCTAGTGGTCATATCGAATTGAGTCCGACTACGATGAGTATATTGCGTGGTTCAGGGAACCAAGTTCGATGTAGCGTCCGACTTAAACCAAACAACTGAAATCAAAGCGATCAATAGAAGTATCGCGTTCGTTGTTAAAGAAGTTGGTAGCTAGAAACGCTACATGTTAAAGTGTGATTATATCACATTAGAACATGAAGGAAGGCATAGTCTGTTTTAGAATTTAACTCTAAGAGACCTGAGTCTAAAGTGCATCACATGATGATAGGTCATAATTTGGAGTCTAGCCTGAGGTAGAGAGTAGGTGCACGATTGAGTACTGCTTACACTCAATGAGTCTAAGAGATAGACTTGAAGCAATATAGAAGTTATAATTATTACCTAGGATGAAGAGATGATGTATGGAGTCATTATACAAGCCCTGTTTCGTTGATGATTCCGGGACGTAATCATCCTAAAGGGGAGATAATTGTAACGCCCGCAGATCCGGGCTAGTCAATTTAGAGGCAATAGGGGTCGAAAACGACTTTTCGACAAAAAGATTATTTAGAATAAATAATCTTAACCAAGTTGTAGAATATGTCACAAGGTTTCCGTACATATAAAGAACGCCGAAATCCGAGTTATAACGAAGAAGTTATGACCCGTCGAAGTTTCGCGTCGGAACCGGCACTGCACCGAGAAGCGTAAATAGTAAATTTATGATAGAGCGAGATTTAGCCTTAGCGCTCTAAACAAAAGTCGTAGAATATGTTAAACTAAGAACATCGATAAAAAGAACGCCCAAATCTGACTTCGTATGAAGAAGTTATGATTTTTCGAAGTTTCGGATTAGCGGTGTACAGCCCGAAATTCGAATTTTAGATCGATTGATTTTTAGCCGACACAACCTAAATGAGAATCAAAGATCTCGGTATTAGTAGCGTAACGATAAAAAGACAGACAAAAATGGACATCAGATGAAGAAGTTATGAGATTTTAACGGACCAATCCTGTCCCGGCTTGTTAAAAATATAACTTTAAAAATAAATTCAAAATTAGCCGACGGAGTCTAAACGAAAGTTGTAGGGTACGTTCCCGCCTACGCGTGGATATAAAGAACGTCAAAAACGGAGTTCGTATGAACGAGTTATAAAATATAATAGCATATTTACGTATTAAAATAAATTATAAATCATATATACGTATACATATATATATATATATATATATATATATATATATATATATATATATATATATATATATATATATATATATACAAATTTATATATCATTAGAAAGGTATCGACGATGCGGTCATTATAAGACTATGGTTGAGTATTTCCGATATTAGTTTAGTACAAAAATCGTTAAATCTATTTAAAATAGTACTATAAAGGGGTGTTTAGTCGTTTATATAACTATAAGGTCATTAAGTAATTATGGAGGTTAGTTTTTGTAAATTCAATTACTATAAATAAGAGGCTTAGGCTGTCATATTTCTTGCACCATTCTCTTGATTCAAAAGTCTTTCTCTCCTTATCCCTCGAGCATTTCGGTCCCTCGTGATTCGACTTCTCTTTCTGTAGTTTTAGTATAGTAAGGTGAGCGCTGAAGCGATGCACGAATCTTTCTTAGAAAGATTCAGCGACGAAGTTCTGGCCCTGCAGAGCCCGAATCCTAGCTAAAATCCCCTTGTAAGTTTCGTCGAAGGAAATTATGTAAACGAAGCGTTGTCCGAATACCGAGTCACCACCTTCTCAAGTGAGTGCATAGTTACTTTCATCTTACACATAGATATAAAGTATTTAATATATATTACGTGTTGTGAGTGCATAGTTACTTTCATCTTACACATAGATATAAAGTATTTAATATATATTACGTGTTGTGAGTGCATAGTTACTTTCATCTTACACATAGATATGAAGTATTTAATATATATTACGTGTTGTGAGTGCATAGTTACTTTCATCTTACACATAGATATGAAGTATTTAATATATATTACGTGTTGTGAGTGCATAGTTACTTTCATCTTACACATAGATATGAAGTATTTAATATATATTACGTGTTGTGAGTGCATAGTTACTTTCATCTTACACATAGATATGAAGTATTTAATATATATTACGTGTTGTAAGTGCATGGTCCCTTTCATCTTTCACATAGATATGAAGTATTTTATTATAAATTACGTGCTATGTGTGCATATTGTCTAAATACTTGTTGTCTATGCTGGTGAAAGATTTTTATACATGTTTTAAATGATGTAAACTGTATAAAGTATTTTATATCTACAAAATATGTTGGGTAAAACATGGGTAGATGAATGATGAGGGATAAAAGTTGAAATAGAGGAACATTAGTAGCATGGACCTAGTGCCCTATAGGTATACACTGGCAGCAGTGGACCTAGTACCCTATAGATGAGCACTGGCAGCTGCGCCACAACCCGTAGATGTTTTAGATCTACGGTAAACGTCCTAGCAGCTGCGCTCTAAGGACAGTATCGGCAGCTGCGCCTAATAGGGAGCCTTATAACCATGACAGTGGCGTTAAAAGGTCAATACCGGCAGAAGCGCCTCATAGGAAATGTCCCAATTCTGGCAGTTGTGCCTAAGTGACAAGATTAGCAGCTGCGCTTGACCAAAGTGTCATTGGCAACAATGGACTTCATGTTGTTTCCTTAGGATGATCCTTAGGAATGAATGAATGAGAAATAGCTGGTTCTTAGGGTAGATCCTTAAGAATAAAGAAGATAATGGGGATGGGTAATTGGGTTGATTGTTTGATTGTTAAAACATAATAATTATATTATTGTGGGTTGAAAACCCTATGTACTCACTAGGTTTCCCAACCTGAACCACTCAGTTTATTTGTATCACAGGTGTCGATATGAAGTCACATTACACTGAGAGATTTAAAAGAGATGTAGATCATTAGTGTAAATAAATGTAAGTTCTGTTTATGCTTATGTCTCTGTATTGACGATGACATCCCAAATGTTTTTAAAAGTGAATAAAAATATATTTCTTTAGAAATGCTTTGATAACACGATTATCATGTTTTTCTAGGAACAAATTCCGCAACATTTTTATTAAAAGAAGTACTCTGATTTTTATAAAGCATAAACAAAATTGGTCTTTTCTGGTCGCGAAAATGGGGATGTCACAGTATAGGAGTTCAGTAGAGAATGTTTTCTTTATGTGCTAGCATGTCATTTGATTGCATGTATGTGTATAGCGGGCGAGGCCCAAAGATAGGCAGGGCCTAAGAGAGACAGATCTGTATACCGAGCAGGGCTCGATGTCAGGCGGGGCCTGATGTCGGGTAAGGCCAGATGCAGCGTGTGGGGGCCCAGTATGTGGTTATGTGTATATGGTTATGCACCTGTGGCATGTGGTAGGTTGGGGAACTTGCTAAGCTTCGTGCTTACAGTTTTCAGTCTTGGTTTCAAGTACTTCCGGTAGTGGATGGAAGAGTTATGGATGATCGCATGGCACACACCAAGAAGTTTTAGCCAGGGATTTTTTTATTCTGATAATTAGAACATGTTTTGAAATGATACTCTACTTTGATTTATTTGTCTTTATACTTACGGTTTATTTAATGTTTTAAAAAAAAATTGGTCTTGATTTTTGGGATGTTACATATTAAACTTAAATCATCATTCAAACTAGTTAAAAATATCCAAAACTATTTTTTTATAATACTTGAAATTTTATCAAATAAGTGGTTTATAAAGTAATTAACAATAGTAGTATTTAAAAATAACATAAAGTTACAAATTACATTACCTAATCTTATAAAAATTTGTCAAATAAGTTATTTCTAAATTAGTTAATCACAGTGTTAAAGATAACAATAAATGGAGAATCGTATTTAGTTTTATTTCCATGCCGACAACAAGTAACAACTATTAAATGTAGGGGTGTAAACCAGTCCAGAATCGAAAAACCGGATTTCGGGTATTATAGGAACCGAGAACGAAGCAAATACTACTAACCGGTTCCAACCGCTTCCGATTCCGACTCAATTCAGTTATATTAGAAAGTGTGTTAACTAAGAAGGTGTTAGGTATCGGAACCTGTAATGCCCACGTTTCCTGCAAGACATTAATAAAATGTGTAATTGACATTGGTCAACAATTGTAATCTTAACATAAAGAAATAAAAGGAAATTGTTTGAATCTATGTTATGAATGTGTTTATATTTTGTGTAAATAATATTAGGTGAAAACTTAATAAATAAGGCTAAAGCAAAAACTAAAATAAAATATCTATTAGTATACATAGTATTGTTAAAAGTTGAAGTAGTCATGATGATGATTTTAGGGATATAAGGAGCGCAAAAATCTGACTTCGTATGAAAAAGTTATGATTCATTGAAGTTTTGCATTCAATCCGATATGACACTGAGCGTCGTCAATAGTGAATCAGAGATATGTTTCTTATGAGCCTAAGTAATCTAAATAAAAGTCGTAGTAATCGTAAAAATGAACTCGTGCATATAGAAAACATCCAAAATTTGATTTCATATGAGGAAGTTATGATTTTTCAAAGTTTCAGCACAACTGTGTTAACACAAAAATCAAAATTTAGATCAGTTAATTTTTAGCAGAAACAATCTAAACGAGAATTGAAGACCTCGTGATGATGAGTTTGTCGATATAAAGATAGTCGAAAACGAAGTCCATATGAAGAAGTTATGAATTTTACACGGTTATTTGTAGCGTAATCTTCATAGAATGTTAAATTTAAGATCTGTTGAGAACTAGCCAACAGAGTCTAAACGAAAGTTATAGTACTCGGGAATACCTACGCGTCGATATAGAGAACGTTGAAAATGAATGAGTGAGATATGAATTTTTAAAGATACAACTCGTACCTATCCCTTCTGCAACGTAGCTCCCCCCATTGATTGCCACATGTATGTCATCTAGAGGAGGAGTACCAGACACAATAGGGCGCGGCGCGCCCCTATCTTGGTGTGGTGCACATCGAGCAAAAATTTCCCTATAAATTGAATTGCAACGCTTTTACTTCTCTCACACCTTCCAACTTTCTCTCTCGAGTTTCACTCAACTTTAGTCCAATTTTATCTTAGATTTAAGTTCTTGGCAAAGCCCTGAGATCCCTGAGAGCTCGATAATTAAGAGCTATCGAGTCGGAGTACTGACAGTGTAATTTTCGGACTTTTGTCAAGAAAATCTATATAAGTTAAGTTACTCTTATATTACTTTCAGTGTAGCTTATTTTTATATTAATATTCGTTGTTATGAATTTATATATAAGATTTATCATTGATTCCAAGTTATTATACAGATTGATCTACTTACGAGGCTGATCTCTAGACTAGATTTAGCAAGGTGTTTAAAGTGGGATTTCCAAACAGTATACTATGTATATCAAATGGATCCTACCTATGATATAATCTTACATGGTTGCTCCTTACTTGATAAATCTTGATGTAGACATTAAGATTGTTGAGGAATCTTGACTATCGTTAGTCATAAGAAATAATAAAGTAAGACTTAGTGATATGATCCTAGGTCACGTCAAAGAAAAAGCTAGGTGTTGAAGCGGAGCATTACCAAACTTTCCAGTCATCCACTTTATCAAGTGAGTTTACTTTCAGCTTACACATAAATATAAAGTATTTAGAAGATTAAATTCTATGTGTGCCTATCATCTGAAATTACTTGGTATTTCGTGATATATAATATGGTTTTACTAGCTTTAATCGTATATGTATTTTCATATATGTATGTATGTATATATATATATATATATATATATATATATATATAATATTGGGTAGTGATGAGTAATGAAAGATGAAATGATGAGATGATGATGAGATGCCTTTATTATTGATGAACCAGTCATCTAGCAGAGTATAAATGATGACAATAGACTATTCTAGACAGTCCAGTGGAATGCTGGCAGGCTCGCAACATGTAGGTGTTAATGAACTATTTGTTCAGTTGATACTCTACCCCTATGGTTTCCTTATTGGCATATAGTGCTAATGGAATCCCCCTCCCCCCCCCCCCCCCCCCAAGCAATATTATTTACCTGTTGTGAAATATATAATTAAAGAGCTTAATTAATATGGGTTGAAAACCATATCTACTCACCACGCTCCCAAACCTAACTCACTCAATTTCTTTGTATCGCAGATAGCAGTACGAAGGCCCAATGATGATGAGTGATTTGAGGAGTTTGTAAGCCATAATATAATAAATTGTTCTAAGGCATGATCGAACATGTTTATGCCTATGTATCTGTATCAAATGATGACATCCCAAGGTTTTTAAATATAAATGAAAAAAATTTCTTCAGAAATACATTATGTTTTGGGAAAAAAATTCTACAGTAAGTTTTATACCTTGAATTAAATAAGCATAAATAATTTTTTTTAAATTGACCCTGAAAATGAGGATGTCACAGAACCAGCCTGAACCTGACCGGAATTAAAAGAACCAGAAACCAAAAATAATGGATTGGGGAGAATCGGGAACTGGACCAAATACCACTAATCGATTACAACCGGTTCCGGTTCCAATTATGGTTTGTTTTTTCGGTTTAAAAATTTCACCCCTAATTAAATGATATGATTTTAATAGATGTTATATATAATGGAAAAATGACTTAGGAGAGTAATTATCTTTTAGTTTTGTTTACATATGGGTAACATTTTATTTCTTACACACTATAAGGTAACTAACTTGTTTAATGTGTCCACATCTAACAGCTCTTACCGGATATCTTAGGTTACTCCTTATATGACATATATGTAACATATATGTGACATATACATGGCATGTATATGGATAAGAAGAATGGAAAATGACTTAGGGGAGTAATTATCTTTTAGTTTTGTTTACATATGGGTAACATTTTATTTTTTGTATACCATAAGGTAACTAATTTGTTTATCATGTTAATATATTACCAATATTATCGATTATCTTTGGTTATTGCTTATGTAGCAGATACATGGCATGTACGTGCACAAAGAAACCACATGTGTACATTATAAAAGGGTGCCATTATTTAGGTCATTAATTAAGCCCCAGGATGAGATGAAGATGGAATAAGACAATTTGGACTCAATTATGGAAAGAGTCATGAAAACGAAGACATGGTTGGGTTTACTAATAATGATTGTGAAAGTGACATCATTAGTAGCAACCAAGGTGATGACATGTCAATCCATTTCGCATGGGAATTTTATGAAGAAGCTTACGAGACTTCATATCATGCCTATCAGTGTCAATCACTTTGCATGTGGATAACAAGTTGACAATTTCCTTGATCTATTGTTCCCTCTATTTCACAATTAGAAAATCCCATTTTTTGCACAAATTTTAGCCTTTAACATGCATATACTTGATCCAATTGTAAAAAAACTAATACATTTTCTATAAAGCATCATTTGTAATGGCCAGAACAATGCCACAACTAGCTGATAAGCTAGTTTATTGTTTGAGGTTTTTTATGTTGTAGTGTTTGTACCAAAAAGTAGCTTATAAGCTAGCTTTTTGAAAAGCTATTTAGACTAGCTTTTTAGGAGCTTTTTAAAAATTTTCCAAATACACCTCTTAATTAATTATAGAAACACATACTCTTACATGTTCTTTTATGTAATTTTATATATTTCAGCTAGCTTTTCAGCTAGTTTTACCAAACGTTATTTTTTATCAGCTAGCTTTTTATTTAACACCTAGCTTTTCAGCTAACAGCTAGCTTTTCAGTTAGTACGCCAAACAGAACCTAAGTGAAGTCAAGGCATCCTTTTAGTTTCTTTTGAAGTAATCCATAATGTATCGGGGCTTTATGGCTTTCACAACAAAAGTGTCTCACATAAAATAATTACAACATAACAACCCCACTAATGAAAGCGAACTAGGCTAGTGTAATACAAAAGAGTAATCAAAGATTTGAATTATGAATAACTATATAAATGGTATTAAAAGTAGTATCGGTAAGATGTGAACACATTAAACAAGTAGTTATCTTATGGTGTACAAAAATTAAAATGTTATCCATATGTGAACAAAACTAAAAGATAATTACCTTTCTAAGTCATTTTCACTTTTTTTTGTTCATGTATATGCCACATAGGCAGTAACCTAAAATAACCGGTAATATTGTTTAGATGTTAACATAGTAAACAAGGTAGTTACCGTTTGGTGTATAAATATAAAATGCTACCCATATATAAACAAAACTCAAAGCTAATTACCCTCTTAAGCTATTTTCCGTGTTATAACATGTGGTTCAAAATTATTACAATTTTATATAACAAAATATTATAATAAAGTATCCTTTTTATAACTAATATCAAAAACATAATTATTTTCAACATATACGTACCATATATTGGCTATATATATTTAGGTTCCGTTTGATGAGTCTACTATTCATAAAAATCTTACAGAATTCAATGACAGTTTACATAGTAATACTTGTTGAAATGATGATCATCTTCGTACGGAAACTTACCGTACGATGGCATTGTGTATAGATCATATTTTTTCTTACAGATTAAATTTCCAAACTTTTTAAAGCTATCCACTTACATTATTATAATTAACCAAATCTAATCTGATACTGTAAAGTCTATTTTCCTTACTTTAATTTTTTCATTGTATCACATAAAAGATTCTAATAAATTTAATTTCTAAGTATTTTTATCTTAAAGTTTAATATTAACCAATAGCAACTTGTTCAATTCTTTTCTTATTTTGCGTTTAGAAACTGCTTCTGTCCCAACATTGAATCTGAAGTTGTCTTGTTGGTGGAAATTGTGGTTTTTTTTCCCTGCTGCTTTAACGGTTTCTTGGTAGCAACATTAATGGAATACGTTTACCCTTTGACTATAGATTAATTGAATTATGTTGAAGGGAAAATGGAGGATTCAAATTTAAGGGTGTACAACTAAAATAATATAACATAATAAATATTAAAAAAAAAATGATTTTAGATCGGGTCATAACTATACCATTATACATGACAATTATAATGATATAATAATTGTTACAAAATCATAATCATCTCTAACATTAATATACAAAATTAACCAAATTATTAATGAACACCGTGTACAAACTAAACTAATAAACAAACATATATTTGATACTGTCTTAAATTTTTTCTAAAAATTTTAAACATCGCTATAAACTAAATAAATTATCAAATAAACTAATATATTATTGGCAATTGATGAAAGTTTGGATACATAAAACTTTATTTTCTTCGTACTTTAAATACGATGGGCAACATTGCTTTCTATACTTTATCATTTTATAGACTTTGACTTTGGCTATAGTAACGTTTTTTTATATAATAATTATATCTAAATCTACACACAAACACAATTACACGCTAAGTACTAGAGAGAGTGAATAAGCGAGACCTGAAAATAGAAGAGAGTAGAGAGAGATGAGAGTGGACAATGGAGAAGCAACGCTTCGATTCCAGTCGTTGGGGACGGAAAGCGACAGAAGGTGGCGGAGATGGACAGAAAACGGCAAGTAAGGCCAGAACCGTCGAACCAACTGACTTGTTTTACTGATGGAGAGGATCGGCAAATCAAAGGCACCAAGGTCGAAGTTAATAACCGATCGGCGAAGCTACGTGAACACACCAGCTTCCGGAGACAACTAATAAATTGTTGGCGAATAGAGGTTGAATGGCGGCGCCGTTGACCGAAAAAAATGTAAATTTTGTTTTTTAAGGGCTGGCATTTCAGTGTTCTTTACTAATACTTTACATGATTTGTAAGATTTTAAAGAGATTATATTTATAAAAAGTTTTTTTTATTACCCAGCTAATTACTCGTATGTTACTAAATTTATAAATTCATAAGATGTTAGAAAATTTCTAGATTGTTTCATGTTGCCTCACAAAGTGGTGATTTCCATCGGTATCCCTCCCAAATTTACCATATAATCTGCAAAGAGAAGTAAATAACAAGGGGTGTCATGGACACCCTTTAGTTCAAAGTAGGCTCGCCTATGATTATGTTTCATGCATTAATGTCCTATATTCATGGACTCCCAACCTAATTTTGAAAACCGTTTGGATTAATCAACCAAACACATATACAAACCCTCATTGGAGTTTTATTCTCCTTGAACTCTTGCATATTATGTTTACATTAGGCCTAAAATGTGACAACCAAGATCAAACCACCGTTAGGAAATAGTAAAAATAGATAAATGTAATAGTTTAGTATCGTAATGTTTGATTTTATGAATAAATATAATCAAATATAATGTTACATTTAGAAGTAATTCGACGTTTAGACTAAGAAAATAAGTGTCCAAAAAATTATACCGTCTTTTAAAAAGGTTGATATATTCGGAAAGTACTCGTCGACGTGGTTCCAATGACATAAAATTGATAAAAATCAAACAATAGCAGAGAACCGACCCGAGATCTAACTTATTCAAACTCAATCAAAATTCCAAAGCAATACAAATTTCCGATATCCACTTTAAGTGGCAGAAGATAACATACCCGCAAACATCTGAAGGAATCATGACCACATCCTCCTAAGTTACCTCGACCATCCTGAGGACATGGTGAAACACTCCCTTCAGATCCCATTAACGGGAACTAGCAGTAGGATCCTCCTTCCTGATGGATTCTAGGGATCTATAGGCTTTGGGATCCAAATGAGCCCCTAACTGCCCCGCAACAATTCCGACCCGAAAGGCATCGAGACTACTATCGAGAGCTCCCAAAAACCTTGGATGAACGAAAAACCATCGTGGTCCATTCCAAAACTCTGCAAGTAATCTCCGATGAGATGAATTCCCGCGATCGTGCATCGATTGGCCCAGGTCCTATTCCTGAGCCGCAGCCAGAATCTGGATCCCATTCCTGAGTGCTCCAAATCATTCTCCCGCTCTTGGGCTCTAGAAATCATATCATTCAGGGTCACGTACCCTGACACACTCACCAGCTCAATCATCCACTGATGAATTGCAGTAGCTGAAGCAACCTCTGCCCTAAACCAGGCTACAAACTACTCCCAGTACATAGTCTCCAATCCCGAAAGCGCAATAGATCGCACATTAATCTTTGTCGCCCGATACAAGAGATCCAAGGCGAACCGGACCTTAGCTCCTATGGGTAGGGACTAGTGCGGAAAACACTTTCCATCTCCTTAATCCAATCCGAACTCAAAACCCTGGCAGTCCTTCCACTAGCTGGCTCACCACCAGAGCCGGGACCAAACCCTGGTCCTTCCCCATGTGTGCTCATCCTCATCTAGCAAAGCAGCTATCCCCACGATCAGAGCATAAATAAGAATTCTCCTTCCCATACTATATGATTTATTGAAGACAATTGAATAGAATTCTTAATTATGTGGTGTTTCTATTATTAGTGTTAATAGCTAGCAAGAAATTACAAAGACAAAACTAGAAAAGGGTTAACAATCCGACCAACCCATCTATCCAAAACATTATTATTTCTATTGACAAACCAATTAAATGAAAATTTTATAATTTCTTCAAAGATGATATTACGCTTTAGGATTTCATCTTTAAAGATAAGATCATTACAAAATCTCAAAATCCGCCATAAAGTGACATGCACAACAGATTCTAGAAGCATACGAACATTAGGACCGCCATGAAGATCATATATCCATCTGAAAATTTCCTTCACTGCCACCCAAATATGATTTTGTTTGTCAAGCCATTTAAAAATATTCCTCCAAATCGATGAAACTAAAACATGATCTAAGCACTCCACAACCATCGAACAAATAGGTCACATAATAGACTCCACTTCAGTACCTTTATGACTAAGATTCCAATGTGTATGAAGCCGATTCAAATGAGCTCTCCAAATGAAAATATTAACTTTCCTTGGAACACATCGATTCTACCTCATAGTCATATCCACCTCGGGAAGACGCATTTTGTCAACTATCTTCCTCATGTCACAAACCGTGAAAAACTCCATGTCTTCCAACGCCCATCTTCATTTATTTGTATCATAAGACGCATGAAAATCACTAATAAGCAAGAGAAGATTATTCATTCGAAGTTGTTCCTCCCCACCCCAATGGGGGGCCACCAATTCCAAGCACCATTTGGACCAAGTATGTCGAGCACAGAGCAATCACAATACAACTCGAGATCATATAATAATCTCTTAAATATACTTCTCAAGGGAGTATCTTCATCCAAACTTCTAACCATAATTTTGATTATCTACCATATCCAACCACCCTTCTTAAAACATTATAAGGAAGAATACCACTTTCATGCATAGTATTAATAGAAGCCACAGTCCTAGCCCAAATTCTACCTTCATGAGCATACTTACCGAAGCCATCCCAAAATAAATAAATAAATAAAATGAAGTTGGCACTTTGATTTTTGGGCTTTAGAAAAATTGAATGTATATCGAGTTGGTTTTTCTTTATACAAAAACCAATCAAAAATGTATGAACTATAATCCCCAGATGATGTGTTGATGATTTTAGTGTCACCGTGTCATTTTATGTATTTGTGTAATGCCCTGTTCTGAATTGACTCCTAGTCTAAGGCTGTGGCCCGAAGGTCGATCATTATAAGAATTATGTCTTTGAGAAGGTAAGATCTAGGTCCACTTGGGTGCGGGTGATGTATTAAAAGTGATACGGGTGTTCGGTTCGTGTTTTGGAGCCTAGGGGTATTTCGGTGAAGTGGCAGTTCGGGCTTTTGTGGAAAATGGGTCTTTGTTCGGAAGGTTTCAAGAAAGGTATGAGTTAATAGAAGTGTAGGGCTTCTCGTTACCTTTCCATGGATAGGGGTGTTCGTTTGGATGGATCGGTTTGATCCAATCCAATCAAGTAAATCCAAATTCATTTTGGTTTTCAAAACATGGATCCGAATTGTCCAAACTAAATTCAAATCCGATTTGATCTGATCCAATTACAATTCGGTTGGATCGGTTTTTATAATTCGATTTTAATAAACCGGAATATTTTAAAACGACATATAATTATAATATTACTCAACTTTACACAAGAAGCAAAAACAAATAATTTAGTTGTGATTGAAAATTTATGAAAAAAACTAATAAAAAGATATATTACAGTTAAATATTTTATACATACAAAACTTTCGAGAGAATGCATATTAATGTTTTTTTTATCGGGTGAAACGTTTTGAACCTATTTGAAAAAATAAATTACAAAATTAATAAATAATTATAGATATATATTATAAATAGATAACTAATAAATGTTTGTTCGGTTTTTTTGGACTATTCGGTTTTATTTTATAAACAAAAACCAACCCGAAATCCAAAATAATAATTCGGTTTTGTTGAAAACCAATTCAAAAATCCGAATATCCGAACCAAATAGTCCAATCCAAATTGTCCAATTGGATAATTCGGTTTTATCCAAATAGTGAACAGCCCTATCCGTGGATATAAGGATCGTCGGAATCGGGTTTAGAACGAATAAGTTGTTGCCTTCGGAAGTTTTGTGGTTTTCAGGAGTACGTTGGGCTTACTGACCAGGATGGTCGTGAATGTTCCCAGGAGTACATTGGGCGTACTCAAGTCATATCAGAACCCTATTTTAGGGTCTTGGACCCTATTTAAGCTCCTTATCTCATAACCTAACCCTAATATTTTCAGCCTCCACCCTCTAAAACCCTAAAAATTATCATATATCATTCATGGTGACATTTTGAGCTTATGAGTCCATTTTTGGGATGTTTGGCCCATTTTCAAGAAGATGGAGCTTGTTGTAAAGATGGGAATCAAGGAGGAGATTATGGATCTGGCCTTTGGGACTCATTCTCAGCTTGAATAAGGTATAAAGCTTTGAACTTGGTCATTCATCTCTTAGATCTACCATTTGTGAGTTTTGTTCATTTTGGTCCCAAGTATGAGATCTAGTGGTCTTGATTTCATTCCAGGAGCTTTTAGTTGCCCCTCTTAGTGTTTCTGAGGTTCAAGGTCCATAAAGTTGGCACCTTCAGAGTTTAAGACCATCTATGTGTTGGATTAGGTGTCTAAGTTCATAACTATTTTGGGATGTACTTAACCCGATCAGCATGGTCCATTTGGGTTGCATGGCATCATGCATTTGGATAGACTAAAATGAAAGAAATAACACTTATGGTTTATTAATATATTATAAGTTCTAATATATTAATAGGATTATTTAATTAGTATTGATCAATAATTAATTTGGAATTAATTAAGTGATTAAAAGAAGACTAATTAAATATATAGGTTGATTGTGTAAATCATCCATACTTGTATAGTGGGCTAATGCTCCATGGATTATCAAGTTGTGCTAAAACCCATAGGATGCTCCATGATGTTTATAGAATCGGTGGGTCATGGAAATGAAAGGTCATGACAATTAGGGTTTACATGGTGTAACCCTAATTGTAGCACATTATATAAGGATCCATATGCTCACTAAAATCGGACACTGAAGCAAGTAAGAAGTGGGCTAGCCGATTTCAAGAGTGTGACATTTCTCTCAAAGTTTATTCCAAGTGCATTTGGTGTTGTGTAAGACATTTGAGGCATCACACTTGGGGTGCTAGGCTCACAAGGTTATCAAGGAATCCAAAGTACTACAAGGTATGTTTTCTTACTATCTTTTATGATTAAAAGTTCCCTTGTATGCTAGATAGGTTAAGAACCTTGGAAAATCAATTTTGCATGTATCATAGATAAAACATAGATCCAAGGTTTCTAGGGTTTCATGTACACCATAGGAGTGTTAGAATGCTCAAAACCCAACACTATGTTGGAGTTTGAGCCATTTCCATGAAATTAGAATGCTATTTGGTCTTATTAGGGGCATGCAAAGTCACCAAGTTAGTGACTTTATGGGTTACTTTAGACATTATGTAGGACTCAGATTTGTGGTTTGGACTTATGACTTAAAGCATTAAGTGCTTAATGGCAAAAGTGAGACTAGAGGGTAGTAAGTTAGGCGTACAATCCAGTACGTGCAGCGTACAATCCATTAAGCGAGTACGCGCAACGTATTGCTGAGTAAGCCCTGCGTACTCAGCCAGGTTGGGTTTCGGACTTTGGGCTTTGGGTTTGGGCCATCTGTTTGGGGCCTAGATTCTTGGACCCTAATCGACCATCATAATGGTTGTGTTCTGGACTAATTGAAGGATTGGATCTTAGGTTAAGGCCCAATAAGGAGCGTGGGCCCAATTTTGAAAATAGGGCCATTCATGGGCCTTTATGGATTTTATGGTTTTGGACTTTGTGTTTTGGGCCCTATTGGGCCATCAGGTTTTGGGGTTGATATTTATTTGTGGAGGCCCATTATGGTTTTGAGCCCAAATTGGAAAATTGGGCCATAAATTGGGTCTTAGGGAATTTTTGGTAATTGGGCCTCGTAGACTATTGGGCTTGGGCCCAATTTGGAAATTGGGCCAGTAAAGGACTTATGGAAATTACAGCGTTGGGCTTTTGTATTGGGATTGGGCCTTAGTTTTGGATCATACTGGGCCTGGGGTAAAATGTTCATTTTACCCTATGCATGGATTAAGGATTATGGTACAGGACCCAATTGCTAATTGGGTATATTGTTTGGTAGTGACAGCTCGGGAAGCTGGCGGGGCAGCAATTAAGGAATTCATGCTGGAAGCTTTTGAAGTGCGAGGTGAGTCTCCTCACCATACCAATGGGTCTAAGGCACCGAGGGCGACCCATTTTATTATATGTGATATGCAAGCTGATTATATGTAAGACCTCAGGGGGTTCCCGAGGCAATAGACTAAGACCAGGTGGGGGTTCCCATGGTAATTAGTCATATGTGTTATGTGGTATGCTAGCCATTATGTGATATGTGGTATGTTAGATATTTTTGTGATATGCGGTGTGCTAGTTGACTCTGTGTTGTTTGCATGGAAGACCTCGGGGGGTTCCCGAGGCAGTGGGATATAAGACCATTTGGGGGGGTTCCCATGGCATTCCAAGCTAAGACCATGTGGGGGTTCCCATGGCAGTGATCTAAGACCATGTGGGGGTTCCCATGGCTTTCCTGGTTAAGACCATGTGGGGGTTCCCATGGCAGTAGGCTAAGACCATGTGGGGGTTCCCATAGCAGTGATCTAAGACAATGTGGGGTTCCCATGGCTTTCCTAGATAAGACTGTGCGGGGTTCCCAGGACAGTGGGCTAAGACCACGTGGGGGTTCCAGTGGCACCCAGTGTAAGACCTTGGAGGGTTTCCATGGCTTCCTTATATGTTTATATGCATGTCTTGTGTAGTTGATATGATTTATGCGAGCATGTGAATAAGACCTTGGAGGGTTTCCATGGCATCTTTATATGTGTATATGCATGCTTATATGATTGTTATGTTGTATATAGTTGTTATAGCTGATAAGGATTATATGGTTATGTGGATTGTGTGGGGTATGCTCTAACTAACTCACTTAGCTTTGTGCTTACAATTTACAGTTTTGGTTTCAGGTATCATCGATTTGGAAAAGAAGGGCTCGGATCAATCGCAGTGCACACACCTATGATTTCCGCAATGAATGATTTTGGGATGAACTCTGATAAATGGCTTACTTAATGATGATTTGAAATGTTTGAAATAAATGGTATTAATGTTTTAGCTATATTAAAAATGAATTTTTTACCCTTGATTTTTGGGTTGTTACAAATAGGAACTAAGATGTGAGCTAAGGGGATTCAAAATTTTTACTCTAATATATGTACGGGTTTGTGCAGATTGCACGCATGTATAAGATTGAATTAGAAGTCGTTTCGATGACAAGTCGGGGGTCCGAGGGTAGCGCCCCTGGGTTCGGGGTTTCCAAAGGGGCAGCGCCCCTTTGGTGGTGTCTAGGGGCAGCGCCCCTATCGGGATCTAAAGGGCGGAGCCCCTGGATGGGGTCCTGCTGACTTGTTTCCATAGTGGGATAATACAAATTCTTGAGGGTGATTATGGTTAAACTAACAAAATTCATTAGTTTTGGAAACCCTAAATCCTCATTAAAAATACGGATTTCCCTGACTTGTTTCCAAAGCAACCCATGACGGCCAACCCTACCCTAATCTCATTTATTATATAAACGAATCTTCTCTTTGAGAAGAGACACGATAGTTATTAACTCTCATTTTCTTAAAACAAACACAAAATCCGTCTAGCAATTTGGCTTACGATTTTTGGGCCTAGAATTGTAAGTGTCCTCTTGTATTATACTAGGCTGGATTTTTTACAATCCATACATAGGGTAGAAATATCAGTTTGGAAAGTATTCACATGATCCAAATGGTATCCAGATCTCCAACGTAAACCCTAATACATCCAACATGATGTACTTTATATATGAATAACTAATAAATTATATTAGAATTTTAAATAAATAATGTCTTTGCAGTTTGAATTGGCAATTAAGATAATAAATAATACTTTTTAGGGAGAAAAATGTTAAAAAGTTGTAACATCTCTAATAAATGAAAGTTTTTTTGCCGCTTATCACACTCTCATTCAATTTGTCAAATGTTATTTTATGGTTATTTTGAATTAATTTTATTCGACATGTCATTTTATAAGTTTTTCTATTTTATTAAATTTCATATAATATTTTAATATAACAATTGGAATAAATATAGTAATAAATAGATATCAATTTCATTAATGAACATACCTTTTAATTTTAAAATTCATAAAATTAAACTTCATTAGTTTCTTTTATTTCTTTAAATTATTTGTTTAAATTTAAAAGATAAAAAACATTTTCATTATAATAATTCATTATTTTTTGTTTTCTTATAAATTCAAAGTTTTCAAATATTTTGATATTTATATTTAATTTTTTTTTATTTAACATATAATGTTTTTTTGTTTTAAATCATATATATATATATATATATATATATATATATATATATATATATATATATATATATATATATATATATATATATATATATATAGAGGTAAGTTCAATTGAGAAAATAAAAAAAAAAAAATTGAGAATGGGGGAATCATTTTCAGCCACTCATTTATTTATGCCGCAAAAACCTTCGTCGTACCAGCGAAAATTGGAAAGGAATATACATGTGTTTTCCAACAAAACATGTTTCCTTAAACTATGATAATGATTACCTTAATATATACAAAAACATAGTTTTTTTGTTTTTTTAATTTTTAAGAAGCTATTTTTATCGAAAAATGATTTTTAAATATACTAAAACTCATGATTTTTTATTCTCTACAAATAGACATCGATATTGATATAGTTTTAAGATAAAATAAAAAATTTATTTTTTCTATATTTTCAGCTATCGTTATTAATAAATGAATAAAAATGCATCAAATTTTTGCTACAGTACATTCTTTATTCACTTATAAATAAACATATATAATTAATTTTTTTTATAGTTTAAGTATCATTTATACTTATTATTCATATATGAATAACAAATTAACTGTAACAAAAATCTGATAAATGGTTTATTCATATTTGAATATAAAATATGACGACAACTAATACACGTTTTATTCATATATAAATAGAATATATGACGAAAGATGATGTAAAAAATATTTTTAAAATAAGAAAACTTTATTACGTATCACATTCATATATGAACGATACGTAAACTATAAAAAAAAAAAAAAAATTAAGCATACATTTTATTCATAAGTGAATAACGAATATACTGTAATAAAAATCTATCAGATTTTCATCCACTTATGAATAACGAGTGCTGAAATTCTAAAAAAAATAAATTTTTTATTTTATCTTACAACTATATCAATATGGATGTCTATTTATAGAGAATAAAAAATTATGAATTTTGATATATTTAAAATAATTTTTCGATAAAAATGACTTTATAAAAATAAAAATAAAAACAAAAAAAGTATGTTTTGTGTATATTAAGGTAATGATTAGCATATTTTAAGCAAACATGTTTGGTTAGAAAACACATGTTTATCCTTTATCAATTTCCGCCGGTACGCTTAACTGTTTTGAACCCTCCTCTCTCTCTCTCTCTCTCTCTCTCTCTCTCTCTCTCTCTATATATATATATATATATATATATATATATATATATATATATATATATGGTTAGGTTCATATGAGACAATGGTGTTTTATGAGACAATGGGACCAAATTTTGACCACTCGTCTTGAATAATCAAAGGCTGAAATTAAATGAGATTAAACCACAATGAACCACAAGTATGCGGTGAAATTTTTGTAATTAAATGGAACTTTGGGATTAGATAAGACACGGATGGGCAGTAATGGAATTTTACATTCTATTTCATCCAGATCGGAAAAAAAAACACTCGGTATTCTTCTAAATCTTCTTCATTCTGATTCATAAAACCCTAATCTCGATACGAACACTAAAACCCATTTGATTCAATCTCGATCATCAACATCTTTTGTTTCCTTTAGATTCAGATTTGAACACTCTGATTTTATCAACCTTTCATTCCGATTTTGATTCAGAAATCGCTCCAGCATCAACTGTTCCTGAATCAAAAGAAATCCAAATTTCTTATTGCAACAAATGGATATAGAATCGGATTCAGCTTAATTCATTCCAGGTAATGTATAGTTATATAATTTATCTGCATCATGATTCAAACCTTTCTTCGTTTTTTCTCACTTACAAAACCCTCTGCCTCGATGAACACTAAAAATCCTTTTTTCCTGATCTACCGTTCGATTGAAGAATTAGTAAATCGAGATTAAGTTTTTCTTTCAATCATCAGATTCCTCTCATGCTTAAACATTGTGATTACTCCCATTCTAATTACAGGAGAGATTTGCGATTAACGAACCCTAAAAATCCTCTTATTCACTTTGATTCATATTTTCAACTTTGTGATTCTAATTATGTTCCCTATTCAATCTTTCAATCACCCAGCCTTACAAAATCAAAGAAATCGGATCAAGATCTCAAGAATGCCTGGGTCAACATGATCAGATTCAGGTTCTAATTCTCATATAAAATCTCTTTTTTTTTACTTCGCTTCATATCTACTCAAAATAACTATTTTTTGTGTCCAAGAAGTCAAAGGAAATGTGAATAAACCATGATATATCTTTTTGTATATAGCTTTCTTCAAATTTTGAAATTTGAATGTCAAATATTCTATCGATTCTATGAATTTGTATTGAGAATGCATAATATTCTATATATTTTAGTATCATATTCTACATATCTGCACCAGTTAAACACCTTGTAGTTCTATATAAACCTTGCACTTCCATGAAGTACAGTATGCCAGATATTTTAAAATATGAATATGTGATATTCTAATTATTTTATAAATTCTAATGTGGAACTATAGTATTCTACATATGTTAATATAATATTCTATATATTCTTTATATTTTTTGTGGTATGTGTAATATTCTACATACGTTAGTATAGTATTCTATATATTTTGAATATGTATTCTTGTTCTTTAATTCTTTCTCCCAATTTGGCATGTACATCACATTCCTTTGCTAAACAAGTTGTGAACTGATGATTAATTTCTAAAATCTTCATAGAATTGAATGTGTGATATCATATTCTACATATTTGCATTAGCTAAAGGCTTTGCACTTCTATATAAAACTTGAACTTCCACACAGTATAGATTCCTATAT
This sequence comes from Lactuca serriola, assembly GCF_051521515.1. Taxonomy (NCBI): domain Eukaryota; kingdom Viridiplantae; phylum Streptophyta; class Magnoliopsida; order Asterales; family Asteraceae; genus Lactuca; species Lactuca serriola. The sequence continues at coordinate 38,751,751 of NC_136413.1, read as the reverse complement.
ATTTCAAAATATGAATTGCTATTACATGATAGTTTGATAAGTCATATGGTATTTCTTAATTTGATCCATATGTTACCTTGTTTGATTATTTAGATGATCGAGTAAAAATATAAGAAAAATAGTGTTTGGTAACTTAATATTCTAAGTATTCTGATTTGTTAAGTTTGGTGTTACATCATAATTTGGTTTCGGGTGTTATTTTATTGATTAATCAGATGTTACTGTTTACTTTGATAAATCAGAACTAATTCATATACCAATGACTTTATTGTGTAAAGTTAATGTCTATATGTAGCACATTCTAACATTCTATATTTTCTTTTATCATAACTTGATGTATTATTCAAAGAACAATTATTTATACTTTATTAGGAGAATTTATGATATTGATTATTATTAAAATGAAGTATATGGTTAATAATGTTAATATTATAACATTCTAGATTTTATTTTATCATAACTTAATGTATAATTCAAAGAAAAGTTCCTTATATTTTATTTGGAGTGTCTATGATGTTGATTATTGATAGAATGTACTTTATGTTTTATAATAGCAATACTCTAGTTTTTTTTCAAGTATTTAATAAACAAATTCACGTATTATTCTGGTTTATGGTATTTAGTGTGAATATTCTAGTATTTTGTTCTAATTGAAGCATGATTTATGTTTTGATGCAGATCAAGTGACAAGAATGACTAAATCAAGAGCAAAATATGTTGTTGATACTAAAACTAAGAAAAGAATGATGGTTCAATTGATAGATCTTTATTAGAACATGAAATAAAGGACAAGGTATAACATTAAACACATTAACATATGTGGATATTTGATATAAATACTCTAAGTCAACATATTATTAAGTGTTATATTCTTCTTTTCGTGATGTTGATTATGCTTAGAATGTACATATTTTTATATTTGATTTTATATTAAGTTATGAAAATAATGCATTTGTTTTAGTTTTTTTTTTTTAATAAAGTTAGGATATATGTTTTGATGCATTTGGAAATCTTGATAAAGAAACTTGGTATAAGATGAAGGGAAGAGATTAATGGAAAAACGAAAGCATAAGGTATCCAAAAATAAAATGGATGGAAGTTTGGAAATGTGTGGTGGTGAATGAAATTCTTAGAATGTTACAATATTTTTAATTTTAGTTTTTACTTGACTGTAGTTTGTATATTCTAGGTATTTTGTTCTGGTAAATATTTGTTTACATTGATTTTACTTTTCATGATGCAGCCAAATTGAATGGTCACCTAAACTAATTGAAGAAGCTAAGGATTTTGCAAAATCTAACCGACTAAAGCATCTTAACTTGGTGCAGGAAGCGATGCAGTGAAATGAAGATTGTTGATCTAATTGATAAAATATTTGCAGGAATTTAATGGTTAATGAATTTGGAGTCTTTTTCTCTTTGAATATTGGATATATTTTCTGTATTTTGAATAACATGTATAGTTGAATGTTTGGTAAACAATAGTTATGGTTTGAAGGTTTGAAGATTGATGAATATTTAATAAAACAATATTGTGGTTGAACAATAGTTATGTTTTAAATGATGTTACATGTAATCTTTCACATATTAGACGAGTTTAAAATTAAAGTCTCTATGTAAAATACTCTATTAGAATAATATTGTATGTTTTATGTTATAATAAGTATATGTATAATATTCTAATAAAATAATTTTATGTGTTGTTCGTTATTGTCAATTGATGTTTATGTCTCTTTTAGAATTAATAGTTTATGTCGTGTAATGGTAGTAATATCTTTTACATAATAGACAAGTTTAAAATTAAATTCTCTATGTAAAATATTCTCTCAGATAATATTGTATGTTTTATGTAATAATAAGTATATGTATAATATTCTATTAGAATAATTTTATGTGTTGTTTGTTATCGTCAATTGATGTTTAGGTCTTTTTAGAATTTAAGTCACTATGCAAGGTAAATTTTATAAGTAGCGTGTATGATGTCTAAAATCATTAGAATGTTGTAGTTTATGATGTATGATGTTTATAATCTAATAAAATAAAGTTCTAGGTTTTTTGTGAAATAAGTTCATTTATTTACATGAAAATAATATGCATACGTAGAATATTCTAATACAATTATGTTATATGTTATCTGTTTTCATAAATTTAACATATATAATATTCTAATAGAATAATGTTATAGGTTTCCCTTTGAATAAGTTGATTTATTACATGAAAGTAATATATATATATATATATATATATATATATATATATATATATATATATATATATATAAAATATTCTAATAGAATAATATTCTATGACATTGTAAGTTATATGCAAGATATTATAATACAACAATGCTTAATTAAAATTTGGCTTTTTTAATACTCAATGATACAATATTATTCTAGCTATTCAAAATATTCAATATTTTATAATGTGTTGTTAATATGTAATATTATAATATTATGTGTAATATTATAAAATTTAAGCGCAGTATTCTAAAACTATGTTGTATGAAATATTTTGATATTAAAGCGTAATATTCTAAATTGTATTATAACATGTAAAATGAACTTATATTACACAAGATTCTAATATTATATGTAATATTCTTAATTTACATAACATTCTAACAGAATAATTTAATTAGGTTGTCTATATTCAAGTTACAACTTAATATTCTTATAGAATAATGTTATAGGTTGTCTGTAATAAATAGAATGTAACACTAAATGATTATATGAACATCAAATATTGAACTAGAATATAACAATACATATGTAAGAAAATTAAAATAATGTACAATTTAGAATATAGTGTTATCGTCTTATTCAATTACCTCAAATACATCACTTGAAACCAAACAAAGCAAAATATAAACAAATTTATAACATCCCACTACATAAAATGAGACTCTATAGGAAATTATTATTGAGCCACATTCTCTAAAGTTCCATTCAAGACTTACCTAAAAAGTTGTAATGATAGAAAACCTGAAAGTTTTAGCTAATTTCATAATTGTACGTACCACTTTACACTGTGAAAGAGATCTGATGGGTATTGGGAGATATATACTTCTTAGCCACTTTAAATCTTTATGAAACAAGCACCATTGAAACAAAAATGTCAAAATACGTCTTGAAGTTCTCATCATCAATTAATGATGGCAAGATATGGATTATATGCTTCTTCCAACATATGCACTGAACATTTGCATCAATAAACAGTTGTATGTCCTTCAGTCACTAACAAAAAGAAGAAGTACACCAGTCATCACTAAGTTAAGAAAAACCATCTTGGAATTTAGGGTCAATATCATTAAATAGTAACAAAGTTTAAAGGTGGGAATGAAGGAATGATATATTAGACTCTACATCAGACTCTTTATTCATTCAAGACTTTCATCAAACATCTAGAGTGCATGTATAATGTACGAGAATTGGCTCAATATAAATAATAGTTATGTACATACCTCATTAATTTTATAGAATGAGCACAAAATAACTTGAAGATACATTGTTTTTGGTTGCTTCTCTTCATTAGCAGAAAAAACCAAAATCTTGAAATTGATAATCGATGGCTGAAATCAAATATCTGAAATGATAATATATCTAAGATGAATTTAAATTTCTAAAACACTTGATTTGAGAGTAAAACTCAAATCGTCAATCTGATGGAAATCGATATCAGTTGATGATCAATTACCGATGTTGATGAATGGTTAAAAATTGTTGATCTGAAATTAAAATTGAAGCTTGAAGTTGTTTAATATCATACTTTTAGTTATCATTCAATTAGATGAAGGGGACAAATTTCTATGAAGGATTGGTAAATTTTGGTTGTGATTGAGAAATCATCAGACGACAAATGAGACGACTTCTCTGTTACGTTGACTGGGGAATATCACATGGTTAGAAAACCATTGATAATTTGAAAACAACAGTTAAAGATAGTATCATAAAAGTCCATCATATGGATACCTTGTTAGATAAAGGGATGAATATGAATCTCAAAAAGTCTTATAAATTTATAGTCAGATAAAAATGTACCAAAAACCATAAAAAAATCTATTACATATCCATTAATATCAATACTTATAGTTGAAAACTTCTAGCTGGAAATATTCAATTTCTTTTCAACCTCTAGAATCCAAAAGAAATAACCATCACGTCAAATGAATTATTTGCAAAAGCCACATTGTACAACAACATTGTCATTTTGAACTATAAAAAAATAATATGCCACCACATTAATATATAATAAAAATAATATGCATTCATATGACTTTAATCATAAATTTTTGCTTAATATTCTAAAAGAATAATATGTGGTAACATGAACTAATCAGCAACATGATGTTAATAATTTGAATTAATAAATCTATGATCAATATTCTATAAAAATAATTGATATTGGTAACAAAATTACCTTGGGTTTCTTATTAATTTTCCTCATTACGGATAATATCTGAATCATCAATACTTAACATAAAACACTAAACATAATATTGTTCTAATTATGAAAATATATAATGCTATATAGATTTAAATAATTTTTTGCTAAAAAAACCATCTCTAATCTTTGTGTTTGAAATAAAATATTAAAAAAAGCATGTCATTATATTAAAGAGTTGGTTGCTATAGAAAACCAGATAAAACATAAATATATAACATAAACACAATCATAATGTCAATTATTATTGAAAGAAAGTCATAAATTCTACTTCGTGTTGTAATGTGCTAGTTTGTAGCATAATATTATAGCTATGGTTAGTATTATTAAATATATTTAACATATGGTATAATGTCAACATTATAGTTTCAGTCAAGTTTTAATGAATAGAGTAAAAAAAATACGTAACAAGGAGGACTATTACTAACCTGAACCTGTTCCACATCATGTAAAACTAGTCAATGCATCATTTACTCAACATGCAATTGACAAGGAGGACTATGACTAACCTGGACCTTTCACTAAGATATTACATGTTGTTTAATCTCAACATGTTTGTAAAAACTTCTAATTTGAAACATTCAAGTTTCTTTCGAGATAGACTTCATTAACTAAATTTCTTTGCAACAAAAATGAAGGAATTTTTGGAATCGATGTGGATTAAAATAAATGTTATGTTTTACAAGTGATTCAAACTTTACATGGATTAGGATTTACAAAATTATATTCATAACATTTCAATGATTAAATTAAATTAGTCTAATCAAATAATATACACTAGTAGAGAATCACATCACGTAATAACATATCATTGATGGTATCCAATAGATCTAATAAGGAAAATATACATTCTTATGAGCATCTAATATTTTCTTTAGTACATCCCCTTTCCTACAGGTTAACAAGAGCATATTCAAACAAAACTGTGCTAAAATACATCTCCGACAATCTGTATATATTTTAACAAAACTAAGATAAATTTAATAAGATTAGTCAATATTGAATTATTTTACTCCAATTCTAACTCATATTTTGGAAGTACACTCATCCTTAAAGAGGACTTTATTTGTGAAGAGGATGGGGTGATACATCAGAATCTTTATTCATTCAGGACTTTCATCATATAGATAGAATGCATGTATAGTTTAAGAGAATTTGATCAGGAAAAGTAATTGATTTCAATCAATCAATATGATGTTTAATCGCTGAAATCACGAATCATACATATATGAATTGGAGAAATCACTAGTAACTTGATGATTTAATTAGTTCATGTTATCGGATTAACAATTAAAAATGTTATATGCAACTAACAATGAAGGTGATGAAAACTCAAGGAAAAAAACTCAAACCGTGATCAATTGATGAAATCATGATGCAGAGTAAAATCACAGTTTGAAAGATCGATAGTAATTGTTGAAGATGAAGATTAGTAGAAATTGTTTGAACACTTGAACATATACCTTGGATGAAATCGATGATCACAAAGCTTAAATCGATAACAATCTTGTAATGAGTTGTTGGTGTCGATAGATGAATATAAACCTCAATCACTTAGATTATCAATCGGAGATGTAGAAGAGTGAAGAATAGAAGAATTAAGGAGATAGAAGATCGATAAGAATGAACTGGAGAACAAGGAATATTGATCTAGAAAATATCTTGGTAGAAGAATCGAAACAGATGATTTCTTGATGAAGTGAAGATGACGCTAACATTATATCTGATCATCTTAAATTTAACCTAGCGACTAATCTACTCCTAATTAACTAATCCATTAGATTATTTAGTGTTAATCATGTTTTTTATGAGCCACAAGATTAGTTTTGATCAAATGCTAAGATTTGGTCCTTATGTCTCACAAAATATAGGTGGTGTCAATTGAACATCTACCTATATATATATATATATATATATATATATATATATATATATATATATATATATATATATATATATATATATATATATATATATATATATGGAAGGGTTATATGGAAAATGAATGATTAGGACAACACATATTCGAACCAATAAAAACATGACAACACATCACTTTACGGTAACTACATAAATAACTTCCACAATGCATTACTTGTAATTAAAGAAATGGACACGTGTCATTTGATTATTTGTTCCAACATATGTTGCCCTAGTTATTCGTTTTCCATAGGACTCATTTCTTTCTCTCTCTCTCTCTCTCTCTATATATATATATATATATATATATATATATATATATATATATATATATATATATCCTCCTTAATAAATAAAGATCTTTTTTGCCACTTGTCATCTTTTTAGACATTTCGCCACATGTCATTTTGTAAATTTTTTGATTAAATTTAAATCCACATATCATTTTGTGGTTTTTTTGAATTAAATCAATTAATATGCCACATAATATAATACTAAATTTATATATGAAAAGTATTAAATATATTTAATGTGATAATAAATGCAAAGAATTTAAAAAAATATCATTTTTAATAAATGAAGGTTTTTTTTGTCACATGTCAATCTCTCATAAGTTTTGACACTTGTCATTTTGTGGTATTTTTAAAATAAATAATATTCATATGTCAATTTATGGTTTTTTTCAATTTTTAAATTAAATTAAAAAGCCACGTAATCTTATACTTATATATGTAAAGTATCAAATGTAATAAATATTATAATAAATTGCAATTAATATGTTTCTTCATTTCTTATTTTAAAATTTTATTTTAAAAAATACTTATTATTTTATTTTATTTAATCAAACCCGTGTAATACACGGGTTTTACACCTAGTATATATATATATATATATATATATATATATATATATATATATATATATATATATATCATTACCTATATGTTAAAGAGTTGGGCTTATGTCCACGTCGATGAGCTGCTTCCCTCCTCCAATAAAAAGACTAATGGGCGGCCAATTTTATCTTACGCTATGTTCTGCACCATCCTTCCATTAGCTGCTTGGCTGCGTGCATCACCAATCTGTCTGCTTGTTTCCGGTCATCCTTACATCTGGCTGACGCAATCGACTTCAAAGGTCAGTTTACGTAATTGCTTTTCTGCCGGCGTTTCTCCCAAAGTTGTTTGTCGCCTCAATTAACCTTTCTTTAGGTTGAAATCGGTTAAGGCTTGAATAAAACAAAAAAAAAAAGAAATGGGAAAAGGGTGTGCCACCTCACTTTTGTTCAACATACAACAAGGCCTTTAACCTTAATACTTCCATGCACCTTCACATCAAAATCTAAGAAGTCGACCCTCTACTTCCCCCTCCTTTCTCTTATGTTCAACCGACCACCCCTCTCACACCTACACAAAAGCTTTCACTCACTTTTCTCTCAAGTTTCCTTCATTTTCTCTCAAAAATTTATGTGTGTATGTGTGCCATTTGCAAGGATTCTTCTCCAAAACTCTTAAACTTGGTAAGAACATCATGTAACCCTTGTAATTCTAAACATTTTATGAAGCCAACTTATTGTTTACACACTTTTGTTATGTGTTAAGCTCTTAGAAACCCTTGAAATTTTTGAGAATATCTTCAAGTGGTGCAAGGCTAGGCTCGAAATCTCTTCACTCTCCTTACTTCTACCACATGAAATTTTCAAGGTGAGCTTCATACCCCAGTATTTTCGTGTTTTTCATACTTTTTTTTTTGGGGGGGGGGGGGGGGGGGGGGGAATACAAGTCAAATTTCGTTTAACCTTTGGGTAATTGCATGGACCAATGTGTTATGTGTTTAACCTTTCGGTAATTGCATGAACATGGATCTTATCTTATGCATCTTCATAAAAATCATGAGAAATGTATTTGTTAGCATATATATGTGCATGAAATCTTGTGGGTATGGGTTGCACACTCCAAAAATGGCAAAAAAGAAAAGGTGTTGTGCTCAAACATGCTTAACTTTTGGACATATACATTTTTAACACTTATACTTACACAAATATTTGCATATAATAAATTTCATGGTCATATGTGTGTTTTGTAGAAATCGTGACTTGCTAGAGTCACAACAAATTAGAATATTTTATGTTACAAACTCTCAAACTAATTTTTGGTGTATTAAACAAACTACAAAATTTGATATTTTGCTAATATAAATTTATTTAGTAAAATATTTTTAACTATGTCAACACTATTTTTGGATGGCTTAAAAACTTGAGAAATTATGATATATGACATGTTAATTATGGATTTTTATAAAAAGTGTTATAAATAATCTAACCGGAATGATATACAAAGCAGAAACTATGACAGAAAAATAAGCATGTCATAACATGTGTGTCATAAAAACTCTAAAGGCATGAATAATAAACCTGCGTGTCATAAAATCTGTTAAGCGCGCGTCATAAACTGAATAATATGAAATCTGCCAATCGCGTGTCATAAAAAAGCTGTCACAAGTTTGCAATGGAAATGTTATTTCCTTAATCGATAAAGGGACTCGAAATTTGCGTAAATCCGTTAATGCTCTAGTGAGACACCTTCCTTCACCGTACCTACCAAGCGTACATTTAAGTCCTATAGTTATAACCAGAGTCTCCTGGAGGGAGAACGAGGTAATAATGTATAGATCTATACGGGGTTGACACCCCTATACCTGATCAGTTCGTTACAGCTAGACGGGGCCAGTCTAGGGTGCAAAATATCTTACCGAAACCGACACCTGAATAACGTCATGAAAAGCGTATCAGTCACATCAAGCATGGTTGTAACGACTTACATAGGGATTAACAACGTTATTTTGGATTTACGGAAAATATACACTTCACTAGTTTTTATAAAATACAAAACTACGTTTCACTTTTTTTGTCCACTATTATCATCACTCCAGTCTTAGGGTTTAAGACTACAATTTTTCATACAACAGAAAATATTGGATTTTCTGGGAACCTGCACTTTACAACTTCAAACAAAAAGAAAACAAAGAACATGCATGCAATTATTCACAGTTTTAGAACGACACTTACAAACCATTTTTCACAGAAAATATCGGATTTTTTGGAGTCCTAGAAATGATTACAAACAAAGATGTTACAAACCTTTTTCGTACAAAAATGCTTATGAAATCACCGACATTCAATGTTGATGATTTTCAAATGACTTGTATTCTCAAGGAACTAGTAAGCAGGTACCTAGGAACCGGATTCGCTGCATTTTGAAATTTCACACAATATGTAATTTTTGTGTAACTTCATGAACATATACAATTTGTAAACAATGTATGTTGGTATCTTTTAAATGTATGTTGTTTGGTTGCTAAGTTTCATTCATATTCAATTGTTATGATACTATACAATGACGCCATCCGCCCCCGGATGTTTCCGCCGTCCTGGTTCGGGGGTGTGACAATATATCCTTTCACAAAGATAGTAACCATGTTTTTGTTCATTCTCATTCACCATGTAAGACAAATTAAGCTTTTTCTCAGTCAGAATATCTTTGAAAATGGGTGACGTCTGAATAATATTTTTGTCATTGTTATAGACCCGATGACCCCAAAGTATGCACACCAAAGCCACAAATCAATAGATTTAACAGGTTTCAGTATCAAAGATGGGCAGCTATATCACTTCGGGTGATTGACCTCGCTACCCATTTCGACAATTTTCTTACCCCCAATGTGTACATGCAAGGCTTTCTATCGTTAATGGTAGACCATACTTCCTTGCACGTGCCAAATATAATTTCTTAATATCATGTCTATTAGATTTTCCATAAATACATTATGTCGCAACCTCAATAATGTATAAGTAAAGATAATGCATTTACTCCTGTGTGTAACGCCCGCATTTCCAGGCTAGGCATTATTGGTGATGTAATAGTCTAGGTTAACCTTTGTAACTCTTTTTGAAGTAATAAAGATAAATTATGTGATTATTATGTGAATTGTGTGTTTATTGCTTAATTATGTGATTTAATTGAATTAAGAATAAAATAAGCGTCAAAAGTAAAATGTGAGATAAGCCCGATATCCTTGCATGAAGATGTAGTAGTTGAAACAAGGATTTCGGAGATATAAAAAATGTCAAAATCCGAGTTATAACAAAAAAGTTATGACCTGTCAAAGTTTCGCGACCGGACCGGCACGACGCTGAATAACGTAAAATGTGAATTTGAAATAGAGAGATATTTAGCCTTAGTGATCTAAACAAATGTTGTAGAGTTCGTTAAACCAAGAGCGTGCATAAAAAGATTGTCCAAATCTGATTGTCCGAAGTTTCGACTTAGCAGTATGCAGCCCGAATACTCGATTTGAGATCGAACGGTTTTTAGCCGAAACAATCTAAACGAGAATTGAAGATCTCGTCATTAGTAGTGCAACGATAAAAAGACAGACGAAAACGGAAGTCAGACGAAGAAGTTATGAGTTTATGACGTAGTTTTCCTGTCCCGGCTTACTAAAAATAAATAATAAAAATAAATTCGAAATCAGCCGACGGAGTCTAAACGAAAGTTGTAGAGCGTAGTCTCACCTACGTATGGATATAAAGAACCTCGAAAACGGAGTTAGTATGAGGAAGATATGAATTTTGGAAGTTTTATAAATAATTAAAATATATATCTAATTAAGAATTTCGGATAATATCCGAAGGAGTCACTGATCTTATCCAAACTACACCCAACGTAGTTGAGTACGCCCAGCGTACCTCGGTGCATGAACCGCCTCGGACTCGAGTGCTCTGAATACGTAAGCAGTGACGTTTCCGAAGCATTACACCCCACGTAGCTGAGCATTACGCCCAGCGTAATGCGAGGGTTCCAACCCCTATAAAAGGGTGCGAGGGCAGCCGGCCTTTTTGCTCATTTTCTCTTCTCTCTCTCCCGTTTTGCCTCAATTTTCGTGCAAGAAATATCTCGAAGCCCCGGTATTAATCCCGAGTCCCGAAGCAAGTCCGGAAGCCCCAAAGATCCCGAGAAGTGCAATTCCTGAGCCGAAGCTCTGCCCGCGAGACGTCCGGTTTTTGTGAAGATCTCCCGGTTTCACCGAAGAATACTACTTCTACAAGCTGTAGTGTTGTCCGATCATCTTCTGATCAAGTGAGTGTGTAGTCACTTTCTTCTAATGCATAATTATGAAGTATTTTATACGAAATACATGTTATGTGTATATTTTGTTGTTATATGTGTGAATGTATATTCACTTTATTCTATCTCATAGATATGATTTATTCTCTATGAAATACGTGTTATGTGTATGTGTCTCATCTGTTGTTTGGAATACTGAATATGTATTGAATGACAATGCTATACAGGTTTTAAACTTTGTATAAAAATATATATTCTTATCTACTAATATGTTGGGTAGAACATGGGTAGATAGTTGATGTGTGATAAACAGATGAGAGGCTTCGATGTTTTTTTTTATTTAGTCATCTAATAGAGTTTAGATGACGACCACAGACGTATCTAGACAGTCCTGTGGAATGCTAGCAGACTCGCCACTTGTAGGTGTTAATGAACTTGGGTGTTCATTCGTTGTACTCCATCCCCCTCATAGTTGCCTTATTTGACATATATTGCTGGGAAACCCCCGAATGCATGTGTTGTCGCCCCGGTGAAATATTCTTAGACTAGGTCCCTTGTGTTAGTTGTTTTAGGGACATAAAGTGAGAATAACGAGAATGGGTAATTGGGTTATTGTTGGTTAATGAAAATAAATTTAATTACTTATTGCGGGTTGAAAACCCTATATGCTCACCAGGCTCCCAAGCCTGACTCACTCAGTTTTCTTTGTATTACAGGTAGTGGCGCCAGAGCATAAGTTGGATGACTTGTCAAGTTATTTTTAGATTATAGACCTGTTGTTGTAAATAACTGTTGTAAGGTCTGTATTGATATGTTTATGGTTTTGGTCTGTTTATTGGCACATGACATCCCAAGTATTGTAATATAATGAAATATACCTTTCTTCAAGAAATGTTTTGGTAAATCTTATTTTTATCACATTTTGTTTTGGGAACAAATTCTGTAACTCTTTTTAATCAAAGGATTACTCTGAAATCATTTTAAAAGCATAAATTAAACCGGTCTTTTCTGGTCGTGATTTTGGGGATGTCACATTGTGCGATCTCTCAGACATTTTCAAATAATCATTTGTTGTGTCGTGGGTTTTATCATCCATTAAATACCTAAGTGTAACTGTACATATTTGTACATGACTAAAAACAAATCCACCTCTAACATTAGATTTTTGCTAAAAGCTAATTATAGTGTACCTCTAAAACATTGTGCCTACATCGGTAGATGCACCAATTAAAGAATGTCATAAAACTAGCAGATGTGCTGGAGAATAATATCGGTAGATGCACCAAGTAGTGAATGTCGTAATCCTGGCAGATGCGCTTATAGGATAATGTCGGCAGATGCGCCAAATAGAGATTGTCATAATAATAGCAGATGCGCTTATAGGGTAATCTTGGCAGATGCACTCATAAGATAATGTCGGCAGATGCGCCTAAAAGAAAAGGTCATAAACTTGGCAGTCGCGCCTCATAGTGTATGACGTAATCCTGGCAGAGGCGCTTAAAGGATGATGTTGGTAGATGCGCCTTATGTAGCAATAGATTTTTGTGCTAATTCCTTAGGTCAATCCTAGGAATGGATGAATGACGGGTAGTTGAATTCTTAGGGTAAAATCCTAAGAAATAAAGGAGATAATGGGGATGAGTAATCGGGTTGATTGTTTGATGGTTGAATATAATAATTATATTATTGTGAGTTGAAAACCCTATATGCTCACCAGGCTCCCAAGCCTGACCCACTCAGTTTTCTTTGCATTACAGGTAATGACACAAGGGTATAAGTTGGTGGACTTAACGAGAGGTTTTGGATTATAGATCAGTAGTTGAATAACTATTGTAAGGTCTATTTTATATTGTTTATGCTTTTGGTCTGTATCGGAACATGACATCCCGAGGTTTTATTATTTAATGGAAATACATTCTCTTTGAGAAATGTTTTGATAAATGGTTATCATATTTTATTTTGGGAACAAATTCCGCAACCGTTTTCTTTAAACGATCACTCTGATTTATAAAACAAAGCATAAACAAATCGGTCTTTTCTGGCCGGGAAATTGGGGATGTCACAGTTGGTATCAGAGCATTAGTTTAAGCGAACTAGGAATTTGTAGGAAATTTCTAGACTTAAACTTAGAATGCTAAGTAATGATTGTGAGGAGTGTGTCTAAATTATGTTAGGTAGTACACCTAAATTGACACAAGCACTAGTTTATTTTAGGAGTGATGCCTAAAAATGCTTTTACGTGCTAAATGTTTTGTGTGATAGCTATATTGATGCTATTGTTTGTTCGGATCTATGGTCTGTTGCCGACCGGATCTGGAAACCTTATGTGTTTAGGATTCTAAGCGTATGGCTACGATATTAGAACTAGCATGTAAACGTTTCAGAGTAATAAGGACGATTTAATTATCTGTCGTGATTGAGGATCTGAATTCACCTTATTTGGTGTGTAGATAAAAAAAATGGTAAGAACCAGAAGTGGAGTTGGAAATGCTGATGAAAACAGGAATCAACCACCAGTGATTGAGCAAATACCTGTCGTAGCAGCAGCACCCGAGCCGATAACAATGGCTGGTGTACAAATGATGATTCAAACTATGTTGGATCGTCAAATGGAGGAGACTAGGCGGTTACTTCAACAGAATCGTGAAGAACTGTCAATTCGTGTGGAAGAGCCCGAATTAAATGAAGGTCACTCGGAAGGTGGAAACTCCAGTGGGTCTATTGGTCAAGCCAACCCACCGATAGTTAGGCAAAACAACCATGATGGAAGGAATGATGGAATGGGATGCAAGTACAAGGACTTTCTAACTTGCAAACCATCGAACTTCAATGGAAAGGAGGATCCGATTGGAGTTATGGATTGGATCTCCGAAATGGAGTTAGCCTTCATGACTTGTGGCTGCAGAGGCAAGTTGCAAACTATCTATGCAGTGCGTCAATTCCGAGGTGGAGCCGTTCGTTGGTGGAACACTCTAGGGAAGACTTTAAGCCCTAATGAGCCACTGCAATTGTCATGGGCAGAGTTCTTGGCGCAGTTCAAGCGCAAGTTCTGCTCGGCTCAAAATTTGTTGGAATTGGAGAATAAGTTTCTGACATTGACAAAATGCAGCATGTCAGTTGATGAATACACTAATAACTTTACAGACAAGATGGAGTTTGCTTTGCGCATCGTTCCAGATGAGCTGACAAAGGTTGACCGGTACGCAAAGGGACTCTCATGGGAGTATGCAGTGCCAGTACGTCAGGCACCTACCTTAGAGGCAGCTATTTGGGCTGCCAAGTCTGTTGAGAATATGATCAAGGGGAGGACTGACAGTAAGGTTGAAGTTGGCGAGAAGAGAAAGTTGGAAGGAACTTCAGGTTCTAATGAGAAAGGAAAATTCTCAAAGTCTGGGGGAGGAGGAAGGGATGAGGCAAGGTGGTGTGATAAGTGCAAAAAGAAGCACTCAGGAAAATGTGGCGTGGAGGTGACATGTTTCAAGTGTGGAAAGCATGGGCACTATGCCGATGAATGTATTTTCAACAAAAAGGTGTGTTATGAATGTAAAGAAGAGGGGCACTTCAAGCAAGACTGCCCAAGGAAAAATCAAGCAGCAAGGCTAGAGGCGCCGCCAAAGCTAAAGGCAAGAGCATTTCAAATGATCCTTGATGAAGCAGATGGCAATGCAAGGAATCAGGAATAAGGATCTTATATCTAAAGATCAAGTTATAAAGTAGCGATATGAAAAGTAACATGTGGTGTAGCCTATTAGAGGCATAGTATAGGGTGAACTTGAACTTTTGTGTAACCGTTTCAAGGAATTAATATAAACCCTAGTTTTGTTAACTGATGTGTTGAATGATTGTCTAATTTTCTTGTATGGTGACTTGGTCGACTACGAGACAATACTTGGGACGAGTATGAGTAGGTGTGAAAGGTAGTAGATGCATATACTACCGGAAGCACAGGACTCGCACTTGGATCAGGGAAAGTCACAAGGTTACCAAGAAGCTAGTGATTGATTCAATTTTATTCTGGTATGTCGTTACCATTGTTTCGGTAGTGACTAGTAAGATGGTTGTTATTCCGACCCTAGTGGTCATATCCAAATTGAGTCCGACTACGAGGATTTTGTTACGTGGTCTAGAGGACCGAGTTAGATGTAACATCTGACTTAAGTCGGAAGGTTGAAGTTAATGCGATTGATAGTGTCGCTCTCGTTGTTAAAAGAAGTTTATAGGTAGAAATGCTACATGCTGAAATGTGATTATATCACATTAGAATATGAAGGAAGGTATATTCCATTCTGGA
Source organism: Lactuca serriola (assembly GCF_051521515.1). Lineage (NCBI taxonomy): Eukaryota > Viridiplantae > Streptophyta > Magnoliopsida > Asterales > Asteraceae > Lactuca > Lactuca serriola. The sequence continues at coordinate 38,735,972 of NC_136413.1, read as the reverse complement.
ATTTAACTTTATTAAAGACCGAGTCTAAGCGTCGCATTGTGCGATGAGAGGTCGATAGAGCACGACCCATCGGTTTGTTACAATAGATAAAGGAAAGTATTTATCCTGAGAAGAAGAAGGAGTCCAAAATGAGGACTTATTTGGTAACTTGAAGGTTACGATTGAAAGTACAACATAGTACGATAAGCAGATGCAAGATTGGGCCTCGTTTGCGGTCAAGAAAGCCATAGAGTTAAATACTCTTTCGAGAAAACATAGAAGTTACGGTTATTACCTAGGATAAATAAATAATGTGTGGAATCATTATGCAAGTCCTATTTCGTTGATGATTCCGGGACGTAATCATCCTAAAGGGGAGATAATTGTAACGCCCGTAGATCCGGGCTAGTCAATTTAGAGACGATAGGCGTCAAAAATAACTTTTTGATGGAAGATTATCTAGAAGGATTAATCTTAACCAAGTTGTGGTATATGTCACAAGGTTTCCGTGCATATAAAGAACGCCAAAATCCGAGTTATAACGAAGAAGTTATGACCCATTGAAGTTTCGCGACAGAACCGGCACGACGCAATGCAACGTAAAAAGTGAATTTACGTTAGAGCGGTATTTAGCCAAAGCAATCTAAATAAGAATCGAAGATCTCATTGTTGGTATCGAAGCGATAAAAAGTTAGGCGAGAACGGACGTCAAACGAAGAAGTTATGAATTTTTAACGAAAGTTTCTGTCCCGGCCTATTAAAAATAAATAATAAAAATAAAAGTCAAAATTAGCCGACGAAGTCTAAACGAAAGTTGTAGATCGTAGTCTCACCTTCGCGTGCATATAAAGAACGTCGAAAACGGAGTTCGTATGAAGAAGATATGAATTTCCGAAGATTATTAAATAATTTGTATTTATTTTTAATCTTTAATTCGGAAGCATTATCCGAAGGAGTCACCGGTCTGATCCGAGGTACACCCCGCGTACTCCGAAGTGTCGACATTCGCAGCAAGTGGCTTCGGATGACGAACGCGGTGACGTTTTTCGGACCAGTACGCCCCGCGTACTCCGAGGCTCCAGCCTCCTATAAATAGGATGCGAGGGCAGCCGACCCAAATGCCAATTTCCTCTCTTCTCTCTCCCGTTTTGCATCGATTTGCGTGCCAGAAATACCCCGAAGCCCCGGTATCATACTCGAGCCCCAAGGCGAGTCCCGAGATCCCGAAAATCCCGAGAAGTGCGGTTCCCGAGCCGAAGCTCTGCCCGCGAGAAGTTCGATTTTTGAAGAGATCTTCCAGATCTGCTGAGGATTACTACTTCTGCAAGTCGTAGTGCTGTCCGATCATCTTCTGATCAAGTGAGTGTGTAGTTATTTTCTTCTAACGCATAATTATTAAGTATTTTCTATGAAATACGTGCTACGTGTATAATATGAGGTTGTTTATATGTGTGGGTGTATAGTCCCTTTCATAAACACGGGTATAATACAAGTATTGTTTGAATGTATTAAGTGTATGTTTGGGAGAGTGTATGATTACTTTCTTCTAACACATAAATATGAAGTATTTGGTATAAAATACGTGCTATGTGTTTATATATTGTTGTTTATTTGAGATGAGTATGGAATGAATGTTTTATATAGTTTTTAAATGAGATAAACTGTATGTGTATTCTATATCTACAAATATGTTGGGTAGAACATGGGTAGATGAGATAGTTGGTATGTGATAAAGTGATGAGGTATGAAAGATGATTAAGAATGATATTGGTAGACGCACCAATTAAAGAATGTCATAAAACTAGCAGATGTGCTGGAGAATAATATCGGTAGATGCACCAAGTAGTGAATGTCGTAATCCTGGCAGATGCGCTTATAGGATAATGTCGGCAGATGCGCCAAATAGAGATTGTCATAATAATAGCAGATGCGCTTATAGGGTAATCTTGGCAGATGCACTCATAAGATAATGTCGGCAGATGCGCCTAAAAGAAAAGGTCATAAACTTGGCAGTCGCGCCTCATAGTGTATGACGTAATCCTGGCAGAGGCGCTTAAAGGATGATGTTGGTAGATGCGCCTTATGTAGCAATAGATTTTTGTGCTAATTCCTTAGGTCAATCCTAGGAATGGATGAATGACGGGTAGTTGAATTCTTAGGGTAAAATCCTAAGAAATAAAGGAGATAATGGGGATGAGTAATCGGGTTGATTGTTTGATGGTTGAATATAATAATTATATTATTGTGAGTTGAAAACCCTATATGCTCACCAGGCTCCCAAGCCTGACCCACTCAGTTTTCTTTGCATTACAGGTAATGACACAAGGGTATAAGTTGGTGGACTTAACGAGAGGTTTTGGATTATAGATCAGTAGTTGAATAACTATTGTAAGGTCTATTTTATATTGTTTATGCTTTTGGTCTGTATCGGAACATGACATCCCGAGGTTTTATTATTTAATGGAAATACATTCTCTTTGAGAAATGTTTTGATAAATGGTTATCATATTTTATTTTGGGAACAAATTCCGCAACCGTTTTCTTTAAACGATCACTCTGATTTATAAAACAAAGCATAAACAAATCGGTCTTTTCTGGCCGGGAAATTGGGGATGTCACAGTCTATTATAAAATCTAACACAATATAAAAATTCATCTACAAAATAATTTTTATTGTTATAATAAAGTATCATATTAATTACAATGTTGTTATAGGATTAAATGAAATAGGATACTATAATAAAAAAAAATAAATGAAGGTAGAATGCTATTTCCTATTTTGTATATGCAAAGCAGGAAATACCGAAATAGGACCATATTTTTATTGATTCTTTTTTATAGCATCCTACTTTCATTTCTTTGGCGAGGCTTTGGTCCTCATCAAAAATTTGATGTCAACTTAATTTTAGACATCATTAATTTCCGAAGGAACATGAAATTAATGTCACTGCTACACTAATAGATGTATTTTTTTTTTCGGGAAACTATGTTGCAATAAGAACATAAAATAGGATGATACTTACATTGGTGTAGAAGCATCGTACATGCACCGGTCAAACATGTTGAGTAATCATGTTAAATTTTATAGAGATGGAACTTTCTATTTTTTTTCTTTATGTGATGTGATGATATTTTTGCATATGATTATCAACAACCATGTAACATATTAGTAGCACTTACTTTGGCAAAAATACTTGTAAAGTATGATGTTGTAATTGGAAAAAATAAAAAGAAAAAAAAGTTTCATTCCAATCACATCCAGACTTACACACTCAATCGATTCCTTCTAAATACAAAGATTTAATATCGAACCAAATTTTAACGGGAAGCTAGACGTTGGGTCTTCCCTCCCACCTACTTCACATGTTTCAAGATAATCATGAGACATTGTGATTATATGGGAGTTGATTTGCAAATACACTTGTGTGCTCAAATCTTGGAAAAAAACATAAATATCTACCATTCCATCTGCAATGACGACACACAATCAACACTGGCTACATTTTATAAAACATGAACTCAATATAACTCTTTTAGGTGACATTATAAAGGAAATGCATACCACACGATGATGATGGGTCATACTGAGACATATAACCCAAAGATTGATCCTCAATTATAGGAAATCGAAAACATAATCCCTAAAACTCAAACCAAAAATAAGACCAAAAGGATGTAAGTTTATGCTTTTACCCTTTTTTTTATAACATATTCATTAGACACATGTCAAACATCATCAAACAAAACACTTCATTAAAAAAATCAAGACTAATGGCCATGATCTATGTCATGACCTAAACGGTAATAAAAAAAAAGGTCTCAGAAACTACTTTTAATAAAAACAATGTGCTATGAACTTGATCAAAATCCCTTAAAACTACAACAAAAAAGGAAATTTGTAGCTTATGAGTTTTGCTTTTGTGGGGATATGAATGGATTTGTGTATATAAAGTATCTTACAAAATCGGGAAATTAAGTATACACATTAATGATTTCGGACTATTAATTAAATAATATTGTTTGTTTTATGATTTTTAGTGCACGTAATTTAGGATATAAGATATGATTTCAGAATATTAATTTAAATAATGACAACCCAAATATTGATATTTAGGAAGTGAATGTTGATGGATCCAAAGAGTTAATGGACGGAAAAAGTGAAGAATAGATAGCTGGTGGAATGACACGTTGCAGGAGACAATACTTATCTGTTTCCTTCCTTTTCCTGCTATTTCCTTGTTGACCTTTTAAATAAATATCCTTGTTGACCTTTTTAAGGTCTTTTATTAATAACATAGAGATAAAGATTTCATAAACATCTTTATTTTTTGAAATAGTTTTTAGTTTATTGATTTAAATAGTTACACACCTAACAAGAAATCATGTCACCTTTTAGCCCAAAAATAAGATTCAATAGTATCTTTAGAGAAATAGATAAAGAAACAAATAGATCCTTTTTATTGAACAAAATAAAATACAACTAAAATCATATATGGACCAAAATACAATAATGTATATCGATACCATAATACTTGAATAACTGTTGACAAAAGTTCAAAAAAAAAAATTGTCGGATAGTTACAGAAAGTAATTGATTTATCTTACGTTTTTACCTCAACCCAGTTTGTAATTGCTCAGTCAAAATAACAAAACTTAGTGCTATAAGCCTATAACAGGATCAAGATCAAAATGAAAATTTAGCTTTCGATAATAATACAAATAGTTATCCCACACAATACTTAATTTATATAGCTTCTTTCATAGACAACCATTAACTACAAAACGCAAAATCAACACATCAATTCATGCAAATCCACAGTCCACGACCTCTTATAAACCTATCGCCGCCGTGGCTCATCTCCTTGCATCCGTCACCGGACTTGCCCGAGTACCTCCCCCCCTCGTACCCAATGGGGTGTCCTCCACGTCCATCGCTGCCAGCAACCCTGTTCCCAACGGCGAGATATCCTCCACTTCCACCTCCATCACCTCCTCCGTAGTATCATCTCCACCATGCTCTTTCAGGTTCATCGACTCCATTCGCTTCCTTGCATCCTCCTTAGTTTGATCATCAAACATTTCCTACCCAAATAAATCATACATATCACTTTCATTTTAATTAATGTTTAGTATTATATAATACATTATCAATTCAGTTTACTACACACGAACAAAAACGAAAAATTGATTTGATTTTATCACATCCGACTGACCTTTGTGGCGCCACCGGTTTCAGAAAACTTCTCCTTGGTCTCCTCTTTCTTTCCGGTCAGTAAATCCATGGCTTTCCTGGCAGCTTCAGCGGCGGCGTCTTTCAACTCCGTCGCCTTCCCCACAGTCACATTCTTCCCTTCTGTTGCCTTATCCGCCGTGTAGTCTCGAGTAGCCGCCGCCTTGTCCACGGTGTAGTCCTTGGTTGCCGCCGCCTTGTCGAAGGTGTAATCCTTGGTGGCTGCCGCCGTATCGACGGTGTAATCCTTGGCTTCAGCAGCTTTTTGAGCAGCATAATCTTTGTACTCCCCCACTTTATTAACCGTCACATCCTTGGCTGCTTTCGCCTTCTCCGCCGTGTAGTCTCGGGTGGCTGCCGCCTTGTCAAGCGTGTAGTCTTTGGTGGCCGCCGCCCTGTCGACGGTGTAATCCTTAGTAGCTGCCGCCGTGTCAACGGTGTAATCCTTAGTAGCTGCCGCCGTGTCAACGGTGTAATCCTTGGCTTCAGCAGCTTTTTGAGCAGCATAGTCTTTGTACTCCCCCATTTTATCCACCGTCACATCCTTGGCTGCTTTTGCTTTCTCCGCCGTGTAATCTTTGGCAGCAACCGCCTTATCGACTGTGTAATCCTTCGCTGCCACCGCCTTGTCCACCGTGTAATCTTTAGCGGCTATAGCTTTATCTGCAGTGTAATCGGCAGCCTCCTTTGTTTTCTGTGCAGTATAGTCCTTGTACTCTCCTAGTTTCTCCATAGTCGTGTCTTTAGCTTCTTTCGCCTTCTCCGCCGTGACATCCGCCGTCTCCTTCGTTTTCTGTGCAGTGTAGTCTTTGTATTCTACGCCCTTGTTAGCCGCTTCCCTCCCCTTCTGTGCTGCGTAATCCTTGTACTCTCCTGTCTTCTCCATTGTCGTGTCTTTGGCTTCCTTTGCCTTCTGCGCTGCATAGTCCTTATACTCTCCGGCTTCGTCCATCGTTGTATCCTTAGCTTCCCTCGTCTTCTGTGCCGCGTAGTCTTTGTATTCTCCTCCCTTATCGGCGACTTGTCTTCCCTTCTCCGCCGCATAATCCTTGTATTCTCCGGCCTTCTCCATTGTTACATCCTTACCTTCTTTCGCCTTCTCTGCTGTAGCATCCGCAGCTTCCTTAGCTTTCTGCGCTGCGTAGTCTTTGTACTCTCCCGTCTTATCAGCGATCTGTCTTCCCTTCTCCATTGTTGCATCCTTGCCTGTTTTTGCCTTCTCTGCGGTAGCATCCGCAGCTTCCTTTGCTCTCTGTGCTGTATAGTCTTTGTATTCTCCAGTCTTCTCTTTTGTCTCCTCTCCGATCCGTTTCCCTCTCTCAGCAGCTTCCCCACTAACCTCCGCTGTCTTCTCCGTCGCGGCATGGGTTTTCCCGGTGACAGCATCCTTAGCCTGGCCTAAGGTACCAGTGACGGTTTGAATTATACTGCTAACAATACCAGGTCGACCTTCATCAGTTTGTATCTGTTCACGGCGTTCAACCACTACTACATCGCCGCCGCCACCAATCTGTCTCTGACGATTGACGTCCCTTAGCTCGTCGGCGGCAGCCCTTGCAGCGGTCTCCGCCTTCTGTTCCTTGCTCCTAACTTCTTGATGTGATGCCATTGGATTATCTACTGTAAAATGCAAACGAAACTTTAATGTAAGTTGGATGAAATGATTGCTGGGTGATGAAATTTGTGGTTCGTGAGTAGAACGTGAATGGATTTATAAGAAGGCCTGGCTAAGCGATAGAAACTTATTGGTGATGTAAGCTATAGTTGCTTGACACGTAGCATGGAGGGGACACGTGGATGCATACCAAATGAAGTGGCAACTGCAGAAAATATATCTAGTAAATATCATTGGTTATGGATGTGATCAAATTGTGGGTCGGTGTGTTTGACGAATATGATAAGTCTAAAAGGTCGTGTTGGGTGACATAAGCATTTTCTTTTCCTTTTTTACACAAATGGTCCCTGTGACTTGGGCAATTTGCATGTTTTGGTGTTTAATTTTTTTCATTTATTTTAATGGATAATGGGGAAGTGTCCTTAAAAAATATTTTGTTAGGTCTTTGGTCGTTACTCGACTAAAAAGATTATATTGTTTTTTTAATTTATTTATTGTTTATTGTTTATTTATCAAAAAAAGAAAAATATATAACCCTTTAAAGTTATATTATAACTTTAACCATCAAACCTTATATCTTTATTTTTTTATTATATCGTCGGTGAAAGTGTCAAATCATTTTATTTTGTAACGTCTGTTTTCTAGTATGTTTTTAACCTTCAAAATTATTGAAATTCTAAAATGTATTTTGCTAGGTATTTGGTCTAGACCTAAAAAGACTATATTTTTTTTCTTTTTATTTAATTAATTTATTATTTATTTATCAAAGTATATATATATATATATATATATATATATATATATATATATATATATATATATAACCCTTTAAAGTTATATTATAACCATCAAACCTTATATCTTTATTTTTTGTTATATCATCGATGAGATTACGATGTCATTTCCTCTTTTCTTTGTTGTTTCTCTCTTTATACTCCTAGAAAACTCTCTAGACATCATCTCTTTCCTTTTTCTGCCATCAGCAACCTTCTATGACCCATTTTACGTCCAAATATGCAACCCTCTCGTCAGAAAAGTGCACGGACGCTAAGGTCTAGTTGCCGAAAAAATGTACAAAGTTAAAATTAGGTTGTGACCGACAAGAAGAAAATGACCGTCAGTTAGGGTTTTAGCGACCGAAGCAACGCTAGCATCAGAACGTTATCTTAATTCCGAACCATACTCTCTACCCATATGCTTTAGAAAGGTTCCTTGTCCAAAGTTATGAATAAAACGTTGGTCGCTTTTAATCCTTGTTTATGAATTGCATTTGGGTTTTTTTAACAAGGTGTATCTTGATTTTTTGTGACAACAATTGTATCTAGTTTTTTTAGTGGGGCGGGACATGTCGGAGAAGACGAATGAGATGGTGGTAGTTTTTCAAAGGTAAAGTAGCCAGTGGCGGAGCTTGAAGTTTGGATTTGGAGGGGGGGTGAAAATAAAATTTGTATAAAAATTGAAGAACAGGGGGGGCCAAAGTCAAACTTTATTGTTTTTGGGCATAATATGTAACTCTTTTAATACTTATGGACTAATTATTAAAAAAATAGGGGGCTATTTGTATAAAAATTAAAGAACGGGGGGGGCAAAGTCAAACTTTATTGTTTTTGGGCATAATATGTAACTCTTTTAATACTTATGGACTAATTATTAAAAAAATAGGGGGGTCACAGCCCCCCTAGCCATATATAAGCTCCACCAATGAAAGTAGCCACGAAGTGGGTAAGGGTCGAGGGTGGATGTAAGGGCAATGGGGTGAATGATTTTTAGATTGTTATATGTATGTTCATCTCCAACACTTGCGACTCTATTGATTTCTGGTTTGAATGGATTGAATTTTTTGTGTTTAATAGATTGATTCTGGTTTTACTTTTTATTTTAATTTATGGTTCTGATTTCTTGTTTGGATTTTTGGTTCGAATGGATTCCTCACTTTGATGAGGTATTTTTTTTTCAATATTAAAGGTTATGGTAATTTAGGGGTCGTTTGATAACTGTGAAATGAGTTAGAATTGACTGGGTTAGAAATTCTGACTAAGTTACCTTCTAACTGAAACTTTGTTGTTTGATTTTACATATGACCGACTGTACAAAATGACTATATTACCCTCCAACAAAACTTTTTTTTATAATATATAAATAATCAACAAAAAAATTTATTTTATATCACTAACCTCCATGGTTTAAGTTCATTGCAATTTTCCAAATGATTCATAAGTAATATATAATCCCAAAAAGACATCGCATGAAATTCCAAATGAATCTCCAAATGATTCCGTCTCAATAAAAGTATGAGAATCAAAACTTCAAAAACAAAGAACATAATACAAAATGAAATATAAAAAGCAGAACACACTGATTATTATTGATTACTGATTAATAGTGATACCATAATAATTATCCATTTAACTAGTTATCAAATACAAAAAGGGTTCCAATTGGAGACCCAGAAACAAAAACACCAGCCCCATGTCGAAACAATAAATAATGGCTTTCAGACAATCTTCTTGAATCTCTAAACATAAGCTATAGATTTAGAGAAAGAAACAGTAAATTGAATTAAATTTTTTCGGAATTTGAAAATAAGAATAATTGAAATCGATTTCATTAATCGATTTTGCTGAATAAGCAAAATTGAAATCACAAACAATCAAACCTCAATTTTATGAAATTGATTTCATTTATTGATTCAAACAATTGATTAAAGAGGAAGAGAACCCTTGGTGGGGATGGAAAAGTTATGTGATCGATTGAAGGAGAATATGTGTTCTTGAAGGAGATGAACGCCGTTAGAGAAGACGATGGTGGAGGAGGTGTCCGACGATCGATTGCAGAACCGGTGGTGGTGGAAGGAGAAATTATGCGTTGGTTTGAAGGAGAACGAAGAAGGAAGCATGGAAAAGGGTATATATGAGAACGAAGTACAACAAACTGGGTCAACCAATATTTTTCCTTGGACCGAATAACACAAAAATAAGGACTGAATCCTTGATTTGGACCGAGTCCAAAGGTGTAGAAAGGAAAACAAACAAGCTGCTTCGGATTGAGGACCGGGTCCTAATTTTGAACCCAATTAGAAGGCAAATCAAACGACCCCTGGTGTACAAATGGTGGTGATTTCTCCACCACCTGTACACCAAACTAAATTAGTCAAACCAAATTAATATATAATTTTTTTTTATTTTCAATTACTTAATACTTATATAGTTATATTACATAGTTTTCCAAATTAGTTATAATATCTTTTATTTTTTCGTCGATTCAACAAGAAGATATTATTTATATTTTTTTTTCTTTTTTTTCAAGTTTATTTTAATTTTTGTATAACGTTCAAGCTTTGTACTTTGCATTTTTTTCATGTTAAATATAATTTTTATATTATTTTTTACAAAAGGAACAAAACATCTAAAAGTTAAAAATATTCCAAAGTCGTAAAAGCTTTAAAAAAAATTCGAAGTTGTAAAAAGGTTACGAATTTAGATAATCCGGTATTCAAAACTCGGTTTTAGATAAACGAACAAAATTTTGTATAAAAAATTTTAAAATAAAAAAATTAAGATAAATAAACAAATAAATAATAAATAATTGCCAAAGTACGACTTTGACAAAATATTTTTTGATTAGATTCAACAAGAAAAGAATATTAAAATCTTGTTTTTGTTGTTTAGACATTTTAGTCGTTTTTAAAATTACAAAAGCCATAAAATCAATAAAAAAATATAAACAAAAACCATCAAAAAAAACCTTATAAAATGTATTCAAACAAAACATTTAAAAATTTACATGAAATGCGTAACCATAAGTAGCCAGAGGTGAAATAGTCATCCGAACAGATGATTTTACTCTAGAGTCACAACCAAACAAGGAACATGCAAGAGAGCATAAACCAAGAGTTATCAGACTATCCTACATAACCACAGACAGTCCCTAGGGCACTCTACCAAATGATAACCAGTAAGTACAGGTAACATACCGATCCAACAGTGCACTATAGCATAGCAACATCCTATATACCAGGATAGCGATCTAACGAATAGCGATCTAACGGATCGCTACATCATAACAATATACTCAGTACCAGAATACAGATTCAACAGATCATTACAACATAGCAACATACTAAGTGGCAACAATTTAAGAAATGACTGCCCGCATATAATTAGAGGTGAGATAGCCACCCGGATAGGTGATCCCACCCTAGAACCACAACCAAACAAGGAACATGTAAGAGGGCCTAGATCAATAGTCCTCAGTCTATCCTACGTGACTATATATAGTCCCTAAGACATCCCTCTACCAACAAATAATCGAAAATTGGCGGGCCAACATTGGTGCCTTCGACCCACGGTACAATGAGACGAAACTCACTTGAAATAAAGAAACCCGAGAATACCACGATCTATTCCATGCTACACTGATTGCTCTCGCGGATCCACTAACATCAGAACTAGATAGAATCTCAACCAATAAGCCACAATCTTCAAGTTTGACCCAAAGTCAAACTTGGCCGAAAGTCAACAGTCAACGAAGGTCAACAGTCAGCAAGCCCTCACGACGTGACCATCTATGCCCCACGTCGTGAGCCACAATAGGATAATATAATCGAGGCTTGCAACCCTCACAACGTGACATGCATCTTCTTCGCATCGTGAGATCAGTCTCTACATCATTTTGGTCCAAAAATGTAACGCCCGTAGATCCGGGTTAGTCAATTTAGAAACAATGAGCATCAAAAAAATGAGTTTTTGATGTAAGATTATTTAGAAGGATTAATCTTAACCAAGTGGTAGTAAATGTTACAAGGGTTCCGTACATATAAAGAACGTCGAAATCCGAGTTATAACGAATAAGTTATGACCCGTCGAAGTTTTACGTCAAAAACGGCACGACACCGGGAGACGTAAATAGTGAATTTACGATAGAGGAGTTTTTAGCCTTAGAAATTTAAAAAAAGTTGTAGTATACTTTAAACCGACAACATACAAAAAAAAAACACTCAAATCTGACTTCGTATGAGGAAGTTATGAATTTTCTAAGATTTGGCATAGCAGTGCACGACCCGAAACTCGAATTTTAGTTCGAGCGGTTTTTGGCCTATGCGACCTAAATGAGAGTTGAAGATCTCATTAATAGGAACTCAACGGTAAAAAGATAGAAGAAAACGGAGTCCGTATGTAGAAGTTACGAATTTTACGCGGACATTTAACAGTATAATCTCCTCATACTGTTAAATTTAATATCAGTCGAGAACTAGCCAACGGAGTCAAAAGTAAAGTTGTAGATCTTATTTTTACCTACGTGTGGATATAAAGAATGTCGAAAACGGAGCTCGTATGCGAAAGTTACGGAGTTTAGAAGTCGGCAGGGTGCTGCTGCAAAAGGAGTGATGTGGCACAATCTTGGTCATTGCTTTCTCCCCAAGGCTTGCCACTAGATGGTGACATGTGGCACCAACTTCAGCCATACTTTACCCTATATATACAACCCCTTCCACCCTCATTTCTTCACACCTCCACCCTTCTCTCTCTCTCTCTTTCTCTCTCTCTCTAAACCTCCCAAAACTCCCCTAGCGCTAGAAGAAAGCCCCGAAGCGCTCAACAGCTCCGAGAAGAAGAGCTTTCGGCTCAGAAATTCTACCCCTGCAGAGCACGACTTCTAGCCAAACCCCATCGTAGGTAAGATACGCCTACCTAATTTTTAGTATAGCTTTTATTTAAATATAGTAACGTTATTAGGGCCTTATAATAATTATTTAAGCTATTATTATGGGTTATATAAGTGTCGTTATAATATCTTTTTAACCACTCGCGGTACGGGAAATCCGGTTTGAATGGCCACCTGGGTTGTTGGATTTCAAAAGTGTTATATGCCAAAATGACTCTGCCCTCCGGTGTTTTATGTCTGGCCCCTGTCTGTACATAGTGGTTGGAAAATATTGTTTAAACGCTTATATAATAATAATAATAATAATAATAATAATAATAATAATAATTAGTCACGGTAAATATTAGACTAAAATCTAGTGGTAATAATACTAGGTTTCGTCGAATTAAATTATTTTAAAGTAAGCGAAGCGCTGTCCGAGTACCAAGTCACCACTTTATCAAGTAAGTGCATAGTTACTTTCATCTTACATATAGATATGAAATATTTTATATAAATTACGTGCTATGTGTGCATATAACCTGTATACTTGCTATCTATGCTGGATGAATGATTTTATACATGTTTTAAATAATTTAAATTGTATATGTATTTTATATCTACAAATATGTTGAGTAAAACATGGGTGGATGAATGAGGAGAGATGAAAGATGATATGAGTGAACATTGGCAGCTATAGACTTAGTGCCTAATAAATAACATCGGCAACTATGGACTTAGTGCCTATTGGATAAACGTCGGTAGCTATGGACTTAGTGCCTGATAGATAAACGTCGGTAGCTATGGACTTAGTACCTGATAGATAAATGTGGGTAGCTATGGACTTAGTACCTATTAGATGAACATTGGTAGCTATGGATTTAGTACCCGATGAATGAACTTTAGCAACTATGAATTTAGTGCTTTACGAATGAGCATTGGCAACTATGGACTTAGTGTCTGTCTTATAAACCCTGGAAGCAAGGGACTTCGGAATGAATGAATGCAGGATAGATGACTCTTAGGGTAGACCCTTAAGAGTGAGGAAAATAATGGGGATGGGTAAATGGGTTAATTGTTTGATGTTTAAACATAATAATTATATTATTGTGGGTTGAAAACCCTATGTACTCACCAGGTTTCCCAACCCGACCCACTCAAGCTTATTTGAATCACAGGTGTCGATACGAAGTTACATTACACTGAGAGATTAAAGAGGTGTAGATCACTAGTGTAAATGAATGTAAGTTCTGTTTATGCTTATGTTTCTGTATTGACAATGACATCCCAAATGTTTTTAAATGAATAAAAATACATTTCTTCATAAATGCTTTGATAATGTATTTATCATGTTTTACTGGGAACAAATTCCGCAACATTTTTATCAAAAGAAGTACTCTGATTTTTATAAAGCATAAACAAAATCAATCTTTTCTAGCCGTGAAAATGGGGATGTCACAAAAAACATCTTAATCTGTTAAGCCACTAATCCATCCTTTTCCAGGAGGCTTCCTAACACTCCTATGGTCATAAAAATCGATGCTTTAAGGTATTGTATGTCCAATACAAGACATGAGCTCAAATTAGGTCATTCATGGAGAAAAAGAGGATAATTTATCATGCATGAACTCCAACACCGTTCAAACTTCAGATCCATGACATATAAGCATCTAGGGACCCTAAGGACCTATAAAGTTGCAAAATTTATGGAGTCCCAACACTCCAACTCTTAAGATCTTGGATAAATATGCATAAAACCTTAGATCTAGCAACAAGAAAACATAAAGCTTGGATCTTGATTACTCACATTGGTCCAGAAGTGTAGCTAAAAGTTGCAAATGAAGCTTCCAAGCTGCAATTATGCTTCCATGGTGATCTCTTCTTCTTTAAACCTCCAAAATTCCACCAAAAGCTCAAGAAACACAATGACAGGCTAGGGTTAGGGTTTTACTGAGTTTAGGTGTAACAACCCGTTATTTTCTACTTCACACCTCCACCCTTCTCTCTCAACTCTCTCTCTCTCTCTCTCTCTCTCTAAACCTCCCAAAACTCCCCTAGCGCTAGAAGAAAGCCCGGAGCGCTCGACGGCTCCGAGAAGAAGAGCTTTCAGCTCGGAAGTTCTGCCCCTACAGAGCACGACTTCTAGCCAAACCCCCTCGTAGATAAGATACGCCTACCTAATTTTTAATATACCTTTTATTTAAATATAGTAACGTTATTAGGACCTTATAATAATTATTTAAGCTATTATTATGGGTTATATAAGTGTCGTTATAATATCTTTTTAACCACTTGCGGTACGGGGAATCCGGTTTGAATGGCCACCTGGGTTGTTGGATTTCAAAAGTGTTATATGCCAAAATGATTCTGCCCCCCGGTGTTTTATGTCTGGCCTCTGTCTGTACATAGTGGTTGGAGAATATTATTTAAACGCTTATATTATAATAATAATAATAATAATAATAATAATAATAATAAGACTAATAATTAGTCACGGTAAATATTAGACTAAAATGTAGTGGTAATAAAACTAAGTTTCGTCGAATGAAATTATTTTAAAGTAATCGAAGCGCTGTCCGAGTACCGAGTCACCACTTTATCAAGTGAGTGCATAGTTACTTTCATCTTACACATAGATATGAAGTATTTTATATAAATTGCGTGCTATGTGTGCATATAACCTGTATACTTGCTATATATGTTGGATGAATGATTTTATACATGTTTTAAATAATTTAAACTGTATATGTATTTTATATCTACGAATATGTTGGGTATAACATTGGTAGATGAAAGATGATATGAGTGAATTTATATCTATACACATTTGTCTACGAATATGTTGGGTAAACCTATTGATTTGTTAATTTAATAAAATTAAATTAATATATTTGATACATTTTAACACTTGGTAGAAGTGTTGTAGAATTTGAAGTTGAAACACCCCAAAGAACCAAGGGTTCTCGCCTTAACCAAAACCCTCTGATAGATTAAAGTTTCGGACCAAAAACGATTTCCAACCGGAAACCTTCGCATACCGCAAACCCCTCGCATAAAGGAAACACCAACCTTGCACTCGCATCACAAACGACTTTCGGCTGCAAACCGTTCGGACCGCAAACGTGCAAGACTCCTTCTAGAAGCCTTATCTTCTCGGGAAGGGTTCTCCGCTCCTCGGTTTGAGTTCACAGCTAAAAACTGAAGCCGCGATATGTATTATCGGTCGAGAACCCTTAAGTCGACTTGCTTTATTCTTCCTTACATATACTTACAATTAAAAATAAAGCTCATTTCTTCATATATCAACCAAAATCTCAAGATTTTCTCTCAACTTCAACCGAAAACTCCCTCCTCTCTCCTCAATAACATGCGAAGCCTCCCCTCTCCTCTTAAAAACACACAAAAATCACTTGTTTCTTCATAGAATCTTTCAAGTATCATTCCTTGATCTTGTTTCCATTACAAAAACACCTTTCAATCTTCTAGTATTGGGCCGAAAACTCATAAAATCTCTAGTTTTCATCAAGAACACACGAACAACATGAAGAACGCGAAGAACACGAAAAACTATTCTAAGGATTATTGTAAGTCTTTTTTACAATAATTATGTGTTGTTTAACACTTTAAACTTCATTAGATTATCTAATTTATACTTAATTTTATATTAATATAAATTAGGATCCAGTCTTTATCACGAGTTTTAACTTGTGGATTTAGCTCTACTACACCGTATCTACAACCGAAAACTCACAAAAGGTGAGTTCATACCCCTGCATTTTTACTATTTTTCACTGTTTTAAGGGGAGAGGATACAAGTCTAACACAAAAAATATTGTGTTTACAATAAAATGATTTCTAAATATTTTTAAAATGACTTTAAATGTTTTATAAACTCTTTTTAACTTATATTTTGCAAAGAATCATATATATATATATATATATATATATATATATATATATATATATATATATATATATATAATTTAAAGGGCTTAGGACTAATAATTGGCTTTATTTCCCTTTTCCTTGTTTGGATGTGGGCTTAGGGTAGAATTATTTGTCCGAATGTCATTTCAATTTTAATTATATATATATATATATATATATATATATATATATATATATATATATATATATATATATATATGAATATAAAAGTTATTTTAATTAGGTTCATATTCCCTTTGTAACATGTCAAGCAAAGGGGATACTTTCATGAATATTACATATCAAGCAGAACACACATATAAATTATAATAGGCATAATTTATGGAACTTTCAAACTGTTTTCATGAATCAGCTATACAAAGTTTAATAGATTACTCTTGTACAAATACTTTACATTCAAGAATACTAGAGAAAGATCATATTATATGTTCATTTACTTCAAAATGACTTTTCATCATTTGCTATATACATAATCGTCAATATGCTTTTTGTGAGACAATGTTTAGTTGCTTATTCATTTAGGCAATACAGTTAAAGTCCTGATATTATAACCAGAATCTCCAGACAGAGAGCAAGACAAATGTGTATAGATCTATACGGTATTGACAATCCCGCACTCATATTGTAAGCTACAGTTGGGCAGGCACGCCTATGAGTGACAAATGTCGTTAACAGTTCTGACACGTACAAAGTGTCGTATCAGGTCATCTAGTCATAGTATGGTTATAATAACTCACTAAAAAGATATGAACAATTATGATTAGTATATAATTAATTAAACCAAAGAGTACGAATACAAAGTACTGGTTTTTACAATAATACGATTTACAGTATTACATTACAGTTTACAGTTGGTGGAGTCAGACATACTCACTTTTACAAGGTTTTCAAAGAGTACAATTACAGAACTTGGAAAACATAAACAATACAGAAAACATTCTTTTTACGGTTTTATGGTATTAAAACTACTTTTCAGTTATATTAGAAAATATTGAATTTTCTAGAAACAATAAACATGATTACTATTTCAAGAAACAAACAGCAAACTTCTAAACATAAATACTTATGCACTCACTCAACTTAAATGTTGATACTCTCTTTTTCAAATACTTGTATTCTCAGGGAACTAATAAACAGTTACATTTCCCAAGCTTTTGAAGACGGAGTAGTATAGAGTTACATCTTTTGTTTTGTTATATCTATTTTGGTATCAATATACAATGATTGAACACACATGTAAAACTATTATTTCTTTAATACAATGGTTGTTGTACTTTGATTACTATGATGCATGTGTTGTGGTACTTAAAAATGAAGTCATCCACCCCCTGACGTTTCCACCGCTCCGGTTTGGGGGTGTGACATTAGGGACGACAGAGGCTGGTTTGGAACTCTAAAATGAAGTTTATGGGGTTTAAATATGATGGAAACCCTAAAAGATTGTGGGCTTGGGCTGCATCTCACCTCACGTTGTGAGCTCAGTTAATTCAAAATCTTCATTGATCACTCCTCGCGTTGTGACCCTTCAATGGTCACGTAGTGAGCCCTGATTTTCCCAAAAACTAGGCCTTTGACTCCTTGAAGCCCAAAGTCGATCTGATCTGGAAACGGGGTGTTACAGATTTGGGAGGTCTCGGAGCACTTGAAGAACAAAAAAACATCATATTTTTGCTCTTGATTCTTACTACATGTTGGGTTCTTTTAACTTTTATTTTGTAATCATGAGTTTAGCCATGCTAGGCTAAACTAATATTGGTTGATTTTGGTGAAACCCATGGATGTTTAGTTATTTGAATACTATCGTGAACTTTTTATGAAAGTGTTTTGCATTTGAACATCTTACCATTTACATGTCTTTATTCATGAGTTTAGATGTATGCTTGGTAATTAGTTGGCTAATTTCATGATTAAGTAATAGACCCTCAAATTAGCAAGCAACAAATGATTTTTGTGTTAGTTTTCACTTCACACAATCATAAAAACACTTTCTCCAACATGGTAGTGAAAGCATTTGACTCCTCTTGGATTTGGTGACTTTTTAGTCCTTAATGCTAGTTAATTTTTACTAATTAAATGCTTAATGGAAATTATCACTTTAACTAATGAAATATGTTATGAGCTTCTCTAGCCATTTTACTAAATAAGAAAAGTCTAGGTGACATCAAGCTTCTTGGGTTGCTATAGCCAAATTAAAATGAAATTACAAGTCTAGCACAATGTTGTATAATGATAATCAACTAATTTTCCATGTGAAGAAAACCAAAGTCAACCATCTTTCCCTCAATGATTTTACATTCAACTCTTGCTTTTGTTGAATTGTCTATTTAAATCTTAGTTTAACTCTAATTTTCTTTTAAAAACTCACAAAAGACCAAACCCCCCTGTAACGCCCCGTTCTAAGAGTAGCTATTTATGGTTCCCCGAGATCAAGAGTAAGGGCGTTTCGGTCTTTTATGGGCAATGGGTTTTATTCGAGAAGGTTTCGGGTCGGGGTGTGTTGCTAGAAGCGTAGGGCTTCTCGCCACCTTTTCGTGGATATAAAGTTTGTCGGAAACGGACTTAGAATAAAGGAGCTATGGCAATTTGAAGATATTGTCACTTATGGCACTTGATGGAAAATAGTTGACAAGGTAAGGCCATGCATGCATGGGACACCATGGGTACACCCAGCGTAAGGCTGGGTTACGCCCATCGTAATGGAGTTAATGAAACGCGGGGTCCCTCGACGTACGCCCGGCGTACTGGAATTATGCCCAACGTACGTCCAATGTCCAGAAACCCTAATTTTAGGGCCAGCCCCTATAAAAGGAACATTATGGTTCCAAACCCAACCTCCATATATGCCCTCTTACCCTCAGAAACCCTAAGTAGTCGTTCTTTCTCCATTGTTGTGGATATTTGACCTTGGAGAGCTTGGAGAGCCTAGAAGAAGAAAGAAGAAGTTGTTAAAGAAGGAGTGGGGTGGCTGGAGCTCGTAGATCTGGAAAGGCATCATCTTCTGAAGCCCTTTTGAGGTATAAAGTCTCTTGCTTGGCAATCATATTGTGTAGATCTAAGTGTTCTAAAGTTTTGACATCATTCTTGTCCCAAAAACCCCAAAGTGATGCATGATGCGAGTTGGTTGAGATTAGCTGTCCTTTCAGACCTTATGAGAGGTCTTGAGTGAGAAAAATGAGGTCCCAATGGCTCTGGTTGTCCCATGTGTGAGATAGGTAGGTCTTAATGGATTAAGACCTTGGGTTAAGAGCTTTATGGACGTCCCAAGTAATAAATTTTGAGACTTTATGAATCCTAGGCATATTTGGTCGATGGATCTGAAGTTTGGGCTTAAGAGCTTAAGCCATTAAGAACTTATGAAGGATTTTAGTTCAACGAGATTACGCCCCGCGTAAGCTTATGTACGCCCAACTTAGTGGGTCTGTGTCCCGATTCCAGTCCGCGAGCATCGATGTATGCCCAGCGTACCAAGAGGAGTACGCCCAGCGTACTCCCTCTGTTGGGTTTTTGATATTGGCCCTTAAGTGATTGGGCTGTTATTGGGCTAGTGAGGCTTGGGCCGTGACTGAACATTTTGGATGGAGTATTTTAGGCCCAATAATTATTATGGACCTTGGATCTAGGCCCATTTGATGAGGTGGGTCCAATTTAGTAATTTGGGCCAATATTGGGCTTTGCATGAGAATTTAACTTTGGGTCTTGGCCCAATAAGAGGATGATGGGCTTAATGAGTGTTGTGGACCCTTGGTCTAGAAAGTTATGATGGTTTTTTATGTGAAGGTTTTCATATGATAGTTGGGATTCCCGGCGAGTCAGCAGTCAGAGAGTTGCAGGATTCCGGCAGTTGCAAGGTGAGTTTTCCTCAATGTACTTGTAACATCCCCCTCTGGCACATATCACAATATTGTCCGCTTTGGGCCACTCAGCACGAGGACTTCCCAGGGGGTCACCCATCCTGGTACTACTCCCGCCCGAGCACGCTTAACTGCAGAGTTCTTATGGGATCTGCTGCCCTCACGGCTTTAAAACGCGTTGTGACAAGGAAGGTATCCACACCCCTTATAAAGAGTGTTTAGTTCTCCTTCCAAGCCGATGTGGGATCAGATCTAACCCGCTTTCACCCCCCATTATAGGGTTCGATGTCCCCGTCGAACACATCGACCCGTGCCCTGGCTCTGATAGCATTTGTAACATCCCCCTCTGGCACGTATCACAATATTGTCCGCTTTGGGCCACTCGGCACGAGGACTTCCCAAGGGGTCACCCATCCTGGTACTACTCCCGCCCGAGCACGCTTAACTGCAGATTTCTTATGGGATCTGCTGCCCTCACGGCTTTAAAACGCGTTGTGATAGGGAAGGTGTCTACACCCCTTATAAGGAATGCTTAGTTCTCCTTCCCAGCCGATGTGGGATCAGATCTAACCCACTTTCACCCCCCATTATAGGGTTCGACGTCCCCATCGACCCGTGCCCTGGCTCTGATACTATTTGTAACATCCCCCTCTGGCACGTATCACAATATTGTCCGCTTTGGGCCACTCGGCTCGAGGACTTCCCAGAGGATCACCCATCCTGGTACTACTCCCTCCCGAGCACGCTTAATTGCAGAGTTCTTATGGGATCTGCTGCCCTCACGGCTTTAAAACGCGTTGTTATAGGGAATGTTTCCACACCCCTTATAAGGAATGCTTAGTTCTCCTTCCCAGCCGATGTGGGATCAGATCTTACCCACTTTCACCCCCCATTATAGGGTTCAACGTCCCCGGCGAACACATCGACCCGTGCCCTGGCTTTGATACCATCTGTAACATCCCCCTCTGGCACGTATCACAATATTGTCCGCTTTGGGCCACTCGGCACGAGGACTTCCCAAGGGGTCACCCATCCTAGTACTACTCCCACCCAAGCACGCTTAACTGCAGAGTTCTTATGGGATCTGCTGCCCTCACGGCTTTAAAACGCGTTGTGATAGGGAAGGTATCCACACCCCTTATAAGGAATGCTTAGTTCTCCTTCCCAGCCGATGGGGGGTGAAAGTGGGTTAGATCTGATCCCACATCGGCTTGGAAGGAGAACTAAGCACTCTTTATAAGGGGTGTGGATACCTTCCTTGTAACAACGTGTTTTAAAACCGTGAGGGCAGCAGATCCCATAAGAGCTCTGCAGTTAAGCGTGCTCGGGCGGGAGTAATACCAGGATGGGTGACCCCCTGGGAAGTCCTCGTGCCGAGTGGCCCAAAGCGGACAATATTGTGATACGTGCCATAGGGGGATGTTACAAATGCTATCAGAGCCAGGGCACGGGTCGATGTGTTCGACGGGGACATCGAACCCTATAATGGGGGGTGAAAGCGGGTTAGATCTGATCCCACATCGGCTTGGAAAGAGAACTAAACACTGTTTATAAGGGGTGTGGATACCTTCCTTGTCACAACGTGTTTTAAAACCGTGAGGGCAGCAGATCCCATAAGAACTCTGCAGTTAAGCGTGCTCGGGCGGGAGTAGTACCAGGATGGGTGTCCCCCTGGGAAGTCCTCGTGCCGAGTGGCCCAAAGAGGACAATATTGTGATATGTGCCAGAAGGGGGATGTTACAGTACTCAAGGGTCTAAGGCAACAAGACCGGCCCTTTGGATTGTTGTTAGAGCCTGTTATGTTATGTGGTGATATGTTTGCTAGTATCCTGGTAGATGAGGTTGTGATATGAGAATATGCTTTGTCAGCTTAGTATCCTTGAGAAATGGATAGTTGTATGATGGCTAGTTCTATTGGATCAGCGCCCTGGTAGTTGGGTAGTGAATAGTTATAGACCGGTAGTTGGTTTGGCATTATGTACGCTGGTAAGAGGTACTTGCGGGTTATGTATGTTGATCAGTAGCAGAGGGTATCCCACCCCGGTAGGATGATAGGACCCATAGTGTGTTGGTTATGTAGAGTGTTTTATGTATGCCTGTTATGTGTGCATGTCTGCTAGTGTAGATCGACATTCCAACCCGATGGTTGTGGGCCATGAGTATTCCATCCAGGTAGGATGATTGGACTCATAGTAGTTTGGCATTCCAACCCGATGGTTGAAGGGCCTGGGGTATTCCATTCTGAGGGATGATTGGACCCATAGTAATAATAGTAGTAGTAGTAGTAGTAGTTATTGTATGTATAGGAAGTGGGGCATTCCAACCCGATGGTTGTGGGCCAAAAGTATTCCATCCCGGTAGGATGATTGGACTCTTAGTATGTTGGCATTCCAACCCGATGGTTGAGGGGCCTGGGGTATTCCATCCTAAGGGATGATTGGACCCATAGTAGCTAGTGTTGTACGTATAGGTGTTCTTTGTCGTATGCGTATGATTATGTGTGTATGAGTACTTTGGGGGAACTCACTAAGCTTTCGGGCTTACAGTTGTGGTTTATTGTTTCAGGTGCTTCAGGAGATCGTGGCAAGGCGAAGGCGTGATCGTACCGCTCCTCATGTTTATGCTTTATGTAATATGATTATGGGAAAAGTACTCTGATGTTTAAACTATTTTGAAGACAAGATGTATGATCGTAACGGTTTTTGAATGAATTAAAATGTTTTAATTTGGTTGAAATTTTTGGTCGTTACAAGTTGGTATCAGAGCCTTGGTTTGAGTGAATTGGAGGAACATTCGTGTGAATTTAGTCTCAAATCAAGGAGAGGTTTTCAAAAATGGTTTTCAAAATAAGTAAAGGAGGACGCAGAGGGTACGATCAGCCGGAGCCAGTAAGTTACCCCAAAATACCATACAAGTTATTTGTTTTGAGATATGTGAGAACAACATGCTAGTACTAGGCTAGGGATCTTCAGGAATTGCATGATAGAATTGCCTAATTTATGATGCCTGCTAGCCTAGGGTTTCCTTGTTATGAGCTATTAAGTGTTCCTCTAGGGTGAGGATTGAGTGCTTGTTGTGTATGTTTGTGCTTGGGGCGTTGTGGTGATACTTGAGACAAATATGGGTAGGTGTGGAAGGTAGTATGGGCCCGTACTACTGAAAGCACAGGACCCATACGCGTGTCAAGGAAGTCACAACCTCTAGGTTGTTGATTTGGGGTTAGTTCTCGGTGGTTATGCGAGGGATCTGAGATTTTTATGGTTTATTCCGGTATGGCGGATGCGAGACGTTTGGAGGCAGGATCCGGTTCGAGATCAGGATCAGGAGAGGGTGGTCGGGATGGACCCGTATCACCCGAAGTCATTGGCCAGATGAGTACAGATGAGTTGGACGCTAGGATTCGTGATATCCTACATGAGGAGGTTGCTACTATGTTCCGAGCTGAGTTTCCAGAACTGTTTTGGTCGATCAAGACAGCCATGGTTGATTATTTTGATGAGCGCTATGCAGATCTTGTAGAGACAGCGGCCGCGGCAGCCGCAGCGGCTGTGGCAGCGGCAGGGGGAGGAGCCAGTCTTAGTTTTCAGTATCGAGATTTTGACAAGACGAAGCCTCTACTTTTGATGGAGTTCAGGATCCGATCGTTGCTATGAGGTGGTTGTCAGACGTGGAGGGTTGCTTCTTCACATGTTCATGCCCTACGGATCAGAGGGTGAGGTGTGCTCTGAACCTTCTAAGGCTTGGGGCGAAGGATTGATGGAGGTTGACCATGGGATCTTATTCTGATGTGCAGCGGGCTGCGGTTTCGTGGGATTAGTTCCGGGAAATGTTCAGTACTCATTATGTTCCACAGGTTGATAGAGAGAGAGGTTGGCTCAGGAGTTCCTGGAACTGAAGCAGGGTTCAGAGTCAGTGACGGAGATCACCAGGATGTTCATTTCCCGGAGTTTGCCTCGGAGCAGGCTCAGATGTCCCGATATGTGAGTATGCTCAAGAGGGACATCAGGCAGTTTGTATCCATGCAGAGGTGTAGTACCTTGTTGGAGTTGTAGGAAGCCGCTAGGCGGCGCGATTTAGAGATTGAGCTCCAGTTGAGGGAGCAGAGGCAGGCCCCGGTGCAGTCGCAGCCTGCACTGAAGCAGATGAGGCCCGCTGATTATCGACAGGGAGGTCAGAGGAGTCGCACTTGCGGGAAGTGCGGCAATGTGCACGAGGGTAGTAGCCGTTCTTCTTCGGGGTGCCACAAGTGTGGCAAGGAGGGCCACATAGCCATGGATTGGAGGCAGTCGACTCCAGCGGCAGGGGTCCGACTTTGTTATCATTGTGATCAGGTGGGCCATATAAAGGCCCACTGTCCTCTACTGGCTGCCAGGTCAGTGCAGACCCCAACGCCAGCCACTTTGAGACTTACTGATGGAGGTCAGGGTCGAGAAAATCCTCCGAAGGCTCCAGGGCGTGCTTATCAGCTTGTGACCGAGGAGATCAGATCTGAGCCAGAGGTGTCAGTCGGTATGTTTTTCTGCTTTATCTTATTTAAGCTATGATTATGAGTTGTCGTTTCTTGCATGAGATGTTTAGTGTTGTATGTATTAGAGGTGAACGAGCATTGAGGGTTCTTAGAGGGTTATCATCCAGTGTGGAATTCGTGAAAAAGGAAGGTTATGGTTCGAGAATTTGGGAACTCTCAGCAGGAACTCAGTTTCCTCGAAGTTCGGTGTATTAGTGGGTTCGTTTGAGCATGCGTGTTAGCTTCGCCACAGCAGATGGTGGTTAGTGCCCTAAGTGGGAGAGAATTGGAAATTATCAGATAAGCCGCTGGTTGTAGAAGGTTGCCTGGAACGGCTTGAATGTTGGTTATTGGGATGATGCGATGAGGCGGTTCAGTTATTGTAAGGGTTTGCATGTGTCGAGGAAATGCGGCAGGTTATGTGTGGGTCGCTGGGTATGCGACCAGCCTCTGAGTATGTATGCATGATATGGGATAACGGTAAGCACCACTAAGGGGTAATGTATAGCGAGGATCTGTCGTGGTGGCAATGTTGGTTGATGCATAGGCATGTTTTCAGTCTCCTTGGAAGAGGAGAGGGATAGTGGCTCCAGATTGGAGGTTTGGACAGAGGAAAGTGAGATAACAGGTTAACAGACTCGGGAGCAGTCTGGACTGGTGATGAGAATTATGTAAGATATTGCAGTCGGAGGTCAAGGACCTGGAGATCATGATAAACAGGTATGGGTGGGGTTACACTCAGATGTGGTGAACCGAAGGGTTCGAGGGTGACGCAAGGACATGGTCCTTGGTTCCAAGTATGGTTATACGTTGAGTTATGTATTTGGAGGTATTCCAATCTAGGGTATTCCATCATGAGGATGATCGGACCCTATGATTGATTGGACCTGATGTGTTTGGTATTCCAACCCGAGGGTTGATTGGGCCAGACATATGTAAGGATGCAAGGGTATTCCATCCTAGGGATGAGCGGACCCGTCATAGGCATACCTGGTATTCCAGCCTGAGGCTGATTGGGCCAGGTGTGAGTGTTGGTTTGGTAAGAGTATCGATGTTTGTTCGGTCGGATATGAGTTAAGAGAGAGACCAAGTGTGGTCGACAGTAGAGTAGGACTCGTGGTCCTGTTTTAAGGTTGGGAATTCGGGTTCCCACGGTTGATTAGTTCCTTTTCATAGTAATGGGAAGAGGTCAGGGGATGGTGAGTTTGGACAGCCTGTCTGGGAGACGGATCCAACTTAACTTTCCGGGTTCAGGGCTTTCCGGAGAAGTAAGTATTGAGTTTGCATGAGAAGAAGTAGGTATCCATTCGAGGAGGAGTTCCAATGGGGCTAGACTCCATTGGTGGGCATCACTTGAGGGGCGTGAATGTGCTTTTCAGGATTTTGGATAGCCAGAGTTGGCAGTTGGCAATTTCGAGGGCGAAATCATATTTAAGTGGGGGAGAATTGTAACGCCCCGTTCTAAGAGTAGCTATTTATGGTTCCCCGAGATCAAGAGTAAGGGCATTTCGGTATTTTATAGGCAATGGGTTTTATTCGAGAAGGTTTCGGGTCGGGGTGTGTTGCTAGAAGCGTAGGGCTTCTCGCCACCTTTTCGTGGATATAAAGTTTGTCGGAAACGGACTTAGAATATAAGAGCTATGGCACTTTGAAGATATTGTCACTTTTGACACTTGATGGAAAAAAAGTTGACAAAGTAAGGCCATGCATGCATGGGACACGCGTGGGTACGCCCAACGTAAAGCTGGGTTACGCCCAGCGTAATGGAGTTAATGAAACGCAGGGTCCCTCAACGTACGCCCAACATACGTCCAGTGTCCAGAAACCCTAATTTTAGGGCCAGCCACTATATAAGGAACATTATGGTTCCAACCCCAGCCTCCATATCTGCCCTCTTACCCTCTAAGTAGTCGTTCTTTCTCCATTTGTGGATATTTGACCTTGGAGAGCTTAGAGAGCCTAGAAGAAGAAAGAAGAAGTTGTCAAAGAAGGAGTGGGGTGGCTGGAGCTCGTAGATCTGGAAAGGCATCATCTTCTGATGCCCTTTTGAGGTATAAAGTCTCTTGCTTGTCAATCATATTATGTAGATGTAAGTGTTATGAAGTTTTGACATCATTCTTGTCCCAAAAACCCCAAAGTGATACATGATGCGAGTTGGTTGAGATTACCTGTCCTTTCAGAACTTAGGAGAGGTCTTGAGTGAGAAAAATGAGGTCCCAATGGCTTTGGTTGTCCAATGTGTGAGATAGGTAGGTCTTAATGGATTAAGACCTTGGGTTAAGAGCTTTATGGACGTCCCAAGTAATAAAGTTTGAGACTTTATGAATCCTAGGCATATTTGGTCGATGGATCTGAAGTTTGGGCTTAAGAGCTTAAGCCATTAAGAACTTATGAAGGATTTTAGTTCAACGAGATTACGCCCCGCGTAAGCTTATGTACGCCCAGCGTAGTGGATATGTGTCCCGATTCCAATCCGCGAGCATCGATGTACGCCCAATGTACCAAGAGGGGTACGCCCATAGGGGCTTGGATAAGGCCCTTGGGTTTGCTTAGGCCCTAAGCAAAGGATAACTAGGGTTTCCCCTAAACCCTAGATCCCTCAGCTATATAAGGAGCCTCCTGGTTCATGTTTTGGTCACTTTCTTTTGAAGAAACCCTAAGGCCGAGATTTTGCATACTCCCTCTCCCCTCTCTCTTCTAGTTTCCTTCTTGCTAGTTTGGGTGTGATTCCATTAGAGGCATTACACTTGTGGTGCTAAGCTTCCAAGAAGATCAAGATCAAGATCAAGGGAATTGTCAATTTTTTTCTATAGCAATTGAAAGGTATGTAACTCCTTACCCTAGTTTATTATTTTCAAAAATAGTGACCTCCTCTAGGGTTCTTGTTTTGCAATTCAAAGTTGTATGTTCAATAGTTAAAACATAGATCCAAAGTAGGTTGCATGTGAACTTAGGAATTGTTTTCTAGTTTATTTGTTTTACCTAAAACCCATCAGTGGTATCAGAGCGATTGTTTGTTTTAAATTGAATTGCTATACTTGTTGAATTGCAAATTAGGGTTTATAGCTATTAAACCCTAAAGGCCATTTTCGATTTCTAGGGTTTTGGATCAAAGGGTTTTTCAAAACCCTAGCCTCCAAAGAACCCTAATCGAAATTAGGGTTAGGGTTTTGAAAAACCCTAGCCTCCTCCCTTGTGAATTTCGAAAATATGCTAGACATTTTAGGTTTCTTGTTTTGGATAATTATTACTTGATTAGATTAATTGGATAATTATCCTTACCCTAAATTTCGAAATTTAGAGGGCTAAGGATTAGGATTAAATTAATTGTTTAAAGTAATTGGATAATCCTTACAAGATTTAATAAATTAATTAAAAGTTAATTAATAGATAAACATTAAATCTAAATAATTGGTTTATTTAAATTTAAAATTTAATAGTTTAAATTTCAAAATTTATATAAACCCTTGGAGTTTTAAAATGTTCTAAAACACACCTTATATATATATATATATATATATATATATATATTATAATTAAAAGTCTAATATTATATATGTATAAGAATATGGTCAGTCAAATCGCTAGTATGCCTCATTCACGAAGCTAATCTATAAGGGGGTATAAGGAAACTGCCTATAAAATGGTAGTTGAATGGGTGTCCACTCTCACCCACCGCTTCCTTGATTAGTGGAGGGTCGTTAGCAGAACGGATTTGATAGGACAACTAGTTCTCATTAAAAGTATAATGCTATTAAAGAAAGTACTAGAACATTATTTTTAAAATCCTAACTCTAGCTACTTTAGGAAAAATGTGAAAAGTATGCTAATCCATGAAATTGCACATTATGCTTTATTGGTCGTTAGTGGAGCATGTGTGGTTAACCAGCACACTAAAAGACACTAATAAAGAGTAGTAATGGGTATCTTGTAATTATCATTTTGATGGAGCGTGTGTGGTTTACCGGCACATCAATAGTTAATGATAAAGACAATAAGGTTACCAAGCACATTTGCATGGTTATTCACATCTAGTTTGTGATCCTCGGTATCCCAGTCACAAATAGTAGAGCATAATCCGAGATTAAAACGTGCCATTAAATAGTTTTAATGTATCTCAAAAGAATCAGGAATTTCATTTCGTTTATTTTATCTAATGGTGGAATTGGTGAATCACCTACCTTTATGAGATTTGAACTTGGATCTCAGCATCCCATTTCTAAGTTGTAAATCGTCATAGTTGGGTCCTAACCTTGATATGATATTTTGGGTTATTGTATTGAGGTGTCTTGAAATCTAAACTAAAACTATCCTTCTTTTCAGATGTCTACTCCTGGAAACACTTCTGCTTCTTCATCCTCCAACCACAACTTCTCTTTGCTCAACATTTGCGCTAAAGTCGTTATGGATGGCTCGAACTATAACGATTGGATGCGTAACATCAAGATGGCACTCAGATTCGAGGACAAAGAGTATGTCCTTGAAAAGGAGCTCAAAAAACTTGATGAGTCCAAAGCCACTCCCGAAGAGTATGTTGCATACAAGAAGCACTATGATGATGCTACCAAAGTGGCATGCATCATGGTCGCAACCATGTCCCCTGAACTGCAAAGGTACTATGAGGACTACTGGCCTTTTGAGATGAACAAGGACCTTATGGAAAAGTACCATAAGCAAGCTCGTCAAGAAAAGTTTGAAGTAGTCAAGTCACTCATGGCCTGTAAGATGAAAGAGGGGGAATCGGTTGTGTCTCATGTGCAAAGAATGCAACACTACATAGAGCGTTTGGTCAAGCTCAACATTCATTTTGATGAGGAATTGGCCATTGACATGGTCTTGAACTCGTTGCCTGATTTTTATGGTCAGTTTATCTTAACTTACCATTTGAACAACACTGAGCAGACATTGGCCCAATTGCACAACTTGTTGCAGACTGCTGAAGCAGGGATGAAGGGTAAAAGTATAGCCCCCACCCCTGCAAGTGCTCATGTTCTAGCTATTGGAAAGGGAAAGGGGAAAAAGAGGAAAGGTCCTCCCAAGCAAAACTGGAAGGAAAAGGTCCAAGTAGGGTCATCTAGCAATGGCCCGAAAGCCAAGCCCAATGCTTCCATTCCCCATGTCTCTGATCCAAAGGAAGCTGTTTGCTTTTATTGCAATAAAAAAGGGCATTGGAAGAGAACCTGCCCACAATATCTGCAGGACATCAAAGATGGCAAAGTGAAGCCATCTTCGGCAGGTATTTACACTATTTCTTCTAATAACTCATTATCTCCTCGTTCATGGGTCCTTGATACAGGATGTGGTTTTCACATTTGTTCTGATTTGCAGGGGCTAAGGGAAAGTGATGAGATAGAGCGAGGTAGGATAAACTTGATCATGGGAAATAAGAAGTCTTCACCAGTAACCAAGATCGGAGTTTATCAACTTTTTCTTAGTAATGATGTTAGATTAGATTTGTTGAATTGTTGCTATTCGTCTGAGATGACGAGAAACATTATTTCATTTCATGCATTGTTCAGACAAGGTTTTAAATACTCTTTTAATGATTTGAATGGTTCAATTTCTGTTTATAAGAATGGTGTTTTTGTGTTTGAAGCTTTAACTTGTGATGGCGTGTATGAAACAGTGACTTGTGTTGATAGCTTAGGAAATAGTGTGTTTAATATTGACTTGTCTAATAGTGTAGACAAGGCATGCTTGTGGCATTGTCGCCTTGGGCACATTAACAAGAAACGTATAGTCCAACTCCAAAAGGATGGAGTCTTGGAATAATTTGACCTAAAATCAGATGATCTGTGTGAATCTTGTCTTTTGGGAAAGATGACAAAATCACCATTCACGGGGTCTTGTGAAAGAGGTGAAGGTCTGTTGGATCTCATACACACAGATGTGTGTGAGCCCTTTAGATCAACCACAAGAGATGCTAATCGATTTTATGTGACTTTCACTGATGATTATATTAGATATGGTTATGTATACTTAATCAAACATAAGTCAGAAACCTTTGAAAAGTTCAAAGAGTTTAAACATGAGGTCGAAAATCAATTAGGCAGGAAAATAAAGGTACTTAGATCCGATAGAGGCGGAGAGTATCTTAGCATTGAGTTCAACGACTATCTAAAGGAATGTGGGATAGTCTCACAATTGACTCCTCCTAGGACACCACAGTTAAATGGTGTAGCCGAGAGGCGTAATTGAACCTTGTTAGACATGGTTCGTTCTATGATGAGTCGTTGAAACGACCCAAAAATACGACCCAAAAATTTCGTTTTTCAACATAACCAAAAACCATAATCTGAGTGTCATATCATAAAACCATACATGATGTATCTCAAAATAATAATAAAACACTGTGCGGAAAACTGTATCATATCCATGTCATATAAAAATCAAGAACTAAATCAACTCCCAGGATAAAAGCTGAAGCTGTGGTGTGTGCGATGCCATCATCCCGAGCTC
Source organism: Lactuca serriola (assembly GCF_051521515.1). Lineage (NCBI taxonomy): Eukaryota > Viridiplantae > Streptophyta > Magnoliopsida > Asterales > Asteraceae > Lactuca > Lactuca serriola. The sequence continues at coordinate 38,704,740 of NC_136413.1, read as the reverse complement.
TTCCCTCTGCTAGCGGAAGTACCTGAAACCCAAAACTGAAACTGTAAGCACGAAGCTTAGTGAGCTCCCCTAAATTACCACATACCATACAGTAACATATCAAGCACATACTGGGGCCTTGCCCCCCTCCATCGGACCGAAGTCCGAAGCTGACTGGGACCTTGTCCCCTACATCGAACCGAAGTCCGAAGCTGACATAGGACCGAATTCCGAAGCTGACTGGGACCTTGTCCCCTACATCGAACCGAAGTCCGAAGCTGACATCGGACTGAAGTCCGAAGCTGACTGGGACCTTGTCCCCTACATCGAACCGAAGTTCAAAGCTGACATCGGACCGAAGTCCGAAGCTGACTGACTGGGACCTTGTCCCCTACATCGAACCGAAGTCCGAAGCTGACTGATCATAGCATAAATATATCACTAACATGAACACACATAATCCTGTCTGAGCCACGAAGGCACCAAACATGCTAACTACTGCATCGGATCAAAATCCGGACACTACTGCTAGCTAAACGGGCCGACATTGTGGCCTTAGACCCGTTCCTACTGAAAGGAAACTCACCTCGTGAACTGGCTGTTGAGTGAATAGCTCTGAGGGCTAACTGCTGCTGCTCCGGTATCTCCCCGGCTACAAGTCCATAAACACACTCAATCAAATACTACTCAATCAAATACTAAACACTGCACTGGGTAAAATGACTCTTTTACCCTTGGTCAAAGTCAACTCTCAGCCAAGGTCAACTCTCGGTCAAGGTCAACCCACAGTTGACCTGACTCGCCGAGTTGGGCCGCCAACTCGCCGAGTCCTTATTCTCACTCCTCGACTCTACTCGCTGCTACTCGTCGAGTATGGCATCGACTCGACGAGTACTCTCCCGCTCCAAGAATTCAGACAATCTTCATCCAACTCGTCGAGTCCTATGAACAACTCGACGAGTTGTTCTTGAGCTTAAGAAGATTGCCTTGGACTCGCCGAGTTGTATGAACAACTCGCCGAGTCCCTCCATTACTGAGTCTACCCTCAAACTCGCTGAGTCCACTCCACTACTCACTGGTCCCACTCGACACCGCTCAAAAGGAAGAAATCGGGGACTCGCGACCCGACTCGCCGAGTCGTTCTTCCGACTCGCCGAGTCACCGCCATGCAACTATTCTACACTCGATTCTGCTCGAATCCAATACATACAAATGATAGATCTGAGTCCAATAAGCTGATTTACCACGTAAAGTTTCCAACTTTACGTGTACAAACGCATGAACAAGGGAATAAAGGCTAAAAGATGCTTAAAAGGGGTAGATCTAGGGTTAATATGCAAAATAGCTCCATAAAGGCAATAGATCTGGGCTCTACAACTCCTAAATGAGCAGATCTAAGGTTATCTCGGCATAAGAGAGCTTCCATATCAACATAAAACTTTGAGAAAGGCATTAACAAGATCTAGAAAGGGTTTTAAGGCATAAAAGAGGAGGAAAACTGAAGAATACCTCAAAGAGCTCTTGCTTTCCCTTGAATCTCTGCTCTACAATCCTTCTCCTTGCTCCTTTCTTCTTCTCCTTCTTCAAGCCTTCACAATAGCACACAAAATCACTTAGAATCACTCAAGAACGAATTAGGGTTTTCTCACAGCTTTTCAGGGTGAAGGAGGCGAGATTGGGGGCTATAAGGTGGCTTAAATAGTGGGCAACCCGGGAATTTAGGGTTTCTCCCAGACGGACAGACTCGCTGAGTCGCCAGCTAACACGTGCTCGAAATCCCGACCCTACTCGGCGAGTCAGGCTATGAACTCGCCGAGTCCCTCTTGCAAAAATTCAAAATAAATACCAAGGAATTATCATACCGGAGACGGGTCGTTACAGTCGTGCTCCACTTCCAATTCATTTTTGGGGCTATGCCTTAGAAACGGCCGCCCACATCCTAAATCTTGTCCCAACAAAGAAGGTTGCCAAAACACCTCACGAAATGTGGACAGGGAAAGTTCCCTCGTTAGCACATATTAAAGTCTGGGGTTGTGAAGCTTTCGTAAGACGATAGACTCACGACAAGCTAGCAGAAAGAAGTGAGAAATGTGTTTTCATTGGTTACCCAAAACAGTCTTTTGGATATTTGTTCTACTGACCTAGTGAGAACGTGGTGTTTGTAGCTCAAAGAGGAGTCTTTCTAGAAAGAGAGCTCATATCCAAAGAGGACAGTGGGAGTACCATTGACCTTAAAGAGATTCAAGAGTCAACCAATGAAGGAACCTTAGATGACACTAGCACTCGACCAGAGGAAATAGTTCCTGTTGAACCAGTTGATAAATCATTACCTCTTCGTAGATCCACTAGGGTGAGTGTGCCACCTGAGTTGTATGGTTTTCATATCACTTCAGACGGTGACACATTCATCAGTGATAGGACACTGGTGAATTTAGATGAACCAGTCTCTTACGAGGAAGCAATGGCAGGCCCAGAGGCTTCCAAGTGGAAAGAGGCAATGGAAAGCAATATAAAATCCATGTATGACAACCAAGTTTGGAATTTGGTTGATAATGCACCAGGTCGTAAGACAGTTGGTTGCAAATGGATCTTCAAGAAGAAGACAGACATGGATGGGAATGTACACACATTCAAGGCTAGACCGGTTGCGAAAGGTTTCACACAAACCCCAGGGGTTGACTATGATGAAACTTTCTCACCAGTAGCCAAGATCAAATCTATCAGGATATTGCTCGCCATAGCTGCCTTTCATGACTATGAAATCTGGCAGATGGATGTTAAGACTGCCTTCCTTAATGGGAAGTTGGTTGAAGATGTTTACATGAATCAGCCAGAGGGTTTTGTCGATGCAAAGTTTCCCAATAGAGTGTGTAAGCTTGAGAAATCCATTTATGGATTGAAACAAGCATCTCACAGCTGGAATCTTTGCTTCCATGAGAAAGTCAAAGAGTTTGGTTTCTCTAGAAGTGAAGATGAGTTTTGTGTGTATATCAAGGCTAGTGGGAGTATAGTAACTTTTCTGGTGTTATATGTCGATGACATATTACTCATTGGTAACGACGTTCCAACCTTGAATGAAGTTAAGTCTTGGCTTGGAAAGTGTTTTTCCATGAAAGACCTTGGAGAAGCTGCCTATATTCTTGGGATTAGGATATTGAGAGATAGAAAGAAGAGACTAATTGGACTTAGTCAGAGCACATACTTGGATAAGGTACTAAAGAGGTTTAGTATGGAAAATTCCAAGAAGGGAGAGCTGCCTATCCAGAGCAACACAAAATTGAGTAAGACTCAATGCCCTAGTACAGACGAGGAAATAGCAGACATGAGTCGTGTACCTTATGCTTCCGCTGTCGGATCGATCATGTACACTATGACATGTACTCGCCCTGATGTGGCCTTTGCTTTGAGCATGGTCAGTCGCTATCAGGGGAACCCGGGTAGAGCTCATTGGACAGCAGTAAAGAATATACTCAAGTATTTGCGAAGAACAAAGGAGTGGGTCCTTGTACTTGGTGGCAATGATACTTTAAGAGTAGATGGTTACTGTGATGCCAGTTTTCAAACGGATAGAGATAACTTCCGTTCTCAATTTGGTTGGGTATTTCTACTGAATGGAGGAGCAGTTACTTGGAAAAGTTCCAAGCAAGATTCGGTGGCTGATTCTACTTGTGAATCAGAGTACATAGCAGCGAGTGAAGCGTCTAAAGACGCAACTTGGTTGAGGAACTTCATCGGGGATCTCGGAGTTGTTCCAAGCATCCAGGAGCCTATGGAACTGTTCTGCGATAATGAGGGAGCGGTTGCCTTAACTAAGGAACCCAGAGACCATGGTAAAACCAAACATATCGACAGAAAGTACCATTTCATCAGGCATAGAGTAGAAGAAGGCCATCTTGTTGTAAAGAGGGTATCATTTGAAGATAACCCAACAAACCCCCTCACAAAGGGTCTGAGTAGGGTTAAGCATATTCAGCATGCTCGGAGTATAGGTCTGAAAGATGATATTAGTTTTAGTAGTTAGATTAGTTTTGTCCTGAAACTTGTAACAAAGTAAATGTAATTGACTTTTGGTGATTAAATAATAAAGTATTATTTATGGGTTTACTACCTTTTGTCAATTGTTTATTGTTGTGTTTCATATTTTGCATGTTTTACTTCCCGAATAATATGATTGTTCAAACTCCACAGTCGCTCGTACTTTTGGAAGTAATTAGTGAATTAAGACTGTCATGAATTGGATTGCAGAATGTCTAAGAATAGACATGGCAATAGAATTGTTGCAATGTTCATGAGTACTCAGAGAGTGAGATTTGAGTATTGGATAAACCCACACTCAGAGTATTACTTCATGGATTCATCACGAGTAATACTGAGATGATAATATCTATAATCTTGGAACAGAGATATATGAGTTGTAATTTGCAAGTCGGCTATACATTGGTAATACGAAAACGCATCAGTAACTTGGTGTTATAAAACGTATTGTCATGTATGGTTTGATGAGTAAAAGATACAAGCATATGAGTCAATGTTTATTCGTTCCTTTTGACCTAATGGGAAAAACGATATCTGTGGGCCCCTCGATGATTTGGTGTTGACTTTTGTGCTGGGCCCAGCCATGACTGAATTGATGTGTTTGATTAGAAGTCCTATATCATCACAAATCAGGAATCAGGAAACATAGATTCTGGACAAAAGAGGTTGATTACATTCCATGTCTTTTGTCTAGGGATATCTAGCAGAACGAAGGATTATATGATCACTTATCTTAGGACTGTAACTGACTGGGTCAGAGTTCGGCAGCAGCTTTTTGGAAGCTACAATTTGTTGGTCAAATTTAGAAGGCATACTAGCAATTATAGTTACAGACTTATCCAAGTGGGAGACTATTGGATTAGGTGTCTAAGCCCATAACTATAATTGGTATGTACTTGAATTGATAGCAGCACAGTCCTTTTGGGTTGCCCTCAAACCTGGCAACCAGACAAGGAAATTATGAAAGGAGAGATATTAATTTATTATAAGATTAATAAATTAATATAAATTTGTTAATATGTTAAAAGATTAATATATTAATTAGAAATCATTATGTTTAATTAATAGTTAGCCAGAAATTAATCAGAATTAATTTTGAGGTTAAAAGTATTAATTATAAGGTGCAGGGACTAGTTTGCAATTATCTAATAGTTGAGTGGAAGGCTCTAGAACCCCCTTGGAAGAGGGTGGACGAAATCTATAGGGGAAACCCTAATGATTTCGTCCATAGGGGCTTGGATAAGGCCCTTGGGTTTGCTTAGGCCCTAAGCAAAGGATAACTAGGGTTTCCCCTAAACCCTAGATCCCTCAGCTATATAAGGAGCCTCCTGGTTCATGTTTTGGTCACTTTTTTTTGAAGACACCCTAAGGCTGAGATTTTGCATACTCCCTCTCCCCTTTCTCTTCTACTTTCCTTCTTGCTAGTTTGGGTGTGATTCCATTAGAGGCATTACACTTGTGGTGCTAAGCTTCCAAGAAGATAAAGATCAAGATCAAGGGAATTGTCAATTGTTTGCGATAGCAATTGAAAGGTATGTAACTCCTAACCCTAGTTTATTATTTTCGAAAATAGTGACCTCCTCTAGGGTTCTTGTTTTGCAATTCAAAGTTGTATGTTCAATAGTTAAAACATAGATCCAAAGTAGGTTGCATGTGAACTTAGGAATTGTTTTCTAGTTTATTTGTTTTACCTAAAACCCATCAGATTGGACCCATAGTAGCTACTGTTGTACGTATAGGTGTTTGGGCATTCCAACCCGATGGTCATGGGCCGAGAGTATTCCATCCCGGTAGGATGATTGGGCTCGTGTTATGTAGGCATTCCAACCCGATGGTTGAGGGTCGGGGGTATTCCAACCGGAAGGTTGATTGGACCCGAAGTATGTTGTTCTTTGTTGTATGTGTATGATTATGTGTGTATGAGTACTTTGGGGGAACTCACTAAGCTTTCAGGCTTACAGTTGTGGTTTATTGTTTCAGGTGCTTCAGGAGATTGTGGCAAGACGAAGGCGTGATCGTACTGATCCTCATGTTTATGCTTTATGTAATATGATTATGGGGAAAATACTCTCATGTTTAAACTATTTTAAAAACAAGATGTATGATCGTAACGGTTTTTGAATGAATTAAAATGTTTTAATTTGGTTGAAATTTTTGGTCGTTACACTCCCCTCCCCCTCTATCTTTACTTTTATTGTCATTTTACAAGTATTTTTACAAAGAGATTTTCATAGAGTTATAAAATTGAACCAATCTATGTGGATACAATCTATTTACCATTGTACGCTACTTTTTGAGTACAATATTGAGGGTATGTATTTTGTTGCCTCGACAACCACCAACACGTCTGGTCATTGACCGTTGACCTTTGATCAGTTTAACTTTTGGTCAAACTTTGTAAAATTAAGCTATAGACTTAGGTTTGACCTTTGATTGTAATCTAGTCGGTTTGCATTGTTGATACGTTCGAGTACGCATGGTGTATTGGTTAAACTCTATAATTTAGGTGATTTCTCTCACTATACTATGTGTAACATTATATGTCTGGTGTTGTAGGTTGGATAATTACTGTCTGGGTACAATTGTATGTTTAAGCTGGTTAGTCTATTTGCTTGTTATGTGTTTAGATCCTAGGGGAAGTTGGATATAAGCCTTCAGGCCCATTGGAATGGTAGTTGTAAGTTCAATAGGTCTTTGGGATGATGACCTTGTACCTATTAGCATATTGAGGTGTTGAATATGAGCTGATGATGGCTGGAAGTTCAATACATTTTTGGGATGATGACTTTGTGCTTATAGGTACATTATGGCTGGAAGTTCAATAGATTTTTGGGATGATGACTTTGTGCTTATAGGTACACTGAAATGTTCACTATGAGCCTTATTTGTATGCATTGTTTTATGTGATATATATATATATATATATATATATATATATATATATATATATATATATATATATATATATATGCAAACGGGACGAGGGTTACATCCTATGCCCCCAAAATTCATCCGTTCCCCCGTCCCCGAAATCTCCAACCTTCCCGCCCCGCCCCCGAATTCCTGGATTACCCCGTCCTTGTTTATCCCGCCCCGATGATTTTGGATTGTCTTTTTTTGCGCTAAAAGTTCTTTTTTGGGCTAAACGAAACTATTTTTTGGATAAAAAAATAGTTATTTATAACAAAATTTTACATGTTAAAAACAAAAATATTATACTAAAAACTTAAAATCATGATTTTTGCTAATTTTAACAGCTCAAAATTATTATTATATTTATATAAATAATGTAGCCATTAAAAAAAAACATTTAAATTGTTTTGTTCTTATTTGGATGCCTATATTTATAATGCCTCGAGTTTATAATGAGATAAATATAGATTTGCCCCCAACTGAGTTGCCAAACATACAGCGATCTACCTGTGCTGTTACGCAAAAAAAAGCAGTTGTACTCATTCCATGATCGATCATTGGAGTCGACGACGCTAGTTTGGTCACACTTACGTTGTTGATTCGACTTCTAATTCACTCGATCTTCCGCTCTGTATCCCCATGGACGGACTTCGTAAACAGCAGGTTTTCTGATATGTGCAATTCCCGAATTTGTTTGACCACAATTCATGATAATTTAATACCTAGGGCGATGTTACCATGTATTTATTTCAATTTAAAATCAATATAAGAATTTCCTGTGTGATTTTGTATCATAATTTGGCTTAATTGATGAATTAGTTGGTGGTTGAGTGGATTGAACATCTTAGAATTACTTTCTGAACGCTGTTTGGGTTGGATTTAGGTGTCGCTGCGTGGTTCGAGTGCGAAAGAGATCACTAGGGACGCCTTACTTGAAAAGGTTACGCAAGAGAGGGAATTTCGCAATTACATGCGTCGAGCTTCCGCAGCTTCACTTTTTATTCAGGTTTTTATACTTCCTTCCAAAATAAGAGCTACATGCTGTCTTTGAGGATTGAACTTGTTACTTTACTGATTGAAATTAATTGAATTTTTTACTTTCGAGAAGAATCTGATGGCTTCTCCATTATACCCAAGAACTAAACAATTGGTAAAGTGAATGACTTGTCAAATATTGTGTAGAGGGTTTGGAGACGCTATGCTTCAACAAAGATGGCAGCTGCAAATCTTCGAGAAGAGTGGCAGGAGATGCTTAATAGTCATCCAGTTCCTATGAGCAGAGCTTGGATTTCCAACAACCTATTGAAACCTTTTCTTTTCTTCATTACAACTTTAGCAACTGGACGTCAAAAGTTTGAAGATAGAGATGTAGAATGTATGCAGATCTGCTTCAAAATTCTTTTGGAGAGCATAAATTCCAGTGGTATGCTATGCTTTTTCTCTACTTAAACATCAGATTCTTAAACGCATTATAGCACACTTTTTGTGTCTACCACTTTTTATCATTTCTATGATTTTAAATACTTTTGAACTGATTCACAAATCCTTAATTCAAGCTTTCGTTTTAAAGATCCACAGAGAAACTTCTGCTCCCTTGCCACATCTAGCATTGAAGAGAGAAGAACATGGACATATCAAGCAAAGAAGTTGATTTCCTTATGTCTACTCATTCTTTCAGAATGTGATTACTCATATCAAGGGGGACACCAATACATTGCTCTTACATCTATGGCAATGCGGTTTGTTGTTAGCTTGACTGATCTGAAAGGATGGAAAACTCTTGATGATGTCACTCTTCAAGAAGCACATACATCAGTGAAAGATCTAGTATCATACATGTGCAGTGAGAAAAGTCGGCTTTACATTTCCATCAGAAGATACATTAGTAGATTGGAAGTTCCTCTTTCTTCAACTGCTGGACACACACATACACATACACATACACATACAGATGACAGATTCTTGATTACTGCAAGTGCAATCACTTTAGCACTGAGACCCTTCAATAGTGGCAACATGAATATGAAAGAAAATGGTCTCCAAGATTTGCAGTTTGCTGTTGAGCAATATTGTGTGCTTCTGCTCACAATTCCTTGGTTTACACAACGTCTGCCAGCTGTACTCTTATCTGCTATAAAGCATAAATCCATCTTGTCACCTTGCTTCATGCAAATATTGGTAATCCTTGTAAACTTACATACTTTAGCACAACTTTTTCTTCATCAATAATACTGCATTCATTTATTTAATACATAAAGCATGAGAGAAGCTGATCAACCTTTGGCAGGTGATGGCAGATATCAAAAGAGAGAGTTTTAGATGAGATTTCAAAGTTGAATAATTTGGAACAGAGTTCAACTCCGAATGTGTTGCCTCCTGTTGGTTGGACACTTGCAAACATTATTTCTCTTGCAACAGGTGTAGACAACAATTCCAAAGATTCTGGAAGATTCACTCAAGATCTAGACTTTTCATCTTACCTTCATGTTGTCATCATTCTTGCTGAAAATTTATTAACTTGGTTCGAGGGAGTCGAATGGAATCAGAATCAGAATCAGAATCAGAATCAGTCACTTCAATCCAACATGTCATACAAAGATCTACTCAACCCCGTTTGTCAACAATGGCATTTAATGAAGTTATTGACTTTGGAAAATGATTCATATGAATTGACAGATGTTGCATATTATTATTCCTGTATGCTAAGAATATTCACAATCCTCAATCCAGTTGTTGGATCAATGCCTATTCTCAATATGCTCTCATTCACCCCTGGATTTCTTTCAAATCTCTGGGAATCACTCGAAAACTCCTTCTTCCCTAAATCAAAATCCACCCCTGATGCTAACTTCAACATTACTGAAGACTCAAGGGATAGAAATAGAATCTCCAAGAAAAAGAAAAAAGGATTATCCAAAAATGGAAGCACTAAATGGGCCAATGTGTTAAACAAAATCACTGGAAAATCCCAAGGAGATATAGACAACACAGAGTCTGTTAACAACATTATCACTCAAATTGATGACTCTTCTGATGTATGGGATATTGAGCCTTTTAGAAAAGGTCCTGAAGGCTTAACAACTGATTCTTCTCATTTACTCCATCTTTTCTCTGCTGTTTATGCACACCTTTTGCTTGTTCTTGATGACATAGAATTCTATGAAAAACAGGTAATCCTAATCCTAATACTAAATTACTAATATACCCTTCTCTTATGTTACTTTGTATTTATGAATTTGGTGTTTGTGTAGGTTCCATTTACACTAGAGCAACAGAGAAGAATCGCATCAATGCTGAATACATTAGTGTATAACACTTTGTCTTACAACATTACATGGAATAATCGTCCATTAATGGATGCTTCTGTTAGATGTCTACATTTGTTATATGAAAGAGATTGTAGACACGAGTTTTGTCCCCATGAACTTTGGCTTTCTCCAGCTAAAAAAAATCGTCCACCAATTGCAGTTGCTGCAAGAACTCATGAAGTTCTTCTATCAACCAATCTAAGATCATCTGATGATTCATTCCCCATTTCAAGTATGCACTCTGTTATCACCACAACCCCACATGTTTTTCCATTTGAAGAAAGGTATAATCGAGTAATTTGAAGTTGATATGATCATATGAATATGATTAACAATGTTTGATTGTTTGGATATTAGAGTTGAGATGTTTAGAGAACTGATTGGAATGGATAAAGTTTCTAGAAGAATGGCTGGTGAAATCATAGGACCTGGCCCACAAGCTGTTGAGGTAGTAATCAGGCGTAGTCATATTGTTGAAGATGGATTCCAACAATTGAATTCTCTTGGGTCAAGATTAAAGTCAAGCATACACGTGTCATTTGTTAGTGAATGTGGTCTACCTGAAGCTGGATTAGATTATGGTGGTTTATCAAAAGAGTTTCTAACAGACATAGCAAAAGCTGCTTTTGCTCCTGAGTTAGTTTGCTGACATGGAATTTTTTTTTTTTTATAAACCTTAACAAACTTTATTAAATCATTATTTTTTTTTTGTTAAAGTTATGGATTATTCAGCCAGACATCAACTTCAGACAGACTTCTGATTCCAAATTCGGTTGCAAGATCCATGGATAATGGCATACAAATGATTGAATTTGTTGGAAGAGTTGTTGGAAAAGCACTTTATGAAGGAATATTACTAGATTATTCTTTCTCCCATGTTTTTGTTCAAAAGCTTTTAGGTCGTTACAGCTTTATTGATGAGCTGTCAGCTTTGGATCCTGAACTTTACAAGAATCTTATGTATGTCAAGGTAAAGAATCTATTTTAAAAAATCCGGGGAAGGGTAAAATCGTAAATAACTTATTATAATTCGTTCTTGTTTTCTTCTTGATATATTATTGCAGCATTATGATGGTGATGTGAAGGATCTGTGTCTAGATTTTACAGTTACTGAAGAGTTACCTGGAAAACGACATGTTGTAGAGCTGAAAGCCAGGGGTAAAGACGTCATTGTCACAAATGATAATAAGTTGCAGTATATATATGCTATGGCAGATTATAAACTTAACCGACAGGTAAAATGACCTTTTTACCCTTCCATTCCGAAAAAAAAAAAAAAACAAATTTCACTATAAGATATTTGATGCTGCTGATTATTTTACAGGTATTGCCACTTTCAAATGCGTTTTATAGAGGATTGACAGATCTTATATCCCCATCTTGGTTGAAATTGTTTAATGCCAGTGAATTTAATCAGGTATTAAGTATTTGCTTAAATTGATTTGTCTTAATTTTTTTTTAATTAAATCAACTAAAGTTTTTAATATTTAAAAAAAAAAAAAAAGCTTCTTTCTGGTGGGAACCATGACATTGATGTTGATGATTTGAGGAATAACACACGGTACACTGGTGGTTACACTGAAGGAAGTCGGACAGTTAAGCTCTTTTGGGAGGTATGCGTAAATTACATTTCTGGTCCCTGTAGTTTTAAATAATTTTCTGGATTTATTACATTTTTGGTCCTTTCACTTTTTTTATTTGCAAGAAGGAAATAAGCAAGTAAGCAACACACTTTTGGTTCCTATAGTTTTAATTTTCCGGAATTACATTTTTGGTCCCTGTAGTTTTTAGTTTCCATGATTTACATTTATGGTCCCTGTAGTTTTAATTTTCCGGAATTATGACATTTTTGGTCCCTGTAGTTTTTTATTTACATAAATTACATTTCTGGCCATGTAGTTTTAAATTTCCGGAATTTCACTTTTGCTCCTTGCACTTTTTAATTAATAAGAAGGAAATAAGCAACAGACACTTTTGGTTCCTATAGTTTTAATTTTCCGGAATTACATTTTTGGTCCCTGTAGTTTTTAGTTTCCATGATTTACATTTATGGTCCCTATAGTTTTAATTTTCCGAAATTACAACTTTTGATTCGTGTAGTTTTTAATTTGCATAAACTACATATTTGGCCCTGTAGTTTTAAATTTCCGAAATTACACTTTTGGTACGTGTTCTTTTTAATTTGCAAGAAGGAAATAAGCAACAGACACTTTGGTCCCTGTAGTTTTAATTATCCGGAATTACATTTTCGGTCCCTGAAGTTTTTGGTTTGCATGAATTACATCTCCAGTCCCTGTAATTTTAATTTTCCGAAATTATACTTTTGGTCCATGTAGTTTTTAATTTGCAAGAAATGAGCGACTTACACTTTTAGTCTCTATAGTTTGCAATGCTCTGCACTCTAGGTCCAGGTTTTGGTATTTTTTTTTTACAAGAACACTTAATTACAGTTTGGGCCCCTGTGATTTTTATAATTACTTATTATTTGTTGTTATAAATATGTCATCTCTCTTTCAAATTACACAAGTAATCTTACATACCAACATTTTATATTATTTTATTCATTCAAGTCACCACTAGTTTTTATTATTGGTAAAGAAATGTAAGTACATTGCTACTAGGGGTAAAAAAGTAAATTGCATTGTTATTTTTTGTGTTATTAATGACATTTTTACTTGAGTCAGGTAATAAGAGAATTTGAGCCAAAAGAAAGGTGTCTGTTAATGAAATTTGTGACAAGTTGTTCTCGGGCTCCATTGCTTGGGTTTAAACACTTGCAGCCAAGTTTTACAATCCACAAGGTATATTTTTTAATAAAATTATAATCTTTTATTAATTAATTATGAATATGAACTTTTATTTTTAATAAGAGAAAGATTTTAATTAATATAGGTTGCATGTGATTTACCACTTTGGGCATCATTTGGAGGACAAGATGTTGATCGTCTTCCATCAGCTTCAACATGCTATAATACTCTCAAGGTATTTTAAAAATAAAATATTTTTATTTTATTAAGGTGATGATAATATTTTTAATTTAATTTAATAATATGCAGCTTCCAACTTACAAAAGATCAAGCACATTAAGAACAAAGCTACTATATGCCATTAATTCCAATGCAGGATTTGAACTTTCATAAATCACTTAAACAGTGTGTGCATTACTTAGGTAAGCCTCTATATACATTTTTTTTTTTTTTTGCATATTTCATGAATATGATTTATAACATGTTTCTTTATTTTTTATTTTTAAATTTCTAGATAGGATTACTTGATGGATAGTAAGTCAAGGGGATGATGTATGTGATTCACTTATAAATTATTGATGTAAAGTTTATCCAACATGTTAAAGGTTTGTGTATGATGTATATGAATTAAAATTGTATTTTGTAGTATGATTGGTGATTTTATACGAGTGCCTAGGGGATTTTAGTGTCACATGTCAATGTCATTTTTGGTGTAATTGGAATTTATGAGTGTCAATGAGATTTAGATAATCCACAATTTTTGTTATTTGATCAAACTTAAACGAAATGGTATTGAATTTAACCATTTATTTACTTCTAAATTCGTCGTGTTGTTTAATGACACTACATAGATTGGTTCTCTCCATGGATTATTTCCAAGTTTTCAGTGGAATATATATTATTTAATAAATTGTAATCAATAGATTCACTTTGAAAAGTACTAGAGGTCCATTAAAAAAAATGTAGTGGAAGATGTTCAATGCAGTTTGAGTATGGGACTAGATGTCTTATTGACTTTGATATTGATATGCCTAAGAGACTGAGTTTGATTCACTCAGCAATTATCAAACAAAATTGATTCAATCAACAACTATCAAAAACAATTTAAAATAATTGATTCAATAAGCAACTGTCAAACAACTATTGAACTTTTTTTTAAATTATATTTAATGTTGATGTCCTATATTGACGACTTTAATCTCATTTTTTGTTTCTATCTCCAAGAAAAATGTTGGATATTGATATTAGGTTTGATTTGTAAAAAAAAAAAAAAAAAAAAAAAAAAAAAAAAAAAACCTTATTTATGTTAAATCAGTCTAAATTTAAGATAGTCAGTCATAATTAAAAAAAAAAAAGAAATTGTTTCGGGACCTTGGTATACGAAAGATGTTTTTATTACCATTCTAGAAAATTTTGATAACTTGTTGGCAAAATGCAAATTTTCCTCAACATTGGTGTTACTAATAATTTGGGATGAACATCGGTTTGGAAGCAAACCGAGAACCAAAAAACAGGAAACCGATATAGTAAGCAATTGAGAACCGAAAATCGAACTGAATATCTTGGTTCCAGTTCTGATTCGGTTCCTGTTTTTTTTTTTTTTTTTTTTGAAACAAAATTGTGATTGTCAATGGGAGATAATATTATATTTTAGTAATATTTACAAAAATGTTTGCATTTATTATAAAACAATCTTAAATAGAAAGTGTCAAATTTATTGTGACACTTGGTACTTTATAATAAATTCAAAGTTTGAGGGTTGAACATAAAACTAATATTTAATGTTATTAGATTGTTTCATTAGTGATGCCAATTCCTTGGTAGTTGTTACATGAAACTTTGTTAATTTTCAACTTTAATACGTTGACACGGAATAATATTGTATTAAAAATGATATGATCGCTAATCAAATATATTAAGTAATTAAGTATGTTTTTTCAAGCTTAATAATACCGTTTTGGCATTTTTTTTTCAATGGACAAGGCTGTCTATTTTTTTTTACGCTTGTTTATTTAAGTAGTGCTCAACATGCATATTCTTTATTGTTTTCACATATTTATATGATATCTTCACCAAAGTTCTTTCTTGATTTTGCTGACTTGTTATAAAAGTTATGTGTAGGCGATTAGGATACATCTTCTTTTTATTTAATTGATTTAACCAACAAGTCAACAACAACAGTGGTCTAGTATCATACAAATGGGGTTAGAAGAGATAAGATGGTTGCCCGTCTCTATCATTAGATAGAGACTGTTTTCGTAGAAGACATTCGATAAAGGGCTAACGGCGCAGCTTGTTGTCCGTTTGCTTTCCATCGATATGTATTGACCTATATGTTTATAACTCAAATTTAAATTTTATTTAAATAAATAAATAAAACGAGATAAAATGTAATAATAATAATATTATAAACTGTATTTCTCTGCATACTATCCATACATATAAAACATTACCCGACTTTGATCTCTGCTTAACAGATCCCTACATATCAAATACTATAAATATTCGTAGGGGATAAGGTGGGTTTGTTTATATATTTAGTGAGAAATTAAATCATTCTACATTTTGTTTTTATTTTTCTTCCTATATATTTAAAATGATGACAAGTGTACAAATCTAACATTCCAATCAAATTTAAAGACATTTGTCTCCATCTAAAGTAGACAGGAGAATAGTAGGAATAAAAAAAATAGAAAGATATTTAATTTCTCATATTTAACACATTTAATCTCTTATGTAATTTGTTTATATTTTTTCTATATATTAGATTTAATAGTTTGGAAAAGAAACTTCTGAACCTTAAGAGTAAATGGTGAAGACAATGCTCACATCCGTTTTTCTAACATGTCACGGGCTTAACACTGTGGTCATGGGAAACAACCCCCCCCCCCCCCCCCCCCGGGTCCGTTGCGAGCCAATTCGTTACCCTTCGTTGCCTCTATAACGTTTCATAACGCGTAGAATAGTCCATTTTTTGACCGTTGGCGAACGGTTAATATGTAAAAAAATAAATAATAAATAACTTTTTTTTATTTTACATATAAATACACATACAAACATATTTTTAACCACACAATCTTTTCTCATCTTCATTCTATTTTCAATTTAAAAAAAAAACCCACTTTTCCTTTCAACCAAATATGGAGCGAAAGTCGAACACGCCGCCTTTAAACACAAACACATCCATCCCGATGGGTTTCACACAATACAGAAGTTATATAAACATGCTCAACTCAAACTCACTCCCAATGCAGTTTCCTACATCCCCTTACATGCAGCAAAACCCAAATCTTCAACATAACCCTTTTAGTGCTTTCACTTCCATGCAACTAAATCACCACCCACACAACTAAATCACCACCCACACAACTACCACCAGAAATTGTTCCTGAAAGACAAGCGGGAGGCAGTCGGAAAGGAAAAGGGAAAGGGAAAGGGAATGTAGTCGCAGATACGGAAGAAGATCCTCCACTATGGTGGACACCGGAGGAGGAGTATGCTTTGGCGGTGCCGTGGTGCGAGACTTCAAAGAATCCAACCGTAGGAAATGATATGCGAAGAGTTGGGTTTTGGGAAGTCATGCTCGGCAAATTTCACACGCTTATGAAGAAACAACCATATCACAATATCGATATGCTTAGTAGCAAGTGGACTCCGAGCAGTCATCGGTGCACCAAGATTAACGGGATTTTCATGAGATTAGAATTTCAAAGGCAAATTGGTGCGAAATGATTTTGATGTTTACAAAGCCGCAAGGGAACAATATCAAGTGGAAATGGTGCGCTTTAAAGTTTGAAAAAATATGGGAGATTGTTAGACTAGATCCAAAATGGAAAGACGCTAATATCGGGGAAGGCACAATCAAAGAGGTCTCACAATTCTAGTTCATTTGATGTTTCCGATGCACGAACGAACATCGACCTCAACGCCGACACGGATGATATCCCCGAAGACATTGAAGAGACCCCCCCCCCCTTCCCACGTCTACCGATCGGACACGACAAAGTGAAACGTGCCCTACGTCGCGCGGACGAAATTGATAGAAGGGCACAAGAGTTGGCGGAAATGAAAGCAAAATTCGACCAACACAATCCGATCGCCCAACAAAATGTTGATGTGCAACGTGAGCACTTGAAGTTTCTTCCTAAACAAGCGGAGAAATATCAAATTGCGAAAGATTTAGCAATTCTCCAGACTGGCAAAACAATAAACAAATATGGTAACGCGGGAAGCGCTAGTGCTCTGAAAGATGAATGAGAAAATCGAAAGACAATATGTGGATGACTAGTTGATCCTGTTTTAGTTTTTAGGACAATTGTTTTTTTTTTTTTTGGTGTGTAATGCTTTTTTTACGAAAAGAAAGTAAAAAAAAATGATACATGGAAAGTTAAAAATGTTATAACAAGTTGTCAATTTCTTCAATTTGGTGTTATAATACCATTTTGACATGACATATTAGGGACGCCTTTTTTTGGATGTGATAACACCCCTTAACTACTTGTTCACACCTATTAATCTAATCAAATTATTTATAATATAATATCATAATGATATATAACTGATTTTGAAATCATTTATTAAAATTTTGAAAAACTAACTTCTATCTGTTTCTATAATTAATGTTTTCAAATATTATTTTATTAATTTCCTTTTGAACAATAATTTCGTAACATTGCTTCAATTCTTACAGATTTCTTATATACTAATTTCATAGGTATACTAAAAAGAAAAAAAAAATGTCTAATTGTATAAATCACCTTTCACAACATAGTAAAAAATTAATTAAATCATCAAAATAAACATCAATTTTGCAGATGACATCTGTGAAATTACAAGCTATGTGCAAAACGATGACGTTATATATTTGATTATTCCCCAAAGAAGGCCAACATACTAAAACGAAAAATATAATGGTTATATGTCGAAGGAATGAAAAGAACAAGATAATGGTTGTATGTGGGATTAAATAATGAGGTGCCATTGTGGCATAGTTTTAATCTAAAAAAAAATGTGAATGTTATAGGACAGTTGTGGTAGGGTTCTATTTCAAGTCTTTTGGTCCCATGGATCTCTAAAACATAAACAACATAAATAAATAAATAAATAAGTTTAAAATCAAATAAAAAGCTTAAGTATGTTTGTCAAATTATTGTATAGAAACATTCAAAGTGAGGGTTTAAGTTGAAACTAATATGTGATGTTATTGGGTTGGCTCGTGAGTAATGAGTAATTTCAACTTTAATATGTTAACACGGTATAATATTGTATTAAATGATATATTGCTACTTGCTAGTCAAATATATAAGTAATTAAGTATAAGTATGTTTGTTCAAACTTAATAATTGATATTTTGGCCTTTTTATTCAGTCGTTAAGGACAAGGTTGTATTTTTTATGTTTGTTGTTTAGTTAAGAGAGGCATTAATCATGCCCGACATGCATCGTTTCTTTATTGTTTTCAAATTTTTATATGATATCTTGACAACTTTTTCCTGATTTTCCTGGCTTATTGCTAAAGTTATGGGTAGATGATTACGATAGATCTCTTATTTATTTAAGTCGTTCAATATGTTATTTTTTGGGCTGTGTATTAGACTTAATAGTTTGGAAATGAAACTTATTTGCAAACATTTATTAGAGTTTAGAAAAATTAACTTCCGTATGTTTTAATGTTTTTGAAAATCATTATATTAAATTCTTTTTGAATGATAATTTGTTAATCTTAATTTTAAGTATGAGTTTTTTACCAAAATAACATTAAATGTGAGTTATTTACTAAAATGACCAAGAAGAATAGACTTTCAGGTATTTAAAACTAAACACTTAGCAACTTCATGATTACACTTTTTTTTTTAACATAGGACAAATGTTTTAACACTCCGTTTTAGAATGATTGACATGTTATTTATTATTATTTTTTTTTTTTCGTAAGCACTAGGTATATCACCAACCTGTAATGGAGTTTTCATCTACGAATAAAGTTGATAAACATATTATGACAAAGTTTGTATTTTAGCAAGCACGACAAATATTACAATTCAATCGTATGAAAATCATAAATGACATGACTTTTTTTTTAAACAACTGAAAGATTATATTAACACATTAACAAAAGCTAATGAAAAAAAAAAAGGTTACAAAAGATTAGACATAATAGGGCTTTGTAACCACGACACCCAGCTAGAGCTAAAATTGAGCTTCTTATTCCTATACACAAACCAAGAGAATGGTTGGTGATTTGTTATCATCAATGTTATTTAAGTGTAATAGGGATTACTTTTGTTGACTAAAAATGATCTTGATAAATATTAAACAAGTAAGGAAGGTGTGGAGTAGACACTTGTTTAAGTTTGATCAAGTATTAAAGTATACTGTCATTTAGGGGCGAAGCCCCTGAACGAACGGGGGTCCGGGGGCAGCGCCCCTGGGAGCGGGGTCCAAGGGGCAGAGCCCCTGGCTTTGAATTTTTGACCCGGTTTTGACTTTGAATTAAGCTTTATATAAAACCCGGATTTATGACAGTTTTTACTGTTGAGAAAAACTGTTACATGACAATTTTGACAGTTTTTCGGATAAGGCAGGTTTATAACCAATTTTAGTCACTTTTCTGGTACTCACAAAATTACACCATCTCAATCTCTTTTTCTTTTCTCTCTGATTTTATCTGAGTCTTAACGAATTGAGGATTTGGAAGTACCACCCAAATACTTCGATTTGAAAGTGATTATCACGATTCTCAGATTTCCAAGTGCCACTAAACCATATTTCTAACAAGAACGAGTGCAAGTCCAAAACCACATTGTCATAATAATAGCTTCTAACGCCATACATTTTATATTCGATAACTAGAATGTATCAATCCAAGTTACCATGTCCTCCACATCTACAAAAATCACAAGTAAATCATACCATATTCATGTGAAAGCCCACAAAACCGAAGCCATTTGACAAGTGATAAAAATGTGGGAATCGGTTCCAAGTTGGTAAAAGCCTTTACCCGAGATAAGCTAGCTAGATAATTCATTTGAGAAGTTTTGGAAATGGTTTGAGTTCCAATGGATCATCTAAGAAAAAGTCTAATTTTTCTTTAGAATTAGAGAGTTACATAATCCGTGTAAGATAATCCTTGACTATTTACTCAGTCATGGGTTGTAATGCCCTACAAGGTGAAAAACGTGAGTTTTGATACTTAAAGTTAATGTACTTTGGGTTGTTTGCTTCCAAACCTTTCTAATTAACCTTGTGAATACATTAAGACTATCATCTTTGATTATTATATTAACCTAACTTATTTCCTTCATAGTCTAGTGCTTAAGATTACTTAATGCTTCAAGAGCTTGACGAAGCACACATGAAGATATCAAACTCTCAAATCAAGTCATAAACTTTATTTAATTTAATGGATTCATCTAGGTTGTTACTTAATGAGTTCCATTCATGTTAAGACCTTAACAACATGTTTGAACATCTACTTAACATTCACTTCGGTTATTGATCAATAATTTTCCAAGCTAATATGAGAGATTCAAATCATTAAAATCATTGTTTATTAAAATGCTCATACTTTCTTCCAAGTGGTATTTCCATCAGCCTTGCATCTAGATTTCATTTTATATATTCAAATGATGAATTTAAACTAGGTCATTGATATATAATGGGATTTGAAACTACTTAAACATAATCAATTGCAAATCTAGGTTCAAATTCCTCACTCTAAATCATGAGACTCTAACATTGATTTAACACTTCAATCAATATCAAATAAGGTTGTTATACTTGAGTTATGATTAATCTAGTTAAATTTGAATTCAAAGACATAATACTAACTAGATAAGCTATCACTTCTTTAGATTAAGCTTAATTTTTCATTTTATCCCAATTATTCCCATATCTAGGGTTTGTGAACTCCAAATTCTTCATGTCGTCAAATCAAACAATAACGAAGAACATTGTTGCTAGATTAGAACATACATAATATTTGCAACTTTGGAACACATAGCAATCCATAATTTAACCTAGAATCTCGAATTTGAGAATAACCTAAGCCCTAGGCTAATAAAATGGAGAGTATAACTTGAGATTTATCTCTTAAAAACCTCCAATGTTAAGTTAAACAACTAATCTTCAAATTACACTTCAAACTTGCTTTAATTATGCTTCCATCATCAAAAACTCTCTCTCTCTCTCTCTCTCTCTCTCTCTATATATATATATATATATATATATATATATATATATATATATATATATATATATATATATATATATATAATCGTTTCAAGTAAAATGTAAAGGGGAAATTAAAAGTGAATGATCTCGACTTTGTTCCTTTAACCCTTCTTAACCTTTCATTGTTTGACTACCAAAAGACTTGGAATTTGACTAGTAGTTATTTATTTACATTATAAGTCATTCTCTATCTAGTTATTAACAAACATGGTCCTATGATGGTTTTCAACAAGTTAAATAAGGAGTAAGCTTAGACGACGCGGTACGGGTCCAACGAGAAGCAACGGGGGGTGAGATGGCACCCCTCAATGGCGTTATGACACGGGGAACACCGCCCCCTACTCGTTGTTGCTCGTCAAGAGTGGATCTCGTGGCCATAGCGACTTGATGCAACGAGCAAATTTAAAACGTTTAATAACGTTTAAATTGCAACGGTTATTAAAAAAAATTAACTATTAAAAAAAACATTTATATCCTATAAATACCTACAATTTTATAAAAAAAATTCACACATTTTCTCTTCTCCTCTCTACATATTATCAATTATCTTCAAAAAAAATATGGATCCTTTCGACTCGTCCGATGATTCAGATGACGATATTTTTTTTAGGATGATGTATCATTATTACACTACCGACCTGCTACAACCAGACCCAGCCCCGCTACTAACAAGACGTGCGATGTTAAACAGAAATCATGAGGAAGGACACGAACATCTCTATCGCGATTACTTTGCGAATAATTGTGTATACGGGGCGAAGGACTTCAAAAGAAGATTTCGTTTGAGTAGGGATGTGTTCTTACGAATCGCCAACGCCTTGGAAAGCCGGTATCGCTTCTTTACTATACTTTTATACAAAATAAATAAAAATATGCTACATGTTTCTTTAATTTTACAACATATGCAATATATTTTTAAACTGTAGTTTATTTATGTTTAAGTACGAATTTTTTCAATTAAGATATGATGCTAGAGGTAGACGAGGGTTTACAACGTTGCAGAATGTGTTGCGGCCATTCGTTTGATGGCTATGGGGGAGTCACCCGACACCATGGACGACTATATGAGAATGTCCGAAAGAACTACAATAGAGAGTTTGTATACATTGTCAAGGGGTGTTGTTGAAACTTTTGGAGACGTGTATTTACGGAAACCTTCCTTGCATGATTTGCAAGAATTGTATGCGGCGCATGAAGAACGCCATGGGTTTCCTGGAATGATAGGAAGCATTGATTGCACACACTGGAAATGGAAAAATTGTCCGGTAGCATGGAAAGGGCAATACGCAAGTGGTCATCACGGATCACCTTCGTTGGTGTTAGAGGCTGTCGCTTCTCAAGATTTATGGATTTGGCATGCATTTTTTGGGGTTGCAAGTACCAACAACGACGTCAATGTTCTTGATCAGTCGCCAATATTCGACGATCTTTTGAATGGAAAAGCCTCGGATGCTCCTTTCACGGTAAATGGAAACGAATACAAATATGGGTATTACCTTACAGATGGAATATATCCTCAGTATTCCACATTCGTGAAGGCATTCCGCCACCGGGTAGAAGAACGAGACAATTTTTTTAAGAGAAGACAAGAAGGAGCACGTAAGGATGTGGAACGTGCTTTTGGAGTGCTGAAGGCGAAGTGACATATAGTCGAACATGCAGCACGACCATTGGACTTAGAAACTTTACGATATATCATGTATGCATGTATCATAATGCATAACATGGTAGTAGAAGATAAAGGGAGAAATATTGCACACTATATCCCAACAGAGCCCAGACACGTTCAGTTTCAACCAGGAACAGCAAATTATTTGCATCGCGTTGTTGACATTCAGGACGCAAATAAACACAGACAACTTCGAGAGGATTTGACGGATTATATATTCTATGTTAACAATAACGATAACGAATAGCGTTGTCTATTTTTTTTGAATTTGGATGTTATTTCTTTTTTTTGTTTTTGGATATTATGTGTAATTTAGTCTTTATGTTAATTTTAATCTTTAAAAATTTTTAATTGTTTTTTATAATTTTTAAACATTATGTTTTATTTATTATTTATATTTAAAAAAATATTTGTATCAATTTAAAAAAAAATCAAAATAAATAAAAAATAAATTATAAAATGGAAAAAAAAAAGTAACAAAAAAAATGAAATAATAAAAAAAAAGAAAAATAAAAATATTTATTTTCAAAAAATTGGTGTTGCATCTTGTTGCCCATTTCTCCACTTGGTGTCATAACACCATTAGCTTAGGTGACATGTGAGGTGGCACAACTTGGTGTTGCACCTTGTTGCCCACACCCAATGCTCTTAATTTTTCATTTTTATCCGGATTATTCCCATTTCTAAAATTAGGCACCTCTTAATTATTAATTAATAAAAATCATAATTTTTTATTCTTAATTTTTAATTAAGATTATTATTCATTCAATTAATTAACTGTTTATTTGTTCTTTTTTTTCTAAATACTTTCATTAAAAAGACGAAAATTCTAATCTTAAAATATAGGTGTTACAGATAACATAATGATACTTGTTGTTTCAACCTCAACCTAACATTTTTGTTCTTAATCAACTCGAACTACTTTATTTCCTTCAATTATGAATCGTATATCCTTCATTTCCTCGTGAAAAACATATCTTTATATCTTTGTAGACTTAGTTCAACGTCCATCCTGCAAAATATATAATACGTAATTTTAGTTTATTTCAAATTCAGTTCTGTAATCGACCAATTATGATTCAACCTTACAAAAAAACTTGTCAAATCCAAAAATAAAATATTTTCGAACATGCAAAGCCAAGCCGACACATATTAAATGAAATTCCACTAATAACGATATACTTATAGAGATTACGATTAAAAAAAAAAAAAAAAAAAAAAAAGCTAACACGTTACAAATAAAAATCAAATGATTTCATACTTAAGCCATATCACTAATACCTTATTCAAACTAATACATTATTCAAAGACACAAGACGACAAACATCATAAAGTTAACACAAACACCACATAAATATCTACAAACAACAACGAAATGTTTTTAGTAAAATCGTCAAATTGTATCCAACCTACCACTGAAAAACAGTTGACTTTTGGTCAAACCTTCAACGCATTAAAAGCTGGAATGCTTCATTATCTGTTTCAATTTCATACTCATATCCAAGCTCATTTGCAACACCCCGAAACTCATTTAATTCACTTGAACAAACTTGAATCCCAACCAAAACATTCGCCCCCATTTCTCCCTTTTCACATATTAAAAAAAAAAAAAAAATTAGAATCACCATTCACCACACCAACATCAAAACTCAAAAGGGCAAAATCGGAATAAAAATATATTTTATCAAACCTGTGCTCGGTAATGAAACAAGCTAATATTCCATCGCGGACTAAACCCATGCAAAAATTTCATCAATGCCCCTGGCCTCTCCGGAAATACAAACCGACATAGTAGCTCATTTTCAACATTCGTTCTCCCTCCCATCTGGAAATCAAGGGTATTTTAGTCTTTTTTTTTCATTTATAAAAACTCAAACAATCAGATAAAAAAATAAAGTATGTTGCTATTATTAGGTATTACCAGATGGCGTAAATGATCCTTAACCATGTCATTATTTGTAAATTCCATAGTTTTTAATTCATATGATTCCATTCTCTCCACCATTGCTTGAAGCTCAAACTTTGTATGTAGCCCCACACTATATAACAATCATATGTCAAAATATAAATTTAAATTTTTCTCAAATTAAAAAAAAAAAAAAAAATCTTTAACCTGTATAGAACTAAAGCTTGTTTCTCTCCAGCATCATATCGATACTTGAACTCAGTAATATTCATCGACCCTATCTGCCACCACAAATTTTTTTTTAATAAAAAAAAAAAAAGAAACAATATTTCGTTATTTCGTTATTTAGTTATTAGTTAATTACCAGTTCACAAAACTGTTTGAAGCTTCCGGGTTCTTCCGGAAGGAAAGTTGCAAGAACAGCCTCCCGTTGCCTACCAACATTTGCAAGCTCTGTCACCAACCTTAATCTATCAAAATTCATGTTGGCCCCACTTGTTATTGCAACAACATTAATATCTTTAAGGTTATAATATTTGCAATATGCTTCAGCTCCAGCAAGTGCAAGAGCCCCTGCTGGTTCTAGAATACTCCTTTTCTCCTCAAACATATCCTACATCACAAATTTTTAAAAAAATTCAAAAACATTAAAAAGATCATAAACTTCTAATTGTGGTATGAAATTCAAAGATACTGACTTTTATGGATGCACAAATGGCATCACGGGTGACAAGAACAACTCCATCTATTAACTCTCTGCATAAACGAAAAGTTTCTACACCAACTTCTTTAACAGCAACACCATCTGCAAAACCTCCAACTTGGTCAAGCATTATGCGTTGACCATGGTGTAATGATAACGCCATTGCGTTTGCATCAGCTGGCTCTACACCAATGATTCGTACCTATTAAAAAGATTTCAGAGAATGAGAATTTTTTTTCATTTGTATGAGATTTAGGGTTTTGGTTTTACCTCTGGTGAAACTCTTTTCACATACGCGGCTATACCTGCAATTAAACCGCCACCACCTACAGGGACAAAAATGGCGTGAATTGGACCTTGCATTTGTCTCACAATCTCCATTCCTACAGTTCCTTGGCCCATTATGATATCTGGATGGTCAAAAGGGGGGATGAAGGTTCTTTTTTCGTTTTTGCCTCTTTTTTTCGCGTATGCTTGTGCTTCATCGTATGAATCGCCTTCAAGAACAACTGTTGCGCCTAATCTTTTGACAGATTCCCACTAAATGGAGCATTCGACAATGGTGGAATCAGTAGGGATTAGAAGGTGAAAACAATATGAAGAAAGAAAACAGAGAAGAAAATGGAACCTTGATTCGAGGTGTGGTTACTGGCATTACAATCACTGCATCACAGCCTAGTGTTTTCGCTGCTAATGCAACTCCTTGAGCATGATTTCCTGCTGATGAACAGATGACTCCTTGTGATAATTGTTCTTTTGGGAGTTTTGCCATCATGTTATATGCTCCACGAAGCTTGAATGAGAAAACCTGAAGCATAAATCACAAATCATCAATTCAGTATGCTAAACTAGAAACTTTCAATATGAACAGATGAATAGCATAAATAAGAAATGTTTGTGAAAGTTTATTATGACTAATTTGAATTGAAATATGTGCGAAATCGTGTTTAGATGTGTGCTTACAGGTTGAAGATCTTCTCGTTTAAGCCAGATGTTGACACCCAATCGTTCTGAAAGCTTAGGGGCGAGCGATAACGGAGATTCAATTGCAACGTCGTAAACTCGATTCGAAGACAAAATATTCGTCAAATACTCCATTTCACTCAAAGCACCATTACCTTCCTCCACCTTATGGTCCGGAACAGCGCCCAACAGGCCTGATTCGTACTGCAATGAAGACGGAGACACTCGAAGCAACGGCGGTGGTTGTTCTCGGGTCCGCAACACCGCAGTCGTTGACCTCGCCTCCTTTGTTAACAAATCGATATCCGCCTTTGATTTGGACATGGTGGCGGAGACGGAAGGTCTCCTTCTCCTGGTCGTGTTAACATTTTGCAATATGACGCCATTGGTGGGGATTTTGACGTAAGGAGTGAAACACAAGGCTTCCATTTGAGCTCTGGTTAGGTTTCCGGTGGCGGAATGCGGTGGTGTTGGCAGTGGAGACGAAGTCGGAGGCGGGGGAAGAAAAAGCTGATGGTTTCGACTTTCGACGCACCGAATGGACACCGAGGGTTCCTGGATTTTGTAAAGGGGACATGTGGGTGATGGTGGAGCCAATAAGATGTTGACACGTGAGATGGCTGTTGAAAGACGACTAGCCGCCGGTGTTTTCTTTATGTTTCACGAACTTATTAAATTTAAAGTTTGTCATGAAGTGTGGGCTAGCCTAAGTAATTAATGGGCTAAACGAGGCCCACATTCTAATCATGATATTAAAAATCAAGATTTTATATGATTAGTAAAGAATAATTTAGATTGTGACTTTGAGTTTCTTGTTCTCTTACTTATCATTCTTCCTTTTGTATATTGAATATAGTTTTAAAAAAAAAATTAAACAAAAGTATTGAATAACTATATGCACTCAAGTTTAAATTAATGGTTCAAAGCTTATTTGTCCGAAAAAATAACATATATTTTTATAAAATCTGAAAACACAAACCCTAAAACTAAAAGACTGATATCAAAATTTCAAAACATGATTATATTGGACGTGTTCGACAAAATTAGTTGATAGCGGGTAGCTTGTAGTTTGTAAACGTTACATGAAGTAGCATTTTGATTTGGAGCGTTTTATTTAAACTAAATGTTAGAAGCTTGTAGTGCCAAAAAAGGTTTTCTGTTCAAAACGGAGCGTTTTGTCAAATGCTAGAAGCTAAAAGTTCTCAAACGCTCTGTGCCGAACACGCCCATAATCCAATATACTTTATTTAGAAAGTTTAATTTAATTTTATGTTCATATATTTTAATAGATAGTTAAATTAAAGATGTATTCACATATTTATAAAGGAATCTTCATAAAAATGTATAAAACAAATTAAATTTAACTAGAAAAACTAATGTTAAAAGAGATTAATAAAATAACTAAATCATAAAAATTATATATATATTTTTGGAAAATGAACTTCCATAACAAGGGTTTCCGGACCAGCTTTCGCGCACCGACTAATCCTCCGCTGCAAACATAAGGTTTTGTCTCATGTCCTAGAGTCACTGCAGGCGAATCTCCATGTCCACAAGGGCTGAGTGGTGTCATTATTTGAACATGGGTTGTATCTCATATTATGTAATAAGAAAAGTCTTACATTATATATATATATATATATATATATATATATATATATATATATATATATATATATTCCGTTGAGATTCCCAAAAAAAATATAGATCTTGAAATTCAACCTTAGCCACACATTTCTCATTTTTACTCTAGCACTCCAACGTACTGGCGCGACGGGAATGCCACATTTTCATCACCCCCCCCCCCCAACAGAGAAACTGTCACCACCACCACCACCCCTACCACCAAGACACAAGCCAACCTTACCACTACCACCTCCGTCACCTCTACCACTACCGCTTCTGCCACCAACCACCATAATCATGATTAATCCATTTCTGAACTGAACAGAACTATATATATAATCATTTATGATTAGGCATATATGTATTAACATGTAAGATCATATTTGATTACACTTTTCGTCATATAATCATTTATGAGTAGGTATTATTCCGTCGTGCTGGTATGCTGGATCGTTAGAGCGACAAATGAGAAAGATGTGACTGATGTTGAATCAGGGCCGACCCAAGCCATGGGCGACTTGGGCTACGGCCCAGGGCATCAAAACATGAGGGGCATCAAATATTCAGACTTATTCTATATCTTATGGTTGTACCTTTTACTTGGGCTAAAAGTTTTGATCCAATACTTCAACAAGGGAAAGAGGCATCGCTTGGAAAGTGAATGAAACGCGGTAAAAGCAAAAAAAGAAAAATCAGCGCTTAATTCATAAGTAATTCAGAAGACGAGGAGTCTTGTTTCTTGTTAGTCGTTGGCTCGTTGCAATCTGGAAAATCAGCATTGGCATTGCCGATGTTAACTCGATTGTCATTCACCTCTCCAACGGTAAAAAAACCAATCGTTTGAGTCTTTTTCATTTTTAGTTGCGTTCAGAAATTTTCATCCAGATTTCTAGTCTTTAGAGTCCGAGTCTTTGAGAAACGAGTCTGTGGTGTAACATCCCGAAATATCAAGAGTAGAGTTGAAGGGCTAAAAGAGTAAATTAGGAAAGAGCGACTCGGCGAGTAGAGTCGCGACTTGGTCGCGTGTTAAGTAGCCGACTCGGCGAGTCTGTAAGGTGGACTCGGCGAGTAGGCGTTGAGTGGAGAAAACCCTAATTCTCGAGGTTGAGCCCTATATAAAGAACATAACATTCATTCCCCCAGCCTCTTTACTCATCCTCAAGTCCAGAAACCCTTAGACTTCGTGTGTGAGTGATCATATTGCATTGGGAAGCTTGGAGAAGCAATTGTTGAGGAAATCTTGAAGGGTAGGAGGCTTGGAGCAAGGGGCTTTGCTTGGATTCGAGTTCCATTGCAGTTGGGGCGTTCTTTTGAGGTAATATCTCGTCCTTGGGTTGTTGTTCTTATGGACTCATCATTATGGGGTTTGTGGGGAGTTTATCTTTTGGTGTTTTGGAGTTTAGAGGTTAGATCTGAGGTTGCTACCTCAGATCTGGAATGGAGAAGGGTTGGAATGCCTGAAAGTCCCTGTGTTTGAGTGTGTAGAGAAGCTATCATGTCCCAAACCCTAGCCCTAAAGTGTTAAAGGCCTAGATCTCTTTGGATTCACGTAAAGTTTGCCACTTTACGTGATGGATGGGTTGTAGGAGGCTAGATCTATGTTGTGGATCAATTGCATGGTCTGGAGTGCTTCTGTATGGATTTAGATCGGTGGTACTCGGCGAGTCACATGGGTGGACTCGACGAGTTGCTTGAAGATGAGCTGGAACTCGACGAGTTGGAAGAACAACTCGGCGAGTAGGTTGAAGATAGCCTTAGACTCGACGAGTCTGTTCTTGGACTCGGCGAGTCTTGTCGAAGAGTCCCAATATTTTCTGGTCGAGTCGAGAATCGGTTAGGTCGGTATCCTGGTTAGGATGATGATATGTTATGTGATCTGTTTGATCTGCTTGTTGACTGTGAATTGCTATATGATTGTATGTATATGTGCACATCGTTGTTTGGACTGGAGTTGGGTTGAGGCGGGTCCTGCTTTGTGCTGTAGGCCAAGATACCCAGGGCGGACCGGTTGTCCCGAAGGCCCAGCGAGCGGTCCGGATAGGCTGTAGGCCCCAAGAGGGCGGACCAGATGTGCCGAGGCTCGGAGAGTGGACCAGGCCGACTGAAGGCCCGGTGCGGGTGGACCAGTCATACTATAGACTCAGAGAGTGGACCAGGTGGATTGAAGGTCCGGTGCGGGCGGACCAATCACACTGCAGACTCGATGTATGTGGTTAGATTCGGAGAGTGGACCAGGTGGATTGAAGGCCCGGTGCGGGCGGACCAATCACACTGTAGACTCGAGGTTTATGGCTAGACTCAGAGGGTGGACCAGGTGGACTGTAGGCCGGTGCGGTGGACCAGTCACACAGTAGACCCGAAGTGCATGGTTGTTCTGTGATCGGATATGTTATGGCATGTTATGCGTGTATGGTATATGTGGTTGGTATTTTGGGGATATCTCACTAAGCTTTCGGGCTTACAGTTGTGGTTTTATGTTTTTCAGGTTCTTCAGGAGACCGTGGCAAGGCGAAGGCGTGATCGTACCGCTCCTCATGATTTTGTAGCAATGTGATTCTGGGAATACGTTAAATGTTTTGTATTGTAAAGATTTAATGGAATCGAGTTGTTTTTGAAAAATTTAAAATTGGTTATATTTTTCGGTTGTTACATGTGGAAAGCGGAATGCGAGTTCTTCTGAGTTCTTAATTTTGATTAGTGGTGTTGCTGATGTGGAAATATTAGGGCGACGAGGATCAAGCATGAGCATGAGGTAATTTCGGATTTCTTATTTGAGAATCTTGTTTATAGTTTTCCTGTTATGAATTTTGATTTTCTTGTTGTGGGTGCTAATTAATTGATTAGTGAAATCACTAATTTTTCGGTTCTAACTAGTTATTATTTTTTTTTTATTGTTCTTATTCGATTAGTGATTTGCAATTTTTTTTGCACACCTATTTGTTTGATTGTTTTTTGAATTGATGCTACCGTGCTCATGATTCTTTTTTTTAAGGAAGCAAATACTAAAAATTGGTTTTCATTGCTTTAAATTGCTACTAGTGGCCTTCTGTGCTTTTGACCTTAAAATTCCGATTGGTATAGCTCTTGTGAACATCAGTAACATTCCCATTAACAATATTTGTTTTGAATATATGTCTTTGATATTGATTTGTTATGATCATAAAAGTTAACAAATGGCCTACTGTGTTTTTGACCTTAAAATCTGTCTTTTCTTTTGTGATCAAACAATTTAGTTCCTTGACATCATTTTTATTGAAAGATTAGTTAGGAAGAATGGATCTTGGGTTTTCTATGAAACTAATTAGTGACAACAACAACTTGTAGTTATGTTTTGTAATAGCTATCCTCTTCACATATGCTTCAAAAATTGGGTGGATTGAGTAAGTACTTAATGAATTCTGATAAATGATTAGTCAAGCCTTGGATTTGTTTGATGGGTTTTTACACGTGGAATCAAAATAAAAATAAAAAATCTCGAATGGGATTAAGGAGGAAGAAAAGGCGAAGGGAAGAACAATGAATAACCATTTCATTTTCTCTTGCTGATAAAATTTATTGTCTAAAATATTATTCCAAGTGATAAAAAAGAAATTGTTATATGTGAAAAAAAAATACGACAATAATAACTATAAGGATGCCATTTTGGTCATTTTATATGTATAAGCTGAATTTGTTAAACAATAATAACAATTTTCTAGTTTTTTGCGTTTTGGCCTCATAAGCTATTCAAAACACATTTTCAGAACCTTGTTTTGGTATAGATAAGTTAATACGTTTTGTAAAAAATATGATTTGTTTTAAGTGAGTAATCCCAAGCACCCCATTTCGCAAGTTTTTGTTTATATTAATATATGTTTCGTTGTTATGTGTTCAACGCATTGAATAGTACAAACATAGGGGCACTATTATTCATCTCGTCATGGGCATGAAAAACTAATGGACCGGCCCTGTGTTGAATCTCAAGATATCAAAAAAAAAAAAATTATCCCAATGGAACTGTCATATCTCTCTCTCTCTCTCTCTCTATATATATATATATATATATATATATATATATATATATATATATATATATATATATATATATATATATTATGAGTATTCCAATGTTTAAACTATGTTACAATTTAAAATAAATGTCATTTCATCATTTCTACTAGTCTAGACCTCGAAATAAATGATTACTCGAATATCCGATAGTTAACTTTATTTACATAGTTCTTTTTTATAAATTTAGGTAATTTATCTTCACTTACTTATATAAATGTTTTATAAAAATCCTTCATTTAGCTAGTCCAATTTTAAACACAAATCATATTTAATATGAACGTATAAATGCAACTATATTGGGTCTAACTGTTTACGTATAAAATACAAAAAATATTATTTTATAGTTATAAAATAAAATAAAAACATTAAAAATATTATTGTAACGTTATAAAACTTATATTTTATAACGAGAAGTCATCCAATATTTAATTAAAATAATTAATTAGTAAATATAAAAAAAAGTAAAAAGCTAAATTATAATTAAAAAGGAAAAAATGAAATATGATTAAAATAGAAAGGGACTGTACAATTTGTGAAAGTATAATGATCACTTAATATTCTTGAGTGATCAAATAAAAAAGCAAAAACATTATGTATTCCAATAATATTAAGTATAGGGGTGTATATGGATGGTTTGGTTCGGTTATAGGTCAAAGTTAAGTCATAAGCATTGCAATTGGTTAATGTATTTTAGTTGTTATTTGTTATGGTTATTTATGGCTATGGTTAATGGTTTTAGTCAGTTAAATGTTTTAGTTAATGGTTAATATTGATAAAAAAAATAATATCAAAACTGCAAGTGGAATGATATAAAATGTGAAAGAAAAAACAAACTCCATTGCTATAAAAACAAAATGGTGAAATTAAAAATGTACGTTGCTAACAAAAGCAAAAAAAAATACAAAAAAGAATAATAATCATCCACAAACAAACATCTTACTTAAAAAAAATGCATTTTACATTAAAAAAAATGCATATAGTTCATTCAATATTCCTCCATAACCGATTCATCATCATTTTTCCGTTGCATATTAATATGCAAAGAAACAATGATACATAATGATAGAGTAATTAATAATTATGGTGTTTTTTTAGGTGTGCCTTAAAGGATTGTGATAGTCGTTGTGTTATTTTTTCTTTGTATGTGTGCAATTAAATCATTTAGAATGGTATTTAAGATATTAAATTGTCGACTTGATATAATAAATTAATTATATTTTTTATTAATATTTTTCAATTTCTGATGATGACTTAAACCTTCAAGCATGATGATGTTTGATCAAGTATGCAACTATATCAAGTATGTGATTAAACATAGATGATAAAAAAAATAACATTGTTAAGGAAAGCCAAATATTATAATTATTGGGACAACCCAGACAAAATGAATTTTTTGTTACATATTGTATTAGTCATAGATCCCCGAAATAATATGTTCTATATTAATAATTGTTTGGGGTTGATTATGGTTGCAATGATGAGAAAGTCAATAACATGAATCACCGAGTGCTAGGAACTTTGAGAGAGTTATTTACTCACTACAAGAAGATTGAGGACAAAGATAATGAGAAAAAGATAAGTGGTTCTTCATCTTCTACCACTACATAGTTTAGTGGTGTTGTAGATCTTGATTTGAATGACAGCTATGCAAAATATTTGGAAAACTGGGGAAAAGAAATTAACAATACATAAATGGATATATATATATATATATATATATATATATATATATATATATATATATATATATATATATTTAGCCGATACAACAGAAAAAAAATTGAATGGGGACGATTTTGATGTATTAAGTTGGTGGAACCTCAATTTGGGTAAATATCCCGTATTCTCTAAATATTGTAAAGCATGTTTTCGGCATGCGAATTTCAATCGATGCTAGCGATTCGACGTTTAGCACCGGTGGTTGGGTTATTGATAAATTTAGAAGCTCTCTTAACAAACCACCGAAACTTTGATATGCACACAAGATTGACTACGTGTTACACTATTATACTTGCAAGAGATGCCCATTCATGACCTACAAATAGAAGAACTGTCAGTGTATTTGTAACGCTCTAAAAATTTCAACCAATTTAAACTTTTCAAAAACAACCCAGTTTCATAAAGTTATTACAAAAAGGTTTTCAATACAATTATTATCAGAGTCTTCCCAGAACCACATCATAAAACATAATCATGAGGAGCGGTACGATCACGTCTTTGCCTTGCCACGGTCTCCTGAAGATCCTGAAAAACATTAAACCACAACTGTAAGCCCGAAAATTTAGTGAGATACCCCCAAAATACCAACCACATATACCATACAAGCACAACATGCCATATCATAACAGAACATAGAACAGCCATGCACTTCGGGTCTACTGTGTGATTGGTCCGCCGTATCGGGCCTTCAGTCCCCCTGGTCCACCCTCCGAGTCTAGCCATATACATCGAGTCTATAGTGTGATTGGTCCGCCAGCACCGGGCCTTCAATCCACCTGGTCCACTCTCTGAGTCTACAGTATGGCTGGTCCGCCCGCACTGGGCCTTCAGTCGGCCTGGTCCACTCTCAGAGCCTCGGCATGTCTGGTCCGCCCTCTTGGGGACTACAACCTATCCGGACCGCTCGCTGGGCGTTCGGGATAACCGTTCCGCCCTGGGTATGTTGGCCTATAGCACAAAGCAGGACCCGCCTCAACCCAACCCCAGTCCAACAACCATATGCACATAAACATTCAATCATATAACAATTCACATTCAATCAAACCGATCTAGCAGATCACATAACATATCATCATCCTAACCAGGATACCGACCTAACCGGTCACTAGCATAGCATCATCCTATATACCAGGATACCGACCTTAACCAGGTCTCTAACATACCATCCTAACTACCAGGATGCAAACATATCAAAGCAATAACATAACAACGATACCCGGATTGCAATCCGATAAAGGGCCGACCTTGGTGCCGTAGACCCTGTCGATATAGTGAGGATAACTCACCTGCAACTGCTGACTGAAAAGATAAGACCCAGCTGCTCCGACCACTGACACGATCTCCACCACTAGCCAACACCGAAACACTGAACTCAAAATAAATGCCAACAATTACCAAAATGCCCCTAGAAGTCAACTAGTCAACTCTTGGTCAAAGTCAAAGTCAAATTCAGCCTCCTGACTAACTCTACTCGTCGAGTCAACCTGCTGACTCGCCGAGTCCCCATGCTTAGAACTTCTAAATCCGCGACTCAACACGCCGAGTCACCCCGAGACTCGCCGAGTCCCACAACTCTGAGTCCCCTCGCACTCAACTCACCGAGTCATCCCTTGACTCACCGATTCACGACTCAACCATAAGAAGGTTAGGACCTCACGACCAGACTCGCCGAGTCCAAGGCTATCTTCAACCAACTCGCCGAGTTGTTCTTCCAACTCGTCGAGTTCCTGCCCATCTTCATGCAACTCGCCGAGTACACCCTTGTGACTCGCCGAGTACCCCTACGTCTTAATCCATACAGAGGCTTTCCAGGCCATGCAGATGATCCAAACCATAGATCTACCCTTCAACAAACCATCCATCACGTAAAGTGGCAAACTTTACGTGAATCCAAGTAGATCTAAGCATATAACACTCTAGGGTTAGGGTTTGGGACAAGATGGCTTCACCAATCACTCAAGAACAGGGACTTTAATGCACTCTAGACATTCTCCATTCCAGATCTGAGGTAGCAACCTCAGATCTAACCTCCAAACTCAAAATATCACAAGCTATGCTTTCCAAAAACTCCAAAATGATGAATCTAGATGAATAACAGCCCAAGCAACGAAATAATACCTCAAAAGAAAGCTCCAACAGAAAAGAAATCCAAATCCTTGCAAAGCCCCTTGCTCCAAGCCTCTTAACTCTTCAAGATCTCTTCCACAAACACTCCTCCAAGGTTCAAATGCTCTCAAATTCACTCACAAACGCGCATTAGGGTTTTCTGGACTTCAAGGGAGAGTAAGGAGGCTGGGGAGAGGGTATAATGTCCTTTATATAGGGCTCAACCCCCAAAATTAGGGTTTTCTCCACACATCACCAACTCACCGAGTCCAGCCACCGACTCGCCGAGTTGGCCACTTAACACGTGACCAGAATCGCGACCCTACTCATCGAGTCCACCCATGGACTCGCCGAGTTGACCATTCACATTTTCACTTTGGACCCTGAACTTGCACTCCTGAACTCGGGATGTTACAATTCTCCCCCACTTAAGTTAGGCTTTGTCCTCGAAGCCTGCGGCAACACAACTCCAAAACTACTCTCGCAATGCACCACCTGGCATTAACCAGACCAGGTTCCTACAACCACCGAAACCCAAAACCCAACTTTCCCCCTGCGGTGTCCTGACCACCGCTTCAAGCCGGCCACCGGCCTCATCCTCTGATAACCACACTTATCAACCAAGTACCACCCCATGATACTCCACTCGCTCCAGATCACAACAATCACTTGACAGACATATCTTTCACTGAATTCACTGTCGAGGCTTAACCTGCTCCCTTCCTGAGTCCAACTCTACCCCTTCCATGCTGATAGGATGACACATCCTTCAGCTTTAGAGCAAATCCCATGAGTTCTCCTCCGCAATTACATACACATGCTGAACAGGCTCAAGCATCCTCGGGTTAGGAAAACCCGACACACTGACGACACCTCCAAACATCCCCCATGATGAATTACCACTTCATACATAATTCCTTGATCAAAATCAAGCTGGGAATCCAAGACTCCATCCCTGCATCCCTTCCGATCCTCTTAGCTCTACACCCTCAGAATCCCTTCCGAGACCTCAGCAGACATCCAACCCGGATGTGATTCCATACCACCGCCACAACACACTACTCAATAACCATAATTGGAACACCCCAATCATACCTCCGCACTACTGCTTTCACTTCCGTGAACTTACACTCCCTCTCGGTGCTACATTCCCTTCCCTTTCCTTACCAAGAAAATCCACTTGGCCGCCTTGTCACTATAACAAGTGCCACGGTGCTCACCCAATACTACACCATTCCCTTATAGCATAACCGCTATCTCATGCACCACACATGCTCTGAATCCGTTCACAAGGACTCTCGTGTCCATGCACTATCTTCCACTAATCATGATCAATACCCGGGGCCAGACCTTCTGATGCTATCACATCGCGACATACTCATTCCATTTCCTTATACAGATCTATCAACACATGCAGAGTCTTTAGCATGAATGGACCGCCTTACCAGGCCTTCAGACAATCTGGACCACTCTCAGAACCTTCAGCAGGTCTGGACCGCCCTCCAGGGCCTTCAGCCTGTCTAGACCGTCCCCCGAGCCTTCGGCCTGGCTGGTATGCCCACCGGCCTTCAGTCTATCCGGACCGCTTTTCAAGCATTCATTATCCCGAATTATCCATCCTGGAAAACTCTCCCATGCATACTGTTCTAGCCCTCTAGGGGCTCCGAACTCTATCTCCATCCTACATACTCAAACCCGGCCCGATCCCAGGCCTTCCACAATCAATCACCCTTGGTCTGTATCCCGCCCCGTCTGCCTGTCACTTGCTCATACCAGCCTATGCTATTGGCTGATCGAACCGCTGCTGAATCCCCAACAGCTAATCGATTACTCATGCTTATCGATCTTTCGGAGAATTTCCAATTCTCCCCACTTAGAGCACTGACTATCAACCACCGGTCGCCATCACCAACCTCCCTTATCAACCCTACACAACACAATCCCTTACACGCGAACTGATTCCCACTAGAACGAGCAACCTTCACAAAATTACATATCAACACTGATCATCTCGGGCTCGAAAGAAACCCATCCTTCAGCTAACCACTCCTCAGATTGCAGATGCTCCCCGACATTCAGACCAAAGGACGGATTTCCCACTAATAATCCTCATGAATGATAACCAACAAAATTCCCAACGCCAAACCCTTAACCATACCATAACCCTCAAGGAACAACGACTACAATACCAGAAATCACACAACGAGACTAGAAGAAATACAATACTCCATAATAATCACAGGATAACAAGACATCAAGAAAGAAACATACCCGCAGCTGCATTTGGCACTGCCCTGACCTCCTCTGCTGTAACCTGAAACGCACGAACCTGAGCCCTCAGGGGCTCTACTCCATCCTGACCTCCACCCGAAATCCTCAAAGTGGTCGATGCTGGAGCCTGCACCAGTCTTGCAGCAAGCTGTGGACAGTTGACCCTTAAGTGTCCAACCTGATGGCAGTGATAACAAATCCTCAAATCCTGAACCGGGGCTGTCTGCCGACAATCCCTCTCATAATGCCCCTCTCTCCCACACTTGCGGCATGCACCACCGGACCTACAAACTCCGGTGTGACCATTCCCATACTTTCCACAAGTGCAGCTGCTCTGATCTCCCAATCTAGAATCAACGGTCTTGGACCGTTTCGGCGCCGGCTGCGACTGTGCTGGGGCCTGCCTCTGCTCTCTCAATTGCAACTCAATCTCCAACTCACGCCACCTGGCGGCCTCCTGCAACTCTAACAAGGTCTCGCACCTCTGCGTAGACACAAACTGCCTGATATCCCTCTTGAGCATACTCAGATATCGGGACATCTGAGCCTGCTCCGAAGCAAACTCAGGGCAAAACATCGCCCTCTCAGTGAACATCCTGGTGATCTCCGTCACCGACTCCGAATCCTGCTTTAGCTCCAGGAACTCCTGAGCCAACCTCTCTCTCTCTCAACCCGCGGAATATAACGAGTGTTGAACATCTCCCGGAAATGATCCCATGAAACCGCAGCCCTCTGTGCATCCGAATATGACCCCGTGGTCAATCTCTACCAATCCTTCGCCCCGATCCTTAACAGATTCAGAGCACACCTCACCCTCTGATCAGCAGGGCATGAACACGTGAAGAAAAACCCCTCCACATCCGACAACCATCTCATAGCAACAATCGGGTCCTGAACCCCATCGAAGGTAGGGGGTTTCGTATTATCGAAGTCCCGATACTGAAAACCTCGATCGGCTCCACCCCCTGCCGCTGCTACAGCCGTTGTAGCCGCCGCGACAGCCGTCTCTGTGAGAGCCGCATAAAGCTCATCAAAATACTTAACCATGAAGGTCTTGATCGACCCGAACAGTTCCAGCAACTCGGCCCAGAACAACGCATCAACCTCATCATGTAGGATCTCACGAATCCTAGCATCCAACTCGCCTGTGCTCATCTGACCAATAACCTCGGGCGGTACTGACACACCCTGACCGCCCTCTCCTGCTCCCGATCCTGACTCGGATCTGCTCCCAGCATGTCTCGTAACCACCATACTGAAAAACACCGCAAGATCTCAGATACTTCCCACTAACCCGGGAACCAACCCCCAACCCAACCCTAGAGGTTGTGGCTTCTTTGATACGCGTAGGGGTCCTGTGCTTTCAGTAGTACGGGCCCATACTACCTTCCACACCTACCCATATTTGTATCAAGTATTACCACAACACCCTAGTGAACATACATAACAGGCACTCAACCCTCACTCCTAGAGGAACACTGGAAATCTCCCACGGAAGAGACCCTAGGCTAGCATGCATCATAAATCAGGCAACATTATCATGAAATCCTGAAGATCCCTAGCCTAGTACTAGCATGTTGTTCTATCATAGCTCAAAAACAAATATCATGTATGGTAATTTGGGGTTACTTACTGGCTCCGGCTGATCGTACCCCCGCGTCCTCTTTTACTCATTTTGAAAACCATTTTAAATTCTCTTTTGAAAACTCTCCTTGATTTGAGACTGGATTCACACAAATGTTCCTCCAATTCACTCAAACCAAGGCTCTGATACCAACTTGTAACGCTCTAAAAATTTCAACCAATTTAAACTTTTCAAAAACAACCCAGTTTCATAAAGTTATTACAAAAAGGTTTTCAATACAATTATTATCAGAGTCTTCCCAGAACCACATCATAAAACATAATCATGAGGAGCGGTACGATCACGCCTTTGTCTTGCCACGGTCTCCTGAAGATCCTGAAAAACATTAAACCACAACTGTAAGCCCGAAAACTTAGAGAGATACCCCCAAAATACCAACCACATATACCATAAACGCACAACATGCCATATCATAACAGAAC
The DNA here is from genome assembly GCF_051521515.1 of Lactuca serriola. NCBI lineage: Eukaryota > Viridiplantae > Streptophyta > Magnoliopsida > Asterales > Asteraceae > Lactuca > Lactuca serriola. The sequence goes on along the minus strand of NC_136413.1, from coordinate 38,664,450 downwards.
ACAAAAAAACCATGCACTTCGGGTCTACTGTGTGACTGGTCCGCCGGACAGGGCCTTCAGTCCACCTGGTCCACCCTCCGAGTCTAGCCATATACATCGAGTCTACAGTGTGATTGGTCCGCCCGCACCGGGTCTTCAATCCACCTGGTCCACTCTCTGAGTCTACAGTATGACTGGTCCGCCCGCACTGGGCCTTCAGTCGGCCTGGTCCACTCTCAGAGCCTCGGTATGTCTGGTCCGCCCTCTTGGGGCCTACAGCCTATCCGGACCGCTCGCTGGGCCTTCGGGATAACCGGTCCGCCCTGAGTATGTTGGCCTACAGCACAAAGCAGGACCTGCCTCAACCCAACCCCAGTCCAACAACCATGTGCACATAAACATTCAATCATATAATAATTCACATTTAATCAAACCGATCTAGCAGATCACATAACATATCATCATCCTAACCAGGATACCAACCTAATCGGTCACTAGCATAGCATCATCCTATATACCAGGATACCGACCTTAACCAGGTCTCTAACATACCATTCTAACTACTAGGATGCAAACATAGCAAAGCAATAACATAACAACAATACCCGGATTACAATCCGATAAAGGGCCGACCTTGGTGCCGTAGACCCTGTCGATATAGTGAGGATAACTCACCTGCAACTGCTGACTGAAAAGATAAGACCCAGCTGCTCCGACCACTGATACGATCCCCACCACTAGCCAACACCGAAACACTGAACTCAAAATAAATACCAAGAATTACCAATATGCCTCTAGAAGTCAACTAGTAACCTCTTGGTCAAAGTCAGCCTCCTGACTGACTCTACTCGCCGAGTCAACCCGCTGACTCGTCGAGTCCCCATGCTTAGAACTTCTAAATCCGCGACTCAACTCGCCAAGTCACCCCGAGACTCGCCGAGTCCCACAACTCTGAGTCCCCTCACACTCAACTCACCGAGTCATCCCTTGATTCACCGATTCACGGCTCAACCATAAGAAGGTTAGGACCTCATGACCAGACTCACCGAGTCCAAGGCTATCTTCAACCATCTCGCCGAGTTGTTCTTCCAACTCGTCGAGTTCCTGCCCATCTTCATGCAACTCGCCGAGTACACCCTTGTGACTCGCCGAGTACCCCTAGGTCTTAATCCATACAGAGGCTTTCCAGGCCATGCAGATGATCCAAACCATAGATCTACCCTTCAACAAACCATCCATCACGTAAAGTGGCAAACTTTACGTGAATCCAAGTAGATCTAAGCATATAACACTCTAGGGTTAGGGTTTGGGACAAGATGGCTTCACCAATCACTCAAGAACAGGGACTTTAATTGTAACGCCCGTAGCTCCGGGCTAGTCAATTTAGAGACGATAGGCGTCAAAATGGATTTTTGATGAAAGATTATTTAGAATGAATAATCTTAACTAATTTATAGTATATGTTACAAGGTTTCCGTGCATATAAAGAACGTCGAAATCCGAGTTATAACGAAGAAGTTATGACCTGTCGAAGTTTTGCGACAGAACCGGCACGACACAGCACGACGTAAATAGTGAATTTACGTTAGATCGATATTTAGCCTTAGCGATCTAAACGAAAGTCGTAGAGTTCGTTAAACCATGAGCGTGCATAAAAAGAACGTCCAAATCTGACTTCGTATGAGGAAGTTATGATTTTTCTAAGTTTCAGCTTAGCAGTATGCGGCCTGATATGGGCTTATTTAGTCATAGAAATCATTCATTATCTTATTAATTATTGTTGATATTATATCACTTAATGGACAAAAGGTACTTAATTAGCTTAATATTTCAATTTCAGCAATAAAAGACATGCTCGGGTGAAAAAGGAAGAGGATTTGAGTGATTGGAAGCTTGGAGATTGAAGACTGAAGAAAGAAGGATGTTGCTGGACAGTTTGACCCATCGTCAGTGTTTTGTCCATATCTCATGAACTGTAACTCCGATTGACGAGATTCAAAAAGTTCTGAAAACTAGACACAATTTCGGACGACTTTCGTGTTTTGAGGAAATGTTGATTCCAAGTAAACGCGACGATTTTTTACCAAAAACTCGACGAGTTGGTTAGAATGTTCCATATTCGAAGATGCCTTGCCGTACATGCTGTATACGCGGATTATCGAAAAAACTCGACGGGTTTTTGGTGAAAACTCGTCGAGTTGACGCTGTTTTCAGAATTTATATATAGAAACTCTTCTCATTCGAACCCTAACTTTTTGTGGAGGCTAACTGCGACTTTTGAAGACCAGAAGGGTTCTTGGAGCTGCTATTTTCGAGATTGCAACATAAGAGACAATTTAGAAGAGAATCAAAGGCAAATAATCATTCTTCTTTTCTTAATCTTTGTTTTGAACCATGTTTGAATCGTTAGATTTTGATTTTAGGTTATTACTTGCTTTAGATATGAGCTAAAAGCTTTTTACTTCTGTTTGGATGAGATAATCTTATGAACATGGTTTGATTGAGTGGTTGGGTTGATATTAATTTGGTTATTCATCTTGTTAAGCTTATTAAAGATCCTTATGTATTGATGATAAATGTTTTTAGTTAACAAATAAGTGATTGAGTTGCATGAATATCTTCTTGATTACTTGCTTCATATAGTTTTATGAATATAAGATTGTATGCCTAGGAATAGTGAATATGAAACTAAGGTTAACTATAAAATATGTAAATCAATGTGTGAGCATGTGTGATGAACATCTATACATGAGTTGATTGAATTGAACAAATTTGATTAACTATTATTATAAGTCTTGCTTGATACGAACTGAACACTAGGAAACTTGTTAATTTAATCACTTGATCACTGTTTGAATTAACTTGTCTACTAAAGGATTGGTAATAATGAACATGAACCCAATCATATTAGGAATCGGTAACCATTGATGTATTAATTCATTGCACTTGCCACAAAATCAACCATAAGAATAAGTGAATCGAATCTGAACAGAAGTCTCTTTTATCATTGAATCTAGTTGTCTTTTCTTGTTCTTCTTAGTTGTTAATTGTCTTTGTTTAAGTATTAATTGATTGTTTAAGTTTCTAGTCTTGCAAAACTAGAGAAACCCCCTACTTTTATTAATTGTTTTAATTAGATAATATTAGCATTTATTCTAATTGTTTACCGTTCCCTGTGTTCGATACCCTACTTACCTGAACTAAACTACTAATCGATAGGTACACTGCCTTTCGTGTGTTTGTCTTTGTGTTTAAGTTAGTAGGATTAAAACTAGTTCGTTTCACACACATCACAACCCGAATACTCGATTTGAGATCGAGCGGTTTTTAGCCGAAACAATCTAAACGAGAATCGAAGATCTCGTCAATCGTAGTGAAACGATAAAAAGATAGGTGAAAACGGACGTCGGATGAAAAAGTTATGAATTTATAACGGAGTTTTCCTGTCCCGGCCTACTAAAAATAATATAATAAAAATAAAGTCAAAATTAGCCAACGGAGTCTAAATGAAAGTTGTAGAGCATAATCTCATCTACGCGTGGATATAAAGAACGTCGAAAACGGAGGTCGTATGCGAAAGTTATGAATTTTTGAAGATCGTGGCACGCATACCAAAGCTTATCCAAAATTACGCCCAGCGTAATCCCAGACCTAGCAGCCTATAAATAGAAACCGAGATCAGCCGATTCCTTTGCCATTTTTCTTCCTTTCTCTCTAGTTTTTGCCTCGATTTGCATGCCAATTATATCCCGAAGCCTCGGTATCATTCCCGAGCCCCGAAGCAAGTTCCGAAGTCCCAAAGATCCCGAGAAGTGAGATTCCCGAGCCGAAGCTCTGCCCGCGAGGAGCCCGGTTTTTGTGAAGATCTCCCAGATATACCGAAGAATACTACTTCTACAAGTCGTAACGCTGTCCGATCATCTTCTAATCAAGTGAGTGTGTAGTCACTTTCTTCTTACACATAAATATTAAGTATTTGCTATGAAATACGTGCTATGTGTATAATATATCGTTGTTTATTCGAGTTGATTGTGGAATGGATAAATTATATAAGTTTTAATGATTAAACTATAAATTTATTTTGTATCTAAAAAAAATATGTTGGGTAGAACATGAGTAGATGAGGTTGTTGGTAGGTGATAAAAGATGGGTTGGACCAGGAGATAAAAGGGTAAAGAGATAAACTTGTTTTAGATCTAGATGTGTGGATCAGGTCAGGAGGTTAGTTTTAGATATGAGAGTATGGATCAAATCAAGAGGTTAGTTTTAGATCCGGGAATATGGATTAGGTAAGGAGGTAAATCTTAGATCCGAGAGTACGGATTATGTATTTTTGAATTATGTGTTCATACGATAAGGTATCATGCGTATAGTCCCTTTTAGGAACGTGAATTTTATACGTGTATTGACTAAAGTATGAAATATACATATGTATGTAAAGTATTTGTTATTGTCTGAAATACGGGTTAGATATATTTGATGATATACAACGTGCGAATCAATTATGGTTCAATAAGTGTTAAGATGTGAATATATGATATTATTACTTAAAACTCTGTGTTAAGTATACACTAGTTAGCATTGCCTAAACGGAGTTAATATCGAAAATTGATTATAAGCATTGTAGGCTTGCCTAGTGATGGGTTAAGACTTAAATAGGGATGTTTAGTTCAATTAAGTTTGGACATTGGGTAGCCTCTTATTAAGAGTACGTGTGTTGTGAGATTGATGATCGGTGGAGTACGTCCTACGTATAGAAGTACATTTTATGTACGAAGTCTTTTCCAAAGCTCTGTGTCTTGGGTACTGCTTGTGCCAGGGTACTATTATGTTCTTGGGTACGATTCTTTCACATACCAGAGTACTATAATGTGTCAGAAGTACTATCATGTACAAAGTCTTTTTGACAATCTTGTGTGTCGGCTACGGGAGCGTACGGGAGTACTCTAGTAGTATTTCCCCATACTTTTATTTTGAGAGAGCTTTGGAGTCAACATTTCTTTTATGAAGTAATCGACCGAGCTTCATATGTCAGCGTTTTCTTTCACGAAGTAATTAAGCGAACTTCGTAGACTGCCTAATAAAGTGTGTCGGTTATAGACCATTGATAGGTATGTCTGGTGTTATATTGCTGGATAGGGTGCGTCTGGGGGTGAAATACCTCATGTATTCAGGCCATTGCTAGGCAAAGTTCGATGTTGGGATAGGTAAAGTACGGGGTATAATACCTCATGATAGTCGGACCACGCCTAGGCATTGTTATCTAAATAACTACCCCTGACTTAAAATGTCTTGTGGTTCTTTCTTTTACGAGCGAAGGTTTGTGGTGAAACTTATTCCATTCCCCTCAATTAATGTCTTTATTGATCCTCGTTTGCTGCCAGGGAATATCTGAAGCAGCTTCGTCAGTTTGTGGTTCATATCGATTCCTTAGGCTAGATCTCGTAAGATCATTGTATAGGGTCAGTATGTGGGGATCGACGGAATGGGATATATTGTTTTAGAAATATAATTTATATGTGTTTATAACATTAGTGGTTTCGCAGGATCGAGATATACTTTATTATCACGTTGTTTGAACTAAGAGCTTTCATTCTCTGTGTTCCTTAGGTGATTGGGGTCACCAGGGATATTCGAACTAAGTGTTCATTAGATATTTGAACTTAGTGTTCATCAGGGATATTTGACTAAGTATTCATTAAGTGTTTGTGAACTAGGTGTTCATTGGGTAATATTGGAACTAAATGTTCATTAGGTGTTCTTGAACTAGGTGTTCATTAATTATTGTGAATTGCGTGTTCACCAGAGGTAATCTAAGAACCTTGGCAGCACTAGACTTTGTGCCAGTTCCTTAGGGCAATCCTTAGGAATGAATGGGAGAAGGGTAATCGGTTCTTAGGACAAATCTTTAAGAAATAAATGGAGATAATGGGGGTGGGTATTTGAATTGATTGTTTGATAATTAAAAATAATAATTATATTATTGTGGGTTGAAAACCCTATATGCTCACCAGGCTCCCAAACCTGACCCACTCAGTTTTCTTTGCATTACAGGTAATGGCACAAGAGTATAAGTTGGTGGACTTGACGAGAGATTTTGGATTATAGGCCAGTAGTTATGAATAACTGTTGTAAGATCTATTTTGTTTTGTTTATGCTTTTGGTATGTATTGAACATGACATCCCGAGATTTTGTTATATAATGAAAATACATTTCTTTAAAGAAATGCTTTGATAATTTTTATCATATTTTGTTTTGGGAACAAATTCCGCAACTGTTTTCTTTAAAAGATTACTCTGATTTTATAAAACAAAGCATAAACAAATCGGTTTTTTCTAGCTGTGAAATTGGGGATGTCATAGTTGGTATCAGAGCATTAGTTTAAGCGAACTAGGAATTTGTAGGAAATTTCTAGACTTAAACTTAGAATGCTAAGTAATGATTGTGAGGAGTGTGTCTAAAATATGTTAGGTAGTACACCTAAATTGACACAAGCACTAGTTTATTTTAGTAATGATGCCTAAAATGCTTTAATGTGCTAAATGTTTTGTATGATAGCGATTTTGATGCTATTATTTGTTCGGATCTATGGTCTGTTGCCGACCGGATCTGGAAACCTTATGTGTTTAGGATTCTAAGCGTATGACTACGATATTAGAACAAGCATGTAAACGTTTCGGGGTGATAAGGAGATTTATACGTTTATCGTAATTAAAGCTTTCTTATCTTAAATTCTCGCTTGGTACACCGAACGTCTGCTTGGGTGTACGAAAGGTCACGATGAAGACACGTAGGGAATTAAGTAAATGGAAGAAATGAAAAGGCTTATGATAGTAAATGATACCTATCGGAAGATATAGTAAGAGTTGTATCTTGCCTTTTGAAAGTCTTATAAGATAACAGTACGTTTAAAGGAGTACGGTACGTCTAAAGTACACCTTCGATTGGCAGGATGATGGAACGATTGGTGAAATTCTTGAAGTTGTCTCATTGTCTGGTATTTCCATCACCAATCGAGTTGAAGTAGAGTTGATGATTGAAGATTGAGAAATGAAGAAGTCCTAGTAGAGTCTAGGGAAGTTGTTTATGATTATTTGGATACATTCGTATGTGTTAAATTGTTTTGTGATTTTCTTGTATGGTGACTTGGTCGACTGCGGGACAGTACTTGGGACGAGTATGAGTAGGTTTGAAAGGTAGTAGATGCATATACTACCGCAAGCACATGACTCACACTTGGATCAGGGAAAGTCACAAGGTTACCAAGAAGCTGGTGATTGATTCCATTTTATTCTAGTATGTCATTACCATTGTTTCGGTCATGACTAGTAAGATGGTTCTAGTTTCGACCCTAGTGGTCATATCCAATTGGAGTCCGACTACGGTGAGTATGTTACGTGGTTCGGAGAACCTAGTTCGAAGTAACATCGGACGTAAGTCAGAAGATTGAAGTTAATGCGATCATTGGTATCACACTCGTTGTTCATAAAGTTTGTAGCTAGAAATGCTACATGCTAAAAAGTTATTATATGACATTAGAATATGAAGGAAGGTATATTCAATTCTGGAATTTAACTTTAAAAAGACCAAGTCTAAGCGTCGCATCGTGCAATGAGAGGTCAGTAGAGCACGACCCATCGGTCTGTTACAATAGATAAAGGAAAGCAGGACCCGCCTCAACCCAACCCCAGTCCAACAACCATGTGCACATAAACATTCAATCATATAACAATTCACATTCAATAAAACCGATCTAGCAGATCACATAACATATCATCATCCTAACCAGGATACCGACCTAACCGATCACTAGCATAGCATCATCCTATATACCAGGATACCGACCTTAACCAGGTCTCTAACATACCATCCTAACTACCAGGATGCAAACATAGCAAAGCAATAACATAACAACGATACCCGGATTACAATCCGATAAAGGGTCGGCCTTGGTACCATAGACCTTGTCGATATAGTGAGGATAACTCACCTGCAACTGCTGACTGAAAAAGATAAGACCTAGCTGCTCCGACCACTGACACGATCTCCACCACTAGTCAACACCGAAACACTGAACTCAAAATAAATGCCAACAATTACCAAAATGCCCCTGGAAGTCAACTGGTCAACTCTTGGTCAAAGTCAAAGTCAAAGTCAACCTCCTGAATGACTCTACTCGCCGAGTCAACCCGCTGACTTGTCGAGTCTCCATGCTCAGAACTTCCCAATCCGCGACTTAACTCACCGAGTCCCACAACTCTGAGTCCCCTCGCACTCAACTCACCGAGTCATCCCTTGACTCACCGATTCACTGCTCAACCAGAAGAAGGTTAGGACCTCACGACCAGACTCACCGAGTCCAAGAACAGACTCGCCGAGTCCAAGGCTATCTTCAACCAACTCGCTGAGTTGTTCTTCCAACTCGTCGAGTTCCTGCCCATCTTCATGCAACTCGCCGAGTACACCCTTGTGACTCGCCGAGTACCCCTAGGTCTTAATCCATACAGAGGCTTTCCAGGCCATGCAGATGATCCAAACCATAGATCTACCCTTCAACAAACCATCCATCACGTAAAGTGGCAAACTTTACGTGAATCCAAGTAGATCTAAGCATATAACACTCTAGGGTTAGGGTTTGGGACAAGATGGCTTCACCAATCACTCAAGAACATGGACTTTAATGCACTCTAGACTTTCTCCATTCCAGATCTGAGGTAGCAACCTCAGATCTAACCTCCAAACTCAAAATATCACAAGCTATGCTTTCCAAAAACTCCAAAATGATGAATCTAGATGAATAACAGCCCAAGCAACGAAATAATACCTCAAAAGGAAGCTCCAACAGAAGAGAAATCCAAATCCTTGCAAAGCCCCTTGCTCCAAGCCTCTTAACTCTTCAAGATCTCTTCCACAAACACTCCTCCAAGGTTCAAATGCTCTCAAATTCACTCACAAACGCACATTAGGGTTTTCTGGACTTCAAGGGAGAGTAAGGAGGCTGGGGAGAGGGTATAATGTCCTTTATATAGGGCTCAACCCCCGAAATTAGGGTTTTCTCCACACATCACCAACTCGCCGAGTCCAGCCACCGACTCGCCGAGTTGGCCACTTAACACACGACCAGAATCGCGACCCTACTCGTCGAGTCCACGCATGGACTCGCCGAGTTGACCATTCACATTTTCACTTTGGACCCTGAACTTGCACTCCTGAACTCGGGATGTTACAGTATTTGGAGAATTTAGAGCATGGTAACAATTTCCCTATTTAATTAGTTATTTAGTTTATAACTTTTTGCTTCTTAACCTTTAACAATATGTTAAAAAAATTTCTTTGCATGTTATATTGCAAAGGAAAAAATGTCAACTAACAATTCCGTCATGGATGAAGCATGGAGGAACTTTTTGCATTTTTTTATGTAAAATGCATTTTTAATGATTTTTTTTTTCATTTTTTAAAGTAAGATGCTGGTTTGTGGATGATTATCTCTTTTTTGTATTTTTTTTCTTTTTATAACCATGTACTTCTTTATTTTCACTTTTTAGCTTTTATAGTAATGTAGTTTTTTTTCACTTTTTATATCAATCCATACTCGGTTTTGATATCATTCTTTTATCATAATGGTTAACCAATATTAACCATTAACCGACTATCAAATAGCTACCAAAATGCATTAACTCATTGTAATGGTTATGGGTCGGTTTTGACTTATAACTAACAAAATCTCACCATACACACCCCTCACCCCTGGTCTATATGGTTTGAGGAATCCTCTAAGGCAATGGTACTTGAAGTTTGATAACTTCATATATAAGAATGGTTACAACGGATTTGAGATGGATCATTGCTATTATTTGAAGAAATAGACATCATCATGTTGTTATACATTGATGACATGTTGATCAATGGATGTGATATGCAGGAGATTAACAAGCTTGGGAAACAATTTAGCCAATTAGTTTGAGATGAAGGACATATGGGGTGCTAAGCTGACATAGTATTGTTTGAAATGAGGAGCATGGTATCTAAGTGACCAAGAATAATTATGGTAAGTCAGATGAAAATAAGGAGAGACAGTCTGATGCATCTGAAGATAATGCAATGAACCGAAAGGTAGAATTGTGAAGCGGGTAACTAGTTTTAGCAGTGACATGTTTCTTAGGAAGGACAACAAGCCTAATTTCTAGATATGGTTCCAACTAAAGGAATTGGGGTGGGTTGTAGCGATAGCCTGGGTGATACTTCTCCGAGCATCTAAAACATAGACCTTGGCTCCTATAAGATTTGATTTTTGTTGTGTGTTACGTTGATGGGGTGTTTTGGTGGCATGGTGGATGGATTCTCTCAATGAGAGACCCAAATGATAAGCTTTTTTAAGCAAGCCATGTATGATAATACATATTGGATCAATTTTTCTAATGCCTTTCAAATGCCAACTACGATTACAAATTAAAGGAGGAAGCAAAGTTGACCTCACCTCCCACTATGCTTGAAACTCGGAGAAAATGTAACTAATGAGAACATGGACTACTAACTAATGCAATCAAAATTACCAAGTGAAATATGTTCTTATGGCATGCCTATAAAAATGGAAGACTTAGAGTTTAATCACTTCAACAATTTAATGAACGATTTCATACAGAGTAATATTGTAAACAAAAAACAACAACAAAGACCCAATAAATTTACGAAGTTCACACGATCAGGATTATCAGCTAGGTCCACGACAAACACGAGAGAGAGAGAGAGAGAGAAAGAGAGAGAAAGAGAGAGAGAGAGAGAGAGAGAGAGAGAGAGAGAGAAAGAAAGAGAGAGAGAGAGAGAGAGAGAGATTTTATTGCTTTCTGCCGAATAGATGTCTTGATACATTATGTTACATGAATTCAGGGAATATAAATATCATTTGTTTGGCCTAAAATTGTGAATAAGGCCAAACCTAGAAACTCTGACGAAAAGTGGCTCATGACTAATTTGAAGACGAATATAATATAAGAACTAACCCACCAACTATCATGGACCCCATGTTTGGTTTGCCTAACAACTATATAGTGAAATGTGCCTTAGTCTCCATAACTTAACTGCAATAACGGTCACATTGACCCATTCAATGGCTCTAATATGTGTATCAAGCCGATATTTTCTCCACTCATGTGGACCAATGCTCTTCCTAGGTGGGGTAATGGTTGGTTGCTCCTGATGGGTTGTATACGGTAAGGTGGGGTGGTGTTCCCACCTGTGCCAAATTTCCATCATAGCCGGTGTCAGACTCCGAACAGATTCTACTCTCACCACCCTTATGACGGAAGTTTGGTAGGCTAATAGGCTCCATGGGATGCAACAAAAAAAACCTTTTCAATACACAAGTTTTTTCCCTTATTTGAAATTAAAATGTTTTTTTCTTTTCCGAAAAAAATTCTAACAATTTACCAATTGTTTGCTTTGGTTCATTTATCAGGTTTGTGGTTAATCTTCTAATAATATACAAGTTTTCTTTCCTAAAAAATCCTCAAATTCGTTAAAATTTCCCTGAATGACCGAAAGGTTTAAAAAACGAAGTTTTTTCTTAACATGATATCGTTATATGGTTGCATATAGCTTTTAAAAATATTCTTTAAAATAAGTTTCAGGATAATGATTTTATAGGGTAACAAACTATGACTATTATGCACATTTAGTCTCTTTTTTGTATACACATATATAGTGAAAAGACACAGGTCCAAAACACGACTCTAACTCAAAAATCGCTATTTAACTTTGACATTATACAATAGCTTCAAACAATATCTTAAAGGTTACATGCCCAATTATCCTTCAAGATTCAAGAAGAAACATCAAGACTAAACAAATCTAGCACAAGACAAACCAATCCTTTAGCATGCACACCAAAACACAATTCATAATCTTTTACAAATACCCTACATTTCACACTAATATTAAAACTACATCGTTTAACATCAAATTCTAAAAACTACATAAAACAATTGTCCAACCACATATAACCTCCTAATTTCACATACGCCTCCTTAACTCAAAGCTAAAAGAGCCTAAGCTTACTTGACTTTCTCTTTGTAAATAAATCATTTTCCTTAAGAAATTACAAAAAAAATATTGTATCTTGCAAGAATGAACAACTATGAACAAAAAGTACCAAAAGCCTTATCTTTTTTCATTTACACTTTCACAATTTGTTAAAAACCGATCTGTCTTGCAAAATGTAATGTTCTTTTTTGCGTTTCTACCAGAATAAAGATCAATTTACAACAAAAAAAAAACAAGCACAATGATTGAAAACAGTCGAATAACTTTATATGGTAATTAATTAACGATTTCTACCAGAGTAAAGATCCAAATGTCATTGATAGTATATGTAACAACAGTAGAACTTGAAGAACACTTGTGGTTCTTGATGAAATGTTCTCACTCAACTCTCCTGCATTTCTAAATTCATCTTTACTTGAAGTTATTGAGACATTTACATCACTTGAACCTGATGAAAAGGATATCAAGAAGACACTAAGAAATGATTCGATAATATCTGAAAAAAAAAAAACAACAAAAGGAAGAAACAAGATCATGCTTACAATCATAATCAGTCCATCCAATTCGTTTCTTTGATAAATCATACACAAAGATCTTATCTTTAAGAACAAGATCTGCAACAAAAACATATTCAGTGAGTCATAAACAGTAACCAATTAGTGGAGTCTTGAGGGTAAAATTGTCATTTACTATATTTTAACTAACCTCCAAGAATTGACACCCCATTCTGGACTCTCTGAAAGCCAATGCACCATGGTGTACCTCCATCCTGTGAAACCACACATGAAAAAAGTCAAACTTTTTGTTACCCAATCTTTGACCCACTCATAAATTTGTATAAAAAAGAGTGAATTACACAAATGGTCCCTACGGTTTGGGGTAATTTGCATGTTTGGTCCCTAACTTATTTTTTTAATGCGGAAAGTCCCTACTGTTTGTTTTTGTTACGCGCTTTGATAAGAATCGATAACACAATAATGAAGAACAGAAATTGAATGCTTGATTACTATGAACTTCATGTGGAAATAAGAGAATAACAATTCAGAGAAGTTAATCAAATGATTGTTCTTCCTGACCTAAATCAGAGAGGATCTCAAAGAGATGACCCCCTGCCCAAGCTAATGCCAAAGACTCAAAATACCAATGCAAATTACTGAATGAATCCCACTACTGCTATGACTCATGCTATTTAACCTTACAAAGGATGATTCTAGAGTGAGGTGTAAAACATAAAGTAATAAAAATTACAACCACGTCCCTCCATGTTTGCCCTTTGTTAATATTTGACACGTTCTCTATCACGCTTGGTCCCTGTCTTACCTGAAAAGACTATTATTTAAATAGGGAAAAATGGTGGGGTAGGTAAGGTAAGGTGAGGGGGTAGGGTTGGGGGTGTGTTTATGTAAATAAATTAAAAAATCAAGGGCAAAATAGTCTTTTTAGGTAAGACAGGGACCAAACACGTAACAAAAACAAACATTAGGGACCTTCTGAGGTAAACAAATAAGTTAGGGACCAAACGTGCAAATTACCCTAAACCTTAGGGACCATTCGTGTAATTTACGAAAATATAAATGTAAATATTGAGACAATTAAAGAACACTCACAACAGGATCCCCATGTACAAGGTAGTTCTCAGGTTTAAGAATCATGGAAGCACCACCAGCAAAATTTAAGGAAACTTCTGGAAAAATCCCATTTATGCTGTTTATAAGTCAAAAAAAAAAAGATGAGTTAAATGTTCTTGAAATGAAATGAAAAGGTCAAAAAGGATAAAAGAGACATTTTTGAGGTACCTTGAAGTAACTAAATAACATTGAGTGCCCTTTGAGATGAGAGGTGTTGTTAATTGTGAAACAGCAGCAGTTATCTTCAATTCAAGATGAAAAAACAAACACAAAACACTTAACACAAGAATCAAATGTTTTTTTTATCTGAGAAATTTTAAGAAAAAGTCAAAGCTTACAGAATTGACAAAAGGGTCAAAAGCTTCTGCAACAAGGTAAGTCAAAGTTGTTCCTGTATCAACAATGGTTCCATGGTTATCTGATGTGGCAAAAGCAGTTGGGTCAATGGTCAATGTTTGACCGTTGACTGAAATACTTTGTAGATCAAGATTGTAATGAGGCCTGAAAGATCAAGATAACATAAGATAAGATTACAAGATAAGAAATTAACAATTACGCTTCTATTGTGGTTTCTTTCTGATTGTATAATCAAAAATAAAAGTTGCAAAATCTGATATTGCCTAAAATACCCTTCAATAATACGTACTGTGATGGGACAAGGGGACTATAAACCATGGTCGGGGCCAAAATCTCACCAAGAACAAGCTTTCCACCACCCAATCCATCTCCCTTTAAGCAATGTGAAAAGACTTTTGGAGTAATTCCTCTTGAAGATAATTGTGACATGATAGAAAGACCATTTTGCCCAAATCCAAAAATTCCATCGATTGCTTTATCTGGTTTTGTCAAGCTACCTGATTGATAGGTGCTACACCTATTGCCAAACACCATTAAGCAAACATATAGAATCATTAGAAAACATATAAACTTCTCTCTCTCACACATGATTTGCATAGTTAAACAAGATTATTTGATTATGGGGTTGTTTCTTTTTGAAAAGTTTTCTTACTTAGTTGATGAATATTGTGAAATTTGGTTTTTGGAATGTAAGGGTAAAATGGTCATTTAGTCGCATTCGGATACACATCATTACCAATTCATCCATTTTATCCATAAGTTTTGTAATGAAAGAAAAACTTTTTTTTTCTTCTCCACTTTTCTCACATGTTAAAATTGATGAATATTTTGAAAGAAATGCATGGGTAAAATGGTCATTTAATCTTATTTTGATGGTTTATTCAGTCTAGAAAAGAAACACGCCTTATGTATACAACTTTTTTTCCTCTCCACTTATCTCAAGTTAAAATTGATGAATGTTCTGAAACTTGATTTTTCGGAATGTAAGGGTAAAACGGTCATTTAGATTTTAGACACACATCATTACCAATTCAGTCATTTTAACCATAAATATTGTAATGAAAGATAACTTGTAAAGAAGTGAGAAGAAACTTACCCGAATGTAATGGAAGCTGAAGAGTTAGCAACTATGGAAGGGCCCACAATTGTGTCAAAGAACAACAAATCAGTTACATAATGACCAGATGTTCCACTTCCATCTCCATATTGAAAGCTATATCCACATTCATTAGTTTGATCAGAACATGAAGCATCTGAAGTTTGAACTATAGAAGAGCAAATTGAGTCTGAACATGACACTGTAGAAGCCGTTGATGAGCTTCCAGCATCAAAGAAATTCAGCGGAACCTAAGAATACGAACAATAAACAAGAAAGGAAAGATTTTTATTGTGAAATTAGATATGGGATTTGTTTAATTTGAAAAGAAATTAAAGACGCATACACCGAATCCACTTGATTGAGGACAATCGCTACATGAATTGCACGTAACCCATAATATGTCGCTTCCTGTATCGATTTGAACATTGAACTCTTGTGGTGGAGAACCCAATTTCACTTTAGTAAAATATAGCCTACAAATTAGATGATAAATCAGTAAAATCTGTCATAATCTAATACTATTTTAAGTTTCTTTAAAAGTATGATTAGGAAATACAGAGTTATAAGACACCCAAGAATCTATAGAAACTCATTGTCATACCAGAAAAATATAAAAAAAGATAACCCTGTAAAAGAAATTCCAGACAAACAAGACCACCTTATACATAAAGAACATGGTCACCGACAATAATGAATATTTAAATCAGACTCTTGAGATTTTCTAAAAATAGATATGAAACGAAGAATTGAAACTTGGTGCGTGAAGAAATTATAGAATTGAAGTCATTTGGTAAAGATTAAACTACACACAAATTCACAAGATGAAAATTTTTGTGGGTTTTTGATGAAATTATAATTACTAAATTACCCGCCGTAGTAAGGATCGGAGGTGCCGACGACGTTGAAGTCGACAATGCCACCGGAGAAACGTTGCAAGATTCGGGCGTGTCTCACGCGGTCTCGTGTTTTGAGGACTTCAAGCTCAACCGTCTTGTTCGCCGGAAACGCCCTTTCCAAATTCAGAACCCTGGCCGGAAACCCACCGACACCGCCGTTCACCGCTGAGGCAGCTGCAGCGGCTACCAACAAAATGATCAGGAACTTCATGCCGGTCTTTGCCGGCGTTTCTTAATCAAGTAAAACCCACGCAAATTACTTTTGTACGAATAAATTTGTCAAAACAATAAGAATGTAGATAGATTTATGTGGGTATGTACGTAAATGCTAGAATCAGGTAGAAAAATGTTAGCTTTATCGACTATCTTAGAGGTTTTGGGAAAGAAAAAAAGTGGAAGCTTGGGATTATAAACGTTTAAATGTGTGTATATATACTTACAGGAAGTTGTATGTATTTGTTTGGATATAGAGAGAGAGAAAGAGAGAGGGGAGAGAGAGAATTGATGATGGTGATGATCATCATTCACATTTTCCTTTAATTAAAGTTGCACTCTCCATACCAAAAAAAAGAGCGAGTGAATCTATTATTGAATATAGAGTAAATTACAGTTTTGGCCCTCTGGTATACATTTTTAGATGTGGTTCTAGTTTCAGAAATTATTCAACATCATCGATGATAATGATTCAGAAAGTTATCAGTTTTAGTCTCTAAGACGGTTAGAAGGGAAATTCAATAATTTAATCACTCTTTGGTGTGTTTAATATTATTATTATTTTTTCTTTTTGCAAAATAATCATTGTTTTTGGAATGGACCATTTTGGAGTCTATTTCGGAGTAAGTAACTGGACCGGCCCATCAAAAAACCTTCGGAATGTCCATTCCGGACCAAAACGGTTTATTTAGAAGTTCGAATTTGAAAATTATTTTCCGGATTATATTCTGACACATTCCGAATCTCAATTTACAAATGCATTATGACTCACTCCGGCCACTACTGCACATTTCAGACTTAAGATATGTAACACAATTTTAGTAGTTTGATTTAAAGCTTTTTATTGTTAGTAAGTTAGTCTGAAATACGAAAAACATCTCCGAAATGCACAAAACTCGTTCCGGATTTAGGAACAACATAAATTAGTTTAATTATGTGTATTATGGTATTATACGTCATAAATTAGTATTTTAGACCCCAAAAAAACATTCTGGAATGCGATGAACTTATCCGGAACACGAAGAGTACTCTGGAATGCAAAGAACATGTCCAGAATGTTCATCGTTTTTTGTTCTGGAATACGATTTTAACTTGTTTTATATTTGTAGCACGACCATATTTTTGATACATCAATTACACTGATTTGCAAACCCAAACTCGGTTTTGCTATTCTTGCAAAACTCAAAGATAGACCAGCTTGCGAGACTATGTTCCAGAATTTATGTTTTAGGAGGTGGTTAGATATCCCTACGGTAAATGGGGATCCTTTATTTCTACATTATGTTTTTTGTGACAAAGTTATCAAAGGCCCTTGAAGTGATGTAGAGGAAAAGGTTTTTGAGATTGGGTATTATGAATTGTCTTTCGGGAAGAAAGATATAACATCCTATTTTCCTGGTATGTACCGTTTATTTGGATTATTGTTTTGGGCCTTAAAAGGACTGTACATTTAAATGGAATTGGGCCTGTTTTTGCCCAATGAGCACGGGGCGCTCTTGTATGGTCATGGTGAGCTCAGGCACATGGGTTCATCATGTTTTTATGGTTTAAATGTCATTTAAAGACACTTAAGTCTCTAGGATTGGCTCATTCACCATCCTTCACCCGTAGATGAACCCTAAAGAAACATTAACCCTCTCTCCCTTATTTTGATAGTGTGATCTCCATTGAAGGCTTATTTCTCACTTTTTGGTGTGAAGCTTGAAGATCAAGTTGTTTACAAGGTGCTTTGGTGAAGGGCTCATGTAACATATACCTTTGGGATGTTTCTAATTTTGGAATAGCGGACCCTAATTTGATCAAGTAACAGTCTTAGTCTGACATCCCCAATTTCACGGCCAGAAAAGACCGGTTTGTTTATGCTTTGTTTTATAAAATCAGAGTAAATTCTTTTGATTTAAAAGAGTTGCGGAATTTGTTCCCAAAACAAAATATGATAAAATTTATCAAAACGTTTCTCAAAGAGAACGTATTTTCATTAAATAATAAAACCTCGGGATGTCATGTTCCCATTCAGACTAAAAGCATAAACAGTATAAAATAGACCTTACAACAGTTATTTATAACTATTGATCTATATTCCAAAATCTCTCGTCAAGTCCACCAACTTATACTCTTGTGTCATTACCTATAATGCAAAGAAAACTGAGTGGGTCAGCCTTGGGAGCCTGGTGAGCATATAGGGTTTTCAACCAACAATAATATAATTATTATATTTAATCATCAAACAATCAACCCAATAACCTATCCCCATTATCTTCTTTATTTCTTAAGGTTTTACCCTAATGATAAACTATCCTTCATTCATTCATTCCTAAGGATTTACCTAAGGAATTGGCACGAAGTCCATTGTTTCCAAAGTTTATCTATCAGGTACTAAGTCCATAGTTACCAACATTTATCTCTCAGGCACTGAATCCATAGCTATCAGGCGCTAACTCCATAGTCACCAAGGTTCACTTAACAGTAGGTGCTAACTCCATAGTCACCAAGGTTTATACAATAGGCGCTAAATCCATAGTCACCAAGGTTTATCTAACAGTAGGCGCTAACTCCATAGTCACCAGGGTTAATACAATAGGCGCTAACTCCATAGTCGCCAAGGCTTATACAATAGGCGCTAACTCCATAGTCGCCAAGGCTTATACAATAGGCGCTAACGGCTTATACAATAGGTGCTAACTCCATAGTCACCAAGGTTTATACAATAGGCGCTAACTCCATAGTCACCAACTATCCCATCTACCCATGTTCTACCCAACATTTTCATAGATACAATTACTTACACAGTTTAAATCATTTAACACCTGTATAAAACATCAATTCTATGCCCATTTCAAATAGACAAACAATATATAAACACATAACATGTATTTCATAGAAAATACTTCGTATTTATGTGTTAGAAGAAAGTGATCACATACTCACCCAAAACATATACTTAATACATTCAAACAATACTTGTATTAAAATCGTGTTATGAAAGGGACTATACACTCACACATATAAACAACTTTATATTATACAAATAGCATGTATTTCAAAGAAAATACTTAATATTTATGTGTAAGATGAAAGTGACCACACACTCACTTGATCAGAAGATGATCGGACAACACTACGGCTCTTCAAGTAGATATTCTTCGGTGAAACCGGGATCACTTCACACACCGGGTTTCTCGCGGACAGAGCTTCGGCTCGGAAACTCTTTTCTTCTCGGGATCTTCGGGCTTCGGTACTTGCTTCGGGTCTCAGGGTTGATACCGGGGATTCGGGGGTATTTCTTTGCACGTAAATCGATGCAATACGGGTGAGAGATGAGATAATGAGCAACCAAACTCGGTTGGCCCTTCAAATCTATTTATAGGGCAAAATATGCCCTTGCCACGTCGTGGCATCTTTTTCCACGTCGTGGGCTTGGTCGTCACTGCATGCGTCATCGCAAGTTGCATCTGGGGGACTCTCGGAGGTGTCAGAAGACTGGCCACGTCGTGGCACTGCTTGCCACATCGTGGTATCTGACAGTTTTGGGGTTTCGCGCCCCGAACTTTAGAAATTCATAACTTTCGCATACGAACTCCGTTTTCGACGTTCTTTATATCGACGCGAAGGTGAGATTATGCTCTACAACTCTTGTTTAGACTCCATTGGCTAATTTTGACTTTATTTTTAATATATTATAATTATATTACTTATATATTATTTTTAGTAGGTCAGGACAGTAAAACTCCGTTATAAACTCATAACTCCTTCGTCTGACGTCCGTTTTCATCTGTATTTCCGCCGTTGCACTACTATCGATGAGATCTTCAATTCTCATTTAGATTGTTTTGGATAAATATTGCTCTAACGTAAATTCACTATTTACGTTGCGTTGTGTCGTGCCGGTTCTGTCGCGAAACTTCGACAGGTCATAACTTCTTCGTTATAACTCGGATTTCGGCGTTCTTTATGTGTACGGAATCCTTGTAACATATACTATAACTTAGTTAAGATTAATCCTTCTAAATAATCTTCCATCAAAAAGTCATTTTTGATGCTTATCGTCTCTAAATTGACTAGCCCAGATCTACGAGCGTTACAATTATCTCCCCTTTAGGATGATTACGTCCCGGAATCATCAACGAAACAGCATTCGTATAATGACTCCATACGTTATCTCTCCATACTAAGTAATAACGTGATGCTCAATCCTTCATCTGCTCTTCTTACTATGATGGACTTTCAATCGTAACCTTCAAGTTACAAAATAAATTCTTATTGTGAACTCCTTCTTTTTCTTAGGATAAATACATTCCTTTATCTATTGTAACAGACCGATGGGTCGTGTCCTGATGACCTCTCATCGTAGTCGGACTCAATTGATATGACCACTAGGGTCGGAATAACAACCATCTTACTAGTCATTACCGAAACAATGGTAATGACATACATGAATAAAACGGAATCAATTACTAGCTTCTTGGTAACCTTGCGACTTCCCATGATCCAAGCGTGAGTCATGTGCTTCCGGTAGTATAGATCTCTACTACCATTCACACCTACTCATACTCGTCCCAAGTATTGTCTTGCAGTCCCCAAGTCCTAAAATCACCAAACAATTTAACACATATAAATGTGTCCAATTAATCATAAAAATTTTCCTAGACTCTACTAGGACTTCTTCCATGCGTATCTTCTATCATCAATCATACCTCAACTCGATTGGTGATGGAAATTCTAGATCATGGGAAAACTTCAAGAATTTCACCAATCGTTCCATCATCCTGCCAATCAAAGGTGTACTTCAGACGTATCGTACTCCTCTAAACGTTCCGTTATTTTATCAAACATAAACTAAAGGCAAGACACCACTCTTACGATATCTTCTGATAGGTGTCATTCACTATCATAAGCCTTTCATTTCCTCCATTTACTCCATTCTCTACGAGTCTTCACCATAACATTTTGTACATCCAAACAGACGTTCGGTGCACCGGGCGAGAATTTAAGATAAGAAAACTTTATTTACGATAGATGTATAAATCTCCTTATCACTCCGAAACGTTTACATGCTAGTTCTAATATCGTATCAAACGCTTAGAATCCTAAACACATAAGGTTTCCAGATCCAGTCGACAACATACCATAGATCCGAACAAATAATAGCATATATGGAAAACATATAACATTTAGCACATAAAAGCATTTTAGGCATCATTCCTAAAATATACTAGTGCTCGTTTCTTAAAATATGGTAGACACTCATCTCACAATCATCGCTTAGCATTCTAAGTTTAACTCTAGAAATCCTACAAATTCCTAGTTCGCTTAAACTAATGCTCTGATACCAATTGTGACATCCCCAATTTCATGGCCAGAAAAGACCGGTTTGTTTATGCTTTTTTTTATAAAATCAGAGTAAATTCTTTTAATTTAAAAGAGTTGCGGAATTTGTTCCCAAAACAAAATATGATAAAATTTATCAAAACGTTTCTCAAAGAGAACGTATTTTCATTAAATAATAAAACCTCGGGATGTCATGTTCCCATACAGACCAAAAGCATAAACAGTATAAAATAGACCTTACAACAGTTATTTATAACTACTGATCTATATTCCAAAATCTTTCGTCAAGTCCACCAACTTATACTCTTGTGTCATTACCTGTAATGCAAAGAAAACTGAGTGGGTCAGGCTTGGGAGCCTGGTGAGCATATAGGGTTTTCAACCCACGATAATATAATTATTATATTTAATCATCAAACAATCAACCCAATAATTCATCCCCATTATCTTCTTTATTTCTTAAGGTTTTACCCTAATGATAAACTATCCTTCATTCATTCATTCCTAAGGATTTACCTAAGGAATTGGCACGAAGTCCATTGTTGCCAAAGTTTATCTATCATGTACTAAGTCCATAGTTACCAACATTTATCTCTCAGGCACTGAATCCATAGCTATCAGGCGCTAACTCCATAGTCACCAAGGTTCACTTAACAGTAGGTGCTAACTCCATAGTCACCAAGGTTTATACAATAGGCGCTAACTCCATAGTCACCAAGGTTTATCTAACAGTAGGCGCTAACTCCCTAGTCACCAGGGTTAATACAATAGGCGCTAACTCCATAGTCGCCAAGGCTTATACAATAGGCGCTAACTCCATAGTCGCCAAGGCTTATACAATAGGCGCTAACGGCTTATACAATAGGTGCTAACTCCATAGTCACCAAGGTTTATACAATAGGCGCTAACTCCATAGTCACCAACTATCCCATCTACCCATGTTCTACCCAACATTTTCGTAGATGCAATTACTTACACACTTTAAATCATTTAACACCTGTATAAAACATCAATTCTATGCCCATTTCAAATAGAAAAACAATATATAAACACATAACACGTATTTCATAGAAAATACTTCGTATTTATGTGTTAGAAGAAAGTGATCACATACTCACCCAAAACATATACTTAATACATTCAAACAATACTTGTATTAAAATCGTGTTATGAAAGGGACTATACACTCACACATATAAACAACCTTATATTATACACATAGCATGTATTTCATAGCAAATACTTAATATTTATGTGTAAGATGAAAGTGACCACACACTCACTTGATCAGAAGATGATCGGACAACACTACGGCTCTTCAAGTAGATATTCTTCGGTGAAACCGGGATCACTTCACACACCAGGTTTCTCGCGGACAGAGCTTCGACTCAGAAACTCTTTTCTTCTCGGGATCTTCGGGCTTCGGTACTTGCTTCGGGTCTTGGGGTTGATACCAGGGATTCGGGGGTATTTCTTTGCACGTAAATCGATGCAATACAGGTGAGAGATGAGAGAATGAGCAACCAAACTCGACTGGCCCTTCAAATCTATTTATAGGGCAAAATCTGCCCTTGCCACGTCGTGGCACCTTTTTCCACGTCGTGGGCTTGGTCGTCACTGCATGTGTCATCGCAATTTGCATCTGGGGGACTCCCGGAGGTGTCAGAAGACTGGCCACGTCGTGGCACTGCTTGCCACGTCGTGGTATCTGACAGTTTTGGGGTTTCGCGCCCCAAACTTTAGAAATTCATAACTTTCGCAAACAAACTCTGTTTTCGACGTTCTTTATATCGACGCGAAGGTGAGATTATGCTCTACAAATCTTGTTTAGACTCCATTGGCTAATTTTGACTTTATTTTTAATATAGTATAATTATATTACTTATATATTATTTTTAGTAGGTCAGGACAGTAAAACTCCGTTATAAACTCATAACTCCTTCGTCTGACGTCCGTTTTCATCTGTATTTCCGCCGTTGCACTACTATCGATGAGATCTTCAATTCTCATTTAGATTGTTTTGGATAAATATTGCTCTAACGTAAATTCACTATTTACGTTGCGTTGTGTCGTGCCGGTTCTGTTGCGAAACTTCGACAGGTCATTACTTCTTCGTTATAACTCGGATTTCAGCGTTCTTTATATGTACGGAATCCTTGTAACATATGCTATAACTTAGTTAAGATTAATCATTCTAAATAATCTTCCATCAAAAAGTCACTTTTGATGCTTATCGTCTCTAAATTGACTAGCCCGGATCTACGGGCGTTACACTTAGGCTTTAAGGGAATAAATTTTAAATCTTATTAGATGTTAATAAAATTGGTTAAGTTATTTAAGCCCTTAAATTGTGTTTTCGGGCCAAAAAGGGTAATACGGAAAAAAGTAATATTTTGGGACTTTTGCATCTGTTTATGAATTAAATTAAGTAAGTCAAAAGTAGTCAGGTAAAATTATGGGGCTTGTTAATACCTTCGTGTGCATATAAAGATCACCAAAAATGGATTTGAAACAAGGAAGTTATGATCGTTTAAAGTTAGAAGGAATCAGCAAAAGCTCATCATTACGGCATGGTGGGAAAGCCACCATGGTGTTGGATTATGTGTCTAAGCTCATTACTATAATTGGTATGTACTTGACCCGAGAGTAGCATGGTCCATTTCAGGTTGCCTTCACCAGAACAATCTGATAGAATGGATAATTAAGAAAGATGTTATTTGTGATTTATTAATATATTATAAGTATAATATATTAATTGTGAAATCATATTATTTAATTAGTATTGATTAAGAATTAATTTAGTGATCAAAAGAGACTAAAAAAATTAACGGGGAATGATTATGTAAATCAGTGATACATATGGTTTGGGCTATTGATCCATGATGGACTAAGTTTATGTGAGAGTCCATGAAGAGTTAGTCCATATGAGTTATTGTATCATAAGCCTAAGTGTAAGAATTAGGGTTTGCATATGACTCTTGGAATTCTACACTATATATGTATTCCCTAAACCCTAAAATTGTGACTTGTGAATTCCATGAAGAGCCTAGCCGATTTTTAGGTTCATAACCTCTCTCTCATATTCATCTTATTTTTCATGGTGTTTGTGACTTGTTTGAGGCATCACACTTGAGGTGCTAAGCTCTTGAAAGGCCAAATTTATACAAGCTACAACTAAGAGGTATTCTTCTAACTAGTGTGTAATGCCCGTAGATCCGGGCTAGTCAATTTAGAGACGATAAGCATCAAAAATGACTTTTTGATGGAAGATTATTTAGAAGGATTAATCTTAAACAAGTTGTAGTATATGTCACAAGGTTTCCGTGCATATAAAGAACGCCAAACTCCGAGTTATAACGAAGAAGTTATGACCTGTCGAAGTTTCGCGATAGAACCGACACGACCCAGCGCGACGTAAATAGTGAATTTAAGGTAGATATATATCTATCCTTAGTGATCTAAATGAGAGTCGAAGATGTCATCAATAGTAGTCCAACGATAAAAAGACAGTCGAAAACGGAGTTCAAATGAAGGAGTTATGAATTTCGAACAGAGTTTTCCTGTCCCGGCCTACTAAAGATAATATATAAGTAATATATTTATAATATATTAAAAATAAAGTCAAAATTAGCCAATGGAGTCTAAACGAGAGTTGTAGAGCATAATCTCATCTACGCGTCGATATAAAGAACGTCGAAAACGGAGTTCGTATGCGAAAGTTATGAATTTCTGAAGTTCGGGGCGCGAAACCCCAACACTGTCAGATACCACGACGTGGCAAGCAGTGCCACGATGTGGCAAGTCTTCTAACACCTCCGGGAGTCCCCCAGATGCAACTTGAGATAACGCATACAGTGACGACCAAGCCCACAACGTGGAAAAAGGTGCCACGACGTGGCAAGGGCAGATTTTGCCCTATAAATAGATTTGAAGGGCCAGCCGAGTTTGGTTGCTCATTCTCTCATCTCTCTCCCATATTACATCGTTTTACGTGAAATTTTAACCCCCCGAAGCCCCGGTATCACCCCGAGACCCGAAGCAAGTCCCGAAGCCCGAAGATCCTGAGAAGAAAAGAGTTTCCGAGCCGAAGCTCTGCCCGCGAGAAACCCGGTGTGTGAAGTGATCCCGGTTTCACCGAAGAATACTACCATTGCAAGCCGTAGTGCTGTCCAATCATTTTCTGGTCAAGTGAGTGTGTGGTCACTTTCTTCTAACACATAAATATTAAGTATTTGCTATGAAATACGTGCTATGTGTTTATATATTGTTGTTTATTTGAGATGTTGGTGGAATGCATGAACTATATAGGTTTTAATGAGTTAAACTATATATGTATTTTGTAACTACAAATATGTTGGGTAGGACATGGGTAGATGAGATCCATGAGTATGGATCAGATCAAGAGATTAGTTTAGATCCGTGAGTAGGGATTAGATTAAGAGTCTAGTTTTAGATCCGTGAGTATAAATTAGACCTAGAGGTTAGTTTTAGATCCAGGAGTATGGATCAGGTAAAGAGATAAAACTTGTTATTAGTCCGGGAGTATGGATTAAGACTAAGTTAATTGTCCCTAGTTCGGGAGTATGGATTGGGAACAGTTATTGATCCGGGAGTATGGATCAGACCAGGATTAAGGTATAGTTAATCGTCCCTAGTCCGGGAGTATGGATTGGGCACAATTTTAGATCCGGGAGTATGGATCAGACCAATAGGTAAACTTGTTATTAATCCGGGAGTATGGATTAAGACATAGTTAATTGTCCCTAGTCCGGGAGTATGGATTGGGCACAGTTTTAGATCCAGGAGTATGGATCAGACCACGAGATTAGTTTAGATCCGGGAGTATGGATTAGACCAAGAGGTTAGTTTTAGGTCTGAGAGTATGGATCATGTGGAGAGATTAGTTTAGATCCGTGAGTAGGGATCAGATAAAAAGGAAAAGTTTAGATACGAAAGTTTAGATCGTGGCGTTGTGAGGATCGATGGGGTGGGATAAGAGTTGCTTTTATATGGTGAAATTATATAATTTTGGATGTTCTATATATATATATATATGTGTGTGTGTGTGTGTGTGTGTGTATTTATGTGATATAACATTGTGGGATGAAAACCCTATATGCTCACTAGGCTCCCAAGCCTGACCCATTCAGTTTCCTTTGTATCACAGGTATCGATACAAAGATATATTTCATGGAGAGATTAAAGGAGATGTAAAATCTTTAGTGTAAATAATGTAAGTTCTGTTTATGCTTATGTGTCTGTATCGGAACATGACATCCCGAGATTTTGTTATATAATGAAAATACATTTCTTTAAATAAATATTTTGATAAATCTTTATCATATTTTGGGAACAAATTCCGCAACTGTTTTCTTTAAAAGATTACTCTGATTTTAAAAACAAAGCATAAACAAATCGGTTTTTTCTGGTCGTGAAATTGGGGTTGTCACATAGTGATTCATGTTTCAAATATCTATGTTGTATGCTAGTTATAGGTTTCATGCTTTGGATAATTTTTATTGCATGTATAACTAGAGAAAACATAGATCCAAAGCATTTAGGGTTGTATATGCACCACAGGAGTTTTATAGTACTTAAAACCCAACAATGGTATCAGAGCCTAGGGTTGTTTTCTGTTATATTGATGCATTGGTTAATTGTTTAAAGCAAGAAAAATCATTTTTTTGGAATCTGCATGATCACCACTGTAATTTTCCTGTGTATCAGTCAGATCCGTTTGATGGTGCGGAATCCCAATCAAACAGATGATGTCAGATCAAATAGAAGAGAAGGAGAAGAGGAATAAGATGAATCTCAATGTATTAATGAATAGAATGATGATCCAGATACAAGAGATTCACACACACACACTAACACACAATAGTTCTTCTGTTTCTCTGGCCGTAAACTCTCTAGGGTTCATCAATCTATACTCCTCACCCTAACACCTATATTTATACTTGGAGAATATGGGCTTGGTGGACATGGGCCGTAAATGGGTTTACGACCGTAAGGTGTTTACGGCTGTAAACTCAACCATAAACATGACCGTAAACTCCAAAAATATTATAGAAAAATACAATTGCCCAGAAAAGCAAAGTATAAACCATATTTTGACCCAACAATCTCCCCCTTGGTTTATAGCTTTCTTTTCTTAATGACCCAACAAGCTCCCCCTAAAAAGTAGCTGACTCTTCTTGTCAATCTTCAATGGGAGCCTGGCTTCATCTTTAACCTTTGATTTCTTCACAACATCAAGATGAACATATGAATCTTCAATGAATGACTTCATCTTGAGCAGTTGGGAATTTCTTCAGAATTTGACATTGAGCGCACGTTGGGTGAGGAGGCTTCTTGTACTGATTCTTGAAAGATGGCGCTTTCAGCTTGAGAATCTTCAGAGAGAACATCAGAGAGAACAAATCTTCTGGATCACTTCAGGAGGTTTAAGATAGCAACAGACTGATTGAGGAGACTTCAATGCAATCCGACACATAATCTTCAATTTCAGCTTCACCTTGCTTCTGGGGTTGAAAAATTGAATGTCAAAAGAATAATCTTCATTTCTTGCTCCTTCGAATGCGAATTCTTCGATGCTCACGGACGAGGCTTTGGCTCAGAAATCTTCAACACAAACTCCATGAGTCTTATCTATACCTGAAATCACTTTTCAAGACAAAACAAAACTAAAAGAAAACTTAGCACACAAATTAAAACAGAAACAAAAATATTTTTGGATTTTTGATTTTTCTGAACAAGAAATAAAACAGAAATAACACTATTTTTTTTTTTAATTTTTAATTTTAATTTTTTTTAATTCTCCCACTTTTTTTATATTTTGGATGAAAAAGGAATTTAAAAATAAAAGAAATTTAGTTTTTGGGTTAAAAGGGTCAAATTGGCGAAACTTGCTGCGAAAAGGAGTCTTTATGAACTAAAATCGGAAGTAATAAACCAAGATGCAGCCAAGATGCAGCGTAGAAGACTTGGTGAGACGCGTGGACTAGTAGGGAGGAGACCAGGGTTCGATCCCTGGCACCTCCACCTTCGCTTGCTATTTTTTTTATATGCGAAGGCTGCTGCTACTGCGAAGCTCCCTGGAAGCTAGGACGAGGACCGAGGTGCGAGGCGAAGACCGAGACTGCTGGATCGCAAACTCCGAGGCCACAAGCTCGGACCGTGAACCTCGGGCCGCAAACTCCGAGCCGCAAACTCCGGAACCCTAGCCGCCGGCCGCAAAGAAACCCTAGCCGCAAGCTATTTACGGCCGAGAACCCTTCAATGGCCGTAAACCCTTAAAAAAACGACGTTTTTCATTCCTTTTTGCTCCAAAACTCGATCAAAAACCCTTTTTTTATGAAAAACACGAAGAACAAACCCCCCTTATTTTTCAGAGATCTATCCAAAAACGCAAAAATATTTCGAAAATAAGATCAAATTATGCCCTAAATCTAACAAAATTGATTGATACAAAATGGATCTGATACCAATTGTAAGTCCCTAATTTGCCTGTGTATCAGTCAGATCCGTTTGATGGTGCGGAATCCCAATCAAATGGATGATGTCAGATCAAATAGAAGAGAAGGAGAAGAGGAATAAGATGAATCTTAATGTATTAATGAATAGAATGGTGATCTGGATACAAGAGATTCACACACACACTAACACACAATAGTTCTTCTGTCTTTCTGGCCGTAAACTCTCTAGGTTTCATCAATCTATACTCCTCACCTTCCCTGGTGCAGCTAAACTCGGACACTGGGACTTTTTATGTCCCCTCTGATTGCACTGAAAGCAAATCAGATCTGATGCTGCGACGGCAGTAGCAGGGGCCGTGCAATCCCTACTCAAATGCCCAATCCGACCGCACTTGTAGCAGCCGGAACTCCCTGCCTTGCACGCTCCCTCGTGCAATCTCCCAAACTTGCCACATCGACCGTGGCTCTGCTGACTCCTAGATCTGTGATCCGAAACCTTAGGCTTTTTGCCCGAACCGCCTGAGCCCGAAACCGCCTCCGGTTTCCTCTTCTTCTCCATCTCGAGATCAATCTCCCTCTCCCGAGCCCTAGCAATCATATCTTCCAGCGTTTTACAGCTGGACCGGCTCACAAACTGGCGGATATCGCTCCGCAACATTTCATGATAACGGGCCTTCTTCATTTCCTCATCAGCCACGTACTGAGGAACGAGAAGAGCCCTCTCACTGAACTTGGCGGTGATCTCCGCCACTGTCTCTGTAGTCTGGGTGAGGTCCTGAAACTCCCTAGCTAACTGCTGCACCTCAATAACCGGTGCGAACTCCGCCCTGAACCTGGTAGAGAAATCAGCCCATGTCATGGCGTCCAATGCTGCGTCATCTCCAATGGAGTGTCCGACCTCCTCCCACCAATCCCATGCCCTGTCCTTCAGAAGACAGGATGCCAATCTGACCTTGTCCCCCTCGGGACACCTGCTAGTGCGGAAAGCGTTGGCCACATCCGCCAACCATCTGGTACTCGCTATGGGGTCCCGTGCCCCATGATAGTCCGGAGCTCCACATGCCCTGAACTCCCTGAAAGTAAGGGTGCGCGACCCCATCATGGCCGCCACCTCGGCACGGAAGGTGCCCAATCTCTCATCCATCAGCTCTAGAATCCCCTCCTTGATCGAACCGAAGATCACAGGAGTCTGCTCTATAATGATGCGCGTAATCTCCGAAGAAAGAAACTCTCGGGTCTGCTCATCAATGCGCTCGCCCCCCGAGCCTGAACCTGATCCCTCCCCGGCACCTCCACTGCCGGCTGCTGGCCTCGAACGTAAAACCACCATTCTGAAACATATCACAACTACATCAGAAAACCGGAATATCTCAAGGGATCATTAATTACTACAACTAGCTTCCTGGTCTTGTCTCAGCCTTTCTTGATTCGAGTACGGATCCTCTGCTTTCAGTAGTACGGGCCCATACTACCTTCCACATCTATCCGTACTTTCTTCAAGAATTGCCTTGACTCCACCAAGTCACTTTTACTACTACTGATCTCTGCTACTCTCATCCTAGGCTTACCCTAGGGGAACCTCAGACTCAACTCAACTAGTCCTCAGCTGCTGAAGGTCTCCTTATAATGCTAATTAGCCACCACCTGAACACCATCACATGTGACGAGGATCAGATAATCCTTCAAGTAAAAGACTCGTCCCTATAACGGTTGGACTCAAACAAGAGCTGCGCAATAGGGCCAAATCCAGCACTCTGAGATTATTCAACCCTGATCACATGTGATGTGGCGTATTCACCTAATGGCTAACTCCCACCACTCAGAGTCCCACAAAGCACAAAGCAAGCAACATTCGGATAAGGGAAACATACTCAGGCAAAACTATTCTCATAACGAGAAGCTACTCTAGCATACAATGCTAAGCTCGCGCTACCAGGCATAACCTAAACAGGCTATCCTACTGTTGTTTACTTACTACTAGCATGCAATTCTCATAAAACTGTAACACATAAAGCAGGCACATAAGGCATCCTCCTAGATCCTTAGTCCTATACAAGCATGCTGTTCTACTGAAGCTGGAACAATTAATCATAATAATAAAACTTGTATTGGTAATTTGGGAGTACTTACTTGAGCTCGGCTGATCGCATGCACCACACCCTTATCTCGTTTTAAAAATTTTCTTTCTTTCTAAGTGCTTTCAAAATTCTTTTAGAAACATTTTTCTTTTAAAAATCTTTTTATTTCCCCCTTAGTTTGAGTTCAGATACACCCGGAAGTGTATCCGAATCCCTCAAACCAGGGCTCTGATACCAACTTGAAACGACCCAAAAATACGACCCAAAAATTTCGTTTTTCAACATAACCAAAAACCATGATCTGAGTGTCATATCATAAAACCATACATGATGTATTTCAAAATAATAATAAAACACTGTACGGAAAACTGTATCATATCCATGTCATATAAAAAATCAAGAACTAAATCAACTCCCAAGATAAAAGCTGAAGCTGTGGTGTGTGCGATGCCATCATCCCGAGCTCTTCCCTCTGCTTGCGGAAGTACCTGAAACCAAAACTAAAACTGTAAGCACGAAGCTTAGTGAGCTCCCCCAAACTACCACATACCATACGCCACATATAAAAAGCACATACTGGGCCTTGCCCACTGCATCAGACCGAAGTCTGGAACTAGCTGCATCGGACCGAAGTCCGGAACTGACTGGGACCTTGTCCCCTGCATCGGACCAGAGTCCGGAACTAACTGCATCGGACCGAAGTCCGGAACTGACTGCATCGGACCGGAGTCCGGAACTAACTGCATCGGACCGAAGTCCGGAACTAACTGATCATGGCATAGCATAAAACATAACAACTATTATAAACACATATACTGCATAGTGCATCGGAACAGAGTCCGGAACACATAACACAAATATGCTTGAATCACAAAGACATCAAGCACTCTAGCTACTGCATCAGACCAAAGTCCGGAGCTAACTGATCATTAAACGGGCCGGCATTGTGGCCGTAGACCCGTTCCTACTGAAGGGGAACTCACCTCGTGAACTGGCTGCTGAGTGAATAGCTCTGAGGGCTAACTGCTGCTGCTCCGGTATCTCCTCGGCTACAAATCCATAAACAAAATCAATCAAATACTAAACACTGCACTGGGTAAAATGACTCTTTTACCCTTGGTCAAAGTCAACTCTTGGTCAAAGTCAACCCACAGTTGACCTGACTCGCCGAGTTGGGCCGCCAACTCGCCGAGTCCCTATTCTCACCCCTCGACCCTACTCGCTGCTACTCGTCGAGTATAGCATTGACTCGACGAGTACTCATTCGATCCAAGAACTCAGACAATCTTCATCCGACTCGCCGAGTCATATGAACAACTCGACGAGTTGTTCTTGAGCTTAAGAAGATTGCCTTGGACTCGCCGAGTTGTATGAACAACTCGCCGAGTCCCTCCATTACTGAGTCTACCCTCAAACTCGCTGAGTCCACTCCACTACTCACTGGTCCCACTCGACACTGCTCAAAAGGAAGAAAATCGGGGACTCGCGACTCGACTCGCCGAGTTGTTCTTCCGACTCGCCGAGTCACCGCCATGCAACTATTTTACACTCGATTCTGATCGAATCCAATACATGCAAATGATAGATCTGAGTCCAATAAGTTGATTTACCACGTAAAGTTTCCAACTTTACGTGTACAAACGCATGAACAAGGGAATAAAGGCTAAAAGATGCTTAAAAGGGGTAGATCTAGGGTTAATATGCAAAATAGCTCCATAAAGGCAATAGATCTGGGCTCTACAACTCCTAAAGGAACAGATCTAAGGTTTCTCGGCAT
Organism: Lactuca serriola; assembly: GCF_051521515.1. Lineage (NCBI taxonomy): Eukaryota > Viridiplantae > Streptophyta > Magnoliopsida > Asterales > Asteraceae > Lactuca > Lactuca serriola. The sequence continues at coordinate 38,631,577 of NC_136413.1, read as the reverse complement.
AAGAGAGCTTCCATATCAACATAAAGCTTTGAGAAAGGGATTAACAAGATCTAGAAAGGGTTTTAAGGCCTAAAAGAGAGGGAAAACTGAAGAATACCTCAAAGAGCTCTTGCTTTCCCTTGAATCTCTGCTCTGGAATCCTTCTCCTTGCTCCTTTCTTCTTCTCCTTCTTCAAGCCTTCACAAATGCACACAAGATCACTAAAACAAACACTTAAGATCGAATTAGGGTTTTCTCACAGCTTTAGAGGGTGAAGGAGGCGAGATTGGGGCTATAAGGTGGCTTAAATAGTGGGCAACCCGGGGATTTAGGGTTTCTCCCAGACGGACAGACTCGCTGAGTCCAGAATATGGACTCGCCGAGTCGCCAACTAACACGTGCTCGAAATCCCGTCCCTACTCGGCGAGTCAGGCTATGAACTCGCCGAGTCCCTTCACAAAACTTCAAAATAAATACCAAGGAATCATCATACCGGGAACGGGCCGTTACAACTCTCCCCCACTTATCTCAGACTTCGTCCTCGAAGTCTGCTACGGCTGAATCTGCAAATATCTCTGGGTAGTGCTCTCTCATCTCCTCCTCAGCCTCCCACGTCCATTCAGACCCCTTCCGGTGCTGCCACTGCACCTTCACTAACTGAATTACCTTGTTCCTCAAGGTCTTGGTCTTCCGGTCCAGAATCGCAACCGGCCTCTCGATATAATTCAGGCTACTATCAACCTGAATATCCTCTAGGGGAACGACTGCTGACTCATCCACCAGACACTTCCTCAACTGAGACACATGGAAAGTGTTGTGGATCTGACTAAGCTCCTCAGGAAGATCTAACCGATAAGCAACCCGACCCACCCGGGCCAAAACCCTGAAAGGACCAATAAATCTGGGGCCCAACTTGCCCCTCTTCCTGAATCTGATGACACCCTTCCAAGGTGAGACCTTCAGAAGGACCATATCTCCCACCTGGAACTCCAAGTCCGAACGCCTCCTGTCGGCGTAACTCTTCAGAAGGACCATATCTCCCACCTGGCTTTGTTTTTTCAAATTTATCCAAGGCTGCCTTGAAGACATAGGATTTTTTGACCCACTTTTGCATATGTTTTGGAGGTTGTTGTAAATTCCTCTGAATTCGGTGCAATTTAGTCGAATATCGCGCAACTTGGAGCTAATTTGATTGAGATTTTAACTTTCACTTCCCGTCAACACATAAAACATGCTTCGAACTTTCTCCAAAAAACAATTGAAAGTTTGATTATCTCTTTCAATTGGGTCTTAGGAAGCCGAACCCCATGCCTCGGCTAGCTTTTTTTCTTCATCTTTTGTCCATGGTACCATTTATTAGGTAGCGGGGCAAGCTCTTTTTTTTTTTTTTTGGGTTAAGGTGAAAGTTGTGTTTCAGAAACAAAATCCGGTGAATGAGGTGGTTTTGATTATGAAGGTGGTGGTTTTGATGATTGTGGCTAAATTTGTTGTTGGAATTGTTGTCGGAAAATTAATGTTTGTTAGATAGGAGAACCGGTCTATAGCAAATTCATAAAACTACCTGAGGTTATTCCATTGTGTTGTGTGTACATTGTGTACAGAGAAAGAAAAGAATGGTGTGAGAAATGAGGGTTAAATGTGGATAGTTATAGATAAAAAAATGTTGTTTAAAAAAAATTAAATTAAATATAAAACATTTATACGTTCAACAACTACTTCCTTCCTATTGGTCGTTCTCCCTTGTTTTTCCGACCACGGTGTACCACGAAAACGTTGGACCACGACGGGCCGACATGGTGTGCACTGTGCAAGGACCACGAGCCATCTCATGCAATGTATACGGGTTAGCCATCTCGTGCAACTGCTCCCTTCCTATTGGTCGTGGCCAGCTAGACCACGAGCCATCTCGTGCAATGTATACGAGTTAGTCTTATTTCTCTACTTTTGCACCTTCTGATCTACACCCTTTCATATTCGCCTTTATCACCTCTGATTGCCTCCTTCACCCACCTTACCGTCGATTTGAATCTCCTCCCTCTATTTTCTTCACTGACGAGCTACATCTCCTTCCTTTCCTTCTCCACCTCTCACTTCATCCGTAACAAAACCCCAAAATCACCCCTTTGTGACCTAAATATTGTTGCAAGCTTCTGACTCACAACGATCGTTACCTGCTCCGTCGTCAAGACAACTGTAATGACATATGACTTATGACGACAACCCCATCAACCTAACCACCGCATGGCCCATCGTCTCTACCATCACTCTCTGTCGTCAAGCAATTACCACATCTGATCTTCGTCATCAAACAATCAGCGCCAGTCTCTGTCATCAAGCAATTGACACCGGTCTCCATCATCCCTCGACCTCCATTGTCAATCTGACCACCACTGGTCTCAATTTCTATTAGTACACCCTATATATGTATTTTGTATTTCAAGTATCAAAGCATATGTATGAATTTCTATGTCTAAGTTCACGTCTTGCATAAATTTGTGACAATGAGTGTTTGATTTCAGTTTTGTTAGGACCAAATGCACAAATTATCCAAAATTATTTGTGTAATTTACTCTATCAATTAAATAATGAACTTTGGTGGGTTGATTACTTGAACTCTTGAAGTACGAAAGAACCTAAAAAGATTGTTGATCAACAAAATCACCCTTATATGTATTATATGCAGTACTTACTTATATGCTTAGCATTTGAGTGGTATTGAGGGGTATAATTCTTACGTTTGAAAATATTAAAGACCTTAGATAACATATAGTGCTTCCTCATACGCTTAGCATTTGACTTGAAATTTAGAGTATTCTACAAGTTTTTATGTTGGTTAAATATTTTTATCGTTGATAATTCTAGTTTGGTGGAGCATTTATGTTTTCTTTTCTTCTCTTACACAAAATATATTATCCATTTATTTGAATATGTCGCTTCTTTCTATGTATTTCATATTTTATGACAATAACTATAAAAAAAGACGATATTATAGTCCCACTAGGTGTCAAAACTCAAAAGTTTGCACTTCAAGTCTAAATTTCTTTTACTCCTTTCGTTTCTAAATATATGACATTTGTTATGGTTTTCGCCCCGGTCCAACAACTAAGTTGTACTAAGGTCCCCACCTCGTGATCCACATTCCACAAGTATCAAAAGCATTCTTTCTTATATATTATGCCAAAATTAAATATAACATTTCTTTTACATAAAATATATAACCTATCATTTAGTAAATTGGTATGAAGTAAAAAGTATAAAACTTGTCACAAATAGACATATATCATATTCTGCAAATAACACTAAATTACATCGTAAAGTTTTTCCGATCTAATATGAACAAACATAAAACATTATGATATTTTAAATAACTTCGAAATATGTTATCTATAAAAAAATGATATTATGTGCGGTCCATGAACATTTCTTTCTTTTATCCACAACCCTAATAGTAAATGTAAGAAAGGATAGAATCGTTTATTTTTCATGGCAAATCAAAAATTTCACTTTGAATTTCAGACTCTCTCTCTCTCTCTCTCTCTCACACACACACACACATTACCGTTCAACGGTTCTTTTTATAAAAAAATATATTCAACTATATAAACAACGAGCATCCACTACCACCAACTCACTCCAATTCCTTTCCAACAATTTCCAATTCCATTCCATAATTTTCCAATTTCATGCACCTCTTTCAACAAAAATTGAATCCAATTGTTAGGAAATATGTAATGGAAGAAAATCCTTATGATTGATCTGCATCCGACGATATACCTATTGATATTCATCGTTGCTCTGCATTATCTCGAATTGCACAAGCACTTCTCCGGAATAATGTAAGTTCTAGCACGTCCATTCGGTTGAGAATTATGGTCCAAAAAGATCGTGAAGAGGCTATACAACTTTTGATTCGAAATTACTTTGCAAATAATGCAATGTTTGGTGAGGAGAAATTTTGCAGGAGGTTTCGGATGAGAAAACATATGAGTATGTATATTGTTAGCGATCTGGAGATGAATTATCACTACTTACAAACATTATGGAACACAATGTATCAAAGATGTTTCAATGTACTACAAAATGCACATGAGCAATACATCAACTAGTGTACGAAAACACCTCGTAAGCGATAGATAAGTATTTAAATATGTCAAAAAGAATTCACGTTCAAGTCTTAAAACTTCTGCTATGGTGTTGTCCAGTTGTGAATATTTGCGACAACCAATATTACCGATACTCAATTTTTGTATAATGCACACAAAGCCAAACATGGATTCCTTAGAATTCTTGGTAGCATTGACTACACATATTGGAACCGGATGAATTGTCTAACATATTGCAAGACTAATACATGAGAGGTGATGATGAATATCCAACAATGATACTCAAAGTGGTGGTTGTATAAGATCTATGAAAGGGATGGACTTCCTCCACCTTAACACACTTCATATGAACTATTTAAAATTGTCATTTATAATAAAAGTTGCAAAATTTTATAAAAACAATAATCATTTAAAAAAAACAATCATAATGTCACAATTGGCCAAGTCCTTTAACATTTAAAAATATTTAAAATGTCAAGTCATATGAATGTATAATAAAATAACCAAGAGTAAACGATGAAGTGAATTTGCATAATTTCTTTTTATCCTAAATTTTTTGGGTAAAAGTAATCATTTTGGTTCTAAAAAAATCTCTTTTATAGGGACATCTATACTATCATTATGCTAGTTCTGGTCGTGCACACCCATTTCAAACCAAAGAGAACTGTGCCTCAAGTTAATATAAAAACGTCTCCTTAAATATATGTGGAGTTAATTAAATTTATTTCTAAAATATATGATTAATAACATTTTATAGAGTTATCATCCCTCCTGGACCGAACTAAATTGGGACGTGCTTGCAAGCATGCATGACGCCACGGCCCATAGGGAAAAGACACAAAACATGGTGTAGAAAAATGTGTCTTCCAGATCCTTAATTGGACCTTAGACATTAAGCCTATTTTTATCAGCAATCAGAATATAACCCAAATTTTCTATAAAAAAAATTAATTTTCCTTTTTTCCATGTATATTAGATCTAGGACTATTCATTATTTGGATAAAATCGAATTGTTCAATTAAATAATTTGGATTGGACTATTTGGTTCAGATATTTGGATTTTTAGATTTGTTTTCAATAAAACCGAATTATTATTTTAGATTTCAGATTGATTTTGGTTATAAAATAAGAACCGAATAGTCTAAAAAAACCGAATAAACATTATATATATATATATATATATATATATATATATATATATATATATTAATTTTGTAATTTATTTTTTCAAATAAGTTTAAAAAGTTTCACCCTATAAAAAAACATCAATATGTATTATCTCTCAAAAGTTTTCTATCTATAAAATATTTAACTATAATATATCTTCTTAGTAATTGTTTATAAATTTCAAATTACAACTAAATAATTTGTTTTCGTTTCTTGTATAAAATTGGGTAATATTATAATTATATATCGTTTTAAAATGTTTCAGTTTTTGAAGATCGAATTATAAAAACTGATCCAACTGAATTGTAATTAGATCGGATCAGATCAGATTTGAATTTAGTTTGGATTATTCAGATCCATGTTTTAAAAACTTAAATTAATTTACTTGATTGGATCGAATCAAACTGATCCATCTAAACGAACATCCCTAATTAGATCTAATTATTCACATCCATTAACAATTCAACCCAATCTCATTTTATACTAAAAAAATATATAAAAAAGTTATACCAGTATTGGTTTTATTTTGTAGAGAAAAATAAATGATATATTCCAGGATATTTTATTTGATTTTTTACCACAGATAAAATATAGTTATTAACTAAAATAGTTTTAAATATAAAAATAAATTTAAATACATCTATCTAAAGAAGACACATGACAATGCGAACAAATAAAAAGGCTCGAGCCTTTTGGTGAACTCACTCACAAGAGCCTAGGCCACCAAGTTTATTTCATTTTTCTTTTAGTTCTTAAATTTTTTTTGGTAAGCCAACCTCAAAAGATCACCAATGGGGATAGTCTAAGGCCCTGATAATAGTTGTCCCAAGGACAACACCAGTAAAACAGGGATGTCAAAAATCTATGTAGGACTCCGTTTCTATACGAGGGTATTTTTACAATGTTTTTAGGTTTTGGGGCGATTTTTACACCCTTGAGTTTTCGAATTCCATGCGCGCGCGCATATTGTAGGATATCTTCCGGTCATGCATAAGCTACAAAATTTTTGCACTCACAGTATACCACGTTTAAGCTCTACAAGCCCTATTGACTACCTGGGCGTATTATTGTCCTGGCTGAACATTTTAAGCCCTTTAATTTGGATCGACGAGGACTCCTTAGTTGGAGATACCGAGCAAGCGACCTCCTAAAGAACCGGACGTATCATCAATATTCAAACTATATACATATATGGCTTTCCCGACCTACCACTATGGCTTCCCCAATTTGCAGGGACACAAGGAAGGGGGAATGCCTATACGAAATGCTAAGAACCGAAATGTGTGGTCTACCAAATTAGAACTTAGGACCTCCCTCATGTGAAGTCACTAGTAAATGTCTTTACAAATGAGCCATAGTCATTTGTAAATGACTAAATGTCTTTACCAAATAAGCCATTTGGTAATGATATTAACTAATAATAAGATATTATTATTTATTTTTATCTGGAATAAACTTCATAAAAAAAGCATCTTTTATAAAAAGTTTAGTTTGGACATCATTTGTCTTAAAAAAAAAAGAGCGTTAAATAGTTTACATATTTTTATAAAAGATGGGAATCTTTTTTATTCTCATTTCCCACCAAATAATCCGATCACTTTAATTATAAAGTTAAATTATTACAACCATAAGAGAATGGTCTGCACGTCACAAGTAGTTCCCATCCACGCACTTCAATTATCGGTCAATGCCATGTTTTGTATATATACGCACACAAATGCAAGGTATATCATTCATCTCCATTATATTACTTTTCAAATTAAATTTTCCCTTCCAAAAAGAAATATGAAGCTAGTATTGTCAATGGTGTTGATCATTGCCTCCCTAACATTGTTGAATGTAGCAGAATCTTGGGAGGAAGCCGCCGCCACCGGTGGTGGTGGAGGAGTCATTCAGGTCGGTGGCAAAGTGCTTTGTCAAGATTGCACCGAGGGGTGGAACGAATGGGTTAGTGGTCAAAAACCTATTGAAGGTATTAGTTATACAAATTATATCCAACTGTTATTTTAAGATATATTTGACGTGTAAGATCGTCAAATATACGTCTCAAAACATCAATTAAGTGTTTGCTACATAAATGTTATGCAATAAATGTTGATATCTCATTTTTCATTAATTAACATTACAAAGTATTAGTTTTAATTGATCTGTCTTACTTTTTTTTTTCTTTTATAGGTTGTACGGTTTCAGTGACATGCATGGACAACAGAAAAAGAATAATTTATTATGGAAGAGACCAGACTGATAAAGCCGGTGAGTTTGTGGTTACCATAAACAAATACATTCATGGGAAACAGGTAAAACCCGAATCTTGTTTCACAAGGCTCGTCTCTTCGCCCGACCCTGTCTGCAACATTCCCACCGATTTTGCTGGAGGCAAGAGTGGGGTGAAGCTTGGGCGCCCGACTATGGTGTATAGGGATACAATCAAACATGTTCTTGGCCCATTTTATTACACCACGCCTATGTGTGATGAACCTGATACCAATGATGATGATAATTCATATGGGAAGGGAAAAAACTATTAATATACTTATGTTTTTATGATTAAATGGATTCCTTGGTTTGTTTAATTTTGTAATGGAAAAAGACGTATGTAGTTAGAGGAAAAAACCATGTTTATGTTATGGATTTATATTCTTGGTTACAAAAGATCCTTACAAAGAGTTTTCCCTCTTCTAATTCTCATATATGTTTGATGATACACTGATAAACTTAATTGACTAATAAAAATAATAAATGAAAGTTATTTTACTAAATATAATTTTGATTAAAAACTACGTTAACCGTGGCTTTCGTCACATATGTGTTTGACAAACAACTTTTAGTAAGCTCTTGTATTTATCCTTATTCTAATAAAAGAATAGTTGTAATCTTATTTTGTCATGTATCACTTTAATACAACTCCTAATTAATATTATTATACGTGACAGAGAAATATATTAGACAAATCACTTCAAAATTTAATTTTTTAAATTATATGTTAAATTTGAAATTATAATAACTTTAAAATATTGGTATATCTCTTAATTAATAATTTATTTAAAATAATTGATTAATAATTATGAATTTTACTATGAAAGTTTAATAAATTTATTTTGTAACCGTATTTTCAAAGATTATAAGCTAGTCTTTTAATAAAAAACTTCATTATGCATTAGCTTCTAGCATTTATTTAGATTTTCAAAAATCTTTAAATCAAAAAGCAACTTCAAATAGCGGTTAAACAAAAACCTTTTTATAATTTTTTAAATAAATCATTTTATGTAATTATATAAATTTTAAAAACTTACGGTTAATTTTGTCTAAAACTTACAAAAAAAAAAAAAAAAAAAAAAAAAAAAAAAAACTATAAATAATCTTAGAAATAATCTCATTTATTTCAATTTATGATCCCATTATTTTCAAAATAACCTCAAATAAAAAATCCGCTTCAGCCACACAAAATAGGAAGAACATCATCTGAACTGAGAAATTCTAAACCAAACGTCACAACTTTGTCAGCTACCAAAATCATATGGCTGCAAGAACAGCAATACCCTCACCTCAACTCTCTCTCCTATTAGGAAGACGCGCCACCACCACCACCACATCCACCACCGTCTTTTGCTGGAAACCCACGACTGGAGTAGGCAGCAAAAGAGTCCTAAGGGTTTATGCAGCAGACGGAGAAGGAGGCGGCGGAGGAGGGAAGCGGAGAGCACCACCAGGAATCGATACCAGAATCCACTGGGAAAACGAGGATGACGGATGGGTTGGCGGCAGCGCCACCGAATCTGCAACAGAAGAAGACCAGACAAACAACTTACTCGGTGAAAAATTCTCCGAATTACTCAACAATTCCACCGATTCTCATTACCAGTAAGCCTTTCTCCATTCGCTAACACAACTCAAGCAATCTGCAATCGTATAATTGTAATAAGACCTTCAATCAATTCAATAATGGCAGATTCTTAGGGGTGGCAGCAGAAGCCGACTTGGAAGAAATCAAGGCGGCTTACCGGAGATTATCAAAAGAATACCACCCCGACACCACTTCTCTCCCGCTGAAAACCGCGTCTGAAATGTTCATGAGACTAAGAGAAGTTTACGATGTATTGAGCGATTCAGAGAAACGAAGGTTCTACGATTGGACTTTGGCTCAGGAATCTGCAAGCCGTGAAGCCGAGAAGATGAGGGTAAAATTGGAAGATCCGTACATGAAAGATATTGAAAATTTTGTGTCGATTCCAGACATGGTTGATCGGCTTGGAGGAAGGAACATGGAGCTGAGTGATCAGGCTAAATCGGCTCTTACTTTTGATATTATTGTAATTTTTATCTCTATTTGTTGTATTATTTACGTGGTTTTCTTCAAGGAACCTTATTAATAGTCATTATGTATAGTTTATATCAAACCCATAGTTGACTTCTTGAGGTCAAACATAGTAATTTGTATAGTTTGAAAATTGATAAATACATGTAACACAATTTTAATGTTTCCTTTCTCCTAATGTTGGCGAATCTAAGCAAAAAAGGGCTTAAGTTAAGGTGTAAGGTGTGCTTTGAGTTATTGCTTCTTTTGGGCAATTTGGAAGACAAGAAATGACATTTTGTTTAAAAATGTTCTAGGATACCTCATGAAGACCGCAGACCGCAGATGATATATAATTAATTTACTTCAAATGGTTAAAACATAGGTCTTATTTGAAGTCCTTAAGCCGGACAAATTGGTGCTGTTCTCCTATTTTTATACCTTGTATTTTGTAATGCTCTAGCGTTTTGTTAGTTTTGTTTTAATGATATTTGTTGTCGTTTGAAAAAAAATCCATTAAACGGTTTTGATTATTTATTTATGCACTTCGTCCTAATAAACTCCAGTCTATAAAGTCTTTTCAAATTTCAAGACTAATTAATTAATAATTTATATTTTCTCTCGTCTCCAACTAAGTATGAGACATGTATATTATACGGGTTTATTAAAAATAAAATTTTAATACCAATATATAAATATGAAATATTTTATAATGTAATACTTTACATAACATAATGTAATATTCTGAAAATTTACAAAAGAAACTAAATCGTTTGAAATATTTATGAGAATTTATTACAAAATTAATATGATGATTTTATTTCCTTATAGAACCCATTACAATTTTATGGAATTTTATTTTAAGAAAATGAAAATCCCTAAAAAATGACAAGTGGAAAATAAAATTTCTAAAATTCTCACAAAATGGCAAGTGTCAAAATGAAGGAGAAGATGACATGTGGCAAAAAAACTTTCATTTATTAAAGAGGATATATATATATATATATATATATATATATATATATATATATATATATATATATATATATATATATATATAAACTGTCTTTATTATTTTTTTGTTTATATAGATATCATAAATAAAATTTGTTCGATTTTATGGGAAAATACATGATAATATTTAATACACTTTTTTTTTTTGCATTTTGTTTTAAACATATTCATAATTATTATATGCAATTTAAATATGCTACCCAATTATCTTTTGTGGTAATTAACTGTGATTAAAAAGTAGATATAATATAATAATAATGAATAGTCTAATAACATATGATATAATAACGGTTAATAGTTTTAGAAAAAAACATCATAAATGGTTAAATGGTCCCTGTGGTTTTTCAAAATCTAAAGTTTAGTATGCGTGGTTTAGAAACGTCATAGTTGGTCCCTATGCTTTCAAAATTTTTGACAGTTGGTCTTTATCTCTCACACCGTTAGAACCCCACCGTTAACTCTTATTTCATTAAAATAATATAAGGGCAAATTGGTCTTTTTACGTGTGCCATCTTCTTTATAACCAAATGCATGTCTGATCATTTTGAAAACCCTTCTCGCACCCACCCTCATCTACTCTCACTCTACTGTGCATCCAATTGCAAAACTCTTCTGCAAGTGTTGAAGATGGTAATTTGTAGATGTGGAATTGAAACAACGAAAGTGACCTCATGGACGGATCATAACCCCGGAAGGCAATTTTTGAATTGTTCAAGATGTGGGTTCGTAAGGTGGGTTAACCCCCCGATGTGTGCTAGGGTATTGGTGGTGATTCCAAGTTTAATAAGATCAATGAATCGATTGGAAGAGAGGGTTGCGATTACAAGTGCAAAATTGTGGAACTACCAGCTGATGTTGTTCTGTTCATGGATGTTTTTTTTGGTTTTATTTTAACCAGTAAGGTGGTTGAAGGATCTGGATGGTAATAGGATGAGGGGTTTTTGGTTTCTTTTGTATGCATCTAACTATTTCACAGGGTTTTGGATTGTGATGGAATGGGGATTTTTGGTTTCATTTTGTTGTATAAGTGTAACACATTAAGTCAATGGAAGTTTAATGTAATGTATTTTGTTATAAATTAGTAGTTTTGATGTGCATTTTAATGTAACGGAAGTTTAATGTAATGTATTTTGTTATAAATTAGTAGTTTTGATGTGCATTTTCGTAAATACATTGTTATAACTGCATCTTGCAAATGGTTAGGAATGGTATTTCAAATGTACATTGTTATACATGCATCTTTTTGAGAAAGGTTTAGAGAGGGTAATTCATAAGCAAACTGTCGATAAAACCATTACATACCAAAGTTTAAACATGAGACTTAGTTTCAACATACTTGCTGATGGAAGGTCTTAACCCATACAAACATTACAAAATACCTAATTACCATAATTTAAACAAACAAACCATAATTTAAGTTTCAAAAGACCTAACTACCCAAACATCCAACTAACTACTTAACAAAATTTCCAACCCCCTTTCCCTTTCCTTGTGTCTTCCCCTTTGCCTGTGTCGCACCCCGAAACCGACGGCGGAAACGTTTCGGGGCGGAGGACGTCATGTAAAGTATCATAACCAATGTACATAGTAAGCATAGTAAACGCAACCATTACATTACATAGGAAATTTACATTTTTTTGAAAAGCAAAGTAGTACATATCTTATCTATACAACAGTATAACAAAAGTAAAGACAAGACTTCTATACGCTCCATCTTCTCCAAAAGATTGCGGGATACCTGTCTAACGTTGACCTGAGAATACAAGCAGTTTTAGAAATATCAGCATAAAGCTGGTGAGTTCATAAGCATGTTCGAAAGGAAAACCAGTTATTTAATCTTGTGATAAATAATTCATTTCCTTTGATAAAGATTTCTGTAATCTCGAAAACCATTGATACTGAGTTATGAAATACATATGCATGTTTTCCCAGAAAATCCCATATTTTCTAACATGTGAGTCGATTTCCATAAGGTAAGAAAAACCCCGGTTATCACCAACACGATAAGAAAACCATAGGTTAAGATCCCTGGAATACCCTCCAGTACGAAAGTAGGTAGTTTTAATACATAAAACTATAGGTTAAGAAACTCTGGAATACCCTCTAGTACGAAAGTAGATAGTCTTATTACATAAATAAGACTATAGAAGAAAGAAAGAAATAAATCCGTGAATAAAACCATTTAGTTTAATACGTATTGTGAGTCGTATAACCATACTGATTTGACCCATGACCTCCTTAACGTTCTTCAGGCGTCGAATGATATCCGAAATTTGTCACCCCAGGCGTGCCCGCCTAACTGTAGCTAACAGTTAAGGTGTGGGATTGTCAATCCCGAATAGATTTATTCACAAATTTCACGCTCTCCCTCCATGAGACTCTGGTTATACTTCCGGAGAGGATTTGCTGGTACCCCGAAGGGTATAACGAAGACGAATCTCACAAGCTAGTATTAAATAATTCATGGTGCACTTGGTCGTTATCGAGTTTCGAAATCGTTTAAAACGAAGTAGAGTATAAATAATTAAATACCAAGTAATTATTTAGCATGATACTCTAGATTAAACATGGATAAACTAAATCAGACATAGTTTATATATCGTCTTTTCATGAAATCTGAATCTGTGAAACAAGGAATGAAGATCCCAAATTATTCCCATAATAATTTTATTGGTTTGATAAATTTTCCCACACTGTATTGAAAACGATGTAATTATATTCAGAAAACATCCCTTATGCTCTACATATTACAAAAGGGATAAAGATATCTAAAAGTTTGTCAGAAAATCGTATAATTACATCAATTTTTAAGTTACGAAAACCTTTATGAATTGCTTGTATTCCCCCTGAAAACATGAAAAACTCGGAAAAGTGTAGGGGTATGAACTCACCAGTCGAGAAATGTGCCGATTGGGATGCTAAGTGTCAATTCGGGGCTTGAAAACACGCGAGGTTCCTATGTAATATGAAGAGATACATAATTGTATCTAATTAGACTTTGAACTACCAATTAAGTAAGACAATACACTCCAAGACGCGAAAACACTTTATTTCAAGTGTTAAGAGTGATCCGGGTAGCATCTAAGGGTGTGTAGGGCTTAGATATGGAGTTTGCTCTTCAAGAGTAAACTCCTAAAGGAGATTACGACCCATAGACCATATCCCCATGAGTTTATGGCCGTAAACTCATGGGTGGTGTGTTCTTGGTTGCTAAATGGTCTTACAACACTTGAGGGATGATGCTAGGTTTAGTTCTAAGGCAAGGGAAGTGAATTGACCAACACATGGAACATTTTAAGGAGTTTACGGCTGTAAACAAGGAGTTTACGGCCGTAAACTCTCATATACCCTTTCCTTATGTGATTTGGTGGTCCTAGGTTAAGCACAAGTGGTTCTTGTCCCAAGTACAAGCCATGGAAGGAAGTTAGGGCACCATTTGACCACTATAGAGGAGTTTACGGCCCAGGAACCATTACTTGGGGGGGGGGGGTTTACGGTTGTAATCTCCTAAGGGGGTGGTTTCTTTCATGTTTAAGGTCCCTAACACAATGGTGGTTGATTCTAGACATTGTTCCAAGGCTTAGGAGGTGTTTAAGGGGCATTTTAACACCTTAAAAGGTGTTTATGGCCTTAGAAGGGGTGTTTACAGTCCAAGCATGTTCTTGGGCCGTAAACTCATGTTTACTCCCTAAATTTCAAGGTTTTGGTGTTCTAAGTCCATTCATGTAAGCCCTTAAGTCATATCTAAGCTCTAGAAGTGGTTTGGAAGGGTTTGGGGGCTTCAAAACCCCATTTATGTGTGTTTGCGGTTTGGGGCTATTCCTGGGCCGTAAACACATGTCTTTGGTCCTGTTGGGTGATTTAGACATGGATTTGAATGTTAAACAAGCTATACTATGATCTAGGATGGATTACATACCGATTTGGAGCTTGAAATGGGTGATTTTGGATCAAAGATTTGGATTGAAGAGAGAGAGTAGTGAGAGAGAGTGGAAAAGCCTCAAATGAGGTCCACTCAACATTATATATGGTTTGAGTTTGAGACCCGGTGGAAATCTACCCGATACTGACGTTAAACGAGGCTTATGGTCGTACCCGATTAATTTGTCGTAACCCGACATGGTTGAAACTAAAAATTTTCCAAGTGAATATTAGGGATGTTTTCACTTGTTTCTAATGGGTTTGGACACTCACAAGATTATAATAAAGGTCTCAGTTTAATTAACTTAACCCAAAAGTTAATGGAAAAATTGGAAATGCAAACAGTTTTATTAACGGGAACGGGTTACAGTGACGAAATAAATTACGGGTTGTCACAGCATGTATCTTCCCCTTTCCCTGTGTCTTCCCCTTTGGTCCAACTTCACCAATGTCTCCCTTCCCTTTACATGTTCTGAAATTGTTCCCCTTGTTATGACACTTTGAACATGTGACTACAAGAAATTTCCTGCTCAATTTAGTGGTTTGGCTATTGGGCTCATCAACACCTCTTCTTCTCTTCTTTTTTGGCCTCCCAACCTACACATATGCATATATTATATTTGAAACATAAACATACATGTTGGCATTAAAAGTACATACTTAGCCTAGTTGACATAACAACTTGTGTGTGATGTTTTGGTGGAGTTAAAGTGAATGGACAATCACTTTTTGGCCACATTGAACGACCATTTATTGGATCAGTTTTGTTCAGATACATGGCTCTCCATGTTGATAAATTATAGCAAGGATGGACCCAATCCTCAACATCAGGGGCATATTCTCCATTTTCAATTTTGTTTAATATAGCAGAAACAACATGCCTACATGGAAAACTTGTAATCTCCCAGAATCTACAAGTGCAACTTCTTTCATTTAGGTTTACAACATACTGATCCTGCCATGTGCTTGCAAATTTTACCTTCATTTCCGGCCTCGAGATTTGGACTGCCCAAGGACATTTTCCTTTTTTACTAATCACATTTTTGCCCTTGCACTTTACCTTACTTCTAGTTGATGGCCCACCACATTCAATTATTTTAGTAGATTGGCCCACAACACCTCCACATTTCATTCTTATCTTGATTTTATAATTTTTTGCTAAGTATAGGGACCTCCTTGTATTTACAACATGTGAATGCATGTAATCCACAACTTCCTTCTTTGTTTTGAAACACTGCCCCACCCTATACGATTTTAAATGGATCTCCCCATATGAGCATGGAGTTGGCCTACTCACCTCCTTAAGCATTATTATCCTTTCATCTTCATAAAATTCTTCATACTGATAATCTTCACTTTGAATAACTTCCAACTCTTCATGAACTATGTCATTCCTTACAGTTTCGGTTTGCTTGTTTAAAATTCAATGTCCATCTACATCCACAACACTTAATTCACTGATGTCTACATCCACATCAAATTGCAAGTTAGACCCATGTACAATGTAGTCACTATTATCAGAATCATCTACACTATAATTAGAACCATCTCCATTCTGACTATAGAAAGCATCTCTACTATCATCACTTAACATGCCCTCTAGAATTTCCATTTCTACTTGATTGTCTTCACCATTTGGTATACTGTACTCAACATCAAAGTCAACATAATTTGAATAATCCTCTGTAAATGCTTCAAATTCATCAAGTCTTACACTTTGTTCTCCACCAATATCTTCACAAATTGGTTCCTCTACATGATTGACTAAAAAACTGTATAAACTTTTAAAGACTATTTCATCTCTAACAAATTAAATTTCGTTTCCTGAGTGCAGCTGATTTTTACTATGTACGTTCCAAAATAAAAAATTTATCTTTTAATTGAAAGATTATAGTGCTTGTTCAAATACAATAAAAAAAATTCAAATATGGACATATTTGTAAGACTGGCTTTTTGGAACCAAAACTGCAAAAACCAGCTCAACTTAGGTTTTATGATAGATAAATTAAATATTATCCTACTGTTTGTTCATAGTTTTCTTCCTACCTATTTAATAGGGGTGAGCATAATAACTGAAAAACCAAACCAAAACCAAATTAACCAATATAACCGAACCATTTTAAAAACCATTGGTTCGGTTTCTAGTTTTTGTTAACCGATAACTAACGGTTCGGTTATGGTTTTATAGGTTAACCGAACCGCTAACTTTATTATTTAATATATAAAAATTATAGATTATATATAAAATAATATAGTCAAACTTATTAAAGACACATTGAAATTTCAAAATATAATCCATTAATCCTCATTTATCAGGAGACGAACGAGGAATCAAACCATGAAAGGTTGATCACGCAGACACACACAATCTTCTAATTATGCATTAAGTTAGATTACTGATTAATGTTGTAATTCCTAATCGGCTAATTCTACAATCTGTAAACAGTATTCACAGTTTGTTTAATCTTCACACTCATAATCCTAATTGAAAGCTTCTAACAATGTTAATCCTAATCAAAGATTGTTTTAACTTTACTGTCATATTCGAAGGATTTTTTGACTTTATAATCAAAACTTCTAGGTAAGTTAAGTTCTTGGTTCTTCTTGACTCTGTGATATATTAAGAATGTTTTTTTTTTTTTTTGGGCTTTTTTTTTACGGTTTTTGACTTAATTACATTGAATGTATATGAGTGACTAGTATTTTATTTTATTTTTATTTTATTTATTTATATATTTTATTTTTATCCAAATAACACATAATATGAATGTTTGACTCTTTTATTTTATAGTTTTTGATTTAATCGCATTGAATGTGTATGAATGTTTGACTTTATTTTAATATTAATATCAATAATCAATATATGAAATTATTAATTTCAATTTTGTTAATGTTTTATATTTTTATTGAATGTTTTTTTTTTTAATTTTGAATGTGACTATGTGTTATCTCACTCTAAGTATTGAAGGTACACATTTTATTCTATTATTATAAGCTAGGTTACAAACATTGACGTTGATGACTTTTTGGTATTCTATTTTCATTTATTTAAACCAATATACTTTCACCATTTATATTATTTTGAACATGATAGTTAACCAATATTAACCATTAACCAAAACCAATAACCGATAAAAACCATTAACCATAACCAATATTAACCATACCCAATGGCTATCAAAATGCATTAACCAATCATAATGATTATGGTTCGGTTTTAACCAATAACCGAACCAAACCGCCTCATACACCTCTACTATTTAAGATGATGACAAGCGTATAAATTCAAAATCTCAATCAAATTTAAATTAAATTTAATAATGCTTGTCACCATCTAAAATTGATAGGAAGATATTAAGAACAAAAAATAGGAACCTTATTACTAGTCAAGAACACAATTTATTACTAGTCAAGAACACAATTTTAATGTTAGCAACAAATCTGATTATATCAACGGTTTTTTATGATACTAAAATACTAGCAACAAGACACAAGACAAGACTAAAGAGATCAAGAAAAACTTTTAAAGACTTTCATGAGTTCCACCTTTAACAAATTGTTTTTGGATTTTTAAGTAAAACAAAAAAAGACTTGCAATTTTAGTTTTGGTCCTTCAAGTTTCTCAACGATTTTGGTCCTCGTCCAAAAATCACTAAAAAACTTCTAATTTTTGAACAAAATTAAGACAACTTTTTGGAACCAAAACGTCAAAAATCAGCTAAACTTAAGGACCAAAAATGTAATTTACTTTTAAGAAGAAATGCATGGTTTTTACTAAAGCCTTTCACACATGAGAGATATCTCACCTTTCTCCATAAAACCTAAAATTGCAATTTTCGTTATGTCAGCATCATTTAATTACTCAGTCCAATGAACACCAAAAACAATATATAACCTTTAAATCAAACCATTATCCATTTTCAAGATCTCCATAATTTCACACACACACACATAGACACAAGCCCAAACTAGAAAAGCTAATAAAGATAGATATGGTATAGCTATATATATCTTAAGGTACAATGCAATATATACACAAACCATGTAACAATTATAAGGCATAATGAGCACAAAATAGGTAAACCCAAGTTCATAAAAATACACACATACAACTTCAACCCACCAAGGAAGTATTAGCTGCAAGATGTGTGAGAGATCGTTTATGGTACAAGTTGCGAAGCCTCTTGTACTTGTGAGTGAAAGTAGTGAGATCAATCTCTCTATCAAGAAGCTGTTGGTGTAAAGCCTCTGATTCCTCTTCTGTCTTATGCATCGACTCTGCAAATAATCAAATCACTATTATCATGAAAGATGATTAAAACATAAAGTACAAGGGCCTTAATGAAAATTATTATTGTTACTATTTACCTTGAAGACGATGAAGTAATGATGTGGGAGAGTAAAATCTGAGGATTTCTTGCTTCTGCTTTTCCAGTTCATTCAGCTTCTCTCGGGCAGTTGCCAGTTCGGTTGCCCGAATTATTTGACACTATATAAAAAAAAAAGGAATATTTTATATTTATCTGATTGAATTATTTTATGATTCCATTCCATTCTTTTGTGATTCCATTCCATCATCCCAAACAGACTAACCTGGTTTCGAAGCTCCCTGATGTGTGGTTCTTTTTCCAAGTTGTGTTCTGCATAAAATAATTAGCATGTTCATGTTGAGTGTTGAGTATATATTTTATTAATTCAAATCTGTGTATTATTGGTTAATATTTATATTTAATTATTTATACACGAATAATGAATTAAACAGATTATGGAAGAACTTACTTGCAAGCTGTATAGTTTCATTTCGCAGTTCATTCCTCAGCTGATATTAACCATTGAAAAAAATTAGAAAAAATTGACTTTTTAAGTACTAAAAAAATTCAAGAATAATGTTTGATTATGTGTTGAATATTAGCTCTAAAACTGTATATGATGACTTACATTTATCTGATTTTGGACAATGTCAAGTGAATGTAGAAATTGTTGATATGCATCTTTGTTGGATAAAAGCTTCTGCAGCTCATTAGCACTACAAGAATTATAACTGTAATCAATTTGGAGCAAATTCTTTGGCAAGATTATCATATCATGCATATCTAAGATGAAATTATGAACCTTTTGAGTAATTGTGTAAGATATGTTAATGAATTAAAGAAGAAAGAGAACCTTTTGTCTTTTAAGACAACAACAATCCCAGCAGCTTCATTAGGTGGAATGCGGGATACTACTGGTCTATCTCCATATGACTGCTCATTATGCTGTTCTTCCGAACCCCTTCAAGGAAAGAAAACTCAGAGAAGTGAAAAAAAGACACAAATAAGTTGCTTTTCGAGGTTAACAGTGATAAAATTGATCTCCTTGTGATGAACTATTACTTGAATTGGTAAAATGAAAACATTAAGGAGTTGCAAGCAAGACTGAGAATGTCTGCAGATTTTGAATTTGGTAAAAGGGAACTAGGATTTGGGAATTAAAAGTTGTTTCCACTAATTCAATGTGACTCTAATCCATAAGTGATCAACTGTGAGAAGTACTAAATCGATTCCGGAAACAACTTCCAGTTCTCTAAAATCGTTTGATTTTTTTTATTTTCTCCGCCTCTTTTTCTCGAAAATTATGGTTTTTGCATATGCGTTTATGGCTAAAATCTCAATAATGGTTTGAAATCAGTCGATTAAAAGAAAAGTAAAATCGCAATCTTTATACAGAGCTTCAACAAAAACGTTAAGAGTAATCCAACAATCAGATAAATCAAACCCTAAAATTGAGGGGAAGCAAGAGTAAGAAGATTACCAGAAGGATTTGAACATGATTACAAGGGATACAGGCTTGTTGAGTGAGAATCTATGCGAGCAAAGATGAGCCTTGAAGTTTCTGAATTTTTTTTGTTTTTCAATTATTCGGACAATCTCATACCATGAAGCCGTATGATTTTCCGTCTTTGCTTGCTTAGGTAGCGAAGACCACTTGTGGGTCCCATTTGGAAAATAAGGAGTCTCTTTTTTCAATAATATAATAAGATAAAGGTAATTAACAAAAAAATATATATTTTTTGAGAATTTAAAAAATAACCGTCTTATGTGTGGAATCCCAAGTTATGGAGTAGTTATGTCGATCAGTGATAGTCCGTGAAATATGATTTAAAATTATGAGATGGTAATAAAGTATTTATATGGGTATCATACCCAAATCTTTATATCTGGTTTATTCAATTAAGTCCTAAAAATCGATAATTATATTAGTTTAATATTTTTACCGTGTCAAGAGGTTATTCAATTTTTATAAATTATATATTTTGACCCAAAATTTCAAATTTTATTATAAATTTAGTCCAAAATTTATACTTTTGGTCAAATTTTTAAATTTTATTACAAATTTGGTCTAAAATTTACCATTTTACCCAAATTTTAGAATTTTGTTACGAACTCATCATAACTTTAGTTTTTTTACGATTTTTTTTCTCAAAATTTTGTTTCAAATATGTTTTTTCTTTATAAAGTCATATGTATACAAAAAACATATTTTCACATAAAAAATCTCATATTTTCTATATATATATATATATATATATATATATATATATATATATATATATATATATATATATATATATATATTAAACTTTTATTTGTATAAGAAATATCTATTTATATAAATAACCTTCACTGTGTATGAAATCGAGATAAATGGAAACATCCAACTTCGAAACAGTGTGGCCAAAAAAACGAGTAGCGAAATATTCACCAAACCGCAAACCTGTTATTAGGCGAAATGCATTATTGTCAAAACAGAGTTAGTAGTCGTCCAACGGGAATTCTAACTCATCAACATCAGTTCGTTGATTGGCCACTACCTCCTTGAAAAATAAGTACATTCACAATAAAAAGGTAGTCTTTGATACCTACAAGTAGATAACCTACATACCAAAATAAAATGCCCTAAAAGCATCGCTCGTAATACGATTAGACTGTAGTCGTATTATAACGTCTCGACCCAAGTTTAGTCTACAAGTTGTAGTGAAAAATAGTGTCATATACATAATCATGTTGAAAAAAGAGAAAAAAATTGGCATCCTGTTCCGGACATGATCTTCGTATTCTAAAAACAGTCTACTTATTTTCAGACTATTTTAATTATTCTCGTTATAAATCTAATTGAAAAATATATCTAAATATCAACAAAAACTACTCCAATAAAATAGTTTCTTTAAAAATGTACTACGTTCTGGACTTGTATGAAATGTCACTCTTAAAACAAAATCAAATTCGTTTAAAGTACTTGTAAAGCATGTAAAATGTGTTTTGAAACAAATAAAATATGTGTATATAGAATTATTTAACCATGTATCTTTCCTCTAAAACAAATAAAATATATGTATATCCAATTATTTAACCATGTATCTTTCCTCATCTATAGTTTATTATTATAAAATAAGATTTGGTTTCTTTATTTATCAATTCTACACTATTTATATTTTATTTATTGATGAAAAACAAATTGTTTGAATAGTTCATTCTATTCTTTGGACCAACCAAATATAACAATGAAATATAGTGATACATTTTTATAAGATAATAGATTTCTTTATTATAATGAGGATTTAACCTTATATAAAAAGGAATACCAAATAAGCTCTTGGCTTAAGCTAAATGCTAATGAGTATTAGCTATATTGCTTGATTACAATGAGGATTTAACATCATATAAATATGAATACAAAATAGGATTTGGCATAACTTAAACCCTAATGGGTATTAGCCTAACCATAATCACTAACACTCCCCGCAGTTTGATCGGGAGAATACGATTTAAACTGGAAAAGAATAAACAAAAGAACAAAACATAAAAATATAGATGAAGACAACGACAATGGTGGTGGCAGAGCTCTGACGATGGATGCTAATAACGACTGCTCGATAGATAAGGAAATAGAAGAAGCAGCGACAATAAGTCGTTTCGTTGCAAAAGAAGAGAGAAGCGATGGCGACGACGATCATGGAGTCGATAACAGATGCGACCAGAGAAAGATATCGAGAAAGAAATATGGCTCGAGCTGCGGCAGACGAAACTAATTTCGGAAAGATCGACGGCTGCAATGTTGATAGAGAGAAAGAGAGACGGAGAAAGAGAAAAAAAGAGAGAAATAGGGTAGAGAGAAAGAAAGAAGGAGAAGAATGTAGATCATATGCTGCTAGATGGAGCAACAAAAACATCGGAACAAGCTGACTCGAAAAAAAAAGGATTGGAAAGAGGGGCCATCAGAGGAGGAGACATAAGGCTCGGAGGCAAGGGCCATTCAATGAGGAAGAGGTAGTAGACAGTAGAAGAATTCGATGAAGGGGCTCTAGTTTGGTGTAGTCGACGACTGTATTATTATTTAGGAGGAGAAATAAGTAAAGGGAAATATTAAGTTAACGAAGGCACTTCCGATGGCTATTAGAGAAGGTCGTTGAAGATGGATGGCAGCAACTGTATGTTGTGGTCAGTAATAGAGTTTTATGTAACATCAAAAATCAGAAAAGCCAAGAAAGGAAAGAAAACCCTAAGTTAAAGGGGTCAACTCGTCGAGTCCAAGGAGGAACTCGATGAGTCGGAGCGGGATCCGGGGGATCGAGTAAGTGACCAACTCGGCGAGTCGGCTCGTGGACTCGGCGAGTTGGGTCTGAAGAGGAAAACCCTAAATTCGGGACTTTGGGCGCTATTTAAACTCCTTATTCTCTCCATTAGGGTTCCTTAGAGCCTCCCTTACACAGAATACGAACCCTAAGCCCCATTGTTGCACATTCAAGCTTCCAAGCCATTTTTGGGTGATATGAAGGAAGAAGGAGGAGGGAAATCATTGGAGCTTCAAGGTTTGGCCTTAGATCCAGAGTTTGTGGAACCTTTCAGATTTATTGAAGGCACTAAGTCGTTTCCTTCATTTAGATCTATTCTAGTTATGAGTTTTGGGGCTTTTAAGCCATGTTTAGATATCCATTTGAGTTAGAAGCCAGATCTAAAGTTGCTACTTCAGATCTAAGCACATTTTGGCCTTGTGAAGCATAAAGTAACTGCCCTTGAGTTGATTATAGAGCCTCCTTGCCTTAAACCCTAGTTTATGGTGTGTTTAGCCTAGATCTCCTTCTCTACACGTAAAGTTTGCAACTTTACGTGAGGAATAGGCTTGGGAAGAGTAGATCTACAGTTTGGAGTCCAAGCATGACTCAAAAAGCCTCTGCATGTGTGAGGAATTGAATGGACTCGGCGAGTCCTTTGAGTGGACTCGGCGAGTAGCATGAAGTTTAGGAGGAACTCAATGAGTGGGATGAACAACTCGTCAAGTCGGATGAAGATTGCCGTAGAATCGGCGAGTCTGTTCTTGGACTCGGCGAGTCAAGTCGTGAAACCCCGAACCCCTTCGAGTTAAGACTCGGATCAGTGAGTTGAGTGGAGACTCAGTGAGTTGGACAGGATAGGACTCGAAAATCAGTAGACTCGGCGAGTCAGGGGCTGACTCGGCGAGTCGAGTCGCGAATGGAAGGATTCTGAGCCTAGGAACTCGGCGAGTCGGCAGGTAGACTCGGCGAGTAGGGTTGACCTGGAAGGTTGACTTCGACCAGGACTTTGACTTTGACCAGAGTTGACTTAGTTGACTTTCGGAGGACAGTTAGACTAAGTGTTGCATTGTTATTGGTAGTTCGGGGAGCTAGTGGAGCAGGAGTTCAGAGAGTTGCCGGGCAGCAGCTAGAGGGGGTTATCAACAAGTTCAACAAGTGCAGGTGAGTTTCCCTTTGTGTGAATGGGTCTACGGCCACAATGCCGACCCATGTAGTTATGAGTAAGAAGACCCGGGGGTTAGCCCTAGGCACAGTATGCTAGTATGATATTCAGGACGAGGTCCAGTGTAGTGGGCGGGTGCCCAAGGAATGGTTCGTATGATAGTTGTACTTGTTGTCTGTGTAATACATGTATGTGCCTGGTAGGAGGGTGAGTGTGGGCGAGGTCCCGTATCTCACCAGCAGCAGAGTATGGACGGTGTTCCATGTCTCATTAGCAGCAGAGTAGGGGCGAGGCCCAGGTTAAGGAAAAGAGTGAGTGTGGGTCGGGCCCGTATCTCACTATCAGTAGGAGCGTGGACGGGGTTCCATGACTCATCAGTTGCAGGACATGGGCGAGGCCCAAGATAGGCGAGGCCTTGAGTACATGATTCGGTATTATATGTTTAGTTTATGTGTTGTGATATGTTATGTGTTAGTATACGTTGGCGGGCGAGGCCTAGTAACAGGCGAGGCCTAAACGAAACAGATCTGTATCCGAGCGGGGCTCGAAGCCAGGCGAGGCCTGGAGCGGCAGGGCCGTTGTAGAGGGCGAGGCCCAGAATAGCGGGCGTGGCTCAGTATGTGCAGTATGTGGTTATGCATGGTATGTGGTAGGCTGGGGAACTCACTAAGCTTCGTGCTTACAGTTTTCAGTTTTGGTTTCAGGTACTTCCGGTAGCGGAGGGAAGAGCTCGGGGTGATCGCATGGCACACACCATAGATTAGACAGCCTGGAATGTTTACTCTGATAACGAATATATGTTTTGGAAATTAATTCTCTGATTATGTTATGGATTGATAATTATGTTTTAAGTAATGATTTTATAAAAGAAATTTGTAGGTATGAATTTTGGGGCGTTACAAGTTGGTATCAGAGCCTTGGTTTGAGGGATTCGGACATACCCTCAGGCGTGTCTGAACTCAAATTGAGGAATTGGTATAGAAGTTTTCAAAATGAAAAGACAGTTTTGTAAAAAGAGAGTTTTGAGAAAGAAAACAGTTTTAGAAAAGCAAAGAGAATCCCGAAAGAAAAAAATTTTGAAAAGAGGAAAGGGGTGTGGTGCATGCAATCAGCCGAGCTCAAGTAAGTACCCCAAAATACCCATACAGTTTATGTTATGATTATCAGTTAATAGTACAACATGCTAGATTAGGACTAAGGATCTAGGGAGGATGCCTTATGTGCCTGTTGTATGTGCTTTTGAGCTGCATGATAGTGCTGGTTAGACAGTAGTAGGATTGCATGTTTAGGTTATGCCTGAGTTTATGAGCTTTTGTTGCATGCTAGTACAGATTCTTGCTATGCGAATATGATTGCTTGAGTATGTTATGGTTAGATTTTCCCTTGTCTGAATGCTGCTTGCTTTGTGCATTGTGGGATTCTGAGTGATGGGAGTTAGCCATTAGGTGAATACGTCACGTCATATGTAATCAGGGTTGAATAATATTAGAGTACTAGATTTGGCCCTATTGCGCAACTGTTGTCTGAGTCCAACCGTTGTAGGGACGAGTCTTTTACTCGAAGGATTATCTGAGCCTCGTCACATGTGATGGTATTCAGGTGATGGCTAATTGGCATCACAAGGAGGCCTTCAGCGGCCGAGGATTGGTTTGAGTTAAGTCAGAGGGTTCCCTAGGGCAAGCCTAGGATGAGATAGTGCTGGGAGCAGTAGTAGTAGAAAAGGGACCTGGTGGAGTCAAAGCAATTCTTGAGGAAAGTACAAATAGATGTGGAAGGTAGTATGGGCCCGTACTACTGAAAGCAGAGGATCCGTACTCGATTCGAGAAAGGATGAGATGAGACCGGGGAACTTGTAGTGTGTGTGTATGATCCCTCAGTAGTGATGAGTATTCTGATGGTATTACGATATGTTTTCAGCATGGTGACATTGCGAGAGAGACCAGTGGGCGGACCAGGCGCCGGAGAGGGATCAGGCTCGGGTTCAGGAGCCGAGCAGCCCGAGGAGTAGATGAGGCAGTTGATATCAGCTGAGGTTACGCGCAACATACTAGACCAGACTCCTGTGATCTTTGGCACGATCAAGGAGGGTATACTGGAGATTTTGGATGGGAGGCTGGGAGCCTTCCGTACAGAGATGATGGCTTTGATGGAAGCTCGTACTTTGACATTCCGAGAGTTCAGGGCTTGTGGGGCACCAGATTATCATGGGGCTAAGGACCCCATTGCTAGCAGCAGGTGGTTGGCCGATGTCGCCAACGCATTTCGTACGAGCCGGTGTCCCGGGGGGACAAGGTCAGACTCTCCTCCTGTCTTCAGAAGGATAGAGCGAGGGATTGGTGGGAGGAGATTGGTCATGCTTTAGGGGATGATGCCGCGTGTAACACCAGTGTTTCCGGGCTTGCCATTTTTAGCAATGTAATAGTCTAGGTTAACCTTTGTAACCCGTTTTGAAATAATAAGAGTGTATTATTTGAGTATTATGTGTTTTGTGCTTAATTGCTTAATTATGTGGTTTGATTAATTAAGAATAAAAATAAGCGTCAAAATTTAAGTGTAAAATAAAGTTGATATCATTGGATAATGTTGTAGTGGTTGAAACGAGGTTTCCGAATATATATAGAACGCCCAAATCTGACTTCGTATGAGGAAGTTATGATTGATTGAAGTTTCGACTTAGCGATGTGCAGCCCGAAATACTCGGTTTGAGATCGAGCGGTTTTTAGTCGAATCGATCTAAATGAGAATCGAAGATCTCGTTGTTGGTATCGAAACGATGAAAAGTTAGGCGAGAACGGACGTCAAACGAAGAAGTTATGAATTTATAACGAAGCTTTTCTGTCCCGGCCTATTAAAAATAAATAATAAAAATAAATTTAAAATTTGCCGACGGAGTCTAAACGAAACTTGTAGAGCGTAGTTTCACCTTCGCGTGGATATAAAGAACGTCGAAAACGGAGTTCGTATGAAGAATATATGAATTTCCGAAGTTTATTAAATAATTTGTATTTAAATTTAATCTTTAATTCGGGTGTATATCCGAAGGAGTCACCGATCTGATCCAAAGTACGCCCAGCGTACCGCGAAGCATGACGTCCCTCGCACTCGAGTTCTTCGGATGACAAACGCCAAGATGATTTCGGACCAGTACGCCCCACATAAGGCCGTACGCCCCGCATACTCCGAGGCTCCAGTCTCCTATAAATAGGATGCGAGGGCAGCCGACTCATTTGCTCTTTTTCTCTCTTCTCTCTCCCGTTTTGCATCGATTTGCGTGCCAGAAGTACCCCGAAGCCCCGGTAATATTCCCGAGTCCCGAAGCAAGTCCCGAGATCTCGAAGATCCCGAGAAGTGCGATTCCCGAGCCGAAGCTCTGGCCGCGAGAAGTTCAATTTTTGTGAAGATCTTCCAGATCTGCTGAGAATTACTACTTTTGCAAGTCGTAGTGCTGTCCGATCATCTTCTGATCAAGTGAGTGTATACTACCCTTCATAAACACGATAATAATATAAGTATGGTTTGAGTGTATTAAGTATATTGTTGTTTATATGTGTGAATGTGTATTCACATTCTTCTATCTTATAGATCTGATTATTTCTCTATGAAATACGTGTTATGTGTGTGTGCCTCATCTGTTATGTGGAATATGTATTGATTAAAAGCATGCTATACAGGTTTTTAAACTATGTATAAAAATGTATATTTTTACCTACTAATATGTTGGGTAGAACATGGGTAGATAGTTGGTGTGTAATAAACAGACGAGAGGCCTCATTGTTGTTTTGATTAAGTCATCTAGCGGAGTTTAGATGACGACAACAGACTTTTCTAGACAGTCTTGTGGAACATTAGCAGGCTTGCCACCTGTAGGTGTTAATGAACCTGGGTGTTCATTTGCTGTACTCCATCCCCTCATGGTTGCCTTATTTGACTTATATTGCTGAGGAACCCCCGAAGCATGTGTTGTCGCCCCGATGAAATATTCTTAGACTAGGTCCCTTATGTCAGTTGTCTTAGGGACATAAAGTGAGAATAACGGGAATGGGTAATTGGGTTATTGTTGGTTGGTGGAATTAAATATAATTATTTATTGTGGGTTGAAAACCCTATATGCTCACCAGGCTCCCAAGCCTGACCCACTCAGTTTTATTTGTATTACAGGAAGTGGCGCAAGGGCATGAGATGGATGAGCCATCAAGTTGTTTTGTTTACAAGTCTGTATATGTATATATTTGTTGAATGACTTGTAATGTTATCGTTTATGCTTATTGGTCTGTATCGGAACATGACACCTCGAGTTTTGATTATATAATGAAAATACATTTCTTTTATGAAATGCTTTGGTAAACATTGTTTTATCACGTTTTGTTTTTGGGAACAAATTCCGCAACTCTTTCAAATCAAAAGGATTTACTCTGAAATTATTTTAAAAGCATAAATGAAAATCGGTCTTTTCTGGCTGAGATTTTGGGGATGTCACACTACGTTGGACGCGATGACATGGAGCGATTTCTCGGCCAGGTTCAGGGCTGAGTTTTCACCGATTATTGAGGTGCAACAGTTGGCACGGGAGTTTCAGGATTTGACACAGACCACTGAGACTGTGGCGGAGATCACCGCTAAGTTCAGGGAGATGGCTGTTCTTGTACCGTAGTATGTCGTGGATGAGGAGATGAAGAAGGCCCAATATCACGAGATGTTGAGGGATGACATCAGGCAGTTTGTGAGCAGGTCCAACTGCAAAACGTTGGAGGATATGATTGCTCGGGCTAGAGAGAGGGAAATTGATTTGGAGCAGATCCGGAAGAGGAAGCCGGATGAGATTCAGGTAGCCATAGGTTCGGGCAAAAGGCCCAAGGGATCGGATTCGAGATCGAGGGATTATCAGGACCGCAGCCGATGCAGAAAGTATGGCAGGGTGCATAGGGGCGTGTGCAGGAGTGGTAGCGGTGGTGAGTCTGGCTTCTTCAGGTGCGGTCAGACTGGTCATTTTAGCAGGGATTGTACTGTTACCACCACATATGGATCAGACTTGATATGTTTTCACTGCAATCAGCGGGGCCACAAGAAGGCCGAGTGCGCCAGTTTGCTTCCGGCAGGACGAGTGATGGTACCCGCCCCTGCAACTTTGAGGATCACCGACGACCGTCAGGGCCGTGCAGAGGCGCCTGCGGTAGGAGGCATGGCTTTTCAGATGACTACCTTGGAGACGCGAGCATCGTCGGATGTTGCAGGTATGCGAATTCCGTTTTCAGTTTTATTTGTGCATGATTATATTGTTATGGTTCTGCATCATTATTGGTATGAGTATTGTATTATAGTGTGGCTTGCTTGTGAGTATGATATATGCCATCTGCATACCTTGGATCTTAGATTGATGCGTAGACGTAATTCCCCAATAGAGCAGGTTACTTAGGGTGCAGTAACTGTAGCATATCTGTGTGGGGCTCGGAGGTGTCCCGCTAGTTTCAGGAAGGTGCTGTTAAGTGCTAGATCGGTTAGATCCCTGGCAGTGGTAAGGTAGGGTGTGCAGCAGATTGATTATCAGAATGGTGGTAAGAATTGGAAATTCTTGCCAAGCTTTGAGCAAAGCGGTATAAGCAAGATCAGAGTGGGGGAGAACCCTCCGAGTATGCAAGGATAAGAGCAAGCCAATTCAGAATGAGTACGTGACCACTGAGAAGAAAAGAAAGTAGTACATCGATGGATGGATGGAGGAGTTCAGGGTTGGGAGTTTGAGGAACTTCCCAACAGTTAGTTTATGGCGTCGAGATGGTTAGTAGCTGGCTGGAATTCGGGTTGGAGGACCGCTTGTAGGACTCTAGTGAGTTGGAATGAGGATCTTGATAACGGTTAGCAGAAGATGCTTCCGTGTTAGTAGTTAGTGGTAGAGACAACATGCAGAGCATGGTAGAGCGGCGGGAGAGCTGCAGTAACATCCAGCAGCAACGAGTTAGTATGGAAAGTGTTGTAAGACTACGGGTAAGCCGTAGCATTCACTAGCAGCAGGTTAGTATGGAGGTGTTGTAAGACTACGGGGATAGCCGTAGCATTCACTAGCGGTCAGTTAGCAAGAGAGGCGATGTAAGACTACGGGCAAGCCGTAGCTTTCCCTAGCAGCTTAGTTAGCAGAGATCGGGCGGAGGCCCGTATCTTCTAGTTAGCAGGAGTTGGGCGAGGCCCTTACCTCCTAGTGATCAAGGTAGAGATCAGGAATGGGTAGTTGATGAGAATAGTGGAGAGTTGGCCTGTATTGCCCTAGAGAGGTGAGACCTTGGGAGAGGCCGCTCCAGGATGTAGTTGGGAGAGACCCGTGGGCGAGGCCTGTATGAGAGTAGTAGTATAGGTGAGACCTGAGAGCAGGGTTGCTCATTAGTATGGTTGGGTGAGACCCGTGGGCGGGGCCCATACGAGAGTGGTTAGACAAGTGGGACTAGAAAGATAGAGGCGGGTGAGACCCGTGGGCGAGGCCCATGAGTTTATGGTAGCACAGGTGGGACCTGGTAAGGACCTTAGGGTCAAGTTGGGGGATCGAGGATCCCATGACTTATAGATCCTGAGTGGCAGAGTAGAAGGGGCAGTATTAGATAGCCTTAGTTTCTTCAGAAGTCGCTGGGAGCGACTAGGAGTGGTGTTGGGACTAGCGACCGGTGGGAGCCGGTAACCCAGATACTGATAGACCAGGAGGGACCAGGGTGGTCTCGGTTCATCCGGAAGGCGGATAAGGGACAACAGAGATTTTCAGTTAGTGGCAGTGGAGTTAAGAAGTGTCCAATGGCTACTGGCGGTAATGACCCGTACTGGAAGTAGCGGGGGTGATGGAGTGGGTGAAGGATAGGACCTTCACAGTGTCAGAGGAGGTAGTTGGTTATGGAACGTTGCCTTGGAAAGGCCAGAAATTGCACAAGGAAAGAAAGGGGTGAACCCCCCCAGGGTGTTCAGCATAAGTACTCGGGGAGTACCAGAAGGTTGTCAGTTAAGTAAGTTGTGTTTCCAGGATGACCAGGGTTATGGTGAACCCGAGGATACTATTCGAAAGGATTTAGGGTCGTCAGGATGACCGGGCAAAAGGCCAACAAAGGTAGGCAGCTGATGTTGGATTAATAAGTAGAGTATAGAAAGCAGACTGCATGGCGTTTGGCCGTAGAGAAACTTCGAGGACGAAGTTTAGTTTAAGTGGGGGAGAGTTGTAACACCCAAAATCAGAAAGGCCAAGAAAGGAAAGAAAACCCTAAGTTAAAGGGGTAGACTCGTCGACTCCAAGGAGGAACTCGACGAGTCGAAGCGGGATCCGGGGGATCGAGTAAGTGACCAACTCGGCGAGTCGGCTCGTGGACTCGGCGAGTTGGGTCTGAAGAGGAAAACCCTAAATTCGGGACTTTGGGCGCTATTTAAACCCCTTATTCTCTCCATTAGGGTTCCTTAGAGCCTCCCTTACACAGAATACGAACCCTAATCCCCATTGTTGCACATTCAAGCTTCCAAGCCATTTTTGGGTGATTTGAAGGAAGGAGGAGGGAAATCATTGGAGCTTCAAGGTTTGGCCTTAGATCCAGAGTTTGTGGAATCTTTCAGAGTTATTGAAGGTACTAAGTCGTTTCCTTCATTTAGATCTATTCTAGTTATGAGTTTTGGGGCTTTTAAGCCATGTTTAGATATCCATTTGAGTTAGAAGCCAGATCTGAAGTTGCTACTTCAGATCTAAGCACATTTTGTCCTTGTGAAGCATAAAGTAACTGCCATTGAGTTGATTATAGAGCCTCCTTGCCTTAAACCCTAGTTTATGGTGTGTTTAGCCTAGATATCCTTCTCTACACATAAAGTTTGCAACTTTACGTGAGGAATAGGCTTGGGAAGAGTAGATCTACAGTTTGGAGTCCAAGCATGACTCAAAAAGCCTCTGCATGTGTGAGGAACTGAATGGACTCGACGAGTCCTTTGAGTGGACTCGGCGAGTAGCATGAAGTTTAGGAGGAACTCGACGAGTGGGATGAACAACTCGTCAAGTCGGATGAAGATTGCCGTAGACTCGGCGAGTCAAGTCGTGAAACCCCGAACCCCTTCGAGTTAAGACTTGGATCAGTGAGTTGAGTGGAGACTCAGTGAGTTGGACAGGATAGGGCTCGAAAATCAGTAGACTCGGCAAGTTGAGTCGTGAATGGAAGGATTCTGAGCCTAGGAACTCAGCGAGTCAGCATGCAGACTCGACGAGTAGGGTTGACCTGGAAGGTTGACTTCGACCAGGACTTTGACTTTGACCAGAGTTGACTTAGTTGACTTTCGGAGGACAGTTAGACTAAGTGTTGCATTGTTATTGGTAGCTCGGGGAGCTAGTGGAGCAGGAGTTCAGAGAGTTGCCGGGCAGCAACTAGAGGGGGTTATCAGCAAGTTCAGCAAGTGCACATGAGTTTCCCTTTGTGTGAATGGGTCTACGGCCACAATGCCGGCCCATGTAGTTATGAGTAGGAAGACCCGGGGGTTAGCCCTAGGCACAGTATGCTAGTATGATATTCAAGACGAGGTCCAGTGTAGTGGGCGGGTGCCCAAGGAATGGTTCGTATGATAGTTATACTTGTTGTCTGTGTAATACATGTATGTGCCTGGTAGGAGGGTGAGTGTGGGCGAGGTCCCGTATCTCACCAGAAGCAGAGTATGGGCGGTGTTCCATGTCTCATTAGCAGCAGAGTAGGGGCGAGGCCCAGGTTAAGGAAAAGAGTGAGTGTGGGTCAGGCCCGTATCTCACTATCAGTAGGAGTGTGGACGGGGTTCCATGACTCATCAGTTGCAGGACATGGGCGAGGCCTTGAGTACAGGATTTGATATTATATGTTTAGTTTATGTGTTGTGATATGTTATGTGTTAGTATATATTGGCGGGCGAGGCCCAATAACAGACGAGGCCTAAACGAAACAGATCTGTATCCGAACGGGGCTCGAAGCCAGACGAGGTCTGAAGCGGCGGGGCCGTTGTAGCGGGCGAGGCCCAAAATAGCGGGCGTGGCCCAGTATGTGCTGTATGTGGTTATGCATGGTATGTGGTAGGCTGGGGAACTCACTAAGCTTCGTGTTTACGGTTTTCAGTTTTGGTTTCATGTACTTCTGGTAGAGGAGGGAAGAGCTCGGGGTGATCACATGACACACACTATAGATTAGACAGTCTGGGATGTTTACTCTGATAAGAAACATATGTTTTGGAAATTAATTCTCTGATTATGTTATGGATTGATAATTATGTTTTAAGTAATGATTTTAAAAAAGAAATTTTTGGGTATGAATTTTGGGGCGTTACATTTTAACATAAAATTCTAATACCGTATAAGATAATCAACCTCTTATTTAAAATGGGGATTCAACCTCATATAAATAGGTATATAATATCGATTATTATGCCAAACCTAAACCTTAATTGGTATTAGTCCAACACTAATCACTCATACATTCCTTGATCATTCTATTTCATGTTAACAATTTAATTGATTTTGTCGAACCATAGCAGGATTGCAAAATAATATTAATAGATTTGGAGTTGAATGGGGATAAAAAACAACTTTTTATTTTTTATAAAATATATTACTTTGAATTTTATCTTTTATAGAGTTTAATATATTATATAAAAAATAAAACATTAATATTAATACCTTAATATATTAAACTCTATTTGGTCGACAATACATTTCACGTTGTTTGATGCTTTAATATATTAAATATTAGTTGTCAGACCCATGTATTAAATGAGTTAATTTAAAAAAAAAGTTACATATAAATGTCAAAATATTTGAGAACTTTGAATTTATAAGAAAATAAAAAAATAATGAATTAATATATATATTAAAGATATGAAGCTTAGGAATAGTAAACTTGACATTTTTTTGGCAGAAATGGTCCCTGCATTTTGCTCATCATTCTTTACCTATTTTGACATTTTTGGTGCTTGCAATCAATATTTTTACACTTTTTAGGAACCTTTTAAGATTTAAAGTTTGGCCAAAAAACTTTAACGGTTTGACAACTTTGATCCATTTTCTAAAAATTTGCTAATTCCTACCCCTTTAATTCTTTAACCGTTTTGAAACTTCTGATCCTTTGCAGACAAAACTTTTACATATTTTCATAAAAACATGAAAAAAACGGTCCGGGGCAAACTCCGGGCTTTTCATCCTTGCACTTTCTATGTCTGTTATATTTATTCGGGGTAAACTCCGGGCTTTTCATCCTTTCACTTTCTACGTCTTTCATATTTATCGATTCGGAAACAATATTGAAAGCTTCTGGTCCCCACGTAGCGGGGTAACCTTTCTAGTTATAACAATGGAAATGTTTTTTATTTTTTAAATTTAAATAAATAATTTAAATAAATGAAATAAACTAACAATTTTTAATTTTGGGAATTTTGAAATTAAAAGTTAAGTTTATTAATAAAATTAATATCCATTTATTACCACATTTATTGTAATTATTATATTAAAATATTATGTGAAGTTCAATAAAATAGAAAAACTCATAAAATGACATATAGAAAAAAATAATTCAAAATAACCACAAAATAACATTTGACAATTGAATGAGAGTGCGATAAGTGGCAAAAAAAAACCTTCATTTAATAGAGAGGATGAGATGAGATAGATTTGCTTTGCTTTGCTGGGACTTACGGATATCATGAGAAAAATCCTAATAAGTAGAGAAGCCTAATTGGGAGATGCTAAGAGACTTGCTACATGCTCGCGAACTAGGAGGGATACCGCCCTTTAACGCTCGCTACAGGTGTAACATCCCAAAAAGGTGAGCCAAAATTTTCATTTTTAAAAACATGTACTTAGCAAAACTTTAGAAATAAAACGGTCAACAATCATATCATTTCACAAAATATGTTGCATGTCTGGAAAACATTTTTATAAAACATAAAAGTGTCAGAGTACAAGTTCCCAGGTGACAGCATAAAGCGGAATATAGAGCATGTGTGTGATGTACCGTTACCGCGCCAACTCCTTCCCCTTCGAAGAAGAGGTACCTGAAACCAAATCTGAAAACTGTAAGCACGAAGCTTAGTGAGCTCCCCCATAATACCTCATAACATACAAACATACAAACATACAAACATACAATGAACAACTAGGAGATACGGGCCTCGCCCACACTCATGAAGATACGGGCCTCGCCCACACTCTGCTAGCCGGGAGATACGGGCCTCTCCCACACTCCACTATCTAGGAGATACGGGCCTCGCCCACACTCCATTCTCAGGGAGATACGGGCCTCGCCCACACTCTGCTGCTAACCCATAATATACAAGTATCATATAGACAACAAGTATAGACAGCTCTATCGTACTGGCATATATCATAATAAACTCAACTAAGAGATACGGTCTCGGCCCACACTCTAATACTAACATCTCGTCTATACGGGCCGGCCTTGGTGCCTTAGACCCGTTACTACTGGAAGGAAACTCACCTCAATGTAACTGCTGATCTGCGTGGGAGCTGACTGTCTGCTGCTGTTGCCGCTCCGGAAATCCTCCGGCTATATATCCCACAAAACCCTTAGTAAAATACTACTAACCGACCTTAGGGTAAAATGACCATTTACCCTTAACAAATCACGAGCCAGGTCAAAGTCAACTGTCAGTTGGCCCGACTCACCGAGTCCCTATCTCCTGTCTGACCCTAAACCGGTCTCTACTCGTCGAGTTAAGGATTGACTCGACGAGTTCTCCTTCTAAACTAAAGGCCAATAGTCCTTCATCCTACTCGCCGAGTTGTATGAACAACTCGCCGAGTTTGTCTTCATCCGAAGAACATCCTAAGGTGCGACTCGCCGAGTTGTATGAACAACTCGCCGAGTTGTTCTTGAGGCAAGAAGATTGCCTTGAACGCGCCGAGTCATGGCACTGACTTGCCGAGTTGCTTCACAAGTGAGTCTAGCTTCCGACTCGCTGAGTCCTATCCCACGACTTACCACTCCACCCCGCAAGCACGAAAAGGAGGAACTCGGGGACTCGCGACTCGACTCGCCGAGTCGGCCACATGCAAAAACTATACACGCGATTCTGCTTGGATCCAACTCATGCCATTCATAGATCTGGGTTTCTAGGGCATGAATAACACGTAAAGTTTCCAACTTTACGTGTAAATAATCACCAATAAAGGTTTTAGGGCTCAAAGTGCACCAAAAGGGGTAGATGTAGGACTTCCATGCAATATGACACCATAAAGGCATTAGATCCAAGCTCCAGGGACTAAATAGTGCCTAGATCTAAAGGCTAACAACTTAATATGACCCACAATGCGCAAACAAGCTTGGGGAATAGCCCAAGAAGGACTTTCATGAAGCTAATAGAGACTACAAGCTTGAAAACAGAGGGGAAACGAGCTATACCTCAAGGAAAACGTTGAGATGCCACAAAGATGCTTGGCCTCCTTCTCCTCTTCTTGATCTACACTTCTTCCTCCTCAAAAACTTCAAGAACACACACAAAAACACTTTAATCTCACAAGGAATAAGGGCAAAACGATGTTGGGAGCTCTGAGGGTGAATGGGGGTGAGCTTGGGGGCGGAAATGAAGGTTTAAATAGGGTGCAAACCCTTGAAATTTAGGGTTTCATCAGACAACTGTGACTCGCCGAGTCCAGAATATGGACTCACCGAGTCGCCAACTTAAACATGTTCCGGATCCCTTCCCTACTCGGCGAGTCGGACCTGCAACTCGCCGAGTCCAAGGCTAAAAATGAAGAACACTAAGATAAATTTTACGTACTAGGAACCAGGTGCTACAACAGGGCTCGCTATAATTTGATCGCCAAGCTGTTAACGAGATGAGAGATAATGACAAGCTTGTATATGATTGGTTGCCATGTATAGATGAAGCTGGGATTGGTTACTTAATTTTTTTTCCAAAATAAAAATAACGTTAACATTAGATGTTACCACTCCCTACCTATTTACTACTATTCTTTTTATCCTATATGGCTCAAAAAAAAATCCTATAGGCCAAGATGTTTAACCTAAAAAATTTGTATAACATAAAGTTAAACAAGGCTGCACATTGTGCATGAAATCAAGTAATAAGACTCGAGGGAGTGGCTGCGGTTTCATACCATGGTTTTGCCATATGCACCAAGAACACGGCCTCCTGGATGCGGTCAAGGGCGGTTTAGACCGCATAGTGGCCAGAAACAGCCGCGATTTTTGATTGGTGGGTGTGCCTTTTGACCGTCAACGGTCCTTTTGTTTAGAAATTAATTAATTAATATTATTTTTTATAAGATTGTTTTAATTTATCCTATATATAATTGCTTTTTTTTTTACAAAATCCTCACTCAAATTACTTATCATTTTAACATCTTTTCTTCAATTTTTTTCAAAATGTCTTCTTCCAAAAGGCATACCAACGAAAAAACACCCGCTAGAAACACCACAACCCTAATACCTTCATATGATCAACCGTTTTTTCGTCTCTGTATTACCACTATGCCGGTATGCTTCTGTATTTTCCATAACGACCATAATAACCACTATCACAAACACAACCACTATCACAAACACTACTACAACTTGACTTAAATTTTAATCAATTTGTTTTTTTGTCTCAACCTGAGTTTGTTAAACAAATTAACACAAGATCAATCACATACGGTCGTTTCTGATTCCGAATCGGAATTCATTGAAGAAACTCAACCCACTCGAGCAACAACTAAAAGAAAAAGAAAGGCACAGGCTAAAGGTTGGGAACCCCTAGAAGTGTAGTGTTGGCACAATCATGGATCGATATTTCAAACAATCATGGATCAATATTTCAGAAGATGCGACAACTGGAAAAGACCAAAAACATGACTGTTTTTGGATTCAAGTTTTACATAGGTTCCACAAAGGAATGAACTGTGAAGATTATCGTTCAAAACATCAAGTGTACTCGAAATGGGGGAAGATGAACAAGGAAGTCATGTTGTTTAACGATTTGTATACCAACATGAAACGTTAATGGAAGTAGAGAAAACGATGATGCACTGAAAGTGTATCAACAAGAAAACGTGAAGGCTTTCAAGTTTCTTGAAGTTTGGAATTTTGTGAAAGATAACAAGAAACGGCAAAACAACAAAACATCAGACAAGCATATCGACAGTGCTTCAAAACGCAACAGAACATTTGAGTCCAACTACACTACATCAGATGCTCGTGTTCAATTCAATCTGAACGAAGATGAATCCGTTCCAGTTTCACCACCTTCTCGACCAATGGGAAAAGACAAAGCAAAAAGAAAAGACAAAGCAAAAAGAAAAGACAAAGACAAAGCGTCAGATTCAGATGAGTTGAAAGAAATGGGGGCTGATATGAAGAGTATAAAAGATAGAATAGACAAGATTTTGCAAATTGCTTCTGAAAGAATGTTTCGGAAACAAATGAGAATACTAGTGGTGGACATGTCGAATATGATCAGGGACGAGCTTCAAGTTATTTTGGCGATGAAAGGGGAAGTGAAAAAACGTTACGCTAATCGTGACTAATTTCTAGGTTTTTTTTTTATTATTTTTTATTTTTTTTTATCTATTTATTTATGTTGTAGGTTTTATGTTTCTAATTTATTTTTCTAAATTTTTAGTTTTTTTAAAGTTATGAAATTTATGGTATTTTTATTTTTAATAAATGAAATATTATCTTTAAAAAAACTAAAAATTTTACACATTAAAAAAATTAAAAAAATAAATAAACACACTCTCTGCCAACAAACTAACTATTAGGCTTGAGGAAGTGGACTTGCCACCCCTCTCGCCAAACAAGATGCTAAGATATCAAACACCACTCCTTTGGATTTGCCAAGCGAGGTGTTAAGAAGTTTGTGCCAAGCAAACAGGGAGAGGATACAAGAGAGAAGCTGTAATGGTTTATTATGATTGGTTCATAGCTATTGTTATTTTTATCTCTTTTTTTTTCTTCAAAATAAACCTTATTAATTTAACATACTACCACTCCTTACAAAATACAAAATGCTAACAATTAGTTGCTAAGAAAGAAAAATGATGTAGCACTTAAAATAATAATGTGACAAGATACGAAAAATGTTACCAATCCTCTTGACCTTACGTAAAAAACACATATAACTATGTGACAATATGGTAAAATAAAAGAGAGTGGTAGCCGCTACCTCCTCCCTAAGTTGCATGCTTTTAAAAAATTGAAGGACAATCTTGTTGTTTTGAAAGCAATCCATTTAAGGACACTGACGGTATAAATAATAATAATTGTCACAATCAAAATTAACTACTATTGTCAAAGTCAATCGAAGTGGGCTGGCCTGTTTTGCATTTCTTTTATGTCCGTATGTCACCCAAATGAATAATACAATAAGATGTTGTAAAGTATGCAGCAAGTACATATACCTTGTTTAAAAATTGCCCTTTTCAGCAATGGAAAAGGTCCAGATCCCTGAAAAAAAAAGTCAAATCACATCAACACCAAAAACCTAAGTTAATTAAAAGACATCAGTTAAAACACCTTATTCACAAAGAAGATCATACTCCGGCCATACACTGAATGGCGTCCAATGTTCATTTTATTATGATACCTTTAATGTGCCCAGGTCACCTCATTCCAATGATGAACATGGCAAAACTCATAGCGAAACACTCTGCCACCGTCACCATCGTCATCACACCTCGCAACACCGCCAGGTTCGGGGGATTCCTCCACCGTGCCGTGGCGTCCGGCCTCTCCATCCGAATCCTCCAACTCCAATTCCCAACCACAGGATACGGATTACCAGAAGGATGTGAAAACTTAGACGATCTACCCACACTCAAGTTGACCAAGAACTTCTTCGATGCAAGTGCAAAGCTTCAAGAACCACTTGAAGAGGTGTTTGGAGAGCTTAACCCGAGGCCAAGTTGTATCATTTCCGACAAGACTTTATCATGGACAGCAGATGTTGCAAGAAAGTTTGAGATTCCATGGGTTATTTTCGATGGAATGAGTTGTTTCACTCGGTTAGCTACACATAATCTATTAGATTCCAAGATTCATGAACAGGTGGGCGATTTCGACCCGTTTTGGTTGCCGGGTTTACCGGATAAGATAACCATGACTAGATCCCAGCTTCCGGGGATGTTTAATC
Source organism: Lactuca serriola (assembly GCF_051521515.1). NCBI lineage: Eukaryota > Viridiplantae > Streptophyta > Magnoliopsida > Asterales > Asteraceae > Lactuca > Lactuca serriola. The sequence continues at coordinate 38,591,243 of NC_136413.1, read as the reverse complement.
CTGGAAAGGGTGCACATGAAAAGGGCATAAATATTATACGTGAGAAGATTAGAGCAGCCGAATTAGGAGCATACGGGATAGTTATAAACAGTTTTGAAGAGTTGGAAAAAAGATACATCGATGAATATCGAAAAGTGAAGGGAAAAGTTTGGTGTATTGGACCATTTTCACAAGCGAACAAGAATGATATAGATAAAGCTTCAATGGTGAATAACCATGAGTGCATCACCTGGCTCGATTGTCAGAAACCAGGGAGTGTAGTGTACGCGTGTTTAGGGAGCCTAACACGACTCACACCTCCGCAGTTTATAGAACTGGCTCTAGGGTTAGAGAAGTCAAAGTTCCCGTTTATATTAGTGGAGAAAGGAGGAAGTAGAACAGAAGAGATAGAGAAATGGTTGAAGGAAGATGGGTTTGAAGAGAGAGTGAAAGGAAGAGGTGTTTTGATCCATGGGTGGGCCCCACAGGTTCTAATCCTGTCCCACCCTTCGGTTGGAGCCTTCTTGACTCATTGTGGTTGGAATTCGACTATCGAAGGGATTAGTGTGGGTGTACCGATGATCACATGGCCTCAATTTTCTGAGCAGTTTTTTAATGAGAGATTGGTTGTGGAAGTAGTGAGAAGTGGTGTGGGTGTTGGGGCTAAATCAGTGAGGTATTTAGGGGAAGAAGATGCAGCTGGGATACAAGTGAAACGGGAGGACGTGTGTAAAGCTGTGAAGGTGGTGATGGATGAAGGTATTGAAGGAAAAGAGCGAAGAGAAAAGGCTCAATATTTTAGGGAGATGGCTGAAAAAGCATTAGAAGAGGGAGGATCATCTTGGCTAAATTTGAAACTCTTCGATGAAGATATCATGCTACACACGAATAAGGACATGGCAGGCTAAGTTGTAGGAATTGCTAGTGATGAATCAAGATTTCTGTAATGATTTTTATTTTTCATAGCTTATGTTTTTGTTTGAAAAGTGCATGTTCCTCAAACAAGTTTTTCATACCATGAAGGTAATGGAGTTATGTCTATTGGAAAACTATAGAAGTTTTGAAAAAAAATTAGAAGTATATTTATATGTAATCAATATTACAAACGTGCACATGTTGTGTTTAGAAACTAATACACAGGAAATAACAATTTACAATATACACCACAAAGTACTATTGTTTTTGTTTATTTCTAATATCCCCTCAAGCGAAACTTGAAGTCTAGTGACTAATAAGAGTCTCTTGGTTACCTGTTAGAATGATATGACAAATTTAGACGGGTCTTCAAAAAAGCTGGTCAACAGAAGAGATGAAAAGTTTGTAGATGCTAGAAAACCAAAAAAGGGAAGCAATATTCATTAAATCGAGCATGTCGTGTGATATAAACACGAGATGTTGTCGGATCAAGGCAACATTAACCTTTATACTGAAAGCTATAGCCAAGAAAATGCACGGAAGGCTTCTTGGCGAGGGCTTATGAGGATCATAGTCCCAAAGATAAGGGAAGATCTGACAACCAAAGGTTTGAAAATTGCTAAAAATTGGAACCTGACAATATAGTAGGATCATCCAAAACTTTTGTGGGTAATCTATTGATGATGTAAGTTGTTGAACTAAATGTATGAACCTAATACATGGCAGGAACATGAGCATCAAAAGCATAGATAACCTGGGTTCAACAATGTGGCGGTGTTTCTGTTCGACATATCCATTTTGCTGAGGTGTGTAAGGACATGAAAGTGTATGAAACATACCATTTTCTGCCAAAAAGGCACGAAAATTATTATTAACAAAGTCCTTTCCACCATCACTCCGAAAGGTTTTAATTTTCCAACCGAGCTGTGTTTGCACAAGCTTCATAAACATGGTAAAAACAGAAAAGAAAGCGGCTTTCATCTTTAGCGGGTAAAACCAACTAAAACAAGAATGATCATCAATAAAGACCACATAATAATGATAGCTATCAACTCATGTAACATATGTAGGTCCCCACAAATCACGGTGAATTAAGTCCAAATGATGCAAAGATCATATATTATTGATATCAAATGATAAACGATGGCCTTTCAAAAGTTGACAAGAAGAACACACAATTGGTTTACGTAAAACTGAAGTAACCGAAAAACATCCAAACTTATTCAAAAGAGAAATAATGTCATAAGCAACATGGCCAAGCCTATTGTGCCATAATTCGAATGAATCTACCAAACCTGAACTCAAAACAACAACAAAAGCTTTGTATCCGTCTTCAAGAATATATAAGCCCTGCTCACATTTGCCCTTTGTGAGAACCTGTTTTGTTAGTCTGTCCTGAATATGAAAGAAAGGTTGAGAACATATGACATGTTGGAGGAATTAGGGTTTATTTGGAGATCTGGAAACCCCTTGGATCGTGTGAACATTTTATGAACTGATATTTCTATCCTATACCTGGGTTACAAAAAATTCAGCCTAGGATAATCCAAGAGGACACTTACGAATCTAGGCACATAAATCGTAAGCCAAATTGCTATAAGGATTCTATGTTCATCTGAAGAAAAGAGAGCTAATGGTTGCGTGTTTCTCTTCTCAAAGAGAAGATCCGTTTATTTACAATAAATCAGATTTAGGGTTTGCCTCGTAGATTTAGCCGTCATGGGTTGATTTTGAATCAAGTAAGGGAAATCCGAAATTTAATGAGGAAATCAAAGGTTTCCAAAACTGACAGATTTTGTTAGTTTTACCATAATCACCCTCAAGAATTCGATTTTCCCAGCTAGGGCTCTGCCCCTTGGACCCCGCTAGAAGCGCTGCCCTTAGACCCCGTCAAACGGGCGCTGCCCCTTTGGAAACCCCGGACCTAGGGGCGCTGCCCTCGGATCCCTGACTTATCGTCGAACCGACTTCTAATTCAATCTTATACATGCGTGCAATCCACACATACCCGTACATATACTAGAGTACAAATTATGAAGCCCCTTACCTCACATGTGAGTTCCAATTACATAAAATGACATGGTGACACTAAAATCACCAACAAGACATCCACGAGATTATTTGTGGTCAATTTGCTTACAGACAGAAGGTTCTTTGTAATATTAGGAATAACAAAGACATCATATAGTTGTACGTTATTAGACACTGAAATAGGAAGAAAAATACCATTTCCAAAGGTAACCTTCGAATTCCCAGTGTATGGTGAAGCATTAGAGACGGTGCCATGTGATGGTGTAATATGAGCGATGGCACCCAAATCCACATACCAATCGGGAGTAGAAGATGTGACATGACATTGTGCCTGAAAATCCTATGCAAGGTTGGCATCCGTAGATGGTGCCTTTATGGCATAACTATGTAAAGTAGGGCAAGAATTAGCATAATGACCATTTTGGCGACACAACTGACAATGTGGGGGATGAAGATTAGCACGTCCTCGTCCACCTGAACCACCTCTATTTAAATAGACACGACCTCTAAAACTATTGTTTTGGTGATATTCTTGTGCAGTCAATGCAACAAGATGTGTGCAAAACCATGGAGAGACTTCAAGAAAAGTTCATGACATTCAGCCTTAGCTAAAAGATCATGAAAAATAAAGCTAGTTGTTGATGCCCGTATAGCAGTGGAAGAAGTCTCAAAAGAGAGACTGAGGCCACAAAGAAAACAATGAATTCGGTTAGTTTCATCAATCGGTTGACCAATGGCAGATAACTGATCATAAATACTTTTAAACTTCCTACCAAATTCGACAACAGATGAGTTGCCTTTAGTGGTTTGATGAATCTGATCCTGTAGGTTCTATATGATGGAGAATAGTGCCCATAGTAATAACCAAGTATGGTAATATTACTATAAATAGCAGTGTCCTTTTGGGTTACACGAAAAAACAAAATGAAGTAGATCTGAAAAGATATTTATTTGAGGGACTTGTTTTGTTAATTAATTAACAATTTAATTAATTAATAGTAAATCAATGGAATATGGTGTTGGATTAGTGTCTAAGTCCATAACTATATTTGGTATGTACTTGACCTGGTTGTAGCATGGTCATTTTGGGTTGCCTTCACCAAAGCAACTTGACTGGATGAATTATAGAGAAAGAGGTTATTATGGTTTATTAATATATTATATTAAACATATATTAAAGGAGAAATCATATTTGTTTAATTAATATTGGTCTATAATTACTTAGGAATTAATTTTGTGATAAAAATATATTAGTTAAAGCTAGGGGACTGATATTGTAATTATTGGATAGTTGCAAAGTAGGCTGAGGAAACCCTAGAGATAGGGTGGATGAATTCTTGTGGATAAGGCCTTAAGAATTCGTCCAAGGTAGGGATTCTAGAAGATTCTTATGGGCTGCTTAGAGCCTAAGCAACCGGATAAGTGTTTGACTGAAACCCTAATTCCTCACCTATATAAAAGGACCCTTGGCTACGTTATTTTGGCTACACAAGAATTCTAAGAGTTCTAGGAGCCGAATTTTAGCATTCCTCTCTCTCTCTCTCTCTCTCTCTCTCTATCTCTCTATTATTCTCCAACTTGCTTTGGTGTTTGTGATCTATTAGAGGCACAACATTTGAGCTGCTAAGATTCTCAAAAGCTAAAGGTCTATAATCTACAACCAAGGTAATCATCTAAAATTGTTTTATTTGTTATTTTCGGATTTTGTATGCTAGATCTAGGGTTTATAACATTGGATTATTTGCATGTACAATTAGAGAAACCTAGATCCAAAGCTTTAGGGTTTGCATGTGCACCATATGATTGATGTAATGCTCAAAACCCATCAGTGGTATCAGAGCCTAAGCTGTTTTTCTATTGTATTTGATGCTTCTTTGATCATTCATTGCTTGAGAAAATCAAAAATTCTGCCCTCTGACAGCTTAACTCGTCGAGTCCCTAGATGAACTCGACGAGTCCATTGAGTGACTCGGCGAGTTGGAGTGTCAGGAAGCAAAAGTTTTAGGATTTTGATCTATTTTTGATTGGGATAATTAACAAAAATATTTTTGGTTAATAAAATCCGAATTTTATTGAATAGATGTGATTATCCTTATCAAAATAGAAGATAATTGCAATTTAATTAGATAATTATTGCCTTATATGATAATCCTTTATTATTTGAATTATTTGATTGCATTATCTTGCCATGTAATTGGACTAGGTCAAATTTAGATAATTACCAATTAATTGTTTAATTAAATTATTTGTAATTTGATCTAGATAGTTTTGAAAAGTTTCAAAACTTGCCCTCAAGTTTTGGAATTTAAAATTTTGATTAAAAGTTTAATTTTGAAATATTTAAATTCTAAACCCTAGAGTTTTACAAGTTTAAAATTCAACCCTTATACTATTATAAGATTATAATATTAATAATATATATGTATAAGATTAAGCTAGTCTTACCGTTAGTAGGCCTCATTAAAGAAGCTGATCTATAAGGGGGGGGGGGTTATAAGGTTGTTGCCTATAAAATGACAGTTTAATCGGTCTCCATTCTCACCCACCGCTACCTTGATTGGTGGAGGGTCGTTAGCCGAACGGGTAGGATAGGCCAACTAATTCCTCATTAAAAGTATAATGATTGTATAAAGTAACTAAATGCTTTTATAAAAAATTCTGAATCTTAGTTACTTTAGGAAAAATGTGAAATGATGCTATTCCAATCTTAGTGATTTTTGATGGGACCAATTTCAATGATTGGATTCGTAATATCTACATGGTTACCCGATACGAGGACAAGGAGTATGTTATCGACAAGGAGCTAAAGGAGGTTGACACCAACACTGCTACTCTCGAAGAGATTGCTGCGTTCGAAGCTCACGAGCGAGATGATATGACAGTTCATTGCATCATGCTCGCAATAATGACTGTTGAACTCCAGAAGTCCTACGAGGACTACTACCCTACGAGATGCATCAAGATTTGATGGATAGATACCATCAAAGCGCGAGGCAGGAAAGGTACGAGATCATCGCCTCGATGATCACTACCAAAATGAAGGATGGAGAGTCCATCACGGCCCACCTATAGAAAATGGAAAGGTATGTTGACCGCTTGCTGAAGTTAAATGTTAACTTCGATGTGGGAATGGCCATATATATCATTATACACTCCTTACCTCCTTGTTACAATGAGTTCTGCATGACCTACCACATAAACAAGGAGGAGGTCACTTTAAGCAAGCTTCAAGGCATGCTAAGGACTGCTAAGAGTAGTATGAAAGACAAATCTGCTGCATCAACTCTTGCTGTTACTGCCCCTGTCTTGGCTATTAGGCAAGGGAATGGTAAGAAGAGGAAGACTCCTTCTAAGAGCCACCATAAGGGAAAGTCCCACGATGGTACCTCTTCTAGTGGAACCAAGGTTGGTCCCGCTGCACTCTCCTCCAACCCAAAGGATACAGAGTGCTACTACTGCCATGAGAAAGGGCATTGAAAATGAAGCTTCCCGAAGTACTTGCAAGATATCAAGGATGGGAAGATAAAGCCGTCCTTCGCAGGTATTTATATTATTCATTCTAATAACTCATCACATGCTATGTCTTAGGTCCTTGATACAGGATGTGGTTTTCACATTTGTTCTGATTTGCAGGGCCTAAGAAGAAGTAGGGATGTGGAGCATGATAAACTTGATCATGGGGAATATGAAAGCGTCACCTGTCACCAAGATTGGACTTTACTCTTTAGTGCTTAGTAGTGGGTTAGGTTTAGATTTGAATAATTGCTGTTATTCATCATAAATGACACGAAACATTATTTCTTTTCATGGTTTATATAAACAAGGTTTTAGATTTTTGTTTGATAATGAAAAAGTTTCTATTAATGCTTTCTTTAATGGTTCTTTCTATTTTGAAGCATTGCCTTGTAATGGAATATATGAAACTGTGATGGTTGTAGACAACTTAGGAAATGATGTGTTGCATATAGATTCTTCTAATAGTTTGGATAAGGCATGCTTGTTGCATTGTCGTCTTGAACATGTCAACAAGAAGTGCATAGCCCAACTCCAAAATGATGGAGTGTTGGAGTCATTTGACCTTAGGGACGATGACGTGTGCGAGTCTTGTTTACTTGGAAATATGACCAAGTCACCCTTCACTGGTACTTATGAAAGGGGTGAGGGTTTATTGGATCTCATACACACTGATGTGTGTGGGCCCTTTAGATCCACCACAAGGGATGGGAACTGCTTCTATGTGACTTTCACTGGTGATTATAGCGGATATGGGTATATCTACTTAATCAAGCACAATTCAGAAACCTTTGAAAAGTTTAAAGAGTTTAAATAAGAAGTAGAGAATCAGTTGGAAGGAAAATCAAGATGCTTCGATCTGATCGAGGTGGTGAGTACCTTAGTCTTGAATTCCACGATTACCCCAAGGAGTGCGGAATTGTTTCGCAATTGATGCCACCTAGGACACTGTAGTTGAATCGTGTGGCTGAGAGGCGCAATTGAACATTGTTAGGCATGGTTCATTCCATGATGAGTCGTGATTCGTTACCTATCTCATTCTGGGGGTATGCCTTAGAGACTGCTGCCCATATCCTTAATTTAGTCCATACTAAGAAGGTTACCGAAACACCTCACGATATGTGGACAGGGAAAGTTCCATCGTTGGCACATATCAAGGTTTGGGGTTGCGAGGCTTTCGTAAGACGAGAGACTCACGACAAGCTAGAACCTCGTAGTGAGTGGTGTATTTTCATCGGCTACCTACAGAATTCCTTTGGATATCTCTTCTATAGACCGAGTGACAATGTTGTCTTCGTTGCGAGGAGATGGGCTTTCCGAGAGCGAGAACTCATAATCCAAGAGGACAGTGGGAGGCAAATTGATCTTGAAGAGCTTCAAGAGTCAAACGATGAAGGAACCAATAACGCTGGAATTTGACCCGAGGAAGAAACTCATGTTGAACCGATTGATGAGTCCTTACCTATTAGACGTTCCAATAGAGTTAGTGTTCCGCCTGTGTTGTATGGTTTTCATATACAAGTGAAGGTGATACGTTTATTAGTGATAGCACACTAGTAAATTTGGATGAACCTAACAGCTACAAGGAAGCCATGGCAGGCCTAGAGTCTGCAAAATGGAAAGTGGCTATGGACAATGAGATTCAGTCCATGTATGACAATCAAGTTTGGAACTTGGTTGACAATGTACCAGGTCGTAAGACGGTTGGGTGCAAGTGGATCTTCAAGAACAAGACCGACATGGATGGGAAAGTACACACTTATAAGGCACGATTGGTTGCGAAGGGTTTTACTCAAACTCCCAGAGTTGACTATGATAAGACCTTCTGGCCAGTTGTGAAGATAAAGTATATTAGGGTTATGTCAGCCATAGCCGCGTTTCATGATTATGAAATATGGCAGATGGATGTCAAAACCGCTTTCCTTAATGGGAAGTTAGCTGAAGATGTTTACATGAGTCAGCCAGAGGGTTTTGTCGATGCAAAACACTCTAATAGAGTGTTTAAGCTTGAGAAGTCCATTTATGGATTGAAACAAACGTCTCGCAGATGGAATCTTTGTTTTGATGAGAAAGTCAAAGAGTTTGGTTTCTTGCGAAGCGAGGATGAGTCTTGTGTATATGTCAAATCCAGTAGGAGTATAGTTAGCTTCCTCGTATTATATGTCGATGACATACCGCTCATAGGAAACGACATCCCAACCCTATAAGAGATTAAGTCCTGGCTTGGGAAGTGCTTCGCTATGAAGGACCTCGGAGAAGCTGCCCATATTCTTGGGATAAGGATAGTGAGGAACATGAATAAAAGACAAATAGGACTTAGTCAAAGTGCTTACTTCGATAAGGTACTAAAGCGTTTTAGTATGGAAAATTCCAAGAAAGGGGAGTTACCAGTCCAAAGCAATACCAAGTTGAGTAAGACTCAAATCCCTAGTATCGAAGTCGAGATAGCATAAATGAGCAGAGTACCTTATACTTCCGTAGTTGGCTCAATCATGTATGCTATGACTTGTACTCGCCTTGATGTGGCCTTCGCTTTGAGCATGGTCAACAGATATCAAGGGAACCCTGGTAGAGCACATTGGACCGTAGTCAAGAATATTCTTAAGTACCTTTGGAGGACAAAGGAATGGTTTCTTATCCTTGGTGGGAGTGATGACCTAAGGGTGCAAGGGTACAGTGACACCAGTTTTCAGACCGACCAAGACAACTTCTGCTCTCAGTCGGGCTGGGTCTTTACCCTTAATGGAGGAGCAGTGACTTGGAAGAGATCCAAGCAGGAGACCGTAGCTAATTCAACGTGCGAATCAGAGTACATAGTAGCAAGCGAAGCGTCAAAGGAGGCAGTATTGTTGAAGAAATTCATCGGAGACCTTAGAGTTGTACCAACCATAAAGGAGCCTATGGAGATTTTCTGTGATAATGAAGGTGCGGTTGCCTTAACCAATGGCAGATCCAGACATATCGACAGGAAATATCATTGTATTAGACATCGGGTAGAAGAGGGACTCCTTGTAGTGAAGAGAGTATTGTCAGAAGAAAACCCAACAGATCCCCTTACTAGGGGACTGAGTGGGGTTAAGCACTTGCAACACGCTAGGAGCATTGGCCTGAAGGATGATATTAGTTTTAGTGATTAGATGGTTTTAGAAACTTGTAATCGATAAATTGTAATTAACATTTGATGATTAAATAAAGGAGTATTATTTATGAGTAAAGTTACTGTGTTATGTTAATTTTTACTATTGTTTCAATTTTGCATGTTTTGACTTTCTAAATAATAAGATTGTTTAAACTGTCCACGGTCGTTCATACTCTGGAGGTAGGTATGAAAGAAGACCGTCATGAATTGACTTGTAGATTGTCTATTGGGTGCACTTTTAGAAGAGGAAATCTCCTTTGGGTTCTCAAGTCCAGTCAACTGGCTGGTCAAAAGAAGAAACAAATCATATCTCTAGGTTTGAAGACTTATATGATATTACCGTCTCACAATCACTCGAGATAGAATTCCATGAAGTGATTCCAGTGAGCGTGGGTTGAGTCGAATGCTCAGAACTTATGAGCACTCATGATTGTTGTAGCCTTGTCCAACACCTTAGACCTCTGCAACCAATCATGACAGTCTTGATTCATACCTACTTCTAACATATGACCGACTGTGGAGGTTTGAATAATATGTTATACCAAACAAAATTATTCTGGAAGTGAAAACATGCAAAAGAAATATAGTAAACGATCGACAAGAGATAGCAACACTTTACTCATAAATAAAACACCTTTTATTCATCATCTAATGTCAATTACACTTTACAAATTTCAAGGTTATCTAACTACTAAATCTAATATCATCCTTCAGCCCTATGCTCCGAGCATGCTGGAGATGCTTAACCCGAGTCAGTCCCTTTGTGAGGGGATATGCTGGGTTCTCATCCGATGATACCCTCTTTGCCATGAGGAGTCCTTCTTCTATTCGATGTCTGATAAAATGGTATTTTCTCTCGATGTGTCTGGATCTCCCGTGATCCCTTGGTTCCTTGGCTAAGGCAACAACACTTTCACTATCACAGAAAATTTCCATTGGCTCTTTAATAGCTGGTACAACTCCAAGGTTTCCAATGAAGTTCTTCAGCCATATCGCCTCCTTTGCCACCTCGTTAGCTGCAATATACTCTGATTCACAAGTTAAATCAGCCACTGTCTCTTTCTTGGAACTCTTCCAAGAAATTGCTCCTCCATTTAGGGTAAAGACCCAGCCCGACTGAGAGCGGAAATTATCCCTATCAGTCTGGAAGCTAGCATCACTATACCCTACAACTCTCAAGTCATCACTCCCACCGAGGGTAAGGACCCAGTCCTTAGTCCTCCGTAGGTACTTGAGGATATTCTTTACCGCAGTCCAGTATGCCTTGCCAAGGTTCCCCTGATACCTGCTAACCATGCTCAGGGCAAAGGCTACATCAGGTCGAGTACACGTCATAGCATACATGATCGATCCTACAGCCGAAGCATAAGGTATTCGACTCATTTCTGCTATCTTAGCCTCAGTGCTAGGGCTTTGTGTCTTACTCAATCTGGCATTACTCTGGATGGGTAACTCTCCTTTCTTGGAGTCCTGCATGCTGAATCTCTTCAGCACCTTATCCAAGTAGGTACTTTGACTAAGTCCAATTAGTCTTTTACTCTGATCTCTCAAGATCCTTATCCCTAGAATATAGGCAGCTTCTCCTAGGTCCTTCATAGAGAAACACTTCCCAAGCCAGGACTTGACTTCCTGTAGAGTTGGGATGTCATTTCCTATGAGTAGTATCTCATCCACATACAACACCAAAAAGCTAACTATACTCCCACTAGCCTTGACATACACGCAAGACTCATCTTCACTCCTAGAAAAGCCAAATTCCTTGACGTTTTCATCAAAGCAAAGATTCCATCTGCGAGGTGCTTGCTTCAATCCATAAATGGATTTCTCAAGCTTACACACTCTATTAGGGTACTCGTTGCTGACAAAACCCTCTGGCTGACTCATGTAAACATCTTCAGCCAACTTTCCATTAAGAAAAGCGGTTTTGACATCCATTTGCCATATTTCATAGTCATGAAATGCAGCTATGGCTAACAGAACCCTAATAGACTTAATCTTGGATACTGGAGAAAAGGTCTCATCATAGTCCACTCTAGGAATTTGAGAGAAGCCCTTTGCAACCAGTCGAGCCTTATTAGTGTGTACTTTACCATCCATGTCGGTCTTCTTCTTGAAGACCCATTTGCACCCTACTGTCTTACGACCTGGTACATTCTCAACCAAGTTCCAAACTTGATTGTCATACATGGACTGTATTTTGCTGTCCATTGCCTCTTTCCACTTGGCTGACTCAGGACCTGCCATGGCTTCCGCGTAACTGTTAGGTTCATCCAGACCTATCAGTGTCTCATCACTGATAAGTGTATCACCTTCTGCAGTAATGTGGAATCCATAGTAATGCTCAGGAGTATTCCTAACCATTGTGGACCGCCTCAGAGGTACAAACTTGTCAATTGGCTCAACAGGAGTTTCCTCCTCAAGTTGAGTGCTTGGGTTTGAAGTTCCTTCACTTCATGACTCTTGAATTTCTTCAAGATCAACTTGCCTCCGACTATTTCCTTGGCTTATGAACTCTCTCTCTCTCTCTCTCTCTAAAGAAAGCCCTCCTAGCTACAAAGACCACATTTTCACTAGGTCTGTAGAAGAGGTAACCAAAGGATTGCTGTGGGTAGCCGATGAAAATACACCTCTCGCTTTGGGGTTCGAGCTTATCATGAGTCTTGCGTCTCACGAAAGCCTCGCAACCCCAAATCTTGATGTGGTCTAGTTTGGGTACTTTACCAGTCCACATCTCGTGAGGAGTTTTGGCAACTTTCTTTGTAGGGACTAGATTAAGGATATGGGCGGCAGTCTCTAAGGCATACCACCAAAATGAGATTGGTAGCGAAGCTCGACTCATCATGGAACGAACCATATCCAACAAGGTTCGATTATGCCTCTCAGCCACACCATTCAACTGTGGTGTCCTGGGAGGTGTCAATTGTGAGACTATCCCACATTCCCTTAGATAGTCAAGGAACTCTGAACTAAGATACTCACCACCACGATCGGATCGAAGCATCTTAATGTTCCTGCCCAATTGATTCTCGACTTCCTGTTTAAATTCCTTAAACCTTTCGAACGTCTCTGACTTATGCTTGATCAAGTAGACATATCCATATCTACTGTAATCATCAGTAAAAGTCAAATAATAACGATTAGCATCCCTTGTGGCATGTTTGAATGGTCCACACACATCCGTGTGTACATGGTCCAACAAACCTTCACCCCTCTCACAAGAACCTGTGAAGGGTGACTTTGTCATTTTTCCAAGTAAGCATGACTCGCAACTATCATCTGACTTTAGGTCAAATGACTCCAAAACTCCATCCTTTTGGAGTTGGCCTATGCATTTCTTGCTTATATGTCCAAGACGACAATGCCATAATGATGCTTTATCCAAGTTATTATTAACAGAATCAATACACAATACATTATTTCCTAAGTTATCAACCACATATACTGTTTCATACACGCCATCACAAGGTAATGCTTTAAAATAAAGAACATTATTAAAGAAAGCATTAATCGAACCAACTTCATTATCAAATGAAAAGGTGAAACCTTGTTTATACAATGCATGAAAGGAAATAATATTTTTTGCCATTTCTGGCGAATAACAACACTTATTCAAATCTAAACTAAACCCACTACTTAGTGATATAGTATAAACTCCAATCTTGGTGACAGGTAAAGCTTTCCTATTCCCCATGATTAAGTTTATTCTTCCTTGCTCCACATTCTCACTTCTTCTTAGTCCCTGCAAGTCACAACAAATATGAATACCACAACCAGTATCAAGGACCCAAGATTTAGAATGGGGTGAGTTATTAGAAATGATAGTGTAAATACCTGCATGGTTGGGTTTAACTTTCCCATCCTTCACATCTTGCTGGTATTTTGGGCAGTTCCGCTTCCAGTGTGATTTTTCATGGAAATAGAAGCATTCAGCCTCTTTTGGGTCAGAAGAAGGAGTGATGAAACCTTTCTTGGTTCCACTTGAAGAAGAGCCATCAAGGGTCCGAGCCTTGGTACCCTTTGGAGAGCTCTTTCTCTTCTTCCCTCGACTTTTCCCGATTGCCAAGACCGGAGTGGAGTTTAGAGTAGAAGTGTTAACAACCGACTTTCCCTTAAGACCTGATTCTACGGTCTTGAGAAGTCCCTGAAGTTTGCTGAGTGTGACCTCTTCCTTATTCATGTGATATGTCATGCGGAATTGATCATAGCACGATGGTAAGGAGTGCAAAATGATATCTATTGCAAGCTCCTCAGGGAAGTTCACATTAAGCTTCAGCAATCGATCCACATACCTTTGCATTTTCTGAATGTGGCTCGTGACGGATTCCCCGTCCTTCATCATGGTTGTTATCATGGAGCAGATGATTTCATACCTCTCTTGTCGTGCACTTTGATGGTATCTTTCCATCAGATCTTGGTGCATTTCATAAGGGTAGAAATCCTCATAAGACTTTTGGAGTTCCGCTGTCATCGTGGCCATCATGATGCATGCCACTTTCATAGCATCCCTTTCATGTGCCTGAAAGTCAGCGATCTCCTGGGGAGTTGCAGTGGTCTCATGAATCTCCTTAAGCTCCTTGTCAAGGAAATATTCTTTGTCCTCGTAGCAGGTAATCATCCTGATGTTTCTGATCCACTCATTGAAGTTGGATCCATCAAAAATGACTTTCCCACACAAGTTCATAAGGGTAAAGGAGCCATTAGGATTAGAGCCAGAAGCAGCATTGTTTGAAGACATCTGAAAGAAAAAGGGCAAGATTAGTTTAGATATTAAGAGAGTCCTTAATAAAACACCCAAATGTAATATTAAGGCGATTCACCAATTTCCACCACGAAAACCGAAATATTAAATATTAGGTTTTTGATTGGTTCTTAGAAATTCCTAGATTCTTTGAGATTCAATGAACTTTTCAAAGGCATGTTTCAATCTCGAGTGTGCCCTCCAAGTTTTGTGACTAGGATACCGAGGATCACAAAACGAGGTGTGAAGTAACCATGCAAATCACTTGGTACCCTTAAAGTTTATCACTCAATCGATGTGCCGGTAAACCACATACGCTCCACCGATACTATAATAAACCTTAAGTCACCCTTTACCTACCTTGTTAAGTCCAGGTTAGTGTGCCAGTTAACCACACACGCTCCACCAACGACTTAAACAAAGTGTAAAGTGTAATTTCATGGATTAGCACCTTATTCACATTTTTCCTAAAGTAAATAAGATTGGGAATTTAATAAAACATTTAGTTACTTTATAATATTCATCATACTTTTAATGAGAATTTATAAGTCCTTGTCCTACCCGTTCGGCTAACGACCCTCCACCAGTCAAGCAAGCGGTGGGTGAGAGTGGACACGCATTAAGTTGCCATTTTATAGGCAACAACCTTATACCCACCTTATAGACCGACTTCGTGAATGAGGCGTACTAGCGGTAAGACGACTTTGTTCTTATACATATATATAATTATTAAATCATAATAATATAAGTATAAGGGTTGAATTTTAACTTTTAAAATTCTAAGGGTTGGAACTAAAGTTTTTAACATGACTTTACTTGTTCCAAAACTTGAGGGCAAGTTTTGTAAACTTTCAAAACTTTTCATTTCTTGTAACTTATGAGTTTATTAGAGTAATAAAAATGAAGACTCTTCATTTTTCTAACTCTTGTGTTCTTTTAATGGTTTTAACTCAAGTGACTTTTGGTTTTCCATAACTTGAGGACAAGTTATGGACTCCATTAAAACACATTATGATCAAGAATTAAACTACCACATAGGTTACAAATAATTCCTATGATCATCTAAACATCATAAGATCAAGAACATGAATATGAACACTTTCATGAATCAAAATTACACTTAAAACTTTGTAATTTTGATAACTAGTTGTTGTAAATGGATTAGCAAAGACATTACACCATCTAAAACAAGTTTTCAAGTACCAAAACAGTTTAGGGTAATGTTTCTAGTCCATTTCCAGCAACTAAAGTCGAAAATCTGCACTCTGTGGCTCCTACTCACCGAGTGCATGAACCTACTCGGTGAGTAGGTTGAAGATACAAGTGAACTCGGCGAGTCTCCCCATGGACTCGGCGATTTCATCAGGCAGACAACAAGCTTTTCGACTTTTTTTCAACTTTTAAGTACAAATAACAAACAAACAAGCCTAGGCTCTGATACCATTGATGGGTTTTGAGCATTCTAACACTTCCTAATTGTACATGCAACCCTAATAACCTTGGATCTATGTTTGTCTAATTATCATGCAAAGTTGAATTCCAAGGTTATATTCCTTTCTAGCATACGTGGGGAACAATTTCTAACTTGAATGAAAGATAGAATAACTTACCTTGTTGTTGCTTATGATCCTTGAAACCTTGTGAGCCTAGCACCCCAAGTGTGATGCCTCAAATGCTTCACACAACACCAAATTCTCTTGGAAAGACTTTTGAGAGAATACACACTTCTTGAAATCGGCCTAGCCCTCTTGTTTCATATGTGTAACCGATTTTGGTGGAGAATGGGATTCTTATATAGTGTTGACACATCTAGGGTTACACCATGTAAACCCTAATGTGTCATGACTCTTCATTTCCATGACCCATGGGTTTGTAACTCCCATGGAGCATCCTATGGGTGGAACCCAACTTGATAATCCATGGAGCCTCTTAGCCCACTATACAAGATATGAATGATTTACATAATCAACCCATATATTTAATTAGTTATCTTTTGATCACTTAATTAATTCTAAATTAATTCTTTGATCAAACTAATCAAATAATATTATTAATATATTAGAACTTATAATATATTAATAATCTCCAAGTGTTATTCCTCTCATTTAGTCTATCCAATTACATGGTGCCATGCAACCCAAATGGACCATGCTGGGTCGGGTCAAGTACTGACCCGAAATAGTTATGGACTTAGACACCTTATCCAACATAATATTGGTCAAGAATTAATTAGGAATTAATTTTGTGATCAAAAGATATTAATTAAAGCTAGGGGACTAATATTGTAATTATTGGATAGTTGTAAAGTAGGTTGAGGAAACCCTAAAGATAGGGTGGACGAATTCTTGTGGATAAGGCCTTAAGAATTCGTCCATGGTAGGGATTCCAGAAGATTCTTATGGGCTGCTTAGAGCCTAAGCAACCGGATAAGTGTTTGACTGAAATCCTAATTCCTCACCTATATAAAGGGACCATTGGCTATTTATTTTCAGCTACACAATAACCCTAAGAGTTCTAGGAGCCGAATTTTAGCCTTCCCCCTCTCTCTCTCTATTATTATCTAACTTGCTTTGGTATTTGTGATCTATTAAAGGCACAACATTTGAGGTGCTAAGATTCTCAAAAGCTCAAGATCTATAATCTACAACCGAGGTAATCATCTAAACTTGTTTTATTTGTTATTTTCGGATTTTTTATGCTAGATCTAGGGCTTATAGCTTTGGATGATTTGAATGTACAATTAGAGAAACCTAGATCCAAATCTTTAGGGTTTGCACATGCACCATAGGATTGATGTAATGCTCAAAACCCATCATATGGAATATTACAAAATGATTTGAATTCATTAGATAATTATTATTATATTGGGTAATTATCTCTAGGGTTTCAAATCATCTCCCTAGAAATAAAGGGCTCCAAATCCGGTTTTGATATATGTGAAATTACCTCTTAGTTGTCAAATGTACGGATTCTTCAAAGCCCTAAAGAATCCTAAATTATCGGTCCCACATCGTGGTCTTTTGATCTCGATGTCGTGGTCGAAGAACAGAACTGAGATTTTGATTCTATTTGAAAGTCATTGTTCAAAGGTTTCTTGGATTTGTTTCTTATTTGTCTATTGGGTGCACTTTTAGAAGAGGAAATCTCCTTTGGGTTCTCAAGTCCAGTCAACTGGCTGGTCAAAAGAAGAAACGCACAAAGATATCTAAGATATGTCTTCTATCCTTTGAGTTTTATAAGTTGCATAGATTAGTTGAGTTTAGTTCCATTCTTTCAAATTTAGATATGATTTATTTCTATTTTCCTTACAATTTGTTTGATCTAATGAGGCTCAAAACCCATCAGTGGTATTAAAGTGTGGCTAACTCAATTTTATTGCACTTGGACTTTGTCCTTTAAGTATGTCAGTGTTGCGATAGGTTCTCCGAGCTTAACATCGTTTGGGGGTAGCTTTTTCTGGCTTAAGCCTGAGAATCACAATAAAGAAAGAATCGGAGTCAGTCGTCGTCTAGGAGGTGGTCCTAGAACGAAGCTCCGACGGTCTAGTCAATAATTAGATGAGAGACTTAGGGTTTAGCTTAAGGTACAAAATGAGGCAATCCCTTCTTCCGGAGAAGAAAGGTTTCTTTTATACCTGTTGTCTTGGGAGCATGTCCCCGACAACACCTTTTGTCTTGTCTGGGCCGACAGGATGTGGAGCCTATTGGCGGATCGTGCACCACTAGCGGTTATCTGCTATTGGTGTAGAACCACCAAAGGGCAACACTTTGAGTGTTACACTCATCGCTCTGGGAAGGGATTAGTATTGTTTTGGATTGCTATAGACTGGAGTTTCTCATTCTGAGTTGGACCTTATTGCTATAGCGTCAGGGTCTAAGTGCAAGGCCATATGGGCGAGGGCCTGGGCCTAGCAATTATGCTGGGTAGCGACCGTTAACTAGGTCGTCCTTTAGATAATTGGTATGTTATCTTTGACGTATTCCTAGAGGGATACATTAACAAGTGTTCATGGCTAGTAGACTTCTATGTTGGGATGACGTAGCCGAGTTATTCTAGCCTTGACCAGGACACACGTTCGGTGGAGATGGATCAGATGTCCACTGGTGTGACAGAACTATGGTAATCGTTCAATTCTCCCACTTTGTATTTAAAATTTCCCTTGTTTAGGCACAATTTTATTCTTCGTATCTCCTATGCTTCAACTATTTCAGTTTTCTTCTGTGCTTATTCTTTTCCTACCATTTTCTGTTCTCGATCTACAATGACATCCATGTGATCTGGGAATGACCTAACACCGGAAGAATCCGAGTACCTTCAATTCCGGTTTGGGTTTATGCCCGAACACAAAGTAAAGTTTCCAAAAATGGGGCTTTCATCTATCATCCGCCGACAGGGAAGATTGGAGTCCCTGTGTCGATATTCGAAGTGGGGCTTCTGCTGCCTATATCATATTTCTTTGATGAGGTCATGGGTGAGTACGGTTTCTCTGTGGACAAACTCACTCTTAATGTTGTTAATAAGATTGTTGTGTTCGAGTTGGCCCACTAACCCTTGGTTGTACTTCCCTAATTCTAGTCCTTCAAGTCTTTCTTGAAATCGTCCACCCAGTTTGGAGTGCATACTTTCTCTTAGCGACGTAATGCTCATGTGTTTATTGTTAACTAGAAGGATCGTCAAAAGAACTGGCAGGATCGGTGGTTGTAGATTAACAACGACCTGATCGTTCCTTTCTATCCCAGTGTGACCATCTCCTCATATTTAGCACCTCAATTGTTGGGTGGCAGTTTGTTCATTAATCAAGCGTTGAAGGGGATCTGCTTCAACGTGGAGGATTGGCAGGACCGCATCCTGGCGGCGGTGGGGATGAGTGTTGCTTGGTGAGCCTGAGGGATGATGCCTTAATTTTATGTAGAGAAGGACGGGAAGTGTCACTTCCCTACCCCTTCCCCCTCCCCGTTTTGAGACGCTTCCCTTGGGGAGGAGAAAAATCATTTAATGCTTGTTGTTTTCGTTTGCAAGTGATGAGAGGGTTTTATCCCTCTAAGAGAATGTTGTGTGGGAAGTTGATAGGTGCATTTTATGCACCTATTTTGCATGATTATTTCCGTCTTTTTATAGCATTCTACTTCATAATTCTTGCATTTAGTTGATTATTGATGGGTTTTGGTCATAAGACATCCTATGTGCTCATACAAACCCTAATGCTTGGATCTAGGTTTCTCTATTGTACATGCTTTGAATCCAAGACTATAAACCCTAATTCTAGCATATGGAAATCAATATTAACATATAATTAGGTTTAAGATATTACCTTGATTGTTATGTAGCAATAACAATCCTAATTCCTCCTTGAATTAGCTTTGGAAGGCTGAGAGTCACAAGTGTCACTCCTCTAATGGCTTACAAACACCATAAGCAAGTGGAGAAGGTATAAAGAGAGAGGAGGGAGGTTAGAATTCGTCCTTAGGACCTCTTGGGAAGGGTTGGCCGAATTCACAAGCCTTAGGGGGTTTATATAGGTGTAAAGATTAGGGTTTTAGTCCTTATCCTTGTCTAGTTGCTTATCCACCAAGCAACCATAAGATAAGTCCTAGAAATCCTTATCCTAGTCAAATTCTAAGGGATTTACACCTCAAATTCGTTCACCATATATATATAAGATAATCCTTACCTTATTTTGTAACTATCACATAATTACAATTCAGCCCCTCTAGTTTAATTAATTACACTTGATCACAAAATTAATTCTTAATTAATTATTGACCAATATTAATTAAACAAATATGATTTCTCATTTAATATATTATTCCCATAACATATTAATAAATCATAATAACCTCTCTCTCTTTATTTATTTCTCCAATCAAGTTGCTTTGGTGAAGGCAACCCAAAAGGACCATGCACCATCGGGTCAAGTACATACCAAAATAGTTATGGACTTAGACACTAATCCAACAGTCTCCCACTTGGATAAGTCTAACAACTATTCTGCATATGACTTTGGATCCCGATCTGCAATCGTAGCTTTCCAAAGCCGCTGTCAACTCTGATCATATCAAATACGCGTGTCCTTAGATAAGGGATCATATATTCCTCCATTCTAGATATCATATGAGATATGGTTTCAAATCATTCTCTTTGTACTATATCTCGATTTCTGATTTATGACGACTGACTAATTGAACAAATCAAATTAGCCCTAGCCCGGCCGAGCATTTACGTTTGTCATCACTAAACCATCGAGGGGCCCAAAGATATCGCCTTTATCCTACTTTGAATAAAAGGAATGGATAAACTTTGATACAATGCTCGCTTGCACTCACGCACCGAATTACACACAACAATATGTTTTATAACACCAAGTTACTGGTGCGTTTACATATTATCAGTGTGCAACCGATTTGCAAGATACAACTCACACATCTCGGTTTCAAGAATATAAGATGTTATCGTCTCACCAATCACTCGTGATACAATTCATGGAGTGATCCAAGTGAGCATGGGTTTAATCCAATGCTCAAATCATATTCATAAGCACTCATGAACGTTGCAGCAAACATTTGCTTATGTCTAATGCTCTTTAGACAATCCACACACCAATTCATGACAGTCTTCATTCATATCTACTTCCAACATATAAATGACTGTGGCCCGTTCGAATAATTCGATTATTCTTATTAAACTCAATTATTCTGGAAGTCAAAACATGCAAATGTGAAACACAAGAATAATACTAATCCCATATGGCCTCAAACCTTTGAGTATAAATAAAACACCTTTTATTTATCACCATATCGATTACTCATTATTTGTCATTTCGGTTAATCAACTTCTTACTTGAATTACAACACTTGTCCCATGCTCCTAGCATGCACACAATGTTTACCTATGGTTCTTACTTTGTGAAATAGATCACATTGAACACATTTCCAATCCTTCTCATTTCACAACTCCAAATCCGTTTTTCATAAGTTAAAGAATATCAAATTCTTTGTTACTTATAGAATATGCTAGATTCTAACATTGTATGCAACTATCCTTTCGTAATGTCACTGCACTAAAGTCACAAAGACTATTGCCAATGATATTACAAAGTCCTCTATCGGAGATTGTTACAAGACAATTCCTTAGATATGATGTCTCTCACTCAAAGTACATTCCTTCGAACATCCTTTTGCATAAAGTTTTCTAATCCAATCATAGATTTCTCAATATTCAATTTCCAATATGGACACACTTCCATATGTTCCATATGACAACTCATTCTTAATAGAATCTTATCTATTTGTAATGATGTCGATACGGTCCATCCAATATGGAAACATTTCCATATTTTTCCAATACTATACTTCCAACTACTCACAAACGACCAATCCTCGTCGAACTTGGATTGTCCTTTGATAGTTGTTTTAATTATTTTAGTCTAAACCGATTCTAGTCCTTTTTCCCTCTAAATGTGCTCGACATTTGGAAAATTTTAGAATGGTCAAACATTAAAGCATTTGCAATCGATCCTATACTTGAAGCGTATGGGACACGACACATAATGTTTTATTTGCTATGTTCTCAAAATTCGAATAGTGAAGAGGGATGCCGTAATCATAATCGAAATTTTAAGAACACACTTTGTACCTTTGACTAAATTTATTAATATTTCTCAACCTAATCGTTTAGATTTGAAATGAAGCATAATATTCTCTCCCTTAGTTATAGCAAAACAACCTTTCAACTCTTACAGCTTTGCAAAGTATGACTCTTGTTTTCTATAATTAATATTGCTAACCTTGCAATACTTTCCTTAATAATCATACAATCATAACATTTATGCTCCCACTATCATGATGATTATTATAAAACATAACACTTATGCTCCCACTAGCTTCGACATGTATTCATAAACATCTTAACTTTCAGAAAACAATACTTATTGAATTTCTTAAGTTCATGTTTTTAATACTTAGTGCTTTGATAATCTTTTATCAAGGTTTCTTGAACTTATACATATTTGCCTTCGATAGTTCATATGTGTGTCTAAACAATTAAGACTAATTGCCAAACCTCACAATTCAAATTATGGAAAGGGATACCGTAACCATAATCGAATTCGAGAATGCAATTTTACAATCACTATCTTCTTAAATCTTTCTTAGTGAAAGCATTTCCTCACAATCATTTTCATGAAGGAGGAAATCTTATGACACTTAGATTTGAGCGGTGTATGTGTTCCTATCCATGTGAATTTGTCAAAACCAAAGTTTACGACAAATTCAAACTCTTATGGATCGAACTTTCTTGATCTCGATTTCTTGCCTTTATGGTAGCACAGCTGCCCACCATGTCTTCCAAGTAGTTAAGCAGCTCACCCTTTCCTATCAATGTACCTTTCATTGATTAAGGTGCTTTGCCTTTTATGCGTTCAAAATGAGAACTCATAGAACTCACATGCATAATTAACTCGATTGGATTGGCACATAATCAAAATAATGTCAACACGATAGGTTGTAAACCTCAACTCGTGTGCTAGTGATGATCGATAAGGTTTATTTGATTTGTTATTGAAACTTTTCAAGACTATATAGACTCCCACTGACTCCTTGACATATACGATTCTCTTGTCAAAACATTTCTTGACAAACAAATATTCAAGAGTTAGTGTAGCTTTTATCAAAACACTTCATAAATTGGTCCTAGTTGGTCTTTGTCTTATCCAAGACATCACAGCTTTCCACATTTAATGAAAGTTACAAACCTTCTTAATACCTTTCACTCAATGTCACAATCTTAACTTTAAGATTTGTTATTGGAACGAAGTATGATTGACTTATTGATTTAACCATTTCTTCAATTCTTGATTCCTCTTCTTAGACATACAATTGTACTAAGACTCACTTAGAGGATCAATTGAGTTATGGTTCTTAGTCATTAAGACCTATCATAAAGCATAAAAGGTACTCTCCCTTCTTCTTAGAATGGAGAAACTTTTATCTTTTTGCCTACTTGATTCTTCTTATTCGTTTTACTATTGATTTAAACTTTTTCAATCAATTCAGAATTACACTTAATCTTATAAGTATAATCATATTTACTAAACCTTTAATAAATTATGACGAATATCTTGTTACTCTTATGGTGGACTTTGATCAACACACAACTTTGTGTACTCGATCTCCTAGTCCTTTACTTGACACTTTGGCAATGAATTAGTCTAATTTCCAAATACGAAATTTCTCATTCATCGTGCATCCACGTTGCATGATTCTAAGTTTCTGTCCAATTGAAACTTGGGCGATGAGAAACTCTCCCTATTTGGTAAATTCTCGACTTTTCCATAAACACCATAAATAAGAATCATATCCATTTGTTGTAGAAATATGCAAACACCAACTTTTCATAACGATTTCATTGCAAGGAAATAAACAAATAAATAAATAAGTCAAACGAAAATTTATTTTATTTATAAAAGCAGCGGAAAACATTTTTCCTTACAATGCAAAATCCATTGAAAATTATGTATTTCAAAAGAAAAATTTCTAACAACTCTAAGATCAAAATCTAATCTTCAAGTCCATGTGATCAAGATCCATTCCTTGTGATTAGATTCATCTTGCTCTTTCACGAAGCTTCCTTTCTTTTCACCGATCCTGAAGCGCAGCCATACTCTTTGACTCTCCCATCTTCTGGACTCTTCAGGCTCTTTGGGCAGACTTGTATCCAACGCCCTTTCTTTTGGCAGCAAACGCAGGTCGGTTCTCCTAGAACGTCCTCGGAAGTATGGTCGGTTGACTCTCCCAACAAATACGCTCCATTGCTTCGCCAAATCATTTCTGATTCAACAGCAATGAGCATGTAAGTTAGGTCAATGAGGTTGTCGTCATGATTCATCATATAATACTTTCTTTTGAACTCATTATATGATTCAGGAAGTGACTGCAAAACCCAATTCACAGCCAACTCATCTGGGAATGACATACCCAACATTATCAACCTATCAATGTGTGATTTCATTCCTAGAACGTGGGCACACACGGGTTTACCATCTTCATGTTTCATTTCCAATAGGGCTTTAGTGATATTGAACCTTTAAATTCTTCGATCTTGTGGGTTGGGGAGAACAATAGGAGGAGGAGGAGGAAGTGAAGCATGATTTCTCGTTCCTCGATTAAATTGTGGAATACCATCTTCATGTGGAATACTTGTTCCACAGGATTTGGGAAGACCATAGTTGTCGAACTTTGACATCTACAAACCGGGAGAAAACAAAATCAAGTTAGTTGATTGATTGAGTCCTTAGTAAATCACCCAAATGAGATACCAAGGCTAGGACCCAACACAATATTCTACAACTCGGGAGAGGGATGTCGTAACCCTAATTGCAGAATATTTGAAGGTAAGTGAATGACGATTCACTAATTTCCACCATGAAAAACGAAAAAGAAATTTAAGTTTTAAATCCATGAAAACTCCTAGATCCTTTGAGATTCATTGAACTTTCAATGGCATGTTTAAATCTCGATATGCCCCTCTTGTTTGTGACTGGGATGCCGAGGATCACAAAGCGGGTGTGAATAACCATGCAAACTTACATGGTGCCCTCACATGTTACGGTCGCCTATTCGATGTGCCGGTAAACCACACACGCTCCACCGAACTATGACAAACATTGAGTCACCCTTTGCTACCTTTGCTTAGACCCATTTAGTGTGCCGGTTAACCACACACGCTCCACTAACGTCTTCGCAAGGGCACAAAGTGTAATTTCATGGAATTGCATCAATTGACTTTTGCCTAAGTAACTAAGATTAGGAATTACATGAAAACATTTAGTTACTTTTATACTTCATTATGCTTATAATGGAAGGTTTCGTCCTATCCTACCCGTTCGGCTAACGACCCTCCACTGGTCAAGAGTGCGGTGGGTAAGAGTGGATACCCATTCAATCGCCATTTTATAGGCAATTTCCTTAAACACCCCTTATAGACCAGCTTCGTGAATGAGGCCTACTAACGGTAAGACTGACTTTTACTCGTACATATATATAATGTTAGACTTTTAATGTTATATATAGTATAGGGTGTATTTTATACTTTCAAAATACTAGGTGGTTTAACTTAACAATTATACTTTTAATTCAATTAAATTGTAAACCTAAACTTTTATGGATTTATTAAACCTCTTTTAATTATACACCTTAATTAATTAATAAAACCATAAGGGTGTTATTTGAACTTTTTCAAAACAATACTAGAGTTTTAGAATTTAACATTCCTAATTATACTTTTAATCAACTTTTAAATTCCAAAACTTGAGGGCAAGTTTTGAAACATTTCAACACATTAGGGTTTCAACTATTTAAATTTTAAAACTACAAAACTATTGGGTTCAAATTTAAACTATAAAACCTAAAGGGCAAAATATGAAACTTTTCATAACAACAAGGATCAAATGACAAATAATCTAAACTAACATTTAATTACATAATTATCCATATTTGATTTGTTTAATGATTTCTTGCAAAACAATTTATCAATTTACTCAAAATAATTAATCAATTATCTTATAAGGAAACAATTATCTTATTAATTGATAAATATCTTCAATTAGATCAAAATTATAGTCAAATATATCATATAATCGGATTAATAATGATCTAACATGATAAGGTAACTATCCATAAGCAAAAACAGCAAGAAATCCTGAAGTACCCTCCTTCTGACGCGTTGACTCGTTGAGTCAGCCTTGGACTCGTCGAGTCACCTTGGACTCGGCGAGTTCAGCTATGGACTCGGCGAGTCCAGCCTCCAGAATGCAAAAAATCGAATTTTTCAGTTACAACAAGCATCAATACAATAGAAACCAATCAAGGTTCTGATACCACTGATGAGTTTTGGTCATAAGACATCCTATGTGCTCATACAAACCCTAATGCTTGGATCTAGGTTTCTCTATTGTACATGCTTTGAATCCAAGACTATAAACCCTAATTCTAGCATATGGAAATCAATATTAACATATAATTAGGTTTAAGATATTACCTTGATTGTTATGTAGCAATAACAATCCTAATTCCTCCTTGAATTAGCTTTGGAAGGCTGAGAGTCACAAGTGTCACTCCTCTAATGGCTTACAAACACCATAAGCAAGTGGAGAAGGTATAAAGAGAGAGGAGGGATGTTAGAATTCGTCCTTAGGACCTCTTGGGAAGGGTTGGCCGAATTCACAAGCCTTAGGGGGTTTATATAGGTGTAAAGATTAGGGTTTTAGTCCTTATCCTTGTCTAGTTGCTTATCCACCAAGCAACCATAAGATAAGTCCTAGAAATCCTTATCCTAGTCAAATTCTAAGGGATTTACACCTCAAATTCGTTCACCATATATATAAGATAATCCTTACCTTATTTTGTAACTATCACATAATTACAATTCAGCCCCTCTAGTTTAATTAATTACACTTGATCACAAAATTAATTCTTAATTAATTATTGACCAATATTAATTAAACAAATATGATTTCTCCTTTAATATATTATTCCCATAACATATTAATAAATCATAATAACCTCTCTCTCTTTATTTATTTCTCCAATCAAGTTGCTTTGGTGAAGGTAACCCAAAAGGACCATGCACCATCGGGTCAAGTACATACCAAAATAGTTATGGACTTAGACACTAATCCAACAATTATTAGGGTAGTTGCATATTTCATTAAGAATGTCTGGTACTTCACTATATTTGATTTATTTTGCAGGCATTATGGAGCATGAAACGTGGAGCTTGGATGCATGGATACATGGAGCTTGGATTCTTGGAGCATTGGAGCATGCAGAGAAGATGAACCGGTCATTCCATGGAGGAAAGCATGAAGACATAACCCGAGTCGTTGTTGCATTATCTTCATAGCAAAGGATTACGTTTGAAACGCGGTCCTTGTCACTTTGACACGGGTCGTGTTTGTCCTTTATCATCTCATATTTGAGCAACATGACTCGTGGTGAAGCTACATTGAAGATGGAGTCAACAGTGAAGACGTTTTGGAATTTTAGAAAAAAGCATGGGCCATGCCAAAAACACATGGTCAAGACAAATGGCCATGCCAAAAACACATGGGCAAAAGGCATGGCCATGCCAAAAAACGCGTGGCCTCATGGCATGTCACGTGAACTTTAATAAAAGAGCAGTAGACGTCATTTTGAAGGAGAGAACGGTTTTTGGAGCAGTTTCTGGCGATCTAGGGCGATTTTGGGAGAATTCTTGGAGCTTTTGAGAAGACTTAATCATTGCAAACATTGGGATTTCATTTTTGTAAGGATTAAACATTCAAATTCCATCTTTATTCTTGTTTGATTTGTTCTTAGCCATGTGTGGCTAAGAAACCCTAGTTTCTAGTTCTTGTTCAAAACATGTTGATTGCTTGACTTGAAGCATATGATTTGATGTTTGATTTGTGATTCTATTCTAGTGATTATGTTTTTGTTTAAACTAGAATCCTTGAATTTGATTTGTGTTTGATTGACCACTTTCATGAATTGAATTTTTGTGCAGTTAATTAACTTTTAGGGCACCTAATCGTTCTATTGAGTTAATAATTGGTAACAAGCAATAAGTTTTCTTATTGTAAAACATATATCACATGTTTTCACACTTCCGAGCGTATGAGAAGAAATGAACATTGTTGGGAAGCTTGTACAAAACTTAATGCAGTTTTTCAATACAATCTAAGAGTGTGTTTAGATTGAATTAGTAAAGCTAGGTCTAATCAAAGAGCGTGTTTTGGTTAGATAATTTGGCAAGCGAGAGGTATTAGAGTGTGTTAATATCTTTCAGTACCAACATAGAATAGCAATCTTGAATTACATCAAGTCATAATCAAGTAGAACAACATCATTGAGAACTAGAACTAGAACCATTCAATCAATTTGTTTACAAATCTATTTCATTTTGTGCATGTTTTAAAAGTAGATTGTTATTTAGTTATTTACTTTTGCAAACAAACCCCCCCTTTGTGACCAAAGTACCTTGCGCAAAGAGGTATAGACTTTTGTCCCGTGTCTCTGTGGTTCGACCCTGCTTGCCTTGTACTACTTTTTAGTGCATTAAAGCAGTGTATTTTGGAGTATATCGTACCCCTATTATTTGTTGGGTTTGACACACCTAACAGAAGTTTAAGAGTGACCTTCAGTATAACGAGGTACCTTTGGTGGAGGATCTCCCACCGCTTGCTAGAACCACTCATGCGCCTGTCCCATTCGTTCTATCCACCGTTGCACACAAAGGGCCTGATGCTCAAGCCGATTTTGTCCTGTTGGGTGTAGCTGTTGGCGGTGTTTCTCATTACAATCCTTCATCTTACTTTTATGAGGAGTGGATGGTTAAGGGGAGGGGGTATGTTGGCGGCGGTCGAGCTGCCATTAGGTAGCACACAACTTGGGCGGACTCCTCGCTCGTTGGTGATGTTAGGGCCAACATAATTGGTAGCCGGTTGCACAAGATGTGTAACATTGATTTCCTGTGTGGGGGCGTGCTGGCTGTGATTGAAATCCTTGATGATGACACTTCGCCTCAGTCGGAGGGAGTGAGCTAGGAAGTGAATGCCCTGCACCAGTGACTAGAAGAAGGAACAAGAGATGTTTTCGTCTCTGGTGATAGTGAGCTTGACAAGAAGTCTGCAATTGATACAAAAGTTGTCTCCAACTTCTGCTTGGTTCCACTCCCCAATAGTACCATCTCTCGTGTCATGCCTACACAACTGGGAAATGCTGGTGTGTATCTCCCATATTGGAATCTTACTCAACATTCCAACGCCCGTGAGTGGTGTAGTCATGTGTTTCCTCCGACTACTTTGGAGTCACTGGAACTCCTTTCTCATTCCCATATGGCGAATCATCTCCAATACACTACAGTCCAGGTTGCTCCATATTTGGTGGTGGCAACCAGTCGCCTTCGCTACTTGGGTGCCAACTTGGCAGAGTTGGCTGCCGTCAAGACTGAATGTGATGAGCTTAGGGAGAAGGTATGGCTCCTCAAGGATGAGAAACACAAGTTTGAGGAGCTCTGTACCCTGCAGTTCTCTGCTCACAAAGTGTATTGGCAGCTGCTTCTTATCCTTCTCGACTATCAATACTGACCCCATTTAGGTTGTGGGGGGTCTTGAAGTCGAGGAACTCTTGGACCTTGGTTTAGTTTGGTGCGATTCCGTCTTTGATTATTTGGTAACCTAGAAATTGGCCCTCTTCTACTTCAAAGGTTCATTTTCCTGGATTGAGTTTCATCTGTGCTTGTGCCAAAGTCTGGAAGGTTTCATCAATGCCTCCAAGTAATTCTGCTTCGTGACGGATTTTGATAACCTTGTCGTCAACATAGAACTCGAAGTTCTTGCCGATTTGGTTAGCGAATACTTTATCCATCAGACGTTGGTATGTTGCCCCAAAAATTTTGAGCCCAACTAGCATTTTCCGGTAGCAGAACATGTTGTGATCTGTGTGGAATGTTGTATTTTCTAGGTTTTCCCTATGCATTTGGACTTGTTGATAGCCCTTATAAGCATCAAGGAAGCATTTGAGCTGGAAGCCTTCCAGGGACTCAACCTTTTGGTCTATTTTCGGGAGCGGGTAATGATCTTTTAGGCATACATTGTTTAGATCGGAGTAATCAATGCACATTCTCCACAAACCATCATGCTTCTTTACCATTACAGGGTTAGCTACCTAGGTGGGAAAAATTGCTTCCCAAAGGATACTTGCGCCTACTACCTTTAAGACTTCTTCATTTATTGATTTGATCTTATCACCTACTTGACCCTCTCTTTTTGTTTGATTGGGATGCTTCCCGACACAATGTTCAGGCTATGTTCAATGACCTTACGACACAGTGTTCAGGCTATGGGATGACTTAATGGATAATGTTGGAAACTTTATCCATCAAGACCATGAGGGAAACCAAAACTGAGCTTTAGAGCTTTTGGAATTGACGAATAACAGCTTAATCCACTAAGCTGTTAGTGCCCAGTGTCCACAATGTGGCTACCTGTTGCCACAATGTGACAACTGGTGTTTTCGCGCTCGTTTTTCTGGGATATTGTCACTGCATGACTAATGGGTGGCCACAGCATGGGAATCAACTCATTAGCCTTGTTTTGTCTTTTAGTGTCAATATGTGGCTTATGGGTGGCCACGGTGTGGTGTTGGGTCAAAATATGGTTTATACTTTACTTTTCTGGGCTATTATATTTTTGTGTAATATTTTATGAATTTATGGCCTAGTTTACGGTCGTAAACACCTTACGGCCGTAAACTCATTTACGGCCCATTTGTTTCCGGCTCATATCCATCATGTATAAATAGAGGTGTTAGGGTGAGGAGTAGGGATTGATGAACACTAGAGAGTTGACGGCCAGAGAGAAACAGGAGCTTTTATGCGTGTGTGTGAATCTTTTGTATTTGGATCATAATTCATATCAATATATACAAGATTCATATTATTCTTCTTCTCCTTCTCTTCTATTTTTGATCTTACATCATCCGTTTGATTGGGATTCCGCACCATCAAACGGATCTGACTGATACATGGGCAGTTTGGGACTTACAATTGGTATCAGAGCCAAGTTGTATCAGTCAATTTTGTTAGATTTGGGGCATTATTAGATCTTATTTTCAAAATATTTTTGCGTTTTTGGATAGATCTCGCAAAAATAAGGGGGGTTTGTTCTTCGTGTTTTTCATAAAAAAAGGTTTTTGATCGAGTTTTGAAGCAAAAAGTCAAAAAATCGGTGTTTTTTGCGAGGCCGGCGGCTAGGGTTCCGAAGGTTCACGGTCCGAGCTTGCGGCCCGAGGTTCACGGTCCGAGCTTACGGCTCGGAGTTTACAGCGTCGGACTCGGCCTCGGTGGTTTACGGCCTCGCACCTCGGTTTGCGGTCAGCGTCCTCGCATCAGCTTACTCGACCTCGCAAGCGCAGCCTCGCTTCGCTCATACAAGAAAATCAGAAGCGCGTTTGGAGGTGGCGAGTTTCGAACCAGCAACCTACTGCTCATCAATTCAGTGGCTTTTCCATCTGATCCAAGCTGCTGGATATTCTTTTGCTCCCACTTTTAATTCTTAAACACTCGTTGTTCTCGGTTTAAACTTTCAAGATTTGACACTTTTAACCCAAAATTCAATTTCTTTTAGTTTTTTTTTTTTTTTTTTTTTTTTTTTTTTTTTTTTAAATTCCTTTTCATCCAAAATAATATATATATATATATATATATATATATATATATATATATATATATAATCATTATAATAAAATAAAAAAATTAATAAATAAATTATATTTTAATTTTTGTCTTTTTATTTTTTTTTTAACTTTTGACCTTAAATTTTGATTTTGACTTTCAGGTTTGACCTTTGATTGTAAACTTTGACTTTTTCGTTTAACTTTTAAAATTTCAAATTTAACTTTTCGGTTTGACTTTTAAGTTTAATTTTTTAAATTTGACTTTTAAAGTTGATTATTTTATTAAAAAAAATGCATTTTAAATTTGACGTTTAATTTTTATCTTAGCTTCTAGTTGTGCTTTTTTTTAATTGATTTTAAGGTCTACGAGGGAGTTGAAAACAAGAAAGAGAGTCGTCAGGATATCTTAAGACAAAATTTCAACATGCTCGATTATATCCCTGGAGAAACCCTAGAAGCTCAGTTGCAGCGATTTACCACACTCACTACTGAGATGAATATTGCTGGGATCTTTTTGGCCCAATCTGAGATAAACAAAAGGCTATTGAATTCACTTCCAAAATCGTGGGATATGAATGTAGCTGTCATTAAGAAGACAAAAGATCTCAATCGTCTTAGTATTGCTGAAGTAATTGAAGAGCTTGACGCTTTAAAGAGTTCTGTAAACCTTCCGGTCAATGAAGTGTCATGTTCTCATTCATGTGAAGTTTCATGTTCTCAATCATGTGAAGATACGATTAAATTTCTTCGGGATCAAATTGATATATTTAAAAGAGAAGTTGAAGACCTGAGATATGAACGATATCAACTCAGGAAAGGACAGAAACCCCTAAAGGCTGAATTAGAAGCAAAAACCAAGGACTTTAGGAAAATTCAGGAAGAGTATAGCAACAAGTGTGAAAATTATGATTATGTTAAGAGACAACTTGCTGTTGTAACTGATGAACTTGACGCTTTAAAAATCAAGTGTGTAAAAACTAATGTCAGTTTCAAAAATTATACTGCGTCAAGTCAGACAATCGAGTCCTTATATGAAGCCCAATTAAAATTGAAAGAAAATCAAAACAAGGGTCTAGGGTATGATAGGGTACCTCCTCCTTATAATCATAACTACACATCCATCCCTATGACACAGGACGAAACTGACAGGGAGGCACATCTTCGATATGGCAAACGAGCTGGATTTGTGTCAGGATGAGTTATTAATGTTGAAAATACTGACGTTTCTGTTACATGTGCAGGTAAAGTAGCAGAGGATGAGAACAAGGAGAGTTCTTCTGAACAAACAAATGACCTCTTGAACTCTAAATTTGTTTCTTCTAATCAACCTGCCGTTGGTAAATACATGCCTTCAATTCCAGCGCAACAGAGTGCCTGTTGCAAGTGTGCATGTGGGAACAACAAGAGACAAGGCAAGGATACGCCACCAGGGGCAGGAAGAAACAACTTCACAGTGAAGAAAAATACATGTTTTCACTGTGGAACACCTGTTCACATTACCCGAAATTGTCCAAATCGCGCATACGTTCCCTACTATGCACAAGGCTGACAGAACGCGCCAAGAGGGAGAGACTTCAAAAGAAACCCTTCCAGGTCACGTTCAGACCATGATGACTGGAACGCGTAGAAGGCCAAGAATCTAACCCACAAGGCAAAGAATTTGAATCCTAATGACAAGAAGGAAATGCCTACCAAGAAGCCCAATCCAAGAGATGCTCATGTGAAGCCAAGACCGGTTAGGTCAAAGTCATCTCGGTAGTCAGCTTCAAGTTCCAAATCAAGTACTGAGCCACCCATAGGATCGAAAAAGAAATGGGTTAAACCCAACTACAAATGGGTTCCAAAGGATCACTCTCCCAAATCTCCTAATGCTTCTAGCGTTTCTACATCTTCTGTTTGTGATAAGCAGGATATGTCATGGGAGAGAGTATCGTGCGTTGATGACAAAGGTTGACCCAGTTTCAAAATGGATTGGGTTCCAAAGACCAACTGATCCCGCTCTGTGTCGGAGCAGCTATGGAGGCATATCATCAGACTTCGGTTTGTTGGTAGTGGCTGCTCCTGGCATATGATTGGGGACATCTCTCAACTATACAACATTCAGACTTTTGCTTGAGAGTATGTGTCCTTTTGCGGGAAAAGAAGAAAGGAAGAGATCACAAATGGGGTTAGTGCTTAATGATATGAAGAATTTTCAGATCTGTTCTGAGATTATGCTTGTTGTTCTCAGACCTTCTGAATGCAGATTCAATCGGTGAATTACGGTTTGCGTTTTCTTCTCTATACTCCTGAATTTTTTTTAATCTGATTCGCTTTAAAGACTAATTTTCGTTTTAGGATAGTTTAAATTTGCGCATTTATTTTCGTTTCTCTCCTATGCACAAATTTAGGGGGAGAAATAAAAACAAAACAAAAATTAGAAAATTTAAAAAAAAAATCCAAAAACATTAGAAAATCAGAAAATATTGTTGGTTATGAAATGTGTTTGAGGGAGATGTTTTGGGAAGTGATATTATCAAGTTATAACAGGCAACCTGAGTCTGCGTAACGTACCCGAAGTTGAAGGGTCTATGCTCTGACTTGATGCGTCGGTAGGCACAAAATTTTTTAAATGGACTTGACTAGGGAGAGTTGAACTTAGGAAATTTATAGACTTGACAAATTTTGACCTAGTTAGATCCATTCAGCCTGACAATACGACGCTCGGATAGGTTGAGTAGGGAGATATATATGAGAATCTACTCGTCACATTAAATGAACCCGTACTTGGAACCGTGGTTTAACTTTTCCTCGATGTGTGGATTCTGTCCTTAATTCCGGTTGGATGGGGCGACTGGTAAATTCCGATAAATTAGGTCTGTAGAATATCATTTTCTTTCTTTCCGTCTGTTAGTCATATGTTGTCTCCTTTGCGTGACTTCTAATCCGACCTGGTACACAACACATGCAACTCTATTTCTCTGCAGGATATATATGTGTGTGTGAAATATATGTGTGAAATACTTCTCATCTGTTAGCCATATGCTGTCTCCTTTGCGCGACTTCTAATCCGACCTGGTACACAGCATATGCAACCTTCTTCTTCTCAACCCCTCTGAAGTAGTTAGTAATAGAATTCTGAATCTCTTCTCTCTCTAAATGGTTGTCTGCTCACCCGGTGTAAGGAGTACTCTGGAAGTTCTTGATGGCTGGGGCATATCAGGAAGCGGGAAACACGTTCCAGTACACTTAAAATTGAACTCATACAGATTGTCTGTAGATCTCGCTGCTCGATTTAGGTGGACAACAATATCCCTGGTCGTCGTCAACTGAATGGTCCTTAAGATATAGTATTGAGGAATTTAGGATCAGATATAATATCTAGGAACTTAAGTTCACCTTGTCTTATAACAAATAGTATGTCCTAAATTTGTCACAATTTTTCGTGTTTAAGTGGACCACAATACCGACGATCGACCAGACAAAAATGTGAATATGGAAGGTACCGACAAGTGGATAAAGGCTGTCTAAAAACTTTGATCCCAAATCACTCTTAAAGCTAGATATCATTTTTATTTTTGTTAAATTTGTCATAGTTTCTTCTAATTTAAATATTAGGGGAGAATTAAAAATTAAAAATAATGAAAAAAAACAAAAAAAAAAATTCAAAAATCAAAGAAAAATAAAAAAATCCAAAAATAGTGTTATTTATGTTTTATTTCTTGTTCAAAAAAATCAAAATCCAAAATATTTTTGTTTCTATTTTATTTTGTGTGCTAAGTTTTCTTTTAGTTTTGTTTTGTCTTGAAAAATGATTTCAGGTATAGATAAGACTCATGGAGTTTGTGTTGAAGATTTCTGAGCCAAAGGCTTCATCCGTGAGCATCGAAGAATTCTCATTCGAAGGAGCAAGAAATGAAGATCATTCTTTCAACATTCAATCCTTCAACCCCAGAAGCAAGGTGAAGCGGAAATTGAAGATTATGTGACGGATTGCATTGAAGCCTCCTCAATCAGTCTGCTACTATCATTGTACCTGCTGAAGTGATCCAGAAGATTTGTTCTCTCTGAAGATTCTCAAGCTGAAAGCGCCATCTTTCAAGAATCAGTACGTAAAACCTCCTCACCCAACGTGCGTTCAATGCCAAATTCTGAAGAAAAACCCAACCGCTCAAGATGAAGTCATTCATTGAAGATTCATATGTTCATCGTGATGCTGTGAAAAATTTGATGATTAATGCTGAAGCCAAGCTCCCAATGAAGATTATCAAGAAAGCCAGCTACTTTTTAGGGGGAGCTTGTTGGGTCAATTAAGAAAAGAAAGCTATAAACCAAGGGGGAGATTGTTGGGTCAAAATATGGTTTATAATTTACTTTTCTGGGCAATTATATTTTTATGTAATATTTTATGAATTTATGGCCTAGTTTACGGCCGTAAACACCTTACGGCCGTAAACTCATTTACGGCCCATTTGTTTCCGACCCATATCCAACATGTATAAATAGAGGTGTTAGGGTGAGGAGTAGGGATTGATGAACACGAAGAGAGTTTACGGCCAGAGAGAAACAAGAGCTTTTATGTGTGTGTGAATCTTTTGTATTCGGATCATAATTCATATCAATATATACAAAGATTCATATTATTCTTCTTCTACTTGTCTTCTTATTTAATCTGACATCATCCGTTTGATTTAGATTGCGCACCATCAAATGGATCTGACTGATACACAGGCAGATTAGGGACTTACATGTGGAGACCTATTGGGGTTGACTTTGATCGTTGACTTTAACCATGGTGGACATTTGGTCAATTTAGGGGTTTTGGAGTGTAGACTAAGAGGCTACTTTTTGTTGTTGTTAGGTGTCTCATTGTACTTGTCTACCCGATGTATGAGCTATTAGGTGTTAGCTGTTATTCGCGAGGTGAGTCCTCTCACTATACTTGCATGTGTGGTAGTATTCATTTACCAGATGGGTCTAGCTGTAGATTGCTATTATATGTGAACTGAGTTGATGATAACTCTTGAACTGCTGTAAGTACATGGGACTGCTGGTAGTCCCCCAGGGTTGCTGATAACCCGTAAGGTGTGCTGGTAATCCACATGACGTGCTGTTAGCTTACTAGGACTGCTAATAGTCCCCAGGGTTGTTAAGAACTGATAGTTGTTATATTGTGCACTCTATGTGATATTCGGAACTACTGATATTTCCAATGTTGTTGTTATATGTATTTTTGTATGAGATATTTGGGGAACTCACTAAGCTTTGGACTTACAATTGTAGATTAATTTTTTTGGAGGTGCTCATCGGATTGCAAACGCGTAATTGTATGCACACATCAGTAGCTTTATGATTCGTGATTCAATACTGTCTCCATTATAACTCTGATTTTGGAAAAATGGTTTCTGAACAAATGATTTATCTAGAATGTAAGTTTATTAAAAATGGATGTTATATTACTTTAAAAATGAAAATTGTAGCCTGGGTTTTTGGGAAGTTACAAATTACCATGAATACCGTTGTCTTGATCTTAATACGAGACACATCTTAATGTCAAGTCATGTCACTTTTGACGAATCAATGTTTCCCTATTAAACCAAACGCACAAACACCACCCCTCATCCAGATGATACATCTGTCATCTCATCTGTCATCTTTACCTCACCACCCCTGCTACCCAACCCACCTGAACACAACCTTATTCCCCCGCCCTCTAATCTAAACACCTAACCTGAACCACCTACTTCCCCACCTCACATCCCACCCTTGGATCCCACACCCTATCGCTCCCACCTCTTTGCATGTCATGGCCACCCGATTCCAACATATCATCTTAAAACCCCGATAACTTATGAACCTCCACATCATCTCCACACCATCTATCTTACCTATACAAAAATCAACCGACTTCGCCCTTTATAACCCAAATTGGAAAAAATGCTATGACATGTGAATATCAGGTTGTTATACAAAACCATACGGGGGATCTTGTACCACGTCCTTTCGACAAAAAACATCATCCGATATATGTGGCGATACCGTCACAAATACCAAGTCGTTGGAACACTCGAAAAATATAAAGCCCGACTAGTTGTTAACGAGAAGTCATAAAAAGTTGAAATAGTTTATGACGACACATTTAGCCCCATCGTTAAGCCAAAAACAATTCATACAATACCCGTCCTAGCCCTCTCCTGCTCTTGTCCTATTAATCACCTTGACATGAAAATGCCTTCTTACACGGGGATCTTAATGAAATAGTCTTTATACACCGACCACTCGGGTTCGTTGATCGAAATATACCCCACCATGTTTGTTGCCTACTCAAGTCTCTATAGGGACTTAAACAAGCCCCACAGTCCTCGTACACCCAATTCGCAAACTTCATCATCTCAAAGGGGTTTACGTGTACCATTTGCGACCACTCGTTGTTCATTTATCACAAGGGTAAAACTATTGCTTACTTACTGCTGTATGTGGACGATATCATCTGAACACACTACAAGGAACGATGTCTATACAGACAACATTTCAACCCCTATGCCGATGACATGTCGTCGGGACAACCTATACCGACGATATGTCGTCCGTACAAAGTCGTCGGAATAGTCCCATCGATAAAAGTGAAAATATCGTCAGGATAGATGTCGTCGGTACATAGAAACCAATGCCGACGACTTGTCGTCTACAAAGGATTGTCGGGAGTGATTTTCGATGTAAAAAAAAGTTTTATTATATACCTATTCTAACGAGATGTCATCGGTACAGATGACCGGAAAAAAATACTAACCAGTTCTGTGGTGTCTTTTTGCGGGAATCCTGTAGCTGGCTTCTACTATGGTCCTCTGATGGTAGCTGGTGGTCATCGGAAAAACACCAATTCATTAAAAAATTTGAAATCAAATATGCTACCCGTTTTGTGGGTTGTGGTGGCCGGAAGGAGAAGTTGAGTCGTCAGGTGGTCCTCCGATCACTACTTCATCGGAAAACAACCAAATCAGTGAAAAAAACTGTGAAATAAAAAAATTTAGAAAGCTTACCGAAAGTCGTTGTCGTCGCCGGTGAAGAGGAGTGGCCGATAGATGTACACGGGAATTGTTTCACGGGTGAAGGGGAGTGGAGTGGCTAGAAGGGGAGGGGTTTGAAGCATGAGTCTTCGTTGGGAGGTAAAGGAACAAAGGAAACAATCTCTGCAAATGAAATCGCTGTCTACTGCGTTCTATTAGGCTACAACCCTATACCGATGACATGTCGTCGGTAAAGAGCTGTCACACGGATCGTCATTTTTTTTATCTCGACATGTCGTCGGGAAAGCTCTCCACCAAACAATGTCGTTTGTAATTCTTGCACCAAACGACATGTTGTCGGTATGGAGATGACAAGCGGTCTGAATAGAGTCTCGGGTCAATGCTATTTGGTCAAAGTAAACAGAACACTATACAGATGACATATCGTCGGCACAACAAAATGTTTACCGATGCCAGCTATCATCGGAATAGACGTCGTCAGGACAGATGTTTATTCTTGTAGTGACAACCTTTGATGCCACATTACCCCAACAGATGATCAGCATATTGTCCACTAAATTTGCAATGAATGGTTTGGAGCCATTGTAATATTATCTCAAAATCACTGCCACACGTTCCGCCACAAGTGTATTCTTGTCAGAATCACAGTATGCCAAAGAAACTTTAGAACGCGCCAATATCTTTGCATGTAAACCAATGAACACTTCCATCGATACGAGCTCTAAACTCAGTGCCACTGGAGGACCACTTCTAATCGACGGTATCACATACTGCAACGTTACGGGAGCACTCCAATACCTCACAGTCACTCGCCCATACATTACTTACGTTGTTCAACAAGTTTGCTTGCTCATGCATGTTCCACGAGACCACATTTTCAGTTCCTCAAGAGAATCCTCCGATATATTAAAAGAACTATTCACATTGCTCTTCATCTTCATGAAAATAAATCTCTGAAACTTACTGCATATACCGATGCAAACTTGGGGGTTGCCTTGACTCATGGCCTTCCACATCCAGCTACTTGTGTATTTTTAGGCGAAAACCTCAAATCTTGGTCATCCAAACGAGAACCCACAATCTCAAGATCTAGTGCTGAGGCTAAGTATAAAGGGGTTGCCAATGTCGTTGCCGAAACAACATGAATTAGAAATCTTCAAGGTGAACTTAGTATCAACATTTGTGTTGCAACTCTCATATATTGTGATAATGTTTCTGCAGTTTACCTATATGAGAACCCGGTTAATCATCAGTGTAATAAATATGTTGAAATTGACAGCCATTTCATACTCGACAAAGTTTAAATCGGCATTGTGCGGGTTCTTCATGTTCCTTACGAATATCAATATGCAGACATCTTCAAAAATGCTTTCTACGGGATTTGTTCGAACGCTTTTGTACCAGTTTAAACATCCATAAAGATCCTGATCCAACTACTTGGGGATATTAGATAGCATATTATCTATGTATATATTTGAAATATTATGTATTACTTTCCTTATTTTTTGTTGTACTTGTATAAATGTTTGATCTATTAGTGAAATCAGCAAGGAATTCTATCATCCTTTAAAAAACACGATGAAGCAGCTGGAGGACAAAAAACAAGAATTCGAGACATATTTCATTCACAATTGACATCTAAAGATGGTTAATAGGGGGGGGGGGGGGGGGGGGGGGGGTTCACATGCCACAAAGCGCTGGAAAAGACATGGATGGCAAACACAAATTTATCGACTGAATGAGCAAAATAAATCCAACGACATAAGAAGAAGATCTGAGGAGACATCCGATTGGAGGATGGAGGTGCCTGCCACGCAACTATGGCTTGAAACAGGGTGGTGTGAGAGCCCACTCAATACCAAGAATTGTTTATAAGATGATACCGAAATTAATATGTATACGTGTGGTTTATAATATTATGATTTTTTAGAGGAAGGAAATAATAATCATTCAATTAGTTTGAACCATTGAGAAAGTTTGAAATTACAAGCGTTTCAAATCTATTGTAATGACCTTAATGATAGTCTAACCCCTAACTTCTACTATAATTTTCAAATTGAGCTAGTTAATATATGTGTTTATATGCTTTTAGGTTAGAATTTCTCATATTTTAGTTCCATGTAAGTTGCAAAATTCACTAGGGTTGGACATATTACTTTTAACAATTATTTGAACATGTTTCATGTGGAATTAAATGTATTTTGTAGGACCGGGAGTACCAACAACATTATGTTGGTTAAGGGTGTCGAATCAATATAGATTAACATGTTTTTTTTTTTTTTTTTTTTTTTTTTTTTTTTTTTTTTTAAAAGAAAGAGGATTTATCGTGTCAAACGCGAACAAAATGTTTGAAGGCTCTTTCGGAATATAAATTATGAGAAGCTTCTACTAGTAGTACAATACATCTTCGGCCTAAAAGTGGACCTTTCTCACAAGTGGAATTAGATATCAAAACTAATGCTAAATGAAAGAAATAGCAAGGTACTTTATTTAGCTGTATGTTATAGCATGGTACTTCTAGTTGTTATAACAATATACTTTCAATTTTTTTCTTAGGGCTAGCAACAATAAATAGCAACATACTTTCGTTCACTCCTTTATTATAACTTCTTACTTTCATTTCTTTCTACTTCTACTACAACAATGTAATTTTGAGTTGTTCTTATTAAGTATCGTGAAAAGTCTAACTTATATTTATTTTTAGGGTAATTTTCTAATACATGATTTATCAGGTGGATCGCATCCTACACTTATCAATTGTGTATCCTCATAGTTATGGCTTCATCCCGGTACTCTTTGTGAAGACAATGACCCATTGAATCTCTTGGTTATCATGCAGATATGCCACTTATTACCAAATTGTTATTTTTTTTGTGTTAAATGCTAGATATAGCATCATACTTTCATATATTTGTTTCTTATAACATCTATTTATTACCAAATGGCAACATACTTTTTTTTGGGTAAAATGCAAGATAGAGCCAAAATAATTTCATATACATGGTTATTATAATTTCCTAATTTCATTTCGTGTTACTTATACCATTGTACTTTCAAAAAATTTCCTAGTTATGGCAATGTCATTCGAATACAAAACAATTTTCATTCCTATAACTGGATTGATTTTTCAAACTACAGTTTGCTAATAAGAAAAAACTTGAAAAATACAATTTTGTGGTAGAAAAAATGAAAAGAAGATGCTATAATAAACAAATAAATGAATGTACATTGCTATATTTGTATTTTTTTTTGGTGATATTGATTATGGTGTGTTGAAACAAGAATAATTGGGGGACTTTGAGGCAACTCCAACAACAAATGACGACATTTATAAAATCCATGAGTCGGTACCATATAATCCTGAATTTTATGTTTATAACACTTAGTAATGTATTAGATACCTTTTTAATAAATTAGACGATGTTTATTAATTTTATTGTAATGTTTATTAGTTTTATTGTAGTTTTATTAGTTTTGTGGTTGAATATCAATATTATATTAGGTTTAACGTAATGATTTTTTTTAATATTTTGTACAAACAAGAATGTAATATTTTTAGTTTTTAGTGTTTTGTCTTTTTTTTTTTTTAAAAAAAAAAGTTTAGCGATAGATTATCAACGGTCCGTCACTAAAAGTTCCGGTGGAAATCGGTTGATAAAGAGGTCAAACCTACTTCGGTCGGTGATTCATGTCATCGGCAAATTAGCAACGAATTTGGTTGTCGGTGTTCCTTTGGCAATCCATTTGTAAATATTAGTCATGTGATCAACTCGTGTGCTTAAACAATTATCATATATCCACAAACATCGTTAATACGTTTGAAAGAAACACATCATTTTCATAAAAATTTAGGAAATGTTAGAATAATTAATCATCTTATCAACTTTGATACTCTAGGGTATGTAAGGTATAGAATTTGATAGATTATTTGATATGGGTTAACCCTTGCTACTTGATTTGCTCTTCAACAGTAACCGATACTTGATTGAATTTCTATGATAAGGTTTATTAAAAATCTCTTAACTAGTTACAATAAACACTTTAATGTATATTTAACTGATTTTCCTTAGGTAACCGATTTCAATACTATAAATGCTAGATCCTGCATTTAGATGTATAAATAGGGATACAATCAACACTTTATACTCGGTAAAACAAGAGAGCTTCATTTTCATTGAAATTTGCA
Organism: Lactuca serriola; assembly: GCF_051521515.1. Lineage (NCBI taxonomy): Eukaryota > Viridiplantae > Streptophyta > Magnoliopsida > Asterales > Asteraceae > Lactuca > Lactuca serriola. The sequence continues at coordinate 38,548,525 of NC_136413.1, read as the reverse complement.
ACAATGGCATCCACATTTGAGTCTCTCCTTACTATCATTCTATTTACTCTTCTTGTTAAAGGTATAACTAATGATGATCACACAATGTTTTATTTTTGTCTCTTATTCGTTTCTTTATATGTACTCTACTGATATAACCTCTATCCTCTCCCTCTCTTTCTCTCTCACATAGGCCATGGTCAGTGTCAACTTAAAGACTTAACTGTGTTGACATCACAGACTCCTAGACAAATACAAGGTGTACAAGAATGGCAAGTGTTGTTTGTAAACAATTGCAAATGTACTCTAAAAGGCGTTACTGTGTCATGCAAAGGTTTCCACTCAGTGGAGAATGTTGATCCAAATGTATTTGCACCTATTGGGAATGACAAGTGTATTGTCAATGGTGGTCGGCCTATTGAACCTTTTGCATCTGTCATGTTTCTTTATGCGGATCCTCAACATTTTGTATTTGAGCCTGTTTCCCATGATATGGTTTGTGTTTCCACTTGATTGGTTCAATTGTCGTTTTGACTTTTGATTTATGATTTATTTAGTGATTGATGTAATAACGAGTATTATTGTGATCCCAATATTTGTTTTCATGAAATGAAAATATGTTGCAATTAGAACACATTGAAACGAGTGTGAATCAGACAATCATTCATTTTCATATTGAAATATGAAGTTTTATTCAACTTCATAATTTTCTTACTTGCATGGTCTTGTTCATAAAAAGAACATTTCGCACCTTCTTACAATAAAAGAATTTTGGGTCATGGTTACAAGGACAAATATTGCAATAAAAAAAATATAACTTACTATTTTTCTTTTGTTTTTTTTGAAATACACTCTTGCATATCGATTCATTATAATTGGTATTTAATTCCAATGTGAACTAAATATAATTAAAACTTCCTTTAACAAGTAAGTTTGTTGGTCAAGAAAAAAATCTGTAAATTAAAAATAAATAAATTTTAAAAAGGTTCATAAAATTTTGTTAAAAAAATTAATTTAGTGCCAATTTGTGAATTGAAGTTTTTTGATCTCACATATAACAATATTTAAATTCATAAAAAATGTAAAATTCAAAAATGACACGTTGTACATACATGTATTAATAGTGACGCGGGATGTATTAGTGGCGAGTCGGCGGCTCGAAGCGTATTAGAGATGAGGCATTAGCGACGACCTTTTAGCGGTGACGTGTTGCTGCTAAAGGCATTAGTGGCGACATGTCAGACTTTTAGCTGCGACGCCTGTCGCCGCTAATACTCTCTATTCTTGTAGTGTAAGTAAGTGCTGATTAATATAAATAAATAAAATCGATCTTTGTGGTTTCACAAAAACTGTGGATAAAGTCTAAAAGTTTATGATTTTTACGGAAACTCTAAAAACAAGAATTTTCCATGGATTTGGTTCTAAAAAAGTTAAAATGATTAGTTTGATCTTTTAGTTTCTTTTTAACATTTCTTTTGCATTTTTTTTATTATTCAAACTATTTAAAAAAATTGCTTAAGATCAGGAATTTTCTGATTTGTACGGAAAGTTCGAAATCAGGAATTTTCCATAGATTTGGTGATAAAAAAGTAAAAAGGATTAATTTGACCTTTTAATTTTTTTTTTTTTTTTGCATTTCTTTTGCATTTTATTATTATTAAAACTATAAAAACAAACAAATAAATAAAATTATGGGTAAGCCATCCCATCCTCCCCTATATCTCTTTTATACATACTAAATAAATATTACACGATCTTCATCTTCATCGGATTCTTTAATAGATCGAAATTATAAAATCAAATACAACAACACCCATTTCATAACTATGAAAGTACCACTAAATTCCAAAACACAACCAAAACCTAAATTAACGAAATTGATTGAAACCCTACGAAAACCTATGGACTAAATAAGCAAAAAAATCTGGCGACATGAGAAGTAGAGTAGGGGAGACATCTCATTAAAGGATGTTGGCGGTGTCATCCATGCAAGTTCAGCTTGAGACATGGTGGTATTGGAGTGAGCTTAATATTGGACATTGTTTATAAGACGGTACCAAAATTAATATGTAGAATAATTAATTGTAGTTTATATTATTGTGATTTTTTAGAGGAAGAAAATAATAAGCATTCAATTAGTTTTAACCATTGAGAAAGTTTGAAATTACAGGTACGTATTCAAATCCAATCTAATGACCTTAATGATAGTCGAACCCATAACTTCTGTTATAATTTTCAAGTTATGGTAGTTAATATTTGTGTTTATAGGGTTTGAGGTTAGAATTTTTCATATTTTAGTTCCTTGTAAGTTGAGAAATGCATTAGGGTTTAATAGATTACTTTTAACAATTATCTAAACATGTTTAGGGTGGAATTACAAGTATTTTGTAGGTACATGAGTGCCAACAACATTTAGTGGGCTAACATTGTGGAATCAATATAGATCTAACATATTTTTTTTATAAGACAAAGGATTTTTTATATAAGACCAAAAAAATGTATGAAGACTCTTCTGAAATATAGATTATGAGAAACTTCAACTAGTAGTACGTTACTCTGAAACCTAAAGATGGATCACTCTCTCACAAGTGGAATTAGATGACAAAACTAAGGCTAAATGAAACCAATATTAAGGTAATTTATTTAGTTGTATGTTATAGCATGGTACTTCTAGTTGTTATAACAATGTACTTTTAATTTTTTTCATATGGCTAGAATCAAGAAATAGAAACATACTTTTGTTCACTAGTTTATTATAACATCTTACTTTAATTTCATTCTAGTTTCTACTACAAAAATGTAATTCTGGGTTTTTCTTATTAAGTATCTAGAAAAGTCTAACTTATATATAGTTTTTAGGTAGTTTTCTAATACGTGATTTATCAGGTGGATCGCGACGTATACTCATCAGTTGTGTATTCTCACGGTTATGGCTTCATCTTGGTGCTATTTGTGATGATAGTGACCCACTCGATGTTTTGGTTATCATGTAGTTATTCAACTTATTACCAAATGGTTGTCTATTTTTTGTGTTAAATGCAAGATATAAGATCATACTTTTGTATATTTGTTTCTTATAACAACTACTTATTACTAGAAGGCAACATATATATATATATATATATATATATATATATATATATATATATATATATATATATATATATATATATATGGGTTAAATGCAAGATACAATAACAATATTTTTATATACATGCTTATTACAATGTCCTAATTTCATTTCGGCTTACTAATAACATTATACTTTAAATGATGTTCCCAATTATGCAATGTCATTCAAATACAAAAGCAATTTACATTCCTACAATTGGGTAAATTCTGCAAAGTATAGTTCGTTAATAAGAAAAAGTGTGAAAATACAATGGTACGGTAGAAAAATCGAAAATAAAATCCTATATAAATAAATTAAAGTACATTGCTATATTTGTAGTTTTTTCTATGATTATTGATTAAGGTGTGTTGAAAAAACAAAAAATAAAATGTTGTAATAGAAAAAATAAATGAAAGTACATTGCTATATTTATAGTTTTTTTTTCTATGATCATTGATTATGGTGTATTGAAACAAGAACAATTAGCATTATTTGAGGCAACTCCAACAAAAAATGATGGCCTTTATGAAATCAATAAGTCAATATGGTAATCCCTTTCCTACTTTAATGAAAGACTCTTTTATTAGGCTAAACCATGTCATATTGTTTTCACCGATGGACACCTAGACCCTTTGCCATTTTGTAACTTTTAAAAATGGTTAGGATGTGGACTTTTTCTTTACGCTGGCAAAACCCACACAAAACTCACACAAATTTGATTTTTTCCATCGGTAAACTTCCACCACCGGCACATTACTACCGGTGAAACAAAAGGATGGGGGTGGTATTCACCGTCGGTACATTACGCACATAGTTGTTCTTGCATTCTCAATTTAATATTTATTATCATTTGAACATTCCTATATATATATATATATATATATATATATATATATATATATATATATATATATATATATATAATGTGGAGATTTGATTTTATTTATCGTCAATATATTGCGAGATGGTATGATGCTTTTGTTATTGTGTGCAAGATATTTACATTTTCCAGAAAATATTTACTGTTTGGAGTTAAAAAAAACTTGTCTCCAATTTATTTATATATATATATATATATATATATATATATATATATATATATATAAATGAGAACAACTTTTATTTTGAGAACAAAATTGTCTCCAATGTGGCAATTTTGTGAATAAATAAAAATGAAGATGTAAAGATGATGGATTAAAATACACAGATGTATTGCAGTAAAATACCCACTCAACCCTCACCCACTCTACCTGTGTCGTTTATGTCCTTTCATTTTCATGTAGGACAATCATCGATCACTTGACCTCCGACGAACCACCTGGTTTCTGGTTTCATCCCAACGACAAGGAGCTTATCGTTCACTATTTATGCCATAAGTCCCAATTGACAACATAATTCGTTGGTTTCTCTCAGAGTGCACGATAATCCCTAAATCATCATGAGTTGGCTATCGCTTCGTCTAGATCAAAGTACAAAGATCGATTGAACCTTGTATGTTTATTACTTGATGAAATGGTTTGATTTTGTTCAAATTAAGAATAAAACTATCATGAACTGGTTTGATTTATTCAGATTGCGGAAATTAATGTCAGTGTTATGTGATTCTTGTTGTTATTGTTGCTTCATTACTCTTTCATTTCGGGTGATTAACTTCTATCTTGTTTCAAGTTATCTCATAGATATTGTGACAACTTATAGCTTTTTTATGAACACCGTGTTCGATGAAACGCCTTAATGAAAAAACCTCCACAAATAAATCAAGAATAAGTTGGTGTATTCACTGTTGCAGTCTGTATGTGCTTGTCTATGGCTTTTGCTGAAATAACATCATTGTCAGTGGCTATTGCTAAAATAGCATCATTTTGATGTATATGCTTGTCGATGGCTTTCATCTGACAATGTGTTAGTGGTAGTTCGACTGTGGAATAATGCGAGTTTTTAATTAGCATGATTCCTGTATTTTCGAAAGTGCTGACTGAGATGTTGATGAGGTTACTACTGGTCGGTGGGGATGATGACAGTGTGTCTTTTGGCCCGTTGGAGGTTGGTTAGGAGTCTTCAGATTGTGGTTGGGTGACGGTAGGAATGGCGGGGAGCCGTGAGCCATCATGGAATTCACTTTTGTGGGTGGGTCTATTAGTTGTGTTGTAGACACCCGTGTGTTCGTTTGCTAATCATGTGGAATTGGCGGGTGAAATGGAACTATAGTACTATCATTGATGGTCCAGTAACCAACATGTTGGATCAAGCAGTATTAGGATGTTGACTTGCTGGAAAATTCATGATGGTTTACTCGCAATCTGTTATTGAGATTCTTCTTAGTGGGTTCTTGTTCATTTTATGATGAGGTTTTGTGTGAATTCTCACACTATTTTACCTATGTATTAGGTGGGCACATGGTAGACTAGTTAAATCTTAGTAGTTGATGGCTGTTATGAGTATTTTCAGAGTTGTTAATAGTCCTCTTTACTGTTGATAGTCCTCAGGACTGCTGATAGTCCTATGGTTGCTTATAACCCACTTCTATTATATTGACATAGGAATAGTGGTTTGACGGTTGGGAATACCGGGGGATCGGTGGTGCGGATGGTTATAAGTGACTTGGGAGTTTTGGTAGATTATTATGCACTTTTGTTGTTCTAGGAGCTTGAGAGTCGCACGAGTTTTGATATTCTTTTGATATTGACAATGGTTACGCTCGTGGGTGCTTTTGAATAGTTGCAACTTGTCAATAAGTCGAATTTACAGTTAAGGACCCCAATCATGATATCTAGTTTTGGGTCAGCATAAGTTGAACCACTATTGTTTCATTTGATCATCTTCATGTCTTTATGTGGTGTTCTTGAACCAAAGGGGATGTATGGACCAGTTTAAGTCTTCCTTGTTCTTTCACGCTTTAAGTACGATAAGCGAGGTTGACAGTTTCTGCAGTTAGTAGTGGATCCATGCCTTCTGGTGTTAGTGAGACACCATAAGGATAAGAATGGTTTTCTTTGGGATCAGACCTTTGAGTCTTGGTCAGCATGGTTGAGGTCGAGGGAGGCCTTGTTTGCCGAAGAGAAAGACATGTTTATGGAATTTAAGTTATGAGAAAGGAAGCCATCTCTTCTCGAATATGTTGATTGTGATGTGTTAATCTTCGTTCTCATTCAGTGTGCGTGACTTTGACCATAAGAGAGTCTCCGCTCAGATTTAACATATCCGCCGGTTTTGGAAGTCTTTGAGTTTTAGTCGTAGTTTCTGGCATCCAGTGTGGTGATGGCTCAAGAAAGAAGTGATTGGTGTTGGAAGATCCCTAGAAGGGATTCAGAGGAGGGTTTGTCGTAGAATGTTTGGTAAGGACAGATTTCAAGGACGAAACCTGATTCAAGTAGGGGAGAATTGTAACATCCTATTTCCAAGCATACATTTTTGAAATTTAATTAATTAATTTTTTTTATTATAACCTGGGTCACAACATGACATTACGTGGCACTCGTTGATTGGGAAACGCGCACACGTGGTTTTCCCTTATAACTCTATTTTGAATATTGGTTTATAAATAAGTTGTTTTGACTTGGATGTATCTTTTCGAAAATGGGTTCTTATGTGGGTTTTTCTCTTCATCAACAAAGTACATAAAATTAGTAATTCACTCTGTAACTATAATCATTCATAATAAATGAGCATGAAATGTTATGTATAGATCTATATAGATTGGCATTCTCGCCTGTGGTTACTAGCTACAACCCTTGCCTAATGGGACAAGTCAGGAGATAACATTAGTCTCCATATCTTTTTCACGACGTCGGTGAAGTGTTGGTGATGGATGCTCTTATCATGGTACCTTGCAATGTTGGACAGAGGCTTATATCTAGTCCAATAGCTTAGTTATAGGCTTACGATAGACCCCAGAGTACACTCTAAAAGTCATTTGTATGAAATTGAATAAGAATTCATATTTTGCTAGAAACCTCGTATAGAATTGAAATAGGATATATACGATGTCATTCCTCACATAGAATTGAAATAGGCTTAATACAATGCTATTCCTCCTATAGAATGAAAATAGGATTTATACGTTGTCCTTCCTCATATAGAATTGAAATAGGATTTATATGTAGCAAACACTCATATGAGTTGAAATAGGATTCTATGTACCTTGAATATACATACGATGATTTATGAGTATCGACATATTGTCTAAGTATGACAAATACTTAATAATATACGACACACACTATTATTTTTTAATAACCTAAACTTAATAAGTTACATGACATAAAAAATACACATAAATTATAAAGAGACACAAGCACAAGCGCACTCACATGCACATAATTAATGAAAGTACTTACACTTTTCATTTTTTTATACTTTTTGGGTCATTCAAAAGGCCACGCCATGACGTTTTGACTGTTATGACATGGCAGCAGGTTTGGGCCTAAAACCCTAATTTTGGGATTGGTGCCCTATCTAAGGTCACTACCTCCTAGGGTTGCCTCATTTGGCAGCCTCCACCGTCTGATATTGAACCCCATCCGAAATCTATCCTCTATTTGTGTATTTTGAGTGCTTGAGCTTCATTCTTATGAATGTTGAAGGAAGAAAGAGCCCATAGTGTGCTTGTAAGTGTGGTTTCAACTTAGATGCATCATCTTCATGTAATTTCTGAGTTGTTGGAGGTAAAAAGTCTCGACCTTGCTTATTATTTCTCTATATCTAGTTCTAGATCACTTTATGAGCTTTTGGTTTGAAATCTTCTTGTTCTTGGATTTTTGAAGGTGCTCTAGAACCTTTGAGTGCATTCTTAGCTTCTAGACCATAGGGTTGCCTAGAAAGATGGCTTGCATGACTTATAGAGTGAGGCTATACCTTGGTGTTGTCATTAAGAACTTAGAAATTTAGATCTTGTCTTAATGGGATGACTTAATGGATAATGTTGGAAACTTTATCCATCAAGACCATGAGGGAAACCAAAAATGAGCTGTAGAGTTTTTGGAATTGACGAATAACAGCTTAATCCACTAAGCTACTGGTGCCCAGTGTCCACAGCGTGGCTACCTATTATCCGACTTGGCAACTGGTGCTTTCGTGCTTGTTTTGCTGGGATATTAACACTTCATGACCAATAGATGGCCGCAGTATGGGAATCGAATCATTGGCCGACTATTTTGTGTTTTAGTGCCCATATGTGGCTTATGGGTGGCCACAACGTATAGACCTACTAGGATTGACTTTGATCGTTGACTTTGACCATGTTGGAATTTTGGTCAATTTAAGGGTTTTGGAGTGTAGACTGAGAGGCTACTTTTTGTTGTTGTTAGGTGTCTCATTGTACTTGTCCACCCGATGTATGAGCTATTAGGCGTTAGCTGTTATTCGCGAGGTAAGTCCTCTCACTATACTTACATGTATGGTAGTAAACGTTTACCAGCTGGGTCTTAGCTGTAGATTGATGTCATATGTGAACTGAGTTGATGATAAATCTTGGACTGTTGTAAGTACATGGGACTGCTGGTGGTCCCTAGGGTTGCTGTGTAACATTCTAAATTTTCAAACAAGTTTTTTTCATTTTTAAACCACATAAAACTCAATATCACGTTTCTCAAAAACCACAAATGTATGAGTTGTCAAAACCACAAATAAACAAAATGACTGACAATATCCCAGAATCCTTAAACATAATCTCGAACAGGTGTGTACAATCAAGCCGGTGCCTTCCCGCGATCCTAAGAAGTACCAGAAACACGTATCACACAACACGGTAAGCACAAAGCTTAGTGAGTTCCCCAAAATACCACATACACAAATAATAAGCCTCTCATGGCTATAGCTCGGCATGGACCCTTCGATCATGTGTCTCGGTGAGGACCTTCCGGTCTCATTACTCGGTGTGGACCCTCCGGTCAGGTGTCTCAGTGAAGATCCTCCGGTCTCATAGGTCGGGTTGGAACCTCCAGTCCTGTATCTCAGTGAAGACCCTCCGGTCTCACAGCTTGGTTTGGACCCCCCCCCCCCCCCCCATTCCTAACTCAGTAAGGCACAAAATAATATAACATATATCACAAAGACAAAATTCATAATATCACATAACTCAGTATAAGCACATAAGACTCTCCGGTCGATAATTCAAATAAGCCTCTCCGGTCACATAGTATTACCGCTCAGGTAAGTATAGTGAGAAGACTCACCTCACAAGTAAGCAAGTAGATCTAGTACCCCACGAATAGTCTAAGTTAGGCTAACCCCTTTCCTCACTGTCGGAAAGGGTGAAAGACTATTTTACCCCTCCATGGTCTCCTTAACTCATGTCTTGACCAAACCCTAAAAGTCAACAGAACTCAACGCCTGAGTCAACAGTCCATGTTGACCAAACTCGTCGAGTGCATCTATGTTACTGGTCGAGTTCCTTCGTTTTGCTGAAGTATCGGGAAAATCCAACTCAACCCGTCGAGTTGTCTCACCAACTCGCTGAGTTGTAATGTGTCCAGACTATCGGGGAAAACCCTAGCTAACTCGTCGAGTTGGCTCATCCACTCGTGGAGTCCCTTCAGTCCATTCTATCATTCATATATTTTAAGCAAAACTAAGGCCTCATACTATAAATCTAGCCTTCTAAGGCTAAAATAAAATGTAAAGCTGCAAGCTTTACATCCATGCATGGCCTCTAGGGCTCAAAATGCCAACACAAGATCTAAAGAGGGTTTAATGCATGGAATCTGGCCAATAGCTTGATAAAGCTTGACTCTTTAGGTCTAAGGGACATCACATTGTCCAGATCTGAAGTCTCAACTCCATGGCAAGCTCAAACAACTCAAAGGGTAAAAAAGGAAGATGGAAATGGAGACAAACTCCCTAAAGAAGAGATCTAACCAAACAATGATCAAGGTGATAGCTTTTTACCTCTAAATAGCGGCTAGCACTGGAAAAACACTGGATCCAAGGGTTTCTTCTCGTTCCAAGCCTTATGCACGTCTATTTCCTTCCAATAATGCACAAAATCACATACTTTTAGACTCTCTCTTTCTCTCTCTTACACACAAACGATACCAACTCTTTTAGGGTTTCTCTCAGGGTAGTAAAGTGATAAGGGAGGCAGAAATGAAGTCTTAAGGTCCTTTAAATAGGACACAAACCCTAAAATTAGGGTTTTCACACTCAACTCCTAATCTTCGAGTTGGGGTCCTCCAACTCGTCGAGTAGACTCTAAAAATCACGCGACCATTAAATCCTCTACTCGACGAGTTGGGGCATCCAATCGTCGAGTTGCTCTGACAACATGAATGCAAATTAATTAAATATTATATCAGGGAGTCAGGATGTTACTGTTGGATAAGGTGTCTAAGTCCATAACTTATTTGGTACATACTTGACCCGACCCGGCATGGTCCATTTGGGTTGCATTTCATCCAAACTATTTATGGATAATTTTATGAGAGTTATACACATATGATCATTAATATATTATAAGTTATAATATATTAATATGAAGTCATGTTATTTAATTAGTCTTAGTCTTAAATTAATTATGAATTAATTTAGAGATTAAAAGGAAGACTAATTAGATTATGGGCTATTGGTTTTATATAGTGTGGGCTAACACTCATTTGTTAATGGGCTAGGCTTGTATGGAAGTCCATGGATGATCCATGGAGCTTTTAACCCATGGATCCTTGGAAAAGGAAAGGTCATGGGTTATTAGGGTTTCACCCTAATCATGTACACTATATAAGCATGCTTATGTTGCATGAAATAGCCACTAGTGGCACTAGTTGTGTGAGACTTGGTGTGTGGCCGATTTTATAGTGTGTATACACTCTCTCAAAGTTTTCCAAGAGTTTGTGGTGATTTGTGATTCCATTTGAGGCATTCACACTATTGGTGCTTGGCCCTCAAACTCCTTAAGAATCAAACTCATCAAAAAGTTATGTAATCTCATCTAATTCTTTTATGTTTAAAAGTACCCCATACCATGTTAGATAGGTTATGAACCTTGGAAAAATTATTATTTTGCATGTATTTAGACAAACATAGATCCAAGGTTTATTAGGGTTGCATGCACACTTAGGAAGTGTTAGATTGCTCAAAACCCAACAGTGGTATCAGAGCCTAGGCTTGCTTGTTTGAATACTTGATGCAAATTGCTGAAAATCGAAGATTTTATGCTGTCTGCACAGCTGACTCGCCGAGTCCATGAAGGGACTCGACGAGTCCATGAAGGGACTCGACGAGTCCAAGGCAAAACTCATCCAACTCGGCGAGTTGGCTCATGCACTCGACGAGTTGGACCCCCAGACAGCATATCTTCGAGTTTTGGTGCTGGAATTGGTCTAGAATCATTACCTTAAACTGTTTTGGACTCATAAAACCTGTTTTTGATGTGGTAATGATGATGGTGGACCAATTTCAAAGTTATAATCAAAATTTCAATTTTATATGTGTTCATATGATTCTTGAAATTGTTGATGTGGATGTTCATGTTCATATGAGTTTTGTTAGATCATAGGAATTATTTGCAAATTGTTTGTTAGTTAATTCTTGATCTTAATGTGTTTTAATGGAATTCTTAATTTGTCCTCAAGTTATGGAATTCCAAGAGGTTTTCTTTTAAATGTTTTTTAAGAAGTTGTAGGTTACATTTTCTTGAAGAGTTTTTCCCATAAATGTTTTATGGACTTCATAACTTGTCCTCAAGTTATGGATTTCCAAGAGACTCTTCATTAAAAGGATTAAACACTTAATTAAAACTCATAAGTTATGAATATCCAAAAGTTTATGAATTGTTCAAAACTTTCCCTCAAGTTTTGGAATTTGTAAAGTCTCACACAAACTTTAATTCCACACCCTAGAAGTTTTAAAAGTTAAAATTCTACCCTTATACTATTATAAGATTAATGGTTAATTATTTTATATATGTATAAGAACAAGTCGTTTTACCGTTAGTAGGCCTCATTCACGAAGCCGGTCTATAAGGTGGGTATAAGGTTGTTGCCTATAAAATGGAAACTTAATGGGTGTCCACTCTCACCCACCGCTTGCTTGACTGGTGGAGGGTCGTTAGCCGAACGGGTAGGACAATGACTTTAAATTCTCATTAAAAGTATAATGATTATTATAAAGTAACTAAATATTTTTTTATTTAATTCCCAATCTTAGTTACTTTAGGAAAAATGTGAATTTGGTGCTAACCCATGGAATTCACACTTTGTACCTTACCAAGTCGTTGGTGGAGCGTGTGTGGTTAACCAGCACACTAACTTAGACTAGTAAGGATCACGAAGGGTGACTTAATGTTTGTCATAGATCAATGGAGCGTGTGTGGTTAACCGGCACATTGATTAGGTGATAATATTAAGGGTACCAAGTGAATTGGTATGGTTATTCACACCTTGTTTTGTGATCCTCGGCATCCCAGTCATAAAATTTGAGAGGGCACACTCGAGATTGAAGCATGCCATTGAAAAGTTCAATGAATCTCAAAAGATCTAGGAATTTCAAATCCAATTAAAACCTAATAAATTATTTCATTTTTCATGGTGGAAATTGGTGAATCGTCATTCGCCTACCTTCAAATATTTTATAGCTTGGATTATGGCATCCCTCTTCCAAATTATAAAATATTGTGTTGGTTCCTAGCCTTAATATTTCATATTGGGTGTTATATTAAGGACTTTGAATCAACTAACTTGATTTTCTCCCATTGTAGATGTCTGGTTCAGCAAACTATGATCTTCCCAAATCTCTTGAAGATGGTGTCCCTCAACATCATGCTTCACTTCCTCTACCCCATCCAATTATTCTCCCTCGCCCACAAGTTCTTGAAAAGTTTAAAGTCAATCAATCCCTATTGGCAAGCAAGATCTATATGTGCTCACATCTTGGAGATAAAGTCACATATCGACAAGCCGGGAGAGTTGGGTGTCAAAGTCTCGTGAAAGTTGGATGTTAAATCACTTTCTTAGTAACATAGTGAGTCTCTTTGGGACTACTATGAGACAGACTATGACATGATCCTTAATGATGTTATCTATTTGCTTGGTGTTGTGGAATCAACAATGATTTGGAACACCAGTAAAGCAAATTTGATTAATAGAACAACTTCCCAAGTCTTAAATGGACATTGACAATGGTAGCATTGGATATCTAGAAAAGCATTTCTCTTCCCAATGGAAAGGGATCGGCCATAGTCAACTCGGTTGACCAAATGGTAAAGAGAAAGGCTAAGTCTGAGATAGTCTCATGTGCCAAAGGGTCCATGTGTTTTGTTGCCAAAGGAAGGGGCATTGGTTACGAAGCTGCCCTATTCACCTGAAAGGTCATAAGGTTGATCAAGTCAAGAGGTTTGACTCTACTTTGGGTAAAGTCCACTAACTAACTCTATTAAGTTTCTATTTGGAGATTCTTATTACATAATGTGAATGGGTCACATGCTAATGTTTTTAAGAATCAAAGAAAAGATAGGAAGCTTAAAGTAAGTATATGTTGATTCTGATTGCGAAGGTGGGTTTCGATCGCATGGTTCGGTAATCAGAATTTTGAGCTGTTGCTTAAGAGTTATAATATATTGCTTATGAATAGATAACAACAAGGTTTTCATGTGGATTGTAAGGATAAGTTTTTCCGCAAAGTTTTAAAATAAAGGAAAAAAAGGGTTTTAATTTTATTTATTTTAAAAATATCCTTACAATGGCATCTATGGAAAATTGTTGCTTATATGTTTCCAGTAATAGCAATATTGAAAGTGGATTTGATTCTTTCATTTGTGGTAGTGTCTGAATTTACCAAATGAAGAAAGTTTTTCATCACCCAAGTTTCAATTGGACAGAAACTTGGAATCATACAAGTTGTATTGTATGATGAATGAGAATTTTCATCTTTGAAAATTAAGACTAATTCTTTGATCACATGTATATGTGAGTCAATTGAAGGACTAAGGAATTAGGTACACTGGGTGTGCACTGGTCAAGGTCCACCACAAAGATTGATTTGTCATGATTTACTAAAGATTAGTAAATATGATTATACTTATGAAGTTAAGTATAATTTTGTAACATTGGAAAGGTTACAATGTATGACAAAACAAATGAGAAGAATCAAATTAGGTAGAAAGATAAAAGTTTCTCAAATCTGAAAGGATGGGAGAGTACTTTAGTATCATATTTCATGATCATCTAAATGATTATTGTAACGCCTGTGTTTCCGGGCTTGCCACTTTTAGCAATGTAATGGTCTAGGTTAACCTTTGTAACCCGTTTTGAAATAATAAGATTGTATTATTTGAGTATTATGTGTTTTGTGCTTAATTGCTTAATTATGTGGTTTGATTAATTAAGAATAAAAATAAGCATCAAAATTTAAGTGTAAAATAAACTTAATATCTTTGATCTATGTTGTAGTAGTGGAAACGAGGTTTCTGAATATATATAGAATGCCCAAATCTGACTTCGTATGAGGAAGTTATGATTTATCGAAGTTCCGGCTTAGCGGTATGCAGCCTGAAATACTCGATTTGAGATCGAGCGGTTTTAGCCGAAGCAATCTAAATGAGAATCGAAGATCTCATTGTTGGTATCGAAGCGATAAAAAGTTAGGCGAGAACGGACGTCAAACGAAGAGGTTATGAATTTATAACGAAAGTTTCTGTCCTGGCCTATTAAAAATAATTAATAAAAATAAAGTCAAAATTAGCCGACGGAGTCTAAACGAAAGTTGTAGAGCGTGGTCTCACCTTTCTGTGGATATAAACAACGTCGAAAACGGAGTTCGTTTGAAGAAGTTATGAATTTCCGAAGTTTATTAATCATTTTGTATTTAAATTTAATTATAAATTCGGAGGTATTATCCGTAGACGAGTCACCGGTGTGATCCGGAGTACGCCCTGCGTACGAGGGTACGCTACCACGTACTCAGAATAGTGTCGACACTTCGGATGACGCATGCGCTTACGACTTCGGAGCAGTACGCCCCGCGTACTCCGAGGCTCCAGCCTCTATAAAAGGGATCCGAAGGCAGCCGAGAGTTTTGTTCATTTCTTCTCTTCTCTCTCCCGTTTTGCATCGTTTTGCGTGCCAGAAATACCCCGAAGCCCCGGTATCATACTCTAGTCCCGAAGCAAGATCCGAGATCCCGAAGATCCCGAGAAGTGCGGTTCCCGAGCCGAAGCTCTGCCCGCGAGAAGTTCGATTTTTGTGAAGATCTTCCAGATCTGCTGTGGATTACTACTTCTGCAAGTCGTAGTGCTGTCCGGTCATCTTCTAATCAAGTGAGTGTATACTAACTTTCATAAACACGATAATAATACAAGTTTGGTCCAAGTGTATTAAGTGTATTGTTGTTTATAAGTGTGAGTGTGTAGATATTTTCTTCCAAATACAATAATATGAAGTATTTTAAATAAAATACGTGCTATGTGTATATATTTGGTTGTGTTATGTGTGAATGTGTATTCACTCTCTTCTATCTTATAGATCTGATTATTTCTTTATGAGATATGTGTTATGTGTGTGTGTGCCTCATCTGTTATGTGATATATGTGTTGATTAAAGCATGCTATACAGGTTTTTAAACTATGTATACAAATGTATATTTTTATCTACTAATATGTTGGGTAGAACATGGGTAGATAGTTGGTGTGTATTAAACAGATGAGAGGCCTCGTTGTTGTTTGATTTAGTCATCTAGCGGAGTTTAGATGACGACCACATACTTTTCTAGATAGTCTCGTGGAAACATTAGCAGGTTCGCCACCTGTAGGTGTTAATGAACTTGGGTGTTCATTCGCTGCACTCCATCCCCTTCATGGTTGCCTTATTTGACTTATATTGCTGAGGTACCCCCGAAGCATGTGTTGTCGCCCCGATGAAATATTCTTAGACTAGGTCCCTCATGATTAGTTGTATTAGGGACATTAAAGTGAGAATAACGGAAATGGGTAATTGGGTTATTGTTGGTTGGTGAAAATTAAATATGATATTTATTGTGGGTTGAAAACCCTATATGCTCACCAGGCTCCCAAGCCTGACCCACTCAGTTTTAAATTGTATTATAGGAAGTGGCGGAAGGGCATGAGATGGATGAACCATCAAGTTGTTTTGTTTACAAGTCTGCATATGTTTATATTTGTTATATGACTTGTAATGTATCCGTTTATGCTTATTGGTCTGTATCGAAACATGACACCCCGAGTTTTGATTATAATGAAAATACATTTCTTTTATGAAATGCTTTGGTAAACATTGTTTTATCATGCTTTGTTTTTGGGAACAAATTCCGCAACTCTTTCAAATCAAAAGGATTTACTCTGAAAATATTTAAAAGCATAAATGAAAATCGGTCTTTTCTGGCCGAGATTTTGGGGATGTCACAATTATGAAACCATATCACAAATTCATACTCTAAGGATGTCTTAGTGCATTGTTATGGCTAAGAAGAGAGGTCATGATATGTTGGATTGGTTAAAATCAAGAAGATGAGTCATACTTCGTTCAAAAATAATTCTTAGAGTCGTACTCCAAGATTGTAACCTTGAGTGACATAAAGTAAGGTTTAAAACACTTATCAAATGTAAGAGTAAAATGTTTTCTACTCTTGTACATTTGAGATTGGTAAGTTGTGATGTCTTGGATGAGACAAAGACCAACTAAGACCAATTGTGTGAAGTGTTAGTCTTGATAAGAATCCGCACTATCCCTTGAATATTTGTTTTGTCAAGGAATGGTTCTTGACTGGGGAAACTTATATGTCAAGGGGATAGTGGGAGCCTTAAATATCCTGAAAGAGTTTCAAGATTTAATCAAGAGTAAAACCTATAATTTATCACTAGCACACGACTTAAGGTTTGCAACCTATCGTGTTGACATAATTCTTATTTCTGTACCTACTTCAAATAAGTTGAATTTGCATGTAAGTTATCAGAGTTCAACTTGGAAGCATTGGTGGGCCTTGTGCTACCAGGGTGACAAGAAACTAAGATTGAACAAGTTTAATCCATGTAAGGCTGAATTTGTCACTAACCTTATCTTGTGATTATGGTTTTGACAAATTCACATGGATAGGAACTCATACACTATAAAATCTAAGTGTCATAAGGTTTTTCTCCGATTCATGAAAATGATGGTGAGGAAACGCTTTCATTAAGTAGATTTTAAGTAGATAGCAGTTGTGTTATTTTCATTTTCAAAAGTCGTTAGTGGAGCGCGTGTGGTTAACCGGCACACTAACATGGACTTGTGAGAAATGGAAAAGGTCTAAGGAATTGAGACTATGATTACGGCATCCCTTTTCATTGTTCTGAAAATTGTTTAGACACACATGTGAGCTATCTAAGAAAGGGTGTATGAATCTAAATTTCAGAAATCCAGTAGATTTCTGGAAATATGTCAGAGCTAGTAGGAGCATAAGTGTTATGCTGATAATCATCATGTTAGTGGGAGCATGATTATTACGTTTAGTGTTGCAAGTTAGAAATGTTAATTATAGAAAACAAAGTTTCAATTCGTGAAGTTGCAGGGGTTGAAAAAGGTGTTTTGCTATAATTAAGGGAGAGAAAATTATACTTCATTTCAATTCTAAAGCTTAGATTGAGATTTTAATCATCTTTAGTCAAGGATATATGTATGAATTCTATGTCTGAATGGTTCGACTTAAGGAAACTCTATATATATATTGCGTTCCCAAAATTCAATTATGACTACGGCATCCCTCTTCATAGTTAAATTTTGAAAACATGGCAAATAAAAATATTGTAGCAAAAGACTTGTCTAGTATCATGTCTTTATGTGAGACATCATGAATCGTGTCCCATATGCTTCGGATATAGGATCGATTGCATGTGCTATAATATTCATTCTTTCTAAATTTTCCAAATGCTTAAGGCATTGAGAAGGGAAAAGTCTAGAACTGGATATGACTAAAGTGATTAAGCAATTGTCGAGGACAATCTGAGGTTCACCAAAGATTGGTCGCTCAGGGAAAGTTGGAAGTATGATGTAAGTTGTCGGAAAGGACCATATTGACATATTCTGAAAAAAAGTAACTCTTGTTCGGAAGTGATAGTCAAAATGGGACTATGGAAATGTCTCCATAGGTGGAAGTTATTCAATCTATGTAAGATTAGAAAACCTTAATGCAAGAAGGATGTTCAAAGCAATGTACTTTGAATATGAGACTTCCGTTCCATAGAGGTTGACCTTCTTTGGAATACTCTGTAATGACTGGTGACAAGGTTTTGGTGACTTTGTGAATAATCATTACAAGAGGAACATTGCATAAAAGTTTAAAATCTAACAGATTTTTTGGTAAATGATAGGAATCGGGGATTCTCACATTTACAATAAGGATTTGGGAT
The DNA here is from genome assembly GCF_051521515.1 of Lactuca serriola. Lineage (NCBI taxonomy): Eukaryota > Viridiplantae > Streptophyta > Magnoliopsida > Asterales > Asteraceae > Lactuca > Lactuca serriola. Next base: position 38,530,106 of record NC_136413.1, on the reverse strand, counting down.
TGTGAAATGAGTATCATGGGAATCATGTTCGATTGATTTACATCACAATGTAAGGATCATAGACAAACATAGTGTGCATACTTGGAGTATGGCATAACTATTGTTTAGAAAAACAAAGTGTACATGCTAAGAGCATGGGACGACTGTTGTTTTTATTCAAGTCTTAAGTTGATTGTTTGAAACATTATACAATGAATAATGTGTAATCAATATGGTGATAAATAAAAGGTGGTTCTATTTATATTCAAAAGGGTTCTGAGACCATATTGGATTCGATTATTATTGTGTTTCACTTTGCATGTTTTGACTTCCAAAATAGCTAGGTTATTCTTTCCGAATGACTAAGTTATTTAAACACTCCACAGTCGTTCATATGTTGGAAGTAGGTATGAATCAAGACTGTCATGAATCGAGTTTGTAGATGGCTAAATGGGTTTAGTCATAGCAATGGTTGCTACAACATTCATGAGTGCTCATAAGTTATGAGTATTGGAATAAACCCACGCTCACTTGTATCACTTCATGGAATTTATCTCGAGTGATCGTGAGACAGTAATATCATATAAATCTTCAAACCTAGAGATATGAGTTGTTACCTATGAGTTGGTTGTGCATTGATTGCACGTAAACGCATCAGTAACTTGATGTTATAAAACGTGCCTTTGTGTACAATTCATCAAGTAGTAGAACAAGCATATGAGTCGAAGTTTATCTGTTCCTTCTAGAAATAGAAGCGATATCTGGGCCCCTCGATGATTTTGTTGTGACCTATGTACCGGCCGGTCAGAACTAAATTGATGTGTTCGATTAAGTTCTTTGTCAAACAAATGGAAAATCGGGAAACAAATTGCTGGACAATAAGTACGACGTTGTTCCATGTATTTGTCCGACTGATATCATGAGAACAGAGGATTATATGATCACTTATCTAAAATGGCGCTTCATAGTTCAACAGAGTTTTCGAGAGCTACGATTGTTGGTTGGTTCCTGAAGTAACATATGCAAATATAGTTATTAGACTTATCCAAGTGGGAGTCTGTTGGATAAGGTGTCTAAGTCCATAACTTATTTGGTACATACTTGACCCGACCCGGCATGGTCCATTTGGGTTGCATTTCATCCAAACTATTTATGGATAATTTTATGAGAGTTATACACATATGATCATTAATATATTATAAGTTATAATATATTAATATGAAGTCATGTTATTTAATTAGTCTTAGTCTTAAATTAATTATGAATTAATTTAGAGATTAAAAGGAAGACTAATTAGATTGTGCGCTATTGGTTTTATATAGTGTGGGCTAACACTCATTTGTTAATGGGCTAGGCTTGTATGGAAGTCCATGGATGATCCATGGAGCTTTTAACCCATGGATCCTTGGAAAAGGAAAGGTCATGGGTTATTAGGGTTTCACCCTAATCATGTACACTATATAAGCATGCTTATGTTGCATGAAATAGCCACTAGTGGCACTAGTTGTGTGAGACTTGGTGTGTGGCCAATTTTATAGTGTGTATACACTCTCTCAAAGTTTTCCAAGAGTTTGTGGTGATTTGTGATTCCATTTGAGGCATTCACACTATTGGTGCTTGGCCCTCAAACTCCTTAAGAATCAAACTCATCAAAAAGGTATGTAATCTCATCTAATTCTTTTATGTTTAAAAGTACCCCATACCATGTTCGATAGGTTATGAACCTTGGAAAAATTATTATTTTGCATGTATTTAGACAAACATCGATCCAAGGTTTATTAGGGTTGCATGCACACTTAGGAAGTGTTAGATTGCTCAAAACCCAACAGTTATAATTCTCCCCTACTAGAATCAGACTTCGACCTTGAAGTCATCCTCCGGAAACAACTCTGGATACTGCTCCTGTATCTCAGACTCCGGCTCCCAAGTCCACTCGGAAACCTTTTGATGTTGCCACTAAACCTGAACCAAGGGAACCTCTTTATTCCTCATGACCTTCACCTTCCTATCCAATATCACTATCAACTTCTCAATGTAGTTTAGGTGATCATCAACCTGAATGTCCTCTAAAGGGACTATTGTCGTCTCATCGACTACACACTTCCTCAGCTGGGATACGTAGAAGGTGTTATGAATCTGGATCAACTCTGTAGGAAGCTCCAACCGATAAGCTACCTTACCCACTTGAGCGATCACCCGGAAAGGACCAATGTATCTAGGGCCCAGCTTACCCCGCTTCCTAAATCGGATCGCCCCTTTCCATGTAGATACTTTCAGGAGGACAAAATCTCCGACCTGAAACCCTAGCTCTAAACGTCGCCGGTCGAAATAACTCTTTTAGCGACTATAGGATGTCAGTAGCATTTGTCTGACCTATTGGATCTGCTCTGTCATCTTGAGCACTATCTCAGTGCCCCTATCACTCTCTGCCCTACCTCTCCCCAACAGATGGGAGTTCAGCACCTCCTACCATATAAAAACTCAAAGGGAGGCATACGGATACTGGAGTGATGGATGTTGTTGTATGAAAACTCAGAAAATGGCATGAAAGTGTCCCAACTTCCACCGAAGTCCATAACACATGCACGTAGAATGTCCTCGAGCGTCTGAATCGTCCGCTCGCTCTGCCCGTCTATCTGTGGGTGATATGCGGTATTGGAATGCAACCGGGTACCTAACTCCTCATGAAATTTCTTCTAGAACCTGGAAGTAAAATGCACATCCTGATCTGACACTATTGATGTTGGAACTCCATGCCGTGCCACTACCTCTCGAATGTAGATCTCGACCAATTTCTTTATAGAAAAGCTCTCACTTATAACCAAAAAGTGAGCACTATTCGTCAACCGATCTACAATCACCCATATCGCATCGACACCTTGCGCGGTCCTTGGTAATTTGGTAATAAATCTATGGAAATCTGTTCCCACTTCCACAGGGGAATCTCTAGAGACTACCACGGGCCATGAGAACGCTGGTGCTCCACCTTGACTTGACGACAGGTCAAGCATCTCTTGACTACCCATGCCATATCTCTCTTCATACATATCTCTCTTCATACAGGGCCACAGATAATCCCTCTTCAAGTCCAAATACATCTTGGTGGCCCCCAGATGGATTGATAATCTCAACCTATGGGCCTGCTCCATCAAAATACGTCGAGCTCTACCCATATATGGTACCCATATCTGTCCACCGACGGTCATAAGTGAAGGATTTTGAGCATTCTAACAATCCTAAGGTGTACATGTAACCCTAGAAACCTTGCATCTATGCTTCTTGGGTCAAAAATATGGTTTATACTTTATTTTTCTAGGCAAATGTATTTTTCTGTACTATTTTTGGAGTTTACGGTTGAGTTTACGGCCATAAACACCTTACGGCCGTAAACCCATTTACGGCCCATGTTCTCCGGCCCATATTCTCCATGTATATATAGGTGTTAGGGTGAGGAGTAGAGATTGATAAACCCTAGAGAGTTTACGGCCAGAGAGACAGAAGAACTATTGTGTGTTAGTGTGTGTGTGAATCTCTTGTATCCGGATCATCATTCTATTCATTAATACATTGAGATTCATCATCTTCTTCTTCTCCTTCTCTTCTATTTGATCTGACATCATCCGTTTGATTGGGATTCCGCACCATCAAACGGATCTGATTGATACATAGTCATTTTAGGGACTTACAATTGGTATCAGAGCTTGGTTGTATCCATCAATTTTGTCAGATTTTGAGCTTATTTGACCTTATTTTAGAAATATTTTTGCGTTTTTGGATAGATCTCTGAAAAATAAGGAGGGTTTGTTCTTCGCGCTTTTCATAAAAACGGGTTTTTGATCGAGTTTTGGAGCAGATAAGGGCAAAAAATGGTGTTTTTAGTCGTAGCCAGCGAGGGGGTGGCGGCAGCTAGGGTTTCCAAGGAGCTTACCGCCGGAATCGGAGTATACGACCGGAGCTTGCGGTCTTCGGTTTGCGGCCTGCGCGCACGTGTACGGCTCAGCAACCTCGCACCTCGACTTCGTAGCAGCATCCTCGCACGTGAAGACCTCGTCCTCGCCTCGCATCTAAGCATCAGCCTTCGTCCTCGCACATTACAAAAAATTAGAGGCGTAATTGGGGGTGGCATGGTTCGAACCCGTGCCTCTTGCTTCTTCTTTCCCCTTTGCGCTTTACCAGTTGATCAACCAAGCATCTTGTTCCATTTCGTCCGATTTTAATTGAAAAACGCTCATATTCAAACTCAGTTTCGCAAAATTGTCATTTTTAGCCCAAAATTCAAAATCTTTTATTTTAAAATTCCTTTTTCAACCGAAAAATTTTAGTTTTTATTTTTGATTTTATTTTTAAACTTTTGACTTTTATTTTTGACTCTTTACTTAAATTTTTGACTTTGACTTTTAAAATTTGACCTTTGACCTTAAGCTTTGACTTTTTTGTTTAACTTTTAAAATTTCAAATTTACCTTTTCGGTTTGACTTTTAAGTTTGACTTTTGAGTTTAACTTTTTAAATTTGACTTTTAAGGTTGACTTTTGAGGTTTATAATCAACGGGTTTGACTTTTAAGTTTGATTTTGGTTTTTAGTTGTGCTTTTTAATCGATTTTAAGGTCTACTAGGGAGTTGAAAACATGAAAGAGAGTCGTCAGGATATGTTAAGACAAAATTTCAACATTTTTGATTATATCCCTGGAGAAACCCTCGAAACTCAGTTGCAGCGATTTACCACACTCACTACTGAGATGAATATAGCTGGGATCTTCTTGTCCAAATCTGAGATAAACAAGAAGCTATTGAATTCACTTCCGAAATCGTGGGATATGAACGTGGCTATCATCAAGAAGACAAAAGATCTCCATCATCTTAGTCTTGCTGATGTAATTGTGGAACTTGATGCTTTGAAGTGTAGAAAAACAATGAGTTTTGAAAACATTCCGGTCACTGAAGTTACATGTACTCCAGCTTGTGAAACTACGATTAAATTTCTTCGGGAACAAATTGATTTATTAAAAAGAGAAGTTGAGGACCTGAGATATGAAGGATATAAACTCAGGAAAGGACAGAAACCCCTGAAGGCTGAATTAGAAGCAAAAACCAAGGACTTTAGGAAACTTCAGGAAGAGTATAGCAACAAGTGTGAAAATTATGACTATATTAAGAGACAACTTGCTGCTGTAACTGAAGAACTTGACTCTTTGAAAATTAAGTGTGGAAAAACAGATGTTAGTTTTAAAAATTATACTGCTTCAAGTCAGACAGTCGAGTCCTTGTTTGAAACCCAATTAAAATTCAAAGATAATTAAAACAAGGGTCTAGGGTATGATATTGTTCCTCCACCTTTCAATCATAACTACACATCCAACCCTATGACACATGAAGAAATTGATAGGGAGTCACATCTTAAATATGGAAAACCAGCTGGATTTGTGTCAGGAGGTATTTAGGTTGAAAATACTGATGTTTCTGTTACATGTGCAGGTAAAGTAGCAGAAGATGCGAACAAGGAGAACACTACTGAACAAACCAATGACTCCTTGAACTAAGAATCTGTTGCTTCGAATTCTGTTACTCCTAACAAACATGTCGTTGAGAAATACAGGCCACCAATTCCAGTGAAGCAGAGTGCTTGTTGCAAGTGTGCATGTGGGAACAATAAGAGACAAGGCATGGATACGCCACCAGGGGCATGAAGAAACAACTTCACAGTGAAGAAAAAGACATGTTTTCACTGTGGAACACCTGGTCACATTGCCAAAAATTGTCCTAATCGCGCATATGTTCCGTACTATGCACAAGGTTGGCAGAACGCGCCAAGAGGGAGATTTTTCAAAAGATACCCCTCGAGATCACGATCAGACAATGCCAACTGGAATGCCATGAAGGCCAAGAATTCAACTCCCAAGGCCAAGCATCCAAATCTCAAGGGCAAGAAGGAAATGTCAGCCAACAAGCCCAGTTCAAGAGATGCTCATGTGAAGCCAAGACCGGTTAGGTCAAAGTCATCTCGGCAGTCGACTTCCATTTCAAAAGCAAGTACTGAGGCACCCATTGAATCGAACAAGAAATGGGTTAAACCCGAATATAGATGGGTACCAAAGGTGAAAACTACCAAATAGTCTAATGACTCTAATATTTCATCGTCTTCTGTTTGTGACAAGCAGGATATGTCATGGGAGAGGGTACCGTTCAAGGATGACAATGGTCGACCTAGTTTCGAAATGGACTGGGTTCCAAAGACCAACTATTCCCGCTCTGTATCGGAGCAGCTATGGAGGCATATCATCAGACTTCGGTTTGTTGGTAGCGGCTGTTCCAGGCACATGATAGGGGACATCTCTCAACTGTACAACATTCAGACCTTTGTTGAGAGTATGTGTCCTTTTGCGGGAAGGGAAGAAAGGAAGGGATCACTCATGGGGTTTGTGCTTAATGATATGAAGAATTTTCGGATCTGTTTTGAGATTATGCTTGTTGTTCTCAGACCTTTTGAATGTAGATTCAATCGGTGAATTACGGTTTGTGTTTTCTTCTCTATACTCCTGAATTTTTCTTAAGCTGATTCGCTTTAAAGACTCATTTTTGTTTTAGGATAGTTTAAATTTTCGCATTTACTTTCGCTTCTCTCCTATGCACAAATTTAGGGGGAGAAATAAAAACAAAACAAAAATTAGAAAATTTTAAAAATTCAATAACATTAGAAAATCAAAAATATGGTGTTACTGGAATGTGCTTGCAGGAGATGTTTTGGGAAATGAAATTAGCAAGTGATAATGGGCAATATGAATCGGCGTAACGTACCTAAGTTGAATCGTCTACGCTCTGTGTTCGATGCGCTGGTAGGCACGAAAGATTTTAAATGGACTTGACTAAAGAAAGTTGAATGTAATGAATTTAAGGACTTGACAAACTTTGAACTAGTTAGATCCGTTTAACCTGATGTCACGACGCTCGGATAGGTTGAGCAGGGAGATATACATGGGAATCTACCGGTCACATTAAATAACCCGTATCTAGAACTGTGGATTCACTTTTCCTCGATGTGCGGATTCTGTCCTTAATTCCGGTTGGATGGGACGACTGGTAAATTCCGATAAATTAGGTCTATAGAATATCATTTTCTTTCTTTCCATCTGTTAGCCATATGTTGTCTCCTTTGCGTGACTTCCAATCCGACCTGGTACACAACATATGCAACTCTATTTCTCTGTAGGCTATATATATATATATGTATATATATATATATATATATATATGTGTATATATATATATATATATATATATATATATATATATATATATATATATATATGAAATTCCTTTTATCTGTTAGCCATATGTTGTCTCCTTTGCGTGACTTCCAATCCGACCTGGTACACAGCATATGCAACCTTCTACTTCTTAACCCCTTTGAAACAATAAGTAATAGAATTCTGAATCTATCCTCTCTCTGAATGGTTGTCTGCTCTCTCGGTGTAAGGAGTACTCTGGAAGTTCTTAATGGCTGGGGCAAATCAGGAAGCGGGAAACATGTTCTAGTACACTTAAAATTGAACACATACAGATTGTCTGTAGATCTCGCTGCTCGATTTAGGTGGACAACAATATCCCTAGTTGTAGTAAGTTAAATGGTCATAAGAATAATTTATTTAAGAATTAGGGCCAATCATGATAAAAAAGTTATAATTAGATATATGCATGTATCATGTCATTGGTTAATTGTCCAAATCTTGTCACAAATCTCTCGTGTTTAAGTGGACCACAATATTGGTGATTGATCAGACGAAGATGTGAAGATAAGGGTACTGACAAGTGGAATAAGGCTATCCAACAAATTTGATCCCAAAACACTCTTAAAGCTAGCTATTATTTTTGTGTTTGTTAAGTTTGTTCATAGTGTTCTTCTAATTTAAATAAAAGGGGAGAATTAAAAAAAAAACAAAAATAAAAAAAATATATTCAAAATAAAAAAATTTTTATTTCTGTTTTACTTTTGTTCTAAGTTTTCTTTTAGTTTTGTTTTATCTTGAAAAGTGATTTCAGGTGAAGATGAAACTCATGGAGTTTGTGTTGAATATTTTTGAGCCAAAGCCTCGTCCGTGAGCATCGAAGAATTCTCATTCGAAGGAGCAAGAAATGAAGATTATTCTTTTGACATTCAATCCTTCAACCCCAGAAGCAAGGTGAAGCAGAAATTGAAGATTATGTGACGGATTGCATTGAAGCCTCCTCAATCAGTCTGTCGCTATCATTGTACCTGCTGAAGTGATCCAGAAGATTTGTTCTCTCTGAAGATTCTCAAGCTGAAAGCGCTATCTTTCAAGAATCAGTACGTCAAGCCTCCTCACCCAATGTGCGTTCAGAGTCAAATCTTAAAGAAAAGTTCAAGTGCTCAAGATGAAGTCATTCATTGAATATTCATCAAGTTCATCTTGAAGTTGTGAAGAATTTGAAGATAAATGTTGAAGCCAATCTCCCAATGAAGATTAATAAGAAGAGCCAGCTACTTTTTAGGGGGAGCTTGTTGGGTCATTTAAGAAAAGAAAGCTATAAACCAAGGGGGAGATTCTTGGGTCAAAAATATGGTTTATACTTTACTTTTCTAGGAAAATGTATTTTTCTGTAATATTTTTGGAGTTTACGGTCATGTTTACAGCCGTAAACACCTTACGGCCATTAACCCATTTACGGTCCATGCTCTCCAGCCCATATTCTCCATGTATATATATAGGTGTTAGGGTGAGGAGTAGAGATTGATGAACCCTAGAGAGTTTACGGCCAGAGAGACAGAAGAACTATTGTGTGTTAGTGTGTGTGTGTGAATCTCTTGTATCCGGATCATCATTCTATTCATTAATACATTGAGATTCATCATCTTCTTCTTCTCTTTCTCTTCTATTTGATCTGACATCATCCGTTTGATTGGGATTCCGCACCATCAAACGGATCTGATTGATACATAGGCATTTTAGGGACTTACAATGCTTTACTAAGATACATGAAAATTTGAATTCCAAGGTTCTTAACCTATCTAGCATAGGAAGGGGAACTTGACTCATAAAAGCTAGTAAGAAAACATACATTTCTTGTTGCTTGGATTCCTTGAGAACCTTGTGAGCCTAGCACCTCAAGTGTGATGCCTCAAATGTCTCACACCACACCACAACACTTGGAATAACCTTGAGAGAAGTTCACTTATCACTCAAAATTGGCTAGCCCTCTAGTTCTCTTCTTAGTATCCGATTTTGCTTGCCTTGGAGTTTCTTATATAGTGTGCCACAAGTAGGGTTACTTCATGTAAACCCTAATGTGCATGGCTTTTCATATTCCATGATCCATGGGTTTATAACCTCCATGGACTATCAATGGAGCACGTTATTGGTTTAGCCAAATTCATATAAACCATGGATCATTAGCCCACTATACAAGAGTGGATGATTTACACAATCAACCCCATATATTTAATTAGTCTCTTTTTGATCACTTAATTAATTCCAAATTAATTCTTTGATCAATACTAATTAAATAATATTATTAATATATTAGAACGTATAATATTTTAATAAACCTTAAGTTTCCTTTCTCTCATTTAGTCTATCAAAGTGTTGCAATGCCAAGAAACCTAAATGGACAATGCTAACCAAGTCAAGTACATTCCAGAAATAGTTATGAACTTAGACACCTAATCCAACAGTCTCCCACTTGGATAAGTCTAATAACTATAACTGCAAGAATGACTTCAGGAACCGATCATAAATCGTAGCTCTTTCAAGGTCTCACGGAAATGAGATGATGATGATACGCCATTTAAGATAAGTGATCATATAATCTTCTGTTCTAGATAGCAGCCGGACAAATACATGGAACATAGTCTTACTTATTGTCCAGCAGTTTGTTTCCCGATTTCTGATTTGTTTGACATAGAACTTAATCGAACACATCAATTTAGTTCTGACCGGGCCCGATACATAGTTCAAAACAAAATCATCCAGGGGCCCATATATCGCTTCTAATCCAAGCAGGAACAGATAAACTTAAACTCATATGCTTATTCTACTAATTGTTAAATCATACACAAAGGCATGTTTTATAACATCGAGTTACCAATGCGTTTTCGTACAATCAATGTATAACCAAGGAAACAACTCATATCTCTAGGTTTGAAGACTTATATGATATTACCGGCTCACGATCACTCAAGATAAATTCCATGAAATGTTACAAGTGAGCATGGGTTGAATCCAATACTCAGAACTTATGAGCACTCATGAGTGTTGTAGCAACACTTTGCTATGTCCAACATCTTAGACATCTACAAGCCAACTCATGACAGCCTTGATTCATATCTACTTCCAACATATGACCGACTGTGGAGAATTTGAATAATATGATATACCATAACATAATTATTCTGGTAGTCAAAACATGCAAATTGAAATGATAGTAAATGATTGACAGAAGATAGCAACGCTTTACTTATAAATAAACAACAACTTTTATTTATCATCAAATGTCAGTTACACTTTACGAATTTCAAAGCTATCTAATTACTAAAAATAATATCATCCTTCAGCCCTATGCACCTCGCATGCTGGAGATGCTTAACCCTACTTAGTCCCTTCGTAAGGGGATCTGCTGGGTTCCTATCCGATGATACCCTATTTGCCACGAGAAGTCCTTCTTCTGTTTGATGTATGATGAAATAGTATTTTCTGTCGATGTGTCTGGATCTCCCGTGATACCTTGGTTCCTTGGCTAAGGAAATTGCACTTTCACTATCACAGAAAATCTCTATAGGCTCCTTTATAGCTGATAAAACTCCAAGGTCTCCAATGAAGTTCTTTAGCCATATAGCCTCCTTTGTTGCCTCACTTGTCGGTATATACTCTGATTCGCAAGTTGAATCAGCCACTATCTCCTGCTTGGAATTATTCCAAGAAATTTCTCCTTTGTTTAAGGTAAAGACCCAGCCTGACTGAGAGCAGAAATGATCCTTATCAGTCTTGAAGCTGGCATCACTATACCCTAATACTCTCAAGTCATCACTCCCACCGAGGGTAAGGACCCATTCCTTAGTCCTCCGCAGGTACTTGAAAATGTTCTTTACCACAGTCCAGTGAGCCTTGCCAGGGTTCCCCTGATATCTGCTGACCATGCAAAACGTAAAGGCCACATCAGGACGAGTACTAGTCATAACATACATGATCGAGCCTACAGCGGAAGCATACGATACTCGACTGATCTTTGCTATCTCATCCTCTGTACTCAGGCTCTGAGTCTTACTTAGTCTGGCGTTACTCTGGATCGGTAACTCTCCTTTCTTGGAGTTTTTCATGCTGAACCTATTCAGCACCTTCTCCAAGTAGGTACTCTGAGTAAGACCAATTAGTCTTTACTCTTGTCTCTCAAAATACTTATCCCTAGGATATAGGCAGCTTCTCCAAGGTCCTTCATAGCAAAACACATCCCAAGCCAAGATTTCACTTCCTGCAGAGTTGGGATGTCATTTCCTATAAGTAGTATGTCATCCACATACAGTACCAAAAAGCTAACTATACTCACACTATCCTTGACATATACACAAGGTTCATCTTCACTCCTCGAAAAGTCAAACTATTTGACTTTCTCATCGAAACAAAGATTCCATCTATGAGGTGCTTGTTTCAATCCATAGACGGCTTTCTCAAGCTTACACACTCTATTAGGATACTCTGTACTGACAAAACCCTCTGGCTGACTCATGTAAACATCCTCAGCCAACTTTCCATTTAGGAAAGCGGTTTTGACATCCATTTGCCATATTTCATAATCATGAAATGCAACAATGGCTAACATAACCCTAATAGACTTAATCTTCGCTACCGGTGAAAAGGTCTCATCATAATCAACTCCCGAAATTTGAGAGAAGCCCTTTGCAACCAGTCACGCCTTATAAGTGTGTACATTACCATCCATGTAGGTCTTCTTCTTGAAGATCCATTTGCACCCGACTGTCTTATGACCAGGTACATTGTCAACCAAGTTCAAAACTTGATTGTCATACATGGATTGTATCTTGCTGTCCATAGCCTCTTTCCATTTAGCAGCCTCAGGGCCTACCATGGCTTCCGTGTAGCTATTAGGTTCATCCAGACTTACTAGTGTGCTATCACTGATAAGTGTATCACCTTCCGCAGTAATATGGAAACCATACTAATGCTCAGGTGCATTCCTAACTCTCATGGAACGCCTCAAAGGTATAGACTCTTTAGTCAGATCAACATGAGTTTCCTCCTCCGGTTGATTGCTATGGTTTGAGGTTCCTTCACCACTTGACTCTTGAATTTCTTCAAGTTCAATTTGCCTCCCATTATTTCCTTGGCTTATGAACTCTCTCTCGCGAAAGACTCCCCTCCTTGCTACAAAAACCACATTATCATTGGGTCTATAGAAGACGTAACCAAAGGATTTTTGTGGGTAGCCAATGAAAATACACCTCTCATTTCAAGGTTCGAGCTTATCGGGAGTCTCGCGCCTCACAAAAGCCTCGCAACCCGAAATCTTGATGTGGTCCAGATTGGGAACTTTTCCAGTCCACATCTCGTGAGGTGTTTTGACAACCTTTTTGGTAAGGACTAGATTAAGGATATGGGCGCCAGTCCACATCTCGTGAGGTGTTTTGACAACCTTTTCATGAACATTCATATCAACAATTTCAAGAATCATAAATAAACCATACAAAACTTGAAATTTTGATAATAGCCATTGAAAATGGATTAGCATAACTATTACACCATCTAAAACAAGTTTTATAAGACCAAAATAGTTTAGGGTAATGTTTCTAGTCCATTTCCAGCAACAAAACTCGAAAATCTGCATTCTGGGGCTCCTACTCGTCGAGTGCAGGAACCTACTCAACGAGTAGGATGAATTACTACTTGGACTCGTCGAGTCCCCCCATGGACTCGACGAGTTCATGCTACAGAATGCAGAAAACTTGAGTTTTTTCAACAATTTGCATCAAGTATCAAGAAAACAAGCCTAAGCTATGATACCACTGAAGGGTTTTGAGCATTCTAACACTCATAAGGTGTACATGAAACCCTAGAAACCTTGGATCTATGTTTTACTAAGATACATGCAAATTTGATTTCCAAGGTTCTTAACCTATCTAGCATAGCAAGGGGAACTTGAATCATAAAAGATAGTAAGAAACCATACCTTTCTTGTTGCCTTGATTCCTTGAGAACCTTGTGAGCCTAGCACCTCAAGTGTGATGCCTCAAATGTCTCACACAACACCACAACACTTGGAATAACCTTGAGAGAAGCTCACTTATCACTCAAAATAGGCTAGCCCTCTAGTTCTCTTCTTAGTATCCGATTTTGCTTGCCTTGGAGTTTCTTATATAGTGTGCCACAAGTAGGGTTACTCCATGTAAACCCTAACGTGCATGGCTTTTCATATTCCATGATACATGGGTTTATAGCCTCTATGGACTATCCATGGAGCACCTTATCGGTTTAGCCCAATTCATATAAACCATGGATCATTAGCCCACTATACAAGAATGGATGATTTACAAAATCAACCCCATATATTTAAATAGTCTCTTTTTGATCATTTAATTAATTCCAAATTAATTCTTTGATCAATACTAATTAAATAATATTATTAATATATTAGAACGTATAATATATTAATAAACCTTAAGTGTCATTTCTCTCATTTAGTCTATCCAAGTGTTGCAATGCCGTGCAACCCAACTGGACCATGCTACTGGGTCAAGTACATTCTAGAAATAGTTATGGACTTAGATACCTAATCCAAAAATAAGCCCCTAACTATCCGTCTCAAACTCAGAAATTTGCCCGATCACCCGCTCTCTCTTATGGTTCTCTAGTCTCACGGTCACCACCCGGGCCTCTCGAATGGTATCTAAGACTGGAGTCATCACCGGCATCCTCATGCACACGTATTCGATCGGAGCACTCACTAATCTATGACTCAGGGCATCGGCTACCACATTATCCTTGCCAGGGTGATACAAAATCTCACAGTTATAGTCTTTCACTACATCCAACCACCTCCTCTGTCTCATATTTAGGTTGGGCTGATCCATAAGTTACTTCAGGCTCTTATGGTCAGTATATAAGGTACACCGAATAACATAAAGGTAGTGGCACCAAATCTTGAGGGAGAACACCACCATCCTCAACTCCAAAACATGGGTGGGATACCTCGTCTCATGAGGCTTCAACTTCCTCAACGCATATGCTATCATGTGTCCCCTCTGCATCAACACGACACCCATCCCTGATATAAATGTGTCACAGTAGACTATGAAGTCCTCCACACTACTAGAAAAAAGGCCTTTTACGACGCTCATTGCGCGTCGTAAAACGATTAGACGACGCACAAATGCGTGTCAAGGAAGGCCCTGTCATAAAGAGAGACGATGCGCTTTTGCGCGTCGTCTATAGACGACGTGCATTTACGACGCACATTTATGACGCGCGGTTATGACACGCAATGCGTATCAAGGAAGGCCCTGTCATAAAGGAAGACGACACGCATTTGCGTGTCGTAACCTTACGACGCGCATGTTTATGACACGCAATGCGTATCAAGGAAGCCCCTGTCAAGAAAGGCCATGTCATAAATAAAGATGACACACATTTTTGCGTATCATAATTTTAAATGTTTAAAAAAATATTATTTATAGATTTACTAATTTTTCATATTAAATAATACATTAGAAATCTCATAATAATAAATAAAATACCATAAATAACAAAGATAATTCATTTCACTAATATGTTAAATACAAATAATTATTCCAATAGTGAGTAAATGTTATAAAAAAATGAATTCATTTATATACAATTGCATTATCTAGCTTACTATGTGCCAACAACTTCTATCTTTTTCCTTCTCTGCATAAACTTCATTAGCAGCATCCTAAAGAACTTCTATCTTTTTCATCAGCAACATCCTCAAAAACTTCTATCTTTTTCCTTCTCTGCATAAACTTCTATCTCACACTCAATGTAGTTTTAAACATCAGGTTTAAAAAATCAACTTTAAGGTTGCCTTGTTAAAGAGAATGACTAGAATAGATTTCCCTTTTTCACAAGGCATGTGCTTGCTTGCACATATATATGGAATCATTCTAACAAAAAAAAATTGTTCATGTCAACTACTCCAAGGACTATTACGTAATTTAACATGAAGAATTTTGTCCAGATGAAAGGATTGACTTTAAACTTTATAAAAATCATTTAACAGAACTTACCTGACCATGAAGCGTGTTGATCCAGGATCTCCTTGCCTTCCTGCTCTGCCACGAAGCTTTGTAAAGCAAGAAATAAATTAAAAAAGTGAGTCTGAAAGTATATGCTAAATTTATGTAAAACCTTAAAACACAATACTGATGCAAAGTTAGCTGATTATCAATTCTTCGGGACTCATGCAAAGATGTCCCAATGACATGGAGACCACCAAGTCGTTTGACTTCCAATCCTTCATGAAAGCAATGAATCTCACAGTCCTTTAGAACCGATAAATAGGCAATTGCAATGCAAGGACCAAGAGGGTACATCTCTGCCTGTTCTTCCACAAGCCTTTGCAGTTCATCTAAACCCATTGACTGGCTCATTTCAATTGACTCTGAAATTATAGATTTTGCCTTCTCATATGTCCAACTCTTGTTCTCACTTTTGCCCACGTATTTAGCTGCGTTATTTACCCAAAACCATATACCATTCACATTAACGTTAGGGCCAAATGAAAGAATAGCTACCTATTTCTAATTACCAGCATCCTACTCTCAGTTTTTTTTTCGTATCAAGACATAGTACTGAGAACAATAATCAAGTCGCCATGTTACATACATGGTTAACCCAAAATCCTACTTTCATATATCTGTAGTTGATTCAGCTCGAGAACAATATGTAATTCGAGGATAAATGAAGTAAATAACAACGTACTTTCATTTATCTGTTTACAATAGAATCCTATTTTCATCCTTTTCATATTTCAACAATGGATTTGAAAAATCTAAACAATAATAGCAATGTCTTTCAAAATGAACAGCACTTTTCACGGCTATAATTTGATAGAATTTTTAAAGTACAACATCCTAAAAAGAAAAAAAAAATGAAAGTATACAGCTATAACCATAAGTGGTATAGTTTTCAAAGTACAGTGCCTTATGAAAGATATCTTTTTTAAAGAGTATGCTAGTATGGTAGAAAGCAATGAAAGTAGGATGCTATAACACACAAATAGATGAAAACAAGTAGTTATTGTTACTTGTTATATTTTTAGCCCATATAGAAAGTGAATACTTACTTCAGTTTTTGCAGTTCCTGTCATCCCTGAAAGCTTTGGATAAAGCTTAAACATTGATTGGTATGTGATTTGTGCCACTACAACTGAATCAGCCTGCAAAGCCCAAGAGGAATACAAGGTAACAACTTTAAACAAGAGTTGTCAAAAAGAATGATGATGTGGCAGGCAATCGCAATATATACCTAGATTGGTAACCCTTCTTTTGCCTCCACAGCCAGGTGAATCCCCTCTGACCATCGTCTTTTTTCTTCCACTCTCCCCGTCAACTTCAAATGAACATTAATTTACAGCAATATAACTAGTTTTTTCTCCTAAAATAAAAATACGATGTTTTTAATACCTCGTTTATTATAAGAGCTTTCCCATTTTTAACAATGTACTGGACATCTTGGCGATAGAACTCCCATTTTTAACAATCTGCAGCTCCTCCAGCCATTGTGCCCAACATATACAGATTAATTTCAATGATTTTTTTTCACAGATTGAGATGCTGCAAAAAAAAACAAAACAAAATTAAAAGAGTGTTTTTGAAGACTATTTAATGCTTTCAAATCATGTTGCTTTCGATTCATAATTAATTATTAATCAAGTAAAGATATATTATAATTTAGAAGGAGAAATGCATACATATATAGCCTCCCATGCTAGCTCGGGAATCTGCAGCAACCATCACACCTTCCTTAAAAATAAAAGCCAAAGTTGTTGTTCCCTTTGCTGGTTTTACCATTTGGATAGAATTCTTCTGAAATCCATCAAACTGAAGCAAAGGATTTGATGTAGTGTTTTAGCAATATATACATTCACTTAATATCTAGCAGAAAGGAAAAAAGAAAAAGGCAAGAATTGTAAAGAAACTCACATCTGATGTAACTGGTAGGTCAAATGAAGGGGCATCAGAAAGGAGGTCGTCACTTCCTCCATAGAGTGGTGCACTTGTGCAGTTTAATCATATGCAAAATAAATCGCATACGATAATAATTACCTTTGATGAGCTGCAATACATCTTATACTCCAAACCATTCACCACATGTACGCCTTCCATGACAGCTGATATAGCAGAAGATTCATCAATACCTGAGAATTGGCATTTATTTCTGCATGTAATTAGGAAACAAATTAAATATGAACATAAATAGATACTTATTTACTCAATGTCATAAGAAGTATTAATATTTATTAGTTATTACCTCTGCAACATAATACTAGAATCCTTTTTTCCAGGCACAACATAAAGAAAACCATTGTGAAGATAAGTTGAAAAATTATGATCCACAGAAACCGCAACCACATCAGTCTTTGCATTCCCAACATCCATCAGTTGAATGGTTAAACAACATGGGCCAGATGACTGCAAAAAAATAAGGAAAAATAAATAAATAAACCAGAGTTCTTACAGGATACAGAGACTGCTACATATGATTATACAGTAATAATTTATGTTTATTGTTATTGCTATTGTTACTCTACCTTCACTGTTTTTGTTTTTGTTAATGTTATTATTCCTGTTACCTAAGTGTTAATGTTATTGTTTGACTGCTTTCTGCAACCATAGTTATCAGATTTATGAGCAAAAATAAAGATAAATAAGCTTACCTACCATTAAGCCAGGATAAGAGTTTAGGGCATCAATGGAAGATGTCTCCTGGATTTTATTACCTCCTGGACACACACCATAAATTTTCAATAACTTGGAATTGTTCAAGTAATATAATATAATCCCAAAAAAATACAATTAACTACCAATAAGTAGGCAATGCAAATTTTGGAAAGGCATATCAGGTTCATCTGTAGCTGAGGGGTACCAAATACGCTCTATGTTATTCTTATTTAATTGAAGTTGCTCCAAACAAGTAAAGGATAAAGCTTTCACAAAATATTATAATATTAACCTTGAGTAAGTCATTGTTTAGGGTTAAAAGCGAATCCAGAGTGCCAACACGAAGATTTGGGATATTAAACTGCAAAATTAATCAAATTGAATAAGATACTTAGTAAAATTGAACGAAATTGATAGCGATGATTGTTATACCCTATAGAGAGGAGTGTCAAATGAGTTTTTGGAGATGGATTCTTGTAAGCGACTCCACAAAGAAGAAGCAGAACTCTGAACGGGAAGAGAAGTCTTCGTGTTAGGGGGAAAATTAACGAGATTCCCAATTGCTGCTCAAAATTCTTAAGATCGACAACGGAGATTCCCGATTGTTAAATTGAATTATGGTTTGCAACAGAG
Organism: Lactuca serriola; assembly: GCF_051521515.1. NCBI lineage: Eukaryota > Viridiplantae > Streptophyta > Magnoliopsida > Asterales > Asteraceae > Lactuca > Lactuca serriola. Next base: position 38,511,571 of record NC_136413.1, on the reverse strand, counting down.
AATCAAAAGGGGGAAAATTAATGAAATCTATCCTCCAAATAGAAATCGACGAATTCATGAGATAGATTGATTTCATTTTGAAAACATCCATGATTTCGTTTTGAAAACATCCATGAAGTTAAATTTAGAAGCAGTAATAAGCGATTCAGATTCGCTTTCTATTCAAGCATGTTCAATTTTTTTTGTAGGATACGGTCCCAATTTTTACATAGGAACCACCAAATCCTTCAAAACTAGAAAAAAAAGTATGTGAAGAAACGAACAATAAATTGATTACCTAGATCTCTGACACAAAAGTTTCAAAGGTGATGACAATCGGGAAGCTAATGGAGCAAAGTTATGGTTCTTCGTCTGTGTGTTTTTCTATTTATCTATGGGGAATAAAAAACAAACGAGAATCAAGATTTGAATTCCTAATATTGAGACTTGAGACTATAATACTGAATTAGGGCTTTTTCTGAAAATTTCAACATCGAGTGGAAGATATGGTGGTTCCAGTGGGTAGAAGTAAGTGAGCCTTGATCGATGTTAACGATTGGGGAAGTAGTTAGCGGTCGATGTGGGAAGGGGAAAGAAGTATCGCCGATTAGGGTAAAGAGGGAAGTGAAAGCGGGCTAAGGTAAAGAGGGAAGTGAAAGCGGGCTTTTCAAATTTTTGGGTTTTTCTTTTTCCCGCTTATTACTAAAGAGCGCGTTTCATTAAAAAAATATAAAGCGACATGTTTAGATGACACATGTTTTATAATTAGTGCCCTCCGTGTTTTTTTTCTAACACTTATTCTAGGGCACGCAAAATTGCGCGTTCTAAATCCTTAAAATTTCTAGAGAGCTGACATTATTTTTAGGTCACGTGCTTTTGCGTATCATAAATCACCGCATGTCATAAATTGCGCGTCATTAAAGGTCTATTTTCTAGTAGTGCCACTCCCTCAGGAAGGGCTAACACTGGAGCTTCGCACAATATCTGGCGAAGAGTTTCAAATGAAGCCTGCTACTCGGGTACCTAGACAAAAGTAACACCCTTCCTGGTCAATCTGGTGAGAGGAACGACAATTTTATAGAAATCTTTGATAAACCTCCGGTAGTAGCCTGCCAGAGCTAGAAAACTCCTGATCTCGGATGGGGACCTCGGCACCTCCCATTGTATAATTTCCTCAATCTTGGCCGAGTCGATCAAAATCCCATTCTGGTTAATGAGATGTCCTAAGAACTGGACCTCTTGTAACAAGAAATCACACTTGGAGAATTCGACATAAATCCTCTCCATCCTCAATACTCCAAGAATCTCCCGAAGATGCTCCTCGTCCTATTCCCTGGACCTCGAGTACACTAAAATGTTGTCGATGAACAAGATCACCGACTTGCCAAACATGGGCCTGCACACTCGGTTCATGAGGTCCATGAATGCTGCCATCGGCCTCTTAGTGGCAACTCTCGTATCCATCAAAAATGCTAAAAAGCCCAAGCATCCCTGCTGTAACTCTGCCTCGCCTTGGTGGCAAAGCAGAAAGCTGATGCAGATCTATTCCCATCGCCATACACAGTAAGTACTCCCCCACTAGGGTCTTGTATGGTCACCCTCTGACGCTCACAATCAATCACATCTCCAAACCGGCTCAACCAATCCATGCCCACTATGACACAGACATCACCCATCACTATCAACACAAGATCTATTGGGAACTCAACACCGAAAATCTCTAATACACATCCCCGGAATACATCAGTGGCAAAAACCGCATGCTCGTCGACTATAGAAACCCTTAGTGGCCGACTCAACGCCTTGCATCTGACACTAATGTGATAAATAAAGGATAAAGACACGAAAGATCGACTCGCACCCAAGTCAAATAACACTAAAGAAGGCACAAAACTCACAAGAAAAGTACATATATACAACACAATATAAGCATAAACAAATATCAAAATAACATAAATAAGGAGATACGTACCAGCAACAACATCAGGCGCTGCGCGGACGTACTCCGTAGTCAACTGGAATGCTCTCCCATGAGCTCTCGGAGGCTCGTCCTTCCCCAGTTGGGCATGAGTAACACGTCAAGCAACAGGAGCAGAAGCCTGGACTGATCCTTGAGTGAGCTGGGGACAGTCGGCCCTATAGTGGCCCGTATGGTTGTAGTGAAAGCAAACTGAAAATCCCTTAGGGCAGTCCCTCGCCATATGCCCCTCCTTGCCATATTGGTAGCAAATCCCTGCTCGATAAGACCCCTCATGACTCTTGCCGCACTTGACAGAAGTGCAGGACTTCTGGCCTCCAGATCTCGAATCAGTAGGCTTAGCCCACTTCGTCACCGTCTGCGACTGCACTGGTCTCCTATCCCTCCCCTGCTATTCCTCCTCTTCTCTGGTCTGAATGTCTAACTCAATTTCTCTCCTCCTGGCATTGGTCTGCAACTCAGCCAATGTACGATAAGACAAGTTAGCCACAAACTCCTGAATATCTCTCCTCAAGATGCTCAAATACCGACTCACACGTGCCTGCTCAGTAGACACGTGCTCAGGGCAGAACAACGCCCTCTCATGAAACATCATTGTTATCTCTATCAATGATTATGTCTCCTGCTTCAGAGACAGAAACTCATGTGCCAAATGTTCCCTCTCCACCTGGGTAACATACTCATCTCTGTGAACCTCTCCCAAGTCACTACATCATGATCTACAGGGGTAAAATCAGTCATCACAAACTTCCATTAGTCCTGCACTCCCAAGCGAAGGTGGTTCGGCACAAACCGAACTCTCAGATGCTCCGAACATGAACACATATAGAAACACCCATCAATATCGGAGATCCATCTCATGGAGCAATGTAGTCCTGCTTCCCATCAAATTTCGGTGGCTTCGTGTTGCTGAACTCACTGAACAACAACGAGTCACCTCCCTGTGGCCTAGCAGCACCAACTATGGCCGTAGCAGCATCAACCTCCATGACAGCAGTGTATCGCTCATCTAATGTCTCAATCAATGTGGTCTTAATAGACCCGAAAATCTCTGGTATGGCCTCTCTGATAGCTGCGGCCACCTCCTCATGAATGATCATGCGGATCTCCTCGTCACTCGTACCACTGCTCCCGGGGTTCTTGCGGGTAATCACCATAGTGTCTCTGAAACACAAACACAAAATCATCAGAGACTAGCTAAAACACACACACTCGATTACCCACCCCCACATGCTCCTTATCATCCTAAGGTTCTTACTTGGGTCGCATACAAACCTGGTGCTTTCAGTAGTACGGGCCCAATACTACCTCCACACCATCCTGTAGTCATCCAAAGTCCTCCTCCTAGGATCCTAATTCACAAGTACTATATCGCTCATAGATATCAACTACTATCTCAGTAGAATACTCAAATGCTCATCTAGGTATCTTTCTTAGATCACTTCTCGACTCAAAACTCTCTCTCTCTCTCTCTCTCTCAAAGGTTCCTGCTAGGTACTCTTACTCAGCACATACACAGAGCAAATAGCAGATAATATCAATCAATAGCATCCCCTAGGCTAAGGCATCACGAATCAGGCAACTCTAGCCCTAATTTCTGAAATACGTACCCTATCCTCTAGCAGATAGAGGGAATTTTGGGATTTTAGCCTATTTTGACTTGGGATAATTACCAAAAACGTTTTTGATTGATAAAATCTGAATTTTATTAATATGATGTGATTATCCTTATCAAAATAGAAGATAATTGTCAATTAATTAGATAATTATTGCCTTGTATGATAAACTTTAATTATTTGAATTATTTGAAAGAATTATATTGCCATGGAATTGGATTAAGTCAAAATTAGACAATCACCAATTAATTGTTTAATTATATTATTCGAATTTTGATCTAGAAAGTTTTGAAAAGTTTCAAAACATGCCATCAAGTTTTGGAATTTAAATTTTGATTAAAAAAGTTTAATTGTGAAATATTTAATCTAAACCCTAAAATTTTACAAGTTTAAAATTCAACCCTTATACTATTATTATATTATAAGAATAATGATTATATATATGTATAATATTAATGCTATTCTTTCTGTTAGTAGGCCTCATTCACGAAGTCGATCTATAAGGGGGGTATAAGGTTGCTGCCTATAAAATGGCAGTTTAATGGGTGTCCACTCTCACCCACTGCTTCCTTGATTGGTGGAGGGTCGTTAGCCGAACGGGTAGGATATGGCAACTAATTCCTCATTGAAAGTATAATGGTTAATAAAGTAACTAAATGGTTTTATAAAATTCCCAATATTAGTTACTTTAGGAAAAATGTGAAAATGATGCTATTGCATGAAATTACACTTTGTACCCTTGCCAAGACATTAGTGGAGCGTGGGTGGTTAACCGACACACTAATTTAGGTCTAGCAAAGGTAGCAAAGGGTGACTCGATGTTTGTCATTGATCAATGGAGCGTGTGTGGCCAACCGGCACATTGATTAGGTGACTGTAACATTGAGGGCACGAAGTACATTTGCATGGTTATTCACACCTTGTTTTTGATCCTCGGTATCCCAGTCACAAACTTGAAGGGTATATCGATATTTAAACATGTCACTGAAAAGTTCAATGAATCGCAAAAGATCTAGGAGTTTCAATACATTTAAAACTTAATATTTTTCATTTTCCATGGTATAAATTACTGAATCGTCATTCACTTACCTTCAAATTATTTGTGATTTAGATTATGGCATCCCTCTTCTAAATTGTGAATAATGTTGTTGGATCGTAGCCCTAATTTAAAATTTGGGTGTTTAATTGGGGATTCTTATCTAATCAAACTTTGTCTCTTTTCTTTTTATGATGTCTACCTCAAACAACAACAAAGTTTCTGGCTCGAACTCTTCCGGATCATTCTCACTCATGAATTTGTGTAGGAGGGTGGTTCTCGATTGGACCAATTACAATTATTGGATCTGCAACATTCGAATGGTTACCCGCTACGAGGACAAGGAGCTGAAAGAAGTTAATGTCAACACTGCTACTCCCAAGGAGATCGCTACCTTTGAGGCTCATGAGCGTGATGCCACGAAAGTCCATTACATCATGCTCGCGACTATGACTGCCAAACTCCAAAAGTCCTACGAGGACTTCTACCCCTAGATATGATATGCATCAGAATTTACTAGACAGGTACCACCAAAGTGCCAGGAAGGAGAGGTACGAGATTATCACTTCGATGATCACTACCAAGATGAGGGACAGAGAGTCCGTCACAGCTCACTTGTAGAAAATGCAGAGATATGTCGACCGGCTGCTGAAGTTAAATGTTAACTTTGATGAGGAGTTGGCAATTGATATCATTTTTCACTCCTTACCTCCCTTTTACAACCAGTTCTGCATGACCTACCACATGAACAAGGAGGAGGTCACTTTGAGCAAGCTTCAAGGTCTGCTGAGGATTGCTGAGAGCAACCTTAAGGACAAATTTGTTGCATAAACTCCTACTGTTACTGCTCCTGTCTTGGCTATTGGGTAAGGGAAGGGTAAGAAGAGGAAGGCTCCACCAAAGAGCCACCATAAGGGAAAGTCCCATGATGGTACCTCTTCTAGTGGAACCATGGTTGGTCCCGCTGCACCATCCTCCAACCCGAAGGATGCAGAGTGCTACTACTGCCATGAGAAAGGGCATTGGAAACGAAGTTGCCCGAAGTATATGCAGGAAATCAACGATGGAAAGATAAAACCATCCTTTGCAGGTACTTATACTATTCATTCTAATAACTTATCACATGCTATTTCTTGGGTTCTTGATACAGGATGTGGTTTTCATATTTGTTCTGATTTGTAGGGCCTAAGAAGAAGTAGGGGTGTGGAGCATGGGAAGATAAACTTGATCATGGGGAACTGAAGAGCATTTCCTGTCACCAAGATTGGGGTTTACTTGTTAGTGGTTAGTAGTGGGTTAGGACTAGATTTGAATAATTGTTGCTATTCGCCAGAAATGGAAAGAAACATCATTTCTTTTCATGTCTTATATAAACAAGGTTTTAGATTTCCGTTTGATAATGAAAAGGGTTATATTAATGCTTTCTTTAATGGTGTTTTCTATTTTGAAGCATTGCCTTGTAATGGAATATATGAAATTGTGATGGTTGTAGACAACTTAGGAAATGATGTGTTGTATATTGATTCTTTCAGTGATTTGGATAAAGCATGTTTGTGGCATTGTCGTCTTGGACATGTCAACAAGAAACGCATAACCCAACTCCAAAAAGATGGAGTGTAGGAGTCATTCGACCTAATGGACGTTGACGTGTGCGAGTCTTGTTTACTTGGAAAGATGACCAAGTCACCCTTTACTGGTACTTGTGAAAAGGGTGAGGGTTTATTCAATCTCATACACACTGATGTGTGTGGGCCCTTTAGATCCACCACAAGGGATGTGTGACATCCCCAATTTTACGGCCAGAAAAGACCGACTTTGTTTATGATTTATAAAAATCAGAGTACTTCTTTAATAAAAGTGTTGCGGAATTTGTCCCCAGAAAAACATGATAAATACGTTATTAAAACATTTTCGAAGAAACGTATTTTATTCATTTTAAAACGTTTGGGATGTCATCGTCAATACAGGAACATAAGCATAAACAGAACTTACATTTATTTACACTAATGATTTACATCTCCTTTATTCTCTCAGTGAATTATGTCTTCGTATTGATACCTGTGATACAAAGAAAACTGAGTGGGTCAGGCTTGGGAGCCTGGTGAGCATATAGGGTTTTCAACCCACAATAATACATTTATTATATTCAGTTATCAACAATCAACCCAAATACCCATCCCCATTATCTTCTTTAAGGTTTTACCCTAAGAATCGATTATACTTTCTTCATTCATTCCTAAGGGTTTACCTAAGGAACTGGCACACAGACCATTTGCTACCACGGTTTATACAATAGGCACTACGTCACATAGTCACCAGGGTTCATACAATTGGCACTACGTCTCATAGTCACCTGGGTTCATACAATTGGCACTACGTCTCATAGTCACTAGGGTTTACACAATAGGCACTACGTCTCATAGTCACCTGGGTTTACACAAAAGGCACGAAGTCACATCGTCACCAAGGTTTATCAAATAGGCACGAAGTCGCATCGTCACCAAGGCTTACTCAATAGGCACGAAGTCGCATCGTCACCAACTATTCCATCTACCAGATATAAATACAAACACAATTTAAATCATTTAACACCCGTATAAAAACATCAATTCCAAATCCATCTCAAATAGATAATTAATATATAACACATAGCACGTATTTCATAGCTAATACTTTATATTTATGTATTAGAAAAAAGTAACTATGCACTCATGCATATAAACAACAATATATATAAATATACACATAACACGTATTTTATGTGTAAGATGAAAGTGACTATACACTCACTTGATCAGAAGATGATCTGACAGCACTACGGCTTGCAGAAGTAGTGTCTCTTCGTAGATCTGGAAGATCTTCACAAAAACCGGCTCCTCGCGGGCAGGGCTTCGGCTCGGGAATAACGCTCTTCGGGATTCTCGGGGCTTTGGATCTCGCTTCGGGGCTCGGGAATGATACCGGGGCTTCGGGATATGTTTGGCACGCAAATCGAGGCAAAACTTAGAGAGAGGGAAGAGTTTGAACAAGAGAAAATGGCTGATTTCGAGTTCTATTTATAGGCTGAGGGTCTGGGATTACGCGGGGCGTACTTTGACGTCACTGCATGCGTCGATCTGTGGCACTCGAGTATCGGTCAGGCAACTTGCATCCGCCTGAGTACGCGGGGCGTACTCAAATTACGCGGGGCGTAATTGACTCGTTGAAATTCTAAATTGCGTAACTTTCGCATACGAGCTCCGTTTTCGACATTCTTTATATCCACGCGAAGGTCAGACCATACTCTATAACTTTCATTTAGACTCCGTCGGCTAATTTTAACTTTTATTTTTATTATTTATTTTTAGAAGGCCGGGACAGAAAAACTTCGTTATAAATTCATAACTTCTTCGTCTGACGTCCGTTCTCGCCTAACTTTTCATCGTTTCGCTACTAACAACGAGATCTTAGATTCTTATTTAGATTGTTTCGGCTAAAAACCGCTTGATCTCAAATCGAGTATTCGGGCTGCATACCGCTAAGTCGAAACTTAGAAAAATCATAACTTCCTCATACGAAGTCAGATTTGGGCGTTCCTTTTATGCACACTCTCGGTTTAACGAAATCTACGACTTTTGTTTAGATCGCTAAGGCTAAATATCGCTCTAACATAAATTCACTTTTTACGTCATTCAGCGTTGTGCCGGTTCTGTCGCGAAACTTCGACAGGTCATAACTTCTTCGTTATAATTCGGATTTCGACGTTCTTTATATGTACGGAATCCTTGTAACATATACTATAACCTAGTTAAGATTATTCATTCTAAATAATCTTCTATCAGAAACTCATTTTTGACGCTTATCGTCTTTAAATTGACTAGCCCTGATCTACGGGCGTTACAGGATGCAAGCCTCTTCTATGTGACTTTCACCGATGATTATAGTAGATATGGGTATATCTACTTAATCAAGAATACGTCAGAAACCTTTGAAAAGTTCAAAGAGTTTAAGCAAGAAATGGAGAATCAGTTGGGCATGAAAATCAAGATGCTTTGATCTGATCGAGGTGGTGAGTACCTTAGTCTTGAATTCCATGACTACCTCAAGGAATGCATAATCATTTCGCAATTGACGCCACTTAGGACGCCGCAGTTGAATGGTGTGGATGAGAGGCGTAATCGAACCTTGTTGGACATGGTTCGTTCCGTGATGAGTCGTGCTTCGTTACTTAACTATCTTATTTTGGGGGTATGCCTTAGAGACTACCACCCATATCCTTAACCTAGTCCCTACAAAGAAGTTTGCCAAAACACCTCAAGAGATGTGGAATGGGAAAGCTCCCTTGTTGACATATATCAAGGTTTGGGGTTGTGAGGCTTTCGTAAGACGAGAGACTCTTGAAAAGCTCGAAACTGGTAGTGAGCGGTGTATTTTCATCGGCTATCCACAGAAATCCTTTGGATATCTCTTATATAGACCGGGTGACAATGTTGTCTTTGTTGCAAAGAGAGGGGTTTTCCGAGATCGAGAACTCATAAGCCTAGGGGACATTGGGAGGCAAATAGATCTTGAAGAGCTTCAAGAATCGAACGACGAAGGAACCTCTAACACTAGCATTCAACTTGAGAAAGAGACTCCCGTTGACGATTCCTTACCTCTTAGACGTTCCAGTAGAGTTAGTGTTCCACCCGTGTTGTATTGTTTTCATATAACAAGTGAGGGTGATACACTTATTAGTGATATTACTCTAGTAAATTTGGATGAACCTAACAACTACAAGGACGCCATGGCAGGCCCGGAGTCTATGACATTGTAAGAGGCTATGGATAGCGAGACTCAGTCCATGTATGACAACCAAGTTTGGTATTTGGTTGACAATGTGCCAGGTCGTAAGATGGTAGGGTGCAAATGGATCTTCAAGAAGAAGACCGACATGGATGGGAAGGTACATGCTTACAAGGTGCGATTGGTTGCGAGGGGCTTTACACAAACTCCATGAGTTGACTATGATGAGACCTTCTCACCAGCTGCAAAGATAAAATCTATTAGGGTTATGCTAGCCATAGCTTCATTTCATGATTATGAAATATAACAGATGGATGTCAAAACCACTTTCCTTAATGGGAAGTTGGCTGAGGATGTTTACATGAGTCAGCCAGAGGGTTTTGTCGATGCAAAACATCCTAATAGAGTGTGTAAGCTTGAGAAATCCATTTATGGATTGAAACAAGCATCTCACAGATGGAATCTCTTGTTCCGATGAGAAAGTCAAAGATGTTGGCTTCCTGCGAAGCGAGGATGAGTCCTGTGTATATGTCAAAGCTAGTGGGAGTATAGTTAGCTTCCTCGTATTGTATGTCGATGACATACTGCTCATAGGAAACGACATCCCAACTCTGCAAGAGATTAATTACTGGCTTGGGAAGTGCTTCGCTATGAAGGACCTCAGAGAGGCTGCCTATATTCTGGGAATAAGGATAGTAAGAAACAGGAGTAAAAGGCTAATAGGAATTAGTCATAATACTTAGTTAGATAAGGTACTAAAACGTTTTAGTGTGGAGAATTCCAAGAAGGGGGAGTTGCCGATCCAAAGCAATACCAAGTTGAGTAAGACTCAAATCCCGAGTACTGAAGCCGAGATAGTAGAAATGAGTACTCGAGTACCTTACGCTTCCGCAGTTGGCTCATCATGTATGCTATGACTTGTACTCGCCCTAATGTGGCCTTCGCTTTGAGCATGGTCAGTAGATATCAAGGGAACCGTGGTAGAGCGCATTGGACCGCAGTTAAGAATATTCTTAAGTACCTTCGGAGGACCAAGGAATGGTTTCTTATCCTTGGTGGGAGCGATGACTTAAGGGTACGAGGGTATAGTGATGCCAGTTTTCAGACCGACCGAGAGAACTTCCGCTCTCAGTTGGGTTGGGTCTTTACCCTGAATGGAGGAGCAGTGACTTGGAGAAGTTCCAAGCAAGAGACCGTGGCTGATTCAACGTGCGAATCAGAGTACATAGCAGCAAGCAAAGTGTCGGAGGAGGCAATATGGTTGAAGAACTTCATTGGAGACCTTGGAGTTGTACCAGCCATAAAGGAGCCTATGGAAATTTTCTGTGATAATGAAGGTGCGGTTGCCTTAACCACGAAACCGAGGGATCATGGCAGATCCAGGCATATCGACAGGAAATATCACTTTATTAGACATCAGGTAGAAGAGGGATTCCTTGTAGTAAAGAGGGTATTGTCAGAAGAGAAGCCAACAGATCCCCTTACGAAGGGACTGAGTAGGTTTAAGCACTTGCAGCATGCTAGGAACATTGGGCTGAAGGACGATATAAATTTTAGTTGTTAGATAGTTTTGAAATGTGTAATACATAAATTCTAATTAAGATTTGATGATTAAATAAAGGAGTATTATTTATAAGTAAAGTTACTGTCTTGTGTTAATTATTTACCTGCTGTTTCACTTTGCATGTTTTGACTTGGTGAATAATAAGATTATTCGAACAGTCCACAGTTGTTCATATGTTGGAAGTAGATATGAAAGAAGACTATCATGAATTGGTTTGTAGATTGTCTAAAGTCTATTAGACATAGCAAAGGTTTACTGCAACGTTCATGAGTATTTATGAATAAGATTTGAGTATTGGATTAAACCCGCACTCCCTTGAATCACTTCATGGAATTAATCACGAGTGATTGTGAGATGATAATATCATATAATCTTTAAACCTAGATATATGGTTTATTGTTTGCGAGTTGGTTATGCATTGATAATGTGTAAACGCATCAGTAACTTGATGTTATAAAACACATTGTTGTGTATGATTTGATGAGTGAATAGTAAATGCATATCAGTCGAAGTTTATCTGTACCTTTTATCCTAAGAGGGTAAAAGCGATATCTGGGCCCCTCGATGATTTGGTTTGATTTATGCGTCGGGCCTGGTCGGGACTGAGTTGATGTGTTCAGTTAAGTTCTATGTCAGACAGATCAGAGATCAAGAAACAAAATGTTGGACAATAAGTATGACTATGTTCCATGTAATTGTTCACACAATATCTTGAGAACAGAGGACTATATGATCCCTTATCTAAAGGACGAGTTAGAGTTCGACAGCGGATTTTGAGAACTATGATTGCTAACCAGATTTTGAAGTCATACTTGCATCTATAGTTATTAGACTTATCCAAGCGGGAGACTGTTGGATTAGGGTCTAAGTCCATAACTATATTTGGTATGTACTTGACCCGGTTGTAGCATGGTCCTTTTGGGTTGCCTTCACCGAAGCAACTTGACTAGATAGTTAATGGATGAAGAGGTTATTATGGTTTATTAATATATTATATGAATAATATATTAAAAGAGAAATCATATTGGTTAATTAATATTGGTCAAGAATTAATTAAGAAATTAATTTTGTGATCAAAAGATATTAATTGAACCTAGGGGACTAGAATTGCAATTATAAGATAATTGAATTTTGGGTTGGGGATCCCTTAGAAGGGGATAGACAAAACCAAGGTGGAAGCCCACATAGATTTCGTCAAGGCCTTATTCTTGAAGGTTCCTTTGGACTGCTAGAAGGCCTAACCTATCTAATTAGGGTTTTAAGTGAAACCCTAGCAGCTCCACCTATATAAAGGACCACAGGGCTTCAAGGATTGACTGCCACAACCCTAAGAAGAGTCTAAGAGCCGATTTCAAGCGTTCCCCCCTCTCTCTCTATTGTCTTCCAACTTGCTTTGGTGTTTGTGATCTATGCAACATTTGAGGTGCTAAGGTTCTCAATAGCTCAAGATCTTCAATATACAATCAAGGTAATCATCTAAACTTGTTTTATTTGATATTTTCAGATTATGTATTCTAGATCTAGGGTTTGTAAGCTTTGGATTATTTGCATGTACAATAAAGAAACCTAGATCCAAAGCTTTACAATTTGCATGTGCACCATAGGATTGATGTATTGCTCAAAACCCATCAACATGATCACTCCAATACCTCACACTCACTTGCCCATACATTACTTACGTTGTTCAACAGGGTTTCTTGCTCATGTATGTTCCACGAGAACCACATTTTCAGTTCCTCAAGAGAATCCTCCGATATATTAAAAGAACTATTCATATTAGTCTTCATCTTGATGAAAATAAATCTCTAAAACTCATTGCACATACCGATGCAAACTTGGGGGTTGCCCTGACTTATGGCCTTCCACATCCATCTACTGTGTATTTTTAAGCGAAAACCTCAAATCTTGGTCATCCAAACGAGAACCCACAATCTATAGATCTAGTTTTGAGGCTGAGTATAAAGGGGTTGCCAATGTCGTTGCCGAAACAACATGGATTATATACCTTCAAGGTGACTTAGTATCAACTTCTGCATTGCAACACTCATATATTATGATAATGTTTCTGCACTTTACCTATCTGAGAACCTGATTAATCATCAATGTAATAAACATGTTGAAATTGACAGCCATTTCATACTGGACAAAGTTTAAATCGGCATTGTGCGGGTTCTCCATGTTCTTTCTGAATATCAATATGCATAAATCTTCAAAAATGCCTTCTACGGGATTTGTTCGAACGCTTTTGTACCGGTTTAAACATCCATAAAGATCTTGATCCAACTGCTAGGGGATATTAGATAGCATATTATCTATGTATATATTTGAGATATTATATATTATCCTTTCGATATTTTTTTGTTGTACTTGTGTAAATGTTTGATCTATTAGTGAAATCAGCAAGGAATTCAATCATCCTTTAAAAACCACGATGAAGCAGGTGGAGGACAAACAACAGGAATTCGAAACATACTTCATTCACAATTGACATCTAAAGATGGTTAATACAGGCGGAAAGAAAAGAGAGAAAACAAGAGAAGAGAGGGGGGGGGGGGGTTCACATGCCACAAAGCGGTGGAAAAGACATGGATGACAAACACTAATTTATCGACTGAATGAGCAAAATAAATCCAACAACATGAGAAGTACATCTGAGGAGACATCCGATTGGAGGATGATCAAGGTGCCTGCCACACAACTATGGCTAGAAACAGGGTGGTGTGAGAGCCCACTCAATACCAAGAATTGTTTATAAGATGATACTGAAATTAATAGGTATAATAATTACATATAGTTTATAATATTATGATTTTTTAGAAGAAGGAAATAATAATCAATTCAATTAGTTTGAGCCATTGAGAAAGTTTGAAATTACAAGCGTTTCAAATCCATTGTAATGACCTTAATGATAGTCTAACCCCTAACTTCTACTATAATTTTCAAATTGAGCTAGTTCATATATGTGTTTATATGCTTTTAGGTTAGAATTTCTCATATTTTAGTTCCATGTAAGATGCAAAATTCACTAGGGTTGAATAGCTTACTTTTAACAATTCTTTGAACATGTTTCATGGGGAATTAAATGTATTTTGTAGCGCCGGGAGAACCAACAACATTATGTTGGTTACGGGTGTTGAATCAATATAGATTAACATGTTTTTTATATAAGAAAAAGGCGGATTTATCGTATCAAACCTGAAAAAAATGTTTGAAGATTCTTTCGGAATATAAATTATGAGAAACTTCAATTAGTAGTACAATACATCTTCGCCTAAAAGTGGACCTCTCTAACAAGTGGAATATGATGTCAAAACTAAGGCTAAATGAATGAAATAGCAAGGTACTTTATTTAGTTGTATGTTATAGCATGGTACTTCTAGTTGTTATAACAATGTACTTTTAAATTTTTTTTCTTAGGGCTAGCAACAATAAATAGCAACATACTTTCATTCACTCTTTTATTATAACTTCTTACTTTCATTTCTTTCTAGTTCAACTACAACAATTTAATTTTGAGTTGTTCTTATGAAGTATCGTGAAAGTATATTTACTTTTAGGGTAATTTTCTAATATATGATTTATCAGGTGGATCACGTCCTACACTTATCAATGGTGTATCTTCATAGTTATGGCTTCGTCCAGGTACTCTTTGTGAAGATAATGACCCACTGAATGTTCTGGTTATCATGCAAATATGCCACTTATTACCAAATTGTTATTTTTTTGTGTTAAAGTCTAGATATAGCATCATACTTTCATATATTTGTTTCTTATAACATCTACTTATTACCAAATGACAACATACTTTTTTTTGGGTAAAATACAAGATATAACCAAAATAATTTCGTATACATGGTGATTATAATTTCCTAATTTCATTTCGTGTTACTTATAGCATTGTACTTTCAAAATTTTTCCTAGTTATGGCAATGTCATTCGAAAACAAAGCAATTTTCAATCCTGTAATTGGATGGATTTTCCAAAGTAAAGTTTGCTAATAAGAAAGAACTTGAAAAATATAATTATGTTGTAGAAAAAATGAAAATAAGATGCTATAATAAACAAATAAATGAACGTACATTGCTATATTTCTATTTTTTGTGATATTGATTATGGTGTGTTGAAACAAGAATAATTGGGGGACTTTGAGGCAACTCCAACAACAAATGACGACATTTATAAAATCCATGAGTCAATATGGTAATTCACCATATAATCCTTAATTTTATGTTTGTAACACTTAGTAATGTATTTGTTACCTTTTTAATACATTAGACAATGTTTGTTAGTTTATTGTAATTTTATTAGCTTTGTGGTTGAATATAAATATTATTATAGGTTAAATGTAATGAGTTCTTTTTTTTTTCTTTTTTTTAATATTTTGTACAAAAAACACTATAATATTATTAGTTTTTATTGTTTATTTTTTTTTAAATAAGCATTTAGTGACAGATTATCGATGGTCCGTCATTAAAAGTGCCGGCGGAAATCGGTTGATAAAGAGGTCCAACCTGCTTCGGTCGGTGATTCATGTCGTCGGCAAATTAGCAACGGATTTGGTCGTCGGTGTTCCTTTGGGAATCCATTTGTAAAAATTAGTCATGTGATCAACTCGTGTGCTTAAACAATTATCATATATTCACAAACATCGTTAATACGTTTGAAAGAAACACATTATTTTCATAAAAATTTAGGAAATGTTAGAATAATTAATCATCTTATCAACTTTGATACTCTAGGGTATGTAAGGTATATAATTTGATAGATGATTTGATATGGGTTAACCCTTGCTACTTGATTTGCTCCTCAACAGTAACTGATACTTGATTGAATTTCTTTGATAAGGTTTATTAAAAATCTCTTAACTAGTCACAATAAACACTTTAATGTATATTTAACTGATTTTCCTTAGGTAATCGATTTCAATACTATAAATGCTAGATCCTGCATTTAGGTGTATAAATAGGGATACAATCAACACTTTATACTCGGTAAAACAAGAGAGCTTCGTTTTCATTGAATTTGCAACAATGACATCCACATTTGAGTCTCTCCTTACTATCATTATCTTTACTCTTCTTATGAAAGGTACAACTAATGATGATCACATAATATTTTATTTTTGTCTCTTATTCGTTTCTTTATATGTACTCTACTGATATAACCGCTATCCTCTCCCTCTCTTTCCCCGTCACAGAGGCCATGGTCAGTGTCAACTTAAAGACTTAACTGTGTTGACATCAGAGACTCCTAGACAAATACAAGGTGTACAAGAATGGCAAGTGATGTTTGTAAACAACTGCAAATATACTCTAAAAGGCGTTACTGTGTCATGCAAAGGTTTCCACTCAGTGGAGAATGTTGATCCAAATGTATTTGCGCCTATCGGGAATGACAAGTGTATTGTCAATGGTGGTCGGCCTATTGAACCTTTTGCGTCGGTCATGTTTCTTTATGCGGATCCTCAACATTTCGTATTTGAGCCTGTTTCCCATGATATGGTTTGTGTTTCCACTTGATTGGTTCAATTGTGGTTTTGACTTTGATTTATGATTTATTTAGTGATTGATGTAATAACGAGTATTATTGTGATTCCAATATTGGTTTTCTTTAAATGAAAATATGTTGCAATTAGAACACATTGAGATGAATGTGAATAAGATAAGCATTCATTTTCATATTGAAATATGATTTTTTATTCTACTCCATAATTTTCTTACTTGCATGGTCTTGCTAGCTCCGAAAAAGAACATTTCGCACCTTCCTACAATAAAAGAATTTTAGGTCATAGTGTAGGGTGTATTCTATCCTACATTGTACAAGGATAAATAGTGCAATAAAAAAATATAACTTACTATTTTTTTTATTTTGAAATACACTCTTGCAAATCGATTCATAATGAATTGGTATTTAACTCCGATATGAACTAAATATAATTAAAACTTCCTTTAACAAGCAGTTTTGTTGGTCAAGAAAAAATCTTTAAAGTAAAAAAATAAACTTTAAAAAATGTTTTGTTAAAAAAACACTTTTAGTGCCGGTTTGTAAATTGAAATATTTTGATCTGATATATAACATGATTTAAATTCATAAAAAATGTAAAATTCAAAAACAACACGTTGTACATACATGTATTAGCAGTGACACGGGAAGTATTAGTGGCGAGCGGGCGAGACGAGGCATCAACGATGACATTTCAGCTGCGATGCGTTGCTGCTAAATGCATTAGCAACGACATGTCAAACTTTTAGCTGCGACGTCTGTCGCCGCTAATACTCTCTATTCTGATAGTGTAAGTAAGTGTTGATTAATATCAATAAATAAAATCGAACTTTGTGGTTTCACAAAAAATGTGGATAGGGTCTAAAAGTTTACGATTTGTAGGGAAAGTCCAAAATTAGGAATTTTCTGTGGATTTGGTCCTTTGAAAGGATTAGTTTGATCTTTTAGTTTCTTTTTTACGTTTCTTTTGCATTTTCTTATTATTCAAACTATTAAAAAGATTGCTTAAGATCATGAATTTTTTGATTTGTACGGAAAGTCCAAAATCAGGAATTTTGCATGGATTTGGTTCTAAAAAGGTTAAAAGGATTAGTTTGACCTTTTAATTTCTTTATTACATTTCTTTTGTATTTTCTTATTATTCAAATTATAAAAATAATAAATAAATAAATAAATAAATAAAATTATGGGTCCACCCCACCCATCCTTCCCTATATATCTTTTATGCATATTAAATAAATATTACACGGTTTACATCTTCATCGGATTCTTTACCATAAATTATAAAATTAAATACAAAACACCCATTTCATAACTATCAAAGTAACACTAAATTCCAAAACACAACCAAAACCTAAATTAACGAAATAACGATTGAAACCCTGCGAAAACTTATTGACTGAATAAGAAAAAAAATCCGGCAACAAGAGAAGTAGAGTAGGGAAGAAATCTCATTAGAGGATGTCGACGGTGCCATCCATGCAACTTCGGCTTGAGACATGGTGGTATTGGAGTCGGCTTAATATCGGATACTGTTAATAAGACGGTACCCAAATTAATATGTGGAATAATTAATTGTAGTTTATATTATTGTGATTTTTTAGAGGAAGAAAATAATACGCATTCAATTAGTTTGAACCATTAAGAAAGTTTGAAATTACATGTACGCATTCAAAATCCAATCTAATAACCTTAATGATAGCCAAACCCCTAATTCCTGTTATAATTTTCAAATTAAGGTAGCTAATATTTGTTTTTATATGGTTTGAGGTTAGAATTTTTCATATTTTAGAAATGCATTAGGGTTTAATAGATTACTTTTAACAATTATCTAAACATGTTTCATCTGGAATTACATGTATTTTGTAGGTATAGTAGTGCTGATCTAACAAATTTTTTATAAGACAAAGGATCTTTTATATAATACCAAAAAAATGTTTGAAGACTCATTATGAGAAGCTTCAACTAGTAGTACGTTACATCTGAAACCTAAAGATGGATCACTCTCTTACCAGTGGAATTGGATGTCAATACTAAGGCATAATGAAATAAATATCAAGATAATTTGTTTACTTGTATGTTATAGCATGGTACTTATGGTTGTTATAACAATGTATTTTCAATTTTTTTCATACGGCTAGCATCATGAAATAGCAACATACTTATGTTCACTAGTTTATTATAGCATCTTACTTTAATTTCATTCTAGTTTCTACTACAAAAATGTAATTTTGGGTTTTTCTTATTAAGTATCTTGAAAAGTCTAACTTATATTTATTTTTTAGGTAATTTTCTAATACGTGATTTATCAGGTGGATCGTGATATATACTCATCAGCTCTGTATTCTCACGGTTAGGGCTTCATCTTGGTGTTATTTATGAAGATAGTGACCCACTAGATGTTTTGGTTATCATGTGGTTATTCAACTTATTACCAAATGGTTGTCTATCTTTTTTGTGTTAAATGCCAAATATAAGATCATACTTTTGTATATTTGTTTCTTATAACATCTACTTATTTCTAGATAGCAACATATATATATATATATATATATATATATATATATATATATATATATATATGGGTTAAATGCATGATACAATAACAAGATTTTTATATACATGCTTATTATAATGTCCTAATTTCATTTCGTCTTACTTATAACATTGTACTTTAAAAATTGTTCCCAATTATGCAATGTCATTCAAATACAAAAGCAATTTTCATTTCTATAATTGGGTTGATTTCGCAAAGTATAGTTCGTTAATAAGCAAAACTGTTAAAATACAATGGTACGGTAGAAAAATCGAAAATAAAATGCTATAATAAAAAAAAATTAAACTACATCGCTATATTTGTAGTTTTTTCTGTGATCATTGATTAAGGTGTGTTGAAAAAACAAAAAAATAAAATGTTGTATTAGAAAAAATAAATGAAAGTACATTGCTATAATTATAGGTTTTTTTTTTTTTTTTGATCATTGATTATGGTGTTTTGACAAGAACAATAAGCAGCATTTGACGCAACTCCAACAATAAATGATGACCTTTATGAAATCAACAAGTCAATATGGTAATCCCTTCCCTACTTTAATAAAAGACTCTTTTATTAAGCTAAACCATGAGATACTGTTTTTACTATGGACACCTAGACCCTTTGCCATTTTGCAACTTTTAAAAATAGTTATGATGTTGACTTTTTGTTTACGCCGGCAAAACCCACATTAAATTCACATAAATTTGATTTTTTCCACAAACTTCTACCGCCCGCACATTACTGCCGGTAAAAAAAAAGAATGGGGTGGAATTCACCATCGGTACATTAGACACATATTTGTTTTTGTGTTCTCAATTTCATATTTATTATCATTTGGACATTCTCATATATATATATATATATATATATATATATATATATATATATATATATATATATATATATATATATATATATATATATATATATATATATATATATATATATGGCAGAGATTTTATTTTATTTATCGTTAATATCTCACGAAATGATACGACACTTTTGTAATTGTGTGCAAGATTTTTATATTTTCCAGCGAATGCTTAATGTTTGGAGGTATAAAACAAAAACCCTCGAGCGTGTGAATCCCCCCCCCCCTCGCCCTCTTTTCCCTCTATGCCACATGTCAAAAAAATATGAACGGAAAATGTTATGATTTTTAATATTCTTATTTAAAGTGTTATAATTGTTTAAACATTAAAAACTGAAACTGATATTTACTTTAAAAAATCAAAAAATCAAACAGAAATGAAGATATATATTAGTACCCTCAAGTATATAGTAAATATATTTAAAAAAACGAAAAATAAAACCGAAATAAAAGAAAAAATAATAATTTTGTAAAAAAAAAATTAAATACGTTAAACCGAGTATATATCCATTTTTTTTATTTGAATTTTTTTAACAAAAATAATAATATTAATAAATAAAAATATACAAAAATAAACGAAAATAAATAATAAAACCCACTTAAATGGTGTTTTGCGCACGTGATTAAATCATCGAGTCTGTATTAGTTACCACAAACATAAGCCACATACGAACGCACCACGACAAAGTATTTTTGGGTTTAATGTTTGTGCCCATTACGAAATGAGTGTCAGAGAATTGTCATTGTAGTTCTCACCATTTTTTGAGTTTCACCGGAACCAAACCTTATTTATATATATATATATATATATATATATATATATATATATATATATATATATATATATATATGTTTAAATGAAAACATTTTTTTATTTTGAGAACAAAATTGTCTCTAATGTGGCAACTTTGAGAATAACTAAAAATGAAGATGTAAAGATGATGGATTAAAAGAAACGAATGTATTGTAGTAAAATACCCACTCAACCCCCACCCGCTCTATCAGTGTCGTTTATGTTGTCTCATTTTCACGTTGAACAATCGTCGTGACCACCGGACACTCGGTTTCGGATTTCATCCCAACGATAAGGAGCTTATTGTTCACTATTTCTTCCATAACTCCCAATCGACAACATAATTCGTTGGTTTTTCTTAGAGCGCACGATATTCATTGGTTTCTCTCAGAGCGCACGATAATCCCTAAATCATCATGAGTTTACTATAGCTTCATCTGGCTAAGTTTTAGTCTCGTATTTATTGAGACTAATTATTAGTCTAGATTCATCATTAACTCAAAGTCTACTTTCATGATATATCAAGTAAGGAACAACAAGGTAGGATCATATCGCAGGTAGGGTCCGTTTGGTATACGAAGTATACTATTTGGAAATCCTACCTTAAACACCTCACTAAATCCCATAAGTAGATCAATCAGTATAACGACTTGGAATCAGTGATTAATATTTTTTATAGGTTCATAATAACGATAATGAACTTAAACATAAGTTATACTTAAAGTATGGTAAGCATAACTCACTTATAAGGGGGGTTAGCGAGGATCTGGGCTCTACATGGGCAGAAATTCTGAGCCGAAAGCTGTTATTTTCGGGGCCTTCTAGCACTCCAAGACTCACTACTAACACCTAGGAGGTGCTTGGGAAAGGTTTAGAGGGTTTGGATGTGTTTGAGAGAGAAATTGGTGAAGAGATGTGAGAAAAAGAGTGAAAAACGCCACTTATTTATAGGCTACGAGCATCCCTGTACGTTGGGCATATGCAAAAGTACGTTGGGCATACATAGAGCTATGATGGGCGTACTCATGCCACATGTCAAGATCTCGTGCAAAGCCGTGGGGAAGAAGGTGCGGCCCAGATCGCGCAATGTGTCACTCGCTAGTAACTCCAAAATTCGTAACTTTCACATACGTGCTCCATTTTTGACATTCTTTATATCCACGTGTAGGTAGTGATGAGATCCACAACTTTCGTTTAAACTCCTTCGGCTAATTTTTGAATTTATTTTTAAAGTTATATTTTAACAGGCTTAGACAGTTAAGAGTCCGCTAAAAATTCATAACTTTGTTATCCGACGTATGATTTCGACTGTGTTTATATCATTGAGCTCCTATTAACGAGATCTTGAATTCTTGTTTAGGTCGTTTCGGCTACTAATCGATCGATTTAACATTTGATTTTCGGGCTGTGTATTGCTACGCTAAATCTTAGAAAAATCATAACTTTTTCAAACAAAGTCTGATTTAAACGTTCTCTATATGCATGCTATCGGTTTAACATATACTATGAATTTCGTTTAGATTGCTATGGCTAAAAAGTAGTTTATAAAAAAAATCATTTTTTATGATACGTGACACCGTGCCGGTTTAGTTGCAAAGCTTCGACGGGTCAAGACTTCTTCGTTATAATTCATATTTCAGGGTTCTTTATATGTAAGGAATCCATGTGACATATAATATATTTTTGTTTAAGATTATTTATTCTAAATAATCTTCTATCAAAAAGTCATTTATAACGCTTATTATCTCTAAATTGACTAGCCCGAATCTAAGGCGTTACATCTAATCACATATGATTTATGCGAACACAATTCATTTTTGCTTTGTCGATTCAATATTTGTTCTCATGTATTTTAGCACATGTGATTACATGTGTAATCATATGTGATTAAGTACATGGGCACAACTATTGAATCGGGAAGGCAAAAATGAATCTTGTCCACCTCAAATCATATGTGATTATATACATATAATCACACGTGATTAAATGCACAAAAGTAGTTATCCAATAGAAAATGTAAAAATAAATATTACTTACATAAATCATATATGATTAAATACATATAATCACATGTGATTATATGTACCCGTTCACATATGATTTATGTGGATAACATTCATTATCGCATTCTCGATTCAGTAATTGTTCTTTTTTAACTTTAATCATATGTGATTAAATACATATAATCAAATGTGATTTTGTGTATCTAATCACATATGATTTATACGGACAAAAAATGATGATGTCTATACAACTGATATGTGATTAAATACATATAGTCATAAATAATTATATACACAAGAACAAGTATTGAATCGAGAACACAAATATAAATATTGTCCTCATATATCATATGTGATTAAATTCATATAATCACATGTGAGTATATGTATCTAATCACATAGAATTTATATGGAAAATATTCACTTCCGTGTTCCCAGTTCACTTGTTCTTGTGTATTTAGTTACATTAGATTATATGTATCCAATCAGATATGATTTATATGGTCAATATTCATTTTCACATTCTCGTTCAATAGTTATTCTTGTACATTTAGTAACATATGATTTATGTACACAATATTCATTTTCATGTTTTCGATTAAATAGTTTTTCTTTTTCTACATTAATCATCTGTGATTAAATACATTTAATCACATATGACTAAATACATGAAAAAATATTGAATCAAAAATGCGAAAATGAATGTTATCAATATAAATCATATGTGATTTGATACTTATAATCATACGTGATTAAGTGCATTAGTACAACTAAGGAATCGAGAAACAAATAATGAATGTTGTCTACAAAAATCATATGTTATTAAGTACATATAATCATATGTGATTATATGTATTTAATCACATATGATTTATGTGGACAATATTCAATTTTGTGCTCTTAATTCTATAGTTGTCTTGTGTATTTCATCACATATGATTTATATGAAAAAGATTAATTTTCACGTTCTTGATTCAATAAATCATATGTGATGAAATATATATAATCACATGTAACTATATACAGGAGAATAAGTATTGAATCAAGAACATTAAAAACAAATATTTGTCCACATTAATTATATGTGATTAAATATTTATAATCACATGTGATTAAATATATGAGAAAAATTATTGAAACAGAAACTCAAAAATGAATATTGTGATGGGTTTTAGCCATAAGAACTTTCCTATGTGCGCATGCAAAACCCTAATGCTTGGATCTAGGCTTTCTAATTAAACATGCTTTGAATCCAAGACTTCTAATGACTAATTAGGTTAAATAACAACATTGAAACAGATCTAGAACCATACCTTTGAATTCCTTGTTGATCTTGTAGTCTTGGAGCTTCTAGAGTCACAAATGTCACTCCTCTAATGGCTTACAAGCACCAATAGCAAGGAAGATGATTTAGGAGAGAGGAGAGGGGAGGAAATCGGCCAGGGTTCTCTTACTTTAGGTGAGGTGCCGATTTCCCTTAGCCATGGGGTCTATTTATACTTGTAGACTCCTTAAGGGTTACAACCTAAGCCCTAATTGGATAATCTTCTCTTAAAGCTATCCAAATCCTTTCCTTAGATAAGTCATGGACGATTTTGAAGCTATCCTAGCTTCTAGAATCCGTCCACTATATATCTATAAGGATTTATAGTCTAAAGCTTAACTATCAAACAATTGACAGTTTATACCCCTTTATTTAATTAACCTCTTTAAGTCACCAAATTAATTCTAATTAATTATATGACTTATATTAATCAAATAACAATATATTATTCTCATAATATATTAATAATATTTACTCTCTCTTAATAAATCATCCTATCAAGTTGCTATGGTGAAGTCAACCCAAAAGGACCATACACAACCGGGTCAAATACTTGCCTAATATAGTTGCAGCCTTAGACACTACTTGAACAGTCTCCCACTTGGATAAGTCTAGTAACTATATGCACAAGTACAATTCGGTTTGCAACCGTAGCTCTCAAAGACGCTGTCAAACTCTGATCTAATCAATCTTGTCCTTTAGATAAGGGAACGTACAGTCCTCTGTTAGATATCACGCTGACAATCCTATGGAATGGTTAGTCAAGCATTTAGGTTTCTCGATCTCTGATTTATTTGACATAGAAATTAATCGAACACATCAATTCAGTTCTGACCGGGCCCGGCACATAAGTCAAATCAAATCATTGAGCGGCCGAGATATCGCTTTTACCTTCTTAGATAAAAGTTACAGATAAACTTCGACTTATATGCATTTACTTATTCATTAATCAACTATACACAAAAATGCGTTTTATAACACCTAGTTACTGATGCGTTTTCGCATTATCAATGTACAATCAATTACCAAATAACAAACCATATATCTAGGTTTTAAGACTATATGATATTATCGTCTTGCGTTCACCTTTTATATCGTATTCCATAAGGTGATTCCAGCAAGCGCGGGTTTGTTCCAATGCTCAAAACTAGTTCATAAGCACTCATGAACGTTGCAGCAACCCTTTGCTATGTCTAACACCATTTAGACATTCTACACACCAATTCATGACAATCTTCATTCATATCTACTTCCAACATATGAACGATTGTGGACAATTTGAACAATTCGATTATTCCTAATAAACTCAATTATTCTGGAAGTCAAAACATGCAAAGTGAAACAATAGTTAAACAACTAACATAAGACAGTAACATTACTCATAAATAAAACTCCTTTATTTAATCATCAAATGTTAATTACATTTATCTATTACATGTTTCTAATACTATCTAATCTATGCTAATATCATCCTTCAGCCCAATACTCCTAGCATGCTGCAAGTGCTTAACCCTACTCAGTCCCTTCGTAAATGGATCTGTTGGGTTATCTTCTGATGATATCCTCTTCACTACGAGTTGTCCTTCTTCTACACGATATCTGATGAAGTGATATTTTATGTCGATATGTATTGATCTACCATGATCCCTCGGTTCCTTGGTCAAGGCAACTGCTCCTTCGTTATCACAGAAAATCTCCATGGGCTCCTTTATGGCAGGTACAACTCCAAGATCACTGATGAAGTTCTTCAGCCATATTGCCTCCTTCGACGCTTCGCTCGCTGCAATGTACTCTGATTCGCACGTTGAATCAGCTACGGTCTCCTGCTTGGAACTCTTCCATGTCACTGCTCCTCCATTTAGGGTAAAGACCCATCCTGACTGCGAACGGTAGTTGTCCCTGTCGGTCTGAAAACTGGCATCACTATACCCTTGCACCTTCAACTCATCACTCCCTCCGAGGACTAAGAACCATTCCTTCGTCCTCCGAAGGTACTTAAGGATATTCTTCACCGCAATCCAATGTGCTCTGCCAGGATTCCCTTGATATCTGCTAACCATGCTCAAAGCGAAGGCTACATCAGGGCGAGTACAAGTCACAGCGTACATGATTGAGCCAACTGAGGAAGCGTATGGTACTCGGCTCATTTCTGCTATTTCAGCTTCGGTACTCGGACTTTGAGTCTTACTCAACTTGGCATTACTTTGTATCGGTAATTCTCCCTTCTTCGAGTTTTCCATACTAAAACGTTTTAGTACCTTCTCTAAGTAAGTATTCTGACTAAGTCCAATTAGTCTTTTACTTCTTCCTCTTACTATCCTTATTCCCAAATTGTAAGAAGCCTCTCCGAGGTCCTTCATAGCAAAGCACTTCCCGAGCCAGGACTTAACCTCCTACAGACTCGGGATGTCGTTTCCTATGAGTAATATGTTATCGACATACAGAATGAGGAAGCTTACTATACTCCCACTGGCTTTGACATATACACAAGATTCGTCTTCGCTTCGTACAAATCCAAACTCTTTGACTTTCTCATCGAAGCAAAGATTCCATCTGCGAGACGCTTGCTGAAGTCCATAAATGGACTTCTCAAGCTTACACACTCTATTCGGATGCTTCGGATCCACAAACCCCTCTGGCTGAGCCATGTAAACATCCTCAACCAACTTTCCATTAAGGAAAGCGGTCTTGACATCCATTTGCCAAATCTCATAATCATGAAATGCGGCAATTGCTAGCATCACTCTAATAGATTTTATCTTCGCAACAGGTGAGAAGGTCTCATCATAGTTAACTCCGGGAGTTTGAGTAAAGCCCTTCGCAACCAATCGCGCTTTATATGTGTGCATGTTTCCATCCACGTCGGTCTTCTTCTTGAAGATCCATTTTCACCCAACGGTCTTACGTCCGGGCACATAATCAACCAAATTCCAAACTTGGTTATCATACATGGATTGGATCTCGCTATCCATTGCCTCTTTCCACTTCGCAGACTCTGGGCCTACCATGGCTTCCTTATAGCTATTAGTTGATCAAGATTTACTAGTGTACCATCACTAATATACGTGTCCCCTTCGGTAGTAATATGAAAACCATAAAACTGGGGATGAACTCTAACTCTATCGGAACGTCTAAGAGGTAAGGACTCATCAATCGGTTCAACCGGAGTTTCCTCCTCGGGTTGAGTGCCAGCAGTAGAGGTTCCTTCATCTATCGACTCTTGAATCTCTTCAAGTTCGATTTGCCTCCCACTGTCTCCTTGGCTTATGAGTTCTCGCTCTCGGAAAACTCCTCTCCTCACAACGAAGACAACATTGTCCTTCGGTCTATAAAAGAGATATCCAAAGGATGTCTGCGGGTAGCCGATGAAAATACATCGCTCACTTCGAGGTTCGAGCTTGTCGTGAGTATCTTGTCTTACGAAAGCCTCGCAACCCCAAACCTTGATGTGTGCCAACGAGGGAGCTTTCCCTGTCCACATCTCGTGAGGTGTTTTGGCAACCTTCTTAGTAGGGACTCGGTTAAGGATATGGGCGGCAGTCTCTAAGGCATACCCCCAAAAAGAGATAGGTAGTGAAGCACGACTCATCATAGAGCGAACCATATCCAATAAGGTTCGATTACGCCTTTCTGCCACACCATTCAACTGCAGTGTCCTAGGAGGCATCAATTGCGAAACTATTCCACACTCCTTGAGATAATCGTGGAATTCAAGACTTAGGTACTCTCCTCCTCGATCGGATCGAAGCATCTTGATTTTCCTGCCCAATTGATTCTCCACTTCATTCTTGAACTCTTTGAACTTTTCAAAGGTTTTTGACTTTTGCTTGATCAAATAGATATACCCATATCTACTATAATCATTGGTAAAGGTCACGTAGAAGCGGTTCCCATCCTTCGTGGTTGATCTAAACGGTCCACATACATCGGTATGTATTAGGTCCAATAGACCCTCACCCCTTTCACACGTATTCGTGAAGGGTGATTTAGTCATCTTTCCAAGTAAACACGACTCGCATGTGTCATCTTCCCTAAGGTCGAATGACTCCAACACTCCATCCTTTTGGAGTTGGGCTATGCGTTTCTTGTTGACATGTCCAAGACGACAATGCCACAAGGATGCTTTATCCATACTAGTGGAAGAATCTATATTCAAAACATCATTTCCTAAGTTATCAACAATCATATCAGTTTCATATATTCCATTACATGGTATAGCTTCAAAGTAAAAGACACCATTTAGATAAGCCAAAATATAACCATTCTCATTATTAAAAGAAAATCTAAATCCTTGTCTATATAAACCATGAAATGAAATGATGTTTCTAGCCATTTCTGGCGAATAGCAACAATTGTTCAAATCTAAACACAAATTATTCCTAAGCACTAAAGAATACACTCCAATCTTGGTCACAGGCGACGATCTTCTGTTCCCCATGATTAGATTGATCCTTCCTTGCTCCACATCCCTACTTCTTCTTAGTCCCTGCACATTAGAACAAATGTGATAACCACAACTGGTATCAGGAACCCAAGAAATAGCATGATTAGAATCGTTAGATTTAATTGTGTATATACCTGCGAAAGATGGCTTGATCTTTCCTTCTTTGATTGCTTGCAGGTACTCTGGGCAGCTTCTCTTCCAATGTCCTATCTTGTGGCAGTGGTGGCACTCTGCCTCCTTCGGGTTAGGACATGGCTTAGCGGGATCAACTTTGGTCCCACTAGAAGAGGCACCATCTCGGGCTTTGACCTTGCGATAGTTCTTCGATGAAGCCTTCCTCTTCTTTCCCTTTCCTTGACCAATAGCCAAGACAGGAGCAGCAGACGGATTGGGAGTAGGTGCAATAGACTTGTCTTTGAAGTTGCTCTCAGCAACCCTCAAGAGACCTTGGAGTTTCCTTAGGGTGACCTCTTCTTTGTTCATGTGGTAGGTCATCCTAAATTGGTTGTACATCGGAGGCAAAGAGTGAAGCACCATGTCGATGACCAAGTCTTCCCCAAAGTCAACATTTAACTTGCGAAGGCGGTCGACATACCTTTGCATCTTTTGCAGGTGCACGGTAAGAGATTCTCCATGACCCATCTTAGCGGAAATCATGTTAGTGAAAATCTCATAACGCTCTTGTCTCGCGTTTTGGTGGTATCTCTCCAATAAGTCTTGGTGCATCTCGTACGGGTACATGTCCTCGTAGGACTTTTGGAATTCGGAGTTCATGGTGGCAATCATGATGCAATGTACCTTTGTTTCATCTTGCTCATGAGTCTCAACAGCGGTGATTTCGGCCGGAGTAGCGATTTCAGTGTTGATTTTCTCAAGCTTCTCATCGAGGACATACTCCTTATCCTCATAGCGAGCAATGGTGCGAATGTATCTTATCCATTCGCTAAAGTTCGTTCCATCGAAGGTGACCTTTTCGCAAAGGCTCATCAACGTGAAAGAACTAGCAGCAGCGTTGTTTGCGTTTGACATCTACAAAAGAAAAAGGACAAAGATAGATTAGAACAAGAATCCCTAATTATCACCCAATAAGAAAAATTAGGGCTACGATCCAACAATAACATTTACATACTAGAAAAGGGATGCCGTAATCTAACATGCAAATAAATTGAAGGTAAGTGAATGACGATTCACTAATTCTCGATCACAAAAACTTAAACTATTAGTCCTAAGTGTATTGAGAATTCCTAGGTTCGGATGAGATTCATTGAAACTATTCAATGGCATGTTTAAATCTCGATATGCCCCTCTTGTTTGTGACTGGGATACCGAGGATCACAAAGCGGGTGTGAATTACCATGCAAATTCACATGGTGCCTTCATTGTAATGATCACCTATTCGATGTGCCGGTAAACCACACACGCTCCATCGAACTATGATAAACAATGAATCACCCTTTGCCGCCTTTGCTTAGAACCAATTAGTGTGCCGGTAAACCACACACGCTCCACTAACTTCTTAGCAATGGTGCAAAGTGTAATTTCATGGGATTGCATCAATTCACTTTTCGTAAAGTAACTAAGATTGGGAAATTTTAAAAAATGTGTAGTTACTTTGTTTTACTTATTATACTTTTAATGAGAGGATGAGGTTGCCCTATCCTACCCATTCGGCTAACGACCCTCCACCAATCAAGCAAGCGGTGGGTGTGAGTGTACACCCATTAAGCGCCATTTTATAGGCCGCAACCTTATACCTACCTTATAGATCGGCTTCGTGAATGAGGCCTACTAACGGTAAGACTAGCATTTAGTTATACATATATATATATATATATATATATATATATATATATATATATATATATATATTATTCTAGTAATATCATATTAGTATAGGGTTGTATTTTAAACCTTTTAAAATCTAGGGTTTGAAATTTAAGTTGTCTAAATTAAAACTTTTAATCACAAATATAAATTTCAAAACTTGAGGGCAAGTTTTAAACATTTAAAACATGGAGGATCAAATAACAAATAATTCCAATTAACAATTAATATCCTAATTATCTATATTTGATTTTATTCAAGATTTCTTTGAAAGATAATTACCAAAATAATTAAAATAATTAATTAATTATCATATAAGGAAATTAAATATTTTATTAGTTGATAAATACCTTTAACTAGATCAAGATAATAGTCATATATATCAAAAAATCGGATTTAGGTTAATGTATTATGATTAAGGTAAGTTTCCATAAGATAATTATGAAAAAATCCCGAATCTGGCCATTCCTGACGCCTGGACTCGCCAAGTGCACAAAGGGACTCGCCGAGTCAGGCCTACTCGCCGAGTCCACTTTGGAACTCGCCGAGTCCATGACTCAGAAACCAAAAAATCAAATTTTGCAGGTTTGTTTCAGTTAATCAAGCAACAATTTAAAGAAAACCAAGCTAGGCTCTGATACCTCTGATGGGTTTTAGCCATAAGAACTTTCCTATGTGCGCATGCAAAACCCTAATGCTTGGATCTAGGCTTTCTAATTAAACATGCTTTGAATCCAAGACTTCTAATGACTAATTAGGTTAAATAACAACATTGAAACAGATCTAGAACCATACCTTTGAATTCCTTGTTGATCTTGTAGTCTTGGAGCTTCTAGAGTCACAAATGTCACTCCTCTAATGGCTTACAAACACCAATAGCAAGGAAGATGATTTAGGAGAGAGGAGAGGGGAGGAAATCGGCCAGGGTTCTCTTACTTTAGGTGAGGTGCCGATTTCCCTTAGCCATGGGGTCTATTTATACTTGTAGACTCCTTAAGGGTTACAAGCTAAACCATATGATGAGATTAAAACTTAATCTTGAAGATCGATTAGATCTTAAACAGGTAAATAAATTTAAACAGCAAGAACACGAAAATAAAGAACAAGTCAAGAATCAATCAAACGAGTCGAATGATTATAAAATAAACCCTCAGAAGAGCTCGATCAAGAACATCAACTGTAGAGGGTTAGAGGTTTACAAGAACGATAAAGAAATCTGCAAAGCTATCGTTATTCTCTAAAACGTTAACCTAATATGCATGCAAGCATATCCTTATATAGTAAACCTAACAAGCTCACGGTTGGACAGGCCCAAAACCGGAGCACAAAACATATGGACTAACAGCTGAGCCCAATGACGCAATCCTTGAACGAATCTTCAACCCAACAATCTCCCCCTTTGCGTCAATTGGAGCGAGATCTTCACTTGTTACTTGGGCCAGCAGCAGCAGCAGGTACCTTCTTCTTCACGGTATTAAACAGACGCGAGATAAGAGCCAGTATCGTCTGTCTAAACCTGATGTACCATTGGATCATGTCGTTGAAGTAGTTGACATCGTCTGCTGCATTCTCTTTACACCTTCGGACGATCGACAACACGTGCTCTAGACAAGTAGTGGTGTAAAGATGTTTGTCAGCTAAAGCAAAGAGACATTTCTGTCCTTCTGCTCTAGTGAACATGACCGAATTGCGTCTCGGGTCGATCTTGCCCATTTTCATTTGATTGAGATCACTGGCCGATCCTACAGGAGCTATCTTCGGTTTCTTCTTGAAGACAGTGGCTACCTCCTGATCCATTAGGGCTACCTCCATGATGTAACAGACTAACATCCTTTTGAGATGGTCTATAATCGGACTATATTCAGCTTCATTCGTCAAGAGGATGTTATGCAAGACGATCCAATCATGAGGATTTAGGTTCGGTAGATCTGCCAGGGATATAAGATGTTCCGTTCTTGCAGACCCTCAAATCACCTTCAACCGAACATTGATGAATCTTCCTTCGGTATAAGGCTTCAAAACCCGAACATTCACTATCTTCTGGGCGCTCCATGTTTGATACTAAGGACGAGCAGCCTTCAGATAGAAATCGATCAGCTCCCTATCAACCTCAGGATTCGGATGAGGGACTTCAAAAATATTGGAGAAGGCGTGGAAGATAAACGCCTTTCGAGTCAACGGCATGTCGAACTGCGAATCGACAGAATTATAGCAGTCGAAGGAGATCACCGGCTCGAGCCATAGGATGCTAGGAGTATCTATGGCCTCCTTAATCATTCGCTCCCGAGTCCAGGCAGGGAAGAGAGTCTTCCTGCTCTCAAGGAGATCGTGGGCTTCTTTCTTCTTGCGTTCGGCTTCTTCAGCCTCTCGCGCCACACGATTGATATCATCATCAACATTGCGACTATTTTTACGTTTCAACATGTCCGCAATGGTTTCTTTATCTTCATCTTCTTCCTCAGCTATGTTCTTCCCTTTATCCTTCACACCCGAACCCGAAGTTTGACCAGTCGAAGGTGGTTCGGTTGTGTGAGTAGCTTTGGAGAAAGGAGGTGGTTTCGATCCGGACTTCACTTCTCCCCCTTGTTTCAGATTGGACACGAAACTAGGTAAGCCTTCGATTTTGCTGAGAAGGTCCATGGCAGGAGAAAGTTTTTCAGCAAGGGTTCGCCTCACCGAATGGTTGAGAATCGGATCGTGTGCTTCTAGGATGTTTGATAAGGCAGTGTGTACATCCGAAACACATGTTTTTATGACCTCCCATTCGGATCGAAGAGCTTCAAGCTGTTGCTGTGAGTTTGAAAGCTGAGTGCTCTTGATTTGGAGTGGTCCTGACCTTGTACACTTGATTTGGAGTGGTCCTGACCTTTTGATATACAACCGCTTTCTCTGCTAAGATCGGGGACTTTTGTTGGGACAAACGAGCGAACTCCACTGAATTTTCAGAAATTAGATTCTTGTGGTTTTCAGGTTCACTTTTTACAAATTCTAAGCAGTCAACCGTGTCCTCTACAGAAATTTCACTCATGTTGTCATCCTCATTAAGCTCAGATGCATTTTTAACATCAATTTTGTTTTCTGAGCTCAAGTTGGCATTTAAAGAGTCTAATTTTTGTATGGTTTCGGTTCTCAGTTTAAGTCTATCATTTTCATCCAAAAGGTTTTTAAGCATGTCCTTGTGGTCCTTGGATTTAATGAAGGACTCAATTTTGTCCAGTCCATACATATAGGTCGGATTGACGTCATCAGATGATATCACACTCTCACAATTATAAGCTTCAACATCAATTTCATCCTCCTTAAACTCAAGGAAGGGCAAAATCATGCGATGAATCTTTTGGCCTATTTCACAGTCCAAGTGAAGCTGAGTAATATTAGAATAAAGATGTTTTGCAATTAAACAAAAAACATTCCGCTGTTTTAACAACTTTAAATTGTCTCTTTGTAAATAAATGTTTTCTTCTTTTATTTTAACTAATTCAGACTCCTTCAACTCGATCCACATGCGCCGCTCCTCACTCTTCGAAGACACCCTGCTTAATTGATCAGTTAGGTTAGAATTGGTGACTCGAGTTTGAGTTAAACTACTATCTAGATGAGAAATTCTTGTATTAACATTTTTTAGTTCTTTCTCATATGAGGATTGTGGTACTTTAAATGAAACGAAAACCGATTGTACCTTCTTGATCAGTTCATCGAGCTCGTTGAACTGCACGCTGAGCGGTTTGGCCGTAAAGCACATATCCTGCTGCTCCTTCGGTTCATTGCTTCCACCATCAGTGTTGTATCCCCTCATCTGAGATACATCGGACACCATGAAACACCTTCCTCCACTGCTCTCCTCCTTTGCCACACAAGCTTTTCCATGAGAAGGCTTCCTCACTTCATCGTCTCCTGAGTCGGTTGACCAAACTTCCACGCTACCGAACTCGTCATCAACAACCGAACCCTGCACAATTAGAGCATTCATGGAAGGGTTAGCGGTAGATTTCTTCTTTCTCATCTCATCAAGCCTTTTCTGCAACAAGGCTTCCTCATCCTTTTCCTCATCCTTTTCAGCCATCTTTTTGAGGACACAATCCTTAGCATAGTGGTTTTTCCCACCACAGTAGTAACAGCTTACTCCAGAATCACCATCTGCCTTCGGTTCCTTCTTGGACTCTTCAACCTTTGGTTCATTGTTAATCTTTTCTGAACTATAACTCCCCTGCCAGTTTCGGTTTTTGTTGCTGGGGAATCTCTTCTTAATGAACCTCTTGGGGTTAGACACCATCATAGCATAATCCTCAGACGTGAGGTCATACTCCTCCAAGTTGAGGTCTTCATCCTCCATCACAGCTTTACTTTTTGACAGGAGGACCAGCGAACCTACGCTTGAAACAACGTTCTTTTCCTGCAGCACAATCTTCTCCTGGGACTTGAGAATACCCACCAGTTTCGCCAAAGAGTATGATTTAAACTGCTCATGGGCTTTAACTGTTGACACCACTGCTCTCCATTCTGACCTTAGACCATTTAAGAACGTAACCTTCTGCTCGATAAGCTTCCTTTCGATGTCATGTTTGATCATCCTGCTGAGAAGATGATTGAAGCGATCGAACGTCTGGGTCACAGTTTCTTCGGCTCCTTGCCTGAATTCTCCAAACTCAGATAAGAGCAAGGTTTGGATAGAATGTTCAAGATCCTCGTCTGTAGAGTACAGTTCGCGAAGTCTATCCCAAACTTCCTTTGCCGTCGTGCATGAGCTGACCAACCTGAAGGTGTCGGACTGAAGGGCGAATCTTATCAATCTTAACGCCTTGATATTACACTGGAATTTATCCTTTTCATCTTGCGCAATATCTTTGACATCCTTCAGCAGATCATTATACCCCTTTTGAGTTTTAATGATCCTTGACGTTGCAGAATGAGAAAAAGGTCCATTAATGATTGCTTCCCATATGAGGTATCCATTATCCTCAGATCCTATAACGTAGTCTTCGAAGTGATGCGCCCAGACTTCATAATCATGGGTATATAGGATTGGAATCTTCGTGGTTGAACCGATGCTGTTGGAAATATTGATGGGATTTGATTGCGACTCGTCCATTATGATCAAAAAACCTGTTTAAAGATCAGACTTGTAATAAACCAGATTAGGGCAAAACAATAAATATCAAGATACGTCAATAATGAGATGACGGCTCAATAAATATCAGTAATTGCGGAAAAACCCTAATTGAAACATTTTCACAGAAAAGATGTGTATCGATTACACAACCTCCTGCTCTAATACCAATTGCTGAGATTAAAACTTAATCTTGAAGATCGATTAGATCTTAAACAGGTAAATAAATATTAAACAGCAAGAACACGAAAATAAAGAACAAGTCAAGAATCAATCAAATGAGTCGAATGATTATAAAATAAACCCTCAGAAGAGCTCGATCAAGAACATCAACTGTAGAGGGTTAGAGGTTTACAAGAACGATAAAGAAATCTGCAAAGCTATCGTTATTCTCTAAAACGTTAACCTAATATGCATGCAAGCATATCCTTATATAGTAAACCTAACAAGCTCACGGTTGGACAGGCCCAAAACCGGAGCACAAAACATATGGACTAACAGCCGAGCCCAATGACGCAATCCTTGAACGAATCTTCAACCCAACACCCTAATTGGATAATCTTCTCTTAAAGCTATCCAAATCCTTTCCTTAGATAAGTCATGGACGATTTTGAAGCTATCCTAGCTTCTAGAATCCGTCCACTATATATCTATAAGGATTTATAGTCTAAAGCTTAACTATCAAACAATTGACAGTTTATACCCCTTTATTTAATTAACCTCTTTAAGTCACCAAATTAATTCTAATTAATTCTATGACTTATATTAATCAAATAAAAATATATTATTCTTTATATTATTCTCATAATATATTAATAATATTTACTCTCTCTAAATAAATCATCCTATCAAGTTGCCATGGTGAAGGCAACCCAAAAGGACCATGCACAACCGGGTCAAATACTTGCCTAATATAGTTGCAGCCTTAGACACTATTCCAAAATATTGTTCATATAAATCATATGTGATTTGATACATATAATCACATGTGATTATATGTATCTAATTGCATATGATTAAAGTTGACAAAAAAAAACAATTATTAAATCTAGAATGCGATAATGACATTTGTGATTAAATATATCTAATCATATTTGATTGAATGTATCTAATCACATATGATTATATGTATCTAATCACGTATGAATTATATAGGAAAAAAGGAATATTTTCAAGATAAATCATACGTGACTAGATACACATAATCACATATTATTATATACACATAATCATGGGTGGTGGTGATGGTGTGTAGTGATTTTTAGTGATGGTAGGTAGTAGGTGGTGGTGATGGTGAAGGGTGGTGGGGGTGACATGTAGGGTGGTGGGTGGTAGCAGGGATAGTGATTATATTGGAAGGCATGTGATGGTTGCAGGTGGTGGTGATGGGTGGTGGAGACAGGTGATGGTGATATGTTGTAGTGGATGGATGGATGGCGGTGGTTGGTGGTGGGGGTGGTGGTAACGGGTGGTGGTCTACGGTGGTTTTAATGTGTCATGGGTGGGGTGGTGGTGGGTGGTTGTGATGGGAGGTGGAGGTGGGTGATGGTAGTAGGTGGTGGGTAGTGGTGATGGGTGGTGGTTGTGGGTTGTGGTGATGGGTGATGGGTGTTGGTCATAATGGTGGGTGTTGGGTAGGTGGTTGTGATGGGTGGTGGAGGTGGGTGGGTGGTAGTTGTAGTGGGTGGTGGGGGTGGTGGTGATAGTGGTGGGTGATGGTTTTGTCGGGTGGTGGGTGGGGGTGATGGTGGCGAGTGGTGATGGGTAGTGGTAGTTGGTGGAGGGGGTGATGGGTGGTGGGTGGTGGTGGCAATGGTGATGATGGGTGGTGATGGTGGTCATCGTTGGCGGTGGCGGGTGATGTTGGGTGGTGGTTTTCGTGGGAGGTGGGTGGGGGTGGGGTGATGGGTGTTGGAGGTGGATGGCGGTGACGAATGGTGGTGGTGGGGAGTAGTGGTGGGTGATATTGTTTGGGCGGTGACGAGTGGTGTTGGTTAGTAGGTTTTTAATTTTTTTTACTTATTTTTTATTTGTATTAATAGTATTTGATTATTTTAATTTAAAAAATTATGTGGTCGAAAATTGTTGTCAAATGTTCTTGCGATAAAAAATGTTCTTGATTGAATGCTTATATATATATATATATATATATATATATATATATATATATATAGAGAGAGAGAGAGAGGGAGAAAGAGAAAGAGAGAGAGAGAGAGAGAGAGAGAGAGGTATGTTCAAATGAGAACATTTGAGAACATTTTTTGGACATTCTTTCTTTACGTATCTCCTGTAACGCCCCGATTTCCCAAGGATCAATTTATGGGTATAAATTACCATGAGTTCAGGGTTACTCGACGAGTTTGTTGCCTGACTCGCTGAGTAGCAGTGGGTTGGTCCATGAGTTTAAGTGACCTACTTGACGAGTAGGAGTTGGAGGATGAAACCCTCGGGGTTTTTCATCCTATTTAAAGGATCATAAGACCCCCTTAACCTCCTTGGCAGCCCCTTGAGATCCAAAAAACCCTAGTTTCGTGTGAGAACTTCATTTGAGTGTGTTTGAGCTTTGGAAGGTGAAGTTGGCTTGAAGATCAAGAAGCTAGCAGCAAGAAACTAGTGTGGATCTATAAACTTGCCTCCTCTAGCTTCATTTTGAGGTACCAATTCGTGATCCTAGCTCTATTTTTCTTCTATAACTCTCTTGAGTAAATTTAGGCACTACTAGAAAAACAGCCTTTTACGACACGCAAACAATGACACGCTGTGATTTACGATACGCAAAAGTGTGCGTGCTAAAAATAATGCCATCTTTTCTAAAATTTGAAGGATAGAGGTCACGCATTTGTGCGTGCCCTAAAATTATTGTCAGAAAAAAAAACACGGAGGATGCCTTTCATAAAATATGCGTCATGTAAGTGTGTCGCTTTATATTTTGTTTAATGAAACGCGCGTTTTAAGCGGGAAATGAAATCCCCAAAAATTAAAACCCCGCCTATTCTATGTGAAAAATTAAAACCCCTCCTCTTCCGATTAGCAAGACAGAAGCCTAGGGTCTTCGTCTTCCTCTCTCTCTCTCTCTCTCTAACCTAAAACCCAACCTGCTGATCTTCGTAGAGATCTCCCGTGGTTGTAACAACTGTTGTCTTATCTCACTGATCTTCACAGTGACGGTGGCTTGAGGGAAAGAATATGGCAGCGACGGTGGCTCCAAAGAAAAAAGACGCCAACCGGTGACTTTAAGGATGGAAGATAATAACGATGAGTGGGTCAACCCTCATGAAATCGATCCACACTTGCTACTTTTCTCCTACCTTTCTCCCCATCCCTTCTCATTCACCATAATCATCTTCTTATTCATTCACTAGATTTTCAACATGAAAATCGTTGTTTCATATTTCAGTCATTTATATAAATCCCCGATATTTCAATTTGATTTTGAACCCTACCTAAATCGTCATCCTGGAAAAACCCTAGCACAGCATCCTAAAACGCCCAATAGAAAAAAACCCTAGCACATTCTTCACTTGCCGGTTCGACTTCATGGCATTGTTGATTCACAGTTTTAGGTAATATTTCTTGATATTGTTATACTCATATCTCTTCAACTATCTTCAATCGATCACTTCAATGTCTTCAATCGATTTCATTATCTTCAATCGATCGCCTTTTCTTCCATCACCACCAGTCATCTTCTTCTTTATTCGATTCCCATGATTGATTCATGAAATCGATTTTATAAAATCTATTTACAAAAACAAGATAATGCACAATGCTTTTGATATAATTTCTTTGAAAAACTCGATTCAGTCACTTATTATATTATGGTGCAGGTGTGTTTCTTGATAAAAGAAATTTTAGTAAATTAGGCAGGGTTAAATCTATCAACTTTTCACTTGAAAAAAATTGTTTTGTATTGTAGGTTATTATAGCTACTTGTATGCAAAGTGTTTTGCATCAACCTTATGGGAAATAGTATGCAAGGAGGACCCATTGTCATTAGAGACTGGTACTGTTATTAGAACAAAGTTACTGCAACATGGTGGAGCTAAAGATCCTGCACAGTTGCTTAATGATCTTGCTTGTGATGGGATTACAAGGAGCTACCAAAATCAGGGACATGGAGGAGGTATATTTCCAGACATTACAAGCCTACGTAAGGAATTGAACTTGAGAATTTATTTAAATGATTCAAAGATATATATAATATGTAATTTGAAATGAGCTAAATGCTTTCATTAACCTCAGATTTTAATAACATAAGACATTTATTTCACTCTTTTTTGGCAAATAAATGTTCATCCAATCCAACAGATAGTGATACTGATGACACTTGCCTTTCCTTAATGTGTTTCTTATTGTGTTCTAGGCCAAAAAGGTATATCTATAAGGACTCACTAAAGATTGGAATGAAGAGAATTGACCCCTGCATCTTCTCTCTTTTTACTCTGTTTTTGTTGTGTGAAACAGGGCCTGAACCAACACATATGTTGTTGTTGCTGCTGTATCTGATTCTTTTCACCTGCCTACTGATTCATTATCAACAAGACACTTCAAGAAGATGGTATGATTATTATTTTTAAAGGCTTAATTGCAAGAAATGGAAGTAGAATGAAAGTAGATTAGTATTTGGGATTGTTTAAATATTGATGTGGTTGGTGTGGTGTTTGATAAAAATAAAGGTGCAATGATTGTATTGTATTTGTATATGTAGGAAGCACATATTGTTGTTATATCTGACGTTCAACCTTACACTCACACTCACAGACTAAGTTAGAAGAAGAGCAGGTGAGCCAGCATCATGTTCTCCCTCACCCTCTCTCACTGCTCAACGTTTAATATGTGAACAACAGGTACTACTTTCATTAATAACCCCTCAGAAATTACGATTTTTCCATTATTGACAAATAAATAAATACATAATCTCATGATGATGAGTATCTTGCATCATTACAAGCTGATAGAGAAAAGGAACTACTAGAGCAGTTAGCTAAAGAAGCTGCCATGGAAGAAGAAAGGCGAAAGGAGGAAGAGTCACATATTAAGTTAGAAGAAGAGCAAGTGAGACTGTTTATACGTTATAGTTTATAAACTTTGTTATAAATGACCATTTTTCCTTATTTCAGGAAATCGACAAATTACAGGTACAATGTTTGCAAATTTACAATTTTACCCTTTTGTCTCATTATTCATCAATATCACATTAAAAATAACTACTATAGTATTTTACCTTTTTAGTCTGATTTTCATAACCTTTTTGATCCTTATTCCAAGTAAAATGACTCTCCATAAATAAGGACTAAAATTGCAAAATTCAAATATACTCAGGGACCAATATTTAACCAACTATCAATTTACACTGTTACTTATGTTGGGGGTAATCCTTTACCTACATTCTTTCCATCTCTAATTTTTAACCAACTATCAATTTACATTGTTATTGTTATGGTAAAGTTTAATAGATATCACCAAATCATAACATTTTTTTTAAATTATAGGTCCACCACTTTCAGCCTCTCACGTGCGTAATCACACAAGCTACTACCAGATATATATATATATATATATATATATATATATATATATATCTATCTCTCTCTCACACAGACACATACACAAACGGTGAAATGATTGAATATTGGTGGTTTACTTTTTTTGTTTGATAAATGCAGGGTGGTGGTGGTGGGAGTTACAGTGGAGGTGGTTACAGGGAAGACTTTGACAGGGAAGACAATAAAGTTGGAGGTGGAGAGCTCAAAGAACATTGATACTGTGAAGTCAAAGATTCAGGACATAGAGGGGATTCCACTGCATCAGCGAATGTCTTCTGCCTATTCTTTCCTCTAAATGGTGTACCACCATACAACATCTCATATAATAAAATACATGAAATAAAAAAAAGAATATAATAAAAAATTAGTTAAAGTATTGAAATGGGTAAAAGAAGGTAATTCAAATAAATGGTGTATATTTTAAAGAAAAATTT
This sequence comes from Lactuca serriola, assembly GCF_051521515.1. Taxonomy (NCBI): domain Eukaryota; kingdom Viridiplantae; phylum Streptophyta; class Magnoliopsida; order Asterales; family Asteraceae; genus Lactuca; species Lactuca serriola. The sequence goes on along the minus strand of NC_136413.1, from coordinate 38,470,250 downwards.
TAATTCATGAAAATTAATAAGCTTACCCACTGCCCACCAATCAATAGCACTGGAGTGGCCAGCTCCTGTTATGACTTCCTGAAATATCATCATAATTTCAAAGGGTAAAATAAAGAGACCATAAATAAGTGAAATTATGTAAATGCCCTTTGAGTACTTTTCATACCAGAGGTGGTGGTGAGCCCTCCTTTTGTGTTTCTTACCTCTGTTAAAAGTGAATTGAGGCCTGAAATCCAAGTTGCAGCTCAAAATTGTTGGGTTAAGAAGGGTGGTGCATTCACCGGTGAGGTTAGGTATGTTTCAAAGTGTCATTTATCAAATTACCATCCTTTTTTTTTCTAAAACTTTTCAATTTCCTATGTCTGATTTCTTCTTCTTGATTCTTACTAAATACTGAAGTTGGTTTTCTATATTTACAGTGCTGAGATGCTTGCCAATTTGGGTGTCCCTTGGGTCATCCTAGGTCACTCTGAAAGGAGAGCCCTATTGAATGAAACTAATGAGGTACCCTTTTCCTTGTGTAGATTTTACTTAGCCTATTCAAATCAATTCACACTTTTCCTTGTGAACATCTTAATCAGTGTTGTATGCAAGTTATTGAAAAAGTTTTTTTTTCTTTTTCTTGTTTCATTCAGTTTGTTGGAGACAAGGTTGCATACGCACTATCTCAAGGTTTGAAGGTTATTGCTTGTGTTGGGGAGACTCTTGAGCAACGAGAAGCTGGAACCACCATGGAAGTTGTTGCTGCACAAACCAAAGCAATTGCTGGTAATTATTTTAAAACTAAACTTGCTTCTACTGTATGTCAAAAATCAAAAATCTTGTTTTATCTTTGATATAATAAGTAACTTGCACACAAAAGTTATGATTTTGGTGTTTAATGCAAGAAATCACAATATGCCTTTTCTATGTGATTCTGATTTTGGTAATTTTTTGTTGCAAGAGGAAAAGAGGAAAAGAAAGCTCAAGCCGAAAGAGATAAGATGCTGCAAATGCAAGTGTTGCATTCTTCATTTCAATTGTTAGTATGAAACACAGAGTAGATGGGCCAATGTAAACTTCTTATCCATATAACATCTGTTTGGAGCATTAGTCTTAAAGAATTATGAAAGGCAAGATGCAACTTTACTTAGTTGGAATTTGATGTAGAGAGTAGATTAGATGCAAATTTAGATATTGTAAAAAATAGAATTGTATGACATTAAATTTTATGCAATGGATTGTATTTTTTGTATATGATATTTTATTTCTATTATGAGACATTAAATGCAAATTTAATTTAAAAATTAATAAATATATAAATATTTTTTTAGAACGTTTAAAATTATGATACGCAAAAATGTGTGTCATCTTCATTTATGACATCGCCTTTCTTGACAAGGGCTTCCTTGATACGCATTGCGTGTCATAAACACGCGCGTCGTAAGGTTACGACACGCAAATGCGTGTCGTCTTCCTTTATGACAGGGCCTTCCTTGATACGCATTGCGTGTCATAACCGCGCGTCGTAAATGCGCGTCATAAATGCGCGTCATCTATAGACGACGCGCAAAAGCGCGTCGTCTCTCTTTATGACAGGGCCTTCCTTGACACGCATTTGCGCGTCGTCTGAGCGTTTTACGACGCACAATGAGCGTCGTAAAAGGCCTTTTTTCTAGTAGTGAGGGTTTTTACATTGATTGTGGAGCTATTTCTTGGTGTATAAGCTAGATCTGAGATTGCAACTTCAGATCTAGACCCTTCTTAGGTTGCAAGTTCACAAAGTTTGAGCCTTTGCGTAGAATGAACCATTCTTAAGGAGTTAAACCCCATGACAAGCTTGGGTTTGTCATTTAGAGCCTTTAGAGCCTTGCATGCACGTAAAGCTTGAACCTTTACGTGATAAACATGTATTGGGAAGCTGGATATGCAATTTGGAGCCTTGGCATGGATTAAAAAGCCTCTGTATGGATAAAGGACTAAAGGGACTCGGCGAGTTTCATGGTCGACTTGGCGAGTCATATGAAAATGGACATGAACTCGACGAGTGGTTTGAACAACTCGACGAGTTCGATGAAGATTGCCATGAGCTCAGTGAGTCGGGTGAGTGGCTCGGCGAGTCGACTTGGGTTTCCCATCCTATGGTCACATAAGAACACAACGAGTGGTAAAGGGGAAAACTCGGCGAGTTGGCCAAGGAGTGACAGCCACTGACATTAAGAACTCGACGAGTCACTCTAGTGACTCGGCGAGTTGATGAGTTATGCAAGAAACTCGACGAGTAGCTGAGGGTACTCGACGAGTTGAGCTCAACAAGGACTGTTGACCTTGACCATTGACCATGACCTTGACCGAGGTTGACTAAGTTTGACTTCTGAAGGGCATTTTGGTAATTCGGATATTTATGTCAATGGACCTTTGATGGTTATAGGTGTTGGAGTCTCATGCAGTGCTTCGGGAGAGTAATTTCATGGTATAATTCGACAGTTGCTAGGTGCGTTATCCTCACTATATCAACAGGGTCTAAGGCACCAAGGCTAGCCCTTTCTCATATTGTATGCTGGTATTGGCTTGATATTTTTAGTGACCTGGTTTAGGTTGATCTCCTGGTATATAGGATGATGTTATGTTTAATGACTTGGTTTAGGTCGGCATCCTGGTATATAGGATGATGCTATGTTTAGTGACCTGGTTAAGTCAGTATCCTGGTTAGGATGTCGTTATGCTATATGATCTGCTAGATCGGTTTGTTTATATATGGACTGTTATGTGATTATCTGTTTTATGTGCACATGATTGTTGGTATGGGGGTTGGGTTGAGGCAGGTCCTGCTTTGTGCTGTAGGCAGACATACCCAGGGCGGACCAGATAGACTGCAGACCCGGAAGGGTACATAGTCAGGCCGAAGGCGAGCGAGCAGTCCAGATAAGTTGAAGGCCCGAGTGGGCGGGCCAGACATGCTGAGGCTCGGAGAGTGGGCCAGATAGACTTAAGACCTGGTGAGGGCGGTCCAATCATACTGTAGACTCGATATGCATGGCTGTTCTATATTTGATATATGATATGGTTATGGTATTATGAGGTTGGTATTTTGGGGGAACTCACTAAGCTTTTGGGCTTACAGTTTCAGTTTATTGTTTTAGGTACATCAGGAGATCGTGGCAAGGCAAAGGCGTGACCGTATTGCTCCTCATATTTCATGATTTTTTGATTTGGTTCTGGGGATACTCTGATGTTTAAACTATTTTGAAAACAAGTTGTAATAACTTAATGGTTTTTGAATGGATTAAAATGTTTTAAATTGGCGTAAATTTTATGAGTGTTACAAGTTGGTATCAGAGCCTTGGTTTGAGTGAATGGGAGGAAGACTCGTGAATCCAGTCTCAAATCAAGGAAAAAGATTTTTAAAATGATTTGAAAATGGTTTTCAAAGTAAGTAAAGGAGGATGCAAAGTGTACGATCAACTGAAGCCAGTAAGTAGACCCCAAAATACCATACAAGTTATTTGATTATGTGATATGTTAGATAAGCATGCTAGTACTAGGCTAGGGATCTTCAGGAATTGCATGATAGAATTGTCTGATTACATGATGCCTACTAGCCTAGGGTCTCCCAAATATGAAATTGACATCATTACTGTAGTTACTTGTGTATGCATCACAACTGTATATAATCAAGATCATATAGCCATGAAAATGTTTGATCTGGGCTTATGTTCTATTATTATTGATAAGGGCTTAGGGTAGGATTGGATATTCGATAGATAGGGTCCAATTTTATGTATGGCTAGCATACACTAGTGCTGCAGGGTTGGTGGAAGTTCATGGATGGGTGGGTAGTGAGTGGTCGGGAGGCCAGATATATATATGTGATATATAGTATTCCTCTAGGAGTGAGGAATGAGTGCTCACAGTGTCTTTTATATGGTTAGGGTGTTGTGGTGATACTTGAGACAAATATAGGTAGTTGTGGAAGGTAGTATGGGCCCGTACTACTTAAAGCACAGGACCTATACGCATAGCAAGGAAATCACAACCCCTGGGTTTTTGGTTGGGTGTTGGTTCCCGGATTGTTATGAGGAGTATCTGATGTTTTCGGTATGTTTTCAGCATGGTGGTTACGCGACGATTCGTGACTGGGTCCGGGTCAGGATCAGGAGAGGGCGGACAGGAGGCACCAATAACGCCTGACACTATCGGCCAGATAAGATAAATGACAGAATCTGGGATATCATGCATGATGAGGTTGCAGCTATGTTCCGGGCTCAGTTGCCAGAGATCTTTGGGTCTATCAAGACCGCTATGATGTAGTATTTCGATGATCATTATGCAGCCCTTACTGAGGCGGCTGTCATGGTGGCCACAACAGCTGTATCTGCGGCAGGGGTGGGAGCTGGTCAAGCTTTTCAGTATCGGGACTTTGATAATACGAAGCCCCCGACATTTGATGGTACCAAGGATCAGATCGTGGCCATGAGATGGCTATCTGACGTGGAGGGATGTTTATTCACATGTTCTTGTCCTGCTGACCAGAAGGTCAGATGTGCTCTGAACCTGCTAAGGTCCAGAGTAAAGGATTGGTGGCGGTTGATTACTGGATCATATTCGGATAAGCAGCGTGCTGCGGTTACTTGGGATCGATTTCAGGATATGTTTTGTACCCGTTACATCCTGCGAGTTGAGATGGAGAGGCTAACGCAGGAGTTCTTGGATTTGCACTAGGATTTAGAGTCGGTCACGGAGATCACTTGCATGTCTACTGAGGGGGCGATTTTGCCCCGAGTTTGCTTCGGAGCAGGCTCAGATAACCCGATACCTGAGTATGCTCAAGACAGATATCAGACAATTCGTATACACGCAGAGATGTGATACCTTGTTGGAGTTGCAGGAGGCTGCCAGGCGACGTGAGCTTGAGATTGAGTTGCAGTTGCGAGAGCAAAGGCAGGCACCGGTGCAGTCGCAGCCGGCACCAAAATGGTCTAAGACCGTGGATTCTAGGGTTGGAGGGCAGAGTGGAGAAGTGTGGGAAGGGTCATGCTGGAGTTTGTAATTCCGGCGGTACGTGTCGCAAGTGTGGGAAGGAGGGGCACTATGCGATGGATTGTCGCTAGTTGGCCCCGGTGCAGGACATGATGATTTGTTATCATTGCCATCAGGTTGGTCACGTGAGGACCAACTGTCCTCAGTTGGTTGCAAGACCGGTGCAGACTCCAGCGCCGACTACATTTAGGATTACTGGCAGTGGTCAGGGTGGAGCAGAGCCTCCGAGGGATCAGGGACGTGCCTTCCAGCTTACAGCAGTGGAGACCAGGATAGCACCAAATGCGGCTGCTAGTGTGTTTCTATCTTTTATCTTATCGATTATGATGATATTGTGAATTCCCTTCCATCCCTTTATGCATATGTCATAGCAACATATGAGAGATGAGGAAATTAGTTTCGAGGGGATGTAGGCAGTTAGTATCCAAGGGTGTTGGTAATTGTAGGTTAGGAACTCTGTTCCAAGGCTAGTAGTCGTGAATCGAAGATACATAAGTATTCAGATGAGATGTGGGTTTTTCTGAAGTTCATTTGCATCATGATGGAAAGTTTGTTTTGTGGAGGTTGTGCACTCTAGGGTTAATCGATCCATAGATAAGGATGATAATATCCAGTACGGACGGATAAGCTATGTCGTTCTCTCCATTAGCATGTAGTAGCTAGTGTCCCAAGTGGGGGACAATTGGAAATTCTCAGATGGAGCATCAATCATCGAGGGATTCGATTAACTACCACGGTCAGGCAGTACCCCAACATGCATATGCAGGAATTTTGCGTACGTGGTAGATACACGAGTCAGGGATCAGACCACGGGTTTTCAAGAGGGTAAACAATTGGAATGAGGCCGAGGTTTAGACTGGCTTTATAGTCTACAGGAGGGATCGGGAGTTCGAAACCCCAAGTGGGTGAGAATCGGCTGTATGGGAGAAAGCACTGGAATGGGTCCAGGTTTATGCACAACAGACTTAGCGCGGTCCGGATAGACTGAAAGTCAGCGGGGCGTATCAGTCAGGCCGAAGGCTCAAAGAACGGTCCAGACAGGCTGAAGGCCCAAAGAGGCGGTCCAGACATTCTGAAGGTTTTGAGGGTGGTCCAGATAGGCTGAAGGTACGGTGAGACGGTCCAGCCATGCTGAAGATTCTGTATGTGATCTGTTAGATCTAACGGTTAGTTAAGTTTGGGGAGTGTTGTGAGACTATGGGAGGCCCGTAGCATTCAATAATTTGTTCAAATGATTAGGCTCCTTGGGAAAATGGAGGAAGTGAGGATCTCCAGGATGAAGCATTGGGACAACAGCTGTGTTGACAGGTTATCGGGAGCATTCCAGTCATAGGTTGTGGGCATAGAAATTTTGTTGGTTACTTACTCTATGGGAGCGCGTTCAGTAAGTGAGGATCTCCAGGATGAAGCATTGGGACAACAGCCGTGTTGACAGGTTATCGGGAGCATTCCAGTCATAGGTTGTGGGCATAGAAATTTTGTTGGTTACTTACTCTATGGGAGCGCGTTCAGATTAGATCTTCTTCTGGTTATTCATGGCAACACATTTCATGTGGGTACGGTGGAGGTGGTCCTACTCTATGCAGTAGGCCAAGATACCCGATGCAGGGCGACTGTAAGTCGTAGGCACGAAAGCTCAAGGGCGTGGTAGGAAGTAAGGCTGCCTTGGGGCAGGTAGCACTCATGATGTTAGCAACAATTAGCACATGTTCTACTGATGTGTGGACCTTTGGGTTCAGTAATCGGTGAGGCGTGCGGCATTTCGGGTGGTGGACAAACAAGTTGAGACCAGAGGGATTTCGGCTTCGTCTGGAAAATATTTTTATAGTATGAAAGGATGAAATCGGGTATGGTTTGGGATTGGTCTGAAGGATGCGATGGTATTCCATCCTAACGATGTTTAAATGTGTCATAGGCATGTTTGGTATTCCAGCCCGAGGCTGAACGGGCCAGGCATGAGTTATTTTGTTCTAGTAGAATGATTTTATGATATTGTGGGACCGGTGTCTTGTCCGCAAGGGGTTCGCCTCAGGAGGAGGAAAGGACGGATTTTTGATACGATAGCTTATCAGGTCATTGTCAAGATGGCAAAGTGGCAGGAGGGGTGGATATCAAGGAAAGGTTTGATTGGGATTTACATCATCTTTCACGTTTCGTAGTTGCCAAAGTGCATCATGGAACAGGAGGCAATAATGTCGTTGGTTGATGTTCAGATCGGTGAATGCTTGGAATCTGTTGAGAGGCATGTGGCCATACCGGAAGGAAGAGATAAAGGTTTTGTGGAACGAGGAGGTACCTTTAGTAAACGTACGGTGGAAGCACCATTGACAGTCTGAATAGACGCGGGAGCTGGGGACAGAGATGCAGGAGCACTATCTGAGGATGTTCACCGCAGCAGACTTCGAGGACGAAGTCTAGTTCAAGTGGGGGAGAATTATGACGCCCCGATTTTCCAAGGATCAATTTATGGGTATAAATTACCATGAGTTCAGGGCTACTCAACAAGTTGGTTGCCTGACTCACCGAGTAGCAGCAGGTTGGTCCACGAGTTTCAGTGACCTACTCGCCTAGTCCAACAGGGGACTCGACGAGTAGGAGCTGGAGGATGAAACCTTAATTTTCGGGGTTTTTCATCCTATTTAAAGGATCATAAGACCCCCTTAACCTCCCTTGCAACCCCTTGAGAGCCAGAAAACCCTAGTTTGGTGTGAGAACTTCATTTGAGTGTGTTTGAGCTTTGGAAAGTGAAGTTGGCTTGAAGATCAAGAAGCTAGCAGCAAGAAACTGGTGTGGATCTATAAACTTGCCTCTTCTAGCTTCATTTTGAGGTATCAATTCATGATCCTAACTCTATTTTCCTTCTAGATATCTCTTGAGTAAATTTAGGGTTTTTACATTGATTATGGAGCTATATCTTGGTGAATAAGCTAGATCTGAGGTTGCAACTTCAGATCTGGACCATTCTTGGGTTGCAAGTTCATAAAGTTTGAGCCTCTGCATAGAATGAACCCTTCTTAAGGAGTTTAGCCCCATGACAAGCTTGGGTTTGTCATTTAGAGCCTCTAGAGCCTTACATGCACGTAAAGCTTGAACCTTTACGTGATAAACATGTATTGGGAAGTTGGATCTACAATTTGGAGCCTTGGCATGCCTTAAAAAGCCTCTGTATGGATAAAGGACTAAAGGGACTCGGTGAGTTGCATGGTCGACTCGGAGGGTCATATGAAGATGGACATGAACTCGACGAGTGGTATGAACAACTCGACGAGTTCGATGAAGATTGCCATGAGCTCGGCGAGTCGGGTGAGTGGCTCGGCGAGTCGACTGGGGTTTCCCATCCTATAGTCAAGTAAGAACACAACGAGTGGTAAAGGGGAAAACTCGGTGAGTTGGCCAAGGAGTGGCAGCCACTGACATTAAGAACTCGACGAGTAGCTGAGGGTCGGCAAGTTGACGTCAACATGGACAGTTGACCTTGACCATTGATCGTGACCTTGACCGAGGTTGACTAAGTTTGAATTTTGAGGGGCATTTTGGTAATTCGGATATTTATGTCAATGGACCTTTGATGGTTATAGGTGTTGGAGTCTCATGCAGTGCTTCGGGAGAGTAATTTCTTGGTACAATTCGACAGTTGCTAAGTGAGTTATCCTCATTATATCAATAGGGTCTAAGGCACCAAGGCTGACCCTTTCTCATGTTGCTGGTATTGGCTTGATATGTTGGTGACCTGGTTTACGTCTGTCTCCTGGTATATAGGATGATGCTATGTTTAGTGACCTGGTTTAGGTCGGTATCCTGGTATATAGGATGATGCTATGTTTAGTGACCTGGTTAGGTCAATATCTTGGTTAGGATGTCGTTATGCTATATGATTTGCTAGATCGGTTTGTTTATATATGGATTGTTATGTGATTATCTGTTTATGTGCACATGACTGTTGGTAAGGGGGTTGGGTTGAGGCGGGTCCTGCTTTGTGCTGTAAGCCGACATACCCAGGGCGGATCGGATAGACTGCAGACCCGGAAGGGTACATAGTTAGGCTGAAGGCCTGTGAGCATTCCGGATAGGCTGAAGGCCCGAGAGGGCGGTCCAGACGTGCCGAGGCTCGGAGAGTGGGCCAGATAGACTGAAGGCCCGGTGAGGGCGCTCCAGTCACATTATAGTCTCGATATGCATGGTTGTTCTGTATTTGATATATGATATGGTTATGGTATTATGAGGTTGGTATTTTGGGGGAACTCACTAAGCTTTCGGGCTTACAGTTTTAGTTTATTGTTTCAGGTACATCAGGAGATCGTGGCAAGGCAAAGGTGTGATCATATCGCTCCTCATATTTCATGATTTTGTGATTTGGTTTTGGGGATACTCTGATGTTTAAACTATTTTGAAAACAAGTTGTAATAACTTAATGGTTTTTGAATGGATTAAAATGTTTTAAATTGGCGTAAATTTTATGAGTGTTACATCTCCCCTGTTTCTCTCTCTACATTTATCTCTCTACATATCTCTCTTCTCCTTCTCCCTCTACATATGTCTTGAGGTAATCTCAGCCACCATCACCATCAATGGACCTCCACTGTAACCATTGTAATGACGCCGGAACCACATAACGTTGCCGGAATCACCATTACGACACCAGAATCATCGGACAACTGCTTCTTCATTCTTTCTGGATCTGTTTGGTTTCTCAATGCATCATAAAATTTTTACTTTCAGAAAGGCGCTCATAAAATTATTAAGATGCATCATAACTTCTCTATCTGCTTATGTTAGTTTTGATCTTGAGCAATTTTTTAAGTATTAGAAGTTGGAAATCATGCCACCGATCTACAAATGTGATGCTTAATCTTAGCTATTGCAACTAGAAATCAGTTCATTGGTGGTCTCTTCTCATACTTTCCTTTGGTACATGGTTTACCTGTCGAAGCTCAAACTAAATGCATTTTGCATGTTTTGGGTTTAATATATCCAGAGTGGAAAATGCATTGGGCCAAATGATTCTTACCTACTAATATTGTGAAGTTATTTGGTCAGCTATGGTACTCTAAATATGATAGGAAAAGGGGGAAATGAGCCTTGTACACCAGGTGCTTGACTAAATGCTTGAAAGAGCAGTATTGCCTAAATCAAAGCCTCTGACATCACCTAGTGTACATGCTGACAAAGTGATATCTGATCTCTACGACCTTTTTATTTAAAAAGAATTCCACCAAAGTAGTTGTGCCTTATTCATCTACAATATCTGTCTTGTTTAGTCAAAGGTAATCCTATGATTTCTAACAACTTTTAAATTAATTATGATATGGTGGAAATCAAGCTGTTAATAGTTTACAGGTTTTGGATGCTTTGGGAGAGTCGATTCCCCATGTCAAACTAACTTTACTTTAACTTCTTGTAACAATACTTATAATATTACACATATTGAACTTGTTGCAAATGCATTTCCATGTACAACCACTTCCAACAATACAAGTATAATACTGACTGTAGGTATGAATCCTGATATTTCAACACATAATGTCAATTTAGCTTATTTGCAAGCACTTAAAGACTACATATCTGAACAGAGAGGCATATTGGGCTTAACCATTAAGTCGTTAATAGAACACCAAAAGTGATTTAAAAGCTATTATGATCAATTTTCCCAAATCTGTCCTCCAACTTCTAAAATTCATGCCGGTCAATAAGAATACCTAAAAATCACGAGACTTAATTTTCTTGAAATATTAGTGTGTCAAGTTTCTTTAAACTTTGAATCACATTTCTATATTCCAAATCCTTAAGGGGTAAAATTGGCAATCTTCTCAGATTGGTCCATGTTGTCATAGATTTCATGCATTGTCTTCAAAAAATCATAATAAATTCATCAAAACTCCAAATTTCAAAAATTCCAAACCCTTTTGTTAGATATGGATATATAGTTTCCCACATATAAAGGGTATGATGTAATTCGTAGTATATTGGTACAATTTATTCCAAGAGTGTTGAGTGGTCCAGAAAGTGGCAATGTAAAGTTACTAATTTGTAAATTTAATATAAAATGAGATCTTTATATTACTGAAAAGATAAAAGGGGGAACTTTAACAACATTATTTTATCAAAATTTAATAATGGTTTGAAAGGTAAGAAAACATATCCCAAACAGAGCACTACATTCAAAGAGAAAATAAGGAAATATGTGCATAAGTTTTATAAGAGTAATACAAAAAAGCATAAGCTAAATAATGTTATAATTGATGTGTAGGTTCTCGGAAAGGAAAGGATTCATTTATCTCATGCTAGCTAATTTACAGGTTCAAGGAGGTGAGTTACAACAACTCTCATATTATGTAAGCATTACTTGTTTTATGTTATTGTTCATGGATACCCTAATTCGGTAGAGCGAACAAGGAAAGGCAGAATGTAGTTTGTTCTCTAGTGAGACAAGGAAACAATATTCATTTCCGTGTTCTTGATTCGTTAGTTGTTCTCGTGTATTAAATCACATGTGATTATATGATCTAATCACATATGACTTATATGCACAAGATTTATTTTTGTGTTTTCGAATCCATAGTTGTTCTTTATCCCTATTAATTATATAGTATATGATTAAATATATAAAATGACATATGATTAAATACTTGATAACAAATATTGAATTGAGAACGTGAATTTGAATCATATTCACATAAATCATATGTGATGAGATATGTATAACCACATGTGATTAAATACACAAGAACAACTATTGAATCAAGAACATGAAAATGAATATTGTCCACATAAATCATATGTGATTCCATACATATAATAACATGTGATTATGTGTATCTAATCACATATGATTTATATGGCTAAGATTCATTTTCGCGTTCTCGATTTAATAATTGTTTTTTTTTCACTTTAATCATATGTGATTAAATACATTAAATCAGATGTGATTATATGTTTCTAATCACATATGATTTTATTTGGTTAAAAACGAATATTGTCTGTATAAATCATATATGATTAGATACATACAATAATATGTGATTATATACATGATAACAAATATTGACCAAAGAACATGAAAACAAATCTTTATCCAAATTAATCATATATGATTAAATAAATCTAATCATGTGTGATTATATAAATATAATCACATATGATTTATGTGGACACAATTCATTTTTGCTTTTTTGATTCAATAGTTATTCTCGTGTATTTTATCACATGTGATTATATATATAATTGCATGTGATTAAGTACATGAGCACAAGTATTGAATCGAGAAGGTAAAAATGAATCTTGTCCACCACAAATCATATGTGATTATATACATATAATCACATGTGATTAAATACACAAGAGCAATTATTCAACCGAAACCGTAAAAATAAATATTGTCTACATAAATCATAGCTGATTAAATACATATAATCACATGTGATTATATGTATCCAATCATATATGATTTATGTGGATAAGATTCATTGTCATATGCTTGATTCAATAATTGTTCTTTGTCAACTGTAATCATATGTGATTAAATACATATAATCACATGTGATTATATGTATCTAATCATATATGATTTATATGGACAAAAAATAATGATGTCTACATAAATTTGATGTGATTAGATACATATAATCACATATGATTTTATACATGAGAACAACTATTGAATTGAGAACACATAGATAAATATTGTCCACATATATCATATGTGATTAAACGCATATCATCACATGTGATTATATGTATATAATCACATAGAATTTATGTGGAAAATATTCTTTTTCGTGTTCTAGATTCAGTTGTTGTTATTGTAAATTTAATTACATGAGATTATACGTATCTATTAAGATATGATTTATATGGACAATATTCATTTTCACATTCTCGTTCAATAGTTATTCTTGTACATTTAGTCACATATGATTTTATATACAAGATTCATTTTCGCATTTTTTATTCAATAATTTTTCTTTTTCCACATTAATCATATGTGATTAAATATATACAATCACATATGATTAAATACATAAGAAAAAATATTGAATGAAAAATGCGAAAACGAATATTATCAATATAAATCATATGTGATCCGATACATATAATCACATGAATATTATCAATATAAATCATATGTGATTTGATACATATAATCACATGTGACTAAGTACATGAGTACAACTATTGAATTAAGAAAGAAATAATGAATCTTGTCCATATAAATCATATGTAATTAGGTACATATAATCACATGTGATTATATGTATTTAATCACATATGATTTTTGTAGACAATATTCATTTTTGTGTTTTTAATTCAATAGTTGGTCTCGTGTATTTAATCACATATGATTTATGTGAAAAATATATGTTTTCACGTTCTTGATTCAATAAATCATAGGTGATGAAATATATATAATCACATGTAATTATTACACGAGAACAACTATTGAATTAAGAACATTAAAACAAATTTATGTCCACATTAATCATAAGTGATTAAATACTTATAATCACATGTGATTAAATATATGAGAAAAATTATTGAAAGAAAAAATCAAAAATGAATGTTGTTCACATAAATCATATGTGATTGGATACATATAATCACATGTTATTATACGTATCTAATCACATATGATTAAAGTTGACAAAAACTAATTATTGAATCGAGAACGCAATAATGACATATGTGCTTAAATTAATCTAATCACATTTGATTAAATATATCTAATCACATGTGATTATATGTATCTAATCACATGATTTATATAGACAAAAAAGAATATTATCCATATTAACCATATGTTATTAAATACATATAATCACATGTGAATATACACTCATAATCATAAGTGGTGGAGATGGGTGGTGGGGGTGTGTAGTGATGTTTGGTGGTGGTAGGTGGTGGTGGTGGTGGTGGTGAATGGTGGTGGGGGTGACATGTAGGGTGGTGATTATAGTGGGTAGCAGGTGGCGGTGGCGAGTGGTGGTGATGGGTGGTGGAGACAGATGAAGGTGATAGGTGGTGGTGGTGGGTGGGTGGGTGGCGGTTGGTGGTGAGAATGGTGATGGTGCATGGTGGTTTTGGTGGGTGATGGGTAGGGTGGTGGTGGCGGGTGGTGAAGGTGGGTGGTGGTGATGGGTGGTTGTCAGTGGTCAGTGGTTTTGGTAGGTGGTAGGTAGAGGTGATGGTGGTGGGTGGTAGTGATAGGTGGTGGTGGTCAGTGGTGATGGTTGGTGATTGTGGGGGGTGGTGGTGGTGGGTGGTTGTTGTGGGAGTGGTGGAGATAGGTGGTGTTGATAGGTGGTGGGTGGTGGTTGGTTGTAATTTCGGGCGGTGGTGGTGGGAGGTGGTGATGGGTGGTGGTGGTGGGAGGTGGTGGAGATGAGTGGTGGTGATGGGTGGTGGATGTGGGTGGTGGTGATAGGAGGTGGGTGGTGGTGATGAGTGGTAAGTGGAGTTTTATGGTAATGACAGGTGGTGGTCATAATGATGGGTTGTGGGTGAGTGGTAGTGATGGGTGGTGTAGGTGGGTGGGGGTGATGGGGCCATGTGGTGGTCACGATATGTGGTGATGGGTGGTGGTGGTCTGTGGTGATGGATGGTGGTGGTGGGTGGTGGTGATAGGTGGTGGGTGGTGATGGTGGTGGCGGGTGTTGGTTTTGTTGGGTGGTGGGTGGAGGTCATTGTGACGAATGGTGGTGATGGTGGGTGGGGATAGGTGGTGATGGTGATAGGTGGTGGTGGATGGTGGTGGTTGGTGGTGATGGGTGATTGAGGTGGGTAGGGAAGGTGGTGATGGGTGGTGGAGGTAGGTTGAAATGACGGTGGTGGGTGGTGGTTTTTGTGGGTGATGGTGGGGTGGTGGTAGCGGGTGGTGGTGGAGGTGGGTGGTGGTGATGAGTGTGGTGGTTGGTGGTAGTGGCGGGTGGTGGTGATAAGTGGTTGAGGTAGTGGTGGTTGGGTGGTGATAGGTGGTGGGCAGTGATAGTGGTGGGTGGTGATGGTGGTGGCGAGTGTTGGTTGTGGCGGGTGGTAGATGTAGATGGTGGTGATAGGTGGTGGTGGTTGGTGGTGGAGGGTGGTGGTTGGTGGTGGTGTCGGGTTGTGGTGATAGGTGGTGGAGGTAGGTGTTGATGGTAGTGGCGGGTGGTGGTTTTGGTGGATGATGGGTGGAGGCGGTGTTAGCGTGTGTTGATTGTGGTGACGAGTGCTAGTTGTGGCGGGTGGTTGTTTTGGTGGGTGGTGATAGGTGGTGGTGGAGGATGGTGGTGATGGGTGATTGAGGTGGGTGGGTGGTGGTGGTGGTGATGGTGGGGGAGGTAGGTGGTGATGGTTGTGACGAATGGTGGTTTTGGTGGGTGATGGGCGGGGTGGTGGTAACGGGTGGTGGCGATGAGTGTTGGTGGTCGGTAGTGATGAGTGGTGGTGGTGGTAGGTGTGGTGGTTGGTGGTGGTAGCGGGTGGTGGTGGAGGTAGTGGTTGGTGGTAGGTAGTGGTGATGGGTAGTGAATGGTTTTGGTTAGTGAGTTTTTTAATTGTTTGTAACAATTCATTGATTTTTATGAATATTATTTAATAGTTTTAATTAAAAAATTATGTGGTCCAAATTTGTTCTCAAATGTGCTCACAATAAGAAATGTTCTCGATTGAACGCATCATATATATATATATATATATATATATATATATATATATATATATATATATATATATATATATATACGTCTAGGTTATAATGTGGATGGACAACTATTGTATGAACTTGTGGATAATGCTATTTTATGAAAATTACTAAGAGAATATGTTGTTTTGTAATGTGAATATGTTCAATCTCACAGAACTACTGTTATTTTAATGGATTATCACCAATTCTAATACATTTTTGTTCTCATGCATCATTTTTTATTTATTATAATTATTACAGAATACGACTCAATAAACATCCTAATAACATTCTGACAAAATGAGAATAATTAAAAAAAATGTATAATAACCTTAAAAACGATTTGATTATTGACAATGATTAATAATTATAATAATTATATAAGATTGAACGTATTGATATTATCAAAGACCATATTTTTCTTTGTCATTCTCACAAAATAGCATTATCCACACGTCTACACAATAGATGTCAATCCACATTTGAACCTAGCTCTCTCTCTCTCTCTCTCTCTCTATATATATATATATATATATATATATATATATATATATATATATATATATATATATATATATATATATATATATAGGGTTAGGTTCATTTGAGACCACTTATATTTTGTGAGACCGTGAGAGGCATTTGTTTATTTTTTTTTTATTTTTTTTTATTTTTTTTAGTTAATTCATGTTCCGAAAATAATATTTAAAAAAAGAATTTTTTGATTTTTCCATTTATTTTGCATTTTAAATTTATTTTTAGAATATGTACAGTATAATATTCTATTTAGAATATTTCACGTATTTTTCAAAAAAAATATAATTTTTTTTTTATTTTTTTTAGTTAATTCAAGTTCCGAAAATAATATTTAAAAAAAGAATTTTTAGATTTTTCCATTTATTTTGCATTTTAAAATTATTTTTTAGAATATGTCAGTGAAATATTTTATTTAGAATATTTCACGTATTTTTCAAAAAAAAAACGGATTTTTTTTTATTTATTTTTATTTTTTTTAATATTTTTTTTAGTTAATTCAAGTTCCGAAAATAACATTTAAAAAAAGAATTTTTGGATTTTTCCATTTATTTTGCATTTTAAAATTATTTTTAGATTTGGTCTCACGGTCTCACAAAATTAGAATGATCTCAAATGAACCTGAACCTATATATATATATATATATATATATATATATATATATATATATATATATATATATATATATATATATATATATATATATATATATATACCAATATTTTCATCCTCTTTCCCATCAACGGTTCAATGATGTTTTAATTAATTAGATTAATTAGTGATGATGTAAGTGTTTAGATAAGCATGTATGTACGTGCTTACAAAATTGCAAAAGAACAAAATAAACTTAGTTTAATTAGTTTATTTCTAAGTAAAATATGAACGAGGCAACTTTGTTTACCACTAAGTTTACTCTAACTTCTGTCTAATATGAAAATTCCAATTGTGTATATTATAAAACGATTGTTAGAAAGACAGAAATGAAAGCCGGCCAAGATGCCAAGTAGAAAGGTGTGATTGTCCGTCTATGTCATTCGTTTGTTTATATCTTTTGTTTTGGTAACCACAAGTTGGATTGTAGTATTTGTGATCACTACAAAATTTAATCGAATGACTGAATACGATGTGATTCCTTTTTAATTGCTGTGTTTCCTTTTTATAACTACATTTTAAAACATATAGATGACATAATTAAAGTGTTAATGACTGAAATCTAGTTGATATTCAATTAACTGACATTTAACCATAAAGGATATCATAATGACATTCAATAGATAGACATGAAGTTTTATAACTACAAGTTCAATAACTATAAACTGGTCAATAAAACAAACCTTTTAAATATTGTAAAAATGATCCATTGAATTTTTATAGAATTTATTGAATTGAACGGAAAAAGATAAAGCTACATGAATAATATAATATAATAATCCATTAAATTTTGTAGAGTCGAAACTGTTATCCTCTTTAATTAATTAGGTCATATGTTTTAAGATGTTAAAAAGGAAACATAGAATAGACACTTTAATTAGAAGTTGTAAGTAATGGAACATCTTAAAACATTTACATCATCACTAATGTAGGTAAATGAAATTATGAAGTAATGGAAGCCAAATGAAATTATGAATTATATAATTAGAAGTTATAATTCATAATTACTTACAATATGTAGGTAAACCCAAATGAAGTTATGAATTATATAATTAGAAGTTGTAAGTAATGGAACAAACCATGTACCCTGTTTAAGAATTACCCTTTTCAGCTTTAGAGAAGAAGCCAAATCCCAGCCAAATAGTTTAAACACTTCAAAACACTCAAAAACTGTTGGAAGTTAAACGCAGAAAAGGAGTTAAAGTTTTTAAAATCGTATATAACATCCAAATAAGACCATAATATATAGTCCCCAAAAAAAAATCATACTTCGATCATAGTTCATACACTGAAATGGCTTCCAAAGTTCATGTTCTTATGATACCTCTAATGTGCCCAGGTCACCTCATTCCAATGGTGGACATGGCCAAACTCATAGCACAACAATCGGCCACCGTCACCATCGTCATCACACCCCGTAACGCCGCCAGGTTTGGGGCAGTCCTCCACCGCGCAGTGGCCTCAGGCCACCCCATCCGAATCCTCCAACTCCAATTCCCAGCCTCAGAATACGGATTACCAGAAGGATGTGAAAACGTAGACGATTTACCATCATTCAAGTTGACCAAGAACTTCTTTGACGCAACTGCTAAACTCCAAGAACCACTTGAAAAAGTGTTTAACGATCTTAAACCGACACCAAGTTGTATGATTTCTGATAAACATTTAACTTGGACAGCAGATGTTGCAAGAAAGTTCGAGATTCCATGGGTTATTTTCGATGGAATGAGTTGTTTCACTCAGTTAGCTACTCATAATCTCTGTGTTTCCAAGGTTCATGAACAGGTGGGGGATTTCGATCCGTTTTTGTTGCCGGGTTTACCAGATAACATAACCATGACTAAATCTCAGCTTCCAGGGTTATTCAATCCAGGCAAGAGTGCAGAGGCAAAAGTGATAAAAACTGTACGTGAGAAAATTAGAGCAGCAGAAACAGGAGCATATGGGGTAGTTATAAACAGTTTTGAGGAGTTGGAAAGAAGATATATCGACGAATACAGGAAAGTGAAGCAAAAAGTTTGGTGTATCGGGCCGTTTTCACAATCTAACAAGAATGATTTAGATAAAGCTCAACGTGGAAGTAATGATTCCATCATCACGAGCCATGAGTGCATCACCTGGCTCGATTCTCAGGAACCAGGGAGTGTGGTTTACGCATGTTTAGGGAGCCTAACGCGACTCACACCACCACAGTTTATAGAACTGGCTCTAGGGTTAGAAGAGTCAGAATCCCCGTTTATTTTAGTGGTGAAAGGAGGGAGTCGAACAGAAGAGATAGAGAAATGGTTGGTGGAAGATGGATTTGAAACGAGAGTGAAAGGAAGAGGTGTTTTGATCCGTGGGTGGGCCCCGCAAGTTCTCATATTATCACATCCCTCGTTAGGAGCTTTCTTGACTCACTGTGGGTGGAACTCGACTATTGAAGGGATTTGTGCAGGTGTACCGATGATAACGTGGCCTCAATTTGCTGAGCAATTTTTTAACGAGAAGTTGGTTGTGGAAGTAGTGGGAACTGGTGTGGGTGTTGGGGCTGAATCAGTGATGCCATTAGTTGAGGAAGATGCAGCTGGGAAGCAAGTGAAACGAGAGGACGTGTGTAAAGCTGTGAAGATGGTGATGGATGAAGGTATTGAAGGAAAAGAGCGAAGAGAAAAAGCTAAATATTTTAGGGAGATGGCTGAAAAAGCGTTAGAAGAGGAAGGATCGTCTCAAGTTAATATAAAACTGTTCATTGAAGATATCATGCTACACATAAATAAGGACATGGCAGATAAGTTATAGTTGCTTTGCTAGTGATGTACGTATTAAGATTTCGTTGATGATTCTTATCTTGTTAGCTTATGTTTTTCTTTGGAAATCCATATCTTTGTCCGACCATGAAGTTTTCATACATGTTTTCCATGTGTGCTAGTGTGTTATTATTATTAACTGTTGTTATTATTGTTTAGCATATTGTTAGTCTATATCTCGGCCCATTTGTATTGGCCTTAGTCCATGTATTTTGTATATATTATCATTGATTAATGAGAGATCATTCATGGGAAATAATATCAATTACATCAAGTACTACATTGAATAATAACCAAGATACAATGGGAAATCTAAAGGGCACCAAGGAGATATTGTTAGGGTAACAAACGACACACTAACAATAAGAAGATATGTGAAGAAAATAAAGAACATACAAGTATATATGTGGTTAATTAATACAATCATTTACCTCTGCTACGTCACGAACTAGAGAGATTTCTTTTAGTTTAGGAATGGTTTAGATGTAGGATTTACAAGTACAATATATCGGGAGAAGAATGAACCTAAAATAAGAAACGAGTCAAGCTAAGGAATGAGTTGCCGAGAGCCCCGTGGAACACCCTTAGTGAAAACTCATCTCCTGGAATCTACCTTCATGCATCTGCTATCCGGAGACCAACTTCTAGAAACCAATCTCAATAGCGGCAATAAGATCCAGAAGCATATCAATCTCTACAAATCAACAATTATATGTTGGAGATTTTAGTGCCACCATGTCATTTTAAGTAACTGAAACCAACATGTGAGCTAAGGGACTTCATGATTTGTACTCTAATATATGTACGGGGTTGTGCGGAGTGCATGCATGTATAAGATCGAGTTAGAAGCCGGTTCGATGACTAGTCGGGGCTGCGGGGGCAGCGCCGCCGGGTCCGGGGTTTCCAAAGGGGCATCACCAAAGCGGGGTCCAAGGGGAAGAGCCCCTGGCTAGGAACATAATGGAAAATTCAATTTCTTGAGGGTGATTATGGTAACTACCGAAACTCGTTAGTTTTTGGTAACCCTAAATGCTCATTAAATCCGGATTGATATTACTTGCTTCCAAAGCAACTAATGACGGCCCAACCCTAATGAAACCCTAATCGTGTTTAATATATAAACAACTCTTCCTCTCCAGAAGCGGGTTACGATCTTAAGCTCTCATTTTTCATCCTACATTCACAGAATCCTCTAGTATATTGGCTTACGTTTTCTATGCCTAGAAATGTAAGTGTCCACTTGGATTATCCTAGGCTGAATTTCTTGTAACCCAGACATAGGGTAGAAATATCAGTTCGGAAAGTGATATCACGATCCAAGTTGGTATCCATATCTCCACCACATACCCTAAATTTTCCTACATTATATCATAGTGGGAATGTGTAGCTATATGGGTGCAACAATGGGCATTAGCCTACCCACACAAATTTGAAGTTAAATATATCTTTTATATAAAAATTATATTTCTTTTAAATAAAAAACGTTAAGGTTGTGAATTGTGACATGGTTCGTCTCATTCAAAACATAAATTCATAATGAATGAAATAATTTATCTGTTCAGGTACGTCGATTAAAAATTGACGCAATAATTTTTTGAATAGATCAAATTGCATTTCAATTTTAACAGTGAATTTCTCGTTTATCGGGTTCGTATATTGATATTTTTTTAATATCTTAATTAATCAATTACTTCCAATTTAAACGAACAATTTATTTTAAAATCATACATTGTTACATTTTGTTACCATGTGAAGTATTTTGCTACTTGTTTATATTTTGTAATTATTTGGTCCATCTTCAAACAAAATCTTGGCTATGTCACTGGTTAATCAGGGATCGACTCTTAGCATATACAACTTTGCTTTAATTATTGATGAGATCTCTCATAAGATTTAGGAATGGGTAGCATGGTGCATGCTTTTTGCCGATGGTTACAATTAAAAGGGCGGAGATGGTCACAGTTGATCGTAATTTGTGTCATACATGAAGGACTTGACCATTTCAGAGGACATGGCATCAAATAAAAATGAGAGGATGCTTACAATAAAGATAGTTGAATAGTGAATAGTATGGGCCTTAGTTCCTATTTATATGTATGTGTTTTCTATATATTGTTTACCTCCTTGCTTATGTCTCCTTTTTACTTTGAACTTATTACTTGTATGAGTTTTATCTATTTTCTGTTTTAGTCCCCCTTACTTTTTATTCACCATTGTAAGTATACATTTAACATGACTAAGGTCATCATCTTTGGAAGAAATTTCTAACCTGGGGTGGAGGTACAATTGTATACATCTTACCTTTCCCTCACTCCATCGGTTTTGTTTTTGTTGTTGTATAAAATGGCGAACATAAGCCCCCTAAATTTTTATGCATCATTATTACAAATTGTTATCATAATAAAGTATTAACTTTGTATGCATCATTATTACAAATTGTTAGCATAATAAAGTATTGGGCTTATTTTATGTTGAGCATTTATTTAGCCTTTTAGCTAGGTTAACCCTTGATAGCTTTTATTATTTGTAGTGGTCATTTCTTTTGTATTGTAATTACCTTTTCTTTCATAATAAAACCCTAAATACTTTTTATGTCTCTATTATTCATTCAATATTGTATTGGAGAATTATTCAATTCTTGCCTTTAGATCTGTCAATAGTTGGAGGTATTGTTTAACGATCAAAGAGCTTTGTTCATTTGGTCTAGTAATTCTTTTGTTTGTTTTATTAGTGTTGGTTTGTTTTCATTGTCATTGGAATATGCTGTTTGTGTTATCTTCCTTTTTGTATTTGATATATTGGAATTTGCTTGGGTTGATTATAGTCGATATGGCTCCCAAAGATTACTCTTTACAGTCTATTAGCATACAACTAGGTGGAAAAAATTATGCCTATCGGATTTATGTGATGGAAAATTTCTGAAGGGTAAACAAATATGGGGTATTATTATTGGAGTCAAAGGGAAACTAACAAATGATAAATCTTCCAATTTTGTAATGTTACTTGATGCTTGGGAAACTAATAATTCTAAGATTATCACTTGGATTAATAACTTTGTGGTCTAGTATATTGACACCCAATTGACAAAATATAATACATCATGGAAAGTTTGGGAGCATTTTAAAAGACGATACACTCAAAAGACGGTACACTCAGTCTAACTTTGTTGAACAGTATCAGTTAGACACTCATATCCACACACTTCAACCGATCATCACAAGCGTCTAAGATTTTTATCATGCTATACCTAATTTGTGGGATAGTTGGCCCTCACAAGTCTGATGAATTGGAAGTGTTCAGACCTTATATTTCTAAAAGAGAAGAACAACATTTGTTGTAGTTTTTGATGGAACTAAAAACTGACTTAGATGGCCTTTATAGAACAATTCTGCATCGTACCACTCTTCTTAGAGTTGAATAAATTGTTCATGATATGATTGCATAAGAAAAATGTATCAAAAATAAGATTTATAAAGTTCTAAAGTTTCCAGTACATATGTTGTTTTTGTTGTTCCACTACGACCTAAATCTATAAATCAGCCATGCAAGCTCCTAAAATTGCTTTTGATGAATGTGTGTTTTGCAAACAGAAAACCATTGGAAGTGTTAGTGCCCACTATTACTTAACAAGCCAAAATAGCAGCAAAGGACACCACAGAAAATCGTCCATCCGGAGAGTTTCATGCACACCCTTCTAGTCCCATGCATGGGCACCTCATACACCATAGTTTACTACTATTACACCTTATGTAGAGACTGATCACGAACCTTCCATACATTTGAATCCATAATTTTTGAGTCCTTCAGACAATATTTGGCTTCTAATCTAACTTTCATGTCTGCCTTCATGTCCCATTCGGATATGTCCTAATCCAGTACATCATGTATCCCTTCTTCTTTATGGATCTTGTATTCTGGTGTATCTCACCACGTTTCACCATGCTTTTCATCATTTGTTTCTTTCTCTTATGGTTCCTTTATTTATGTTATGTATGTCATTGTCGCATCCATACCAATGAAGGGTATGGGTTTTGTTGTTACTCCTCATGTTTCTCTCACTGATGTCTACTCTATTCCCAAAATTGATTAAACTTTGACTCGTCTAGTTAGCTGTGTAAATCTGACTATTGTTGTGTATAGGACCAACTATCTCAGAGGGTGTTAGGATTAACCGTAGGATAGGGGAACTCTATTTGTGAATCAGCTTCAAGTTTCGGGTGTTGTTTCCTCTAATGTCGATTTCTCTTCTTTTCTGTTGAGTCATTCATCTTCTGATTTTTATCTTTGACATTCTCGTTTGAGACATGTGTTAGCTTCATCTTTACAATTTTTAGTCTATACTGATGTTCTGGATAATTTGAATAGTGGTGATATTTTTTTATTGTAGTGGTTACTAACGTGTCGATGTTTTTGATCTAACCTTTACTAAAAGTTTCTCTTATTCCCTTGTTCCTTTTGATCGTATGTATTTTAATGTATGGGGTCCATCTCCAATGTCTTCATAGGGAGGTTTCTCCTATTAAGTCTCGTTTATATCTGTTACACACATTATGATGGGTTTTATATGTTTCAATAATAATAATTTTTGGCGGAAAAACATAAACCCTAAGTTTGCATACACCCTAAAGGATCTATGTTCTCACTATGATTTGCAAACAACTATTGAACATCAAGAACCCTACAAGTACAATGCTAATTTCAAAAATACTAAAGGTTATTAGAAAATACTTACCTTATGTTTATTGTAGTAAATAAACAATGATTCCTTATTGATCTAGCTTTAGAAAGCAAGCACCAGAAGTCTCGTGCCTCTAATGGTTGACACCCAAACCCTACAAGTTGAAGGCTATTGAAGAAAGAGGGGAAAAGATAGAATTTTCAAAATTACCTTGAGAGGATGTGATGGCCGAAATTCCAAGGCTGGGGAAGGGTTTATATAGGTAATCAAGGGGGCTTGGATAAGTTAGGTTTCCTTAGATACGCCTTATCCCTTCTGCTTTTCCCCCCAAGTTTCCTTAGAGCCCAAGAAAGGCTCTAAAAACTCTAGAACTCCTCTTGTCGAAAATAAGGAATTCCATAACAAAACCTAGGACCAATCTATGATTCAATACTTATGACCCTGTTCCATGGCATCTAAGAGATGAGAGTAAAACAATAACAAAATGCATGTATGCTAATGTCCTAGACTAAATGTTATGCAAAAAAGAAAAAAATAAAATAAAATCTTTTTGGAGTTTTTATAAAATAAATAAATAAATAAATGGATGCAAATTAGCTCAAGGCTAAAATGTTATGCAACCTAACAATGCATGAAAAACTAAAATAAAAAGAAAAAGAGAATACCCCACCCCAAGCTAGGAAATAAGCATTGTCCTCAATGCTTGTAGGAAGGGCGAAGTACCTAAATCCAGGGGGTTCGGGAGGAGGATAGGGATAGGGGTATGATGTATAAGGGTAAGGTGGAAGGGGATAAGGATGAATGGGAGGAGGGTTTGGGTTAATGGTTTATTCTGAAAGAAAAAATGCATAGAGAGACGGAAACAACCGGTGGGGTAAGGAAAAAGAATGGTTGCATATCAGTCAAGTTATTTAGTCAACAAGTCGATGAAAGTCAAAGTTGGTCAACGAATCCACATAGACAATGTATAAATCCACGCGGACAGCATGTGATCGACTGCAAGGAAACTGAATTCAAGATTTGGATGCGGACGAGTCATATGGACGAGTATAAGACACGTGCATGGATTGCAGGGCATACGGACAGGCTGGGAGTACACGTGGACCGCATGAGTAAAGCTGAGAAACGAAAGCACAATGATTTCCAAAAATGCCCTTCTTTAACGTCTTTGGTGAGACGCCTCCAAACTTCACTTTAACTCTTTGGGGAATCCAAATGGACGACATCTTGGACATTTGAATCAAAACCTTCATAGAATGGCTTGAATCGATGTCCATTAACCTTGAAAATTTTCCCCATGTCGACATTTTTTAATTTCCACACCTCCATTGGGACTCTTTACTTGTATTTGACTTTCTTTTTTATGGGAGAACCATATCGGACTTAGAACTTTGATAATAGTAATCATCCAACCACATTCTTTCTCGTACTTGTTCAGTATGGTCACCAAATCTTCCCTCTTTGACATGGTGGTTGAGTAGGTGACCGATTGGACATCTTCTTTCTCGTGATACGTATCCTTTGAAGGGTCCGACAGATTTATTGTTTCCGGCTCTTGTGGTTGTTCTACAACTGGATTTAGTTTATCATTGGTAGTGGGTGGCTCAACCTGTCTTTCGTCAACCTCTATCACTTCCTTTATAGTTTCATTGTTAGCTTTCTCAATTTGTTCTTCCTCTTTAATAGACTCTTCCACTTCTACTTCTTCTTCCTCTTCTTTATATAACATTCTTGGGCCATCAAACTTTTCTCGTATTTCAAAGGAATGGAACATGCGCTATGTGATGGGCTCTCTCTATATGGTATTTTGTGTTGAGCTTCCATTTTACTTATTAATTGAGCAAGTTGTGTTATTTGTTGCTCTAAGATTTTGAGGCAAGCTTGGGTTGTTTCTTAGAAAATTTGGATAGAAGTGGAAATGATTTTCACAATGTCCTCTAAGGACATGCTTAGCATTTTAGTTTGTTGAGGAGGGTTAGGAAAGGGTTGTTGGAACTGTGGAGTTGGTTGGTATTGGTTATTTCCCCAAGCTTGGTATGGGTTTTGGTATTGGTTATTTCCCTAATCTTAGCTTTTGTCCCACCATTGATCATGTTCAGGCTGATCATAACTCCATTGATTTGACCAGTAGTAGCTTTCCCTCTCTTGCACTTCGTCCCATTCTCCTTGTAAATATGGACACATGTTCGAATGATGTTGATTTTGGGCGCAAAAATCGCAAATAAGAGGAATGGGCTGCACACTTTGGTCACTTTTAGTCATCATAACTAACTGAGCTAGCTCAGAAAGTTCATATTCAATGCAAGGAGTGTTCATTTCCATACCATACATTTTGTTTTTTTTTCAATTTCGAGATTGTAGATTAGAGTACATGTACGATGACGTCTAGTTATAGAGAAGCAAATTGATTAAAAATAAACCAATCCCCGGCAACGACGCTAAAATTTGGTGGTTGTCGAGGCCAACAAAATAAATAACCCTAAATCTTGCACACAAAATAGTGTATAATGGTAAAGGGATCGTATCCACATAGATTGGTTCAATTTATATCTCTATGAAAATCACTTGTACAAGTACTTGTGAAACAAAAATAAAAGTAAAATGGGGGTTTAAATATTTTTTTATTGTTTTGAGAAAGCTAAAACTATGCTTGAATTTAGAAATTACAAATAACAAGTAAAGGATTTGATTTAAAATCAATGAAGAGAAGTTGGTTGACTGTGGAATACACGACATGGGTTTCTTAGTTAACTTATCATTAGACAAAATGGAGCAACACTTGTGATTTAATTTAAGTTGGCTATAGTAATTCATAAGCACAAATCTCCACAACTCTTCTTTGTTATTAAAATGGTTAGAGGAGCTCAATACACATTTCCTTAATCAAAGTCACAAGGCCAATGAAGCATGTAATTTTGTGAAAATCAACTAGCATTAAGTTTTAAGAGTTACTAAGTCCAAAAGATAATCAAATGCTTAGGTTATCATTATGGAGGAAATATTTCCATGGCTTAAATGAAATGAAAACAAACATATAAACCATTTGTTGCTTACTAACTTGAGGGTCCATTACTTAACCAAGAAATTATCCAACAAAATAAACACTATTTCATCCATGCTCATGACCAAGGAAAAAAAAACATAATTTAATATTTGGATGCGGACGGATATAAGACACACGGACGGATTGCAGGGCACGTGAACAGGCTGGGATTACACATGGACCGCATGAGTAAAGCTGAGAAACGAAAGCACAATGATTTCCAAAAATGCCTTTATTTAACGTCTTTGGCGAGATGTCTCCAAACTTCACTTTAACACTTTGGGGCATCCAAATGGATGACATCTTGGACATTTGAAACAAAACCTTCATATAATGGCTTCAATCGATGTCCATTAACCTTGAAAATTTTCCCCGTGTCGACATTTTTTAATTTCCACACCTCTATTGGGACTCTTTTCTTGTATTTGACTTTCTTTTTACGGGAGAGCCATACCATACCTAGACTTTTGATAATAGAAATCATCCAACCACATTCTTTCTTGTCCTTGTTCAATATGGTCACCAAATCTTCCTTCTTTGACATGGTGGTTGAGTAGGTGACCGGTTGGGCTTCTTCTTTCCCGGGATACATATCCTTTGAAGGGTCCGATAGAATTATCGTATGCAGCTCCATCATCATGTTGACAATAATCCCAATTGCACCAATTCAAGCCCATAAGTATACCACAAGCTTCCAAAGGTCCCATATTCCTCCATGTTGAATAGTCTCCGAAAAAATCCTACAATTAAGCTTAAAAGACTAGAAAGCACCCAATAAATATGAAAAATAACAAAAAGAGAAAATATGCATGAAGATTAACTAAAATGAGATGGAATGAACTAAAATAAACTAGGAAAAGAATTAATAAAATGAAACTATCTGGTTTTAAACCTATGGAAAAAAAATAATCTATATTATTTAATCACCATAATAATTACAACTTTATTCATTGTATAATGTTTTGAGTAGTCAACTAACCACTTGAATCAAACATTAGTCATGCCATGTTATGAACATGCATATTATGTTTCTCTATGGTCCTTTCTTTGTGAACAGATCGGCTGGACACTATTCCAATGATGCTTATTTCACAATTCCAAATTTTTGTCAGTGTCTAAAATGTATTGGAATTCCAACCTTGCACGCATTGACCTTATGTGATGTCGAGGCTTCAAACTCACAGAGACTGAGCCAACGATATTAAAGAATGTTTCATTGGAACTTTGTTGCTAGAAATAATTCTATGATAATGAAGGTTCAAATTTAAGGTACACTCCTTGAACACTTCTCTTGCATTAAAGTTTCCAAGTCACATGTAGATTTAATAATCAACTCCCATGATGGAAATATTTCCATATTCCATATGACCATTAATTCTGATCAAGAATCATCTTAATTCAGAATCCTGCTATGATGGTCCATCAAAATTAATACCATACTTCTAACTATCCACAATAAAGAAATCTTCAGTAAACCTCATAATGTTTTTGACAGTTATTTAACAACTCTAGTCACATAAAAAATTCTTATCATTTTCCTATTAATGCTCATGGAATTTGAAAAATTAGAATAAGTGAATATTGTAGCATATGTAATCGACCCTATATTTGAATCATATGGGACTCGATTCATTATATCCAATATCTGTTCAATCTCTTGCTATAATATATTCATATATGGAATTTCCTATGTGAACCATTTCAACATGATATTCACATATGTTTATGACTAAGTTCTATTAAACTATACGACCTAATCCTTTAGATTCGAAAAAAAGTATGAGTGTCAACTCCCTTAAGTCTATTATAGTGAAATAATTCCCAAACTTTGATGTTTCCAAATTGAGAAATTTGTTCCTTTCAAACAGTAATGTCAACATGAAATACTAGCATAACAATTATTCTCCCACTAGTATTGACTTTCTTACTGAAGTACAAATTTCTGTTACGCGACGCTTCGATAAGTCTCTAACTAAACTTATTATGTTCATACACCTTCATTGGATAGCATATGTGTGTCTTTAAACCCTGTCATAACTTATAACTGTAAGTATTGAATGTTCAAACAATTCCTTGCCATTCCTCACAATTCGAAACATGAAGATAGATGTCGTAATCATATTATGAATTTGAGAATGCAATTACCATAGCCAATATTCATATTGATCTTTATCAGATGTTTAAAAGATACTAGCGAAAGTGATTCATGATAATCATTTTCATGAATTAGAGCGAATCTTTACCACATAAATTTCAAGGTGCGTACATTCCCATCCATGTGAATCTATCATTTTGCAACCTACAATCATAAGATAAGGTTTAGTACAAACCAAATTTAAATTTATCTTTCCTTCATGGACTGAACTTCGCAATTCTAAATTTCTTTCCCTCTGGTAGCTCAAGGGCCTACCAATGCTTTTGTGTTGTTATCAACTCACCTATATTGATCAATGTACTTTCACTGAACAACGTGCTTTGCTTTTGAAATTAAATGAAAAACATAGAAATCATAAACATTTCCAACTCAACTAGAAGTGCACAGAAATAAGAATGTGTCAACAAACACCATAGGTTATCAACCTCAGGTCGTGTGTTAGTGATAAATAAAAGGTTTATTATAAGTTGACACTTGAAACTCTCAAGATCAATGTGACTCCCACTGACTTCTTGACATATGATTTATTTCTCTCAAGGAACATTCCTTGACGAGCTAAAACAAATATTCAAAAGCTTGTGTGGATTCTAGACAAGAAAACACTTCAGAGAATATGGCTCAGTTTATCCTTTGTTTCTCGATTAACGAAAACATCACAAATCCAATTCTATATGTGCTCTAGTAAGAAAAACATTTTTACTCCACATATTTTGAGGTGTTTTCAACCTTCTTAGTTTGAAATAAGTTTCACGATACGATTTGTAGTTACTAGAGCATGCTCTATAAATTGATTTGGAATGAAGTATGACTCATCTCTTGATCGAACTATTATTCAACAAAATCTTATTCCTCTTCTTAGTCATATAATTGCACTAAGATGTTCTTCAAGGATCAATTGTGATATAGTTCCACAATCATTAAGATTATGATAAAGCATGATGTTAAAGTACTCTCCTTTCCCTTCACACATTGGAGAAACTTTTATCTTTCTGCCTAATAGATTCTTCTATTCATTATGTTATTCTTCCAAAACCTTTTCAATAGTAGTAGAATTATGTTTAATCTTATGAACAAAACATATTTATTGAAACATCAGAAAATCATGACGAATAGAGTTATCGTCCTTTGTGGTGGATCTGAAGAGTCTATATCAATATGTACTAGATCCATTAGTCCTTCACTTGACTCACATAAACATGTGATCAATGAATTAGTCATAATTTTCCAATGAACAAAATTCTCATATATTATACAATATGACTTGTACACCACCAGGTATCTGTTCGGTTGGTGATGAGATTTCTTTTCACTTGGTCAATTATGACAATACCACACACGATATTATAAGAATCAAATACACAATTAATATTGCTAATATTAGAAACATTGTCAACACTTTCATAAATTCCATTACAAGGAAATAAGAATAAAGCAACCATATAAAACAAAATTTTCACTTTTATTGAAAATAAACAAAAAAATTGAACTTGTCCTTACAATGCATAAAATGAAAAACTATGTTTCTAGACATCTCCTTAGATTAATAGCAATCTATTAAATTATCCTAACTCCTAAGTAGTAGCTCCAAATTCTGATCATCGGACTATGTGACCGAAGTCCATCTCTCATTATCAGATTTAGGTCACTCTGCTTAAGCTTCCTTTTTTCTCTTAGATCCTTTAATATTATCATTTATTAAGAGTACTCTTTGAATAGGAACCTATAAAACAATGGAGTCAGATAATATATGTACTTGAAGTAGACTCATACAACTTGACTCTAAGATCTTTCATGTATTTTGGGCAACTTCATTTCCAATGTCCCTTCAATTAGCAGTAGAAATAAATGGGCTCTTTGAGGTCAACTGCGACGTCCCCATTTTCACGGTCAGAAAAGACCGATTTTGTTTATGCTTTGTTTAAAAATCAGAGTAATATTTTAAATAAAAGTGTTGCAGAATTTGTCCCAAAAACAAAATATGATAAAGATTTATCAAAAGCATTTCCATAGAAATGTATTTCATTTAAAAAGACTCGGGATATCATGTTCGATACAGATCATAAGCATAAACAATACAACATAGGCCTTACTACATTATTCTGTATTTATAGGCCTACAATCCATTAATCTCTCATCCCAAGACATCACATCTATGCTCATGCGCCACTACCTGTAATACAAGAAACTGAGTGGGTCAGGCTTGGGAGCCTGGTGAGCACATAGGGTTTTCAACCCACAATAAATAAGTTATTAGCTTTATCAAACCAAACAAACCCGATTACCCGTTCCCGTTATCCTCACTTTACGTCCCTAAAACATCTAACACAACGGACCTAGTCTAAGGACTATCATCGGGATGGACACTACTACTAAGGGGATTCCTCAGCAATAAATGTCCTTAAGGAAACCATGTGGGGGATGGAGTACATCTGGTGAGCACACAGTTCAAACAAACACACAGTTCAAATAAACACCTACAAGTTGCGAGCCTGCTAGTGTTCCACTGGACTGTCTAGAATAGTATGTGGTCATCATCTATACTCCGCTAGATGACTGGATCATCAATAACATCTATAACGAGGCCTCTCATTATTTTATTTTGTCATATAGCAACTATTACATCTACCCATGTTTTACCCAACACATTTTGTAGATATAAAATACATATACAGTTTAAATCATTGAAAACATGTATAAAACGTTCATCCAGCATAGATAGCAAGTATTCAGATAATATGCACACATAGCACGTAATTTATATAAAAATACTTCATATCTATGTGTAAGCTGAAAGTAACTATGGACTCACTTGAAAAGATGGTGAATCCGAACTCGGACAGCGCTTCGCTTCTTAAAAATAATTTCCTTCGACGAAATCTAGCTATTATTACTATTATACAAGCGTCAAACAATACTTATATATCCCATAATAATAGCCCAAGTACTTATTATAAGTTCCTAATAACGTTACTATAATTAAATAAACGATATATTAAAAATAGCGTAGGCGTAGCTCACTTACAGCGGGTTTTATAGAAAACCGGGCTTTGCTTGGAGCAGCATTCCTGAGCCGAAAAGCTCTTCTTCTCGGAGCCTTCGAGCACTCCGGGGCTTCCGCCTCGTGCTAGGGAGGTTCCCTAGGCTTTTCGGGGGTTTCGGGGCTAGAGAGAGGTTCTAGAGAGAGAGTAAAGAGAAGAAAGAATGAGAAAGGTGTGAAGAAAATGAAGGTGGGAGATGTTCTATTTATAGGGTGAAAATTGGCTAAACTTGGTGCCACATGTCACCATCTAGTGGCAAGACTTGGGGAGAAAGCAATGGCCAAGATTGTGCCACATCACCCATTTTCGCAGAGCACACTTCTGACTTCTAAAATCCTTAACTTTGACATACGACCTCCGTTTTTGACGTTCTTTATATCCACGCGTAGGTAAAAATAATATCTACAACTTTCATTTTTACTCCGTCGGCTAATTCTCAACCGATCTTAAGTTTAACAGTACAAGGAGATTATATTATTAAACGTCCGCGTAAAATTCATAACTTCTACATACGGACTCTGTTTTCTTATGTCTTTTTACCGTTGAGTTCCTATTAATGAGATCTTCAACTCTCATTTAGGTCGCGTAAGTCAAAAACCGCTCGAACTAAAATTTGAGTTTCGGGTCGTGTACTGCTAAGCCGAATCTTAGAAAAATAATAACTTCCTCATACGAAGTCGGATTTGGGCGTTCTTTTTATGGATGTTCTCGATTTAACATATAATACAAATTTAGTTTAGATCACTAAGGCTAAAAAGTCCTCCATCGTAAATTCACTATTTACGTCTCCCGGTGCCGTGTCGGTTTTGCCGTAAAACTTCGACGAGTCATAACTTCTTCGTTATAACTTGGATTTCGGCGCTCTTTATATGTATGGAAACCTTATAACATATACTACAGCTTGGTTAAGATTATTTATTCTAAATAATATTTTGCCAAAAAGTTGTCTTCGATCCCTATTATCTCTAAATTGACTAGCCCGTATCTACGGGCGTTACATCAACACATGGAACGATCCCAAAACTAGCATTTCTCTTTACCATACGATCAAACAGTTTGATCTTGGATGACCCCTTTCCATTGATTAGAGAAATATTTTCTAGACCACCATTTTGAGCATTTTTAATGTCCATGGAAACCTTGGAAATAGACCTAATAAGCATTTCCTCTTTAGATGTGCTCTTAAGCATTTCTACATCGGCAACAATCAACATTTGGGTCAAATCAATTAGGTTCACATCGAGATTCCTCATATGAAATTTTTTAACTAACTAACCATATGACTTAGGAAGCAAGAGAAACAAATCAATGGATTTCTCCCTTGGTAAAACAACACCCAATCTATCCAACTTGTCAATGTATGATTTCCTTTTAGTACATGCGTACATACAAAGTTTCCATCTTGATGTTTACATGCCAATAGAGATTGAGTAGTCTCGTATCTTTCAACTTGAGGAAAACATTACGTTGGGAAAGCCACAAGAGGTGGTGGAAGATAGATGATTTCTAGTTCCATCATTTCCTAAGGAAGGGAAAGCGATTTCACCTTGACATGAAATTGGAATAACATCTATAAAAGATTGAGGAAAACTATTTCCTTAAGAATGAGGAAAACCATTTCTATATTCATAAGATAATTTAAAATATGAGAAAATGAGAATTCAAGTTTATTGATTTTAATCCTTAATTATTAACCCACAAATTTAAATTAAGGCAATGATACATATTTTCGATGCGAACTTTGAAGAGGGTTGCCATAGTCAAATTCGAATCTATTTTAGGTAGCTAAGGCTTTTACCGATTCCAATCTTATGAAACTCCTCGATCTTTTGAGATGCATTGATTCTTATAAATGACATGTTTAATCTCAGATTATTCTCTTACTTTTGGGACTAGCATGTCGAGGATCACAAACGAGATGTGAATAACCATGTAAATCCACTTGACAAACTTGATGTCATTTACCCACTCACATTGATGTGCCGGTTAACTACACACGCTCCATCAAAAATCATATTTTTTTCAAGATGTCCATCATATCTCTTTATAGTCCCTATTAGTGTGTCGGTTAACTAGACACACTCCACTAGCGACATATAAAGTATGCTGTGCTTTTTCATGGATTAACGTACTTTTGAAAAAAAAAAATTCTAAAGTAACTAAGAGTGGGATTATAAAAATAGTTTAGTTACTTCATATCATTATACTTATTAATGAAATTATGTCCTATCAAATCCGTTTGGCTAACGACCCTCCTCTGCACAAGAAAGCAGTGGGTGAGTGTGGACAACCATTCAACGACTATTTTATAGGCCGTTTCCTTATACCCTATTTATAGCATAGTTTTGTGAATGAGGCGTACTAGCGATTTGACTGACTTTTCTTATACATATATTATATTAATCTTTTAATTATATATAGTATAAGGTGTATTTTAGAACTTTTCTAAAATACTAGGTTCAAGTTCAAATTTTTGAAATTCATAGAAAATTAATTTAATTTAAAAATAAACCAATTAGGATTTAATATTTATCTTTTAATTAATAATTAACTAAATTAATTGAAATCTCATGAGGATTAAATAATTATTTACTAATAACTATTAATCAAATAATTTAAATTTAATCATAATCAAATAATTTTTTTTGAAAAATAAGAGTATTGGGTTTATCCAATTTTAATTATTCTATTTTAAATAATTAAAACAATAATTATCAAATAAGGGAAACCTAAATTGCCCTCTAAGTAATCAAAAATAGGAAGGAGGCTAGGGTTTCTAAACCCTTGTAAAAATCGGAAAAAAAAACTAGGGTGGAGACGAGTTTTAAGAACCCTAGGGAATTTTCGAAAAATAACTCATTAAAGTTGTTTCTATAAACACTAATTTTGATATATTCAACTTTGTGCAAGATCAATGAGAACAATGGCTATGATATCACTGATGGGCTTGATATGTTTCAAAATCATATTTTTTGGCGGAAAAACATAAACCCTAAGTTTGCATACACCCTAAAGGATCTATGTTCTCATTATTATTTGCAAACAACTATTGAACATCAAGAACCCTACAAGTACAATGCTATTTTCGAAAATACGATAGGTTATTAGAAAATACTTATGTTATGTTTATTGTAGTAAATAAATAATGATTCCTTCTTGATCTAGCTTTAGAAAGCAAGCACCAGAAGTCTCGTGCCTCTAACGGCTTACACCCACACCCTAAAAGTTGGAGGCTATTGAATAGAGAGGGGAGAGGATGAAATTTTCAGAATTCCTTTAAGACGATATGATGGCCGAAACTCCAAGGCTAGGGAAGGGTTTATATAGGTGATCAAGGGGGCTTAGATAAGGCAGGTTTCTTCGGATAAGCTAATCGCTTTTGCTCCCCCCCCCCCTCCCAAGTTTCCCTTGAGCCCAAGAAAGGCTCTAAAAACTCTACAACTCCTCTAGAATTTTTGTCCCCCGTTAGGGACATTCTAGAATTGCTCAATGTTCAACTTTTAAACATTGTCACCTTTAGTCATTCCACTTTTAATTATTCCAATCAATCCCAAAATTAATTCCAATTAATTTCTAGTTAATTTATAATTAAACCTTATAATTTCTAATTAATATATTTTTCTCAAAACATATTAATAAATTATTTATTTAGATTTCTAATTAATTTATTAATCATATAATAAATTAATAAATCAATCTCTCTTTCCAAATAGTATTCCAATCTCTTACTAGGTTTGAGGGCAACCTAAAAGGACTTTGCTAATAATTCAAGTTTAGTTAATGACTAAGACACTTAATCCAACACAATATAATTGGGTTTGTCTTATAAAGTGTAGTGGTGATTTTTTTTTACCATATACAAGAATTTTAGAGCTCTTTTCAAGACACATACTTGGTCGTTATAAAGTGTTTTGGGTGTGACTTAGGGAAGTAAACCTCTAATATTGTATGTAATTGCTTGGATTTGATGGCATCATTCATCAATCATCTTGTATTGATACCCCTCAACAAAATGGTGTTGTTGAAATAAATTATAGACATCTAATTGTGACAACCCACTATTTATTACTATCCCCTAAGGCTCCTATTACTTTTTTATGGAATGAACTTATGACCGTTGTTTATGTGTTCAATCGGATCCCTACTTCACATAACTATGGGATGTCTCCATTTGAAAGGTTGTATGGTCAAT
This sequence comes from Lactuca serriola, assembly GCF_051521515.1. Lineage (NCBI taxonomy): Eukaryota > Viridiplantae > Streptophyta > Magnoliopsida > Asterales > Asteraceae > Lactuca > Lactuca serriola. The sequence goes on along the minus strand of NC_136413.1, from coordinate 38,433,493 downwards.
TACCAAATTACTGCTTACTACAAGTTTTTGGGTGCACTTGGGTTGTTCTTCTTCTGCATGTTGAGCAGAAAAAGTTATCTTCTTGATAAAATTATGTGTTATTTTAGGATATGGTGTTTTGATCCAGTAAGTCGGAAGTTATATGTCTCATGAATGTCACCTTTTGGAGCATATTATGTTCTTCTCCATTCCTGCTCGTTCACATGAAACGACACAGTCAGATATATGAGAAATTAGTCCTTGTGATATTGACAGTTAGATAATACACCCGATAAACCAACTCCTATTATGCCCACTCCTCCCACGGTTTTTGGTTCAGGGTTATTGCCACTTGCAAGAAGGAAAAACAAGCTACCAATTAAGAGCTCGTGGATATGAAGTCTTCTCATGGTAATTTCGATCGTTAGTTGTTTCATTTATCAATAGAAGTTGAGATTATTTGAAGGATTCAAGCTATATCATCTAAGGGTGCAACTGATGAGTCAACCATTAATCAAGTTTAGTAAAGATTATATATTGGTCTCTGTGGGTTTCTAAATAGCATGGCTCCTGTATTTTTGAAAGTGTTGATTGAGATGTTGATGAGGTCTCTACTGATTAGTAGGGATGATGGCTATGTGTCTTTTGGGCTATTGGATGTTGGTCAGAAGTCTTTAGGTTGTGGTTAGGTGATGGTTAGAACGGTGGGGAACCGTGAGTCATAGTGGAATTCACTTTTGTGATTGGGGTTGTGAGTTGTGTAGTAGATACTTGTGTGTTGGTTTTCTAATCGTGTGGCATTGTGATAAAAGCCAATTAGAGGAGGCTAATCTCCCAAGAACTTAAGAGAGAAGACAGAGACTTGAAACAATTTTCTGTTTTTTTTATTTTCTTCCCTTCAACCAAGTTACGGTGAACTAAATATGCAAACATACCACTACTACCACTAACTAAGAAATAGGAAACATGCATGCAAAATAAAGTAATGGGTTCCTAATAAAATGCGTTAACTCTTTGACTAATTAAAAACAACGTGGCCTAGCTAGTGCATAACGGTGTTCGTATCAATACTCCCGTCCTGAAAAATGGCCTTGTCCTCAAGGCCAAGATCATGTTGGGTGATGGAAGTCCATGGCGGGTCAGACTCCGACTGAAGAAGGAGAAATTTTGGTGGGTTGCATTGGTGACCCGGTTGATATTTTGTGGGACAATTGTAGCATAAACCTTCCGCTCGTCGTTTTTTCATCTCGATAGGACTTAATCGCTTGATTGGAAGTGTTGCAGGAGATGGTGAAGGAGTGGGCAGTAAAGGCGGTTTCGTTGGTGGAGTTGCAAAGGAACCCTCCATAGATGGAAGTAGAGCACAAAGTTTGTCTTCAATAAGCTTCGCAAGACTGTATGCTTGATGAAGGGTGGTGGGTTTGTGGAGTGCTATTTCATTTTCAATGTCATCTCGAAGGCTGGATAAGAAGCAATTCAACAATGCTTCTGGGGTGAGGCCCACAACAAAATTGCTAGTTTTCTCAAAATCGGCTTGGTATGCCGAAACGGTGGAGGTTTGTGTAAGCTTGAAGAGTGTAGCTTGACGATTCACATATGTAAATGGGCCAAAACGCAATTCCAATGCTCGAGAGAATTCTTCCCATGTACCAAGTATTTGGTTATTAGCCAAATACTTGTACCAACTCAGAGCTTCGCCGGTAAAATAAAAAACTGAAAGTGAGAGTCGTTGTAGTGGCGGAATTGCATAGTATTCAAAGTAGTTGGTTGCTTGGAACAACCAGTCAAGTGGGTTAGTACCATCAAAGTTGGGAAGAAAGATTTTTGGTGGTCTTGGCTGTTGTTGTGGCGGTAGTGGCGGTGGCGGCGGAGGTGGAGGGGGCTGGTTGTTTTGTTGATTAGTGAAGAGGGTGATAAGGGTGTTCATGTTTGTGGTGAGTGTATCAAGTCGGTGGTTGGTGGCGGTGGTAAGGTGGAGAAGGGCCTGGAGTTGCTCATTTGTGGTTGGTGGCTCATCAACTTTGTTTTCATTTTTGGGAGGCATGGTAAGAGATATGAAAGCACCAAATGATTGAAGCCAATTAGAGGAGGCTAATCTCCCAAGAACTTAAGAGAGAAGACAGAGACTTGAAACAATTTTCTGTTTTTTTATTTTCTTCCCTTCAACCAAGTTACAGTGAACTAAATATGCAAACATACCACTACTACCACTAAGTATACTACCACTAACTAAGAAATAGGAAACATGCATGCAAAATAAAGTAATGGGTTCCTAATAAAATGCGTTAACTCTTTGACTAATTAAAAACAACGTGGCCTAACTAGTGCATAATGGTGTTCGTATCACATTGGCAGGTGCAATGGCAGTATAGTGTTGTCATTGATGGTCTAGTGACCGACGGGTTGGATCAAGCAGTATTAGGGTGTTGACTTGTTGGAAAAGTCATGATGGTTTAGTAGCAATCTGTTATTGAGATCTTCTTAGTGGATTCGTTTCATTTTATGAGGAGGTTTCGCATGAATTATCACACTATTTTACCTAAGTATTAGGTGGGTACATGCTAGACTAACCGAGTCTTAGTATATGATGGTTGTTATGGATATTTTCAGAGATGATGATAGTCCTCGTTATTGTTGATAGTCCTTAGGATTGCTGATAGTCCAAGGGTTGCTGATAACCCATTATTGTTTATATAAACATAGGGATAGTGTTATGCTGGTTGGGAATACCAGTGAATTGATGGTGCAGATGGTTATAAGACCCTTGGGAGTTTTTGTACATTATTGTGCACTTTTGTTGCTCTTGGAGCCTAAGTATCGCACAAGTTTTGATATTTTTTGACATTGCCCATGGTTACGCTTATCGGAGCAGTTGATTAGTTATGACTGGTCAATAAGTCGGGTTTGCAGTTAAGGACCCCAATCATGATATCTAATTTTGGGCAAGATGAGAAGAACCGCTATTGTACCATTTGATTATTTCCATATCTTGATGCGGTGTTCTTGAACCAAGGGGGATGTGTGGACCAGTTTAGGTCTCGCTTGTTCTTTCTCACTCTAAGGGCAGTAAGCGAGGTTGACAGTTTCTGCAGTTAGAAGTGGATTCCTGCCTTCTGCTGTCAGTGAGACGACGTAAGGATGGGAATAGTTTCATTTGGGATCACAACTTTGAGTCTTGTTTAGCGTACTTAAGGTCGAGGGAGTCCTTGTCTGCCGAAGAGAAACACATGTTCGTGAAATTTAAGTTATGATCAAGGAAGCTAGCTCTTCTGGAATTTGTTGGTTGTGATACGTTGATCTTCGTTCTTGGTCAGTGTACGTAAATTTGACCTTGGGGGAATCTCCGCTCAGATATGCGTATACGTTGGTTTTGGAAGTATTTGGGTTTTAGTCGCAGTTTCGGGCATCCGGTGTGGCGATGGCTCAAGCTAGAAGCTATTGGTGTTGGAAGATCCCTCGAAGGGATTCGGAGGAAGGGTTGTCACAAAATGTTTGTTCTTGGGTTGTATGGTCAATTATCAAATTACTGCTTACTACAAGTTTTTGGGTGCACTTGGGTTGTTCTTCTTCTGCATGTTGAGCAGAAAAAGTTATCTTCTTGATAAAATTATGTGTTATTTTAGGATATGGTGTTTTGATCCAGTAAGTCGGAAGTCATATGTCTCATGAATGTCACCTTTTGGAGCATATTATGTTCTTCTCCATTCCTGCTCGTTCACATGAAACGACACAGTCAGATATATGAGAAATTAGTCCTTGTGATATTGACAGTTAGATAATACACCCGATAAACCAACTCCTATTATGCCCACTCCTCCCACGGTTTTTGGTTCAGGGTTATTGCCACTTGCAAGAAGGAAAAACAAGCTACCAATTAAGAGCTCGTGGATATGAAGTCTTCTCATGGTAATTTCGATCGTTAGTTGTTTCATTTATCAATAGAAGTTGAGATTATTTGAAGGATTCAAGCTATATCATCTAAGGGTGCAACTGATGTGTCAACCATTAATCAAGTTTAGTAAAGATTATATATTGGTCTCTGTGAAGGTGTCCTCTCGATCTTTTAGGTTAAAAGCAAGATATACCATCATACTTTCGTATATTTGTTTCTTATAACGTCTAGTTATTAGCAGATGACAACATACTTTTTCGGTAAAATGCAAGATAGAACCAAAATAATTTCATATACATGCTGATTATAATTTCCAAATTTCATTTCATGTTACTTATAGCATTGTACTTTCAAAAATGTTCCTAGTTATGGCAATGTCATTCAAATACAAAGCAATTTTTATTCCTATAATTGGGTAGAATTTTCAAAGTATAGTTTGCTAATAAGAAAAAACTTGAAAAATACAATTATGCGGTAGAAAAATGAAAATAGGATGCTATAATGAACAAATAAATGAAAGTACATTGTTATTTTTGTATTCTTTGTGATCATTGAATATGGTGTGTTGAAACAAGAATAATTGGGGGACTTTGAGGCAACTTCAACAACAAATGGTGGCATTTATAAAATACATGAGTTAGTATGGTAATTCACCATATAATATTTAATTTTATGTTTGTAACACTTAGTAATGTATTTGATACTTTTTAATACATTAGATGATGTTTATTAATTAGTTTTATTGTAATTTTATTAGTTTTGTGTTTGCATATCAATATTATTATAGGTTTAATGTAATGAGTTTTTTTTCAATATTTTGTACAAAAAAATGGTAATATTATTAGTTTTTACTGTTTTTTTAAATCATTCAGATTATCGACGGTCCGTCACTAAAAGTGCGGGTGGAAATCGGTTGGTAAAGAGGTCAAACCTGCTTCCATCGGTGATTCTATGTGGTCAACAAATTAGCAACATATTTGGTCGTCGGTATTCCTTTGGCAATCCATTGGTAAAATTTAGTCATCTTATCAACTCGTGTGCTTAAAAAACTATCATATATTCACAAATATCATTAATACGTTTGAAAAAAAACACATCATTTTCATAAAAATTTATGAAATGTTAGAATAATTAACATCTGATCAACTCTGATATTCTAGGGGAATGTAACCAGGCATAGAATTTGATAGATCATTTGATATGGGTTAACCCTAGCTACTTGATTTGCTCCTCAACAGTAACTGATACTTGATTGATTTTCTTTGATAAGGTTTATTAAAAATCTCTTAACTAGTTACAATAAACACTTTAATGTATATTTAACTGATTTTCCTTAGGTAACCGATTTAAATACTATAAATGCTAGATCATGCATTTAGGTGTATAAATAGGGATACAATCAACCCTTTATACTCAGTAAAACAAGAGAGCATCATTTTCATTGCAATTTTCAACAATGGCATCCACATTTGAGTCTCTCCTTACTATCATTCTCTTTATTCTTCTTGTGAAAGGTACAACAAATGATGATCACATAATGTTTTATTTTTGTCTCTTATTCGTTTCTTTATATGTACTCTACTGATATAACCTCTATCCTCTCCCTCTCTTTCTCTCTCACATAGGCCATGGTCAGTGTCAACTTAAAGACTTAACTGTGTTGACATCACAGACTCCTAGACAAATACAAGGTGTACAAGAATGGCAAGTGACGTTTGTAAACAATTGCAAATGTACTCTAAAAGGCGTTATTGTGTCATGCAAAGGTTTCCACTCAGTGGAGAATGTGGATCCAAATATATTTGCACCTATCGGGAATGACAAGTGTATTGTCAATGGTGGTCGTCCTATTGAACCTTTTGCGTCGGTCATGTTTCTTTACGTGGATCCTCAACATTTCGTATTTGAGCCTGTTTCCCATGATATGGTTTGTGTTTCCACTTGATTGGTTCAACTGTGGTTTTGACTTTTGATTTATGATTTATTTAGTGATTGATGTAATAACGAGTATTATTGTGATCCCAATATTTGTTTTCATGAAATGAAAATATGTCGCAATTAGAACACATTGAGACGAGTGTGAATCAGACAAGCATTCATTTTCATATTGAAATTATGATGTTTTATTCAACTTCATAATTTTCTTACTTGCATGGTCTTGTTCCTAAAAAGAACATTTCGCACCTTCTTACAATAAAAGAATTTTGGTTCATAGTTTTGGACGTATGTTATCCTACATTGTACAAGGATAAATAGTGCAATAAAAAAAATATAACTTACTATTTTTTTTTAAATACACTATTGCATATCGATTCATAATGAATTGGTATTTAACTCCAATATGAACTAAATATAATTAAAACTTCGTTTAACAAGTAGGTTTGTTGGTCAAGAAAAAAATCTATAAATTAAAAATAAAAAATAAACTTTAAAAAGGTTTAGAAAATTTTGTTAAAACAAATTACTTTTAGTGCCAATTTGTAAATTGAAAATTTTTGTTCTCATATATAACAAGATTTAAATTCATAAAAAATGTAAAATTCTAAAATGACACGTACGTACGTGTATTAACTGTGACACGGAAAATATTAGCGGCGAGTCGGAGACTCTGGAGTATGAGTATTACAGACGAGACATTAGCGGCAGCGTGTTGTTGCTAAAGGCATTAGCGGCGATTTGACTTTTAGCAGCGACGCCTATCGCCGCTAATACTCTCTATTCTTGTAGTGTAAGTAAGAGTTGATTAATATCAATAAATAAAATTGATCTTTGTGGTTTCACAAAAATTGTGGATAGGTTCCAAAAAGTTTCTTATTTGTACGGAAAGTCCAAAATCATGAATTTTTCGTAGATTTTGTCATAAAATTTTTGAAAGGATTAGTTTGACCTTTTACTTTCTTTTTTACAATTTTTTTGCATTTTCGTATTATATTCAAACTAAAAAAAAATTATGGCTACATGACCCCACCCATCCTCTCTTATATTTCTTTTATGTATACTAAAGAAATAGGGAAAATAACACAAATGCCCTACGAACTTTCTAGGGTTTATCCTTTTAGTCCCTAAACAATTTTTGTGGCCTTATGAGGGAACGAAGTCGTTTTTGTCGGATCGATTACATCCTTTTGGCCAAAGTGAAGGGTTCATCTGGTTACCTCTTTGACACATTGACATTTGTTGACCAATTTTCCTATAATGAATTTGAATTTTCCCATACTCTTGGACCCACATCTTTCTCCCTCCCTCCCTCCCTCCCTCTCTCTCTCTATCTCTCTCTCTCTCTCTCCAAAGCTGCATAATTACTACTTTTTGAGTTCATCAATAGTAAAGTCATCATTTCCGTAGGAACGACTTGAAGACCCATTTGAATGATGGAATGAACAAAAACGAGGCTTAGGGGTCATAACTTCGACTTCATAACTTCGACTGAACGACATCAACCGATACACAAATATAATAAGGGTGGTGAAGAAGGCTTACGATAACAATAAGGATGATGGCTAGTCGGAGTTCGTGGAGGCAGCCGATGGTGGCTGCGAACGACGGCTGTGGTGGCGATCGTAGCTCCGATGCTTCCATCGATTTCTAGTGCTTTGTTTCCTTGATGTTTCTGATAAGTTCGGCAAGAGGGAAGGGTAGGACCTGATGTTGGTCTCAACTTCCATAGCAGTTGCGGTGATGGGTGTTTGGTGGTGGTGGGTATGGTTGGAAGATGGTGTTCGGTGGTCACAGCAACAACGAAAGTGGTGGTGACTGATTATCAGAATGGAGATGGGAAAGAAGGGGGTTTTGGTCGAATATGGTGGCCAATGGTGGTGATTCACAATGGTCCAAGGCCACTAATGGTGGGTCTATGGCAGGGGTGATGATGTAATGGTGGTGTTAATGATGAGAATGCAGGTTTTCTTTTATAACCACTAACCTTACATAGAGGTGAAGGTGGTGAATGGGTTTAGGAGGAATAAAACAAATTCTTTCACAAATTTTGTATGGTACCTATAAAGAAGATGGATTTGGTGTTTTTCTCAATTTGCAAGCTTTGACTTTGAGAGAGAGAGAGAGAGAGGTGGGCCCCAAGTTTTATCTATGTGTCTCCTAAACTGGCTAAAACAAATAAAGGGGACTAAAAGGACAGGTTGCCCACAACTTGGTTCCCTCATAAAGCCACGAAAAAACTTAAGTGACTAAAAGGGTCAACCCTAAAAAATTCGTGGGCTATATGTGTCATTTTCCCGAAGAAATTTTACAGTCTTCATCTTCATCGAATTCTTTACCAAAAATTATAAAATCAAATACGTCAACACTCATTTCATAAGTATGAACGGTAGCACTAAATTCTAAAACACAACCAAAACCTAAATTAACGGCATTAAGATTGAAACCCTACGAAAATTTATGGACTGAATGAGCAAAAGAAATCTGGCGACATGAGAAGTAGAGTAGAGGAGACATCTGATTGGAGGATGTCGGTGGTGCCTTCCATGCAACTTCGACTTGTAACTTGGTGGTATTGGAGTTGGCTTGATATCAGACAATGTTCATAAGACGGTACCCAAATTAATATGTATAATAATTAATTATAGTTTATATTATTGTGATCTTTTAGAGGAAGAAAATAATAAGCATTCAATTAGTTTGAACCATTGAGAAAGTTTGAAATTACAGGCATGCATTCAAATCGAATCTAATGACCTTAATGATAGTCAAACCCCTAACTTATATTATAATTTTCAAATTAAGGTAGTTAATATTTGTGTTTATATGGTTTGAGGTTAGAATTTCTCATATTTTAATGCCTTGTCAGTTGCGAAATGAATTAGGGTTTAATAGATTACTTTTAACAATTATGTGAACATGTTTCACGTGGGACTACATGTATTTTGTAGGTACAGGTGTGCCAACAACATTAAGTGGGTTAACGTTGTGGAAGCAATATAAATCAACATACTTTTTATAAGACAAAGGATTTTTCATATAAGACCCGAAAAAAAAAAATTTGAAATATATATGAGAAGCTTGAACTAGTAGTACGTAATATCTCAAACCTAAATATGGATCACTCTCTCACCAGTGGAATTGGATGTCAAAACTAAGGCTAAATGAAAGAAATATCAAGTTAATTTATTTGGTTGTATGTTATAGCATGGTACATCTAGTTGTTATAACAATGTACTTTCAATTTTTTTCATACGACTAGCATCAAGAAATAGCAACATACTTCCGTTCACTAGTTTATTATAGCACTTACTTTCATTTCATTCTAGTTTCTACTAAAAATATGTAATTTTGGGTTTTTCTTATTAACTACCTTGAAAAGCATAACTTATATTTATTTTTTAGGTATTTTTCTAATACGTGATTTATCAGGTGGATCGCATCATATACTTATCAGTTGTCTCACGGTTATGGCTTCATCTTGGTGCTATTTGTGAAGATAGTGACCCACAGGATGTCTTGGTTATCATATAGTTATTCAACTTATTACAAAATGGTTGTCTATTTTTTTGTGTTAAATGCAAGTTATAAGATCATACTTTTGTATATTTGTTTCTTATAACATCTACTTAGTACTAGATGGAAACATATTTTTTGGGTTAAATGCAAGATACAATAACAAGATTTTTATATACATGCTTATAATACTATCCTAATTTCATTTCGTCTTACTTATAACATTGTACTTTAAATTTTTTTTCCTAATTATGCAATGTCATTCGAATACAAAAATAATTTCCATTCCTATAATTGGGTAGATTTTTCATAGTATAGTTCGTTAATAAGAAAAAGTGTGAAAATACAATGTTATTGTAAAAAAAATGATATAATAAAAAGAATGAAAGTAGATAGCTATATTTGTAGTTTTTTCTGTGATAATTGATTATTGTGTGTTGAAAAAACAAAAAATAAAATGTTGTAATAAAAAAATAAATGAAAGACATTCCTATATTTCATGTTTTTTCTGTGATTATTGATTATGGTTTGTTGAAACAAGAATAATTGGCAACCTTTGAGGCAACTCCAGCAACAAATGGCGGCCTTTATGAAATCAATAAGTTAATATGGTAATCCCTTCCCTACATTAATAAAAGACTCTTTTATTAGGCTAAACGATGTCATATTGTTTTCACTGATGGACACCTAGACCCTTTGCCATTTGCAACTCTTAAAACTGGTTAGGGTGTGGAATTTTTCTTTACCGCAGACAAAACCCACACAAAACTCACACAAATTTGATTTTTGCCACCGGTTAACTTCCACCGCCGGTAAAACAAAAGGATGGGGGTGGTATGCACTGTCGGTAAAGGGTGTCATATAGGCATACCGCCGGTAAAAAGAAGACATGACACCATTCGCCTTAATAGGTGGCGTCTTTTTAGCCCAAAAATGCCAAAGTGAAGTACCTATTATGCTCTTCTCCTAAAATTATATCTCTTGATCTAAATCAGGTCGCATATCTCCCTTGATTTTAATTCTTTATTTTGGAAACTACATATTCATCCTTTTTACAGGCTTTCAATTTTAAACGAAAGCTCAAAATATTCAAATTTCTACAATCCCAATTAGCAGTGGTTTCTTCATAAGTTTGAAAAAGAGAAGTCGAATTGAGTGAACTTCTCTACTATCAAATCCTATTTACCAGAGAAAAAAACAGGTTTTAAAAATACTTTTTCATTTTTGTGCTTATTTGTACCAGCAAAGGACCAGTAAGCATCTTTCATCGGTTTTTTGGCTTTTGGTTGCAAATCTATTATTGTTCCTTTTTAGGGGGTGTTTGGATTAGCTTATTAGCTTATTGCTTATTAGCTTATTTGTGGTGGGAATAAGCAATAAGCAATAAGCATGGAAAGATATACTTATTAAAATTAGCTTATTTAGCTTAATAAGCTGATTTTTTAAGGATTTTATCCAAAAATTCAAAGTTAGCTTATTGTGGTGGGAATAAGCAATAAACAATAAACACCATTTTTTTTCTTATCCAAACAGCCCCTTAATTCACAAGTTATATTTTTCGGTCATGAAATATTAGGTGCTGTGTATGGTTAGTTGGAAGCAGTTGTTACTCATTTCCAAATTTAAGGCTTTTGTTTTTATTTTTTTTAATTTTTTTTGTCGATTAACAAGGGTACAATATGGTTTTGGTTTTGGTGATTTTTTGATGCAGATCTAATTCTGAGTTTCATTTATGGGTTTTCTTCTGTAGATCCCCGTTTTCAGGTATGTTGTTGTTGTGTATTAAAAATATGTTTCTTCACAATAGAAATTCCACCCTTAGTCCAAAGAGCTTTTATTTTTGTTCTTCTTCAGATATATATGTTTCGTTTATGCCAATGTATATATGTATTGTAACAACGGAACTTTATAATGTTTAACTTTTTGTAATAAGGTTGTTCCGATCACACCACAAGTGTGATGACCGAAGTGAATTCAAGTTGTGAAATTCATGTTTACGAGGCTGAATTAGTACATGGGTAACTTATTCAACAATTACATTCCCATGATTTATTTAATTCATCTGGAAAAATGTTATGCCTCAAGGGCTTACAATTCTTCATCATACTCATACATGGGATCTTGTTCCTCTACCACCTTGAAAGCATATGATGGGTTGTTGTTGGGTTTACAATATTAAAACCAAGTCTCATAAGGCCATACTTGTTGCAAAAGGAACAAGATCCCATGTATGAGTATGATGAAGAATTGTAAGCCCTTGACAATGTGGTATGGACTATGAGGAGACATTTGCCTTAGTTGTTAAAATAATGTGGAATGACCTATATTTCAACCAAATTTTTTTTTCATTTAAAATAGGTTAAGAATTTAAGGCAATAATATTAAAACCAAATCTCATGCTTCAGTTGAACAGTATAAGGCCATACTTGTTGCAAAAGGATATTCGCGACAATGTGGTATGGACTATGAGGAGACATTTGCCTTAGTTGTTAAAATAATGTGGAACGGCCTATATTTCAACCAACTTTTTTCATTTAAAATAGGTTAAGAATTTAAAAACCATTTACTCGAAAACATAAGGTAACACCCACTTGTTTGAAAACCAAAAGATTAAACAGAGTTGAATTACAAAACAGAGGAACCCAAATATCATTGATGTGAGTGCACAGTCCCGCCGCCCCCTTCCAACGAATAACCTGAAAACATTAAATCCACAACTATAACATAAAACTTAGTGAGTTCCTGTAACATCCTATTTTTCATGTAAGGTCACACTTTATGATCTGATGAGTCAAACACATGACATGCTGACAGTGTCAACTTCTAGACATCGACAGCGCCAACGTATAAAGTTTACCAGCGTCAGCACTTAGTATAGCTAGTGTGTGTAATCTTTGTAAATTAATTAATCATATATATATATATATATGTATATATATATATATATATGTATATATAAGTTCAGAATAGATCATAGATCCGGTATCGTTATGATAAGATCGGTTCTTAGTATAGATTAGATACAATCCCGTCAATCATGGGATATACATGTACAGATTAGTATATATATATATATATATATATATATATATATATATATATATATATATATACAAAATTAGGTCAAACCCTAATGTTGTGTAACACGACTTTGTGTCAATCGTCTTTGTGAGCATCTCCTTTGTGAAGACAAAACCTCTTTTCTTTGTGAAAGGAACAATTTGAAGAACTTCTGTGTCATTTACTTTCTATTAATTATTTTGATTAGATTGGTTTTACGTTTCTTATTCATACTTGAAGTGTATCCGATCATCACAATCCTTCAATTGGTATCAGAGTAGGTTTGTGATACACTCAAGTTATCATGTCGATTTCAAGCAATTTCAAATCCTTTGGTTTCAACAAAATTCCTCACTTCGATGAACACAACTTCGTCATGCGTAAAAACTAAGGCCATGGTGGTTCTTCAAACCATTGATATGAGATGAAAAATATTGTTGAAAAAGGTCCCCATTTTCCTATGTACCAACCCATGGCAAACAACGCTCCCGTTGGCCCCCTGAAGCAAAAGCCAACATCGAGTTATGATAACAATGACAACAGACTATAACGTCTGTTTTTCTGGGCTTGTCATAAATGTTGATGTAATAGTCTAGGTTAACCTTTATAACCCGTTTTGAAATAATAGAAGTGTATTATTTGAGTATTGTGTGTTTTGTGCTTAATTGTGTGTCTTAATTTAATTAAGGTTAAGAATAAGCGTCAAAATGATTTGTTAGATAAGCCCGATATCTAAGGATAATGTTGTAGTGGTTGAAACGAGGTTTCCGAATATATAAAGTGTTGGATTAGTGTCTAAGTCCATAACTATTTTGGTATGTACTTGACCCGATTATGAGCATGGTCCTTTTAGGTTGCCTTCACCATAGCAATATGTAGGATGAATTAAGGAGAGAAAGGTTTAAATATGATTTATTAATATATTATGAGAATAATATATTAAAGGAGAAATCATATTGTTTAATTAATATTAGTCAAGAATTAATTAAGAATTAATTTTGTGGCTAAAAGAGATTAATTAAATTCAGGGGACTGGACTGCAATTATTGGATAATTAAGTTATTGGGCTAAGGAATGCTGAAGGAACAAGGGGTGAACGAAATTATGATGGGATCCCATCATATTTTCGTCCATAGCCTTATCCAGAAGGTTCCATCGGCTGCTTAGAGTTTAAGCTGTCCATTAGGGTTTTGACTGAAACCCTAGCAGCCCACACAAGTATATAAAGGACCCCTTAGGCCCCAAAAACGTGGACAACTGATTCTCTAGGGTTTTCTAGTCATTTTTGGGCAGCCTCCTTTCTTCTCCTCTTCATCCAAGTTGCATAAGGTGTTTGTGACTCCATTAGAGGTGCAACACTTGAGGCACTAAGCTTTTGAAGCCAATCCAAGCAAGGAATTGATTGTTATTGCTATATAAAAATCAAAGGTAATTCTCTAAACCCTAATTCAGTTTATAATATGTTAGATCTAAGTTTATTAGTCTTGGATTCAAAGCATGTACAATAGAGAAACCTAGATCCAAGCATTAGGGTTTGTATGAGCACATATGATTGTTCTTATGCCTAAAACCCATCAGTGGTATCAGAGCCTTGATTGGTTTCAGTTGTATGTGATGCTTAACTGCTTTGTTTTCTAAAAATCGAGTTTTTGGCCTCTGCCCGACTCAACTCGGCGAGTCAGTATCTGGACTCGGCGAGTTGGCCCTACTCGACGAGTCCAGATCTGACTCGGCGAGTCAGTGCGTCAGGAAGAGGGTATTTCGGGATTTAGCTACTGTTTTGACTTGGATTTGATGCTTAAATTGTTTTATGAAGTTAAAATCCGAATTTTATCTTAATTATATGTTTATCCTTGCCAAAACAATAGATAATTTCAAATCTTTTAAATACTGGTTGTTTATGTGATAAATATGGATTATTTAAAGTTATTTGGTAATTATCTAATGACTAAAATAAGATTAGGTCAAATATAGATAATTATGAAATTAATTGTTTAATTTGAATTATTTGTTGTTTGATCCCTAATGTTTTGAAATGTTTCAAAACTTGCCCTCAAGTTTTGTAATTTAAAAGTTGATTAAAAGTTTATTTTGAAATGTTAAATTCTAAAACCCTAGTAATTTGAAAAGTTCAAATCACACCCTTATGGTTTTATTAATTAATTAATGTGTATAACTAAAAGTGATTTAATAAACCCATAAAGTTTTGGTTTACATTTAATTAAATTAAAAGTATAATTTACTAAGATAAACCACCTAGTATTTTAAAAGTGTAAAATACACCCTATACTATATATAACATTAAAAGTCTAATATTATATATATGTATGAGTAAACAATCAGTCTTACCGTTAGTAGGCCTCATTCACGAAGGTGGTCTATAAGGGGTGTTTAAGGAAGTTGCCTATAAAATGGCGATTGAATGAGTATCCACTCTTACCCACCGCACTCTTGACTAGTGGAGGGTCGTTAGCCGAACGGGTAGGATAGGATAGAACCCTTCCATTATAAGTATAATGAAGTACAAAGTAACTAAATGCTTATACAAATTCCCAAATCATAGTTACTTTAGGCAAAATGTGAAATTGTATGCTAACCCATGGAATTACACTTCGTACCCTTGTCAAACGTTAGTGGAGCATGTGTGGTTAACCGACACACTAATTTGGGGATGACATTGGTGGCGAAGGGTGGCTCGATGCTTATCATAGATCAATGGAGCGTGTGTGGCTAACCGGCACATTGATTAGGTGATACTAGCATTGGGTGCACCACGTGATTCGTATGGTTATTCACACCTTGTTTCTGATCCTCGGCATCCCAGTCACAAATAGCAGGGCATAATCGAGATTAAACATGCCATTGAAAAGTTCAATGAATCTCAAAAGATCTAGGAGTTTCAATTCATTTAAAACTTAAACTTCCTTTTCGTTTTTCATGGTGGAAATTGGTAAATCGTCATTTACCTACCTTCAAATATTCTACAACTAGATTACGACATCCCTCTTCTAGGTTGTAGAGTATTGTGTTGGATCCTGGCTTGATGTTTCATTTGGGTGTTACATAAAGAATTCTAATCAACATAACTTGAATTTTCTCCCATTTTGTAGATGTCTGAATCTTACAATGGTCTTCCCAAATCCTTTGGAACAAGCTTTCCAAATGAAGATGACGTTCCGAGATACAATAAAGGAAATGAGAGTCATGCTTCACTTCCTCCACCTCCTCCAATTGTTCTCCCTGACCCACAAGTTCAAAGGCTTGAAAAGTTCAAGCTCACGCAAGCCCTTTTGGCAAGTAAACACGAAGATGGGAAACCTGTGTGTGCACACGTCTTAGAGATGAAGTCACACATTGATAGGTTAAGCATGTTGGGTGTCGAGATTTCAAGCAAGTTGGCTGCTGACTGGGTTCTTCAGTCACTTCCTGAATCATATAGTGAGTTCGTTAGAGAGTACTATATGATGGATCATGATGTGACCCTCATTAATCTCACCTATTTGCTTATAGCTGCTAAATCAACAATGATTTGGCGTGCTGGTCAAGCAAATTTGTCTGGTGAATCAAACTCCCAAACTTCAATGGACACTAGCAACATTGGAAGTCCAGAAAGAACTAAGTTTGTGATTGTCCGATGTGCTGTGCCAAAGGAGTCCATTTGCTTTTATTTCCAAGAGAAGGGGCATTAGAGACGAAGCTGTCCTAACTACCTGAGAGATCTAACAGATGGGAGAGTCAAGACGTATGGCTCTACTTCAGGTAAAATCCATTATCTAACTCTTTTGAGTTCCTATTCTAGATTGTTAATACCTGATGTGATAAGATTACATTTTGATGCTTTGTAGGATCGAAGGAAAGAGAGGAAGCTTGAGGGAAGAAGTGAGCTGAATCTAATCATGAAGAAATGGATTTCGATCGCATTACTTGAAGAATGGATTCTTGAGCTACTACTTGGAGTTAGAATAGATTGTTAAGAAATATGTAATAACATAGTTTTTCAACTGAATTGCATTATAAGGACAATTTTTTTCCACCATAAAATGAATTTTGATTTTATCTTATTTATTTATCCTTGTGATGACGTGTATGAAAAAATTGATGTTTGAATGTTTCTATTATTAGCAACAATGGATTTGATTCTTAATTATTTGTGGACATGTCAAAAGTTTACCAAATAGGAAGAGTTTGTCATCGCTCAAGTTTCAATTGGACAGAAACTTGGAATCATGCAATGTGTATTGTATGATGCATGAAAAACTTTCACATTTGGGAAACTTAGACTAATTCTTTGACAAAGTGTTAATTGAAGGACTAGGAGATCAAGTACACTAGGTTGTGCGTTGATCAAGTCCACCACAAGAGTGACAAAGATATTCGTCATGATTTACTAAAGTTTAGTAAATATGATTATACTTATAAGATTAAGTGTAATTCTGAGTTGATTGAAAGAGTTTCAATGAATAGTAGAACGAATAAAGAAGAATCAAGTAGGCAGAAAGATAAAAGTTTCCCTATTCTAAGAAGAAGGGAGAGTACCTTTTATTGTGTTTTATGATAAGTCTTAATGATTAATAACCATGTCTCAGTTGATCCTATAAGTGAGTCTTAGTGCAATTGCATGTCTAAGAAGAGGAATCGAGAATTGTAGAAATGGTTAAATCAAGAAGTCAATCATACTTCGTTCCAATATCAAGTCTTAGAGTCAAGATTGTGACATTGAGTGAAAAGTCTTAAGTTGTTTTATAACACTCATCAAATGTGGAATTTGAAAAAGTTTTTTATTCTTGCACATTTGAAATTGGTAAGTTGTGCGTCTTGGATAAGACAAAGACGAACTAGGACCAATTATGTGAAGTGTTTTGTCTTGATAAGAACTACACTAACTCTTGAATATTTTCTTTGTCAAGAAATGTTTCTTGACAAGAGAATCTTATATGTCAAGGAGTCAGTGGGAGTCTTAATGGTCTTGAAAGGTTTCAAGAACAAATCAAGAATAAACCTTATAGATCATCACTAGCACACGACTTGAGGTTTACAACCTATCGTGCTGACATTATTTCGTTTCTGTGCCATTCCAATTGAGTTAATTGTGTATGTGAGTTCTATGAGTTCTCAATTGAATGCATACTAGAGCCTTAGTCGATGGAAAGTACATTGATATGTAAGGACAAGTTACTAAACTACTTGGAAGACATGGTGGGCACTCGTGTTACCATAAGGCAAGAAATCAAAATTAAGAAAGTTCAGTCCATATGAGCTTGGATTTGTCACAAACTTTGGTTTTGGCAAATTCACATGGATAGGAACTCATACACCATAAAATCTAAGTGTCGTAAGATTCCCTCCTTCATGAAAATGACTGTGAGAAAATGCTTTCACTAAGAGAGATCTTAAGAAGATAGCAATTGTGAAAATTGTATTCTCAAATTCGATTATGGTTACGACATCCCTTTCCATAGTTTGAATTGTGAGATTTGGCAATTAGGTTGAACATTTGGAACTTATTAACATAAGTTCTAAATTGTTTAAACACACATATGAGATATCTAAGGCAAATGTGTATAAGTTTAAGAAGCTTAGATAAAGGCTTATCGAAGCATCTAGTATTAGAAATATGAATTTCAGAAATTCAATAGGCATTGTTTTCTGGAAGTTCATTTGTTTTCTAAATACATGTCAAAGCTAGTAGGAGCATAAGTGTTATGCTTTTACGATAATCATGATAGTGGGAGCATAAGTGTTATGTTTGTATGATTATTATGGCGAGTATTGCAAGTTAGCAATATTAATTATAGAAAAACAAAGATTCAATTTGCAAAGTTGCCTGGGTTGAAAAAATTGATTTTACTATTATTAAGGGAGAGAATATTATACTTCGTTTCAAAATCTAAATCTTAGATTGAGAAATTTTGATATTTCTTAGTCAAAGGATACATTGTGTGTTCTCAAATTTCGATTATAATTACGGCATCCCTCTTCATAGTTCGAATTGTGAGAACATGACGCATAAAATATTATGGAAAAAGATTGGTAAAGTATCATATCTTTATGTAAGACATTATGCATCGTGTCCCATATGCTTCAGGTATAGGATCGATTGCAAATGCTATAATAATTTACCATTCTAAAATTTTTCCAAATGTCTAGCGCATTAAGAGGGAAAAAGGACTAGAATTGGTTTTAACTAAAATAATTAAACAACTATCAAAGGACGATCCAAAGTTCGCTGAGGATTGGTTGCTTGTGAATAGTTGGGAGTATGGTATTGGATGGACCATATCAACATTATTATGAATAGATAAGATTCTATTAAAAATGAATTGTCATATGGCAAATGTGGGAATGTTTCCATATTGGGAGTTGGATATTGAGAGTCTATGCCTAGATTAGAAACTTTTATGCAAGAAGGGTGTTCAAAGAATGCACTTTGAATGTGAGACTTCACGTCTAAAGAATTGTCTTGTAACAATTTCCGATAGAGTACTTTGTAATTTCATTGGCCAAGTCTTAGTGACTTTTGTGCTATGATTTTGCAAAAGGATCGTTGCATAAAATGTTAGAATCTAGCATATTCTAGTAGTGGAAAGAACCTTGTGTTCTTACACTAACAGTTAGGATTAAGGAATTGTGAAATGAGCATCATTGGAAAAGTTTTCAGTTGATATATTTCACAAAGCATGGACCATAGGAAACAAGGTGTGTATGCTTAGAGCATGGGACAATTGTTGTTGTAATTCAAGTAATGAGTTGACTATCCGAAACATTAAACGATAATAATAAGTAATCAATATGGTGGTTAAATAGAAGTGTTTTATTTACTCTCACAAGTTTGGGGCCATATAGCATTAAGTATTATTATTATGTTTCAGTTTGCATGTTTTGACTTCCAGAATAACTAGGTTATTCAAACATCCACAGTCGGTCATACGTTGGGAGTAGGTATGAATAAAGACTGTCATGAATCTGTCTATAGATTGTCTGAAGTGTTTAGACATGGCACAAGTTTGTTGCAGAGTTCGTGAGTGCTTTGATAAGATTAGAGTGTTGGAGTAAACCCGCGCTCACTTGGATCACTTCATGGATTTATCACAAGTGATTAGTGAGACGATAATATTGTATATTCTTGAAACCGAGACGGGTGAGTTGTTATTTGTTGGTCGGTTACACATTGATAATAAGTAAACGCACCAGTAACTTGGTGTTATAAAACTTATTGTTGTGTGTGATTCGATCAGTAAATGCAAGCGAGCATTTGAGTCGAAGTTTATCCATTCCTTTTACCAAAAGTAGGATAAAAGCGATATCTGTGGGCCTCTCGATGATTTAGTGATGATACCTAAGTGCTTGGCCAAGCTGGGACTAAGTTGATGTGTTCAATTGTAGTATGTTATCAGTCGTCATAAATCGGAAGTTGGGAAACAATATAGAGAGAATGATTGAAATTCATATCTTATGTCTGTACGATATCTTAAGAATGGAGGAATATATAATCCCTTATCTAGAGACCACGCTATCTGATAAGATCAGAGTTGATAGCGGCTTTTGAAAGCTACGATTGCTGATCAGGTTCTGAAGTCATACGGAAAAATAGTTATTAGACTTATCCAAGTGGGAGACTGTTGGATTAGTGTCTAAGTCCATAACTATTTTGGTATGTACTTGACCCGATTATGAGCATGGTCCTTTTAGGTTGCCTTCACCATAGCAATATGTAGGATGAATTAAGGAGAGAAAGGTTTAAATATGATTTATTAATATATTATGAGAATAATATATTAAAGGAGAAATCATATTGTTTAATTAATATTAGTCAAGAATTAATTAAGAATTAATTTTGTGGCTAAAAGAGATTAATTAAATTCAGGGGACTGGACTGCAATTATTGGATAATTAAGTTATTGGGCTAAGGAATGCTGAAGGAACAAGGGGTGAACGAAATTATGATGGGATCCCATCATATTTTCGTCCATAGCCTTATCCAGAAGGTTCCATCGGCTGCTTAGAGTTTAAGCTGTCCATTAGGGTTTTGACTGAAACCCTAGCAGCCCACACAAGTATATAAAGGACCCCTTAGGCCCCAAAAACGTGGACAACTGATTCTCTAGGGTTTTCTAGTCATTTTTGGGCAGCCTCCTTTCTTCTCATCTTCATCCAAGTTGCATAAGGTGTTTGTGAATCCATTAGAGGTGCAGTACTTGAGGCACTAAGCTTTTGAAGCCAATCCAAGCAAGGAATTGATTGTTATTGCTATATAACAATCAAAGGTAATTCTCTAAACCCTAATTCAGTTTATAATATGTTAGATCTAAGTTTATTAGTCTTGGATTCAAAGCATGTACAATAGAGAAACCTAGATCCAAGCATTAGGGTTTGTATGAGCACATAGGATTGTTCTTATGCCTAAAAACCATCATAAAGAATGCCAAAATCCGAGTTATAACGAAGAAGTTATGACCTGTCAAAGTTTCGCGACAGAACCGGCACGACACTGAATGATGTAACATACGAATTTAAGATAGATCGATATTTAGCCTTAGTGATCTAAATGAAAGTCGTAGAATACGTTAAACCAAGAGCGTGTATAAAACGAATGCCCAAATCTGACTTTGTATGAGGAAGTTATGATTTTTCTAAGTTTCAGCTTAGCAGTATGCAACCCGAAACTCGAGATTGAGATCGAGTGATATTTAGCCAAAATTTTCTAAATGAGAATTGAAGATCTCATCAATAGTATTTCAACGATAAAAGGACAGACGAAAACGGAGTTCAGATGAAGGAGTTATGAATTTCGAACGGAGTTTTCCTTTCTCGGCCTACAAAAAAAATAATATATTAATAATATATTAAAATCAAAGTCAAAATTTTCCAACAGAGTCTAAACTAGAGTTGTAGAGCATAATCTCACCTACGCGTGGATATAAAGAACGTCGAAAACGGAGCTCGTATGCGAAAGTTATGAATTTTTGAAGTTCGGTGCACGAAACCCAGTACTCTGTCAAAGTTCACGACCTAAACAATGTGTTCACGATGTGAATTCAGAGATTTGACCCTTTCGGAGCTAGCAGAGCCAATTGGACGAGTGACACATGCAGTGACGATCAAGCCCCACGAGAGCATTAGAAACTCACGACGTGAACCCAGAAAATTCACCCTATAAATAGAAATCAAGGGTCAACCGATTTTGGTTGCTCCTCCCTTACTCTCTCACTCCCAATACCCTCTCTAAGCCTTATTTTAACCCCCCGAAGCCCCAGAATCATCCCGAGACCCAAAGCAAGTCCCGAAGCCCGAAGATCCCGAGAAGAAAAGAGTTTCTGAGCCGAAGCTCTGCTTGCGAGAAGCCTGGTGTGTGAAAATCTTCTAGTTTCACCGAAGAATACTACTTTTAAAGCCGTAGTGTTGTCCGATCATCTTCTGATCAAGTGAGTGTGTAGTTAATTTCTTCTAACACATAGATATGAAGTATCTCTATAAGAATACGTGCTATGTGTTGCATATTATATGTTATCTGGTTTGAGTATTGAATGGATATATTATACATGATTTAAAGTTGTATATGTATGTTATATATATATATATATATATATATATATATATATATATATATATATATATATATATATATATTATCTACTAAAATGTTGGGGTAAAGCATGGGTAGATAGTTGATGTGTGACAAAAATGATGAGAGGCCTCGATGTTGATGTTGTTAATCTAGTCATCTAGCGGAGTATGGATGACGACCACAGACTCTTTCTAGACTGTCATGTGGAACAATGGTAGGTTCATAACCTGTAGGTGTTGTGAACGATGTGTTCACCGGTGTACTCTATCCCCCTCATGGTTGCCTTTAGGACATCTATTGTAAAGGAAACCCCTTTGCAGTAATGTCCATCCCGATGAAAAATCCTAGATTAGGTCCCTTGAGATAGATGTTGTTTTAGGGACGTAAAGTGAGGATAACGGGAATGGGTAATCGGGTTATTGTGTTGGTTGGTGAAATTAAATATAATTTTTATTGTGGGTTGAAAACCCTCTATGCTCACCAGGCTACCAAGCCTGACCCACTTAGTTTTGTTGTATTACAGGTAGTGGCGCGAGAGCATAAGTTTGAGGACTTATCAAGATCTTTTGATATTAACCAGTTGTTATGTGTAACTGTTGTAAGGTCTATCTTTTGTTGTTTATGTTTTTGGTCTGTTTATCGGAACATGACATCCCGAATATTGTTATATAATGAAAATGCATCTCTTTATGAAATGCTTTGATAAACTTTATTTTATCATATATTGGTTTGGGAACGAATTTCGCAACTCTTTTAAATCAATGGATTTACTCTAAAATTATTTTAAAAGCATAAATGAAACCGGTCTTTTCTGGCCGTGATTTTGGGGATGTCACAGAGACTACTCAGTCTTGATGTGAAAACCAGGGCCGCTATAAGAAATTCTCTTCGAAACCAAGTGTATCATCTTGTATAGAATTGTGAATCTGCCCAAGAGATGATGGAGACGCTGACAGTGGTTTATGAAGGCCCTATGGAAGTTGAAACATCCCAAAACCTCAGTAAAACTTTATATTTATAATTGAGAAATTCATTCCCGTAAATTTTAAAATTCCAATTACAATTGTTTTCAAAATCCATAACATCAGATAAATCTTTCATAAATCAAAGTGTCTCAAATAAAACGCCAAAGAGTGCATGACGTGTCATCACGTCGGGCCCTTGCCCTTAGATCCTGAAGTACCTGAAACAACCAACAAACTTTAAGCTAATGCTTAGTGAGTTCCCCAAATCATACCCCACATAATCCACATAATCATATAATCCATATCAATCACATAAGCCATATAAACATATAAGGATGCACTGGACACCCTCCAAGGTCTTACTCCATGATGCCATGGGCACCCCCACATGGTCTTACACCTATATGTCATGGGCACCCCCATGGTCTTTACATGGAATGCCATGGGCACCCCCACATGGTCTTACAACCAAGCGCCATGGACACCCCCATGGTCTTTACCTGGAATGCCATGGGCACCCTACATGGTCTTACAACCAAGTGTCATGGGCACCCCCATGGTCTTTCCTGCAAATATCACAGAAGCAACTAGCATACCATATAGCATATACCCAACTAGCATACCACATATCACTACATCAACTACTATACCACGTATCACAGAATGGGTCGTCCTTGGTGCCTTCAACCCATTGGTATGGTGAGGAGACTCACCTCTCAAGAAATGTTGAATTAGTAGGGTGCAAACCATGAAAATTAGGGTTTTCCTTTCCAACGTCAACTCGTCGGGTTGGGGCTCCCCAACTTGTCGAGTTGACTCCTTAAATCCGCATCCAAAATAATTCCTACACGACGAGTTGGTGCTTCCCAACTCATTGTGTTCCAG
This sequence comes from Lactuca serriola, assembly GCF_051521515.1. Classification (NCBI taxonomy): domain Eukaryota; kingdom Viridiplantae; phylum Streptophyta; class Magnoliopsida; order Asterales; family Asteraceae; genus Lactuca; species Lactuca serriola. The sequence continues at coordinate 38,409,696 of NC_136413.1, read as the reverse complement.
CCCAAAACCTTAAAACATTGAGAAATAATTAATACCTAGACCAAGCATTATAGAATTTCAGGCTACGATCATCAATAATCTTAATCGGAGATATTAGTATTTCTTTGCTCAGCAAAGTGATTCTGTTACCCAAACCTTCAATAGGTTTAACTGTTTGGTTAATGATATGTGCAGGTTGGGAATCATCAGCACTCATCACATTTGGTTCTGAAGAGCTTGGACCATCACACTGATATTCTTAAATATGGTGAGAAGATCGATTCCATGGATCTAAATTCTTTGGTCGGTAATCTGCGAAATTATGAAGAGACCAAAGCTCTTCGTAAAGAAATCATGAAGGACTCGAACAAGTAAAAGTCTGTTGCACTGGTGTCTCAAATGGAAACAAGGAAGACCATCAACGAATCATACAATTCAGATTAGGGTGAAAAAAGTGATAAGGATCTCACCGACGAGCTTGTCGCCAACACTGCATTTAACGTCAAGTGTTATGAAGAAAGCAGGGAAAATGGGGTTAAAAGAGCTCAACTCAAGGGAAGTAGTTTAGCGAAAAGTCCCACTTTAGAGAAGAAAACCTCAGGTAATTGCTTTAATTATGGGAGCCCTGACCATTTTTTCATGGATTGCAAGGAGAAGAAAGAAGCCTAGAGTCCTGAGACCTATGAAGTTTTGTACAAGAAGTCGGTGGCTCATATGAAGAAGGAAAATATCTCTCTACCAAAAGCTTTCATTGCAAAACAAGAGGACCATGAAGAATGGATGGACGAAGAGGAGACATCTGAAGATGAGTCACTAAACGTTAAGGGCCTCATGGCTCTTGTAAGTGATTCCCCTGATGGCATTTTTGATGTTGATGGCTCTCACACTGTTAAAGGAACAAGTCGAAATCTTGGTCAAACTTGGTATTTAGACAGTGGAAGTTCTAGACACCTGACCGGTTACAAGTCTTTCCTAACAAATTTTATAGAGAAAGATGGTCCAATGGTGACTTTTGGTGACAATAGTATAAGATATGTTACATGTGTTGGAACTATTGAGTGCAGGACGATTAAGCTGAAGGACATATTTTATGTAAAAGATCTGAGAGGTAACTTTATCTCCATCAGTCAACTTTGTGATTCTGGCTACAAAGTTCTTTTCAACCGTCATGAGGGAAAAGTGTTTGATTCTGAAAACAAAAATGTGTTTTCTGCTCTCAGAGAGATCGATATTTGTATGGTTTGATTTCTTGATTTTGACGCTGATACTTTTTTTTTTACATTTTTTTGCTTTTCAACTTTTAAAACTTTGAACATACATTGCTACACTTTTAATTTATTTTTTTAGTTTGTTTGCATCAAAAATTTCTTTTATTCTTTACCAAAGAAGTATACATTGTGAATACACATTCTTTTTCTACTAACATTTCCTACATGATCTTCTCTATCAATACTGACCTCTTCTGACTGATGTACTTTGAAGGGATTAGCATGTCATTCCTTGAATGCATCACTCTCCTTGTGAAGCCAATTGACGTTGATTGCGCCTCTTTTCTTCAAAAACAACTGCCCTCTCACTGATGCTGATGCACACACCGATTGACATGTTGTTTTATGTTGATGAGACCAGATGGGGGATAACTGTGCCACTAAGTGTTCTTTTGGGCACATATATCCTCTGTCTTGAACAACCTATTTCGGTTACAATGGGATGAAGTGAAGTTAGCTGACATAGCATGTCTAATTTCTATTGATGCTATTACCAGCACTCCACCTCAAAGATCCAAAGGCATCTTCAATAAGACAGTGATCCCACCTTCTCCTCCTTCACGGATCTTAATGTATGGAACCTTCGAGTTTTATTTTGGTGGGTCTTATAACTCAAATTTTACAAAGATTGGATCCCTCTAACTCATTGGTTACAAATATTGGTTCATGTTCTTTTATTGTTCTTGGTGAACATGAAGCTTGGAATCAATCTACATAACCTCAACGATTAAAGGCATTCTCTCTCCTTGTTTACTATGAATTGTATTATTGTGTGATATGGTTGATCTTTTTTGTTCTCTTTTATAGCTGAAATTTCAAGTGGTAGATATCTCGAAAAATGGAAGTGCATTAATGACCATTTAATTCCAAAGAGTTGATGGATCGAGTCTTTATCACCATTCTGAAAAAGCTGCACATTTTTCTCTGTTTAAACTATTTCCTTGTTTGACTAATTCTTTTGATGTATTCTTATATTATTTATTCTTTTATACCATTTTGTAAAGGAATCCGACAATGGCAATTCTAAGCCTAGTATGCAACATTTGACACTTCATTGTCCCTAGAAACATGTTGTTATATGTGACAAAATCTCTCTAACTTTCTCATCGGCACGACTATCTACTGAGAACATTGAGTCACCCTCTCACGTTGATTGTTTAGCATTGACTAAACTCTCAAAGTGAGATAGCCTTGTCCAAATACAAAATATTGATAAAAATTCTAGGGTGTTTATGTTTAATTTAATCATATTTACCTGACCCTATCCCTAGAAGCATGCTTGTCATATGCATCAAGTCTCATGTTCTTCTAAAACATTGAGCATAACCCAATGGCTTACCCTGATTATATAGTCATTGGTGTAAGAGATACTTGTTTGGTCCTTAAATGACAAAGGGTTGTTCATGTCCTAACCTCCTACTTTGAGGTATGACGTGGTACCATTATGAATTAATGATGAATCTTTGATTCTAAATTGCAACTTACTCTATGATATGGAAGTTTAAACCACTTCTTGTTGATGAGTTAAACTATTAATGATTCATGTTGATTTCACCTCACGTTACTAAAACAATCCATTCTCTCCTTTATCATCTTAACAGAGCTTGATGATTCACTGTGTAAAACCACACACTGATAAAAGTTCAAAAGTTTATGCCGATGGTTAGTCTATGTACCATAGACTATCACAGACACCAACCTATTCTTACCCTTGCGTTATTCTTTAAAGTTTTTTGATTCAACATAATGTACCACACGAAGGAATGAGATTGACAAATTTGTGTTGATGGGTATACCATTGTCTGTGATATATTACACCCACCTATCCACTCTTTCCATTTTCTTCTAATAAAACATATTTATGATTTAGCGTATGAAACCACACGCTGATGAGATCTCGCAATACTATGTTAGTGAATGGTAGTTTAAGCCCACACTATCTGGAGGCATCACAAACTTACTAAGTGACCATCTCAAGCCACTCGTTGATCGACCTCACTGATGCGGATGATGTGTCTAATGTATCTATCTTATCCAAACGGTAACTTCTTGAATGACGATTAAAAGGTCCATAGTTATCTTAGGATACAAGATTTTTACGGAGAAGATCTCTTCAGTTATGATTACATAATAAGGAAGTAAACTTTTTGGGTATACTATGGGGATTCCTCATCCTAGGTCTCTTTTACAAGAAAGTCGAGAAATTAAGCTCTCTCTCTCTCTCTCTCTCTCTCTCTCTCTAAAAAAGACTCCAAATCGTCATCTTCCTCAGAGCTTTCACCATGTCAAAGCCCTTGTACGAGTTTGCTCACAGTGCTAACATCATCAAAGGTCTTCATGCTCCTGACTCTACCATCATCATTCAATCCACCAATGTGGTGTTATCGGATGAAATCCCAAAGTAGCTCACAAACTTAGGAATCAAAGACTTTTTCGACTTTGTCAAAAGCGGTCCTCTTCGATATGCATTCTGTAATTTCCCGGACCCTTTCTACCCTTAACAAGAATGTGATTTTTACTATACATGCTCTGTTGATATTGTTGCTCAAACCATCACTAGAACCATTAGAGATGGTCAATATAGTGTTACCATTTATGTGGAATCCTTTTGAACTAATCTTCGTCTTCCTCGATTTGAAAGTTGCTCTGAAACACCCTCTGAAGAAAGTTGCAAATCTATTCGTGAAAAATCATGCAAGGTATAACTTCAAACTTCCAGGGCCTCACTCGTGATCCATACAAGAACACTCTTCATCAATGTTTTAATGTAGGGTGGAAATACTTAATAGGTGTGATTGGAAAATGTCTTGGTCACAAGACTAGATGTTTAGATCAATTGAATCTCTTTGAGCAAAGAATTTTATACTCTAATGTTTACAACAAGAAACTAGACTTTGCTCAACTCTTGCTTGATCAAATGGTTGACTGCATTATTGGAAACAAGAAGCCATTGAATGTTCCTTATCCTCGTTGGCTTGGTCTTATCTTGTCCTGAAAAGAAGGTTATGTTGAAATTCATGGAATTATTATTCCAATTCCTACCCTTTCCTCGAAAATTATCAATACTGCTCCATCTAAGGATGATTTTCCTATTACTGCAAGGATGCAAAAGTGGATTGAAAAACCCTATGTGGTTGAATCCTTAGACTCTGAGGAGGATAATAACAATGATGATGTTAATGATGAAGTGGATAATGATGATGCTGGTGATGAAGAAGATAATGATGATGAGAATGATGATGATTCAGAAGCTGATAATAAAAAGGGGTTGATAAGGAAGAAGACATTGATAAAGATGAAGAAGACTTAGTAGTTGATATAGGAGATGACTTCACTCAGAAAATGAACTCTCCTCTAAGGTTGAACAAGCACATACATTTTTCAACTACTTCTTCATCCTCTTCTTCTGTTGATGACATTGTACAGCTTGGATCAACCCCTCCTGTTGGATATACTACTGAGCCAATGATCCAGGAGGAACCTTCTCCAAAAACCATCTCCTCCTCCTCAAGCTAATACTATTCATCAAGCTGAAATGATTCCCCTTATGTCATCACCCATTATTACTGTTGATCTTTATTAGGGTGATCAAGGAGAATCCAGCTCCAACTTTGAAACTACTGTACTTTCCCAACTCTCGTTAATTGTGCAGTTAACTTAGTCAATGGATAAAAGGTTGACTAAAGTTGAAAGGGATGTGGCTACAATAAAGAGACTTATGGATTTGGATGATGATGATGATGATATGGTTGTTGATGTAACTCCACCAAATTCTCCAGGTGATAACCCTCCTCCTCCTCCACCTCCATCAATAAATCTTCCTTCACCACCTCCTCCACCATCTCATCCTCCTCCAATAACTCCTTATCATCCTCCTAACTCTCATCCCCAATCTGATGCTGCCAAAAATGGGGAGAATTATGAAGAGGGTCCTCAGCTAATGCAAATGCAGGTGATGATTGCATCTCAGTCTGAGATGACTGGAAGGGTTTAAGTTGAAACTGAAACTGAAAAACTGATTATTGTTGCTGATCTTGGTTTCATGCAACTAATCAGCCCATTTCAGACACTAGTGACCAATCGGAAAAATATGACTATGAAGGGTTTCTTCATCTTGGTTCATATACTGGTTCTTCTTTTTGAGGGAGAGATTTCTCCAGAGGTTCCTTAAGGAAAAAATAAGAACATTGATTCTGATGATGGTGTCCAGCTCAATCCTCAAAAAAGGAAGGCTTCCTTCTTATGGGGAGCTCTTAACATTGAATCTGGAAGTTCCTCTGCAGTTGGTGATACTTTAGCACCTCCTCAAAAGAAAAGCAAGCTTATTTTTGATCTGAATGAGTTAGTAGAAACATGGAACGTAAACAGATCATGATGGAATAAAATGTTGTTGTTCGAAAAAAGAAAGAAGACAGAAGACAAGAACTTTTTGCTACCAAAATTTTTCAAGAACTTTTTTTTGCTGATAAGAATTATCATTTTCAAAGAACTGGTAATCATGTCAAGAAGATTTTCAATAACAATGTGGAAAAATAAAAAATTGTTTCAGACCTATATTATCGGATTGATAGAAAGAAGTTTGGAGACCTTCTGACTCGTAGAAAAAAGCCTAGTCCCATCATCAAAGTAAGATGCACCAAGCCAAAGAATGATTCATTAAAGCTTCACTTGGTATGAAAGAAAACAGAGTATGAATATACTGAAGTTGTATTTGCTCGTGATCTAGTTAAATTTGGCTACAGCGAATGGATGCAAATTCAAGGAATTATAGAAAAACACAAGTGTGTTCATGCTCAAGAAGTGAAGTTGACAATCCAACACCTTCTCACCAAAGTAAAGAAATTGAACCCGGTGCTATCCGCAGGTCCATCGGCTAGTTCATCTAGATCAACCTCATCAGTAAGAACAGGCGCTCCCAGACCGTCCAAGAATACCAAGTTTCTTCTTCCTTATGGCACTAGATACATCAAAATGAATTACCAATTGGTGTTGAACCTGTTTAGTATATGTTTATTCAAGAACTAGAGCATGGGATATTCTATCTCGATAGTTAAAAACAGATGTGCTTTCAACGCACTGATGACTTTCCTTCTACTCTGACTGAGGACTTTTTTTCATCTTCGTTTGGATGGACTAGGTCACTATGAACTGGAAAGAGGATAGCAAGTGATGATATCATTGGAGTTGAGTAAAAGACTGGATGAGCTTAAGCTTGATCAATTCAGATGGGTAAAGCCTGAAGTCTTGAAAGAAGCTGAGAAGTTCTACAATGGCTCTTTCGATGACTCTGAAGAATAAGTTTATTTTTGACATCACCGGATAGGGGAAGATTAAAAGGTCACACCTTATGATCTGATGAGTCAAACACATGACACACTCATCAATCAGCATCAACTTATGCACATCGACAGTGCCAGCGTATCAAGTTTACCAGCGTCAGCACTTAGTATAGTTATTTTTTGTAGTCTTTATATATTAGTTAATGATATAGATAAGTATAGAATAGATCACAGATCTGGTATATTTATGATAAGATCGGTTATTAGTATATATTAGATACAATCTCGTCAATCATGGGATATACATGTACAGATTAGTATATATACAAGATTAGGGCAAACCCTAACGTTGTGTTACACGGCTTTATGTCAATCGTCTTTGTGACCATCTTCTTTGTGAAGAAAAAGCCTCTTTTCATTTTAAAAGGAACAATTTGGAGAACTTTTGTGTTATTTACTTTCTATTAATTATTTTGCTTAGATTAGTTTTATGATTCTTATTCATAGTTGAAGTGTATCCAATCATCACAATCCTTCATTTCACATCAAAAAATTTCATTTTAATTAAGGTAACACTTCACAGATTTAGAATCCAAGTTAAGAAAAACCATTGTTCCAAATTAAATTGTTTAAAAGTTAGAGTACTATAGTAAATGTGGAATCTTCATTACGGCTGATGAATGTGTACAGTCATGTCTTCGCCTTCCCACGATCATTGATGGTACCCCGAAAAACATAAACATCTGGGTAAGCACGATGCTTAGTGAGTTTTTCCAAAATATCACACACCACAATACACATACAACGCATTCACACCAGGCCCACAGTTACAAAGACCAGATTGCCCCCGGGCTTATAGCAACAAATATTAAATTACCCCAGGTATATTGGCATGTTGCTTCAACCCATCCACTTCTCCTGAGACTCCGTGCCTACGGTTTACAGCCATCCCGAACTTGTTATCTTGGTCTTCAGCAAAAAGCACGACCGCCTTAAGCTTAGCCGCCACAATATGTCACCATACAAAAAACAAGAAATCATGTAGGCGCATAAGCACATGCAATTATGAATCTACATGTCGAACACTTCACTACCGTCGACTAGGCCCCTCAAAACACACTACTCTGCTACTGGAAAAGCTCCATGGAATGCAAAGCCATATGTAACTAGAGGTGAGATAGACACCCGAACAGATGATCCTACATTAGAGCCACAACCAAACAAGGAACAGGAAACAAAGCCTAGATCAATAGTTCTCAGGCTATCCTACATGGCTACATACTGGCGCTAGGCTAACCTATGCTACACCTTAATAAGAAAACCAAGAACATCGTGACACCCTCACTTTCTGCAATGATTGCTCCCGCAAAGCTACTAGAACCAAAAACCAAGTAGATCCCTAATTAACAGCCCAAATCCTTCAAGTTTGAGCATAAATAAAATTGGTCAAAAGTTCAACGGTTAACTTGGTCAATTCAATGCCATGCCGTAGCCCCTCCTTGGTCACGTCGTAGCAATGCCATAAAAAACAGTCGCGACTCTAAACTTTGTCACGTCGTGGTTACCCATTGTCACGCCATGGCTAATGTAAAATGCCATTTCTCTCATTAAGAAATTAATCATTACATATCAAAGCTCATACTTCTAGATCTATTATTCCACACTGACTTAATGGGTAAAGTTTCCAACTTTATCCATTAGGACTCCATTCTAAGGCTAGATCTAGCATTCTAAGTCCATTAAGTCCTTAATGAGGCAATAACTTAAACATGGACACCAAAATACACCAAAAACGGTCCTCTTTCTCAATCAACAGAAGTCCAAGGACCTAGGAAAGCCACCACAAGATCTAGATTTCATCAAACTCCAAGAACATCTAAGAAAATGACCAAAACCACCCAACTGTGACCTTAAACTTGAATCTAGAAGAAGAGGTGTCAAAGTAGGAAATTTATACCTTCAATAGCTCAGAAAACTAAATAGAATGTTGGATCCAAACTTGCTTCTTGTTCCCTTGCTTCCTTGTGAACTCCCCTCTTGGAAAGCTCCACCAAAAACCTAAGAACAAAGCTCAAAATCAAGGAAATGGACTCTTAAGCATGCATAGATCCTAGGGTTTTGAGATGGGGAGGTGGAGACTGAAGAAGATGACCTAGAACGAGAGTTAAGGGTTTTATATATGAGGGAAACCCTAAAGATCTCGGTTTAAGCTGCAGCAGCTGCTACGGTGTGGCCATCTTCATGCCACGTCATGGTATTTCCCAAAACATGCGCTTCATTTAATTCCAGGCCATGTCGTGGGCATCCATGCCCCACGTCATGGTAGAGGGTTTTCTCCAAAAACCCTATTTTCTTATTCCTTAAGTCTTGGCCAAACTTCTTTAGGAAACGGGTGCTATAATTCTCCCCCACTTAAATTAGATACCGTCCTCGAAATCTATCCGTAGAACTTAACTTAGAGACACCCTTTAACCCGTTGCGGTTTTTTTTAAATTTCACCCCCCATCATCCACAAACTGACACCACTCTAAATCCTCAAAACGGTGACAACAATCTTATGGATTTCCTAAATGAAGCGCATAAAACTTACCCGAGGGGAAACTTACAATGCTCGTGATCACATCCACTGCAATATTGGAACAAAACCTTAACTAGACAACTTCTCACTAAGCCCAAAAGTTGAATCTATTCTCATCCATAACCACGTCACCCAACAAGAAACCAATGCCAAACCGTCGCCATTAACCAGCATCGAGTACGACCACCCTCTATTCATAAGTCGAATACTTCAAGACCGCACCTGATTTCCAGACAAGCACAGCTACCCGAATCTTAATCATATTGACCCAAAAACTTGCGACTTCACTCCATCTAAAAGGATGATCTCTCACTTCACTCAAAAAATTACTCTTGAGAGAAACAATTTCCTTACACCAAACTTTGAGGATTCCAAGGTTGTGCCTGAAAACCTACCGAGTAACTACATTTCATATAACCAACATGCGAACCAATAATCTACATATTCGATCTGTCTGAGATATTGTGGCCCCTCGCCATCCTATAGGTAAATTGGGTTACAGAAAACACGGTCAAACGCCATCAATGACATCCTTATATAAATGCACGGATGAAACCTGAACAAAACCCCTTGATCGTACACTAAACAAAGCCATATACTCACCTGACTATCTGGCTCTGCTTTACTAATATCACTTGGGGTTACCCCGTTTCACTAGCCACTAAAAACCCTCGGGCTTACCCCCGATCCGCAAAACACTAATAACACTTAGACTTACCCCTAACAGCACTCGCAGCCTAACATAAACACACACCAAACCAGCAAGACTTAACTAACCCTACAAGGCCTTTAGGTTGTGACTTAGACTTAAAAATGTCAATCAAACAATAACATACAAGGAAGCCCCCCTCACAACCCTCAACTTGGACACCTAAAACCCTAGATCTATAAAGCACAAAGACAGCCTATGAATTACTGACACAACCGCATCCAAGACAATCTGAAAGGAAATGCAAAAACTGGCGATGACCCCAAAGCGAAAACCAGAAGATTGGAAAATTTTGAGAAAGACTTGAATCAAAGAAATCTTGATAAGAACTGAATGTTAGCATAAGGTCTTCCTACTTCGAGGTCTCCACTCTCCCCCACTTGGAATATACTCGACTCCAATCTCTCCAAAACCCTTCAAAATCCCAGATCAACTTGAACTCTACTACTTGATCCTGCCCTTGAGATCCAGATACACAAGAGGGCTTAAACCCTCAAACAACATTCAAGAACTCTAACAATCATGCACAAACTCCAAGGATAACAATGAATCCAATCATAAATAAGAAATTGAAATAAAATCATAACTAATTAAACAATTCCATTCAACTGTTCATCCAAGATTACAATTAAACTTCGAAACATAAAGAAAAAGATACAGATGATACCAACATTGCAATTACCGACTAAATCAAAGAAACGATAACTCAAAACTCGCCCCCCGAAACTCTAGTTGCACCATGACACCATTGGGTAACTGCCAAGCTAGGGTTTTAGGGTCCAACACCTCGCCGAAAACGAGAATGGGACAACAAGCTCTGATGTTTCCCTCCAGACAACAATGGAAACAAACTCGCATACTCGGCCTACATTCCTTACCTAAATTCCCTTCGGTTCCACACCTGTAACATATAAAAGATTTAAGATTCGAAATATGTAGTGAGGTGTAGAAGTACATTTAGTCTTGGGTAGTGTCGATGTCGAAGTCCTTCACTACAAATATATGTATTACGTAAGGCAGTCTTAGTGGTTGAAGCTTAAACGTTTACTCCTTTTGTATTTTTTTACCCGTTTGTATCACCCTATAAATAGGGTAAGTATAAGAATCAACAAAAATCCTTTGTGCTTTTACTCTCTAGTGTTCTTGTACTTGTTCAAACGTGATAATTGAGCCAAACAGAATTTATTTACATCTGTGTTCTTTACACCTTCTGTTCTCGATTTCGTTCTTAATACTCGATTCAAACGAACTTCAAAAGACCAGCACCTTCCATCGTGAAATTTCCTTCACTTGCCACACTTAAAACTCCTCCCTACGAATAGTCCTAAACTCGAGTCGATAGACTTGAACCTCTTGGCTGCCGGATGAAACTGCCCCAATGCTATCCTCTCCTCCTTCCACTAGATCTCTAACTCAATCTCCCACCTCCTGGCACATGACTAGAATTCGGTCAAGGTCTGATATGGTTGCCTCAATACAAACTTTCAAATCTCAGTCTTGAGCATACTCAAGTATCATGACATGTGCACCTGCTCGGAAGCAACATACTCTGGGAAAAAGAGGGCTCTCTATGTAAAGATCTTGGTGATCTCTGTCACTGACTCAGTTGTCTACTTGAGCGACAGGTCCTTCTATCCTAGTATCTCTTGCTCCATAAGTGGTACATAATCTGCATGGAATACCTCCAGAAACTGCTCCCAATCCATTATGGCTCGCTTTTCATGCGAAAAGCATTGGGTCACAAACTCCTACCTATCCTTTGCACCCCAACAAAGAAACTTTTGTGCAATAATTGAGGTCCTTGTAGCCTCTAAACTCCAGAGGCTTTGTAGTACTGAACTCCCGATACTGTACCGTCTCGCTCTTATGAAGTCCTGCCACGGTGACACTTGTAGTAGTTGGGGCAGCGACGACCTACACAATATCGGCATAACACGAGTCAAAATCCTCGATCAATGCAGTCTTAACCGACACGAACAACTCCGGAATCACCTCCCTGATCGCCATGTCCACCTCGGCAGCAATGATCCCATGGATCTCCTCATCCCTCAGACTCATCCTCTCAGTGCCACCAGCACCTAATCCCAATCCTCTGATAGCTACCATACTGAAATATACAACAAAAAAGATCAAACAACAAAACACATTGCTCAAGACACCATGCCTCTACCTATTAGTTCCTTGGTAGCCTCGGTTTCCCTTCTGACACTCATACGGATCCTATGCTTTCAGTACTACGGGCCCATACTACCTTCCACACCTACCTATAGTCAATTCATAATTCATCCCAAGGCCCCAAGTACTCTTCCAAGGATTGTCCCCAATCATGCTCTTGTACCGCTGGTTGCCTTGTGCATGCTAGTTGTACACAACACTTGATCAGATAGACAATCGAATAACAGACTTTACCCTAAGCCCACAACCATACAAGGAACAGGAAATAAGGCTAAGGCAATCACTCTAAGGCTATATAATCCTAACTGTATAAAATTATACAACATACACCTAGCAAATTACATAACCAAATAGCATATAACAAGCAATTCCCTATATCATAAAGCATCTTAGAAATCAGTTAATACTATCTAGCAGTTCCTGATAGAAGCCTTAGCTTATCCACTAGCATGGATTTCTAACAATTCATATATCAGCAAGTTCAAATTTTAACATATAAAACAAGTATGGGTATTTTGGAATCACTAACCTCTTCGGGCTATGGCTGACTGTACACATTACATATTCCTATAAAACCAAGGTTAATTCAGAGGCGAACATTACTAATCCCAATCCAATAATTAACTAAGAACATGACAAAAGACCAAGCCCATGCCCCTAACCCAACCATTTTATTACAAATTTATTTTTCAAAAGCGTTTTGAGAAAATTCTCAGATCCTAGTTTAATTTTTCATTCACGCAAATGTTCCTCCAAACAGGGTCGATTTTCTTTAAAAAGTCGATTAATTGCATATAAACCTGAAGAATCAAATTGAATTTCTTCGTCTTTTACACCAATCTTGGCTCTAATCTCGTTTTTCCTTTTTTTTCCCTGCTTGAGAAGTCTTAATACCAATTCTTTTTTATATATAAAAATACAAGTAGATACATAAAAAAGCCCTAGAAATTTGGAGGCCATGGGCCATCGCCCATGCCGCCCCACCCTCCAATACAGCCCTGTCTCCAAATCCCTCAAACCATGGCTTTGATACCAACTTGTAACGTCCCATTTTCACATCAAAATTTTTCATTTTTGACTAAGGTAACACTTCACATATTTAAAATGAAAGTTACGAAAAATCATTGTTCCAAAGTACATTCTTTAAAAATCAAAGTAATATAGTAAACGCGGAATCTTCATTGCTTCTAATGAATGTGTACAGCCACGCCTTCACCTTCCCATGATCACTGATTATACTTGAAAAATATAAATAGTTGGGTAAGCACGAAGCTAAGTGAGTTCTCCGAAAATATCACACACCACAATGCATATACAATGCACGCATACTGGGCCCACATTCACAAATATTGGATTGCCCTCGAGCCCACAGCCACAAAAACTAGATTGCCCCGGGTACGTTGGCATGCTGCCTCAGTCCAACCGCTCCTCCTAAGCCTCCATGCCTACGGCTTACAGCTAACCCGCACCTCGTATCTTTTCATACAACACAAAGCAGGAGCGCCTCAACCTAACCCGCCATAATATGTCGACATATAAACAAATAAGAAATCAAGTAGGCACATAATCACAGGCAACTATGAATCTACTTGTCGAATAGTTCAGTATCGCCTACTAGGCCCCTCACATCATATTGCTTCGCTACCAGCAAAACTCCAATGAATGCATAATGATATGTAACCAGAGGTGTGATAGGGCCTCGAACAGATCATCCTACTTTAGATACACAAGAAAACAAGGAATATGAGAGAAAACCTAGATCAATAGTTCTCAGGCTATCCTACGTGGCTACATACAACCCCTAGGACACTCCACTAGACAATAAGCAACCTACCGGTACTCTAACCAGTATACCACTACTCATATATCCTATCTTACAAGAATATATATATATATATATATATATATATATATATATTTATATATATATTACAAATTACTACTGCACAAGAACATCCTATACACAAGGATACATAACAAATCAAGTGGTCTGGCATTGGTTCCTTCAACCTACGGGTATAATGAGGAAACTCACCTAAATCAAAAACCCTAGAACACCGCGACATGCTCACTTTCTGCACTGATTGCTCCAGAGAATGTACTAGTACCAAAAACCAGGTAGAGCCTTAATCAATAGCCCAAATCTTCAAGTTTCACCATAAGTCAAACTGATAAAAATAGGTCATCGGTAAACTTGATCAAAGTCAACACCATGTCGTGGGCCCTCCTTGGCCACGTAGTGGCGATGCTAGAAAAAACAGTCATGATTCTAAACTTCGCCACACCATGGATACCCACTGACACGTCGTGGTTACTGGAAGAATGCCATTTCTCTCATTAAGAGCTTATTCCTTAAAGACCAAATCTCATACTTCCATATCTACTCTTCCACACTAACTTAATGGATAAAGTATCCAAGTTTATCCATTAGGACCCTATTCCAATGTTAGATCTAGCATTCTAAGTCCATTAAGTCCTTAGCTATAACTTGAACATGGACACAAATTACACCAAAAATGGTCCTTTTTTTCAATCAACAGAAGTTCGAGGACCTAGGAAAGCCACCACAAGTTCTGGATAATGCTGAAGAGAATGTTGAACCCAAACCTGCTTCTTGTTCCCTTGCTTCCTTGTAAACTTCCCTCTTCCAATGATCCACTAAAAATCCAAGAGTAAGGCTCAAAATCAAGAAAATGGGCTCTCAAGCATGCATGGAGGCAAGAGTTTCAAGATAGGGAGGTCGAGGTTGAAGAAGATGACCTAGAATGAGAGTTAATTTCTTTTATATGAGGGAAACCCTAAAATACCTGTGTCGTCTGTCACCAACTTCTTAAAGAAAGAATACAAGGAACCGACAACCAACCAAAAAAAAGACTAAACTAGTCTACTCATACCACTCTGCTCTTACAACACTCTCATCTAAACATAACAATAACTATGCATAACAAACAATAGGTTTATTTCAAACCTAACGACCTATTTTAGCCAACAGTCATGTTTGACTCACGGTGGCACAACATCGATCTTGTCATCAACCTCATGGTCCATCCTAACAATAACACAAAGTGAAACCCTAGGCTAGTAGATCCCCATTAGGTGTTTAGATCATGTTTCGAACCCCAAGGCCTCCATCATACAAGAACTGTCAAAGAGGCCCTCAATACAACCCTCGACCTGAGTGAAATGTCCCAAATTTACGATCCAAAAATTTTATTTATAATTTAATAAAACAATATTTCAAAACATTATCCATACAAACCAAAAGAAAATAAGTGTATCAAACATCATGTCAATCAGAGTAAAATCTCAAAAGCAGAAACCATGAGGTGTGTGCAATGTAGTCATCCCGAGCTCTTCCCCTTGGAACCGGAAGTACCTAAAACATAAACTGAAAACCATAAGCACAAAGCTTAGTGAGTTCCCCAAGATACCGCATACCAAACATAAACACGAAACATGCCCCGCCAAAACTCGCATAATGGACCCCGCTCACATACAATTCATACTACATGATAAGTAATAACATACCTGATAATCATCAGGCCCCACCTAGCAAGCATACAAGAATATACATATACTAGTATCACACAGAAAAAGACTATTCTAACATATCAGGTCATGGGTTGGCATTGGTGCATTCGAGCCACTATACATGGTGAGGAAACTCACCTCTGAATCTGAGCGATAGTTGAATAGATCACGGCTCTGAATATCAGCTCAACCTAACACTGAAACAGTAACCAATCCCTAGACACCACTCAAAATACCTCAGCACCCCTTTTAGATCAAACTTTGTCACAGACAGAATCAAGGTCAAGCTCAACAATCCATGTTGACCCAACATGCTGTGTTGACTTGCAAACCCGTCGTGTTTCGCCATCATCAGGGAAAACCCCAGCCAACACGTTGTGTTGACTTGCAAACACGTCGTGTTTGCCTGAGTTCTAACATATTTACACATTAAGTTTCCTTCTTCGACTCCAAGAGCTCCAAATTTCAGATCTAGACCAAAATAAGATTTAGAAGGGTAAAGTTTCAAACTTTACCCATAGGAACTACCAAAAAGGGTCTAAAACCCAACCATAAGGCTTGATAGAGCAAGGGCTTAACCATTAAGCACTTAATCCTTGAAGACATAGCCCCAAAATATAGATCTGACTTCCTTGAGCTGGAAAACCACGTAAAGTTGCCAACTTTACTTTCATGCATGTCTAAATGAAGCTCTTAAGCTTAAAAGTGACTTATTTCATACATGAAACCAATTATCTCATAAAGCTTGTACCTTTATGCTCAAGGAGTCCAAAACAAACTCAAATCTGGAATAACAAGCCCATAAAATGACTTCACTCTCTCAACAACCCAAAAAGGACCAAAAGCATAACAAAGCACAATATGAGGAGATCTAAACATCTATAAGTCAAGGTTCAAACTTGACACCTTAGAAGGCTTGCACAAAAGAAGATAATTATGGATCCAAATCCATTCCACCAAGCAATACAACTTCAAGATCTCCTCTTCCTTCACAAAGTCCAAAAAATGAGCACCAAGAACTTCTTACTAGCTCAAGAACACCACCAATAGACTTGGGGATCAATTTTAGGGTTTTAGTGGCAATGGAGGCTGGTAAGGAGGCCAGCCATGAGGACTTAAGGCCTTTAAATATGGCAAAACCCTAAAAATTAGGGTTTCTCCACCAGCTACCAACACGTCGTGTAATGACAAAAACACGTTGTTTGGTCCAATAAAGTTTGCGGCCCAAAGGCCTACCGGCACGCCGTGGTGAGGCTTCACTACGTCGTGTTCAAAGAGAATTATGAAAACATTTTAGAAATAATTCCTACCTGGAACCGAGTGTTACAAATCTCCCCCACTTGAATCAAACTTCATCCTCGAAGCCCGCTAGCCCAAATAACTCTGTGTAGTGGTCTCCCATCTCGTCCTCAGGGTCCCAAGTTCACTCCGATCTCTTGCGGTGCTGCCGCTACACCTTTACCAGCTCGATTACCTTGTTCCTCAAGGTTTTCACCTTCATATCCGAAATCGCCACCGGCCTCTCAATATAATTTAGGCGGTCATCCACCTAAATGTCCTCCAATGGTACCATTGCGGAAGCATCCACCAATCACTTCCGCAACTGAGAGATATGGAACGTACTATGAATCTGACTGAGCTCAAATGGAAGATCCAAGTGATAAGCAACATAGCCCAACCAAGCCAAAACCCTGAAAGGACCAATATACCTGGGGCCCATCTTGCCCCGCTTCCTGAACTGGATGACACCTTTCCAAGGTGGCACCTTTAAGAGAACCATATCTCCCACCTGGAACTCTAAGTCTAACCAGCGTCTATCATGATAACACTTCTTCTGACTCTGAGCTGTCTGGAGCCTGCTACGAACCTGCTGAATCAACTCAGTGGTCTTGACTACCACCTCAGTACTCCCTATAACCTGCTGACCGACCTCGCCCCAACAAATCGGGACCTGCACTTCCTCACTTAAAGCATCTCAAAAGGAGGTCGATGAATGCTAACATGATAAGTATTGTTATATGAAAATTCCGCTAAAGGAAGATACATATCCCATCTCCCTCTAAAATCCAACACACACGCACATAGAATATCCTCAAAATTCTAAATAGTCCGCTCATGCTGACCATCGGTCTGCGGATGAAATGTTGTACGGAAATGAAGACGAGTACCCAACTCGTCATGAAACCTCCTCCAAAATCTGGAAGTAAAACTAACATCCCTGTCAGAAACCATCGATACTGGCACCCCATTACGTGCCACCACCTCCCAGATATAAACCTTAGCCAACTTCTTTGCAAAAATACTCTCCTGAACCGGAATAAAATGCATGCTCTTGGTCAAAGATCCATGATGATAGAAATTGAATCCACTCCGCATGCAGTCCTGGGAAGCTTTATGATAAAATCTATGGTGATGTTTTCCCATTTCCATACGCGAATCTCCAAC
The DNA here is from genome assembly GCF_051521515.1 of Lactuca serriola. NCBI lineage: Eukaryota > Viridiplantae > Streptophyta > Magnoliopsida > Asterales > Asteraceae > Lactuca > Lactuca serriola. Next base: position 38,391,732 of record NC_136413.1, on the reverse strand, counting down.
AGCTGTATCTTGTCGCGAGATGCTGATGATCGACCTTGACCTTCCAGCAGGTTAAGCACTGCTCCACATACTATGCAACATCCCTCTTCATGTAAGACCACCAATAATCAAGACGAAGATCCATATACATCTCCGTTGCCCCGGGATGAATGGAGAACCTCGATTTGTGAGCCTCCTCCATCAGAATCTGCTACACACCTCCCCAATACGGAACCCAAGCTCGCCTATGCAAAGTCATCAATCCACGGCTATCATAATCGAAGGAAGCCACCTGACTCATAATGTGCTTGCTCTTCCGGTGCTCTTCCTTCATATCTTCAACTTAAGCCTCATGAATCCTGTAACACCGAAAGTTTTGAAGGCCAAGAAAGGGAAGAAAACCTTAATGTTAAGGGGCGACTCGGCGAGTCCAAGGAGGAACTCGGCGAGTCAGAGCGGGATCCGGGTCGAGGAGTAAGTGACCGACTCGGCGAGTCGGCCAAGGTGACTCGGCGAGTCTGGTCTGTGCGTGGAAAACCCTAAATTCGGGACTTGGAGCCTATATAAATGTCTTAATATCCTTCCGAGGGTTCCTTACTGCCTCTTTAGCCCTGGATACCAAACCCTAGCCGCCATATTCCCTATTTGAGCCTTGGGAGGTGCATTAAAGCTTGGAAAAGGAAGAAGAAACTTGGAGGAGCAAGAAGGGGCTATAGATCTGGGATTGTGAGTTCATTCTGAGCACTTGGAGGTAATAAACTAGTTCCTAGACCCTTTTTGCACCTAGATCTATGTGTGGTTGTTGGGGCTCTTTAGCCATAATGATATTATTTTGGGTTAGAAGCCGGATCTGGAGTTGCTACTTCAGATCCAAGTGTGTTATGGACTGGAGAAGCATAAAGTATTAGCCCTTGAGTCGATTTTTGTAGCCCCTTGGCCTCAAACCCTAGTTTATGGTGTATTTTGCCTAGATCTCCATATCTACATGTAAAGTTTGCAACTTTACGTAGGGGATAGGCTTGGGAAGGGTAGATCTACAGCTTGGAGTCCATGCATGACTCAAAAGTCCTCTGCATGTATGTAGATCTGATTGGACTCGGCGAGTTCTTTGAGTGGACTCGGCGAGCAACATGAATATGAGGAGGAACTCGACGAGTGGGATGAACAGCTCGTCGAGTCAGATGATGTTAGGCAGGAACTCGGCGAGTTGGGAGAACAACTCGGCGAGTTGGATGAAGATTGCCTGGTACTCGGCGAGTAAGGTCACGAAACCCCAAACCCTTCAAGTTGAGACTCGAATCAGTGAGTCGGATGGAGACTCAGCGAGTTGGACAGGTCAGGACTCGGAAATCGTTGGACTCGGTGAGTCATGGACTCAGCGAGTCATGTCGCGAATGGAAGGACCCTGAGTATATGAACTCGGCGAGTCAGTAAGTGGACTCGGCGAGTAGGGTTGACCTGGAAAGGTTGACTTTGACCAGGACTTTGTCTTAGACCAGATTTGACTTCGTTAACTGTCGGGGGTCAGTTAGACTAAGTGTTGCATTGATATTGGTAGTTCGGGGAGCGAGTGGAGCTGAAGTTCAGAGAGTTGCCGTGCAGCAGCTAGTGGGTTCATCAGCCAGATCAGCCAGTGCAGGTGAGTTTCCCTTTGTATGAATGGGTCTACGGCCACAATGCCGGCCCATGTAGTTATGAGTAAAAGACCCGGGGGTTAGCCCTAGGCACAGTATGCTAGTATGATATTCGGACGAGGTCCAATGATAGAGGGCGGGTGCCCAAGAAATGGTTTATGTGATAGTTTATACTTGTTGTCTGTGTGATACTTGTATGTGCCTGGTAGGGAGGTGAGTGTGGGCGAGGTCTCGTATCTCACCAATAGCAGAGTGTGGATAGTGTTCCACATCTCAGTAGCAGCAGTCCAGGGGCGAGGCCCTAGTTAGGAAAGGAGTGAGGGTGGACTGGGCCCGTATCTCACTATCAGCAGGAGTATGGACGGGGTTCCATGACTCATCAGTAGCAGGACACGGGCGGGGCCCAGAGATAGGCGAGACCTTAAAACAAGAGCCGTTAGTATATGTTTAGCTTATGTGATGTTATGTGATATGTGTATGTGCTATTATATGTTAGTGGGCGGGGCCCTGTGACAGGCGAGGCCTAAGTGAAACAGATCTGTATCCGAGCGGGGCTCGAAGCCAGGCGGAGCCTGGAGCGGCGGGGCCGTTGTAGCGGGCGAGGCCCAAGGTAGGGGTGAGGCCCAGGATAGCGGGCGTGGCCCAGTATGTACAGTATGTGGTTATGCATGGTATGTGGTAAGGTGGGGAACTCACTAAGCTTCGTGCTTACGGTTTTCAGTTTTGGTTTCAGGTACTTCCGGTAGCTGATGATGGAGCTCGGGGTGATCGCATAGCACACACCATAGATTTGTCAGCCTGGGAATGTTTTACTCTGATAATGAGCATGTGTTTTGAAAACTATTACTTTGATTATGTTTTGAATCGATGATTTTAAGTTAAGTGATATTTTAGAAAAAGAAATTTTAGTCTTGAATTTTAGGACGTTACAAGTTGGTATCAGAGCCTTGGTTTGAGGGATTCGGGCATACTCTCGGGTGTGCCTGAACTCAAACTGAGGGGTCGGATAAAAAGTTTACAAAAGCGAAAAGACAGTTTTGTAAAAAGAATTTTGAGAACGAAAAATAGTTTTAGAAAAACAAAAAGAATCCAGAAAGAGAAGAATTTTGAAAGGAGAAAAAGGGGTGTGGTGCATGCAATCAGCCGAGCTCAAGTAAGTACCCCAAAATACCCATACAAGTTTATGTTATGATTATCAGTGGATAGAACAGCATGCTAGAATAGGACTAAGGATCTAGGGATGATGCCTTATCTGCCTGTTATTTGTGCTTTTGAGCTGCATAGTAGTGCTGATTAGGCAGTAGTAGGATAGCCTGTTTAGGTTATGCCTGAGTTATGAGTTTGTGTTGCATGCTAGTTTAGATTTTTGCTATGTGGATATGATTGCTTGAGTATGTTATGGTTAGATTTTCCCTTGTTCGAATGCTGCTTGATTTGTGCATTGTGGGATTCTGAGTGATAGGAGTTAGCCATTAGGTGGATACGACACGTCACATGCGATCAGGGTTGAATAATCTCAGAGTGTTGGATTTGGTCCTATTGCGCAGCTCTTGTTTGAGTCCAACCGTTGTAGGGACGAGTCTTTTACTTGAAGGATTATCTGAGCCTCGTCGCATGTGATGGTATCCAGGTGATGGCTAATTGGCATCACATGGAGACCTTCAGCAACTGAGGACTGGTTTGAGTTGAGTCAGAGGTTTCCCTAGGGTAAGCCTAGGATGAGATAGTGCTGGGAGCAATATTAGTGGATAAGGGACCTGGTGGAGTCAAAGCAATTCCTGAGGAAAGTACGGATAGATGTGGAAGGTAGTATGGGCCCGTACTACTGAAAGCAGAGGATCCGTACTCGATTCGGGAAAGGCCGAGACAAGACCGGGAACTTGGTAGGGTATGTTTGGTCTTGCATCAGTGATGAGTATTCTGATAGTGGTTGTGGTATATTTTCAGCATGGATACATTGCGAGAGAGACCAGCGGGCGGATCAGGCACCGGAGAGGGATCGGGTTCAGGTTCAGGGGCCGAGCAGCTTGAGGAGCGGATGAGAGAGTTGATATCAGCTGAGGTTACGCGCAGTATTCTAGCTCAGACTCCTGTGATCTTTGGCACGGTCAAGGAGGGTATACTGGTGATCTTGGATGAGAGGCTGGGAGCCTTCCGTACCGAGATGATGGCTTTGTTGTGAGCGCGTACCTTGACATTTCGAGAGTTCAGGGCTTGCGGGGCACCAGATTATCATGGGGCTAGGGACCCCATTGCTAGCAGCAGATGGTTGGCTGATGTTGCCAACGCTTTTCGTATGAGCAAGTGTACCGAGGGGGACAAGGTCAGACTCGCTTCCTGTCTTCTGAAGGACAGAGCGAGGGATTGGTGAGAGGAGATTGGTCATGCTTTGGGGGATGATGCCGCGTTGGACGCGATGACTTGGAGCGATTTCTCGGCCAGGTTCAGGGCGGAGTTTTCGCCGAGTATTGAGGTGCAGCAGCTGGCACGAGAGTTTCAGGATTTGACGCAGACTACTGAGACTGTGGCGGAGATCACCGCCAAGTTCAGGGAGAGGGCTCTTCTTGTACCGCAGTATGTCGCGGATGAGGAGATGAAGAAGGCCCGGTACCATGAGATGTTGAGGGATGACATCAAGGAGTTCGTGAGCAGATCCAGCTGTAAGACGCTGGAAGATATGATTTCTCGGGCTAGAGAAAGGGAAATTGATTTGGAGCAAATCCGGAAGAGGAAGTCGGATGAGGTTCAGGTAGCTGCGGGTTCGGGCAAAAGGCCCAAGGGATCGGATTTGAGATCGAGGGATTATCAGGACCGCAGTCGGTGCGGAAAGTGTGGCAGGGTGCACGGGGGCGCGTGTAGGAGTGGTAGCGGTGGTGAGTCTGGCTGTTTCAAGTGCGGTCGGACTAGTCATTTCAGCAGGCATTGTACTGTTACCACCGCGCAGGGATCAGACTTGATATGTTTTCATTGCAACCAGCAGGGCCACAAGAAGGCCCAGTGTCCCAGTTTTTTTTCGGCAGGACGGGTGATGGCACCCGCCCCTGCAACCTTGAGGATCACGGATGGCCGTCAGGGCTGGGTAGAGGCACCTGCAGCAGGGAGCAGGGCTTTTCAGATGATGACCTTGGAGACGCGAGCAATGCCGGACGTTGCAGGTATGCAATTTCCATTTTCAGTTCTTTTATTTATGCATGATTATATTGTTATAGTTCTGCATCATTATCGGTATGAGTATTTTATTTTTGTGCGGTTGATTGTGGTCGATTTATATGCCATCTGCATACCTTGGTTATTCGAATGGTAGTGAGGGGATGTGCCCTATTGGAGAAGGTTACGTAGGATGCAGTAACTGTAGCATGCTTGGGAGGGACTTGGTATGTCTCGCTAGATCGGGGTTGTGTAGTGTCAGAGATGGATTGGTTAGATCCCTAGCTATGGTAAGCTTGGGTTCCTCAGCAGATTGATTATGGAATGGTAGCAAGGATTGGGTTTTCTCTTTGAGCATTGAGCAACAAAGGGTAAGTAGGATCGAAGTGGGGGAGAATCCTCCGAGTGTGCAAGGGTAGGAGCATGCAGAACCAGAATGAGTGCGCGACCTCTGAGGAGGAAAGGAAGTAGTTCAGCGTTCGATGGATTGAGGATTTCAGGGTTGGGAGTTTGAGAAACTCCCCATCAGCTAGAGCGTGTGACGGTAATGGTTAGTTCGTGGTTGGGAATTCAGGTTGTGGATCGCCCGTAGGACTCGAGGGAGTCGGAATGAGGATCTTGAGAGCTAATGGCACATGGGTGCCTTCGTATTAGCAGTCAGTGGTGGAAGTGTTGTAAGAATACGGGGAAGCTGTAGCATTCACTAGCAGTCAGGAATTGATGGTGATGTAAGACTACGGGTAAGCCGTAGCATTCTTTAGTAGCTTCGTTAACGGAGTTGGGGCGAGGCCCTTATTTCCTAGTGATCAGATAGGGATCAGGAATGGGTAGTGGGTGAGGATGTTAGGGAGTCTTCATGTTTAGCCCTAGAGAGGTGGGACCTTGGGAGAGTCCGTTCCAGGATATAGTTGGGTGAGACCCGTGGGCGAGGCCTGTATGAGATTAGTAGTGTAGATGAGACCTGGGAGCAGGGTTGCTCAGTAGTATGGTTGGGTGAGACCCGTGGGCAAGGCCCGAGCGAGAGTGAATAGACTAGTGGGACTAGAAGGATAGAGGCGGGTGGGACCCATGGGCGAGGCCCGTGAGTTTTAGCAGCGCAAGTGGGACCTAGTAGGGACCTTAGTGTCAAGTTAGGGGATCGGGGATCCCAGGTTTGTAGTGCTTGAATGACAGAATTGATTGAGCAGTTATAGGTGGTCGAGGTTTCTTTGGAAGTCGTTGAGAGCGACTAGTGATGGTGTTGGGACTAGCTACCGGTGGGAGCCGGTAATCCAGATATTGATAGGTTGGTAGGGACCAGAGTGGTCTCAGTTCATCCGGAAGGCAGATGAGGAATGGCAGAAATATCTAGTCAGTAGTAGTGCGGGTAAGCAGGTTATGGTGGAATTCAGTTAGTTGAGTCGAGGGGTGCTCAACACCAAGTTATGACAAGAGAGGAGTGTCAGTGGTTACTAGCGGTGATGACCCGTACTGGATTTAGCGGGAATAATGGATTGGTGAAGATAGGATCTTCAAAGTGACAGAGGAAATAGTTGTTTTTGGAGCATCGCCTTGGGAAGGCAAGGGAATCGCGTGAGGAAAGAAGGGGGTGAACCCTTATGGGTTCAGTGTAGTACTAGGTGAATACCAGAAGGATTGACGGTTGAGTAAGTTGTGTCTCTAGAATGTTCAGGGTCAGGATTGACCCGAGATGATTATCCGCAAGGAGTGATGCTAGTTAGAATGACCAGGTGGAAGACCAGCGAAGGTAGGCAGCTGGTGTTGGAGTAATTGGTGGGGTATTGGAGGCAGATCGCAGGCGGTGGGCCATGGCAAACTTCGAGGACAAAGTTTAGTTTAAGTGGGGGGGAGTTGTAACACCCAAAGTTTTGAAGGCCAAGAAAGGGAAGAAAACCTTAATGTTAAGGGGCGACTCGGCGAGTCCAAGGAGGAACTCGGCGAGTCAGAGCGGGATCCGGGTCGAGGAGTAAGTGACCGACTCGGCGAGTCGGCCAAGGTGACTCGGCGAGTCTGGTCTGTGCGTGGAAAACCCTAAATTCGGGACATGGAGCCTATATAAACGTCTTAATCTCCTTCCTAGGGTTCCTTACTGCCTCTTTAGCCCTGGATACCAAACCCTAGCCGCCATATCCCCTATTTGAGCCTTGGAAGGTGCATTAAAGCTTGGAAAAGGAAGAAGGAACTTGGAGGAGCAAGAAGGGGCTATAGATCTGGGATTGTGAGTTCATTCTGAGCACTTGGAGGTAATAAACTAGTTCCTAGACCCTTTTTGCACCTAGATCTATGTGTGGTTGTTGGGGCTCTTTAGCCATAATGATATTATTTTGGGTTAGAAGCCGGATCTGGAGTTGCTACTTCAGATCCAAGTATGTTATGGACTGGAGAAGCATAAAATATTAGCCCTTGAGTCGATTTTTGTAGCCCCTTGGCCTCAAACCCTAGTTTATGGTGTATTTTGCCTAGATCTCCATCTCTACACGTAAAGTTTGCAACTTTACGTGGGGGATAGGCTTAGGAAGGGTAGATCTACAACTTGGAGTCCATGCATGACTCAAAAGTCCTCTGCATGTATGTAGATCTGATTGGACTCGGCAAGTTCTTTGAGTGGACTCGGCGAGTAGCATGAAGATGAGGAGGAACTCGACGAGTGGGATGAACAGCTCGTCGAGTCGGATGATGTTGGGCAGGAACTCGGCGAGTTGGATGAAGATTGCCTGGTACTCGGCGAGTAAGGTCGCGAAGCCCCAAACCTTTCGAGTTGAGACTCGAATCAGTGAGTCGGGTGGAGACTCAGCGAGTTGGACAGGTCAGGACTCGGAAATCGTTGGACTCGGCGAGTCATGTCGCGAATGGAAGGACCCTGAGTATATGAACTCGGCGAGTCAGTAACTGGAGTCGGCGAGTAGGGTTGACCTGGAAAGGTTGACTTTGACCAGGACTTTGTCTTAGACCATATTTGACTTGGTTAACTGTCGGGGTCAGTTAGACTAAGTGTTGCATTGATATTGGTAGTTCGGGGAGCGAGTGGAGCTGAAGTTCAGAGAGTTGCCGTGCAGCAGCTAGTGGGTTCATCAGCCAGATCAGCCAGTGCAGGTGAGTTTCCCTTTGTATGAATGGGTCTACGGCCACAATGTCGGCCCATGTAGTTATGAGTAGAAGACCCGGGGTTAGCCCTAGGCACAGTATGCTAGTATGATATTCGGACGAGGTCCAATGATAGAGGGCGGGTGCCCAAGAAATGGTTTATGTGATAGTTTATACTTTTTTTCTGTGTGATACTTGTATGTGCCTCGTAGGGAGGTGAGTGTGGGCGAGGTCTCGTATCTCACCAATAGCAGAGTGTGGATGGTGTTCCACATCTCAGTAGCAGCAGTCCAGGGGCGAGGCCCTAGTTAGGAAAGGAGTGAGGGTGGGCTGGGCCCGTATCTCACTATCAGCAGGAGTATGGACGGGGTTCCATGACTCATCAGTAGCAGGACACGGGCGGGGCCCAGAGATAGGTGATGCCTTAGAACAAGAGCCATTTGTATATGTTTAGCTTATGTGATGTTATGTGATATGTGTTGGGTTTTGAGCATTCTAACACTCCTAAGTGTACATGCAACCCTAAATACCTTGGATCTATGTTTTCTCTATTATACATGCAAATAAGAACTTCCAAGGTATTATCCTAATCTAGCATACAAAAACAATGAATGTAACAAGATAGAATACATACCTCTTTGATGTAGAATGTCTTCATGAAGCTTGAGTGCCTAGCCCCAATAGTGTGGAAGCCTCAAATGGAATCACAATCACCAAAACACTTAGAATAACTTGAGAGAATTCTACAACTCATGAAATCGGCTAGCCCTTTCACTTCACACTCTAGTGGCCGATTTTGGTCAAGAATAAGATGCTTATATAGTTAGGGTTACACCATGTAAACCCTAATTGACATGGCCTTTCATTTCCATGATCCATGGGTACAAATACACCATGGAGCATCCATGGACCATCCTATGGGTTTTAGCCCAACTTGATTATCCATGGAGCATTAGCCCACTATACAAGTATGGATGATTTACACAATCAACCCATATATTTAATTAGTCTTCTTTTGATCACTTAATTAATCCTAGATTAATTCTTGATCAATACTAATTAAATAATCTTATTATTCTTATTATTAATATACTAGAACTTATAATATATTAATAACCATAAGTGTCTTATTTCTCTCATTATAGTCTATCCAAGTGCATGATGGTATGCAACCCAAATGGACCATGCCGGGTCGGGTCAAGTCTTACCAATTATAGTTATGGACTTAGACATTAATCCAACAGTCTCCCACTTGGATAAGTCTAAAACTATTATTGCGTATGACTTCAGGAACCAACCGGCAATCGTAGCTCTCAAAAGCTTCTGTCGAACTCTGACCTTGTAGATGAACTCTGACCTTTGTCAATGACTTGTCCATTAGATAAGGGATCATATATTCCTCCATTCTAGATATCATATGGACTGAGACATGGATTATAATCATTCTCTCTTTCCATTTGTTGTTTCCCGATTTGCAATTTATGACGACTGACTAATTGAACAAATCAAATCAGTCCTGGCCCAGCCGAGCACTTCCATTTGTCATCATTAAATCATCGAGGGGCCCACAGATATCGCTTTTATCCCGAAGGTAAAAGGAACGGATAAACTTCGACTCATATGGCTTGTTCTACTACTTGTTGAATCATACACAAAGGCACGTTTTATAACACCGAGTTACCGTATGCGTTTTCGTGCAATCAATGTACTATCAACTCATAGTAACAACTCATATCTCTAGGTTTGAAGAATATAAGATATTATCGTCTCATGATCACTCGTGATAAAATCCATGAAGTGATTCCAATGAGCGCGGGTTGAATCCAATACTCAGAACTTATGAGCACTCATGAGTGTTGTAGCCCTTTGTCCAACACCTTAGACCTCTACAAGCCAACCCATGACAGTCTTAATTCATATCTACTTCCAACATATGACCGACTGTGGATGGTTTGAATAACTTAGTCATTCCGGAAGAATAACCCAGTTTATTCGGGAAGTCAAAACATGCAAAATGAAACACAATAATAATTGAATCCAATATGGTATCAACTCTTTGAACATAAATAAAACACCTTTTATTTATCACCATATGATTACACATTATTCATTGTATACTGTTTCAGCTATCAACTTTATTCTTGAATTTAAAACAATAGTTGTCCCATGCTCCAAGCATGTACACTATGTTTTCTTAAACACTAGTCATGCCATACACCAAGTATGCATACCATGTTTGTCTATGATCTTTACTTTGTGAACTAGATCAATTGAACATAACTTCAATGATTCTCTTTTCACACTCCCAAATCCTTACCGCAAATGCAAGAATTCCAAATTCATGCCATTTACTGAAATCTGTTAGATTCTAAACTTATATGCATTGATCCTCTTGTAATGATTATGCACAAAGTCATAAAGACTTGACAACAAACATTACAGAGCATTCCAAAGGAGATTATCTCCTTGGAAACATCCTTCTTGCATTAAGTTTCCTTAATCTTACACAGATTGAATAATTTCTAACTTTGAAACATTTCCAGATTCCATTTTGACTATCACTTCTGAACAAGAGTTGCCTCCTTACAGACTACGTCAATATGGTCCTTCCAGAATTATCACTACACTTCCAACTATCCTTGAGCAACCAATCTTTGGTAAACCTTAGATTGTTCTCGACAATTGTTTAATCCTTTTAGTCATATCCAGTTCTAAACCTTTTCCCTTCTTAATGCCCCAGGCATTTGGAAAATTTTAGAAAGGATGAATATAGCACATGTAATCGATCCTATATCCGAAGCATATGGGACACGATTCATGATGTCTCACATAAAGACTAAACCAGTCTTTTGCTATAACATTTCCATTTCTATTTGCCAAGTTCTCATAATTCAGATTATGAAAAGGGATGCCGTAATCATAATCGAATTTTAGAACGCAAATAATGGACCCATATACAAAATTTCCTTATGTTGAGCCATTCCAACATGAAATTCATATATATCCTTGACTAAATGATTAAAACCTCACGATCTAAGCTTATAGATTTGAGATGAAGTATAATTTCCTCTCCCTTAATTATAGCAAAACAACTCTTTCCCAATTGAAACTTTTGTTTTCTATAATTAACATTGCTAACTTGCAATACTTATCATAATTATCATGCTCCCACTAACATGATGATTATTAGCATATCACTTATGCTCCCACTAGCTCTGACATGTATTCAGAAATCAGCTGGACTTCCAGAAATCAATACTTCATTGACTTTCTTACCAAAGTTCAGATTTCTGATGCTAGATTGTTTTGATAAAACTTTATCAAAATCATACACCTTCCCTTAGATAGCACACTTGTGTGTCTAAACAATTATGAAGAGGGATGCCGTAATCATAATGGTTAGACCTTTTTTCCACTTCTCACAAGTCCAGGTTAGTATGCCGGTAAACCACACACGCTCCACTAACGACTTTGAGAATGCAAATATCACAATTGCTATCTAGCTAAAATCTACTTAGTGAAAGTGTTTCCTCACCATCATTTTCATGAATCGGAGAGAAACCTTATGACACTTAGATTTAATGGTGTATGTGTTCTTATCCATGTGAATTGTCAAAACCATAGTCACAAGACAAGGATAATGACAAATCCAAACTCATATGGACTGAACTCAATCTTAATTTATTGCCACCTGGCAGCTCAAGGGCCTGCCATTGCTTCCAAGTTGTTGTGCAACAAATTGAGAACTCTAAGAACTCATATGCATAGCCAACTTTACTGGAATGGGCACAGAATATGTCAACACGATAGGTTGTAAACCTCAAGTCGTGTGCTAGTGAAGAACTTCAGGTTTTATTCTTGATTAGTTCTTGAGACTTTCAAGACCTTTAAGACTCCCACTGTCCTCTTGACCTATAAGACTTTCTTGTCAGATATTCAAGAGATAGTGAGGATTCTTAATCAAGACAAACACTTCACACAATTGGCCTAAGTTGGTCTTTGTTTTATCCAAAACATCACAACTTACCAATTTCAAATGTACAAGAGTAGGAAACTTTTACTCTTACATTTGACAAGTGTTTTACACCTTCTTTAAGACATGTCACTCAAGTTACAATCTTGGAGTATGACTCTAAGACTTGTATTGGAACGAAGTATGACTCATCTTCTTGATTTAACCATTTCAACAATTCAAGTTCCTCTTCTTAGTCATAAGAATGCACTAAGATTTCCTTTGAGAAATAATTTTGATATGGTTTCTTAATCATTAAGATGATCACAAAACTGATACTAAAGTACTCTCCCATCTTTTCAGATTTGAGAAACTTTTATCCTTCTGACTAAGTTGATTCTTATTCGCTATGCCATACATTGGAACCTTTTTCCAATGTCTCAGAATTACACTTAAGCATGTAAGTATAATCATATTTACTGAGCTTTAGTAAACTATGACGAATAGTCTTATCAAACTTTTATGGTGGACTTAATCAGTGCACAAGAATGTGTACTCGATCCTTTAGTCCTTTACTTGACTCATACATCCATGTGAACAAGTAATTAGTCTTAATTTTTCTAAAACTTGAAAGTTCTCATTCATCATGCTATACAACTTGCATGATTCCAAGTTCTGGTCCAATTGAAACTTGGGTGATGAGAATCTTTCCTTATTTGGTAAATTTAGACATTACCACAAATGAAAGAATCAATTTCATATTTCCACTCTTGCTATTAATGGAATCATATAAGCAACAATTTTTCCTCAAATGCCATTGTAAGGATATTTTAAAATCAAAAATTTTCTTTTATTTTAAAACTTTACGGAAAAACTTATCCTTACAACCCATATGAAAACTTGTTGTTATCTATTCCTAAGCAATATCTCATAACTCCTAAGAAGTAGCTCAAGAATCCGATCTTCAAACTATGCGATAGAAATCCATCTATGCGATCAGATTCAGCATATTCCTTCTTTAAGTTTCTTCACTTTTCTTTGATTCTTAAAACATCACCATGTGACCCAGTCACATCATGTATCAAGAATCTCAGAATAGAAACTTAACAGAGTTAGATAGTGGACTTTACCTGAAGTAGAGTCAAACTTATTGACTTTAACATCCTTAGGTAAATCTGGCAGCTTCGCAACCAATGCCCCTTCCTTTGGCAATATAAACATATGGACCCTTTGATAAAGGTACATGGGACTATCACAAACTTAGCTTTTCTCTTTACCATTTGGTCAACCGAGTTGACTATGGCCGATCCCTTTCCACTGGGAAGAGAATGCTTTTCGGATTTCCTGTGTCACTATTGTCAATGTCCATCAAGTTTTAAGGAAGTTGATCTTAACAAATAGATAAGATCATTAAGGGTCTTGTCATAGTCTGTTTCATAGGTGTCCCAAAGGAACTCACTATGTGACTTAGAAAGTGATTGAACCACCAACTTTCTCAAGACTTTGACACCCAACTCTCCCGGCTTGTCAATATGTGACTACATCTCCAAGATGTGACCACACCTAGACCTTGCCTTGCCAATAGGGGTTGAGTGACCTTAAACTTTTCAAGAACTTGTGGGTTGGGGAGAATAATTGGAGGAGGTGAAAGAAGTATGATATCCATGGGACATCATCTTCATTAGGAAACCTTGTTTCAAGAGATTTGGGAAGATCATAGGTGTCTAAACCAGACATCTTTTGGGAGATATTTAAGATAGTTGATTTAAAGTCCTTAATATGACACCCAATATGAAATATTAAGGCTAGGACCCAACAAACTATTTTATAACTTAGAAGAGGTATGCCGTAATCCAAGCTATAAAATATTTGAAGGTAGGTGAATGACGATTCACCAATTTCCACCAAGATAAACGAAATGTATTATTAGGTTTTAATTGGTTTTGAAACTCCTAGATCTTTGAGATTCATTGAACTGTTCAAAGGCATGTTTCAATCTCGAGTGTGCCCTTCAGGTTTTGTGACTGGGATGCCGAGGATCACAAAACAAGGTGTGAAGTAACCATGCAAATCACTTGGTACCCTTAATAAATTACCCCTCAATCGATGTGCCGGTTAACCACGCACGCTCAATCGATACTATGATAAATATTAAGTCACCCTTTACCTACCTTGTTAAGTCCAAGTTAGTGTGCCGGTTAACCACACACGCTCCACTAACGACTTAGACAAAGTGTAAAGTTTAATTTCATGGGTTAGCACCTTATTCACATTTTTCCTAAGTAACTAAGATTGGGTATTATTAAGAGTTTAGTTACTTAGTATTATCATTAATACTTTTAATGAAGGGAGAATTCTAGTCCTGTCAAACCCCTTCGGCTAACGACCCTCCACCAGTCAAGCAAGCGGTGGGTGAGAGTGGACACCCATTAAGCTGCCATTTTATAGGCAACAACCTTATACCCACCTTATAGACCGGCTTCGTGAATGAGGCGTACTAGCGGTAAGACTGACTTTACTCTTATACATATATATATATATTATTAACTTATAATATTATAAAGTATAAGGGTTGAATTTTTAACTTTTAAAATTCTAAGGGCTAACTTGGAATTAAAGTATTCATAAGTGAAAACTTTACAAATTCCAAAACTTGAGGGAAAGTTTTGAAACTATTCAAAACTAATTAATTCCATAACTTATGTGTTTAAAGTAGTTTTAATCCAAAAACTCTTCAAGTTCCATAACTTGAGGACAAGTTATGGAAGACTTTAAACTAATAAAAGAACTAACTTTTTCTTTATTTTATAACTTATGGATTTAATTATGGTTACATATTTTTCTTTAATGAAGTGACTCTTGAACTTCCATAACTTGAGGACAAGTTATGGAGTCATAAAAAATTATTCAATGACACAAGACTCTTCATTTTGTAACCATTGCCAACTTTTATGAGTTTTATGAAACTTAAATGTGACTTTTCATATAACTTGAGGACAAGTTACACAAACACATTTTAGAATCAACTCTTAGATTAATTTGGATTGAAAACAATAATTTCACTTAACTTTTCTATTAATCTAAGCAACTCATAACAACAAGATAATTCAAATCAAACTTTTTTCATGTAATTAGTTAAACCTTAAACTAATACAAAACATGAATCTATTGACAATTATCTTTGAAAATGGATTAGCATGAACATTAACACATCAAAAACAAGTTTATAAGTTCAAAAACAACTTAGGGTAATGTTCCTAGTCCATTTCTAGCCAAAAAAACTCGAAAATATGCTGTCTGGGGGTCCAACTCGTCGAGTGCATGAACCAACTCGGCGAGTTGGATCAAATTGATCACATTTTAGGCATGGACTCGCCGAGTCTCCTAATGGACTCGCCGAGTCAGATGATCAGACAGCACCAAAATTCGTTTTTTCAGCTTCTATTGCAGGTATAACATGAAAACAAGCCTAGGCTCTGATACCACAGTTGGGTTTTGAGCATTCTAACACTCCTAAGTGTACATGCAACCCTAAATACCTTGGATCTATGTTTTCTCTATTATACATGCAAATAAGAACTTCCAAGGTATTATCCTAATCTAGCATACAAAAACAATGAATGTAACAAGATAGAATACATACCTCTTTGATGTAGAATGTCTTCATGAAGCTTGAGTGCCTAGCCCCAATAGTGTGGAAGCCTCAAATGGAATCACAATCACCAAAACACTTAGAATAACTTGAGAGAATTCTACAACTCATGAAATCGGCTAGCCCTTTCACTTCACACTCTAGTGGCCGATTTTGGTCAAGAATAAGATGCTTATATAGTTAGGGTTACACCATGTAAACCCTAATTGACATGGCCTTTCATTTCCATGATCCATGGGTACAAATACACCATGGAGCATCCATGGACCATCCTATGGGTTTTAGCCCAACTTGATTATCCATGGAGCATTAGCCCACTATACAAGTATGGATGATTTACACAATCAACCCATATATTTAATTAGTCTTCTTTTGATCACTTAATTAATCCTAGATTAATTCTTGATCAATACTAATTAAATAATCTTATTATTCTTATTATTAATATACTAGAACTTATAATATATTAATAACCATAAGTGTCTTATTTCTCTCATTATAGTCTATCCAAGTGCATGATGGTATGCAACCCAAATGGACCATGCCGGATCGGGTCAAGTCTTACCAATTATAGTTATGGACTTAGACATTAATCCAACAATATGTGTATGTGCTATTATATATTAGTGGGTGGGGCCCTGTGACAGGCGAGGCCTAAGTGAAACAGATCTGTATCCGAGCGGGGCTCAAAGCCAGGCGGGGCCTGGAACGGCGGGGCCGTTGTAGCGGGCGAGGCCCGAGGTAGGGGCGAGGCCCAGGATAGCGGGCGTGGCCCAGTATGTGCAGTATGTGGCTATGCATGGTATGTGGTAAGGTGGGGAACTCACTAAGCTTCGTGCTTACGGTTTTCAATTTTGGTTTCAGGTACTTCCGTTAGCTGATGATGGAGCTCGGGGTGATCGCATGGCACACACCATAGATTTGTCAGCCTTGGAATGTTTTACTCTGATAATGAACATGTGTTTTCAAAACTATTACTTTGATTATGTTTTGAATCGATGATTTTACCTTAAGTGATATTTTAGAAAAAGAATTTTTAGTCTTGAATTTTGGGACGTTACAAATCCACTCCAACAATGGAGTAATCAGGGTCGTCCTAAAACATATGTCTCTGATCAGAGTCGCGACCACCTTACGGCTGTGAGTATCGGCCACCACATTGGCCTTTCCCGGGTGATAAAGGATCTCGAAATCATAATCTTTCGTTACATTAAACCATTGATATTCCTTCATATTCACATTCAGCTGATCCATCAAGTACCTCAGGCTCTTTGTGATCCGTGTAAATAGTAAAACAGACCCCATATAGGCAATGTCTCTAAATCTTGAGGGCAAAAACCACAGCCCCCAACTCCAAATCATGCATCGGATAATTCGCCTCGTGAGGCTTCAGCTGCCTTGAAGCGTAAGCGAACACACGACCCCTCTGCATCAACACTGCCCCCAAACTTGTGGTTGAAGCATCACAATAAACCATGAAATCATCAACACCCTCTAGCAGGGTCAGAATCGGCACCTCACACAACTGTTGTCTTAGAGTCTCAAAAGTTGCCTGCTGCTTAGGCTCCCAGTGAAATGTAACCCTCTTCTTGGTCAGTCGGGTCAAAGAAATAGTTATCTTGGAGAAGTCCTGGATGAATCTCTGATAGTAACCAGCCAACCCAAGAAAACTATGAATCTTAGATGGAGACCTCAAAATCTCCCACTGCATCACAGCCTCGACCTTGGTCGGATTGACCAGAATACCCTTCTGGTTGACAAGGTGCCCTAGAAACTGCACCTCGTGCAACCAGAACAAGCACTTGGAAAACATTACAAAAAGTCTCTCCCTCCTCAATGTCTCCAGCGCTTCCCTGCTCCTTATGCTACTCTTGAGTCTTAGAATAAACCAATAATTCATCAATGAATACAATCACAGAGCGATCCAACATCGGCCTTCATATGCGGTTCAAGAGATCTATGAATGCGGATGGAGCGTTAGTGAGCCCAAAAGGCATCACCACGAACTTTTAATGACCATATCGAGTTCGGAAAGCAGTCTTATGCACATCCTTATCCCTGACCTACATCTGATGATAACCCGATCACAAGTCCATCTTGGAGAAACAAGATGCACCCTAGAGTTGGTCAAAAGGATCATAAATCCTTCAGAGTGGATAATGGTTCTTCACCGTTACCATATTCAACTCCCGGTAGTCGATACACATACGATAAGTCTCGTCCTTCTTCTTCACAAACAGAATCGGTGCTCCCCAAGGCGAACTGCTTGGCCAAATAAATCCCTTATCTAACAGCTCCTGCAGCAGTGTAGACAACCCATGCGTCTCGGGAGGAGCCAGCCGATATGGTGATTTGGCTATCGGAGCCGCACCTGGAACTAGATCAATCATAAACTTCACCTGTCTCTCTGAAGGCACCCCAGGCAAATCCTCTGGGAATACATCCGGGTAATCCCGCACAATCGGCATCTCATCCACGGTCGCCTTATTCTTATCCCGGGTATCCATGACATAGGCAACATAACCCGAGCAACCCATTTGAAGATAGCGTTTTGCCCTCGTCGCAGAACACAAAATCGGCCCACATTGCGGTCTCTCCCCATGAATCACCAACTCTCCCCCACTTGGGGTCCGAACCCGAACTAAATGCTACTCAAAGTCAATCACTACCCCATTAGGGTTCAACCAATCCCTTCCCACGATGACCTTATTCCCTCAAAAAGGAATGAGAACCAAATCAACCGGATACTACTCACGAAATAACTTGAGAGTACAACCCCGATGAACCCTTGCAACCGAAACCGTCCTATCATCAATATCAAGAGGACAATCTAGCTCCATAGGAGCTCCAACAAATCTCTTGCTCGGTGCAAGCAATACAAACGATCGGGTAGCCCCCGAATCAAACAATACCAATGCAGAAATACCGTTCACAAGGAACGATCATAAAATAAAACAAATAAACATAAGCAATAAACTCAATATAAATAAACTGATGAGGAGAAGATATATACCCATCACAACATCAAGAGCTAAACACACCTCCTCGTCCATCAACTGGAAAGCCCTGCTCTTCGCCATAGGCACGCCTGCTTGGCCCTGGCGGCCATCGGTAATCTGAAGAGTCGTAGGAGCAGGTGCTGACACCGATCCTGCTGCAGCCAAACTCAGAAAATAGGCCTTCTTTTGGCCCCTTTGATTGTAATGAAAGCAAATCAGATCAGATACTGGGGTGATGGTGGTGGTTGCAGCACAATACCTGGTAATATGACAAGGTGTAACGACCCAAAAATCTTTCGGTTAACGATGTTAGCTTTCCGTTACTCGAATATTTATTACTATAAAATTATTTTCGTTGGATTAGGAAGATGGACCAAACCTTCCGATCTGGTGAATTTACTGAGGACCAGAAGGTGAATTATGCGATGCGAACATTTGACAAGGAAGC
This sequence comes from Lactuca serriola, assembly GCF_051521515.1. NCBI lineage: Eukaryota > Viridiplantae > Streptophyta > Magnoliopsida > Asterales > Asteraceae > Lactuca > Lactuca serriola. The sequence goes on along the minus strand of NC_136413.1, from coordinate 38,372,837 downwards.
ACTCGAGTGGTGGGACGCTATTGACGCACGACTCACTGAGGCTACTCGGAGGGCTATGACTTGGGAAATTCTTAGTAAGAAGGTGAAAGACCGTTTTTGCAGTGAGGGTAGCATACAACAGGCCCAACGAGAGTTTTTGAATCTTTAGAAAGGAAGCATGACGATTGCTAAGTATAACACCACCTTCACTGAGAAGTCACAATTCGCTGCTGATTACTGCCCGACTGAGGAGAAGTTGATTCATCACTATGTGGAGGGGTTGCCATTTGAGTACCGTGCAGTTGTGAGATTGAGGACCACTTTAGGCGAGGCCATGGATGAGGCCCGCAAGATAGAGAATGATATAGCCATTCGGGATCGTACCACAAGGAGCTACGGGGAAAAAAGCAAGTGTGAGGATCAATCGGGGTCCCCTGAGAAGCAGAAATTTCAGAAGAAGGGTGAAAAATCAACATTTTGTAAGAAGTGTCACTCCTCTCATGAGGGTCCATGTAGTAGAAGTACCATGAGTTGCAGACGATGTGGGAAAATGGGACATCATTATGAAGATTGTAAGAGTGTTGAACCTATGTGCTACAACTGTTGTCAAATGGGACATATCAGTACGCAGTGTCCCAACCCCAAGGTCCAGATGGGAGTTAGTGAGAAGAAAGACGAAGCGCCAAAGGTGAAAGCTCGTGCTTTCAATATGACAACTGATGAGGTAATTTTTGGGAACCCTCTTAGTTACTTCTATACTTGTATATGTGTTATCTGTGCTTTTATGTTATTTGATGCTAGGGATAGGAGGTAGTTGGTATCATTGCGTGTACCTCGAACTCCATTAGTTGCGATCTAGATATTTATGTGGCTATGTTTCATTAAGTCATAATACGTGAAAACTTTGTTATGTGTGGTATCACTTCTGGTGAACACACTTTTTCTTTGACACTGATTTTTTTTAGGAGTATAACTCAATGAGATGAACTAGGAACAAAATGATACAATAACCTAGAGATTCTGAGGATAAAATCTTTTAAGAACGGGAGAATTGTAACGACCCAAAAATCTTTCGGTTAACGATGTTAGCTTTCCGTTACTCGAATATTTATTACTATAAAATTATTTTGGTTATTGGGTTGTAATATGAAATAATAAAATAAAAATGGCGTTAATCGATATTTAAAAGAATTAGTTATTGATTAAAAGGTATAAATAAATAATTAATTAAGGTGGGACTATTATATCATGGATTTGGAAGGACCATCTAGATGAAATTTTGATGAAAGATATAGGGGTTAAAGTTTAATGTGGAAAACTATATATATTTGTAATTGAAGGTCGAAAATAATTCAAATGATAGTGGAAGGATCTATTAGACAAAGGAATAGAAAATAGGGTTTAAAACCAATTCATTCTTATGTTACTTTTCCTTTCCTTTGACCGTCGCAAGATATTGAAAAGAAAGTTGAAGATGGGGGACCAATAATGTAAATTGGTATTTAAACAAATTGATGGTTACGTAACTTTTCCATGTTAACGTAACGTTGTCTATTAATGTCATAGAGGGGTCGAACCGATTCTGGTCCCTCATCCGTTTCCCTCTCGTGCGAATTAAGAAGTGATCCTACACCTTCGGTTCCCGCTTGGCATCGACAGTAAGCGAACAAAAAAAAATCCCGAAACTTTGGCCATCGTTCCAGCAGGCGTCGATCAAGGAGAAGAAGCAAAAAAAACACACGATTGGCGTTGAGGGGGGAGGTTGCGATCGGCTTAGTAGGGGCTGTGGGCTCCGATTTTTGTTTCAAACTCGTTGGATCGATCACACACCTTGGTAATCTCTTGAATCTCCCTTGTGTTATGTTAATTCCTTAATTGGGTTGCAATTAATTTCGACTTTTAGGTTGAATTGCTCCTCAATTGACTTCTTGTACATGATCTCAATCATAGTCTACTGTATGATCGATTTTCAAATGTTCCCTCATATATTGGAATCGGTATTCCTGAATTGATTCCAATCTTGGAGACAAATTGATTTGCTTTAGGAAAATCTTGTTTTTTCTTGTCTTCAAATTTAGTGAATAATTTCCTACATTGAATTCATGTTTTGAGTACCATTTATAACCCTCAAAACAGCCCCTAGAAGTTTCGATATGTGGGAATTTGTGTTGTTGTTTGGCCTAGCAAAGATTTTATCAAAAGACTAGCTTGGAAGTCCTCAAAATTCTTGGTAGTATTGTTTGTATTTTTGGTCTTCAAAACCATGACTTGGAGGCTGAAACAACAAACTTGAAAACAACATAATGAGTGTCTAAAGTTCACTAAAAGTTCATCCCTACATGTATCTTGATTTGAACTAAATGAAGTCTTTATTGGTGTATGTAGATTTTTGGTGTTGGTGCATTAGGGCATCTTACTTTCAATAATCCTTTAGTCAATTCTTGGTCTTTTCATAAACCACTTAATTTATGTCTTAATACCTTCATTCAAGCTTTTGGTGTGTTAAATCATGTGGCTTTAATCCTTTGTCCAAGGTCTTGAATCATACGTTGATTTTTGGCAATTATTGGAAATCTGCACAGCAACTTTGCCCCATCTTGCGAGGGCTGTAGCTTCTAATCTGAGCAGAATTGACCGATTCCCCTCTCTGGATAATATGTAGGAAATCGAGTCTAGTTTTCAGAAAGTCCGGATTCAGCTGAATCGGAGTTACAGATTCTGTTTTATGACCAAAACCCTGAACAATGGTCAAGCTGTGAAACTTAAAAAAAAATATGTAACCCATTAAAAAATTAAAGGTGTTAATGAAACTTGGACCCCATTTTGATGATTGCTTGGTATGTGTGATTATTAGGTGAAAACTTGACAACTTCAAGAAGGGTCAAGGCTTGAATTAGAAAGGAGAACTCGCTTCAAACATAAGGTGAGTCGACAATTTTTGTTGACTTTAGTGCATAATCGGAAACCACATCTCGTATGTAGATTGTTGATGCAAATTAGGATTCATGCTAGATTTTTATAAATGCTTGTGATAATTATTGAAAATATGTTGTTTGCATCTTGTGTGTGGTTATTCCTTGGTATCAGTTGCTATGGTGATATTCATGCTATGAGAACGTTGTAAGTTGCATGCGGATATGATGTTACATGAATCGGTAGTTATATGCTAATGTATGGTGATACCTTAATGAACTTCATTACATGATAATTACTCGTTTAAGTTGTAAGAGTAACATGATTATTATGGTGTATGCATGCTTTTGCGGGGTATAACGATGACATGGGTAGAACCTTGCAAGTCTAATGGGTTGAAAGAGCTTAAGCCATAACGGTGATTAGTTACACGAACTTTTCTAGATGGTCGTGTGACACGTGGTTCGTGTGCACCTCGGTGTACGGGGACTGGAGTGGTGTTGGCTTTATGGTGTGGCCGGATCAAACATCACGTGGGAATCGGGAGGTGTATCGTTGGAATTGGCATCGTTTGTACCGATCCTGAACGACACCGTAAAGTACTTGTACTTTGCAAGTCGGAGTAGCGAAAGTGGAAGTCTTGGGGTTGGTGTATTCGGGTGGAAGTCATGAGCCACTTAGAGCACTAAACTGGCTGAGCACACGAGTAGTGAACGGGGTTAAGTTGTTGGGTAGACCCTTCCTAAGGAACCCCAAAGTAGTTAATCGGTTGAATTAGAAATTACATATAATAAACGGTGAATTAAATTATATGTAATAATCGGTTGAGTTAAGTTGAAAACTATATGATTGAAATAAATTATAATATCATGTTATTTGTTTTCTTGACTATGTTATTATCACGATTTGCATGGATGACCCTTACGGGAATTGTGTGTTCTCTTTTTGGTTGTGTACAAGTTGTCGGCTCACGTGGCAGTTGCTAACACTTGTTTCTTTGTTGGATGCCTTTTGATTGGTACAGGTATCTTAGGAGCATGGCTTGGTGAGGTTGGGTTCTTTTTGGGTAGTTAGTTTTAATAAAGATGCCACCTGAACACATTTGGTTTTTATTTTCCTTTAAACTCCTTTTTGCAATAATTAAATGGTTGAATGTTGTTTATGAAAATGGTAACGTGTGGTTTTGAAAATTTTTTGAATTAAAAAGAAACTAAGTCTTCCGCTAACGTATTTTGTTAAATAAATGTTTTAAAAAGAAAAAAAAATTATGGTGAAAATCACGACGTTACACAAGGTCTGGCCGCACTTGAAGCAACCAGAACCACCCACCCTACACGTCCCCTCGTGCGACCTGTCACACATATGCCGTAGTGGCCTCGACCCTGCTGGCCCTTCCCTCTCGAATCAACAACCTTGGGCCTCTTGCCCAAACCCTCAGCACTCGACAAAAAATCCGGCTTCCTCTTATTCTCCATCTCTAGATCAATCTCCCTCTCCCTAGCTTGAGCTATCATATCCTTTAGCATCTTGCAGTTGGATCAGCTCACAAACTGCCGAATGTCACTCCTCGACATCTCATGATAACGAGCCTTCTTCATATCCTCGTCTGCCATATATTGCGGAACCAGAAGTTCCTTCTCCCAAAACATTGTGGTGATCTCATCCACGGTCTCCGTAGTCTGGGAGAGATCCTCGAACTCTCGCTCCAATTGTTGTACCACAATCACTGGTGCAAACTCAGCTCGGAACCTAGTCGAGAAATCATCCCAAGTCATCACATCAGCAACATCATCACCCACCACACGTCCACCTCCTCCCACCAATACCGTGTCGTGTCCTTTAGAAGGCAAGAAGCTAGTCTGACCTTGTCCCTCTCAGGACAACGGCTGATACGGAAGGCGTTAGCAACATCTACTAATCACCTCCTGCTTGCAATCGGGCCCCCCCCCCCCCCCGTGATAATTCGGAGCTCCACATGCCCCGGAACTCCCTGAAGGTCAACGAATGCGTCCCAACCAAAGCCACAACCTCTATGCGAAAGGCGCTTAACCGCTGATCTAGAATCTCCAAAATACCTCCTTGACCGAGCTATAGATCACAGGGGTCTGCTCAAGGATACTTTGAGTAATCTCAGACGAGATGAAATCTCTCGTTTAGTCTTCAAGTTGCATGGCTCCAGATCCTTAGCCCCAACCCTCTCCAGCACCAGAACTGCCAATAGTTCTACGTCGCAGTGTCACCATACTGAAAAAAATAGACCATACAAACCATCAGAATGCTCACCAAAATATATATCGGGGAATCACAACTCCACAAGATCCCTGGTTTCATCGCAGCCCCCCTTTACTCAAGTATGGATCCTCTGCTTTTAGTAGTACGGGACCGTACTACCTTCCACATCTATCTGTACTTTACTCAAGGATTGCCTTGACTCTACCAAGTCACTTTATATCTATACAATTTCCCCTCACATATACAATTCCCATCACTAGATCTCATCCTAGGTTTCCCTAGGGAAAACTCCACACCACTATCTGCCATCAGCTGTAGAATGAACTCCCGCTAACTAACTAGCTCACGAATATAATTACATATTAGTAAAACCAAATAATTCTTCGAATGAGAGGTCTTACACTACAACGGTTGGACTTAGACAAGAACTGCGCAATAGAGTTAAAACCTAACCTTCTAAAATTATTTAGTTCCCATAATATGTAACCTAGCATATTCGCTTACTAGATAGTTGAAACTAGTTAGAACTCCTAAAAGCACAAAGAAAGCAGCATTCTGGCATCAAGTAATTAGAACCAATCATCACCTAACCAGACCATCCTATCACTGACTGATCAGTACTAGCGTGCAAGTCTACAAGCTTATACAATAGGCATACAAAGCCATCTCTCCTAGCATTCTATTATGCAAAAACTAAGCAGATCCTTTGTCCTAACTAGCATGCAATTCACAGATTCACAGATGAAAGCATATAAATAACATGCAGGGGTATTTTGGGAAAACTTACTTGAGCTCGGCTAATTGCATGCACCACACCCTTTCGTATTTTAGAAAAACCCTTTTCTTAAAAAATATACTTCTTTTTGAAATACTTTACCAAATCCTCTGTTTGAGTTCAGACACACCCGGGAGTGTCCCCAAATCTCTCAAACCAAGGCTCTGATATCAACTTCTGACGTCCAAAAAATGTGATCCAAAATTTTCATTTTTAATTTAAATAAAACACTATTCCAAAAGATTGTCCATACAACCCAAATGAAAATAAGTGCATCAAACATCATATCAATCAGAGTAATATCCCAAAAGTGGAAACCATGTGGTGTGTGCAATGCAGTCCTCACAAGCTCTTCCCCTTGGAATCGGAAGTACCTGAAACATAAACTGAAAATCGTAAGCACGAAGCTTAGTGAGTTCCCCAAGATACCGCATACCAAACATAAAACACATAACAGGCCCCACCCAAAGAGTATAATGGGCCCCGTGCAATGAGTATAATGGGCCCTGCCTTAACTTGCATAACGGGCCCTACCAATATACATTTCACATATAATAACAGATAATAGCATACAAGTCATCATTGGGCCCCACCCAATAACATACTAACATATACACATACTAGTGCACAGAGACAATGAGTAATCTAACAGAGCAGATCACAGGTCGGTGTTAGTGCCTTCGACCCGCTAAACATGGTGAGGAAACTCATCTCGCATTGTTAAGTCACAATGAAATCCCTGGCTGCTAATCCGGAAAATCTCCAAGCTATCAATAACCAAAAACACCCAATTAACCACTGGAGTCAAAACTATATTCCTCAGCCCATACTTAGCGTAAAAAGACCATTTTACCCCTAAATATTTTTGGTCCAAGACTTAAACCCAAACTTTCAATCTAAAGGTCCAAAGATCAAATATCCATCCAAGGCCCACATATGGACAAATTCTCCAAATTGGGCCCAAATCCTTCTATGGACCCTACCTTAAGGACCACAAAATTTTCCTAATCCAATATTTTTCATTCATGTGGACCAACAAGGCCCCAAGCCATTAAGTGAAGGGTTTTGAGCCCTATAACAATCCTATGGTGCATATACAACCCTAATGCTTTGGATCTAAGTTTTCTCAAGTTATACATGGAATTTTCATTTTTCCAAAGCATGAACCCTAACTAGCATACAATTTTGAGATTTACAACACAAAACAAGTTAGATGAATACCTCTTGGTTGTAGCTTGTAGAACTTGGCCTTTCAAGAGCTTAGTACCTCAAATATGATACCTTAAATACGTCACAAATATCAAATGCAAGAGGAGGCTTATGAGAGAAAGGTTAGAAAGCACCAAAATCGGCTAGGGTTTCACTTTAGAAATGATTGGTCGATTTTGGGAAGGCTAAGGGTTCAATTTATAGTGTTGAATCCTTAGGGTTTTCATACATAAAACCCTAATTTACTTACGCCTTTAAGTATTCCCATAATCCATATGATAGGCCCTTTGGATTAACTCTTTATGGACTCTCACATAGATTTGTCCATCCCTAATCAACATGGATCATTAGCCAAACTATAAGTATTACTAATTTACCCAATCAGTCCCTGTAAATTTAATCAATGTCTTGTGATCAAAAAATTATTTCCAAATTAATTCTTGACCAATACCAATTAAATAATATAATTTCTCAATTAATATAGATTATTCATATAATATATTAATAAATCACAAATAACCTCTTTCTCAAAAATCCATCCTGTTAATTGCTCTAGTGAAGGCAACCCAAAAGGACCATGCTACTATCAAGTCAAGTACATACCAATTATAGTTATGGGCTTAGACACCTAATCCAACCGTCTCCCACTTGGATAAGTCTAATAGCTATAATTGCCAATGTACCTTCAAATTTTATTTAGCAATCATAGCACTCAAAAGCCGATGTCGAACTCTGACCTAGTCAATAATGCGTCCTTTAGATAAGGGATTATATAATCCTCTGTTCTTCAAGATATCGTGTGGAAAAAGACATGGAATAAAGTCATACTCACTGTCCACCAGTTTGTTTCCGAATTTCTGATTTGTCCGACATAGAACTTAATTGAACACATTAATTGAGTGTTGACCGGGCCTGACACATTAGTCAAAATAAAATCATCGAGGGGCCCATGATGTCGCTTTTAATCCTTTTAGGATAAAAAGAACTGATAAACTTCGAATTATATGCTTGTACTAATTACTTGTTAAATTATACACAACAACACGTTTTATAACATCAAGTTACTGATGCGTTTTCGTACTATCAGTGCACAACCAACTTGTAATCAACAACTCATATATCTTGGTTTGAAGACTATACGATATGATCGTCTCACAATCATTCGTGATAAATTCCATGAAGTGATTCATGTGAGCGTAGGTCTAATCAAATACTCAAATACTCAAATCTTATTTCAGGAGCACTCATGAATGTTGTAGCAAAATTTTACTATGTCTAAACACCTTAGACAATCTACAAGCCAATTGATGACAGTCTAACTTCATAACCTATTTCCAAAGTATGATCGACTGTGGATAATTTGAAAAATCATATTATTCTGGAAGTCGAAACATACAAAAGTGAAACAATAGTAAACAATTGACACAAGATAGTAATTTTACTCATAAATAAAACTCCTTTATTCAATCATCAAATGTCAATTACATTTTATCTATTACAAATTTCTAAATAACCTATCTAATCACTAAAGCTAATATTGTCTCTTAGGCCAATGCTCTTAGCATGCTGCAAATGCTTAACCCTACTTAGTCCCTTCGTAAGGGGATCTGTTGGGTTATCCTCTGATGATACCCTCTTCACTAAGAGGAGTCCCTCTTCTACTCGATGTCTTATGAAGTGATATTTTCTGTCGATGTGCTTGGATCTGCCATGATCCCTCGGTTCCTTATTTAAGGCGACCACACCCTCGTTGTCACAGAAAATATCCATAGGCTCCTTTACAGCTGGTACAACTCCAAGGTCTTTGATGAAGTTCTTCAGCCATATTACCTCCTTCGACGCTTCGTTTGCTGCTATGTACTCTGATTCACACTATGAATCAGCTACAGTCTCCTGTATGGAACTTAACCACATTACTGCTCCTCCATAAATACCCAGCCCGACTGAGAGCGGAAATTGTCTTTGTTGGTCTTAAATTTGTCTTCACTATACCCTGTCACTCTCAAGTCATTACTCCCACCGAGCATAAGTACCCAGTCCTTATTCCTCTGCATGTACTTAAGAATGTTCTTTACTGCAATCTAGTGTGCTCTACCAGGATTCCCTTGATACCGACTAACCATGCTCAAAGCAAAAGCTACATCAGGGCGAGTACATGTCATATCCTACAAGATCGAGCCAACGGCAGAAGCATATGGTACTCAACTCATTTATGCTATTTTGGCATTGGTACTCGGACTCTGAGTCTTACTCAGTTTGGCATTGCTCTGGATAGGCAATTCTCATTTCTTGGAATTCTCCATGTTGAAACGTTTCAACACCTTGTCCAAGTAGGTACTTTGACTAAGTCATATTAATCTTTTACTCCTATTTCACAATATCCTTATCCCCAGAATGTAAGCAGCTTCTTCGAGGTCCTTCATAGTGAAGCACTTCCCAAGCTAACTATACTCCCACTAGCTTTGACATATACGCAGGACTCATCCTCACTTCTCAAAAAACCAAACTCGTTAACTTTCTCATCGAAACAAAGATCCCATCTGCGAGATGCTTTCTTTAATCTATAAATGGGTTTCTCAAGCTTACACACTTTATTAGGGTACTTCGCATCTACAAAACCCTCTGGATGACTCATGTAAACATCCTCAGCCAACATCCCATTAACGAAAGCAGATTTGACATCCATCTGCCATATTTCATAATCATGAAATGCACCTATGGCTAGCATAACCCTTATAGATTTGATCTTCGCTACTAGTGAGAAGGTATCGTCATAGTCAACTATAGGAGTTTGAGTAAAGACCTTCACAACCAATTGTGCCTTATATGTGTGTACTTTCCCATCCATGTCGTTCTTCTTCTTGAAGATCCACTTGCACCCGACCGTCTTATGATCTGGTGTATTTTCAACCAAGTTTCAAACTTGATTGTCATACATGGACTGAATCTTGTTGTCCATTGCCTCGTTCCACATAGCAGACTCAGGGCCCGCCATGGCTTCCTTGTAGTTAGATGACTCATCTAAATTTACCAGTGTACTATCACTGATAAACATAACACCTTCCGTAGAAATATGAAAACCATAAAACTCCGGTGCCATTTTAACTCGAGAGGAATGCCTAATGACTCATTAATTGGTTTAATAGGAGTCTCATCCTCAGGTTAAGTGCTAGTGTTAGAGGTTCCTTTATCGCTTAACTCTTGAAGCTCTTCAAGGTCAATTTGCCTCCCACTGTCCTCTTAGCATATGAGTTCTATTTAACAAAAGACACCCCTTCGTGCTACGAAGACCACGTTCTCACTAGGTTATAGAACAATTATCCAAAGGATTTTTGTGGGTAGCCGATGAAAATAAAACGCTCACTACGAGGTTCGAGCTTGTTATGAGTCTCTCATTTTACGAAAGCCTCGCAACCCCAAACTTTGATATGAGCTAATGAGGGAATCTTCCCAGTCCACATTTCGTGAGGTGTTTTGGCAACCTTCTTAATTGGGACTAGATTAAGAATATCGGCGGAAGTCTCTAAGGCATACCCCCAAAATTAGATAGGTAATGAAGCTCAACTCATCATGGAACGAACCATGTTCAACAAGGTTTGATTGCGCCTTTCAGCCACACCATTAAGCTGTGGTGTCCTAGGTGGCGTCAATTGAGAAACAATTCCACATTCCTTAAGATAGTCGTGAACTCGATACTAAGATATTCATCACCTCGATTGGATAGGAGCATCTTTATCTTCCTGCCCAATTGATTCTCTGTTTCTTGCTTAAACTCTTTGAACTTTTCAAAGGTTTCAACCTTGTGCTTGATTAAGTAGATATATCCATATCTGCTATAATCGCCGGTAAAGGTTACATAGAAACGATTAGCATCCCTTGTGGCGGATCTGAAGGGTCCACATACATTGGTGTGTATGAGATCCAACAAACCCTCACCTCTTTCACAATTACCAGTGAAAGGTGACTTGGTCGTCTTTCCAAGAAAACAAGATTCGCATGTATCATCTGACTTTAAGTCAAATGACTCCAACACTCCATCCTTTTAGAGTTGGGATATGCTCTTCTTGTTGACATGTCCAAGACGACAATGCCACAACCATGCCTTGTCCAAACCATTGGACGAATCAATAACTTGTATGGTATTTTGTGGTCTACTTACTGGCTCTGGCTGATCGTACCCTCTGTAACCTCCTTTATATATTTCAAAAAAAAACTTTTGAAAACCATTTTGAAAATCCCTTCTTGATTTGAGACTGGATTCACATGAATGTTCCTCCAATTCACTCAAACCAAGGCTCTCATACCAACTTGTAACACCCATAAAAATTTAGCCAAATTTAAAACATTTTAATTCATTCAAAAACCATTAAGTTCATACATCTCGTTTTCAAAATAGTTTAAACACCAGAGTATCCCCCAGAACCATATCACATAAATCATAAAACATGAGGAGCGGTACGATCACGCGTTCGCCTTGCCACAATTTTCTGAACTACCTGAAACAATACACTAAACTGTAATCCCGAAATCTTAGTGAGTTACCCCCAAAATACCAACCACGCATAAACATACTCATAACATATCACAAATAGAATAGCCATGCACATCGGGTCTGCTGTGTAATTGGTCCGCCCGCACCGGGCCTTAAGTCCACCTGGTCCACCCTCCGAGTCTAGCTGTGTACATCGAGTCTACAGTGTGATTGGTACGCCCGCACCGGGCCTTCAATTCACCTGGTCCACTCTCTGAGTCTACAGTATGTCTGGTCCGCCCATACCGGGCCTTCAGTCGGCCTGGTCCACTCTTCGAGCCTCGGCACGTCTGGTCCACCCTCTAGGGGCCTTCAGCCTATCTGGACTGCTCGTTGGGCCTTCGAAATACCTGGTCCGCCCTGGGTATGTTGGCCTACAGCACAAAGCAGGACCCACCTCAACCCAACCCCCGTAAAACAACCACGTGCACATAAACAATTAATCACATAACAAATCCTTAACCAGACAAACAGTCTAACAGATCACATAGCATATCAACATCCTAACCAGGATTCCGACCTAACTGGTCACTAGCATAACATCACCCTATATACCGGGTACCGAACTTAACCATGTCAATAGCATAACATTACCCTATATACCGGGTACCGACCTTAACCAGGTCAATAGCATAACATTACCCTAAATATTGGGTACCGACCTTAACTAGGTCACTAACATAACACCATCCTAAATACCAGGATGCAGATCTAGCAAAGCAATAACATAACAAACAATACCCGAATTTCCATCCGATAAAGGGTCGGCCTTGGTACCGTAGACCCTGTCGATATAGTAAAGATAAATCACATGTAATTGCCGACTGAAGAGATAAGACCAAGCTGCTCCGACCACCGACACGATCTTCACCACAGAACACTACCAAAGAACCAATTCAATAAATACCAAAATTACCAAAATACCCTTGAAGTCAAACTGGTCAACTCTTGGTCAAATTCAAAGTCCTCAGTCAAAGTCAACCTTCCTGGTTGATTCTACTCGCCGAGTCAACCCGTCGACTTGTCAAGTTCTTATACTCAGAAACTCCCATAACACGACTCAACTCGCTGAGTCTCCCCAAGACTTGTCGAGTTCAACGATTTCGGAATTCCATCTTGTCCAACTCACTGAGTTGCCAAGCTGACTCACTAATCGAAACCTTTAACCAAAAGAGATTGGGTTCTACGACCAGAATCGTCGAGTCCAAGAACATACTCACCGATTCCAAGGCAATCTTCAACAGAGTTGCCGAGTTGTTCTTCCAACTCGTCGAGTCCATGCACATGTTCATACAACTTATCGAGTACATCCATGTGACTCGCCTAGTCTCTACAGTTCTCAATCCATACAGTGGCTTTTCGAGCCATGCAGGGTCTCCAATCCATAGATCCACTATTCTACAGTCTAACCCTCACATAAAGTTGAAAACTTTACGTGAAACCAAGGAGATATAGGCCCAAAACACACTAGGGCTAGAGTTGAGGACTAGGGGGCTTCACCATCAACTCTTATACAGAAGCTTTATGACATTTTGGACCATCATAAGCCTAGATCTAGAGTAGCAACCTCAGATCGAAACTCCAAACCCGAAATAGATCTTAAACAAAGCTAAGGAACTCCAAATCAACCACCAAGGATGAACCAAAAAGGAAATAGCTTAAGATAATGGTTCCTTGCCTCTAATATGTGCCCAAACTGATGTAGATCCCAGATCTACACAAGCCCCTTGATGCTATCCTCTAATTTCTCAAGCTCCTTCCATCAAATTCCTCTTCCAAGCTCCAATCTCCTCAACAATTGAGTCTCACACAAAAATTAGGGTTTCTGGATCACAAAAGGGTAGCAAAGAGGCTGAGGGTGGGTTATAATGTGTTTTATATAGGGCACAACCCCCGAGATTAGGATATTCTCTCTTCAGCACCAACTCGTCGAGTCCAAGCCGCCGACTCGGCGAGTTGGCCACTTAATCCGCGACAGAATCCCGCTCCGACTCGTCGAGTCCATTTCCTTAATTAACACTTTAAGTCCTTCAATAGCACCTCTGGAATTTGGGGTGTTACAACTCTCCCACACTTAAATTAGGCTTCGTCCTCGAAGCCTAATGCAGTATACGCTTCAGAACAAACCCCTTACACGGCAGACTCCGATTCCTCAATCAACTCATGCTTTTACAAACCCGACTTCTACATCTCTCTTAAAATGGCTTATTCTCACGTAGCATCCTTGCCACTACTCCAAGCCAACCATCGGCCTTTCAACTCAATAACACCACATATTAACCCCGTATCACCCGATGATACTATCCCTCCAAATCAGGAACACACCTTCACGCCCTGCGAATGCTAGATACCACAAACACCCACTAAGCTCTGCCAAGACACTAATCCATCTTCCTTCACCCAAAATTGGCGATAACCCTAATAACTTCCAACCTGGAACGAATCTTGTTCCACCCTCTGGTTCTATCCCTTACACGCTGACAGGATACTGCATCCCTCAGCTCCTATAACCCAACAACCAAACATATCGTGTAACCACTCGTACCTGGCCCAATCAGCCTCGGGCTGGAATACCAAACACACCAGGTCTAATCAATCATTGGGTCCAATCATCCTCGTGATGGAATACCCCAGATTGGATTACCTCCACATACATAACTCAAGCCTCAGAACTAAGGACCTTGTCCTTGCGTCACCCTCGAACCCTTCGGTTCGACACAACGGAGTGGAACCCACTCACACCACGGCCTCCAACCAACTATAAGTGCCACTGAGCTAAACTCTACTCTACACTATCCATGTAGAGCAACTGCTATTCTCGAACTCCCATATACTTTGAATCCGATCACATAACTAACTAGGCTCACGCACAGCCTCCAACCAACTCCATCATCATGATCAATACTTGGGGCCAGACCATATCAAATACCATTGCATGGCGACATATTCACTCATTCTCCTCATACCGATCCACTAACACATACAGTGTCTTCAGCATGACTGGACCGCCTTTCCAGGCCTTCAGCCTATCTGGACCACTATGAGAACCTTCAGCATATCTGGACTGCCCTCCTGGGCCTTCAGCCTGTCTGGACCGATCCCCCAAGCCTTCGGCCTTCAGTCTATCTGGACCACTCAAAACTATCGTACATCACCCTGAGCCATCCTCCCCGGGAATCTCTCCCATGCAGTCTGTTCTAGCCCCCTTAGGGTTCCGAAATCCAGTTCTGTTCCCGGAATCCTTTCCATGGCCTAAACCCAGGCCTCACATCGACCAACTACCTTACCCACAACCATGGTCTGTTCCCTGCCCCACTTGTCTATAACTTGCTCCAATCATGCCACACTCTCGGCTAACAACACTGATAAATCTAAACAACTAACCAACCTTGAATACCTTCTGTTTTACTGGAGAATTTTCCAATTCTCCTAACTTTTGCTGACAAATCGGCATAACCCGATCGACCTTACTTGATAAAGTTCCCTCCTCTTCTCCCGGAACTAAATCCCTCTGGAGTGAGCAATCTCCACACAACACTCTCCCGACATCTCACATCCCGAACTCCAAGGAAGTTCGAATCCCAACTGAACACTTCTCGCATCGCAGTTGCTATTCCTAGAAACGAGATCGTATATCCTATCTTCCGATCACCTATCCTCTTGGATGTTAACCGACTACAACCCCTAACTATTAAGATTCTCAATCATACCATCAATCATGCAAAAAGGCGAACAGATTTACAATACCACATAATCAATAAGATAACAAGATATCAAAATGGAAACATACCTGCAACTGCATCCGACTCTGCCCTGACCTCCTCTGCTGTAAGCTGGAAAGCACGTCCCTGAGCCCTCGGAGGCTCCGCTCCACCCTAACCTCCACCCGTAATCCTCAAAGTGGCCGGTGCTGGAGCCTGCACCGGTCTTGCAACAAGCTGTGGACAGTTGACCCTCAAGTGTCCAACCTGATGACATGATAACAGATCCTCATATCCTGAGTCGGGACTGACTGACGGCAATCCCTCGCATAATGCCCCTCTTTCCCACACTTGCGGCACGCACCACCGGACCTATAAAATCCGACATGACCCTTCCTACACTTCTCACAAGTGCGGTTGCTCTGACCTCCAACCCTAGAGTCAACAGTTTTGGACCGTTTCGGCGTCGACTGCGACTGCACCGGGGCCTGCCTCTGCTCTCGTAACTGCAACTCCATCTCTAACTCCCACCGCCTGGCAGCCTCCTGTAGCTCTAACAAGGTATCACACCTCTGTGTGGACACAAACTGCCTGATGTCCCTCTTGAGCATAGTCAGATATCAGGACATCTGAGCCTGCTCCGAAGCAAACTCCGGGTAAAACATCGCCCTCTCAGTGAACATCCTGGTGATCTCCGTCACCGACTCTGAATCCTGCTTCAGTTCCACGAACTCCTGAGCCAACCTCTCTCTCTCTCTCTCAACCCATGGAACATAACAAGTGTTGAACATCTCCCGGAACTGATCCCACGAAACCGCAGCCCGCTGCGCATCAGAATAAGATCCCATAGTCAACCTCCACCAATCCTTCGCCCCGAGCCTCAAAAGGTTCAGAGCACACCTCACCCTCTGATCCTCATGGCATGAACATGTGAAGAAACAACCCTCCACGTCTGACAACCATCTCATAGCAATGATCGGATCCTGAACTCCATCAAAAGTAGGGGGCTTCGTATTATCGAAGTCCCGATACTAAAAACCTCGACCGGTTCCTCCCCCTGCCGCTGTTACATCCATTGTTGATGTCGCAGCATCCGCCTCCGTAAGAGCTACATAGCGCTCATCAAAGTACTCAACCATGGCGGTCTTGATCGACCCAAACATCTCCGGCAACTCAGCCTAGAACATAGCAGCAACCTCATCATGCAGGATTTCATGAATTCTGGCATTCAACTCGTCCGTACTCATCTGACCAATGACCTTGGGTGGTACTGGTCCATCCTAACCACCCTCTCCTGATCCCTATCCCTAACTGGATCCTGCCTCGAAACGTCTCGTAATCTCCATATTGAAAATACGCCATAAGATATTATGCATTCCTCATAATAACCCCGAGAACTAGCTCCCAACAAAACCCTAGGGTTGTGACTTCCTTGATACACGTATGGGTCCTCTGCTTTCAGTAGTACGGGCCCATACTACCTTCCACACCTACCCATATTTGTATCAAGTATCACCACAACACCCTAACAATAGCATATACATAACGAACACTGGATCCTCACTCCTAGAGGAGCACCACTATCCCATAACCAACCTACCGGTCTCACGTAACCCTCCCATCCATGAAACTTCCACCAACCCTGCAGCACTATTGTATGCTAGTCATACATAACGTTGGACCCTATAGACTTTCGAATATCCAATCCTACCCTAATCTCCCAATCATACAAGAACAGAAACCCTAGGCAAGCAGGCATCATATAATCAGGAAATTCTATCATCCAATTCATGAAGATCCCTAGCCTAGTACTAGCATGCTGTTCTAACATATCTCATAATCAAATAACTTGTATGCTATTTTGGGGTCTACTTACTGGCTCTGGTTGATCGTACCCACTGCATCCTCCTTTACTTATTTCAAAAAAATCTTTTGAAAATCCCTCCTTGATTTGAGACTGGATTAACACGAATGTTCCTCCAATTCACTCAACCTAAGGCTCTGATACCAACTTGTAACACCCATAAAAATTTAGCCAAATTTAAAACATTTTAATTCATTAAAAAACCATTAAGTTCATACATCTCATTTTCAAAATAGTTTCAATATCAGAGTATCCCCCAGAACCATATCATATAAATCATAAAACATGGGGAGCTGTACGATCACGCCTTCGCCTTGCCACGATCTCCTGAACTACCTGAAACAATACACTAAACCGTAAACTCGAAATCTTAGTGAGTTACCCCCAAAATACCAACCACACATAAACATACTTATAACATATCACAAATAGAATAGCTATGCACATCGGGTCTACTGTGTAATTGGTCCGCCCGCACCGGGCCTTCAGTCCACCTGGTCCACCCTCCGAGTCTAGCCGTGTACATCGAGTCTACAGTGTGATTGGTCCGTCCGCACCGGGCCTTCAATTCACCTGGTCCACTCTCTGAGTCTACAGTATGACTGGTCCGCCCACACCGGGCCTTCAGTCGGCCAGGTCCACTCTCCGAGCCTCAGCACGTCTGGTCCGCCCTCTAGGGGCCTTCAGCCTATCCGAACCGCTTGCTGGCCTTCGGAATATCCGGTCCGCCGTGGGTATGTTGGCCTATAGCACAAAGCAGGACCCACCTCAACCCAACCCCGTCAAACAACCACATGCACATAAACAATTAATCACATAACAAATCCTTAACCAGACAAACAGTCTAACAGATCACATAGTATATCAACATCCTAACCAGGATTCCAACCTAACCGGTCACTAGCATAACATCACCCTATATACCGGGTACTGAAATTAACCAGGTCAATAGCATAACATTACCCTATATACCGGGTACCAACCTTAACCAGGTTAATAACATAACATTACCCTAAATACTGGGTACCGACCTTCACCAAGCCACTAACATAACACCATCCTAAATACCAGGATGCAGATCTAGCAAAGCAATAACATAACAAACAATACCCAGATTTCCATCCGATAAAGGGCCGACCTTGGTGTCGTAGACCCTGTTAATATAGTGAGGATAACTCACCTGCAATTGCCGACGGAAGAGATAAGACCAAGCTGCTCCGACCAACGACACGATCTTTACCACATAACACTACCAAATAACCAATTCCATAAATACCAGAATTACCAAAATACCCTTGGAAGTCAAACTGGTCAACTCTTGGTCAAAGTCAAAGTCCTCAGTCAAATTCAACCTTCCTAGTTGATTCTACTCGCCGAGTCAACCCGTCGACTCGTCGAGTTCCTATACTCAGAAACTCCCATAATACGACTCAACTCGCCGAGTCACCCTAAGACTCGTCGAGTTCAACGATCTTGGAATTCCATCTTGTCCAACTCACTGAGTCGCCAATTCGACTCACTAATCCAAAGCTTTAACCAAAAGAGATTGGGTTCTGCGACCAGACTCGCCGAGTCCAAGGCAATCTTCAACAGACTCGCCGAGTTATTCTTCCAACTCGCCGAGTCCATGCACATGTTCATACAACTCGTCGAGTACACCCATGTGACTCGCCTAGTCTCTCCAGTTCTCAATCCATACATTGGTTTTTCGAGCCATGCAGGGGCTCCAATCCATAGATCCACTCTTCTACAGTCTAACCCTCACATAAAGTTGCAAACATTACGTGAAACCAAGGAGATATAAGCCCAAAACACACTAGGGCTAGAGTTGAGAACTAGGGGGCTTCACCATCAACTCTTATACAGAAGCTTTATGACATTTTGGACCATCATAAGCCTAGATCTAGAGTAGCAACCTCAGATCTAAACTCCAAACCCGAAATAGATCTCAAACAAGCTAAGGAACTCCAAAGCAACTACCAAGGATGAACCAAAAAGGAAATAGCTTAAGATAATGGTTCCTTACCTCTAAGATGTGCCCAAACTGATGTAGATACCATATCTACACAAGCCCCTTGATGCTAGCCTCTAATTTCTCAAGCTCCTTCCACCAAATTCCTTTTCTAGGCTCCAATCTCCTCAACAATGGAGTCTCACACGAAAATTAGGGTTTCTGGATCTCAAAAGGGTAGCAAAGAGGCTAAGGGTGGGTTAGAATGTGCTTTATATAGGGCACAACCCCCGGGATTAGGGTTTTCTCTCTTCAGCACCAACTTGTCGAGTCCAAGCCGCCAACTCGGCGAGTTGGCCACTTAATCCGCGACAGAATCCCACTCCGACTTGGCGAGTAAGCATGCCTACTCGTCGAGTCCCTTTCCTTAATGTACACTTTAAGTCCTTCAATAGCACCTCTGGAATTTGGGGTGTTACAGTGGGCTTTATCTTTCCATCCTTAATGTACTGCAAGTATTTAGGGTAGCTTCATTTCCAATGCCCTTTTCATGACAATAGAAGCACTCTGCTTCCTTTGGATTGCATGAAGGAGCAGCAGAACCACATTTGGACCCACTAGAATAGGATCCATCATGAGACTTTCCCTTGTGATTCTTTGAAGGAGCTTTCCTTTTCTTCCCTTTCCCATGTCCAATTACCAGGACTAGGGTAGCTGCAGTAGGAGTGGGTACAAGATATTTTCCTTTTAAACAACTTTCAGCAGTTCTCAGTAGGGCTTGAAGCTTGCTTAGAGTGACTTCCTCCTTGTTTATATAATAAGTCAATCTAAAACGATCATAACAAGGAAGTAAGGAGTGTAGGATAATGTCAATAGCCAACTCTTTGTCGAAATTGACATTCAACTCTAGCAAGCGGTCCACATATCTTTGCATCTTTTGCAAGTGGGTCGTGATGGACTCTCCATCCTTCATTTTTGTTGTTATCATGGAGGCAATGACTCATACCTTTCTTGTCGAGCACTCTGATGGTACCTTTCCATCAAGTCTTGGAACATCTCGAAAGGCTATCATGATGCACGACACCTTTGTCGTGTCCTTCTCATGAGCCCTATACTCAGCCAGTTGCTCAGGAGTAGCAGTTTCTTCATCAATCTCCTTAATCTGTTTGTCGAGGACCTATTCCTTTTCCTCGTAGCGCATGTCCATGCGAATGTTTCGAATCCAGTCATTGAAATCTGACCCATCGAAAATGACCCTCCCACATAAGTTAATGAGGGAGAAAGAGCCAGAAGCATTTGAGTTTGAAGTGTTGTTTGAAGTAGACATCTGAAAAGAAAGGACAAGTTTCATTAGATATAAATTTCTTAATATAACACCCAAATGAAATATTAAGGCTAGGACCCAACATAATATTTCACAATTCGGAAGAGGGATGCCGTAATCCAATTGGAAAATATTTGAAGGTAGGTAAATGACGATTTACCAATTTCACCACCCAAAACTAAAATTTTAAAGATTAAGTTTTATGAAATTCCTAGTTCTTTGAGATTCATTGAACTTTTCAATTGTATGTTTAAATCTCGATTATGCCCTTCAAGTTTGTGATTAGGATACCGAGGATCACAAACAAGGTGTGAATAACCATGCAAATTTGATTGGCACTCTCGAGTTATTTACCACCTAATCAATGTGCTAGTTAACCACACACGCTCTATTGATCTATGACAATTCTCGATCTACCCTTTGCCACCCTTGTTAGTCCATATTAGTGTGCCGGTTAACCACACACGCTCCACTAATGACTTGGCAAGGTGCAAAGTGCAATTTCATGGAATAGCACCATTTTTACATTTTCTCCTAAAGTAACTAAGATTGGGAATATATGAAAAACGTTTAGTTACTTTTATAATTATCCTTATACTTTTTAATGAGAATTAATGTCTTATCCTACCCGTTTGGATAGCGACCCTCCACTAGTCAAGGAAGCGGTGGGTGAGAGTGGACACCCATTCAATCACCATTTTATAGGCAATTTCCTTATACCCCCTTATAGACTAGCTTCATGAATGAGGCCTACTAATGGTAAGACGTATTGTCTTATACATATATATATATATATATATATATATATATATATATATATATATATATATATATATATATATATATATATATAAGTATTAAGATTTTAATATTACAATAGTATAAGGGTTGAATTTTACACTTTTAAAACTCTAGGGTTTAGAATTTAAATATTTCAAAATTAAAACCTTTTAATCAATTTTTTAAATTCCAAAACTTGAGGGCAAATTTTGAAACTTTTCAAAACTTCTTGGATCAATTTGAAAACAATTAAATTAATCATATAATTAACTATATCACAAAATTGACCTAATCTAATTTCATATAGCAAGATGATTCAAATCAAATTCTACAAATAATTAATTTTTTCAGAAAATCAAGTAATTATCTTAAAATTTGACAATCATCATTCAATTGGATGAGGATAATAATTACCTTATCAGAAAAATCGAATTTTATGAGTCAAAACAGTTTGTGGTAATGATCCGAATCCAAATCTGGCCAAAAACTCGAAAAAACTACCAACAGATGATTTGACTCGTCGAGTCAGGAAATGGACTCATCGAGTTGGCTCTACTCGTTGAGTTCCTTCATAGGACTCATCGAGTCCAGCAGTCAGAGGCCAAAATGAAATTTTTTTCATCTTTGAAAACAATACAATTGCATCAATATAACAGAAAACAACCTAGGCTCTAATAGCACTGATGGGTTTTGAGCAGTATAACAATCCTATGGTGCATATACAACCCTATTGCTTTGGATCTAAGTTTTCTCAAGTTATACATGCAATTTTCATTTTTCTAAAGCATGAACCCTAACTAGCATACAATTTTCAGATTTACAACATAAAACAAGTTAGATGAATACCTCTTGGTTGTAGCTTGTAGAACTTGGCCTTTCAAGAGCTTAGTACCTCAAATATGATACCTCAAATAAGTCACAAACACCAAATGCAAGAGTAGGCTTATGAGAGAGAGGTTAGAAAGCACCAAAATCAACTAGGGTTTCACCTTAGAAATGTTTGGCCGATTTTGGGAAGGCTAGGGGTTCAATTTATAGTGTGCAATCCTTAGGGTTTCATACATAAAACGCTAATTTACTTAAGCCTTTAAGTATTCCAATAATCCATATGATAGCCCTTTGGACTAACTCTTCATGGACTCTCATATAAATTTAGTCCATCCCTAATCAACATGGATCATTAGCCCAAACTATAAGTACTACTGATTTACCCAATCAGTAATTTAATCAATCTCTTTTGATCATTAAATTAATTCCAAATTAATTCTTGATCAATACCAATTAAATAATATAATTTCTCAATTAATA
This sequence comes from Lactuca serriola, assembly GCF_051521515.1. Taxonomy (NCBI): domain Eukaryota; kingdom Viridiplantae; phylum Streptophyta; class Magnoliopsida; order Asterales; family Asteraceae; genus Lactuca; species Lactuca serriola. Next base: position 38,350,270 of record NC_136413.1, on the reverse strand, counting down.
TATTATTCATATAATATATTAATAAATCACAAATAACCTCTTTCTCAAAAGTTCATCCTGTCAAATTGCTCTGGTGAATGCAACCCAAAAGGACCATGCTACTATCAGGTCAAGTACATACCAATTATAGTTTTAGGCTTAGACACCTAATCCAACATTAAGCCCAAAGAAAAGCCCAATTCTCAAGCCCAACTAAGCGAAGCCCACCTGACTGAGTATGATGGACGTACTCAGCACGTACGCACAATGTGCTAGCTTGAGGGCTTGTACGCTAAGCGTACCTGCTTGTACGCCCAACGTACTCACTCATTCAGCCAAAACTTCATTCCATACCTTAATCCTTTAAGACATAGCCCCAAAACGTAGCTCTGACTTCCTTGAGCTGGAAAACCATGTAAAGTTGTTAACTTTATGTTCATGCATGTCTAAATGAAGCTCTTAAGCTTAAAAGGGACTTAATGAGTGACTTAATGCATGCATGCAACCAATTATCTCATAAATCTTGCACCTTTATGCTCAAGGAGTCCATTACAAACTCAGATATGGAATATCAAGCCCTTAAAACGATTTCACTCTCTCATCAACCCAAAAAGGGACCAAAAGCATAACAAAGCATAGTATGAAGAGATCTAAACATCTACAAGGCAAGGTTCAAACTTGATACCTTAGAAAGCTTGCACAAAAGAAGATGATTCTGGATCCAAAGCCTTTCCATCAAGCAAGACAACTTCAAGATCTCCACTTCCTTCACAAGGACCAAAAATGAGCACCTAGAACTTCTTACTAGCTCAAGAACACCACCAAGGGACTTAAGGATCGATTTTAGGGTTTTTGTGGCAATGAAGGTTGGTAAGGAGGCTAACCATGAGGACTTAAGGACTTTATATAGAGTACAAAATCCTAAATTAGGGTTTCAACATCTCGCATGTACGCCCCACATATAAGGATATACGCCCAGCATACGTGCCCGGAGTCCCATCCCACCCTCGCATGAGTACATTAAGCGTACCAAGTGATACTTCCCGAGTACTGCTCAAGGACCAAAAATGCAATGCTTTTATAACTAGGGAAAAATAAGAACATACCAGGATTCAAGTGTTACTATATATATATATATATATAACAAATATTCTCCTACTTTTTCTTACTACCTTTTATTGATACAAATCTTCCTACTCACTAGATTAAGGCAACCGTCAAAATTAAGAAATGATATTAAGAGAGAGAATTTGTGGATTACACATGTCATTATTTTATAGGAGCACGAAGATAAGTAGGAACAAAATAAAGGAGGATGTTTCATTTTTTTTAAAAAAATTAATAAATTTTTATTATATTTGTCATCATCTAAAATGGTAAGAAAATAGATAGGAAGAAAAAATGGAAAGATATTTAATTTTTCATTAACTATAGTATTACTTAGAAATAGAAAAGTCAATAAAGTTTTAAGTTAATTAAAACCTATTGAACAACTAATTAATTAATAGTAAATAATTATATTAAATATGAAATAGTTGAAAATTTATATTAATCGAACATAATTAAAAAGTTCGAAAATCCAAAATAATAGTATTGTAAAAGATAAATGATTTGTCTTAAAACTATAAAATTATTCTTTTGACAAATACATGTTTTGCAAATAAGTATAACATTAACATTAATTATAAAATAATAATATATAAAATTGAAATCATTTTGAACAATATTATTTAACATGTTTGATTAACATGTAATGAAATGGAATAATTTGTTGATTTCCCATAGGTTTTAAGTTCATCAAATGAATTGGAATGTAAAATATATGATTAAACTATATATATTTTTATTCGTTTTTTATTCTCTTCATTTATAACAATGATTAAAAATTAACATAAACAAAAATTTATTGTCAATTCCAAAAAAATTAGAAGTTTAGAGATGTTAGCTAAAACAATGGTTATGGTGTCTTAAGCAACATTGCAACACCTGATCATAGATGACCATCGAGTCTTCTTCTTGGTTGTTGAAAATAAGGTGATGAACATAGTTATGACAATAAAAATGACGACAATTGATGATACCTGTCAATAATTTTTTTCTTACAATCTAAAACACTATGACAAAGACGAACTAATATAGCAACATTTTTTAATGTTTTTTTTTTTTTTTTTTTTTTTGCGAAAGTAGAAAACTAAAATTTAAAATTAAATTACAATAACCACTTGTGAAGCGCAAAAAAAAAAAAAAAAAAAAAAAAAAAAAAAAAAAAAAAAAAAAAACTTTTGAAGCAGAAAAACAATTGAAGGAAACAAAAACGTAAGTGAATCTTGGTTATAGAGAAGCAAGTGACGCACAAAATATAACCCATGTATCATTTTAATTTTGTCTAGTGTAAGAACATTTTAATCAACTTCTAGTAGCATTTATGAACCAGATTGCAACACTTTTTTGCAACTTCCAACTTCTACGATATGCTCATCCGATTTAATTGAACACTACAACGATATTCGACTCTACGCCATATTTCATCATTGAGTCTATCTTGAAACATATTAACTTGATTGGTCTCTTTTATAATATATATATATATATATATATATATATATATATATATATATATATATATATATATATATATATATATATGGGAAGGATCAAATGAGAATACCTAAAAGGTTGAGAACGTGAAACAATTCTGGACCAATCAATATATAATATCATATTAGTAATTGTATATTTTAATTAAATTAAAATAAAATAAAATTCAATCAAATTAACTTAAATTTAGGATCAGTTACCAAAAAAGAAGGATATATTTGATTTTATTATTTTTCTTATTAATGGAATATAAAAAAAAAAAAACATTTGTACCAAAATTTATTTTAAAACTGGAAAAAACTAATTTTTTTCTCCTATGTCACTTTTTTTTCAAAAAAAAAAAAAAAGAATAGAAACCCAATCCCAAATCAATATATTTGTATTCACAAATGATTTTTTTTTTTCAAAAAATCTGATATTACTCCAGTCACAAATGAATATAAGTCAATTTACAAGTAATCAAATCCTTTTTTAATCAACTAAAAATAAAAATAGTGCAAAACTTATCATTTCTTCATAAAAAGAATACATCCAATCACAAATAAATACATTCATTAACACATGATTATACTGTTATTCACAAATGAATACACTGCTATTAACAAATGAGTATCTTGCAATTCAAAAATGAATAAATGAATACATCTGATCATAAGTAAATAGATTCATTCACACATGAATGAACTGATATTCAAAAATAAATACACTGCTTCTCTTGTGTATATCCTTAATTACATCCAGAAAAATTCAGAGAAGTTACATAGATAACTGAAGCCAATAAAGATGCCTACTGATATTTCTTGATAGAAAACACCCATTGACCATATGGAAGAATAGGAGCATCTAAACTCGTCCATGTCCGATTCAACGTCTTCTTCTTCTCCAAGTAACTACTTTTTACCTTTCGCATATGTGAAGCAGTCTCTCTAACCTCTCTACTACCACCATTATAACTCAACACTGCCTTACATGCTCTGATGATTATATGCGCTCTAGACTTGACTGCTCGGAAACTATTGATTCCAGCATCGGTGAGCGACCAAGTTGCTTGGTGTTGCCATTGATGCTCGTGGCTTTGGCTAAAAATTTGGATGCCTTCTATCAATAGAGCTTGTGTGGTGTTGTCGTTGCTAAAGCTATTGAAGTAAAACTTTAGAAAAATTGAGAAGGAGATACTGATAAGAGAAACAATAAATCGGATTTGATTATACTTGAAATGTGTTAATGGAAGCATCTTCGATGGGTTAAAGATGGATTTGGTTTCATTCACGATCGAGCTTTTGGAACTGATTAGGGATGCGATGAGAGAGAGAGAGAGAGAGAGAGAGAGAGAGAGAGAGAGAGAATAATAAGAAAACTCAATTTATTCAGAAGGCGAGGAAGATTTGAGGGAACGAAGGAATGTAGAAGACACAGGAATGTAAGTAAGCATATCAAATGGTAGAGGAGCAGGGAAGACGATGGAAGGGCTGATTTAGAGACTGGTGCTGATTAAATTGATGGGTGCGATTTTGATGAGCCCTAATTTAATTAGAGATCGGGGAGATATTAACGGGAACCTCTAAATATAGGCTAATTTTATGAAGTCAAATGAATTGTAATTCCCATAATGCCCTTACGTTCATTTTAGCCTTTTTAATTTCACCACAAAACTTTCATAATTTATATAAATGACACCATTTTAATAACCATAGGTATTACTATTTGGAAGCTTAAGATATATTATCGTGTTCTCAATTTTTTAGGTGTTATCTTTTGATCCTACACACTCACGTGTGTGTGTATATATATATATATATATATATATATATATATATATATATATATATATATATATATATATATATATATATATATATATATACGAAAATGAAAAAATGTGAAAAGGAAATAATAAAAATAAAATAGTCATTTCAAATTTTTAACAACCAATTTTTTTGATTTTAGACTTTTTATCGAGGTTCTAAAAAGCTCGCAATGGCTTTGTTATGGCTCCAAAACTTGTATTTTTCGTCAAGTTTTAATAAAAGGCGGTCTTAAAAATATTAATTATATAGAAAATTGTCATCTTAAGTCACGTCTTACAAACGACGTTACTCGTCAAGACTTGTAAAAACTTAAACTTGACATTGTCGCCAAAGTCATGTCTTATAATATTTAGAACATTGTTTTTTATTAAAGTTGAAAGTTTCTTTAAGTCATTTCTATAGATTTTTACAAATCACATTAACCACTTTTATATTTTTATCTAAATCAAAACATAGCAATATACAGATTTTTACAAATAACCACTTTACATTTTTTATCTAAATCAAAACATAGCTATCTATAAATTTTTACAAATCACATAACCATTTTACATTTTTTTTTATCTAAAGAGGGTGTTTGGCTTAGCTTTCTAAAAATCAAAAAATCCTTTTGGTAAAAGATGGAAAAATGAAGAATCCATGATTTTTCAAAAATATATCATTTACTTTACTGAATCGAAAAAGTTGGAAAATTCAGATTACCAAACATCTTTTTAACTTTTAGAAAAAAATAAAAATTTAAAATTTATCCCAAACACCCTCTAAATCAAAACATATCTATATATACATTTTTTTGAAATCACATGAACCGATTTTACATTTTTATTTAAATAAAACATAACAACTGAACCTTCTTTAATCGGTTATAGTACAGAGTTTATTTATTTATTTATTTTAAGAATAATGGTCTCGGACAAGCAATAAAACTCTAGTGACTGCAGGTCCTGTTATTTTCAATGGCAGCGGCTGTAGGCAGAACTTCCATAACTAACACAACCTTCTACCTACAAATTTTAGAAAGTTCAATTAAATCAAGGTCACTTGCGAATGCCAAGACAATTCATCAGCATTTCCTCAAGCAAAATCTCAATTACAGCTCCATTATTCTGGACAAACTCACCCGCGTCTACATTTCGTTTCACCAACTTCATCTTGCTCACAGAGTGTTCGATAAAATTCCTTACCCAGAAAGAAAGAACAACGTCTTGTTATGGAACCAATTGATCAGAGCGTATGCTTGGGAAGGACCCTTCGACCATGCCATCAATCTGTATCTTGAAATGACACAATCAGGGGTCACACCCAATAAATACACTTACCCATTTGCTTTGAAAGCATGTTCCGCTATACAGGATATAGAACTTGGTAAAACGATACATGATCGCGTGAAAAGTGAGTTTCTTGACGACGATGTTTATGTTTGCACCGCGTTGGTTGATTTTTACGCAAAATGCGGATTATTAGATGACGCACGCCAGGTGTTTGATAAAATGTCTAACAGAGATGTGGTGGCGTGGAATGCAATGATTGCAGGAAGTTCTCTTCATGGAATGTACCACAAAACAATGAAATTGATTGAGGAAATGCAGGATGCAGGATTAAGACCTAATTCATCCACCATTGTCGCCATTCTTCCAGCTATTGGAGAAGCTAGTGAGTTGATGCAAGGAAAAGCAATACATGGGTTTTCTATAAGGAGTAGATTTGATAACAATGTAGTTGTTGGAACTGGGATACTAGACATGTATGCCAAATGTAAACACCTTGATTACACAAGAAGAGTTTTTGACACAATCAATGTCAAAAATGAGGTAACTTGGAGTGCTATGATAACAGCATGTGTTGCAAAAGATTCATCCATGGAGGCATTGAAGCTTTTCAACCAAGCAATAGTAAACAACAATGGCAACATATCTCCAGTTACACTATCCACCATTCTTCGTGCTTGTGCTAATCTTACTAACATTAAAACAGGAAGGTGTATACATGGTTATTCAATCAAATTAGGTTTCATTTCTCATTTAACAATCAGTAACACCTTGCTTTCACTCTACTCAAAATGTGGGATTTTACAAGACACAGTGAGATTCTTCAATGAAATGGAGTTCAAAGACACGGTTTCCTTCAATTCCATCATCTCTGGTTGTGTCCAAAATGGTGATGCTGGAATCGCGTTTAACATGTTTGCAAATATGAAGAAATTAAGAATCAACCCTGATATGGAAACCATGATTGGATTCTTTCCTACATGTTCTCATTTAGCAGCTTTGAAACATGGAGCATGTGGACATGGATATGCAATAACACAAGGGTTTACAAAATCAACTAAAGTTTGTAATGCTATTATCGATATGTATTCAAAATGTGGAAAAATAAATCTAGGAAGGTTAGTTTTTGATCAAATGAATACACGCGATGTAATCTCATGGAATGCTATGATTTTTGGTTATGGTATACATGGTTTAGGGTTTGAAGCAGTTGAATTATTTGAAAATATGTTAAGACATGGTTTTAATCCAGATGGGGTGACTTTTATTTGTGTTTTATCCGCTTGTAGTCATTCAAGACTTGTTGAAAAAGGTAAAGATTTATATTATTCCATGAATGAAAAGTTTCAAATATCACCAAAAATAGAACATTGTTTATGTATGGTTGATCTTTTGGGGAGAGCAGGACTTTTAAGTGAGGCTCATGAATTCATTCTTGAAATGCCATTAACACCTGATGTTCGTATTTGGAGTGCACTTCTTGGTGCTTGTAGAATTCATAAAGATTTCAATTTAGGTGAAGAAATTTCAAGAAAGATTCAGATTCTTGGACATGAAAGTAGTGGAAACTTTGTGATTTTATCTAATATTTATAGCACGGCAAAAAGATTCGATGATGCAGCACGTACACGTGTCATACAGAAAGAGAAAGGGTTCAAGAAAAGCCCGGGGTGTAGTTGGATTGAAATAGATGGAAATGTTCATATGTTTGTTGGTGGAGATAAGTCACATCCATGGTGGGTTTTGATCAAAAGAAGGTTAGATGAATTGCTAGTGGGGATGAAGGAATTGGGGTATGATGGAGATTATGGTTTTGTCCTTCAAGATGTTGAAGAAGAGGAAAAAGGGCATATTCTTTTGTATCATAGTGAGAAGTTGGCAGTTGCTTTTGGTGATGTTAGTTTGAGGTTAGGAAAAAGTATTTTTGTGACTAAGAATTTGCGGGTGTGTGTTGATTGTCATACGGCTTTGAAGTATATGAGTATGATAATGAAGAGAGAAATAACGGTTAGGGATACGATTCGTTTTCATCATTTTAAGGATGGAAGTTGTAATTGTGGAGATTTTTGGTAGGATGTTAATGTATATAGTTTACACATAAAAATACAATGTAGTTTTCTTAATATTGTTAACAACTAATTAGTTGTTCGGATGTTTTCAAGTTTTTCGAGTTTTTGATGGTAATTGTATATGGGTTTTTGTAAGAAATGCATAAAGACATTGTTTTAAGCAAATTTACGATGTTTTGTTTGTCTTTAGAGGCTTGTGTGATACAACTATAATTGCATTTAACGGTACATGTATTTTTTTTTTGTATGAATGTATTTTTTAAAGAAAAATCAAAGTTTTTTCTATAAGACTGTTGGGTATGGGTAACGCCCACCGGGGAGATTTTGGGCGTTGTAACGCACAAACACCGCCCTCTTCATGGTTATTGGGCGTTATACGTTTGCGCGTTGCTTCTCATTACCACCACCACCTTCCATTGACGTCGTTTTTCTTCTTTTTCTCAAAAACGATCGGCGTTGCCTACAGCTATCAGCCTAAAATTTTATATGGTACAAACATCGGTTTGTTGTAGTTATTCCATATTAGTATCGGACATTATTATTATTATTAACCGGGACTGAGAAACCTAAGGACCACCGACTTTGCTCATAAAAAGGATGGGTCGATCCAAGGCATAACACAAACTAGGGGTGGAATTGGTATGGTACCAATTCGTTTTTCCTTAAACCTTGTACCGTACTAATTATAATTGGTAAAAAAATTTGCTACCGGTACCGTACCAAGTATACTTGGTACAAATATATTTGACAACCAATAAGTTTGATTGGTACAAATTGGTAATGGTACATACCGACTTCTTTTAATAGTCAATTGTAAGATTTTAAAATAAACAAACACATCGGGTAATTTAGATGTTTAGTAAAGAAATTTGTTACGCAATTCTTTTAATTTACAAAAGAATTTTATTGAAAGTAACACAAAATAAGGTTTTAGTTTTATGATTTAACGTAATAATAACTATTGACTAATGCGACCAAATAACTTATATAACGTTCTTAAAAATGTAAACACTAAACACAATTAACAATTGAAATTTACGGTTTTGTTTATATATATATATATATATATATATATATATATATATATATATATATATAATGAATTCGTTGTACGATATTATCATGGTATTCAAACTTTTGTATCATTACCGTACCGAGTTATATCATTAATGTATCAAGATTGTTCAATTGGCACGATACTACCAACCAAACATGTTGGCTACCAAATATATTGGCTACAACTTTCTTGGTTCGATTATTAGCATGTTGGTTGACTTTCCGTAGTACAATTTTGATAGCCCTAACACAAACAATAGTATTAGGGGGCTAAAATCCAACATTTTAAAATATTATTATATAAACAAGTTTAATTTTATCATAGATTATGACATCAAAGTTTAAACAAAACAGTTAATATTAAATATTCTTACATCGTTCATCAAAGTGAAAACTCATCAACCTTTTACGTCTTTGAAGTTTTGCACAATTACCTGTAAACTATTCTTTTAAGCAAGTTTCATTTAAAAGTACGGAACCAATGAGTCATTCAAAAACTAGTTCACTAGACATAAGAGTGCAAGCAAACTGAATTACTCAACCTTGACTCATTAGAAAGATTCAAGAATGAGATAAATGAGCTCAACCCGAGCTCAATCAATTAGTGAACTCGATTAGACTCACAAACCTAAACGATTATCTATAATAAAATATCATATATTTTTATTAGATTTTAGGGAAATCTTCGCTAAAATCTCAATATTTTTGGTCAATTTATGGTTTAATCCGAACATTTTTTGAATAAAAAAGTCATGATTATCTAATTTTATACGATAATTTGCAATCTTCTGCTAAAAAATAAAGATTGTTTCGTTAATTTGGCATTAAAGAAGTCCTTGCTTTATTTTTATCACATTGGCTTAGTTTTTATATCAATGGAATAATGAATATAAAATTTTAACAAATGTATTTACATGACATGAGGGGGAAAATGAAAACTAGAAATGAGAGATAGGAGAGTGGGTGGAGTGTATTTTATAAATAAAGGGCGTTTCACAACAATTTTTTTTTATCTTACTTAACAATTTATGCTTTAAAGAATTGTATAATTTCTATATTATATAACCCTTCAAAACATAAATGTTGTGTATTACAAAAAAAATGTTGCGTATGGATTAGTTCCCATAAATAAAATGATAGAATTGTAACCTTAAAGGAAGAAGATGGGAAGTTGGTCGTACACATAACCGATAGTGGTTTTATAAGATGTTGGGTTTCAATTTTGCTTCAAAATAAGTCAATAGTGTAATATAAGTTAGAAGCTAGAAAATACTCATTGAGTTCCACAATTGGTTGGGTCCTCATGTCATTAGGAGAATCCGAAGCCAGAAAAGCCTAATTGAGTTCTACCATTGGGATGATCCTTAGGTAAATCCTCCATAATAAATGAAAATAATTTTGCTATTTGTCATTTTCTTATGCATTATGACACATGTCATCTCTTCTAATAAATGAAGGTTTTTTTTTTGTCACATGTGACACTCTTATTCAATTTGTCAAATGTCATTTTGTGGTTGTTTTGAATTAACTTCTTTTCCACATGTCATTTTAGTGATTTTTCTATTTTAATAAATTCTACATAATAATTTAATGTAATAATTACAATAAATATAATAATAAATAAATATCAATTTCATTAATGGATTTACCTTCTTATTTCAAAATTCTCAAACTAAAGGTTATTAGTTTATTTATTTAAATTTAAAAGATAAAAAAAATCAGTTTTAATAATTCATTATTTTTCTTATTTTCTTATAAATCCAAAGTTCTTAAATATTTAAATATTTATATTTAATTTTTCTTAATTAACTCATGTAATACATGAGTCTGACACCTAGTTTTGTGGTAAATTTAGATTAAAATATATTCATGTGTCATTTTGTGGTTTTTCCATTTTATTAAATTTCATATAATACTTAAATTTAATAAATATAATAATAAATGTATATCCAATTCATTAATTGAACCTCCTTATAACTTCTAAATTTCTAAATTGAATCCGATTATTGTAGTTGTTTATTTATTTTATTTATAAGTTTAAATTTAACAGATAAATAAGCACTTCAATTTTATAATTAATATTTTATTTTTTCTTATAAATTAAAATTTTCTAAATTGTTAGATCTATATATTTTTAATTAAACCCATGTAATACATGGATATCACAACTAAGAAAAAAATAACTAAAAAATTATCAGGTATAAAAAACAAGATAAAAAATTATGTATGAGACAAAATGTTAAATTAGGTTTTAGAAGATAATAGTATGAATAGCCAACTCAAACAAGCAAAATGCGGTTGTTGAGCCTTCAAAAGATACCTTCCAAGCAATGCCTTCTTCTATCATGTTCCTTTTTTACCTTTTGGGTGTAGTGGATATCAACCACCTAAGGTCAAGGTGTCACTAGACCACTCTAAAGTGATCCTATTTATTTTTTTCCTTTTTCTTGGAAAATAAAATGTTTTGACAACTCAGTAGTTTTATGTAAGTTATGTGTCATATCTTGTTTAACGGTAAAATAAATGAAGAATTATAATCGGTAATATTAATAAGTTAATAATACATTTGATCGGTAATATAGGTTACTAATAAAAAGTTAAATACTTAAACAATAATTTAAAAAATAGTTGAAAAGGCAACTAACCCTTGTTACGATTCATCCAAGATTTCAAATCAGAAATGATGCAAATCATATAGTTATTTAACATATATGTATGATTGTATGTAAATATAAATTCTTTCTAAATATAAAATTTGATAACACAATAACATTTTTATCAAGATTTTTTTTTTGTTTTAAACCAAAAAGACATAAAAAAAAAATCTCTTAAATCAGTTTTATAGTTAATACCGTCCATGCACAACCCAAGAATGAAGAAATGAATATTTTATTTAACTATTTTGTCGTTCAAGGATAACAACAAGGATTAAATCCATCAAACATTCCAATGCCTCGCTTTGGATTTATTAATTAACTATTTCTTTGATAAATATAACTAATTAAAAAGGTAAAATACAATTTCATATAGAGTAAGTTACACTTTTGGTCCATGTGGTTGACAGGAATCTTCAAGCTTAATCCTAGTATTTAAATGTTAACCTAGTGGTCTTTATTGTTGGCAAATCCATCGGCTTTTGTACCTATTCTCGTTACCATCAATGCCTTTCCATTAAAAGTTTATGAAATGACTAAAATATCCTTGTTTTTGCTTTTATTTGGTTTTAAATTTTCTTGTTTGTTTATCATTATCAGAGTATAGCAATAAAACCAACACCATTTATCAATACGAACACCATCATTTTTCACCACCACACCATCGTTTTCACCATAATTACCATTACTTTTCCTAACTAACAACACCTACAACTCAAAATTAGAGTATACTAGAGAGTGAAATGGACCAAAACCAGAAATGGACTATAATTGTATATAACTACCTAAAATGAACATAAAACGAATTGATGGCAGTTATGTGTTGATGAGAGTGGGAGAAAGGAGAGGGAAGGGAAAGGGAGATCAGTGGTGGAAGATGAGAAGGGGGGGGGGGGGGGGTTGTGTCGGCCGAAGATAGAGTTGAAGGCATCATTGACCACCGACCATAAAAGAGATGTTGCAAGCAAGAAGGTGGGTAACGTGGTTGCGGTGCTGAAGATGGCGATGGAAATGGAAATGTTGGTTCTTCGAATTGGTGAAGCGGCAACAACTTAGAGTAGCGAGAGATTTGGCAAAAGATGAGAGAGGCGGTGGTAGGGGAGTTGAGAAAGGGTGAAGGTGAGATGGAAGGCGGAAACGGTTGGTCCTACAGGTACTGTGGAGTTGGAGTGAGCATTTGGACCAGGCTGTTTGGTAAAAATTGGTGGTCCATGAATTGGACCTGTTGAGGCTTACTAGATCTAGTCTAGGTTTGAGTTTTCTAATTCTTGTACCCGTTGGACCGATACAACTTTAGGCATATGTGGTACAATTCATTGAGGCCATATCGAAGTTTGTTTATCTATTACTTTAGAACAAATACACGTTGGACTGGACGTGGACGTGGACTTTGACTAGACCTACCTGGTTTTGTACACGGACCGATTTTGCATGATTTAAAGAACCAAGAAGCGAACCTACTCTAAAAAACCGATCCAGATATCCAAATGCTCAACCCTACCGTATAGAAAGTGAGAGAGATCGCAATGGTTAAAGGGAGTTGTGTATGGGAGAGAGGATAACAGTGGCGGACCTTAGTGGTGCCCCAGGGGTCCCGGGCCACTCCTCCGATTTCGGCACGTAGTGTAAAAAAATTTATGTTTTTTTTTATGTTTTATCTACTAGGTGCACCTGCTTAAAATACGAGTGCAACTACTAATATAGATTTTTTCGGAATTTTTTTTTTAGTGTCACCCCTGCTAAAACGTTCTACCTCCGCCACCGGAAGATAATGTGGGGGTCAATTGATCTCAATTAAGGATTTTAGGGATTTTCTTTGTTTTGATGTTTATTTGTATATATCAAGTTCTTATGGGAGAAATTTTTTTTACTGATTTGGTTCGACGGTAAAAAGGTCATTTCATAGGAGATTAATGAAGGTGGGTTGACGGTAATTGAGACAGGGAACCAAAACCGAAGGATTTGCCAACCATAAGGATCAGTGGTGTCAAATTTCTATAACTTGGACTAAACTGGCAGATTCGCATCAACAATGGGGACCAAAAATGTAATTTACTCTTTTATGTAAAAAAAAATAGAAAAAAAAAAAGCTAGAGAACTGGCGCCGTTTTACGGATCTTTCTTGAAACAATCAAAATTTAACACGTATGCAATGGGAAAGAAAAGGAGTCTAAGTGTTGAGAATGGAGTCAAGAAGTAGATGAAATAATATTAACAATCATGAAAACAATGACCACCTAGCTAACATCTCTTTCTCTCTCTATCTCTCTGGATTTGCATTGTTAATGTCACTGCATTGTGATCAATCATTTTATTGACGACGACAAAAAAGGAAAGGAGAAAATAACCAAATTTCATACATTGCAAATCTGTTTCTCAAAAGCTGAGAATTGGTTTGTTCATGATGAAAGTATTAGCTTGCACAATTTTGTAGAACCCATTAATTAGTAGAGATCACATTCACCGCTACATAAATATGTACAGACAACAAAGAAACGGGAAGTCGCCCAGCTCAGGGGAGAGGATTGATTTCAAGTTTTCAAATTTTCAAGCTCTTCAGGTAGCAACGATAACCCATCAATCATCTTTGTGAACTTCCATTATCGTAATTGTTTTCTGTTTGGAAGATTAATGAATTTGTGGCGATATTTGTTGCTTTTCTGTATTGTTTTGTGATCCATCGTATACTTTTTGGTAAAGTTGGCTGGTTCTGTGTAGTTTTTCTTGTATGAGTTAAGCACCATGTGATGCACTTCAAGTGTTTGATAAAATTACTAAGAAGGATTAAGTGGTGAATCTTTGATGCTTTCTTGTATCTTTTAATGCATTCATGATTCATGTCATATCCATGGTGATTAATTACAAGATTTTATTGTTTTTAGGTACCAAAAGTATGGGACAAGCTTCTAGTGTCCATAATCTCTGTGGAAACAGGAAAAACAGTTGCAAGATCAAACAAAGCTTTGGTGAGAAATGGAAACTGTCAATGGACAGAAACTCTATCCGAATCTATCTGGATTTCACATGATGATTCTTCAAAAGAGCTTGAAGAACATCTCTTTAAATTCGTTGTTTCCATGGTATGAAAGATCTTGATCCTCTAACTTAAAAATTTTATCATTTAACCTTGACAAAATCTTGTCTTTTTTTTGGTTTTGTTCTAGGGTTCTGCTAGATCTGGCATTCTTGGAGAGGCAACTGTAAATATTGCACGCTACTATACAAGTTCAAGATCATCTGCTCCACTTTCATTACCTTTAAAGAAATGCAACCATGGCACAGTTTTACAGGTAAAATTAATGTGAATATTATTACAATAATTTGTATTATAAGTTGAGTTCTTTAATGCTATGTTTGATGTTTCTTATCGACTTACTTTCTCATTTTTCAGGTCAAAATTCAGTGCCTAACACCAAGAACAAAGCTCAGGTAATGTTTATGATATATTTTTTTTGTGATATTTCCATGTTTCAATTGATGTTGAAAGTTGTGAATACATATTGAAGGGTTGAAGGACTAAAAGCAGAAGCCATGGATGAAAGTTATGATGATGCATTAAGCAGATCAAATGGGTCAGCTGCTTCAGTTGACTTGAGTGCTAAATCCTCTCAAAGTCAAGAATTGAATCCCACTTCACTTCTTGGAAAGATTAAAATCATGGTATGTTTACAATGATATAGATTCTCCAAACTTTGACTTTCTTGATCAAACTGACTGATTTTCAACTTCTAAATCGATATACTTGCATAAAATGAAACAAATCATAGAAATTTGACACCTTTGGTTCTTGATTTTTAAATTGATTCATATCAATTTGACTAATGTGATTCCATTTTCTTGTTTCCTCCTTGATGCAGGAAACAAGTTATCAACCATCTGGATCGAATCAAAACAATGATTCGGCTGAATATTCTTTAGAAAAAGAGAGATTCTATAAAAACAATCATATGAATGGAATCAAGAACAAGCTTAATGGGAATTCAAGAAACAGTTCACCTCGAAGCAATTACCCTAATGAAGAAGATCTTTCTATATCAAAATCAAACAACTCATCTTTCAAATCAAGAATAACTCATGATGATCAAGAAGAAGAGTATGAAGAAAGCCCTCCACCTGTCCTTCCCACATCATCAATGCCAAACACCGGTTCTTCAAAGAACCTTCTAGAAGCAGCTGAAGACACCATTGAAGAGCTTCGTGAAGAAGCCAAAATGTGGGAGAGGAATTCACAGAAGTTGATGCTTGATTTGGAGATCTTGAAAGAAAGATTCTCTGATCAATCCAAGAATCTTACAGATTCTAAAATGGAGCTTTCAGCAGCACGAATGGAACGTGATGGCATGAAGAAAGAAGTTGACCAGCTTAAAAGATTGGTGGAGGTCAAACAGAAGGTCAAAGTGGAGTCAACATATAAGTCAGAAAGTGGATCACAACTTCTAAAAGAACTTGAAATCGAGCTAAAAGCTCATAAAGAATCAAACACTGATTTGTCTCTACAACTGAAGAGAAATCAAGAATCAAATATTGAGCTTGTGTGTATTCTTCAAGAACTAGAGGAGACTACAGAAACACAAAGAGCAGAAATCGAAGAACTTTTGGAAGTCAAATCAAAGTTTAGTGATTTAGAAAAGTCTTTCAATTTCAATTTGGTGGAAATCAGAAGCTTACAACTTAACTTGCAACAAATGGAGGAATCAGAGAAAACATTACAAGCAAACATGCAGATTCTTGAACAAGCTTTAGAGAACAAAATCAGTGATTTAGAAAACGAACGAATTTCAAATAGCCACACTCTATCACTTCTTGAAAAAGACTACAAAACTAACTTATCCATCAAAGAAGAAGAAATCAACAACTTGGAGTCAAAACTATCTGAAAAAACACAATCTGAATCACAACAAATGCATGAAATCCAAGAGCTTCAACAAAAAGTTAGTGAGGTGGAAAAAGAATGTAGTGAATTGACCAATGAAAACTTGGAGCTTCTTTGTGAGATTAAAGAATTGAAGAAACAAATCCAAGAGAGAAATATGGTTATTGAAGAAGATCAAAAGGTGATAAAAGATTACAATTTGAAAATCCGGGAACTAGAGAGGTTGAATGAAGAACAAGAGGATCTAATTTCTGCTCTTGAAAAGGAGAAAGAAGAGTTACAAGAAAACATGGAAGATGCATTGGAAGAGAGCAATATAACATCTAAATGTCTGGATAATTTGAGAAATGATCTCATGGTGCTTAGTAGTAGTGTTGATTCACAAGTTTCTGCTAATAAGTTACTTGAAAAGAAAGCGTTTGACTTGGAAAAAGTCAAACATGAAGCCGAGCTTCGGTTGTTTGAAGTGGAAGAAGAGAATGTCCGCTTATCAGAAAGTTTGACTTCACTGGAAAGTCAACTGAGACGTATGAAAGATGAGTTACAAGAATCTGAATCTGTGAAATTTGATCTTCAAAATGAGGTTGAAAAGTTATATGATATTGAAAAATTACTATTGGAAGCTCAAGAAGAATGTGGAAATTTGAAATCCGAAAAGAAGAAACTTCTAGAATCTTCCGAGGGGCTCATTGAGGAATGTAGTAATCTTGAGAAGTTGTATGAAGAGATGAGAAAGGAAAAGGGAGAGTTGAGTGAGAAATGTTCTAGTTTGGAGGTCGAATTAATGGAAGCTAGGGGCAATTTGGTAATTTCTTCCGAAAGGGTGGCTAGTTTAGAAGAAAAACATTCTTCTATGTTGGAAGAGTATATGTTTAAAGAGAAGAGTCTTTCTTCACATTTGGATGAACTTAATCAAGAAAACTGGAAGTTAAAAGAGAAAGTTACAATGGAAGAAAGTTTGTTGAATCAAATGTATTTAGAGAAGACTTCCGAGATTGAAAACTTCCAAAAAGAGGTACAACATTTACAAAATGAAATTTCAAAGCTTCATGAACAAAAGTCAAAGGCGGTTTCCGAAAAGTCAAAGCTGGAATCTTCTTTGAAAGAAATCCATTCAAGAAATGAATCGATTGAAAACCAACTTCAAACTCTTCATAAGGAATCTGAATCCAAGATTCAAGACTTAGAAACTGATCTCATTGCCATTAAAGAAAGCAATAAAAAACTGATGACAGATCATGAAAAGAAATCAAAGGTGTTGTTTGGTTACAGAATAAGAGAAGAGAGAAGAAAGACAATGGAAAATGATCTAGAACTTAAGCTTACAGTTTCAGAATATGAACGCCAACAACTCATTGAAGAAGCTTCAAAGTTAAAAGATAAGTTGCAGAAAACCTCGAATCTTGACAATGAAGTAATGGATCATAAACGAAAGCTTGATAAGCTAAAGTATGAAAAGAACAATCTAGAAGCTTCTTTTCGTTCTCTTTCTAGTAGTTTTGAAGAGGTTAAAGAAGAAAAGATTTCGTTTCTTGAAAAGATATCTACCTTAGAGGCATCTGTAAAAGAATATGAGGAATGTAAACATGAGAAGAATGTTCTAGAAGAAAAGATAATGCAACTCGAGGGAGATCTAATGTCTAAAGGAGCATCACGTTCTTTAGATTCTGAGATGAAAAATGAGCTTAGTAGAATCAAGAGTGCAAATTTGCAATATCAGTTGAAAGTTCAACAAATTGAAGGAGAAAAGAATGAATGCTTGAAGAAAGTTCATGCTTTAGAAGAAGATCTAAGACTTTTGTCAACAAAATCAGGGAGTAAATCGGTAAATAATTAAAAAAATTTGATTTTGATTCACTTAACAACGAAGTGTTCTTGTGTTTTTACCAAGAATCTTTATTCTTATGATCTTTTATATCTTTTTTATCAGGGTGTTCATGAGGTTCATTCTCAAGAAGACATTGATAATGCAGAAAAAATAGAGATGCTTGAAGCACAGCTTGATGAGGCTCTTGATGCAAATAACAAGTATAGAGCTCAACTCAAGAGGTGAGTATGATGAAAACACTAGTCAACCTTTGGCTTTTAGTAGTCAAAGGTCAACTTATTGATGAAAACTATAAGGATTACGTGTATGCACAAGTAGTTTTCATGGTTGTAGCTTTTAACTAGTTTGCATATTTTATAGGCTAAAGTCCGAGGGGCGTAATAGTCTTTCATCAAATCCTGGAAAATCTAAGGTTGAAGGTGACTTGGTAACGAAAGAGAGATTTGAAAGGACAAAATCGTCATTAGAGACAGAGCTAAAAGACCTTCGTGACCGTTACCTTGAGATGAGCCTCAAGTATGCTGAAGTTGAAGCCGAAAGAGAAGATCTTGTAATGCAGTTAAAAACCAACAATAGCACAAGGAGACGATTCCAATTCCTTGAAAGCCAATGAAAAATACAAACTATTCGTTATATCAAGATTAATAGTTAAGCTAAATAATCATTAAGGCACATAATGACATGAATATGAGTCTATGTCTATTGAGAACACTTTACCACATAATGAAATAAGAGGTTTAATGTTAATAAACATTAATTGGTTTTTGTTCTCTTTTGGTACTATTTGATGAATAGAATGTATAAATATAGTTCATCTTCAAGAGAGGTTGTTTATGTGAACTAAAAGATTGTGATGCACACCGTGTCATTCTAAGATACCAATTTTACTATGTATATCTTTATGCGCGTTCTTATATAGATGTGTGTATTTTTATTCTATTGATATCTCATCTATTGAATATAGTAGGGTTTAAACAAAGCCATTGAACCGAAAAAATGTTAACCGGAGGGCAATGTGGATCGTATTGGGTTGAGAAGTCAGATATCCATATTATATATTTTGGTTAATGTACCACCCTTTCTCTTTAACCTATATGGAATCATAATAATTTGATAAGCATGATAAAGTCCCATAATGTATTAAAGACAATTAGTAGTTTACTATGGAGTGTTACTACTATACAAATTTCAAAAACTAAACCAACATTCTTGTGAACCTATTATCTTGTTTGTTCTCATGTTATGAGTAAGTTGTAAGACTATAAGGTCATTATTGAGCAAAAACATTCTGAAAGGGTATAGTGTTATGATGAGATTGAAAGTATAGTGCCTTAATCAGAATCTGTTGAATGTTTAAGATATTTAAGATAATATATAGTTGGTCAAAGTTTAACATCCGAAAATGAGGGTTAGATGTATTGACCTTAATTATGAATTTACCATTATTATTTAAATTCTTATCTAATTTATGACATGGGTGTAGGTGATTAAGCGAAGATGCCAAATGCAAATGGAGATTTTCAAAGACGAAAATCATGGTATGTTGGAATTTAAAGGACAATACTATTTTAGTACTTGAATCTTAATTATTACAATAAGTTGGAAATTTGTCAAGTGGTGGAATTGTCATTTATTTGGTGATTTAAGTATGATTAATTAAAGTTGGTGGAAGTTGTTTCCTCTAAATCGAATAATGGAGCTTTGATACAAAATAGATGGCTATAAATAGATGTGATGGACCCTCCTTAGGATTTTAGTTGGTTATTGAAGCCTTGGGAGAAGAATAAGAGATTTGCTGGTCATGATGTGAGCTTTGGGTAGAATCAAGAAAGGTAGACCTTCATTTTCGGATTTTTGCATCGCCAAGGATTGCTAAAATCCTTTATTGATCTCACAAGGTGTTATTCTCTTCCACAATTGTATGGTTAGTCGAGAAATGAGAGAAACCTAGATTTCAATGGTGATTAGGGAATTCAAGGTTGTTTCATGACTATGAATGTAGTTAAACAATATTTCTAATACGTTGTAATAGATTTTTAAGTTGATTACAAGTGATGGAATGGAGAAAAATAGACAAAAACCTCAAGCTAATACGAATTTGGACACCGATACTTACGATACAACACTTATTGAAAAGAAGGGCCATGCAAACCCCAAGACGACGTCATAATCCTATTTATGGAAGATTGGCTTATATGTTAATCTTTTAGAATGACTAACTCACACATCTCATATTTTATTTATAAATCTACATCTTTTGTCCCAAATGGGGAGTTGAACCCTCAAACTTTAGCTCAGGGCATCACTCCAACAACTCATGATACCGCTAGACCATAAACCCTTTACTTTGGGTAATCAATGTATTAATGAACGACATGATTGTATGTATATATAAATAGGAGATTAGTTTGTGTATTTGATATAGTTTAGTTTGTATTTCACAATATATTGTTCTAATATGATAATGTAACACTCCAAAAATCATAGAAATTTAAAAATTTTAAAATCAACCATTAACCATCATTGTTTACAAAAAGAGTCATTGTTCCAAAAGTATTATTCAAAATCAGAGTTTCCCCAAGACCCAATAACACAAAACAGGAAGATGTGCACAATCACGCCTTCGCTTTCCCGCGATCATCCGAAGTACCTGAAACAATAAACTGAAACAGTAAGCCAAAGCTTAGTGAGTTCCCCCAAAGTACCATCACACCACGTATAAAAATACATAATTTAGCATGCTAGGTCCACAACCTTCCGGTTGGATTACCCTAGCCCACAACCTCCTGGTTGGATTGCCCTACCTACCACATACTGGGTCCACAACCTCCCGATTGGATTACCCTTGGCCCACAACCTTCCGGTTGGAATGCCCTGGCCCACAACCCCCCGGATGGATTTCCCCGGTCTGTTGACTGACAGCACTAAGTAGTAGTGTCAACCCCAACGTAACATGTCGACAAAGAATAGATAATATACATATCCAACAAACAGATAATTATACAGTTAGTAATCACATGTAGTCCTACGGATCTACTAGTCTAACTATTTGATAATCAAACAGTTCTATCACATACTCGACATATCAATAACTATTTGATAATCAAATAGTTCTATCACATACTCGACATATCATAGCTCAATATCTAACATGATATCAATCCATTGGGCTAGCCTTGGTGCCTTCGACCCTCAAGTACAATGAGAAAAACTCACCTCTCAGTCAGAAGTGAATGTTGAACAGAACGCATATGTGAAAGTTAACACTATCGATCATCTAAACGGATCCAGGACTTAAGCTTAAATAAAAATCTCAATGCCTAAAATATTCAAACCACTCTTAGGTCAACATTGGCCAAAGGTCAAAGTTGACAACTCATCCGAGTCAACCCAGTCGAGTAAGCCCAGCCAAGTACGTTGGGCGTACTCAGCAAAACACTAGGCGTACTCGATAGTTGACCAGGAATGGGGTTTGACCGTGTATGCTCAGCGTACTAATTGGTATGCCCAACATACGCAACAAGACTTCTTCTTAACACAATAAGAGCTTAATACTTAATATTTTATGTCCAAATTGCAGATCCAAGTCCCAAATATCGTTCTTGACCATAAGGTTTCCAACTTTATGGTCTTGCATGGCCAAAAAGTGCTAAATGCCAGAAACCTCAACCTTTTAACACATTAAGACCACCAAGCACATACATGGGAAATAATTAAGATCCATGACCCTATTTTTATGCTTCTAAACTTCTAAAAACGTTTTAAAGGACAATTTAAATGGGCTGGAGCATGCCATACTAAAAAAGGTCAAGACTTGGGACCAAAATGTTGAGTCAAGAACTTACCAATATCTAAGGAATTACAACCCAAGTTTAAAGCTTTATACCTGTTGTAGGTTGCTAGTGAGGTGAAGATCCCAGATCCAAAGCTCCTTCAAGCTTCCAAGGTGGTTATACTTCCTTATTTCTCCTTCAAGACCACCAAAAACACACACAAGGGTCAAGAATGCTCAAAAAGTATATAGGGTTTGCTAAGATTGTATAGAGGTGTTGTAGACCGATGAGAGATTAGGTTTGTAGGCCATAAAGTTGGTTAGATAGGGCCCAAAACCTAAAAATTAGGTTATGTGGCTCAGACATGTATGCCCCACGTACTCTAGGTACGACCAACATATGTGAGCCCGCCTCAATAATTACAAAATGCCACTATGGTCCATTTTCAAGCTTCCTCATGCACAAGGGATAAAAAGCAATAACCTTACATACTTAGGGTTAAAATTAAAAAATACCTCATCATCAGAATATTACCATTCTCTCCCATTTGAACTAAACTTCATCGTCAAAGTCTGTTGGTACGAATAACTCCAGAAAATGCTCACGTATCTCAGACTCAGGTTACCAAGTGCATTTGGAACCCTTCCGATGTTGCCACTGAACTTTGACTAACGGTACCACCTTGTTGCACAAAGTCTTTGTCTTATGATCTAGGATTGCCACTGGTCTCTCCATATAATTCAGGTGATCATCAACTTGAATATCTTTTAAGGTAACAACTACCAAGTCATCCGCCACACACTTCTAAAACTGCAAAACAATGAAGTGTTGTGGATCTAGTTGAGCTCCTCAGGCAAATCCAATATGTATGCTACCTTGCCAACCTTGGCTACCACCCAAAACAACCTAATATATCGGGACCCCAAATTGCCCGTATTACACCCTTCCAAGGTGATACCTTTAGTAAAACCATATCTCTGACTTGGAACTCCAACTCGGATCGCTGCTTGTCGGCATAACTCTTCTGTTGACTCTGAGCTATTTGAAGTCTTTGTCTGGTCTGCTGAATGAGATCTTTCGTCTGAAGGACTACTTCAATCCTTCCCATGAACCTATGACCAACCTCTCCCCAATACAATGGGGTGCGACACTTCCCCCCATAGAGGAGCTCGAAAGGCGGTGCACCGATACTGGAGGGGTAGTTGTTATATGAGAACTCGACTAAAGGAAGGTAGGAGTCCCAATGTAACATCCATAAAATTTCAGTAAAATTTAAAACTTTTCCAAACAATCAAAAGCCATTAGTTATTACAAAATGTTTTCAACATAGTTTCATATCAGAGCTTCCCAGAAACCATAAGTTCAAAATGCGAGGATGTGCATAATCACGCCTTCGCCTTGCCAAAACATCTGGAGCACTTGAAACAATAAACTAAAATCGTAAGCACAAAGCTTAGTGATTTCCCCCAAAGTACCAACACACAAACAGTAGCCAACATACAAATAACAACATACTGTGGGTCCAATCAACCATCGGGTTGGAATACCCCAAAACCTCAACCATCGAGTTGGAATGCCAAAATACTATGGGTCCAATCATCCATCGAGATGGAATACCCTCAGCCCATAACCATCGGGTTGGAATGCCCACATACTATGAGTCCAATCATCCGCGGGATGGAATACTCTCGGCCCACAACCATCGGGTTGAATGACCACATACTATGAGTCCAATCATCCTCAGGGATGGAATACTCTTGCCCACAACCATCAGGTTGGAATGCCCTGGTCTGTTGGCTTATGCACAAAGCAGTAAATCCTCAACCACCAATCACACATATGCAGATATACCAGATAATCACATAACAATCTACAAACAGTCAAATCGATCTACAGATCACTAAGCATAGCAACATCCTATCTACCAGGATACTGATCTAATAGATCATAACATCATAGAAACATCTTATATACCAGAATACCGATCTAACTGATCATAACAATATAACATCATAAGCCGACCTTGGTGCCTTCTACCCATAAGTACAGTGAGGAAAACTCACCTCGCACTACCAAATACGCAGATGATCCCTGACCACTAACTACCAGATCCCGAACCACCATCATCAAGACTACACCCCAACAAAGCTAATTCCCTGAGTACTCTCTGACTGCAGATCCGCTAGCGGATACCAAAATGACAGTCATTAGCATCTAGTCACTGAACCATATAATGAGTCCAATAAACAGGGTAAAAGATCTTTTTACCCTTCCTCAAACTTTCCCTAAAGACAAGGTCCAACCAGATGACAAAAGGCCCAATATCAAAATAAACTCCTTAAGTCCAATTATGGCCGGATTTTCCAAATTGGGCCTAATGGTCTTAACTCAAGAAGATCCAACAAACTAAAAGCCCAAACCATGAAATCCCAGACAGTCCATCACAACCCAATGCAAACCAAACCCAAATCTTGATCCAAAGGCCCAAACTACTTCAAGCCCATACTTGGCCCAATTTTCCAAATTGGGCCTAACTCCTTATTAGGCCTTATCCAAAGGTCTGACCCTCTACTTAGTCCAAAACACACTTATCCAGTTAGTCTATTAGGGCCCCAAGCATCAAGGCCCAACAGATGGCCCAATACCCGAAGCCCAAGTTCGAAATCCAAACAGAGGACGTACGTGGGGCGTATTCCTTCGATACGCTGGGCGTACTTCGCCTTGCATTGACCACCATCAGGGCATACAAAACTTACGTAGGGCGTACCCTCACAAAGGCTAAAATCATGATAAGTGCTTAATGCCTTAAGCACTTAAGCCCAAACTTCAGATCCACTACTCAAATGTGCTCTAGAACCATAAAGTCTCAAAATTTAAGACTTTGGTTGACCAAAAAGGGCTTAATACATGGTCTTAATTATCATACCCCCGAACCGAGGAAACGGCAGAAACGTCCGGGGGTAGATGACGTCATTGTAGAGTATTATAACAATTTAATAATAGAGATGAAAGCATCCCAGACATTATATTGATAACTAATAAGTTTTTACATTGTATTTGAACCATTGTTTGACTCCAAAAGCATACAACAAAAATATAAGACGTAACTAAGCTCTGTCTTCACAAAACCTGAGGGGGTACTTGTCTACTAATTTCCTGAGAATACAAGTGGTTTTGAAAAAGTGTCAACATTTAAGTTGGTGAGTTCGTAAGCATTTTGTATGAGAAAGGTATGTCTTTGTTCCTTGAAAATGATAGTATATCCTTCCAGAAAATACAATATTTTCTTTTAAATGTAATGTAGTCTTAAATGTTCCAAGACCAAAATATATAAGTATTGTTGTACTTTGTAGTAGTATAGTGTAGTTTTATATCTTTATAAAACTATTTGAATGCATGCTTCCGGAATTGTAAATTGTATTATACTGGAAAATATTATAATGTACTTTTAAATAAATAAAACCATATGAAGATGTGTATGTATTTGTAAACCAAACATATTGTTAATACCCATTGTGGGTTATTATAACCATACTAATGACTGATATGCCTGCTACGACGTTCTTCAGGTGTCAGAATAGTAAGACATTTGTCACCCCAGACCTGTCGGTCCAACTGTAACAGTTTAGGTGCGGGATTGTCTGTCCCGTATAGATTTATACACAAGTGTCATGCTCTCCCTCCAGGAGACTCTGGTTATAATACAGGACTTTTGTTGATACTTAGAAAAGTACTAGAAGACGTGTCTCACAAAGCCATATTGACTGTTTACGTGTAGTATAATGAAAAATCCTTTTCTTGTGTATGTATCATCCTTTTATCGTATTTACATAGTAAGAAAACTAATTATATTTACAAAACAATTATTTCTTTGTCCCCAACGGGTACAATGGTGTGAATGTTCCATAAACTATACCTATTATAGTTTATAAAAATGTTTCGTTGACATAATGAATCCTTTGTATGCTATTATCAATATACCCTGATAATAAAGTGAAATGAAATAATTATATATGTATGTTTATATAGTTATACCCCTTTTTGCTCAACATATTACAAAAGGGTTAAAGTTTTATTATATCAAATTTATACCCATATGTATATTTATATTTGGTAAAAATGTAAATGTAACGGTTTGTATATTAACACAATTTGCCTTGTGTTTTACTTGTATCTCCCCCCCCCCCCCCAAAAAAAAAACATATAAAAATCGTGTAAACTGTAGGATTATGAACGCACCTTGATGTGCTCTTGGTTGGATAACGAAGCGAAAGTGATAATCTTCAAGTTAGAATACTTGAAAGTGGTCGTAATCCTAATAGTATTGAACACATAATATTGAGAGTAAATTAGTTAAATTATCAAGAACATGTTATAAGAACACCAGATAATTTAAGGAACTTACCAATAATTCTTAAGAATTACTTTGAAGAATGTTTCCTGGGAATTGTTCTAATGATGATATGGGTAAATATGTTGAATATTTGAATGTATTTATGAATGTGGTTTGAAGATTGGAAGATGCAGTATGAGTTTTGAGAGAAAAGTGGAGGAAATCTGGAAGTGTAAATGTGAGAGTGGGATGTGATTTCGGTCCTAATGCTTATAGGGGGGGGGGAGGATGATGTGGTTTTCATTAAAATGTATGATTTATCATCTTGAATAGTGTGCCTTTGGATAAGATGGGTGGTTATTATCCTATCCCCATCGAAATCTCTTGATTCCGGTCTTAAAGCTCCAACCGAGAACTAAGAGTTTTCGGTCCAGGGTGTCTTTGGTCAAGAGGGTTCTCGGTGGAGGGATTTCAGTCAAAAGGTGGTGTTCTCGGCTAGGAGGGTTCTCGGTCAAGGCATGAGAGGTTTTGACTTTTGATTCCAAAAACCGGAAACCCTTAAAGTGGGATATATTTCATTATTTTATTTTAACTATTTGATTTTTGTTGGAACAATTGACTTTTATTTGACTTTCTTTGATTTTTATTGACCCAAAAATAACCGGTTGTTACATTATCCCCCGGTTAGAGGGAATTTTGTCCCAAAATTATTTCTAAATAGGGTATTCATGAACTAGGGAAAAGATGCATGTATTTTTGTTTCATCTGATCTTCTCGTTCCCAAGTGAATTCAGGTCCTCGCTTGGCATTCTAGCAGACCTTCACTATTGGTATACTACTTTGTTTCGTTCTCTTTATTTCCCTGTCCATGATTTCCACAGGTTCCTCTTCGAAGTGTAGACTCTCGTTTATCTCGATTCCATTGAGTGGGATTACAAGTGTTTCGTCGGATAGACACTTCTTTAGATTGGGCACGTGGAAGGTGAGGTGTATGTTACTGAGTTCTTGCGGTAGTTGAAGTTTGTGAGCCACTGGGCCAATTCTAGCAAGAATTTCGAATGGCTCGATATATCTCGGATTTAGTTTTCCACGTTTTCCAAAACATATCATTCCTTTCCAAGGTGAGACCTTTAACAAGAGGCGGTCACCAACCTAGAACTCCAAGGGCTTTTGTCGTTTGTCCGCATAACTCTTTTTTCGGTCCCTAGACACTTTTAGTCGTTCCCAAATTTGGACTATTTTCTCTGTTTTCTCCCTTATGATCTCAGGGCCGATGAGAGTGTTATCAGAAACTTGCTTCCATGCTAGTTGTGTGTCACCCACTTCAGCCCAAGACAAAGGTGATATGTACTTGCGTCCGTATTGTGCTTCGAACATAGTGACTTTGATGCCAACGGGGTGGTTACGATTATAAGGGAACTCAACTAGTGGTAGGTGGACATCCCATATTTTGCCAAAATTTATCAGGTAGGCACTAAGTATACCTTCTAATTCTTGAATGTTTCGCTCATTCTGACTGTGTGATTAGGGATGGCAAGTTGTTCCATAGGCGAGTTAGGTTTCTAGCTACTTCCATAACAACTGTTAAAAATGTGAGGCAACTCGATTGTCCCTTATCCAAGATGATAGATAGTGGCACACTGTGCAGTCTTACAATCTCTTTGTGATACGTTCCTGTCAACTTTTTTATTCTCTCTATGACTTTGGTTGGTGGGAAGTGTGTGGGTTTGGTATATTTGTCTACAATCGCTCAAGTGGTAGTGCGTCCACCTTATCCCTTCCATAATCGTTTTATGTATAAAAGCCATATGAAATCAAGCTTGAAGGACGGTCGAATAGGCGATTCTTCTCTAAGCCCACAACCAAATAAGGAACAAGAGTTAAAGCGAAATCATATTTCCTAAGCCTGTAGAATCTTAACTATGTATAAAACTCTAACGTATTCACTTAGTAATTGTAGGTTGTCAGTGTGGATCCTTAGTTTCTATGTGAGTGAAGTGATTAATTTGGGTGAGATAGTATTTACACTCACTTTTTCTCTAGCTATTATCTTTAAGTCAAATTTAATATTGATTTATCATACGGGTGGTATTCCCGAAAGGTCTTCTGGAAAACATATTGGAAAGGGTACGAGCTTTTGGAACATCCTTGATGTCTTGCATTTCTTGTTTCCCCTCCATAGTATGGGCTAATAAGTCAAAGTGCCTCTCGTATGGGTACCTGTAAGCCTTGAAGTGAGACGTGATTTGAAGGTTTGTGTTGGTTTTGTCATCATAGATTTCATGGGTTTTCATTATTAGGTAAGTTAAATTGAACTACCTTTTTGTAACACTAGATTTTGGTATGGTGAGGACTTAACCAAAACATACGGGTGATCATGTCGAAGTTCCCTATTGTAACCATCATTAGGCTGATTTGGAAGAAAATTGATTGTTTTAGTGTTTAGAGAGTATCCCATGTATTTGTCTTGTGTGGTTTTGGTCTTCTCGTTAGCCATTTCTATGGTAATTGTTTCATTAAGTGTTTTAGGTTTTTGTTTGAGAAAATGTTCAAATTCATGGCTCACGAAACTCCTTTCCACATTGTTATCATAAAGTATGCATGCATTTTAGTTATGTAGGTAGAAACATATCGGTAATCCCGGCGGGGTCCTTCATTGCTTTACCACGCCCCATTGCTACAACCCTTCCGACGCTTCTGACATCTTTGTTTTTAGCCTTTGGGCACCCCCTCATGGAATGTCTCGTCTCTCCATATTTGTAGCAAGTCTGACTCATCCCAGCATTTATGCCTACATGGTATGCACTCTGCAGGAGTGAGTGGTGTACCCGTTCTTGTTGCATTTGTTGCGATACACCTCTCGGCATAATACATGGTGATGGAAGTTGCACTTGTTGCATTTTGGGAGAGTCCCAACATATGGTCTTGTCCGTACTAAGGCAGTAGGTACAATGGTGGTATGGACTGCCACAATTTGTTGTCTTTTAGCAGGTCCTTTGAGTCTGACGGCCCTTCTTCTTGTTCCAGAACTTTCATTTCTTGGGTAGCACTCCTCCATTTTCGTAGGAGTTCTTAGGTTTGAAATTTGGGGTGCCCTTGCAGTAACACACACGCTGGTGTCCTTGGTTGTTACTTCGATAGGAATTGTGGTTACTGTTCTCGTTTCCATTCGTGTTGTTAGTGCTTAGTTGTGCCATGACGGTTGTCACGACGGCTGTTATAGTGGCTTGGAATATGGCGAGGTCTATTTGTAAAACAGGTGTTGTGTCGGTGTGTTGGTTACTTCCGCGTGATGACATGATTCTTGCTGTATGGTATGAAATGGGTTCGTAAGTAACTATGGTCATTGATAGCTTTATTCCATCTATAATTATATAAACATATAGATATCATGCTTTATTGTATGATTCTAATATTTCTACTAACATCCTCATGATGTACTTATGGTAGCGAGTAGGAGTAGGTATTGTACAAATGTTAAGTTACCAAAATGGCACATAGATGTTAAAAACTTTAGTTGGTTCGGGTTTCATGGGTTTTGGGAGGGCGTATCTTGCTTGATTTACTATTACTAGTTGTGATGAAAGATGTAATAATTTAACTTCCTATTGTGAGTAGTATAGTCACTACTCACTAGGCTATGCTAGTCTATCATTTACCAAAATGGTACACAAGGTGCCCTGTAATCTCATACATCTACGGAGTGGTTTCCTTCGTTCCTTGTTCTGTTATGATTGCCCTAGGTTCAGTTGCAAGGATTTGTCATTTTATGGCGGTTATCTTCTCCTCTATCCATCTGTTGGTTGTTGTTGTAGGGTAATAGGGGTCCTTGTGGAGAAATCTGGCTATGTCGTTTTTGCAAGAATGGAGGTACATATAGAATTTAGGTTTGTGGTTCTATAGTATTATAAAATACTCCTATAGTATTTTAAACTTCGTGTTTGGTTCTTAATGCTTTTTGGTATATAGGGTTTGTAAGTTTTAGACTGGTGTCTAAAACACCAGACGAAAACACATCCCTCTCAGAAATGAGATCCAACCGAAATCCCAACCTGCTCGTCCTCCACACAAATAGAGCCAAACTCATCCATCAAAGTCTGGTCCGACGCAAAATTGGAACCACTTGTCCTAATCTAGCGCTCAACTCATCACCCATGCTCCACGATTCTACTCACGCATTACACCTCGATCCGTCTGATTCATGATAGCCCATCTCTAACTCAAAACACCACGGGTTCCGACCATTGCCGAGACCCTAGTCTCGCTCTTGCTTCGGCCACCAGGCCCTCCCAGACTCCTCTGGTAAGGCTTCCCAGGCCTAAAAGCCTCTATGTGTCACATCCTGACTAGTAAGGCTACGGCTCCCCGCAATCTTACAATACTCGCTCTCTCTTACTCACGTACATTACGACTCCTCGTAATCATATGATAGTCTCTCTCTCTCTCTCTCTCTCTGACTCATGTATGTTACGGCTCCTCGTAAACATACAACTCTCTCTATGATTCATGTATGTTACAGTTCCTTGTAAACATACAACTCTCCCGCTATCCAGTGAATACTACATCCCCCCACGGTATCACGACACTCTCTCACTGATAAGGAATACTACGACTCCCTGTAGTACCACGACACTCTCTCCCACTAACTCATGGATGTTACAGTTCGCCGTAGTCTTACAACACTCTCTCGTTCACTAGCTCACCATGGGCTCACTCCATGGTTTTTCCTGATAATCGCAAACGATTACTCCCCACTCGGATTCACTTGCTCTCTTATCCCCCATAATCTCATCATCAAGTCATCATTACACTGAGTTCACCAGCTCATGCTCCGCAGCTCAACATAGATAGGTTCTTACACCCACCTAACTTATGCACCACCACTCCCGATGAAAGTCCTCGTAGGCAAGGCACTAGTCTTAGCACATATACACCCTTAGACAGTACCACTCTGGCGACAATTAACTGATGGGTTCCCACTAGAATAAAATCACTCGGGTACCTCAGTACACCATCACAACATCTCACAATGTCTTGCCTCAACCACTAATCTTCCACTTACGCAACTCGAAACCTCGAAATATTCCTATCTCACAAATTAAAACACGGAGGAATCGTCAACGACTAAAAACACGTTGACGAAAATCCGAAGCTCCACCCTCTATTGATCACCGCGCATATGAACTACTCATACCGACTCTGAAATTGGTTTACAAAATCAATTGCTTCCCCTCCTGGAGTATAGATCACAATCTATACTAATACCTGCAAATCTCTGCTATTGCACCCTGAACTTAGCGACCCAACCTCCTTGAACACAACATTTGCAAACTCGAAAAATCCCTAGCCGTAATAGATTCTCTGACCAACGACCACCTTCGGTGTATTCACTCATCCTTGCTTAAGCACATAGTCATACATCATCCCGCCTTGTGCCTCGCCTCATACACCAATAACCCATGTTTCATGTGTCCGTACCACGGATCTCCATAACCAGTTCTCTAACTGCACTTGAATGGATCATTGATCCTCTCAATAGAATACTCAGTTCTCCCCCACTCAAGGTTCGAACCATCACCAATTAGCATACCAACAATCTACTCTATAGATTGTTTCACCAGGTATATCACACTTGACTCTTGGAATGTACCACATAATCACCTCAATGATCTTCCCAATGGAACCAAGCAAATCCAAATATCTCATAACTCAGACAAAAATCTCAGAATCCTCCCAACATGACTGCCTCTAGTTATCTCCAAGCCTCATACCGATATACCGTCGGATACCCCAACTGTTCCGAATTAGTCCCGACTCTCCGTCTGGAAATAATGCACTATCACGTACTTCGTCTCTTACTCCTCGACCAACATACCATTGCAGGAATCATCATAAAAGCAAGATACCTCACTTTCACAGTCGATACACACTGTAGACAACGAGGGCCACCGCCTCAATATACTCCTCTTAACCACCTAAAACTGCCGCTAAAAGTATGGCCCCTTCAATAAGACACCTCCTTGTTCTCTTCCATCTTAGACCCACAACTCTCTCATGGTATACTAAATACCTCGCAGCAAACATACTACCCAAAATACTCTGGTGAAAAGGTTGCAACCCTATGCTACCCCATGGGGTTTACCTCCAAACTCTGAAACCAGAAGCTCGTCATCTCTTTTGCTTATCCCAGGAAACGAGGACAGCGCAACTCTTGCCATAGAAGGTGACGCCTCATCTATCAGTCGATTGCTCAACTCAGACTGTGATCCTCCAATAAGCATCATCTCTACTCGTCCCTGAGTCTTGCGACTCCAACTGGCATCTCACCAAAAATCTCTCAGAAACTAACTTGATTTCCTTCTCAAGGTATGCTCCATTAAGAATCGTTCAACATGGCTCTATGGCCTCACACTCTATCACATCTGATCTCAGTCTAATCAATCACAATGGGATAATTGGTAAAACATGAAGCACTCACTGCCACAAATCATGGTACTCGAACCATGTGATCACTTCTTGATCTGCTATGAATCATGGTACCCGAACCATGTTATCTCCTCTCAATCTGCTATGAACCATGGTACTTGAACCATGTTATCTCCTCTCAATCAGCTACTTAGAACCTTAGGAAGTCTCCCTGTTTTGAGTACAAGTCCTCTGCTTTTAGTAGTACAGGCCCATATTACCTACCACATCTACCCATACTTTCCACAAGGTCGTCCCGGATTTCCTAAGTAGCTGCTCAACCTTCTCGATCACCAATACCGTTAAACCTGGTCGCTCCCCAGCGAATACTCCTCTCTATCAGCATACTCATCTGACTAAGGTCACTCCTTAGGCTCTTCCTAGGTTCTCACACTTCTCTACCATCAGCTGCTAAAGAACTCCTTATGATGTCAGCCATCAACCTTCGGAATATTGTCATATTCACTTAGTAGCTGACTCCCATCATCAAGAGTTCCATAAAGCATGAAGCAAGCGGCATTCGGGCATCGAATAATCTCCACCAACACGTAAAACCAATCTAGGTTACAACTCCACTTGCTCTACTCACACTAAAAAGGTATCACCTAACTCAAGCAACCCTACCCCTCGTGGGTATCTAACTACTCTCTCAGTAGGATCCTCAAATGCTCATCTAGGTATCTCTCCTAGATTACGCCTCTACTTAAAGCTCTCTCTAAAAGATCCCTACTGGATACTCTTACTCTGCACACCCAAGGCACATCACAGATAGCAAAAATTCTTAGGCTAAGGCATCACAAATCAATCAACTCTAGCCCTAAAATATGAAACACCTAGCCTATCCTCTAGTATGCATCACTAATATCTTAATAATAACTCATAACACAAATAGGTAAGGGTGTTTTGAGAAATCACCGTTCGGGCTATGGCTAATTGTACACACTTCTCCTTCGCGTTTTTCTCTTAGAAACTCTTGTTCATTTTAGAAAAATCATTTCTTTTGAAATTTTTTGTCAAATCCGCAGTTTGAGTCCATATATATACCTGAAGTTGCATCCGAATCCCTCAAACCGAGGCTCTGATATCAACTTGTAACACCGTAAATTTCCAACCTAAATTCTCATTTAAAATCACATAATTCTCATAACACATTTCACAAAAATCTCATTTATTTAATTTACAAATCACAACTCCATAATTGTTTGATTAAAATCCAGGATCCTCAAAATATAACTCTTTCATTGGTGTGTACAATCAAGTCGGTGCCTTCTCGCGATCCTGAGAAAAACCTAAAACACATAACACATAACACGGTAATCACGAAGCTTAGTGAGTTCCCCAAAATACCACACACATCTCATTAGCCACTCGAGGCTATAACACAATAAGACCCTCCGGTCAATATGTATCAGTGGGACCCTCCGGTCCCACAACTCGGGTGGACCCTCCGGTCCTAACTCAGAAAGAACAGAATAATACACAACATAAATCACATAGACATAATGCAAGATATCACAATACTCAATATAAACACATAAGACCCTCCGGTCACACAAGAATTACTACTCTAGGTAAGGTATAGTAAGAAGATTCACCTCGGATGATGAACAACCCCTAAAACGCTGCTGTTGCGCACCGGTCTCTACCTTTGAGCCAAACCCACAAGTAATCTAATTAGGAACTAAGTCCAAACTCTCACTCATTAGGCCTAAAGATAGTCTACTAACCAGCCCATCAATAATCTAAAACCCATTGGGCCCACCAAGGCCCAAAGCACGCGCGCGCACACACACACACACACACACACACACACACACATATATATATATATATATATATATATATATATATATTCATGTGGTCTAAAACTCTAGTGCAACAAGCCCAAACTCCAGGCCCAACACTCAAGGCCTAAAATGAGACTTATCCCAAAGTCCATAGTGAGGTTACGCAGGACATACCTCCCTTGACCCTTGGTACGCTCAGCGTACTCATGAATCCAGATTGGCCATCGGGGACACTTGGTCAGTATGCGGGGCGTGAAATTACGCTCAACATACGACCATGATTGTTTTTCCTACTCCTTTGGTCTTAACCCATTAAGACATTAACTCAAATCCTAGATTTGGACTCCCTAATGGCTCTTACTCCATAAAGTCAGTGACTTTAAGCATTTGCATGGCTGATAAGGTCACCATCACACAAAACTCTCATTCTTCTATCACAAAATTCTCATATCTCATGCATGACTTGATTCCAACGTCCAAGTCTTGATTTTTATGACATTACACGACTAAATACACTCAAAGGGGTTAATCAAAGTCTCTGGAGCTAAATGTCTCATAAAGTCTCCAACTTTTGGGACAAAACTCTAAAATGTTTTACTAAGATGCACAAATCAAAAGAGTGAGAAAGTTTGAAGCTTTATACCTCTATATGAAGCTCCCAACATAGATATGCTCAAATCCAAGGGCATGGACTCTCAATCCTTATTCTCCAAAGCTTCTTCTTCACTCCAAGAACACACAAAAACACTCAAAGGATCTCAAATGCACTCGTAAGCTCCATGAATGACAGTTTAGGGATTAAGAGGGTTTGTAATTTGAGGATGGTGGCCAGGAATAAAGAAATCTCATTCTTTATATAGGGACACCCTCATTAGGGTTTTTCATTCAGTGCCTAGTACGCCCAACATACCCTCTGGTATGCCCAGCATACTAGGTGGCTCCACTTAAAAATCATGCACATGAGTACGCTAAGCGTACACACACGTACGCCCAACATACTCAGCTGCCACCTTTCTCAAATAAGGGATTAATCCTGCCAAAACTTCAAACTTCCATTGCTTACTCGATGTAACTCCGTATCTCATGAACCTCATATCCACGGAAAGGTGACGACATTGCCCTATGCTTCTAGCAACTTGTCGCAACCCCATGACTTCCTCATGCCCGGGTTGCAGCCCACGAACCCTAATCACGGGCGATCCGAAACAGAATGTTACACTCTGATACCAACTTGAAACAACCCAAAAATTTCATTTTAAATCATTACCGAAAACCATGAATATCAAACTTCACATCAAAACATAAGTCATGTAACTCGAAACATCATAAAAATTTGTCAATGTATTAGTCCCTGTTTATTTAATCGGTCTTTTTTGATCACTAAATTAATTCCAAATTAATTCTTGATCAATACTAATTAAAAAAATATGATTTCTCAATTAATATATTATACTTATAGTTTATTAATAAATCACAAATAACCTCTTTCTCAAATATCCATCTTATCAAATTATTCTGGTGAAGGCAACCCCAAATGGACCATGCTACTATCCGGTCAAGTACATACAAATTATAGTTATGGGCTTAGACACTTAATCCAACAATCATAACTCAAAATCTAACAGGATAACAATCCATTGGTCCGGCCTTGGTGACTTCGACCCACAAGTATAGCGAGGAAAACTCATCTCTCAATCCGAAGCGTATTTTGGACAGAATGCAGCTCCAAAAGTCAACACTACCGATCACCTAAATGGAACAAGGACTTAAGCTTAGATAATAATCCCAAGGCCTAAAATATTCAAACCACTTTTAGGTCAACATTGTCAAAGTTAAATTCGACAACTGTAACATCACGACTTTGATTTATTTTCAACTATAACCCTATGTTTGAGTAAATATGGAAATTTATCCCTTGAGTGCAAGAAAGAGTGCAAAATGGCCCATTGTGGTATTTTGGGCTAAGGAAAGTACGTCGGGCGTACGTTGTGTATGTTAAGCGTACTAGGGTGGACCCTAGTACGTTGGACGTACACCGCATACGCAGGGCGTACGTGGAAAAAGTTTAAACCCTAAATTTTAGGTTTTGGTCCATATATAAGCATCATTATAGCGTCATTTATTATTCCTTCATCAGCCCCCTTAAGAGAATTTGACCCTCTAGCAAACCGTATGTGAGAAGAGTGTCTTGATCTTATTTGTGTGCCTTTTTGGTGTTCTTGAAGAAGGAAAAGTTGGTGTAAGGACCTTGAAGTTTGGAAGCAACTTGGATATGATATTATCACCTTGTTAGCTACCTCCAGAAGGTAAAAAGTTCATAACTTGATCACCCCATCTTGTAGATCTAGCTATTTCTTCCTTTAGGGAACTTTTGGTCCTAAATATGCTAATTCTTGAGCATGTCATGCTCTTGACCAAATAAGTTGTCCTTTCAGGCCTTATGAGGGGTCTTGAGTCATAAAAATGTGGTCTTGATGGTTAATTTTGTTCGATGCATGCTATAAAAGGTCTTTAGGCATTAAGTAGTTGAGATTTTGTGTATTAAGCACTTAGTGGACATGAAAAGTCATAAATTTGGAGACTTTATGACTCTTGATGGTATTTTAGCCTTGGATCTGAAAGTCAGACTTGAGAGCTTAATGCATTAAGCTCTTGTTGAGGATTTGGCAAGCCTGAGCGTACGCCCTACATAACTTGGAGTATGCACCGCGTACATGGTCAACCACCCTGACTACGGTTAAAGCTTGAGTACGCCCCTCATACCTCCGGAGTACTCCTCTCATACGAATCCTGAGTCGACTCGGCCGAGTTGACTCAGATGTGTTGACTTGATTGACTTGTTGATTTTGACAAGTTTTGACCAAGGGTATTTTGGGGAAATGGTATTAATTTAGAATGGAAATGTTTTGACATTTAGGATTTGGGTTGAGCCGGTATTTGGGAGCAAAGTATTGATCAGCTATTGTTCAGATTGTGAGGTGAGGTTTCCTCACTATACTTAAAGGTCGAAGGTACCAAGGCCTGCCCATTGAATTGCTATCTTGGTTACTATATGTTGTTATGTTGTTGTAATTCATTAGATTCGTATGATTATTTGTATTTTCTGGCTTTGTGTTCATGTTTATTTCTTGCATATGTCGACATGTTGGTTTGGGTTGAGGCGGTCCTGCTTTGTGTTGTACGCGAAGACACCCAAGGACGACCGAATAGGCTATATGCCCTGCGTTGTGTACTCTCATGTACACCTAGTGTAGAGGGTGCCTTCGCAAACCACATGCTCGAACCCTTGTACCTCCAGGTATGCTCAATGTACTTGAGTTGAACCTAAACTTTTCCATTAAGCTCTTATTTCGTTAAGATAAAGCACCAAACTTCAGATCCAAAATCAAGGGACGTCTTAAGGGATAAAGTGTTTGAATTTATCCATTTGCATGTATTCAAGTGGGTAAAAACTCAAACCCTTGGTCCAAAAGTCACCCAAAACTCCCAAACTCTTGCATGGATTAACGAAAGTGTCCAGGCTCTCCTTTTTATGAATCTAGAAGCTCAAAACTACAGGAAACTACATTTCAAGGACATGAAGTAGCTCATATTCCATTAGATTAAACTATGCGACCAAAATGCATACAACCTCTAGACTAACAAGATCTAAGCAAAATGACACATCAAGATCCAAGCTTTAAACCTCCCAATGAAGATTGAGGGCAAGATACTTATGAATCCAAGATGCCTTGAGATTCCAAGTTGATTCAACTTATTTCTTCTTCCTTTAAGATCACCAAAAGCAAACTTTTAAGCTCAAAATGCTCACACAATGGGTTAAGGTTAGCAATTGACGATTTGGGAAATGGAGGCTGATGAGCGAAGAGGTCTTAGAAAAATAATGATGCTTAAATAGGGCTCAATCCCTAAAAATTAGGGTTTGACCCTCAGGTACTTACACTCGTCATAAGTTGGAGTACGCCGAGTGTACTAGGAACACACGCGATTTCCACTTAAGGATTCAATAGACCAACTTTGCAAATATATTTCTTATTAAGGGCATAAATGGGAAAAACTAGGATCACGGTGTTACACATCTAAAAACAGTTCTTAACAAATAAGTGTATACTTCATTTAAACGATGCATTAATACGACGCTCGAGTATAACACTTGTTACACTTACCACATAAACCTACAACTAAAATCGTGGACATGATCTTCGTAGGATTATATTTTTTTATTTGAAAACCATTTAATATATATATATATATATATATATATATATATATATATATATATATATATATATATATATTGCCCATTTGACCGTTGAAATAGATACATGAGCCGACTTACCAAATTATTCGGCATCTTGGATCCTTATCACATAACATCTTTTTCGATGTGAATCTATTATTAGATATTTTTATATTTTTGATAAGAAATTTATCGGCCTCCTTAATATGAACATCACTCGTCAACCTATTACTACTTTAGTGATCATTGTCATGGATGCATAATCATAAACATATTAATGTTGTAAAAATAAAAACTTCCATATGCGATATGCCGAAAAAACGTTGAACCTGTTATCACTTCTAATCTAATCATATTAATATATATTCTCCATATGATGTTGTGTACCATATAATTTAACTTATTAACTTCATTATTTTTTTGTCGATGATATATCGTGTCTAATTATGTATGATTTGGTTGCTGATAAGGAAACAAACAACATATTTTTTTTTGTTTGTTTATTTTTCTAAATAGATATATCCTATAGATGACTATATATATATATATATATATATATATATATATATATATATATATATATATATTATTTTTACTCTCAAGTTAATCGTTTTTCCTTTACAACTTCAATGATAACAAAATAAAAACCAAAGCAAAATATATCTATCATTTTGTTTTTAAAAAAAGCATTCAGGACTTAAAAAAGGAAAAAAAAAAAAAAAAAAAAAAAAAAAAAAAAAAGAAAAAAAAAAAAAAAAAAAAAAAAAAAAGAAATGGTTGGAAAATATCTTGGAATTTTTTTTCTTTATAAGCTGGGAGTGTTGGAGAGGGCTCCACATTCGTCAAATCCTAGGTTTTTAGGTCTTTCTTGTCTTTGCAGATTCATGCGGCTCAATCTTCCTCGAAGCAATTTATTTATTTATTTATTATTTTTTTTAGTCCATCCTTTGTTCTTACAGATTGATGCGCAATCTCTTACATTTTTCTATGAATTGTTCTCGCAGATTGATGCTCAATCTTACCTTTTTTTTCATCAAGCTCTTACCTTTTTTATGAATCAAATTTTGTTCTAGATTGATTTTGTTTTCACAGATTGATGCTCAATCTTCGTAAAGCTCTTTCTATTTATTCATTTTTTTTTAATTTTTTTTTATGAATCGGTGCTTGTTCTCACAGATTAATGCTCAATCTTGATCAAGCTCTAACCTTTTCTTTATGAATCAATTTTTGGACTAGATTGATGGCTCAATTTTCATCAAGCTCTCTTTTTTATTAATCAGTACCTGTTTTTAACAGATTGATGCTCAATCTTCATCAGTCTGTTACCTTTTTTATGAATCAGTCGCTTGTTTTCACAGATCGATGCTTAATCTTCGTCAAGCTGTTTGTTTTTTTATGAATCAATGCTTGTTCTCACAGATTGATGCTCAATCTTCATCAAACTCTTTCTTTTTTATGAATCAATCGCTGTTCTCATAGATCGATGGCTAATCTTCATCAATCTCTTTCTTTTTTATGAATCTGATTGATTATTCAGTCATCGTTATAGTCAATCATGAAGATCTCGTTAGATCCGAATGTTAATAGTTTTGGTTCACCGATACTAAAAATAGAAAAAGAAAGAAAGATCTACGATCTGTTCTGGTATGGAGAACACCGTAGACGGTGTTCATTTCTTCCGGAAACGACGTTTAACAATCAAAGTCCAAATGATGATTTCGTAAATGTCGACAGATCCAAGGAATAAGAAAATCGTTGTGTTAAAAATGGAAAGTATAAGTGAAAAACGCGATTCAAACAAGGAAGCTTTTGGATCTGAAAGTTTGATGAAGATTGAGTTAAAAAATCTTCAATCAACATCAGGGAACAAGGTAGATTGCTTCCTCAGTTTCTCGTAATCATTATTTCCCTCATGATTTTTATAGTAACCAAAACCAGAAGTTATGTTTTTGTAAAGTAGGCTTTAAAAGAATAATCTTACAATGAGATTACATGTCAATTGTAAATGGTTTCAGGTCTTGCATGAATACATCTTAACCACTTAGGTGCATGTTAGTTGAATTGTATAACTTACATGCCTGTTGCTTATTATATGGACACCCACTCTAGACACTAGTATTTATGAATCTAATGTAAGAACTTAAAATGCTCATCGTATCTTGTCAAATTTCTAATATGAGCTCTTTCATTATTTTTGATTTTTGATTTTTCACTTCTTAAATAAATCGTATAACCTGTAAATACTAATGTAATCCTTTTGACCTGACCATTGCTGTAAATTTTGCAGGTTGTTTTGTTGGTTGAAGGTTTTACGATACAATGAAAGTGAGGACCTTGTAAATGCAAAGTGAGAAAGGATTGCTGGCTTTGCAATTGTGCCAATGAGGTATTATTTCTTATGTCTTTTAGTATTATTTGGGTTCTTTGAGAAAAATCATAATGATGACTAGTTATATGTGACACACACTCACACATACACAAACATGACTATTTGCTACGATTAGGGTATTAATTTGAACCTTTTTTGTATTTTCATTTTTGTTGCTTTTGATCATAATGGAAATTGGAAGGTCTAATTTCCAAAGATTCTTTCCATTAGTTTTTAGATGTACTCTCATTAATAATATTTATTATTAAGTTTTTAATGTTAATTATAATAGCATGTCTCATATGTGGGACCCTCTTTTGAAATAAAATAAATTATAAATTTGGGTGGTTGTTTGGCATTTTTGCTATATATTTTTAGTAGAAGTTTTGTGCATTAAATGTAGAGTAGCAGTTTCAATTTGGAACGTTGTTTATTTCTAAAAGTTGTCCCTCTAAAACAAGAACACATTTTTTATGCATTAAATGCTTAAGTTGTATAAGTTAACAAGATAGGTTGTTAAGTTAGACAATCCATGGATATAATTAAAAATCAATAAACTATAATTAAAAAGTTGAAGGTAAAAAAAACAAAAAAAAAAACTTTGGTGTTTTACGGGAGGTTTGGACAACATGAACTGCTTCAAAATGTGAGGGGCTAACCTGATAAAAGATTAAAATGAAAGGTTATTTTTTATTATGTATGTTAAAAGTATAAGGGGTTAAGGTTCAAAAAGAAAATGTATCGGTATTGTAGCAAAAACAAAATATTTCAAGGTAGCAAAAACAAAATATTTCAAGGTCTCACTTGTAACCTTTTAAGATTATATTAAAAAAAATGTTAGATGATTGGAATAATAAGTTGATTTAAAATTTCAAAATTGTTATAAAGTTTCTTTTTTCTTTTTTCTTTTTTTTTTTTTTTTTTTTGCTAAAATGAATTTTTTATAAAAGTTTACTACCATTCCATAAGAAATATATAAACTACTTTAGCTCCATTAGGTAACCCGTCTTCTTGAGATACCAACTGATTCATTTGCTGATCCATTTATAAATGAACATCTCGAAAGACTAAAAACAAAAAAAGAACGGTAATCATGTAGTTTTTGGTTACCTCTTAAATCACACGATTAGAATGAAGAGCAACAATGAAGAAAGAGAGTGCCACACATAACTAGTCATCATTATGACTTTTCTTAAAGAGCCATAATGGGGAAAAACATTATAGTCTAGTAGTGGATTTTAGTACATAGGGCTTTGCCTTTTTAGGTTATATTGTAGTATTTGCATTTGTCAAAATTTTCTATTGGGTAAAAGGTGTAATGTATATCTGTTCATGTAGGTTGATACCAATGTACTCAACATGTATTCGTTCTATGGCTTATTTGTTATTTTTGGTTAATACTAACAAACTTATCATAATTTCCTTATAATTTATATTCTATACTTTTATGGCTTTATCAAGGACTTAGCTTCAAATTCTCATTCTAACTAAAACAAAGAGGTGCTAAGACTAATATTTGGAGCTTATAGAAACACATAACATAAATC
Organism: Lactuca serriola; assembly: GCF_051521515.1. Lineage (NCBI taxonomy): Eukaryota > Viridiplantae > Streptophyta > Magnoliopsida > Asterales > Asteraceae > Lactuca > Lactuca serriola. The sequence continues at coordinate 38,307,624 of NC_136413.1, read as the reverse complement.
ACCAAAACATAATATCAATACGCTTAAATAATACTAAAATACATGAGAAGTATAATCTCATTAACACAATTGCAAGGCCAACAATCCTCTAACTTTGCATTCAAAAACTTCTCACTTGCATTATATCATAATACCCTTGACTAACAGAACAAACTGCAAAATTTATAGCAACAATCAAGTCAAGAGGATTACATTATTATTTACAGGTTATGATTTATTTATGAAATTAAAGATAAAATATCAATCACTAACCTAGAACCTTCTGTCTCCATATTGAAATATACTTGATATTCAAAGCCAAAGTTTTGCATAATGAAGTGTTCAGTAGTAAAAAAAAACATATAAAGTGGCCTAAATGAAAACAAAAGTTCAATAATGGACAAAACTTTCTTTAAGGCTTTTAACATGGAAACGAGTCTTATATTGCTACACTTTATCATAAACACTTGATTTGAGACAGATAATATTCGTCTTTATTATAACAACTTTATTGCATGAATGAGTAGACCACCAAATTCGGTTCCGAATTCCTTATAGATTTCAAAGTTCTTTATCTACTAATAATACCTACAGACTTTGATGTTTCAAATTTCTTAAAACACTCTTCAAAGTTCAAATTTCCAAATCCCCCGAAAAACACTTCAAGTTTCAAAGTTCCAAATTACCCAAAACACCTTGCATAATTCAAAGTCTCATATCCGCTAAAACATCATGCAGATTTTAAAGTTCAAATTCCCCAAAACACCATGCAAAGTTTAAAGTTTCAAATCTCTCTGAAAATCTGCATGCTTCAAACTTCAAAGTTCCCCAAAATGTCTTGCTAAATTCAAAATTCCAAATTTCCTATAATGACTTACAAATTTCAAAGTCCCGAATCCTCCATTTAGATTCGCAGATTCCAAAGATCCAAACTCCTCAAAAAGCCATACAGACATCGACAACTACACAAGTTAAAAAGGAAGATATAGAAATGTTGGTAGTATATGTTCTTTTATTAAACTACATGATTATAATAAAGGGTACATATGTCAAAAATGCTCTTAAACTTATACTCTCTTTTGGCAATCAATTCAGGTCATCAAGGTCTACTTCTGAAATTACACCAAGCACAAATGCAACTCAACGATCCTCACTGATCAAGAAAAACACAAAACTAAAATTTAAGTTGATTTTTAATCCTAACCATGTACCTCTAAAATCACACGATTAGAATTAAAGATCAAATTGAATTTTAGCTTTGTGTTTTTTCTTGATCTGTGAGGATCATTGAGTAGCACTTGTGGCTGATGGAATTCCAGAAGTAAACCGTCATTACATGGATCGATTGTCCAAAAGAGATTATTACTTTAAAGAGCATTTTTGACATATGTATCTTTTACTATAATCATGTTGTTTAATAAAAGTGCATTTACTACCGAACTTTCTATATCTTCCCTTTTAACTTGTGTAGTTGATAACTGCGTGACTTTTGGAGAGTTTGGATCTTTGGAATCTGCGAGGCTAAGTGGAGGATTCGGAACTTTGAACTCTGCAAGGTTTTTTGCGGAATTTGGAAATTTGAATTTAGCAAAGACATTTTGGGGAACTTGGAAATTTGAAGTATGCATGGTTTTCAGGGGGATTTGGAACTTTAAACTCTACATGGTGTTTTGGGGAATTTTGAATTTTGGAATCGGTATGGCGTTTTGGGGGATATGAGACTTTGAATTCAGCAAGGTGTTTTGGGTAATTTAGAACTTTGAAACTTGCAGGGCTTTTGGAGGGATTTGGAACTTTGAACTCTACAGGGTGTTTTGAGAAATTTGAAACATTGAAGTCTGTAGAGATTATTATGTGATAAAGAACTTTGAAATATATAAGGTTTTTTCAGGAATTTGGAACTGAATTTGGTGCCTACTCATTCATGCCATAAATTTGTCATAATAAAGACGAATATTATCTATCTCGAGTCAAATGTTTATGATAAAGTGTAGCAACATAGGACCGGTTTCCATGTTAGACGACTTAAAGAAAATTTTGTCCATTAGTGAACTTTTGTTTTCATTTAGGTCACTTTATATTTTTTTTGCTAATAAACAGTTAATTATGCAAAACTACGGGATTAAATATGAAGTATAAATCAATATGGAGACGTAAGGTTCTAGGTTAGTTTCTGATATTTTATCTTTCACTTCATAAATAAATCATATAGCCTCTAAATATTAATGTAATACTCTTGACTTTGATTGTTGCTGTAAATTTTGCAGTTTGTTCTTTTAGTCAAGGGTATTATGATACTAAAATGCATGAGAAATATAACCTCATTGACACAATTGCAAGACCAACAATCCTCTCTCTTTGCATTCAAAAGCTTTTCACTTGCATTGTATATCATAATACCCTTGACCAGCAGAATAAACTGCAAAATTTACTACAATAATCAAGTCAAGAGGATTACATTAATATTTACACGTTATATGATTTATTTATGAAGTGAAAGATAAAATATCTGAGGCTAACCTAGAACCTTCGGTCTCCATATTGAAATAGACTTCATATTAAAGGCCAAATTTTTGCATAATGAAGTATTCATTAGCAAAAAACATATAAAATGGCCTAAATGAAAACAAAAGTTCACTAATGGACAACATTTTTAAGGCTTTTAACATCGAAACGAGTCCTATATTGCTACAGTTTATCACAAACACTAGACATGATATAGATAATATTCGTCTTTATTGTGACAACTTTATGGCATGAATTAGTAGGCCACCAAATTCAATTCTGAATTCATCAAAAAACCTTATAGATGTCAAAGTTCTTTATCCCTTAATAATACCTACAGACTTTAATGTTTCAAATTTCCTATAACACTCTGCAGAGTTCAAATTTCCAAATCCCCCAAAAGCCTTGCAAGTTTCAAATTTCCAAATTACCCAAAACACCTTGCTGAATTCAAAGTCCTATATCCCTCAAAACGCCATGCAGATTTCAAAGTTTAAATTCCCAAAAACAACATGCAAAGTTTAAAGTTCCAAATCCCCCTGAAACCTGCATGCTTCAAACTTTCAAGTCCCCCAAAATGTCTTGCAAAATTCAAAATTCAAAATTCCCTAAAATGCCCTTTAAAGTTCAAAGTTCCGAATCCTCCATTTAGTCTTGCAGATTCCAAAGATCCAAACTCCCCAAAAAGCCATACAGACATCAACTACACAAGTTAAAAAGGTCGATATAGAAATGTTGGTAGTATATGTTCTTTCATTAAACTACATGATTATAATAAAGGGTACATATGTCAAAAATGCTCTTAAACTGATAATCTCTTTTAGGCAATCGATTCAGGTTATCAAGGTCTTCTTCTGGAATTACACCAAGCACAAGTGCAACTCAATGATCCTTACAGATTAAGAAAAACCCAAAACTAAAATTCAAGTTGATCTTTAATTTTAATCGTGGGATTTAAGAGGTACGCAATTAGAATTAAAGATCAACTTAAATTTTAGCTTTGTGTTTTTCTTGATCTGTGAGGATCATTGAGTTGTACTTTTGGTTGGTGTGATTCCAGAAGTAGAGCTTCATTACCTGGATGATTGTCCAAAAGATATTATAACTTTAAAGAGCATTTTTTAGATATGTAGCTTTTACTATAATCATGTAGTTTAATAAAAGTATATACACTACCAACCTTTCTATATCTTCCCATTTTAACTTTTGTAGTTGATATCTACATGGCTTTTGGGGAGTTTGGATCTTTGGACTCTACGAGGCTAAATAGAGGATTCGGAACTTTAAACTCTACAGGGTATTTTGGGCAATTTGGAATTTTGAATTTAGCAAAAAGATTTTGGGGAACTTGGAAGTTTGAAACATCCAAGTATTTAGCGGAATTTGGAACTTTAAACTTTGCATGGTGTTTTGGGGAATTTTAACTTTGAAATCTACATGGTCTTTTGTGGGATATGTGAATTTGAATTCAACAAGGTGTTTTGGGTAATTTGAAACTTTTAAACTTTTAGGCTTTTGGGGGGGTTTTGGAACTTTGAACTCTACAGGGTGTTTTGAGAGATTTGAAACATTGAAGTCTATAGGGATTATTAGGGGATAAAGAACTTTGAAATTTTTAAGGTTTTTTTGAGGAATTTGGAACCAAATTTGGTCATCCCATAAAGTTGTCATAGTAAAGACGAATATTATCTATCTCAAGTCAAGTGTTTATAATAAAGTGTAGCAATATAGGACCGATTTCCATGTTAAAAGCCTTAAAGAATTTTTTGTTCATTAGTGAACTGTTTTTTGTCATTTAGGCCACTTTATATGTTTTTTTTCAAATGACCACTTCATTATGAAGAAAGCCCGCCACCTGTCGTTCCCACATCGTCAATGCCAAACATTGGCTCTTCAAAGAAACTTCTAGAAGCAGCTGAAGACGCCATTGAAGAGCTTCGTGAAGAAGCCAAAATGTGGGAGAGGAATTCACAGAAGTTGATGCTTGATTTGGAGATCTTGAAAGAAAGATTCTCTGATCAATCCAAGAATCTTATAGATTCTAAAATGGAGCTTTCAGCAGCACGCATGGAACGTGATGGCATGAAGAAAGAAGTTGACCAGCTTAAAAGATTGGTGGAAGTGAAATAGAAGGTCAAAGTGGAGTCAACGTATAAGTCAGAAAGTGGATCACAACTTCTAAAAGAACTTGAAATCGAGCTAAAAGCTCATAAAGAATCAAACACTGATTTATCTCTACAACTAAAGAGAAATCAAGAATCGAATATTGAGCTTGTGTGTATTCTTCAAGAACTAGAGGAGACTACAGAAACACAAAGAGCAGAAATCGAAGAACTTTTGGAAGTCAAATCAAAGTTTAATGATTTAGAAAAGTCTTTCAATTTCAATTTGGTGGAAATCAGAAGCTTACAACTTAACTTGCAACAAATGGAGGAATCAGAGAAAACATTACAAGCAAACATGCAGATTCTTGAACAAGCTTTAGAGAACAAAATCAGTGATTTAGAAAACGAACGAATTTCAAATAGCCACACTCTATCACTTCTTGAAAAAGACTACAAAACTAACTTATCCATCAAAGAAGAAGAAATTAACAATTTGGAGTCAAAACTAGCTGAAAAAACACAATCTGAATCACAACAAATGCATGAAATCCAAGAGCTTCAACAAAAAGTTAGTGAGGTGGAAAAAGAATGTAGTGAATTGAGAAACGAAAACTTGGAGCTTCTTTGTGAGATTAAAGAATTGAAGAAACAAATCCAAGAGAGAAATATGGTTATTGAAGAAGATCAAAAGGTGATAAAAGATTACAATTTGAAAATCCGGGAACTAGAGAGGTTGAATGAAGAACAAGAGGATCAAATTTCTGATCTGGAAAAGGAGAAAGAAGAGTTACAAGAAAACATGGACGATGCATTAGAAGAGAGCAATATAACATCTAAATGTTTAAATAATTTGAGAAATGATATCATGGTGCTTAGTAGTAGTGTTGATTCTCAAGTTTCAGCTAATAAGTTGCTTGAAAAGAAAGCGTTTGACTTGGAACAAGTCAAACATGAAGCCGAGCTTCGGTTGTTTGAAGTTGAAGAAGAGAATTTGAAATCTGAAAAGAAGAAGCTTCTAGAATCTTCCGAGGGGCTCATTGAGGAATGTAGTAATCTTGAGAAGTTGTATGAAGAGATGAGAAAGGAAAAGGTAGAGTTGAGTGAAAAATGTTCTAGTTTGGAGGTCGAATTAATGGAAGCTAGGGGCAATTTGGTAATTTCTTCCGAAAGGGTGGCTAGTTTAGAAGAAAAACATTCTTCTATGTTGGAAGAGTATGTGTTTAAAGAGAATAGTCTTTCTTCACATTTGGATGAACTTAATCAAGAAAACTGGAAGTTAAAAGAGAAAGTTACAATGGAAGAAAGTTTGTTGAATCAAATGTATTTAGAGAAGACTTCCGAGATTGAAAACTTCCAAAAAGAGGTACAACATTTACAAAATGAAATTTCAAAGCTTCATGAACAAAAGTCAAAGGTGATATCCGAAAAGTCAAAGCTGGAATCTTCTTTGAAAGAAATCCATTCAAGAAATGAATCGATTGAAAACCAACTTCAAACTCTTCATAAGGAATCTGAATCCAAGATTCAAGACTTAGAAACTGATCTCATTGCCATTAAAGAAAGCAATAAAAAACTGATAACAGATCATGAAAAGAAATCAAAGGTGTTGTTTGGTTACAGAATAAGAGAAGAGAGAAGAAAGACAATGGAAAATGATCTAGAACTTAAGCTTACAGTTTCAGAATATGAACGCCAAAAACTCATTGAAGAAGCTTCAAAATTAAAAGATAAGTTGCAGAAAACCTCGAATCTTGACAATGAAGTAATGGATCATAAACGAAAGCTTGATAAACTAAAGTATGAAAAGAACAATCTTGAAGCTTCTTTTCGTTCTCTTTCTAGTAGTTTTGAAGAGGTTAAAGAAGAAAAGATTTCGTTTCTTGAAAAGATATCTACCTTAGAGGCATCTGTAAAAGAATATGAGGAATGTAAACATGAGAAGAATGTTCTAGAAGAAAAGACAATGCAACTGGAGGGAGATCTAATGTCTAAAGGAGCATCACGTTCTTTAGATTCTGAGATGAAAAATGAGCTTAGTAGAATCAAGAGTGCAAATTTGCAATATCAGTTGAAAGTTCAACAAATTGAAGGAGAAAAGAATGAATGCTTGAAGAAAGTTCATGCTTTAGAAGAAGATCTAAGACTTTTGTCAACAAAATCAGGGAGTAAATCGGTAAATAATTAAAAAATTTTGATTTTGATTCACTTAACAACGAAGTGTTTTGTGTTTTTACCATGAATCTTTATTCTTATGATCTTTTATATCTTTTTTATCAGGGTGTTCATGAGGTTCATTCTCAAGAAGACATTGATAATGCAGAAAAAATAGAGATGCTTGAAGCACAGCTTGATGAGGCTCTTGATGCAAATAACAAGTATAGAGCTCAACTCAAGAGGTGAGTATGATGAAAACACTAGTCAACCTTTGGCTTTTAGTAGTCAAAGGTCAACTTATTGATGAAAACTATAAGGATTACGTGTATGCACAAGTAGTTTTCATGGTTGTAGCTTTTAACTAGTTTGCATATTTTATAGGTTAAAGTCCGAGGGGAGTAATAGTCTTTCATCAAATCTCGGAAAATCTAAGTTTGAAGGTGACTTGGTAACGAAAGAGAGATTTGAAAGGACAAAATCATCATTAGAGACAGAGCTAAAAGACCTTCGTGATCGTTACCTTGAGATGAGCCTCAAATATGCTGAAGTTGAAGCCGAAAGAGAAGATCTTGTAATGCAGTTAAAAACCAACAATAGCACAAGGAGACGATTCCAATTCCTTGAAAGCCAATGAAAAATACAAACTATTCGTTATATCAAGATTAATAGTTAAGCTAAATAATCATTAAGGCACATAATGACATGAATATGAGTCTGTGTCTATTGAGAAAACTTTACCACATAATGAAATAAGAGGTTTAATGTTAATAAACATTAATTGGTTTTTGTTCTCTTTTGGTACTATTTGATGAATAGAATGTATAAATATAGTTCATCTTCAAGAGAGGTTGTTTATGTGAACTAAAAGATTGTGATGCACACCGTGTCATTCTAAGATACCAATTTTACTATGTATATCTTTATGCGCGTTCTTATATAGATGTGTGTATTTTTATTCTATTGATATCTCATCTATTGAATATACTAGGGTTTAAACAAAGCCATTGAACTGAAAAAATGTTAACTGGGGGGCAATGTGGATCGTATTGGGTTGAGAAGTCAGATATCCATATTATATATTTTGGTTAATGTACCACCCTTTCTCTTTAACCTATATGGAATCATAATAATTTGATAAGCATGATAAAGTCCCATAATGTATTAAAGACAATTAGTAGTTTACTATGGAGTGTTACTACTATACAAATTTCAAAAACTAAACCAACATTCTTGTGAACCTATTATCTTGTTTGTTCTCATGTTATGAGTAAGTTGTAAGACTATAAGGTCATTATTGAGCAAAAACATTCTGAAAGGGTATAGTGTTATGATGAGATTGAAAGTATAGTGCCTTAATCAGAATCTATTGAATGTTTAAGATATTTAAGATAATATATAGTTGGTCAAAGTTTAACATCCGAAAATGAGGGTTAGATGTATTGACCTTAATTATGAATTTACCATTATTATTTAAATTCTTATCTAATTTATGACATGGGTGTAGGTGATTAAGCGAAGATGCCAAATGCAAATGGAGATTTTCAAAGAAGAAAATCATGGTATGTTGGAATTTAAAGGACAATACTATTTTAGTACTTAAATCTTTATTATTATAATAAGTTGGAAATTTGTTAAGTGGTGGAATTGTCATTTATTTGGTGATTTAAGTATGATTAATTAAAGTTGGTGGAAGTTGTTTCCTCTAAATCGAATAATGGAGCTTTGATACAAAATAGATGACTATAAATAGATGTGATGGACCCTCGTTTGGATTTTAGTTGGTCATTGAAGCCTTGGGAGAAGAATAAGAGATTTTCTGGTCATGATGTGAGCTTTGGGTAGAATCAAGAAAGGTAGACCTTCATTTTCGGATTTTTGCATCGCCAAGGATTGCTAAAATCCTTTATTGATCTCACAAGGTGTTATTCTCTTCCACAATTGTATGGTTAGTCGAGAAATGAGAGAAACCTAGATTTCAATGGTGATTAGGTTATTCAAGGTTGTTTCATGACTATGAATGTAGTTAAACAATATTTCTAATACGTTGTAATAGATTTTTAAGTTGATTACAAGTTATGGAATGGAGAAAAATAGACAAAAACCTCAAGCTAATACGAATTTGGACACCGATACTTACGATACAACACTTATTGAAAAGAAGGGCCATGCAAACACCAAGACGACGTCATAATCCTATTTCTAGAAGATTGGTTAATGTGTTAATCTTTTAGAATGACTAACTCACACATCTCATATTTTATTTATAAATCTACATCTTTTGTCCCAAATGGGGAGTTGAACCCTCAAACTTTAGCTCAGGGCATCACTCCAACAACTCATAATACCGCTAGACCACAACCCTTTACTTTAGGTAATCAATGTATTAATGAACGACATGATTTTATGTACATATAAATAGGAGATTAGTTTGTGTATTTGATATAGTTTAGTTTGTATTTCACAATATATTGTTCTAATATGATAATGTAACGCTCCAAAAATCATAGAAATTTAAATATTTTAAAATCAACCATTAACCATCATTGTTTACAAAAAGAGTTATTGTTCCAAAAGTATTATTCAAAATCAGAGTTTCCCCAAGACCCAATAACACAAAACAGGAAGATGCGCACAATCACGCCTTCGCTTTCCCGCGATCATCCGAAGTACCTGAAACAATAAACTGAAACAATAAGCCAAAGCTTAGTGAGTTCCCCCAAAGCATCATCACACCACATATAAAAATACACAATTTAGCATGCTAGGTCCACAACCTTCCGATTGGATTACCCTAGCCCACAACCTCCTGGTTGGATTGCCCTACATACCACATACTGGGTCCACAACCTCCCGATTGGATTACCCTTGGCCCACAACCTTCCGGTTGGAATGCCCTGGCCCACAACCCCCCGGATGGATTTCCCCGGTCTGTTGACTGACAGCACTAAGTAGTAGTGTCAACCTCAACGTAACATGTCGACAAAGAATATATAATATACATATCCAGCAAACAGATAATTATACAGTTAGTAATCACATGTAGTCCTACGAATCTACTAGTCTAACTATTTGATAATCAAACAGTTCTATCACATACTCGACATATCAATAACTATTTGATAATCAAACAGTTCTATCACATACTCGACATATCATAGCTCAATATCTAACATGATATAAATCCATTGGGCCAACCTTGGTGCCTTCGACCCTCAAGTACAATGAGAAAAACTCACCTCTCAGTCAGAAGTGAATGTTGAACAGAACGCATATGTGAAAGTTAGCACTATCGATCATCTAAACGGATCCAGGACTTAAGCATAGATAAAAATCTCAATGCCCAAAATATTCAAACCACTCTTAGGTCAACATTGGCTAAAGGTCAAAGTCGACAACTCATCTGAGTCAACCCAGTCGAGTAAGCCCAGCCAAGTACGTTGGGCGTACTCAGCAAAACACGAGGCGTACTCGATAGTTGACCAGGAATGGGGTTTGACCGTGTATGCTCAACGTACTAATTGGTACGCCCAACATACGGAATAGGACTTCTTCTTAACACAATAAGAGCTTAATACTTAATATTTTATGTCCAAATTGCAGATCCAAGTCCCAAATATCATTCTTAACCGTAAGGTTTCCAACTTTATGGTCTTCCATGGCCAAAAAGTGCTAAATGCCAGAAACCTCAACCTTTTAACCCATTAAGACCACCAAGCACATACATGGGAAATAATTAAGATCCATGACCCTATTTTTATGCTTCTAAATTTCTAAAAACGTTTGAAAGGACAATTTAAATGGGCTGGAGCATGCCATACGAAAAAAGGTCAAGACTTGGGACCAAAATGTTGAGTCAAGAACATACCAATATCTAAGGAATTACAACCCAAGTTTAAAGCTGTATACTTGTTGAAGGTTCCTAGTGAGGTGAAGATCCCAAATCCAAAGCTCCTTCAAGCTTCCAAGGTGGTTATACTTCCTTCTTTCTCCTTTAAGACCACCAAAAACACACACAAGGGTCAAGAATGCTCAAAAGGTATATAGGGTTTGCTAAGATTGTATAGAGGTGTTGTAAACCGATGAGAGATTAGGTTTGTAGGCCATAAAGTTGGTTAAATAGGGCCCAAAACCTAAAAATTAGGTTCTGTGGCTCAGACATGTATGCCCCACGTACTCTAGGTACGACCAACATATGTGAGCCCGCCTCAATAATTACAAAATGCCATTATGGTCCATTTTTCAAGCTTTCTCATGCACAAGGGCTAAAAAGCAATAACCCTACATACTTAGGGTTAAAATTGAAAAATACTTCATCATCAGAATATTACCATTCTCTCCCATTTGAACTAAACTTCATCGTCAAAGTTTGTTGTATGAATAAATCTAGAAAATGCTCACGTATCTCAGACTCAGGTTCCCAAGTGCATTTGGAACCCTTCCGATGTTGCCTCTGAACTTTGGCTAACGCTACCACCTTGTTGCACAAAGTCTTTGTCTTACGGTCTAGGATTTCCACTGGCCTCTCCATATTATTCAAGTGATCATCAACTTGAATATCTCTTAAAGGAACAACTACCGAGTCATCCGCCACCCACTTCTAAAACTGCAAAACAATGAAGTGTTGTGGATCTAGTTGAGCTCCTCAGGCAAATCCAATATGTATGCTACCTTGCCAACCTTGGCTACCACCCAAAACGACCTAATATATCGGGACCCCAAATTGCCCGTATTACACCCTTCCAAGGTGATACCTTTTAGTAAAACCATATCTCCGACTTGGAACTCCAACTCGTATCGCTGCTTGTCGGCATAACTCTTCTGTTGACTCTGAGCTGTTTGAAGTCTCTGTCTGGTCTGCTGAATGAGCTCTTTCATCTGAAGGACTACTTCAATCCTTCCCATGAACCTATGACCAACCTCTCCCCAATACACTGTGGTGCGACACTTCCCCCCATAGAGGAGCTCGAAAGGCGGTGCACCGATACTGGAGGGGTAGTTGTTGTATGAGAACTCGACTAAAGGAAGGTAGGAGTCCCAATGTAACATCCATAAAATTTCAGTAAAATTTAAAAATTTTCCAAACAATCAAAAGCCATTAGTTATTCCAAAATGTTTTCAACATAGTTTCATATCAGAGCTTCCCAGAAACCATAAGTTCAAAATGCGAGGATGTGCATAATCACGCCTTTGCCTTGCCAAAACATCTGGAGCACTTGAAACAATAAACTGAAACCGTAAGCACAAAGCTTAGTGAGTTCCCCCAAAGTACCAACACACAAACAGTAGCCAACATACAAATAACAACATACTGTGGGTCCAATAAACCATCGGGGTGGAATACCCCAGACCCTCAACCATCAAGTTGGAATGCCAAAATACTATGGGTCCTATCATCCATCGGGATGGAATACCCTCAGCCCATAACCATCGGGTTGTAATGCCCACATATTATGAGTCCAATCATCCTCGGGATGGAATACTCTCGGCCCACAACCATCGGGTTGGAATGCCCACATACTATGAGTCCAATCATCCGCGGGATGGAATACTCTCGGCCCACAACCATCAGGTTGAATGACCATATACTATGAGTCTAATCATCCTCAGGGATGGAATACTCTCGCCCACAACCATCGGGTTGGAATGCCCTGGTCTGTTGGCTTATGCACAAAGCAGTAAATCCTCAACCACCAATCACACATATGCACATATACCAGATAATCATATAACAATCTACAAACAGTCAAACCGATCTACAGATCACTAAGCATAGCAACATCCTATCTACCAGGATACTGATCTAATAGATCATAACATCATAGAACCATCTTATATACCAGAATACTGATCTAACTGATCATAACAATATAACATCATAAGCCGACCTTGGTGCCTTCTACCCGTAAGTACAGTGACGAAAACTCACCTCGCACTACCAAATACGCAGATGATCCCTAACCACTGACTGCTAGATCCTGAACCACCATCATCAAGACTACACCCCAACAAAGCTAATTCCCTGAGTACTCTCTGACTGCAGATCCGCTAGCGGATACCAAAATGACAGTCGTCAGCATCTAGTCACTGACCCATATAATGAGTCCAATAAACAGGGTAAAAGATCTTTTTACCCTTCCTCAAACTTTCCACAAAGACAAGGCCCAACCAGATGACAAAAGGCCCAATATCAAAATAAACTCCTTAAGTCCAATTATGGCCCAATTTTCTGAATTGGGCCTAATGGTCTTAACTCAAGAAGATCCAGCAAACTAAAAGCCCAAACCATGAAATCCCAGGCAGTCCATCACAACCCAATGCAAACAAAACCCAAATCTTGATCCAAAGGCCCAAACTACTTCAAGCCCATACTTGGCCCAATTTTCCAAATTGGGCCTTATCCAAAGGTCTGACCCTCTACTTAGTCCAAAACACACTTATCCACTTAGTCCATTAGGGCCCCAAGGATCAAGGCCGAACAGATGGCCCAATACCCGAAGCCCAACTTCGAAATCCAAACAGAGGACGTACGTGGGGCGTACTCCTTCGATACGCTGGGCGTACTTCCCCTCGCATTGACCACCATCGGGGCATACAAAACTTACGTAGGGCGTAGCCTCATAAAGGCTAAAATCATGATAAGTGCTTAATGCCTTAAGCACTTAAGCCCAAACTTCAGATCCACTACTCAAATGTGCTCTAGAACCATAAAGTCTCAAAATTTAAGACTTTGGTCGACCAAAAAGGGCTTAATACATGGTCTTAATTATCATACCCCCGAACTGAGGAAACGGCAGAAACGTCCGGGGGTAGATGACATCATTGTAGAGTATTATAACAATTTAATAATAGAGATGAAAGCATCCCAGACATTATATTGATAACTGATAACTTTTTACATTGTATTTGAACCATTGTTTGACTCCAAAAGCATACAACAAAAATATAAGACGTAACTAAGCTCTGTCTTCACAAAACCTGAGGGGGTACCTGTCTACTAATTTCCTGAGAATACAAGTGGTTTTGAAAAAGTGTCAACATTTAAGTTGGTGAGTTCGTAAGCATTTTGTATGAGAAAGGTATGTCTTTGTTCCTTGAAAATGATAGTATATCCTTCCAGAAAATCCAATATTTTCTTTTAAATGTAATGCAATCTTAAATGTTCCAAGACCAAAATATATAAGTATTGTTGTACTTTGTAGTAGTATAGTGTAGTTTTATATCTTTATAAAACTATTTGAATGCATGCTTCCGGAATTGTAAATTGTATTATACTAGAAAATATTATAATGTACTTTTAAATAAATAAAACCATATGAAGATGTGTATGTATTCGTAAACCAAACATATTGTTAATACCCATTGTGGGTTATTATAACCATACTAATGACTGTTATGCCAGCTACGACATTCTTCAGGTGTCAGAATGGTAAGACATTTGTCACCCCAGACCTGTCGGTCCAACTGTAGCAGTTTAGGTGCGGGATTGTCAGTCCCGTATAGATTTATACACAAGTGTCACGCTCTCCCTCCAGGAGACTCTGGTTATAATACAGGACTTCTGTTGATACTTAGAAAAGTACTAGAAGACGTGGCTCATAAAGCCATATTGATTGTTTACGTGTAGTATAATGAAAACTCCTTTTCTTGTGTATGTATCATCCTTTTATCGTATTTACATAGTAAGAAAAATAATTATACTTTCAAAACAATTATTTCTTTGTCCCCAACGGGTACAATGGTGTGAATGTTCCGTAAACTATACCTATTATAGTTTATAAAAATGTTTCGTTGACATAATGAATCCTTTGTATGCTATTATCAATATACCCTGATAATAAAGTGAAATGAAATAATTATATATGTATGTTTATATAATTATACCCCTTTTTGCTCAACATATTACAAAAGGGTTAAAGTTTTATTGTATCAAATTTATACCCATATGTATATTTATATTTGGTAAAAATGTAAATGTAACGGTTTGTATATTAACACAATTTGCCTTGTGTTTTACTTGTATCCCCCCCCCCCCCAAAAAAACATATAAAAATCGTGAAAACTGTAGGATTATGAACGCACCTCGATGTGCTCTTGGTTGGATAACGAAGCGAAAGTGATAATCTTCAAGTTAGTATACTTGAAAGTGGTCGTAATCCTAATAGTATTGAACACATAATATTGAGCGTAAATTAGTTAAATTATCAAGAACATGTTATAAGAACACCAGATAATTTAAGGAACTTACCAATAATTCTTAAGAATTATTTTGAAGAATGTTTCCTAGGCATTGTTCTAATGATGATATGGGTAAATATGTTGATGTTTTGAATGTATTTATGAATGTGGTTTGAAGATTGGAAGATGCAATATGAGTTTTGATAGAAAAGTGAAGGAGATCTGGAAGTGCAAATGTGAGAGTGGGATGTGATTTCGGTCCTAATGCTTATAAGGGGGGGGGGGGGGGGATGATGTGGTTTTCATTAAAATGTATGATTTATCATCTTGAATAGTGTGCCTTTGGATAAGATGGGTGGTTTTTAGCCTACCCCCATCGAAATCTCTTGATTCCGGTCTTAAAGCTCCAACCGAGAACTAAGAGTTTTCAGTCCAGGGTGTCTTTGGTCAAGAGGGTTCTCGGTGGAGGGATTTCAGTCAAAAGGTGGTGTTCTCGGCTAGGAGGGTTCTCGGTCAAGGCATGAGAGGTTTTGACTTTTGATTCCAAAAACCGAAAACCCTTAAAGTGGGATATATTTCATTATTTTATTTTAACTATTTGATTTTTGTTGGAACAATTGACTTTTATTTGACTTTCTTTGACTTTTATTGACACGAAAATAACCGGTTGTTACATTATCCCCCCGTTAGAGGGAATTTCGTCCCAAAATTATTTCTTAATAGGGTATTCATGAATTTGGGAAAAGATGCATGTATTTTTGTTTCATCTGATTTTCTCGTTCCCAAGTGAATTCAGGTCCTCGCTTGGCATTCTAGCAGACCTTCACTATTGGTATACGACTTTGTTTCGTTCTCTTGATTTCCCTGTCCATCATTTCCACAGGTTCCTCTTCGAAGTGTAGACTCTCGTTTATCTCGATTCCATTGAGTGGGATTATAAGTGTTTCGTCGGATAGACACTTCTTTAGATTGGGCACGTGGAAGGTGAGGTGTACGTTACTGAGTTCTTGTGGTAGTTGAAGTTTGTGAGCCACTGGGCCAATTCTAACAAGAGGTGGTCACCAACCTAGAACTCCAAGGGCTTTTGTCGTTTGTCCGCATAACTCTTTTGTTGGTCCCTAGACGCGTTTAGTCGTTCCCGAATTTGGACTATTTTCTCTGTTTTCTCCCTTATGATCTCAGGGCCGGTGAGAGTGTTATCAGGAACTTGCTTCCATGCTAGTTGTGTGTCACCCACTTCAGCCCAACACAAAGGTGATTTGTAATTGCATCCGTATTGTGCTTCGAACAGAGTGACTTTGATGTCAACGGGGTGGTTATGATTATAAGGGAACTCAACTAGAGGTAGGTGGACATCCCATGTGTTGCCAAAATTTATCAGGTAGGCACTAAGTATACCTTCTAATTCTTGAATGTTTCGCTCATTCTGACTGTTTGATTAGGGATGGCAAGTTGTTCCTTAGACGAGTTAGGTTTCTAGCTACTTCCATAACAACTGTTAAAAATGCGAGGCAACTTGATTGTCCCTTATCCAAGATGATAGATAGTGGCACATTGTGCAGTCTTACAATCTCTTTGTGATACGTTCCTGTCAACTTTTTTATTCTCTCTATGACTTTGGTTGGTGGGAATTGTGTGGGTTTGGTATATTTCTCTACAATCACTCAAGTGGTAGTGCGTCCACCTTATCCCTTCCATAATCGTTTTATGTATAAAATCCATATGAAATCAAGCCTGAAGGATGGTCGAATAGGTGATTCTTCTCTAAGCCCACAACCAAATAAGGAACAGGAGTTAAAGCGAAATCATATTTCCTAAGCCTGTAGAATCTTAACTATGTATAAAACTCTAACGTATTCACTTAGTAATAGTAGGTTGTCAGTGTGGATCCTTAGTTTCTATGTGAGTGAAGTGATTAATTTGGGTGAGATAGTATTTACACTCACTTTTTCTCTAGCTATTATCTTTAAGTCAAATTTAATCTTGATTTATCATACGGGTGGTATTCCCGAAAGGTCTTCTGGAAAACATGTTGGAAAGGGTACATGCTTTTGGAACATCCTTGATGTCTTGCGTTTCTTGTTTCCCCTCCATAGTATTGATGAGTTTTAGCCATAAGAACATCCTATGTGCTCATACAAACCCTAATGCTTGGATCTAGGTTTCTCTATTGTACATGCAATTCATCCAAGACTACAAACCCTAGATCTAATATATGATAATCAATATAACATATAAATAAGGGTTTAGATGATACCTTGATTGTTATGTAGCAATAACAATCTCAAATCCTTCTTGTAATGACTTTAGAAAGCTTAGAGTCACAAATGTCACTCCTCTAATGGTCACAAACACCAAGAGCAAGAGGATGAAGAGGAGAAGAGAAGGAGGCTGCCCAAAACGTGTGGAAACCCTAGAGAACAAGTTCACCACGTTTTTGGGGGCTTAAGGGTTCTTTAAATAGTGAGGCTATTAGGGTTATCTAACAAGGAAACCCTAATTTGGATGCTTAGGCCCTAAGCAACCCATGAACTCCTTTTTAATAAGCCTTGGACGATTTCTAATGGGTTTCCCCATAGAATTCGTCCAACCTTATATTATAAGGTAATCCATAGCCCAATTGTAATTATTTTATAATTACAATTCCAGTCCCTTAAGTTTAATTAATCTCTTTTAGCCACAAACTTAATTCTTATTAATTCTTGACTAATATTAATTAAACAATATGATTTCTCCTTTAATATATTATTCTCATAATATATTAATAAATCATATTTAATCCTTTCTCTCCATAATTCATCCTATCAAATTGCTTTGGTGAAGGCAACCCAAAGGACCATGCACCATCGGGTCAAGTACATACCAAAATAGTTATGGACTTAGACACTAATCCAACAGTCTCCCACTTGGATAAGTCTAATAATTATTCCGCGTATAACTTCAGATCCTGATCTGCAATCGTAGCTTTCCAAAGCCGCTGTCAACTCTGATCTTATCAGATACGCGTGTCCTTAAGATAAGGGATTATATATTCCTCCATTCTAGATATCGTATAGACTGAGACATGGATCTAAATCATTCTCTCTGTCTATGTGCTGTTTCCCGAATTCAGATTTATGACGACTGACAACAGACTACAATTGAACACATCAATTTAGTCCCGGCTTGGCCAAGTGCTTAGGTGCCATCACTAAATCATCGAGGGGCCCACATATATCGCTTTTTTCCTACTTTGGATAAAAGGAACGAATAAACTTTGACTCAATGCTCGCTTGCACTCACTCACCAAATCACACACAACAATATGTTTTATAACATCAAGTTATTGGTGCGTTTACATATTATCAATGTGTAACCGACTCACAAGATACAACTCACACATCTCGGTTTCAAGAATATAAGATATTATCGTCTCACCAATCACTCGTGATAAAATCCATGAAGTGATCCAAGTGAGCATGGGTTTAATCCAATGCTCAAATCATATTCATAAGCACTCATGAACGTTGCAGCAAACATTTGCTTATGTCTAATGCTCTTTAGACAATCCACACACCAATTCACGACAGTCTTCATTCATACCTACTTCCAACATATGAACGACTGTGGCCCGTTCGAATAATTTGACTGTTCTGAACCAATTAATTTATTCAGGAAATCAAAACACGCAAAGTGAAACACAAGAATAATACTAATACCATATGGCCTCTACCTTTGAGTATAAATAAAACACCTTTTATTTATCACCATATCGATTACTCATTATTTGTCGTTTCGGGTAATCAACTTCTTACTTGAATTACTTACCACACTTGTCCCATGCTCTTAGCATGCACACAATGTTTACATACAGTTCTTGCTTCGTGAAATAGATCAAATGAACACATTACCAATCATACTCATTTCATAACTCCCAATCCTTTCTACAAGTCAAAGAATATCAAATTCTTGCCACTTATAGAATATGCTAGATTCTAACATTTTATGCAATGATCCTTTCGTAATATCACTGCACTAAAGTTACAAGGACTATTGCCAATGAAATTACAAAGTCCTCTATCGGAGATTGTTACAAGACAATTCCATAGATGTGATGTCTCTCACTCAAGGTACATTCCTTTGAACATCCTTTTGCATAAAAGTTTCTAATCTAGACATAGATTCTCAATATCTAACCCCAATATGGAAACCTTTCCATACTTACCATATGACAACTCATTCTTAATAGAATCTTATCTATTCATAATAATGTCGATATGGTCCATCCAATACTATACTTCCAACTACTCACAAGTGACCAATCCTCGGCGAACTTTGGATTGTCCTTTGATAGTTGTTTAATTATCTTAGTCAAAACCGATTCTTGTCCTTTTCCCTCTAAATGTGCTAGACATTTGGAAAATTTTAGAATGGTCAAATATTATAGCATTTGAAATCATTCATATACCCGAAGCGTATGGGACACGATGCATAATGTCTTACATGAAGATTTAATACTTTATCAATCTTCTGCCATAATATTTTATGTGCTATGTTCTCACATTCGAACTATGAAGAGGAATGTCGTAATCATAATCGAAATCTAAGAACACACTATGTATCTTTGACTAAAAATATTAACATTCCACAACCTAAGCCTTTAGATTTGAAATGAAACATAATATTCTCTCCCTTAATTATAGAAAAACAACTATTCAACCCTTACAACTTTGTGAGGTATGACTCTAGTTTTCTATAATTAATATTGCTAACTTGCAATACACGCCTTAATAATCATACAATCATAACATTTATGCTCCCACTATCATGATGATTATTATAAACATAACACTTATGCTCCCACTAGCTTTGACACGTACTCAGAAACAACTTAACTTTCAGAAAAACAATGCCTAATGAATTTCTTTAAGTTCATATTTCTAGTACTCAATGCTTTGATAATCTTTTATCAAGGCATCCTAAACTTATACACCTTTTCCTTAGATAGCTCATATGTGTGTCTAAACAATTAAGACTAATTGCCAAATCTCACAATTCGAATCATGGAAAGGGATACCGTAATCATAATCGAATTCGAGAATACAATTTCACAATCACTATCTTCTTAAAATATCTATTAGTGAAAGCATTTCCTCACAGTCATTTTCATGAAGGAGGGAATCTTATGAGACTTAGATTTTAATGGTGTATGTGTTCCTATCCATGTGAATTTGTCAAAAACAAGGTTTACGACAAATTCGAACTCATATGCACCGAACTTTCTTAATCTTGATTTTTTGCCTTATGGTAACACGGCTGCCCATCATGTCTTCCAAGTAGTTAAGAAGCTCACCCTTTCCCATCAATGTACTTTTCATTGATTAAGGTCCTTGCCTTTTATGCACTCAAATGAGAACTCATAGAACTCATATGCATAATTAACTCGATTGGAATGGCACAGAAACAAGATAATGTCAACACGATAGGTTGTAGACCTCTACTCGTGTGCTAGTGATGATTGATAAGGTTTATTCTTGATTAGTTCTTGAATCCTTTCAAGACCATTAAGACTCCCACTGACTCCTTGACATATAAGATTTTCTTTTCAATAAACATTTCTTGACAACCAAATATTCAATAGTTAGTGTAGCTTTTATCAAGACAAAACACCATATAAAATTGGTCCTAGTTGGTCTTTGTCTTATCCAAGACATCACAACTTTCCAATTTCAAATGTATGAAAATAAGAAAATCCTTTTTCCAAATTCTACACTTGATGAATGTTGTAAACCTTCTTAAGACTTGTCACTCAATGTTACAATCTTAACTCTAAGACTTGTTTTGGAACGAAGTATGATTGACTTCTTGATTTAACCATTTCTTCAATTCTTAATTCCTCTTCTTAGACATACAATTGTACAAAGATTCACTTAGAGGATCAATTGAGATATGGTTCTAAATCATTAAGACCTATCATAAAACATAAAAGGTACTCTCCCTTCTTCTTAGAATAGAGAAACTTTTATCTTTCTGCCTACTTGATTCTTCTTATTCGTTCTGCTATTGATTTAAACCTTTTCCAATCAATTCAGAATTACACTTAATCTTATAAGTATAATCATATTTACTAAACCTTTAGTAAATCATGACGAATATCTTTGTTACTCTTGTGGTGGACGTGATCAACACACAACTTTGTGTACTCGATCTCCTAGTCCTTCACTTGGCACTTTGTCAACGAATTAGTCTAATTTCCAAATATGAAATTTCTCATTCATCATGCAACCAAGTTGCGTGATTCCAAATTTCTGTCCAATTGAAACTTGGGCGATGAGAAAATCTCCCTATTTGGTAAATTCTCGACATTTCACAATTATCATAATAAGAATCACATCCATTCGTTGTAGAAATATGCAAACATCAATTTTTTTCATAACGATTTTATTGCAAGGAAATAAATAAATGAGTCAAATCAAAATTTATTTTATTCATAAAGCAACTGAAAACATTTTGTCCTTACAATGCAAAATCAATTGAAAAACTATGTAATAAATATTCCTAACAACTCTATCATAACTTTCTAAGCTCAAAATCTAATGTTCAAGTCCATGCGATCGAGACCCATTTCTTTGTGATTAGACTCATCTTGCTTTTTCCATCAAGCTTCCTCTCTTTTCACTGATCCTGCAAAACATTCAAATGAAATCTTATCACATTATGTATTAAGAATCAATGAATAGGAACTTAATGGAGTTAGATTGTGGATTTTACCTGAAGCACAACCAAACTCTTTGACTCTCCCATCTTCTGGACTCTTCAGGCTCTTAGGGAAGACTTGTATCCAACGCCCTTTCTCTTGGCAGCAAACGCAGGTCGGTTCTCCTAGAATGTCCTCGGAAGCATGGTTGGTTGACTTTCCCAACAAATATGCTCCATTGCTTTGCCAAATCATTTCTGATTCAGCAGCAACGAGCATGTAAATTAGGTCAATGAGGTTTTCGTCATGATCCATCATATAATACTTTCTTTTGAACTCATTATATGATTCAGGAAGTGACTGCAGAACCCAGTTCACAGCCAACTTATCAGGGAATGACGCACCCAACATTATCAACCTATCGATGTGTGATTTCATTCCTAGAACGTAGGCACACACGGGTTTACCATCTTCATGTTTCATTTCCAATAGGGCTTTAGTGACATTGAACCCTTCAATTCTTCGATCTTGTGGGTTAGGGAGAATAACGGGAGGAGGTGGAGGAAGTGAAGCATGATTTCTTGTTCCTCGATCGAATCGTGGAATATCATCTTCATGTGGAATGCTTGTTCCACGGGATTTGGGAAGACCATAGTTGTCGTACTTTGACATCTACAAAACGGGAGAAAACAAATTCAAGTTAGTTGATCGATTGAGTCCTTAATAAATCACCCAAATGAGATATTAAGGCTAGGACCCAACACAATATTCCACAACTCGGGAGAGGGATGCCGTAACCCAAATTGCAGAACATTTGAAGGTAAGTGAATGGCGATTCACTAATTTTTCACCAAAAAAACGAAAAAGAAATTTAAATTTTAAATCTATGAAAACTCCTAGATCCTTTGAGATTCATTGAACATTTCAATGGCATGTTTAAATCTCGATATGCCCCTCTAGTTTGTGACTGGGATGCCGAGGATCACAAAGCGGGTGTGAATAACCATGCAAATCTACATGGTACCCTCACATGTTACAGTCACCTATTCGATGTGTCGGTAAACCACACACGCTCCACCGAACTATGACAAACATTGAGTCACCCTTTGCTACCTTTGTTTAGAACCATTTAGTGTGCCGGTTAACCACACACGCTCCACTAACATCTTCGCAAGGGCACAAAGTGTAATTTCTTGGAATTGCATCAATTCACTTTTGCCTAAAGTAACTAAGATTGGGAATTTAAAAAAGCATTTAGTTACTTTTATACTTCATTATACTTATAATGGAAGGTTTCTGTCCTATCCTACCCGTTCGGCTAACGACCCTCCACTAGTCAAGAGTGCGGTGGGTAAGAGTGGATACCCATTCAATCGCCATTTTATAGGCAATTTCCTTAAACACCCCTTATAGACCAACTTCGTGAATGAGGCCTACTAACGGTAAGACTGACTTTTACTTATACATATATATAAAGTTAGACTTTTAATGTTATATATAGTATAGGGTGTATTTTACACTTTTAAAATACTAGGTGGTCTAATTTAATAATTATACTTTTAATTTAATTAAATTGTACACCAAAACTTTATGGATTTACTAAATCTCTTTTAATTATACACTTTAATTAATTCATAAAACCATAAGGGTGTGATTTGAACTTTTCAAAACAATACTAGGGTTTTAGAATTTAACATTCCTAAATTAAACTTTTAATCAACTTTTAAATTCCAAAACTTGAGGGCAAGTTTTGAAACATTTCAAAACATTAGGGTTTAGAATTTAAATATTTCAAAATCAAAACTTTTAATCAAAATTTAAATTCCAAAACTTGAGGGCAATTTTTGAAACCTTTTTCAAAACCTTTTTTAAATTTCAAAACCTGTAATCTCATATATCTACGGAGTGGTTTCCTTCGTTCCTTGTTCTGTTATGATTGCCCTAGGTTCAGTTGCAAGGATTTGTCATTTTATGGCGGTTATCTTCTCCTCTATCCATCTGTTGGTTGTTGTTGTAGGGTAATAGGGGTCCTTGTGGAGAAATCTGGCTATGTCGTTTTTGCAAGAATGGAGGTACATATAGAATCTAGGTTTGTGGTTCTATAGTATTATAAAATACTCCTATAGTATTTTAAACTTCGTGTTTGGTTCTTAATGCTTTTTGGTATATAGGGTTGGTAAGTTTTAGACTGGTGTCTAAAACACCAGACGAAAACACATCCCTCTCAGAAATGAGATCCAACCGAAATCCCAACCTGCTCGTCCTCCACATAGATAGAGCCAAACTCATCCATCAAAGTCTAGTCCGATGCAAAATTGGAACCACTCGTCCCAATCTAGCGCTCAACTCATTACCCATGCTCCACGATTCTACTCATGCATTACACCTCGATCCGTCCGATTCACGATAGCCCCTCTCTAACTCAAAAAACCATGGGTTCCGACCAATATCGAGACCCTAGTCTTGCTCTTGCTTCGGCCACCAGGCCCTCCCAGACTCCTCTGGTAAGGCTTCCCAGGCCTAAAAGCCACTATGTGTCACATCCTGACTAGTAAGGCTACGACTCCCCGCAATTTTACAATACTCCCTCTCTCTTACTCACGTACATTACGGCTCCCCATAATCATATGATACTCTCTCTCTCTCTCTCTCTCTCTCTCTTACTCATGTATGTTACGGCTCCTCGTAAACATACAACTCGCTCTATGATTCATGTATGTTACAGTTCCCCGTAAACATACAACTCTCCCGCTATCTAGTGAATACTACATCCCCCCACGGTATCACAACACTCTCTCACTGATAAGGAATACTACGACTCCCTGCAGTACCACGACACTCTCTCCCACTAACTCATGGATGCTACAGTTCCCCGTAGTCTTACAACACTCTCTCGTTCACTAGCTCACCATGGGCTCACTCCATGGTTTTCCTGATAATCGCAAGCGATTACTCCCCACTCGGATTCACTTGCTCTCTTATCCCCCATAATCTCATCATCAAGTCATCATTACACTGAGTTCACCAGCTCATGCTCCGCAGCTCAACATAGATAGGTGCTTACACCCACCTAACTTATGCACCACCACCCCCGATGAAAGTCCTTGTAGGCAAGGCACTAGTCTCAGCACATATACACCCTTAGACGGTCCCTCTCTGGCGACAATTAACTGATGGGTTCCCACTGGAATAAAATCACTCGGGTACCTCAGTACACCATCACAACATCTCACAATGTCTTGCCTCAACCACTGATCTTCCACTTACGCAACTCGAAACCTCGAAATATTCCCATCTTACAAATTGAAACACGGAGGAATCGTCAACGACTAACAACACGTTGACGAAAATCCGAAGCTCCACCCTCTATTAATCACCGATCATACGAACTACTCATACCGACTCTGAAATTGTTTTACAAAATCAATTGTTGCCCCTCCTGGAGTATAGATCACAATCTATACTAATACCTGCAAAATCTCTGCTATTGCACCCTGAACTTAGCGACCCAACCTCCTTGAGCACAACATTTGCAAACTCGAAAAATCCCTAGCCGTAATAGATTCTCTTACCAACGGCCACTTACGGTGTATTCACTCATCCTTTGTAACGTCCCAAAATTCAAGACTAAAAATTTCGTTATAAAACATTACATAGGACCATCAAAAGTTAAAACGTTGTTTGATTAAACCATTCACATCGAAAATCAATTTAAAACCATAACATTCGATCAATCAAATATCAGAGTATCAATCCCAGAAAATAACTCGTAACTGCGGAAACAAGAGAGTGAGTGTGTGTGACATGCTACTACCGCGCCGGCTCCTTTCCCCTAGCCGAGGAGGTACCTAAAACCAAAACTGAAAACCGTAAGCAAGAAGCTTAGTGAGTTCCCCCACTGTACCACATACCATAAAATCACATAACATACATGTATTGTCAGGCATATATGGGTGCCCGACCTACCCCTTCGGCCCTCTCGACCGGACATTGCCTAGCATATCTGGGTGCTGGCCTCCCCTTCGGTCCTCTCGACCGGATACTGCCTAGCATATCTGGGTGCTGGCCTCCCCTTCGGTCCTCTCGACCGGATATTGGGGAACTACTTCTCCCCTCTACTACTACCACATAACATGTACCGCAATATCAGTATCTATCTAGCATTGTTGGGTATGACTACCCCTTCGGCCCTACCGACCGGATATCTCGGGGACTACCTCCCCCTACTGTCACTAGCACATAGCATCGTATCATACTAGCACATAAACACAACACAGGTAGTAGAAATCCCTAGATGAATATCACAGAGACAATCATCTACATACAACTCCTATTGGTGGGCCGGCATTGTGGCCGTAGACCCACCGCTACTGGAAGGTAACTCACCTCGAAGTAGCTGCTGATCTGATCGGGAATTGACTGTCTACTGCTACTGCTGCTGCTCCGAAAATCCTCTGGCTGCAATTCCCACAACATACTCAATCAAACACTGCTAACTGTCCTTTGGGTAAAATGACCATTTTACCCCTGACCATGCCTAAGTCAAAGTCAGAGTCAACTTTCAGTTGACCCGACTCGCCGAGTTGGCTTTCCAACTCGCCGAGTCCATACCCAAATGATTGCCCTGAATCCCGTTTCTACTCGTCGAGTTAGGCGATGGCTCGACGAGTTCTCCTTCTAAACTGATATTCAAGTCCTTCATCCTACTCGCCGAGTTGTATGAACAACTCATCGAGTTCGTCTTCATCTGATGAACACTTATGCTAAGACTCGCCGAGTTGTATGAATAGCTCGCTAAGTCTGTTCTTGATCTAAGGAGATTGCCTTGAACTCACCGAGTCAGGTCATTGACTCGCCGGGTTCCTCCATATATGAGTTCAGCTTCTGACCTACTGAGTCACACCCCGTGACTCACTGCTCACTCGACACTACGAAACGGGGGCAAACTCGGAGACTCGCGAACAGACTCACCGAGTCACATGAACGACTCGCCGAGTCGTTGCCATGCACTTACTAAATACACAGACCTGCTCGATTCCAGTCCATGCCATTCATAGATCTGGACTCCTAGAACACGAATCACACGTAAATTTTCCAACTTTACGTGTAGATATTCACCAATATGGATTTTAGGGTTCAATATGTACCCAAAAGGGTAGATCTAGGGTCTTCATGCAATAAGGGTCCATAAAGGCAACAGATCTGAGCTCCTGGAGCTCAACCATGCCTAGATCTAAGGGCCAATCAGCTTATTATGGAATAATTTGCACATACAAACTTGGGGATTGGCTCAAGAATGACTTAAATGAAGTAATGAGCATAGAAACAGGGGGAAAACGGATTATACCTCAAAGGAACTGCTGAAGGAGTACAAAGATGCCTGGATTCCTTCCCTTCCTCTTGATCTACTTCCCCTTTTGCCTCAAAACCTTCAAGAACACACAACAATGGCTTCAAACTCTCAATGAACAAGCTTAGAACGAGGGTTGGGAGCTCTGGGGAGTGAATGGGGGCTGGCCTGGGGCGGATATGTTGCTTAAATAGGGTGAAAACCCCAGAAACTTAGGGTTTCATCCAACAGTGGTGACTCGTCGAGTCCAGAATATGGACTCGCCGAGTTGCCAACTTAAACATGTCCCGGGTCCCGTCATTACTCGGCGAGTCGGACCTATGACTCGCCGAGTCCAAGGCAAAAGAAGGAGAATACTCGAATAAGATTTACGTACCAAGAACCTGGTGCTACAAATCTCCCCCACTTATTTTAGACTTCGTCCTCGAAGTCTGCTGCTCGATCCCGAAACAGCTCGGGTAATGCTCCATCATCTCATCCACCGGCTCCCAAGTCCATTCCGAACCCTTGCGGTGCTGCCATTGCACCTTCACTAGCTCCACTTTCTTGTTCCGCAAATCCTTCGACTTCCTGTCGAGGATTGCGACTGGGCGCTCAATGTAATTCAGGCTGTCATCAACCTGAATATCCTCTAACGGCACTACCGCTGAATCGTCCACTAGGCACTTCCGCAGCTGAGAAACATGGAAAGTGATGTGGATCAGGCTGAGCTCGGCTGGCAGATCCAGCCTATACGCCACCTTGCCCACCCGGGCTACAACCCTGAACGGTCTGATGAATCTCGGGCCCAACTTGCCCCGCTTCCTGAATCGAATGACGCCTTTCCAAGGCGACACCTTCAGGAGAACCATATCCCCGACTTAGAACTCCAAGGCGGATCGACGCTTGTCGGCGTAACTTTTCTGCCGACTCTGACCAGTCTGAAGTCTGCTCCGGACCTGCTGGATCCTCTCGGTCGTCTTGAGCACCACATCGGTGCTCCCCATGACTCTCTGGCCAACTTCACCCCAGCATATCGGGGTCCTGCACCTTCGTCCGTACAACATCTCACATGGGGGATGATCAATACTCGCGTGGTAGTTGTTGTTGTATGAGAACTCGGCCAGTGGAAGATAGGTATCCCAGCTACCACCGAAGTCTAGCACGCACGCCCGCAGCATATCATCCAGAGTCTGGATGGTCCGCTCGCTCTGACCATCCGTCTGCGGGTGAAAGGCGGTGCTAAAATGCAAACGAGTGCCCAACTCGTCATGAAATATCTTCCAAAATCTGGTAGTAAATCGCACATCCCTGTCCGAGATCACCGATACCGACACCCCGTGCCGCGCCACGATCACCCTGATATAGATGTCGCTCAATTTCTCGGCCGATATGCTCTCCTGAATCGGAATAAAATGAGCACTCTTGGTCAATCTATCCACAATGACCCAAATCGAATCCACTCCATGCGCGGTCCTGGGAAGCTTTGTGATAAAATCCATCGTGATATCTTCGCATTTCCACAGTGGACTATCCAACGGCTGCATCTTACCATGCGGTCTCTGATGTTCGGCCTTGACCTTCCTGCAGGTTAAGCACCGCTCAACGTACCATGCCACATCCTGCTTCATGCAGGGCCACCAATAATCTAGACGAAGATCCCTATACATCTTCGTCCCCCCGGGATGAATGGAGAATCGGGACTTGTGCGCCTCCTCCATCAAAATCTGGCGCACGCCTCCGTGATACGGAACCCACACCCTACGGTGTAATGTCAATAGTCCTTGACTATCATAATCAAAGGAGGAAACCTGGCCCACCACACGCTCGCTCTTCCGATGTTCCTCCTTGATAGCCTCCTGTTGAGCTTCCCGAATTTGCTCCAACAGGGGAGTCACCACGGTCATCCTCATGCAAACGTCCCTGATCGGCGCCGCCTTGCGGCTAAGCGCATCGGCCACCACGTTGGCCTTCCCCGGGTGGTAAAGGATCTTGCAATCATAATCCTTCACCACATCCAACCACCGATGCTGCCTCATGTTCAGATTCGGCTGATCCATGAGGTACCTCAAACTCTTGTGGTCCGTGTAGATGGTACATCAAACCCCGTAGAGGTAATGTCGCCAAATCTTGAGGGAAAAAACCACCGCCCCCAACTCCAAGTCATGCGTCGGGTAGTTCGCTTCGTGAGGCATGAGCTGCCTCGAGGCGTAGGCAATGACATGCCCCCTCTGCATCAATACCGCGCCCAACCATGAAATGGACGCGTCACAATAAACCACAAAATCCTCTACGCCCTCTGGCAGGGCTAAGATCGGTGCCTCGCACAATCTCTGCCTCAGTGTCTCAAATGCAGCCTGCTGCTCGGGTCCCCACCGAAAGACCACGGCTTTCTTCGTCAGCCGCGTCAGGGGTACGGCTATTTTGGAGAAATCCTGAATAAATCTCCGATAGTAGCCTGCCAATCCCAGGAAACTCCGAATCTCAGATGGAGACTTCGGAACCTCCCATCTCATCACGGCCTCGACCTTGGCCGGATCGACCAGAATCTCGTTCTGGTTGACGAGGTGTCCAAGAAATTGTACCTCGCGCAACCAGAACTCACACTTGGAGAACTTGGCATACAAGTTCTCCCTCCTCAGGGTCTCCAACACCTCCCTCAGGTGTTCCTCATGCTCCTCCTGAGTCTTGGAATAGACCAAGATGTCATCGATAAAGACTATCACAGACCGATCCAGCATCGGTCTGCACACGCGGTTCATGAGGTCCATGAACGCGGCAGGAGCATTGGTGAGCCCAAACGGCATCACCACAAACTCATAGTGGCCATAGCGCGTCCGAAACGCGGTCTTCTGCGTATCCTCCTCCCTGACCCTCATCTGATGATAACCTGAACGCAAATCAATCTTGGAGAACCAAGATGCTCCCTGAAGCTGGTCAAAGAGGTCATCAATCCTCGGGAGCGGGTAACGGTTCTTCACCGTTACCTTGTTCAGCTCCCGGTAATCTATACACATCCGATGCGACCCGTCTTTCTTCTTCACAAACAGAATCGGGGCTCCCCAGGGCGAACTACTCGGTCGAATAAATCCCTTGTCTAGCAGCTCCTGCAGCTGCGTAGACAACTCCTGCATCTCGGGAGGAGCCAACCGATACGGCGCCTTAGCTATCGAAGCCGCACCAGGAACAAGGTCAATCCTGAACTCCACCTGTCGCTCCAAAGGTATCCCAGGAAGCTCCTCCGGAAAAACATTTGCAAAATCTCGAACCACCGGAACCTCGCTCACTGTCGCCTTACCCTCCTCCCGGGTATCCATCACATACGCGACATATCCTGCGCATCCCTGCTGAAGATAGCGCCTAGCCCTCGCTGCTGAACATACCGTGGGTCCACACTGCGGCCTCTCGCCATGAATCACTAACTCTCCCCCGCTTGGGGTCTTGACCCGCACTAGCTGCTGCGCACAATCTATCACCGCCCCATTAGGGCTCAACCAATCCATGCCTATAATCACCTTGTTCCCACGCAACGGAATGGGAACCAAGTCTACCAGGTAACGCTCCTCAAACAAACGCAGAACGCAATCTCGAAACACCATCGATGCTCGCACCGATCGATCAGCAGCAATCTCTACCTCTAAAGGGCAATCTAACTCGCCCGAAGTCTCATGAAACTTCCTACTAAGCGCAAGGGAAACAAACGATCGGGATGCACCCGAGTCGAACAATACCTGAACCTGGGATGCCGTTCACATGGAACGATCCTAATGCATACATATACATACGGAGCACATATCAATATCATAACATCATAAAAATAAGATAGAGGGAAAGAATCATACCCGTCACCACATCGGGTGCGGCGTGTGCCTCCTCGGTAGTCAACTGGAATGCTCGGCTCCTCACCATCGGAGCCTCTGCCTTGCCCTGCCGGCCATCCGTGATCCGCAGGGTCGCTGGAGCTGGCGCCTTCACCGGCGCTGAAACTGTCAACTGGGGGCAATTGGCCTTCTTGTGGCCCCTCTGGTTGCAGTGGAAACACAACAACTCTGATGTCTGAATAACAACTGCCGGAGCAGTGCAATCCCTGCTGATGTGCCCAGGCTTGCCGCACTTGTAGCAGCCTGATGACCCCAACCGGAACGCTCCCTCGTGCGTCTTGCCGCATTTCCTGCAGCGTCCCCGTCCCTGTTAGCCTTTCGGCCCCGCATCTGATCCCTTGGGCTTCTTCCCCGAAGCCCCTCCTGTCTGACCCTCCTCTGATTTCCGTTTCCGGATGCGCTCCAAATCTATCTCCCTCTCCCTCGCCCTGGCAACCATAGAGTCCAAGGTAGGGCAAGCAGAAAAGCTAACATGCTCCCTGATGTCAGCTCATAGAATATCGTGATAACGAGTCCTCCTCATATCCTCGTCACCAGCATATTGGGGCACCAACAAAGCCCTCTCCCGGAACTTGGCGGTGATCTCCGCCACAGTCTCCGTCGTCTGTCTCATGTCCAGAAACTCCCTGGCCAGCTGCTGAAGCTCGACAGTCGGCGCAAACTCTGCCCTGAACCTGGTCACAAAGTCCGACCAGGTCATAGCCTCGATAGCTGAGGCTCCCAACGAGTCACCCACTGACTCCCACCAATCCCGGGCTCGATCCCGTAAACACCCGGCTGCATACTTCACTTTCGACCCCTCGGGGCAGAAGCTAGTCAACTGTGCAAACTCGATGTCTGCAATCCACCGCCTGGCAGCAATGGGGTCTTTCACCCCATGGAAATCCGACGCACCACTGCCCCTGAAGTCCTTGAAGGACAGTGTGCGAGATCCCGACTGGCTAGATGCCATATCACTCCTGAATGCCCGAAGGCGATCCTCCATCAACTCCATGATCCCTTCCTTGATCGACCCAAAGACGATGGGGGTCGAATCAAGGATGCCCTTGGTGATCTCTGACGCGATGAACTCGCGTAGCCCCTCATCTATCGGCTCGGAACCTGATCCCGAACCTGTCCCCTCTCCTGAACCGCCATCCACCGACCTCGATCGAAGTACCACCATTCTGCAATACATAATACAATCATTAGTGATACTGATACTTCCTGAGGGATCACTACTACTTACAAGTTCACTGGTCTTATCTTGGCCTTCCTTGGTTCGGGTACGGATCCTCTGCTTTCAGTAGTATGGGCCCATACTACCTTCCACATCTATCCGTACCTTCTTCAAGGAATGCCTCGACTCCACCAGATCCCTTTCACTACTGCTGATCACCGCTATACTCATCCTAGGCTTGCCCTAGGGAAATCTCTGACTCTACTCGATACAGTCCTCAGCTGTTGCAGACCTCCTTGTAATGCCAATTAGCCATCACCCGAATACCATCACACGTGATGAGGCTCAGATAATCCCTCGAGTACCCGACTCGTCCCTTCCATGGTTGGACTCAAACAAGATCTGCGCAGTAGGATCAAATCCGGTACTCTAAGATTATCCAACCCTGATCATATGTAACATGACGTATTCGCCTAATGGCTAATTCCCGTTATTCAGAGTCCCACATAGCATGAAGCAAGCAACATTCAGACAAGGGAAACAACCTCAAGCAACTCCGCTCTCATAGAGAGAAACTAAACTAACACATAGTGCTAAACTCATACTATCAGGCATAACCTAAACAGGCTACCCCACTGCTGTCTATTCGATTCTAGCATGCAATTCTCATACAACGGAAACACATAAAGCAGGCATATAAGGCATCACTCCTAGATCCTTAGTCCTATTCTAGCATGCTATTCTACAAAAGTTGATAACATAACATAAACTTGTATGGGTACTTTGGGGAATACTTACTTGAGCTCGGCCGGTCTCGCACATCACACACTTCGTTCTTTCTCAAACTCTTTTCTCAATTTTAGAAAACATTTTCTTTTAGAAAATCTTTTAATCCCTCGATTTGAGTTCAGACACCCCCGAAGGTGAGTCCGAATCCCTCAAACCAGGGCTCTGATACCAACTTGTAACGTCCCAAAATTCAAGACTAAAAATTTCGTTATAAAACATTACATAGGACCATCAAAAGTTAAAACGTTGTTTGATTAAACCATTCACATCGAAAATATATTATAAACCATAACATTTAATCAATCAAATATCAGAGTATCAATCCCAGAAAATAACTCGTAACTGCGGAAACAAGAGAGTGAGTGTGTGTGACATGCTACTACCGCGCCGGCTCCTTTCCCCTAGCCGAGGAGGTACCTGAAACCAAAACTGAAAACCGTAAGCACGAAGCTTAGTGAGTTCCCCCACTGTACACATACCATAAAATCACATAACATACACGTATTGTCAGGCATATATGGGTGCCCGACCTACCCCTTCGGCCCTCTCGACCGGACATTGCCTAGCATATCTGGGTGCTGGCCTCCCCTTCGGTCCTCTCGACCGGATACTGCCTAGCATATCTGGGTGCTGGCCTCCCCTTCGGTCCTCTCGACCGGATATTGGGGAACTACTTCTCCCCTCTACTACTACCACATAACATGTACCGCAATATCAGTATCTATCTAGCATTGTTGGGTATGACTACCCCTTCGGCCCTACCGACCGGATATCTCGGGGACTACCTCCCCCTACTGTCACTAGCACATAGCATCGTATCATACTAGCACATAAACACAACACAGGTAGTAGAAATCCCTAGATGAATATCACAGAGACAATCATCTACATACAACTCCTATTGGTGGGCCGGCATTGTGGCCGTAGACCCACCGCTACTGGAAGGTAACTCACCTCGAAGTAGCTGCTGATCTGATCGGGAATTGACTGTCTACTGCTACTGCTGCTGCTCCGAAAATCCTCTGGCTGCAATTCCCACAACATACTCAATCAAACACTGCTAACTGTCCTTTGGGTAAAATGACCATTTTACCCCTGACCATGCCTAAGTCAAAGTCAGAGTCAACTTTCAGTTGACCCGACTCGCCGAGTTGGCTTTCCAACTCGCCGAGTCCATACCCAAATGATTGCCCTGAATCCCGTTTCTACTCGTCGAGTTAGGCGATGGCTCGACGAGTTCTCCTTCTAAACTGATATTCAAGTCCTTCATCCTACTCGCCGAGTTGTATGAACAACTCATCGAGTTCGTCTTCATCTGATGAACACTTATGCTAAGACTCGCCGAGTTGTATGAATAGCTCGCTAAGTCTGTTCTTGATCTAAGGAGATTGCCTTGAACTCACCGAGTCAGGTCATTGACTCGCCGGGTTCCTCCATATATGAGTTCAGCTTCTGACCTACTGAGTCACACCCCGTGACTCACTGCTCACTCGACACTACGAAACGGGGGCAAACTCGGAGACTCGCGAACAGACTCACCGAGTCACATGAACGACTCGCCGAGTCGTTGCCATGCACTTACTAAATACACAGACCTGCTCGATTCCAGTCCATGCCATTCATAGATCTGGACTCCTAGAACACGAATCACACGTAAATTTTCCAACTTTACGTGTAGATATTCACCAATATGGATTTTAGGGTTCAATATGTACCCAAAAGGGTAGATCTAGGGTCTTCATGCAATAAGGGTCCATAAAGGCAACAGATCTGAGCTCCTGGAGCTCAACCATGCCTAGATCTAAGGGCCAATCAGCTTATTATGGAATAATTTGCACATACAAACTTGGGGATTGGCTCAAGAATGACTTAAATGAAGTAATGAGCATAGAAACAGGGGGAAAACGGATTATACCTCAAAGGAACTGCTGAAGGAGTACAAAGATGCCTGGATTCCTTCCCTTCCTCTTGATCTACTTCCCCTTTTGCCTCAAAACCTTCAAGAACACACAACAATGGCTTCAAACTCTCAATGAACAAGCTTAGAACGAGGGTTGGGAGCTCTGGGGAGTGAATGGGGGCTGGCCTGGGGCGGATATGTTGCTTAAATAGGGTGAAAACCCCAGAAACTTAGGGTTTCATCCAACAGTGGTGACTCGTCGAGTCCAGAATATGGACTCGCCGAGTTGCCAACTTAAACATGTCCCGGGTCCCGTCATTACTCGGCGAGTCGGACCTATGACTCGCCGAGTCCAAGGCAAAAGAAGGAGAATACTCGAATAAGATTTACGTACCAGGAACCTGGTGCTACAAATCTCCCCCACTTATTTTAGACTTCGTCCTCGAAGTCTGCTGCTCGATCCCGAAACAGCTCGGGTAATGCTCCATCATCTCATCCACCGGCTCCCAAGTCCATTCCGAACCCTTGCGGTGCTGCCATTGCACCTTCACTAGCTCCACTTTCTTGTTCCGCAAATCCTTCGACTTCCTGTCGAGGATTGCGACTGGGCGCTCAATGTAATTCAGGCTGTCATCAACCTGAATATCCTCTAACGGCACTACCGCTGAATCGTCCACTAGGCACTTCCGCAGCTGAGAAACATGGAAAGTGATGTGGATCAGGCTGAGCTCGGCTGGCAGATCCAGCCTATACGCCACCTTGCCCACCCGGGCTACAACCCTGAACGGTCTGATGAATCTCGGGCCCAACTTGCCCCGCTTCCTGAATCGAATGACGCCTTTCCAAGGCGACACCTTCAGGAGAACCATATCCCCGACTTAGAACTCCAAGGCGGATCGACGCTTGTCGGCGTAACTTTTCTGCCGACTCTGACCAGTCTGAAGTCTGCTCCGGACCTGCTGGATCCTCTCGGTCGTCTTGAGCACCACATCGGTGCTCCCCATGACTCTCTGGCCAACTTCACCCCAGCATATCGGGGTCCTGCACCTTCGTCCGTACAACATCTCACATGGGGGATGATCAATACTCGCGTGGTAGTTGTTGTTGTATGAGAACTCGGCCAGTGGAAGATAGGTATCCCAGCTACCACCGAAGTCTAGCACGCACGCCCGCAGCATATCATCCAGAGTCTGGATGGTCCGCTCGCTCTGACCATCCGTCTGCGGGTGAAAGGCGGTGCTAAAATGCAAACGAGTGCCCAACTCGTCATGAAATATCTTCCAAAATCTGGTAGTAAATCGCACATCCCTGTCCGAGATCACCGATACCGACACCCCGTGCCGCGCTACAATCACCCTGATATAGATGTCGCTCAATTTCTCGGCCGATATGCTCTCCTGAATCGGAATAAAATGAGCACTCTTGGTCAATCTATCCACGATGACCCAAATCGAATCCACTCCATGCGCGGTCCTGGGAAGCTTTGTGATAAAATCCATCGTGATATCTTCGCATTTCCACAGTGGACTATCCAACGGCTGCATCTTACCATGCGGTCTCTGATGTTCGGCCTTGACCTTCCTGCAGGTTAAGCACCGCTCAACGTACCATGCCACATCCTGCTTCATGCAGGGCCACCAATAATCTAGACGAAGATCCCTATACATCTTCGTCCCCCCGGGATGAATGGAGAATCGGGACTTGTGCGCCTCCTCCATCAAAATCTGGCGCACGCCTCCGTGATACGGAACCCACACCCTACGGTGTAATGTCAATAGTCCTTGACTATCATAATCAAAGGAGGAAACCTGGCCCACCACACGCTCGCTCTTCCGATGTTCCTCCTTGATAGCCTCCTGTTGAGCTTCCCGAATTTGCTCCAACAGGGGAGTCACCACGGTCATCCTCATGCAAACGTCCCTGATCGGCGCCGCCTTGCGGCTAAGCGCATCGGCCACCACGTTGGCCTTCCCCGGGTGGTAAAGGATCTTGCAATCATAATCCTTCACCACATCCAACCACCGATGCTGCCTCATGTTCAGATTCGGCTGATCCATGAGGTACCTCAAACTCTTGTGGTCCGTGTAGATGGTACATCAAACCCCGTAGAGGTAATGTCGCCAAATCTTGAGGGAAAAAACCACCGCCCCCAACTCCAAGTCATGCGTCGGGTAGTTCGCTTCGTGAGGCATGAGCTGCCTCGAGGCGTAGGCAATGACATGCCCCCTCTGCATCAATACCGCGCCCAACCATGAAATGGACGCGTCACAATAAACCACAAAATCCTCTACGCCCTCTGGCAGGGCTAAGATCGGTGCCTCGCACAATCTCTGCCTCAGTGTCTCAAATGCAGCCTGCTGCTCGGGTCCCCACCGAAAGACCACGGCTTTCTTCGTCAGCCGCGTCAGGGGTACGACTATTTTGGAGAAATCCTGAATAAATCTCCGATAGTAGCCTGCCAATCCCAGGAAACTCCGAATCTCAGATGGAGACTTCGGAACCTCCCATCTCATCACGGCCTCGACCTTGGCCGGATCGACCAGAATCTCGTTCTGGTTGACGAGGTGTCCAAGAAATTGTACCTCGCGCAACCAGAACTCACACTTGGAGAACTTGGCATACAAGTTCTCCCTCCTCAGGGTCTCCAACACCTCCCTCAGGTGTTCCTCATGCTCCTCCTGAGTCTTGGAATAGACCAAGATGTCATCGATAAAGACTATCACAGACCGATCCAGCATCGGTCTGCACACGCGGTTCATGAGGTCCATGAACGCGGCAGGAGCATTGGTGAGCCCAAACGGCATCACCACAAACTCATAGTGGCCATAGCGCGTCCGAAACGCGGTCTTCTGCGTATCCTCCTCCCTGACCCTCATCTGATGATAACCTGAACGCAAATCAATCTTGGAGAACCAAGATGCTCCCTGAAGCTGGTCAAAGAGGTCATCAATCCTCGGGAGCGGGTAACGGTTCTTCACCGTTACCTTGTTCAGCTCCCGGTAATCTATACACATCCGATGCGACCCGTCTTTCTTCTTCACAAACAGAATCGGGGCTCCCCAGGGCGAACTACTCGGTCGAATAAATCCCTTGTCTAGCAGCTCCTGCAGCTGCGTAGACAACTCCTGCATCTCGGGAGGAGCCAACCGATACGGCGCCTTAGCTATCGAAGCCGCACCAGGAACAAGGTCAATCCTGAACTCCACCTGTCGCTCCAAAGGTATCCCAGGAAGCTCCTCCGGAAAAACATTTGCAAAATCTCGAACCACCGGAACCTCGCTCACTGTCGCCTTACCCTCCTCCCGGGTATCCATCACATACGCGACATATCCTGCGCATCCCTGCTGAAGATAGCGCCTAGCCCTCGCTGCTGAACATACCGTGGGTCCACACTGCGGCCTCTCGCCATGAATCACTAACTCTCCCCCGCTTGGGGTCTTGACCCGCACTAGCTGCTGCGCACAATCTATCACCGCCCCATTAGGGCTCAACCAATCCATGCCTATAATCACCTTGTTCCCACGCAACGGAATGGGAACCAAGTCTACCAGGTAACGCTCCTCAAACAAACGCAGAACGCAATCTCGAAACACCATCGATGCTCGCACCGATCGATCAGCAGCAATCTCTACCTCTAAAGGGCAATCTAACTCGCCCGAAGTCTCATGAAACTTCCTACTAAGCGCAAGGGAAACAAACGATCGGGATGCACCCGAGTCGAACAATACCTGAACCTGGGATGCCGTTCACATGGAACGATCCTAATGCATACATATACATACGGAGCACATATCAATATCATAACATCATAAAAATAAGATAGAGGGAAAGAATCATACCCGTCACCACATCGGGTGCGGCGTGTGCCTCCTCGGTAGTCAACTGGAATGCTC
Source organism: Lactuca serriola (assembly GCF_051521515.1). Taxonomy (NCBI): domain Eukaryota; kingdom Viridiplantae; phylum Streptophyta; class Magnoliopsida; order Asterales; family Asteraceae; genus Lactuca; species Lactuca serriola. The sequence continues at coordinate 38,269,079 of NC_136413.1, read as the reverse complement.
GGCTCCTCACCATCGGAGCCTCTGCCTTGCCCTGCCGGCCATCCGTGATCCGCAGGGTCGCTGGAGCTGGCGCCTTCACCGGCGCTGAAACTGTCAACTGGGGGCAATTGGCCTTCTTGTGGCCCCTCTGGTTGCAGTGGAAACACAACAACTCTGATGTCTGAATAACAACTGCCGGAGCAGTGCAATCCCTGCTGATGTGCCCAGGCTTGCCGCACTTGTAGCAGCCTGATGACCCCAACCGGAACGCTCCCTCGTGCGTCTTGCCGCATTTCCTGCAGCGTCCCCGTCCCTGTTAGCCTTTCGGCCCCGCATCTGATCCCTTGGGCTTCTTCCCCGAAGCCCCTCCTGTCTGACCCTCCTCTGATTTCCGTTTCCGGATGCGCTCCAAATCTGTCTCCCTCTCCCTCGCCCTGGCAACCATAGAGTCCAAGGTAGGGCAAGCAGAAAAGCTAACATGCTCCCTGATGTCAGCTCATAGAATATCGTGATAACGAGTCCTCCTCATATCCTCGTCACCAGCATATTGGGGCACCAACAAAGCCCTCTCCCGGAACTTGGCGGTGATCTCCGCCACAGTCTCCGTCGTCTGTCTCATGTCCAGAAACTCCCTGGCCAGCTGCTGAAGCTCGACAGTCGGCGCAAACTCTGCCCTGAACCTGGTCACAAAGTCCGACCAGGTCATAGCCTCGATAGCTGAGGCTCCCAACGAGTCACCCACTGACTCCCACCAATCCCGGGCTCGATCCCGTAAACACCCGGCTGCATACTTCACTTTCGACCCCTCGGGGCAGAAGCTAGTCAACTGTGCAAACTCGATGTCTGCAATCCACCGCCTGGCAGCAATGGGGTCTTTCACCCCATGGAAATCCGACGCACCACTGCCCCTGAAGTCCTTGAAGGACAGTGTGCGAGATCCCGACTGGCTAGATGCCATATCACTCCTGAATGCCCGAAGGCGATCCTCCATCAACTCCATGATCCCTTCCTTGATCGACCCAAAGACGATGGGGGTCGAATCAAGGATGCCCTTGGTGATCTCTGACGCGATGAACTCGCGTAGCCCCTCATCTATCGGCTCGGAACCTGATCCCGAACCTGTCCCCTCTCCTGAACCGCCATCCACCGACCTCGATCGAAGTACCACCATTCTGCAATACATAATACAATCATTAGTGATACTGATACTTCCTGAGGGATCACTACTACTTACAAGTTCACTGGTCTTATCTTGGCCTTCCTTGGTTCGGGTACGGATCCTCTGCTTTCAGTAGTATGGGCCCATACTACCTTCCACATCTATCCGTACCTTCTTCAAGGAATGCCTCGACTCCACCAGATCCCTTTCACTACTGCTGATCACCGCTATACTCATCCTAGGCTTGCCCTAGGGAAATCTCTGACTCTACTCGATACAGTCCTCAGCTGTTGCAGACCTCCTTGTAATGCCAATTAGCCATCACCCGAATACCATCACACGTGATGAGGCTCAGATAATCCCTCGAGTACCCGACTCGTCCCTTCCATGGTTGGACTCAAACAAGATCTGCGCAGTAGGATCAAATCCGGTACTCTAAGATTATCCAACCCTGATCATATGTAACATGACGTATTCGCCTAATGGCTAATTCCCGTTATTCAGAGTCCCACATAGCATGAAGCAAGCAACATTCAGACAAGGGAAACAACCTCAAGCAACTCCGCTCTCATAGAGAGAAACTAAACTAACACATAGTGCTAAACTCATACTATCAGGCATAACCTAAACAGGCTACCCCACTGCTGTCTATTCGATTCTAGCATGCAATTCTCATACAACGGAAACACATAAAGCAGGCATATAAGGCATCACTCCTAGATCCTTAGTCCTATTCTAGCATGCTATTCTACAAAAGCTGATAACATAACATAAACTTGTATGGGTACTTTGGGGAATACTTACTTGAGCTCGGCCGGTCTCGCACATCACACACTTCGTTCTTTCTCAAACTCTTTTCTCAATTTTAGAAAACATTTTCTTTTAGAAAATCTTTTAATCCCTCGATTTGAGTTCAGACACCCCCGAAGGTGAGTCCGAATCCCTCAAACCAGGGCTCTGATACCAACTTGTAACGTCCCAAAATTCAAGACTAAAAATTTCGTTATAAAACATTACATAGGACCATCAAAAGTTAAAACGTTGTTTGATTAAACCATTCACATCGAAAATCAATTTAAAACCATAACATTCGATCAATCAAATATCAGAGTATCAATCCCAGAAAATAACTCGTAACTGCGGAAACAAGAGAGTGAGTGTGTGTGACATGCTACTACCGCGCCGGCTCCTTTCCCCTAGCCGAGGAGGTACCTAAAACCAAAACTGAAAACCGTAAGCAAGAAGCTTAGTGAGTTCCCCCACTGTACCACATACCATAAAATCACATAACATACACGTATTGTCAGGCATATATGGGTGCCCGACCTACCCCTTCGGCCCTCTCGACCGGACATTGCCTAGCATATCTGGGTGCTGGCCTCCCCTTCGGTCCTCTCGACCGGATACTGCCTAGCATATCTGGGTGCTGGCCTCCCCTTCGGTCCTCTCGACCGGATATTGGGGAACTACTTCTCCCCTCTACTACTACCACATAACATGTACCGCAATATCAGTATCTATCTAGCATTGTTGGGTATGACTACCCCTTCGGCCCTACCGACCGGATATCTCGGGGACTACCTCCCCCTACTGTCACTAGCACATAGCATCGTATCATACTAGCACATAAACACAACACAGGTAGTAGAAATCCCTAGATGAATATCACAGAGACAATCATCTACATACAACTCCTATTGGTGGGCCGGCATTGTGGCCGTAGACCCACCGCTACTGGAAGGTAACTCACCTCGAAGTAGCTGCTGATCTGATCGGGAATTGACTGTCTACTGCTACTGCTGCTGCTCCGAAAATCCTCTGGCTGCAATTCCCACAACATACTCAATCAAACACTGCTAACTGTCCTTTGGGTAAAATGACCATTTTACCCCTAAGTCAAAGTCATAGTCAACTTTCAGTTGACCCGACTCGCCGAGTTGGCTTTCCAACTCGCTGATTCCCTACCCAAATGATTGCCCTGAATCCCATTTCTACTCGTCGAGTTAGGTGATGACTCGACGAGTTCTCCTTCTAAACTGATATTCAAGTCCTTCATCCTACTCGCCGAGTTGTATGAACAACTCGTCGAGTTCTTCTTCATCCGATGAACACTTATGCTAAGACTCGCCGAGTTGTATGAATAGCTCGCCGAGTCTGTTCTTGATCTAAGGAGATTGCCTTGAACTCGCCGAGTCAGGGCATTGACTCGCCGAGTTCCTCCATAGATGAGTTCAGCTTCTGACCTACTGAGTCACACCCCGTGACTCACTGCTCACTCGACACTATGAAACGGGGACAAACTTGGAGACTCACGAACAGACTCGCCGAGTCGTTGCCATGCACTCACTAAATACATAGATCTGCTCGATTCCAGTCCATGCCATTCACAGATCTGGACTCCTAGAACACGAATCACACGTAAAGTTTCCAACTTTACGTGTAGATATTCACCAATATGGATTTTAGGGTTCAATATGTACCCAAAAGGGTAGATCTAGGGTCTTCATGCAATAAAGGTCCATAAAGGCAACAGATCTGAGCTCCTGGAGCTCAACCATGCCTAGATCTAAGGGCCAATCAGCTTATTACGGTATAATTTGCACATACAAACTTGGGGATTGGCTCAAGAATGACTTAAATGAAGTAATGAGCATAGAAACAGGGGGAAAACGGATTATACCTTAAAGGAACTGCTAAAGGAGTACAAAGATGTCTGGATTCCTTCCCTTCCTCTTGATCTACTTTCCCTTTTGCCTCAAAACCTTCAAGAACACACAACAATGGCTTCAAACTCTCAATGAACAAGCTTAGAACGAGGGTTGGGAGCTCTGGGGGGTGAATGGGGGCTTGCCTGGGGCGGATATATTGCTTAAATAGGGTACAAACCCCTGAAACTTAGGGTTTCATCCAACAGTGGTGACTCGCCGAGTGGCCAACTTAAACATGTCCCGGGTCCCGTCATTACTCGGCAAGTCGGACCTATGACTCGCCGAGTCCAAGGCAAAAGAAGGAGAATACTCGAATAAGATTTACGTACTAGGAACCAGGTGCTACATCCTTCCTTAAGCACATACTCATACATCATCCCGCCTTGTGCCTCGCCTCATACACCAATAACCCACGTTTCATGTGTCCGCACCACGGATCTCCATAACCAGTTCTCTAACTGCACTTGAACGGATCATTGATCCTCTCAATAGAATACTCAGTTCTCCCCCACTCAGGGTTCGAACCATCACCAATTAGCATACCAACAATCTACTCTATAGATTGTTTCACCAGGTATATCACACTTGACTCTTGGAACATACCACATAATCACCTCAATGATCTTCCCAATGGAACCAAGCAACTCCAAATATCTCGTAACTCAGACAAAAATCTCAGAATCCTCCCAACATGACTGCCTCTAGTTATCTCCAAGCCTCATACCGATATATCGTCGGATACCCCAACTGTTCCGAATTAGTCCCAACTCTCCGTCTGGAAATAATGCACTATCACGTACTTCGTCTCTTACTCCTCTACCAACATACCGTCGCGGGAATCATCATAAAAGCAAGAGACCTTACTTTCACAGTCGATACACACCGTAGACAACGAGGGCCACCGCCTCGATATACTCCTCTTAACCACCTAAAACTGTCGCTAAAAGTATGGCCCCCCTCAATAAGACACCTCCTTGTTCTCTTCCATCTTAGACCCACAACTCTTTCATGGTATAATAAATACCTCGCAGAAAACATACTACCCAAAATACTCTGGTGAAAAGGTTGCAACCCTATGCTACCCCATGGGGTTTACCTCCAAACTCTGAAACCAGAAGCTCGTCATCTCTTTTGCTTATCCCAGGAAACGAGGACAGCGTAACTCTTGCCACAGAAGGTGACGCCTCATCTATCAGTCGATTTCTCAACTCAAACTGTGATCCTCCAATAAGCATCATCTCTACTCGTCCCTGAGTCTTGCGACTCCAACTGGCATCTCACCAAAAATCTCTCGGAAACTAACTCGATTTCCTTCTCAAGGTATGCTCCATTAAAACTCGTTCAACATGGCTCTATGGCCTCACACTCTATCACATCTGATCTCAGTCTAATCAATCACAATGGGATAATTGGTAAAACATGAAGCACTCACTGCCAGAAATCCTGGTACTCGAACCATATGATCACTTCTCGATCTGCTATGAATCATGGTACCCGAACCATGTTATCTCCTCTCAATCTGCTATGAACCATGGTACTTGAACCATGTTATCTCCTCTCAATCAGCTACTTAGAACCTTAGGAATTCTCCCTGTTTCGAGTACAAGTCCTCTGCTTTCAGTAGTACGAGCCCATATTACCTACCACATCTACCCATACTTTCCACACGGATCGTCCCAGATTTCCTAAGTAACTGCTCAACCTTCTCGATCACCAATACCGTTAAACCTGGTCGCTCCCCAGCGAATACTCCTCTCTATCAGCATACTCATCTGACAAAGGTCACTCCTTAGGCTCTTCCTAGGTTCTCACACTTCTCTACCATCAGCTGCTGAAGAACTCCTTATGATGCCATCCATCAACCTCCTGAATATTGTCATATTCACTTAGTAGCTGACTCCCATCATCAAGAGTTCCACAAAGCATGAAGCAAGCAACATTCGGGCATCGAATAATCTCCACCAACACGTAAAACCAATCTAGGTTACAACTCCACTTGCTCTACTCACACTAAAAAGGTATCACCTAACTCAAGCAACCCTACCCCTCGTGGGTATCTAACTACTCTCTCAGTAGGATCCTCAAATGCTCATCTAGGTATCTCTCCTAGATTACGCCTCTACTCAAAGCTCTCTCTAAAAGATCCCTACTGGATACTCTTACTCCACACACCCAAGGAACATCACAGATAGCAAAAATTCTTAGGCTAAGGCATCACAAATCAAGCAACTCTAGCCCTAAAATACGAAACACCTAGCCTATCCTCTAGTATGCGTCACTAATATCTTAATAATAACTCATAACACAAATAGGTAAGGGTATTTTGAGAAATCACCGTTCGGGCTATGGCTAATTGTACACACTACTCCTGCGCGTTTTTCTCTTAGAAACTCTTGTTCATTTTAGAAAAATCATTTCTTTTGAAATTTTTTGTCAAATCCGCAGTTTGAGTCCATGTATACCTGAAGGTGCATCCGAATCCCTCAAACCGAGGCTCTGATATCAACTTGTAACACCGTAAATTTCCAACCTAAATTCTCTTTTAAAATCACATAATTCTCATAACACATTTCACAAAAATCTCATTTATTTAATTTACAAATCACAACTCCATAATTGTTTGATTAAAATCCAGGATCCTCAAAATATAACTCTTTTATTGGTGTGTACAATCAAGTCGGTGCCTTCTCGCGGTCCTGAGAAAAACCTGAAACACATAACACATAACATGGTAATCACGAAGCTTAGTGAGTTCCCCAAAATACCACACACATCTCATTAGCCATTCGAGGCTATAACACAATAAGACCCTCCGGTCAATGTGTCTCAGTGGGACCCTCCGGTCCCACAACTCGGGTGGACCCTCCGGTCCTAACTCAGTAAGAACAGAATAATACACAACATAAATCACATAGACATAATGCAAGATATCGCAATACTCAATATAAACACATAAGCCCCTCCAGTCACACAAGAATTACCACTCTAGGTAAGGTATAGTAAGAAGACTCGCCTCAGATGATGAGCAACCCCTAAAACGCTGCTGCTACGCACCGGTCTCTACCTCTGAGCCAAACCCACAAGTAAACCAATTAGGAACTAAGTCCAAACTCTCACTCATTAGGCCTAAAGATAGTCCACTAACCAGCCCATCAATAATCTAAAACCCATTGGGCCCACCAAGGCCCAAAGCGCGTGCGCACACACACACACACACACACATATATATATATATATATATATATATATATATATATTCATGTGGTCCAAAACTCTAGTGCAACAAGCCCAAACTCCAGCCCCAACACTCAAGGCCTAAAATGAGACTTATCTCAAAGTCCATAGTGAGGTTACGCAAGACGTACCTCCCTTGACCCTTGGTACGCTCAGCGTACTCATGAATCCAGATTGGCCATCGGGGACACTTGGTCAGTACGCGGGGCGTAGAATTACGCTCAGCGTACGACCAGGATTGTTTTTCCTACTCTTTTGATCTTAACCCATTAAGACATTAACTCAAATCCTAGATCTGGACTCCCTAATGGCTCTTACTCCATAAAGTCAGTGACTTTAAGCCTTTGCATGACTGATAAGATCACCAGCACACAAAACTCTCATTCTTCTATCACAAAATTCTCATATCTCATGCATGACTTGATTCCAACGTCCAAGTCTTGATTTTTATGACATTACATGACTAAATACACTCAAAGGGGTTAATCAAAGTCTCTGGAGCTCAATGTCTCATAAAGTCTCCAACTTTTGGGACAAGACTCTAAAATGTTCTACTAAGATGCACAAATCAAAAGAGTGAGAAAGTTTGAAGCTTTATACCTCTATATGAAGCTCCCAACATAGATATGCTCAAATCCAAGGGCATGGAATCTCACTCCTTATTCTCCAAAGCTTCTTCTTCACTCCAAGAACACACAAAAACACTAAAAGGCTCTTAAATGCACTCGTAAGCTCCATGAACGAAGGTTTAGGGTTTAAGAGGGTTTGCAATTTGAGGATGGTGGCCAGGAATGAAGCAATCTCATTCTTTATATAGGGACACCCTCATTAGGGTTTTTCATTCAGTGCCTAGTACGCCCAACATACCCTCTGGTATGCCCAACATACTAGGTGGCTCCGCTTAAAAATCATGCACATGAGTACGCTAAGCGTACACACACGTACGCCCAACATACTCAGCTGCCACCTTTCTCAAATAAGGGATTAATCCTGCAAAAACTTCAAACTTCCATTGCTTACTCGATATAACTCTGTTTCCCATGAACCTCATATCCACGGAAAGGTGACGATATTGCCCTACGCTTCTAGCAACTTGTCGCAACCCCACGACTTCCTCATGCCCGAGTTGCAGCCCACGAACCCTAATCACGGGCGATCCGAAACAGAATGTTACACTCTGATACCAACTTGAAACAACCCAAAAACTTCATTTTAAATCACTACCGAAAACCATGAATATCAAACTTCACATCAAAACATAAGTCATGTAACTCGAAACATCATAAAAATTTGTCACTGTATCAGTCCCTATTTATTTAATCGGTCTTTTTTGATCACTAAATTAATTCCAAATTAATTCTTGATCAATACTAATTAAAAAAATATGATTTCTCAATTACTATATTATACTTATAGTATATTAATAAATCACAAATAACCTCTTTCTCAAATATCCATCTTATCAAATTATTCTGGTGAAGGCAACCCCAAATGGACCATGCTACTATCCGGTCAAGTACATACAAATTATAGTTATGGGCTTAGACACTTAATCCAACAATCATAACTCAAAATCTAACAGGATAACAATCCATTGGTCCGGCCTTGGTGACTTCGACCCACAAGTATAGTGAGGAAAACTCATCTCTCAATACGAAGCGAATTTTGAACAGAATGCAGCTCCAAAAGTCAACACTACCGATCACCTAAATGGAACAAGGACTTAAGCTTAGATAATAATCCCAAGGCCTAAAATATTCAAACCACTTTTAGGTCAGCATTGTTGTAACGTCCCAAAATTTACGACCAAAAATTTTGTTTTAAAAACATTACTTTAAAAAACATTAATAGTTAAAAACATTGTTTGATCAACCCATAACAAAACGTAAACCATGTCTAAAAGCCAAATCATACAATCATCCAAATATCATAGTATAAATCCCAGAGAATCTCGTAAGTGTGGAAACCAGTGTGTGTGTATGATGTGCCGCTACCGCGTCGGCTCCTTCCCCTTAGACGAAGAGGTACCTGAAACCAAAACTGTAAACTGTAAGCACAAAGCTTAGTGACTTCCTCCATCATACCACATACCATACAAACAAATAACACGCATATTGCCAGACTATTCTGGGGTGCCTGACTACCCGGTACGGCCATTCTGGGGTGCCGACTACACGTGTCAAGCCATTCTGGGGTGCTGACTACCCATGTCAAGCCATTCTGGGGTGCTGACTACCCATCGGTCCTAACAACCGATCCTCGGGGACTAGTCCCCTCCCACTACCACTATCGCATATAACATAACAGGCCAGCATGCAAACATATCATCACGTACTGTTACACATTTCTAGGGTGTCTGACTACCCTCCGGTCCTAACAACCGAACTCTACTATCATCACATATAACATATGATGCTAGCATATAACATATCAGATAGTAGCAACCTAGATGATATCAGAAAGACAATCATCTAACATACGACTCTTACTGGTGGGCCGGCGTTGTGGCCGTAGACCCACCGCTACTGGAAGGTAACTCACCTCGAAGTAGCTGCTGATCTGAGCGGGAACTGACTGTCTACTGCTGCTGCTGCTGCTTCAGGAATCCTCCGGCTGCAATTCCCACAACATACTCAATCAAACACTGCTAACTGTCCTTTGGGTAAAATAACCATTTTACCCCTGATCATGACCTAAGTCAAAATCAGAGTCAACTTTCAGCTGACCCAACTCGCCGAGTTGGCTTTCCAACTCGTCGAGTTAGGCGATGACTCGACGAGTTCTCCTTCTTAACATATACTTAAGTCATTCATCCTACTCGCCGAGTTGTATGAACAACTCGTCGAGTTCATCTTCATCCGATGAACACTTATGCTAAGACTCGCCGAGCTGTATGAATAACTCTCCGAGTTTGTTCTTGATCTAAGGAGATTGCCTTGAACTCGCCGAGTCAGGGCATTGACTCGCCGAGTACCTCCATAGATGAGTTCAGCTTCCGACTCACTGAGTCACACCCCGTGACTCACTGCTCACTCGACACTACGAAAAGGGGACAAACTCGGAGACTCGCGAATAGACTCGCCGAGTCACATGAACGACTCGCCGAGTCGTTGCCATGCACCCACTAAATACACAGATTTGCTCGATTCCAGTCCATGTCATTCACAGATCTGGACTTCTAGGACACGAATCACACGTAAAGTTTCCAACTTTACGTGTAGATATTCACCAATATGGATTTTAGGGTTCAAAATGCCTCAAAAGGGTAGATCTAGGGTGAACAAGCAACATGGGTCCAAAAAGCTAACAGATCTGAGCTCCTGGAGCTCAATCTTGCCTAGATCTAGAGGCCAATCAACTTATTACGAAATATTATGCACATAAAAGCTTGGGGAAAGGCTCAAGAATGACTTAAATGAAGTAATGAGCATAGAAACAGGGGGAAAACGGATTATACCTCAAAGGAACTGTTGAGAGAGTGCAAATATGCCTGGGTTCCTTTCCTTCCTCTTGATCTACTTCCCCTTTTGCCTCAAAACCTTCAAGAACACACACAAATGCTTCAACTCTTCAAAGAACAAGCTAAAACGAGGGTTGGGAGCTCTGGGGGTGAATGGGGGCTGGCCTGGGGCGGATGTGTTGCTTAAATAGGGTGCAAACCCTTGAAACTTAGGGTTTCATCTAACAGCTGTGACTCGCCGAGTCCAGGATATGGACTCGCCGAGTCGACAACTTAAACATGTCCCGGGTCCTGCATGTCGTGCCACAATCTCCCTGATATAGATGTCGGCCAATTTCTCGGCCGATATGCTCTCCTAAATCGGAATAAAATGAGCACTCTTGGTCAATCTGTCCACGATGACCCAAATCGAATCCACTCCACGCGCGGTCCTGGGAAGCTTCGTGATATCTTCCCATTTCCACAGTGGAATATCCAACGGCTGCATCTTGCCATGCGGTCTCTGATGTTCGGCCTTGACCTTCCTGCAGGTCAAACACCGCTCAACGAACTATGCCACATCCTGCTTCATGCAGGGACACCAATAATCTAGACAAAGATCCCTATACATCTTCGTCGCCCCGGGATGAATAGAGAATCGGGACTTGTGTGCCTCCTCCATCAAAGTCTGGCGCACACCTCCGTGATACGGCACCCACACCCTACGGTGTAATGTCAATAGTCCTCGACTATCATAATCAAAGGAGGAAACCTGACCCACCACATGCTCGCTCTTCCGATGTTCCTCCTTGATAGCCTCCTATTGAGCCTCCTGGATTTGCTCCAATAGGGGAGTCACCACGGTCATCCTCATGCAAACGTCCCTGATCGGCGCCGCCTTGCGGCTAAGCGCATCGGCCACCACGTTGGCCTTCCCCGGGTGGTAAAGGATCTTGCAATCATAATCCTTCACCACATCCAACCACCGATGCTGCCTCATGTTCAGATTCGGCTGATCCATGAGGTACCTCAAACTCTTGTGGTCCGTGTAGATGGTACATCGAACCCCGTAGAGGTAATGTCGCCAAATATTGAGGGCAAAAACCACCGCCCCCAACTCCAAATCATGCGTCGAGTAGTTCGCCTCGTGAGGCTTGAGCTGCCTCGAAGCATAGGCAATGACATGCCCCCTCTACAACAGTACCGCACCCAACCCAGAAATGGACGCATCCCAATAAACCACAAAATCCTCTACGCCCTCTGGCAGGGCTAAGATCGGAGCCTTGCACAATCTCTGTCCCCGCGTCTCAAATGCAGCCTGCTGCTCGGGTCCCCACCGAAAGACCATGGCTTTCTTTGTCAGCCGCGTCAGGGGCACGACTATCTTGGAGAAATCCTGAATAAATCTCCGATAGTAGCCTGCCAATCCCAGGAAACTCCGAATCTCAGATGGAGACTTCGGAACCTCCCATCTCATCACGGCCTCGACCTTGGCCGGATCAACCAGAATCCCGTTCTGGTTGACGAGGTGTCCAAGAAATTGCACCTCGCGCAACCAAAACTCACACTTGGAGAACTTGGCATAGAAGCTCTCCCTCCTCAGGGTCTCCAACACCTCTCTCAGATGCTCCTCATGTTCCTCCCGAGTCTTGGAATAAACCAAGATGTCATCGATAAAGACTATCACAGACCGATCCAGCATCGGTCTGCATGCGCGGTTCATGAGGTCCATGAACGCGGCAGGAGCATTGGTGAGCCCAAACGGCATCACCACAAACTCATAATGGCCATAGCGCGTCTGAAATGCGGTCTTCTGCATATCCTCCTCCCTGACCCTCATCGGATGATAACCCGAACGCAAATCAATCTTGGAGAACCAAGATGCTCCCTGAAGCTGGTCAAAGAGGTCATCAATCCTCGGGAGCGGGTAACGGTTCTTCACCGTTACCTTGTTCAGCTCCCGGTAATCTATACACATCCGATGCGACCAGTCTTTCTTCTTCACAAACAGAATCGGGGCTCCCCAGGGCGAACTACTCAGGCGAATAAATCCCTTGTCTAGCAGCTACTGCAGCTGCGTAGACAACTCCTGCATCTCGGGAGGAGCCAACCGATATGGCGCCTTGGCTATCGGAGCTGCACTAGGAACAAGGTCAATCCTGAACTCCACCTGTCGCTTCGGAGGTATCCCAGGAAGCTCCTCCGGGAAAACATCTGAAAAGTCTCGGACCACCGGAACCTCGCTCACTGTCGCCTTACCTGCCTCCCGGGTATCCATCACATACGCGACATATCCTGCGCATCCCTGCTGAAGGTAGCGCCTCGCCCTCGCTGCTGAACATATTGCGGGTCCATACTGCGGCCTCTCGCCATGAATTACTAACTCTCCCCCGTCTGGGGTCCTGACCCACACTAGCTGCTGTGCGCAATCTATCACCGCCCCATTAGGGCTCAGCCAATCCATGCCTATAATCACCTTGTTCCCACACAACAGAATGGGAACCAAATCTACCAAGTAGCACTCCTCAAACAAACGCAACACGCAATCTCGAAATACCATCGATGCTCGCACCGATCGATCATCAGCAATCTCCACCTCCAAAGAGAAATCTAACTCGCCGGATGACTCATGAAACTTCTTGCTAAGCGCAAGGGAAACAAATGATCGGGACGCACCCGAATCGAATAACACCTGAACTGGAAAGCAGTTCACATGGAACGAACCTAATGCATACATATACATACGGAGCACATATCAATAACATAACATCATAAAAATAAGATAGAGGGAAAGAATCATACCCGTCACCACATCGGGTGCGGCGTGTGCCTCCTCGGTAGTCAGCTGAAATGCTCGGCTCCTCACCACTGGAGCCTCTGCCTTGCCCTGCCGTCCATCCGTGATCCGCAGGGTCGCTGGAGCTGGCGCCTTCACCGGCGCTGAAACTGTCAACTGGGGGCAATTGGCCTTCTTGTGGCCTCTCTGGTTGTAGTGGAAACACAGCAACTCTGATGTCTGAAAAACTGCTGTCGGAGCAGTGCAATCCCTGCTGATGTGCCCAGACTTGCCACACTTGTAGCATCCTGCACGCCCCCTTGTGCGGCCTGCTGCATTTCCTGCAGCGGCTCGGTCCTGACTGGCCTTTCGGCCTACCATCTGATCCCTTGGGTTTCTTCCCCGAAGCCCCTCCTGCCTGTCCCTCTCTAATTTCCATTTCCGGATGTGCTCCAAATCTATCTCCCTCTCCCTTGCCCTGGCAATCATAGAGTCCAAGGTAGGGCAAGCCGAAAAGCTAACATGCTCCCGGATGTCAGCTTGTAGCATATCGTGATAAACAGTCCTCCTCATATCCTCGTCACCAGCATACTGAGGTACCAACAAGGCCCTCTCCCGGAACTTGGCGGTGATCTCCGCTACAGTCTCCGTCGTCTGTCTCATGTCTAGAAACTCCCTGGCCAGCTGCTGAAGCTCGACAGCCGGCGCAAACTCTGCCCTGAACCTGGTCACAAAGTCCGACCAGGTCATAGCCTCGATAGCTGAGGCTCCCAACGAGTCGCCCACTGACTCCCACCAATCCCGGGCTCGGTCCCGTAAACACCCTGTTGCATACCTCACCTTCGACCCCTCGGGGCAGAAGGTAGTCAATTGGGCAGACTCGATGTCTGCAATCCATCGCCTGGCAGCAATGGGGTCTTTCACCCCATGGAAATCCGGCGCACCACTGCCCCTAAAGTCCTTGAAGGACAGTGTGCGAGATCCCGACTGGCTAGATGCCAAATCACTCCTGAATGCCTGCAGGCGATCCTCCATCAACTCCATGATCCCTTCCTTGATTGACCCAAAGAGGATGGGGGTCGACTCAAGGATGCCTCTGGTGATCTCTGACGCGATGAACTCACGTAGTCCTGCATCTATCGGCTCGGAACCTGATCCCGAACCTGACCCCTCTCCTGAACGGCCATCTACCGGCCTCGATCGAAGTACCACCATTCTGCAATACATCACAAAAATAATTAGAGATACTGATACTTCCTGAGGGATCACAACTACTTACAAAGTTCCCTGGTCTTGTCTTGGCCTTCCTTGGTTCGGGTACGGATCCTCTCCTTTCAGTAGTACGGGCCCATACTACCTTCCACATCTATCCGTACCTTCTTCAAGGACTGCCTCGACTCCACCAGATCCCTTTCCCTATTATTGATCACTACTATACCCATCCCAGGCTCGCCCTAGGAAATCTCCGACTCCACTCGATCCAGTCCTCAGCTGTTGTAGACCTCCTTGTAATGCCAATTAGCCATCACCCGAATACCATCACACGCGACGAGACTTAGATAATCCTTCGAGTACCCGACTCGTCCCTACAACGGTTGGACTCAAACAAGAGCTGCGCAGTAGGATCAGATCCGGTACTCTAAGATTATTCAACTCTGATCACATGTGACGTGACGTATTCGCCTAATGGCTAATTCCCATTATTCGGAGTCCCACATAGCACAAAGCAAGCAGAATTCAGACAAGGGAAACAACCTCAAGCAATTCCGCTCTCTTGGAGGGAAACTGAACTAGCACACAGTGCTAACTCATACTATCGGGCATAACCCTAACAGGCTACCCTACTGTTGTCTACTCGATACTAGCATGCAATTCTCATACAGCGGGAACACATAAAGCAGGCACATAAGGCATCACTCTTAGATCCTTAGCCCTATTCTAGCATGCTGTTCTACAAAAGTTGATAAACATAACATAAACTGGTATGGGTACTTTGGGGAATACTTACTTGAGCTCGACCGGTCGCGCACATCACACACTTCGTTATTTCTTAAACTCTTTTCTCGATTTTCAGAAAACATTTTTCTTTTAGAAATTCTTTTAATCCCTCGATTTGAGTTCAGACACCCCCGAAGGTGAGTCCGAATCCCTCAAACAAGGGCTCTGATACCAACTTGTAACGTCCCAAAATTTACGACCAAAAATTTTGTTTTAAAAACATTACTTTAGAAAACATTAATAGTTAAAAACATTGTTTGATCAAACCATAACAAAACGTAAACCATGTCTAAAAGCCAAATCATACAATCATCCAAATATCAGAGTATAAATCCCAGAGAATCTCGTAAGTGCGGAAACCAGTGTGTGTATATGATGTGCCGCTATCGTGCCGGCTCCTTCCCCTTAGACGAAGAGGTACCTGAAACCAAAACTATAAACTGTAAGCACAAAGCTTAGTGAGTTCCCCCATCGTACCACATACTATACAAACAAATAACACGCATACTACCCTGCTATTCTGGGGTGCCTGACTACCCGGTACGGCCATTCTGGGGTGCCGACTACCCATGTCAAGCCATTCTGGGGTGCTGACTACCCATGTCAAGCCATTCTAGGGTGCTGACTACCCATCGGTCCTAACAACCGATCCTCGGGGACTAGTCCCCTCCCACTACCACTATCGCATATAACATAACAGGCCAGCATGCAAACATATCATCACGTACTGTCAGACATTTCTGGGGTGTCTGACTACCCTCCGGTCCTAACAACCGAACTCTACTATCATCACATATAACATATCATGCTAGCATATAACATATCAGATAGTAGCAACCTAGATCATATCACAAAGACAATCATCTAACATACGACTCCTACTGGTGGGCCGACGTTGTGGCCGTAGACCCACCGCTACTGGAAGGTAACTCACCTCGAAGTAGCTGCTGATCTGAGCGGGAACTGACTGTCTACTGCTGCTGCTGCTGCTCCGGGAATCCTCCGGCTGCAATTCCCACAACATACTCAATCAAACACTACTAACTGTCCTTTGGGTAAAATGACCATTTTACCCCTGATCATGACCTAAGTCAAAATCAGAGTCAACTTTCAGTTGACCCAACTCGCCGAGTTGGCTTTCCAACTCGCCGAGTCCCTACCCAAACGTTTGCCCTGAATCCCGTTCCTACTCCTCGAGTTAGGCGATGACTCGACGAGTTCTCCTTCTTAACAGATACTCAAGTCCTTCATCCTACTCGCCGAGTTATATGAACAACTCGTCGAGTTCATCTTCATCCGATGAACACTTATGCTAAGACTCGCCGAGCTGTATGAACAACTCGCCGAGTCTGTTCTTGATCTAAGGAGATTGCCTTGAACTCGCCGAGTCAGGGCATTGACTCGCCGAGTACCTCCATAGATGAGTTCAGCTTCCGACTCACTGAGTCACACCCCGTGACTCACTGCTCACTCGACACTACGAAAAGGGGATAAACTCGGAGACTCGCGAACAGACTCGCCGAGTCACATGAACGACTCGCCGAGTCGTTGCCATGCACCCACTAAATACACAGATTTGCTCGATTCCAGTCCATGCCATTCACAGATCTGGACTTCTAGGACACGAATCACACGTAAAGTTTCCAACTTTACGTGTAGATATTCACCAATATGGATTTTAGGGTTCAAAATGCCTCAAAAGGGTAGATCTAGGGTGAAAAAGCAACATGGGTCCAAAAAGCTAACAGATCTGAGCTCCTGGAGCTCAATCTTGCCTAGATCTAGAGGCCAATCAACTTATTACGAAATATTATGCACGTACAAGCTTGGGGAAAGGCTCAAGAATGACTTAAATGAAGTAATGAGCATAGAAACAGGGGGAAAACGGATTATACCTCAAAGGAACTGCTGAAAGAGTGCAAAGATGCTTGGGTTCCTTTCCTTCCTCTTGATCTACTTCCCCTTTTGCCTCAAAACCTTCAAGAACACACACAAATGCTTCAACTCTTCAAAGAACAAGCTTAAACGAGGGTTGGGAGCTCTGGGGGGTGAATGGGGGCTGTCCTGGGGCGGATGTGTTGCTTAAATAGGGTGCAAACCCTTGAAACTTAGGGTTTCATCCAACAGCTATGACTCGCCGAGTCCAGGATATGGACTCGCCGAGTCGACAACTTAAACATGTCGCGGGTCCCGCATCTACTCGGCGAGTCGGACCTGTGACTCGCCGAGTCCAAGACTAAAAGAAGAGAAATACTCAAATAAGATTTACGTACCAGGAACCAGGTGCTACAATTGTCAAAGTCAAATTCGACAACTGTAACATCACGACTTTGATTTATTTTCAACTATAACCCTATGTTTGAGTAAATATGGAAATTTATCTCTTGAGTGCAAGAAAGAGTGCAAAATGGCCCATTGTGGTATTTTGGGCTAAGGAAAGTACGTCGGGCGTACGTTGTGTATGTTAAGCGTACTAGGGTGGACCCTAGTACGTTGGACGTACACCGCATACACAGGGCGTACGTGGAGAAAGTTTAAACCCTAAATTTTAGGTTTTGGTCCATATATAAGCATCATTATAGCGTCATTTATTATTCCTTCATCAGCCCCCTTAAGAGAATTTGACCCTCTAGCAAACCGTATGTGAGAAGAGTGTTTTGAGCTTATTTGTGTGCCTTTTTGGTGTTCTTGAAGAAGGAGAAGTTGGTGTAAGGACCTTGAAGTTTGGAAGCAACTTGGATATGATATTATCACCTTGTTAGCTACCTCCAGATGGTAAAAAGTTCATAACTTGATCACTTCATCTTGTAGATCTAGCTATTTCTTCCTTTAGGGAACTTTTGGTCCTAAATATGCTGATTCTTGAGCATGTCATGCTCTTGACCAAATAAGTTGTCCTTTCAGGCCTTATGAGGGGTCTTGAGTCATAAAAATGTGGTCTTGATGGCTAATTTTGCTCGATGCATGCTATAAAAGGTCTTTAGGCATTAAGTAGTTGAGATTTTGTGTATTAAGCACTTAGTGAACATGAAAAGTCATAAATTTGGAGACTTTATGACTCTTGATGGTATTTTAGCCTTGGATCTGAAAGTTAGACTTGAGAGCTTAATGCATTAAGCTCTTGTTGAGGATTTGGAAAGCCTGAGCGTACACCTTACATAACTTGGAGTATGCACCGCGTACATGGTCAACCACCCTGACTACGGTTAAAGCTTGAGTACGCCCCTCATACCTCCGGAGTACTCCTCTCGTACGAATCCTGAGTCGACTCGGCCGAGTTGACTCAGCTGTGTTGATTCGATTGACTTGTTGATTTTGACAAGTTTTGACCAAGGCTATTTTGGGGAAATGTTATTAATTTAGAATGGAAATGTTTTGACATTTAGGATTTGGGTTGAGCCGGTATTTGGGAGCAAAGTATTGATCAGCTATTCTTCAGATTGTGAGGTGAGGTTTCCTCACTATACTTAAAGGTTGAAGGTACCAAGGCCTGCCCATTGAATTGCTATCTTGGTTACTATATGTTGTTATGTTGTTGTGATTCGTTAGATTCGTATGATTATTTTGTATTTTCCGGCTTTGTGTTCATGTTTATTTCTTGCATATGTCGACATGTTGGTTTGGGTTGAGGCAGTCCTGTTTCGTGTTGTACGCGAAGACACCCGAGGACGACCGAATAGGCTATAGGCCCTGCGCTATGTACTCCCATGTACCTAGTGTAGAGGGTGCCTTCGCAAACCACATGCTCAAACCCTTGTACCTCCAGGTATGCTCAACGTACCTGAGTTGAACCTAAACTTTTCCATTAAGCTCTTATTTCATTAAGACAAAGCACCAAACTTCAGATCCAAAATCAAGGGACGTCTTAAGGGATAAAGTGTTTGAATTTATCCATTTGCGTGTATTCAAGTGGGTAAAAACTCAAACCCTTGGTCCAAAAGTCACTCAAAACTCCCAAACTCTTGCATGGATTAACGAAAGTGTCCAAGCTCTCCTTTTTATGAATCTAGAAGCTCAAAACTACAGGAAACTACATTTCAAGGACATGGAGTAGCTCATATTCCATTAGATTAAACTATGAGACCAAAATGCATACAACCTCTAGACTAACAAGATCTAAGCAAAATGACACATCAAGATCCAAGCTTTAAACCTCCCAATGAAGATTGAGGGCAAGATACTTCTGAATCCAAGATGCCTTGAGATTCCAAGTTGATTCAACTTATTTCTTCTTCCTTCAAGATCACCAAAAGCACACTTTTAAGCTCAAAATGCTCACATAATGGGTTAAGGTTAGCAATGGACGATTTGGGAGATGGAGGCTGATGAGGGAAGATGTCTTAGAAAAATAATGATGCTTAAATAGGGCTCAATCCTTAAAAATTAGGGTTTGACCCTTAGGTACTTACACTCGTCGTAAGTTGGAGTACGCCGAGTGTACTAGGAACACACGCGATTTCCACTTAAGGATCCAACAGACCAACTTTGCAAATATATTTCTTATTAAGGGTATAAATGGGAAATACTAGGATCACGGTGTTACACATCTAAAAACAGTTCTTAACAAATAAGTGTATACTTCATTTAAATGATGCATTAATACGACGCTCGAGTATAACACTTGTTACACTTACCACATAAACCTACAGCTAAAATCGTGGACATGATCTTCGTAGGATTATATTTTTTTATTTGAAAACCAATTAAAATATATATATGT
The DNA here is from genome assembly GCF_051521515.1 of Lactuca serriola. NCBI lineage: Eukaryota > Viridiplantae > Streptophyta > Magnoliopsida > Asterales > Asteraceae > Lactuca > Lactuca serriola. The sequence continues at coordinate 38,249,066 of NC_136413.1, read as the reverse complement.
TGCCCATTTGACGGTTGAAATATATACATGAGCCGACTTACCAAATTATTTGGCATCTTGGATCCTTATCACATAACACCTTTTTCGATGTGAATCTATTATTAGATATTTTTATATTTTTGATAAGAAATTTATCGGTATCCTTAATATGAACATCACTCGTCAAACTATTACTACTTTAGTGATCATTGTCATGGATGCATAATCATAAACATATTAATGTTGTAAAAATAAAAACTTCCATATGCGATATGCCGAAAGAACATTGAACATGTTATCACTATTAATCTAATCATATTAATATATATTCTCGATATGATGTCGTGTACCATATTATTTAACCTATTAACTTCATTATTTTTTTGTCGATATCAACCATATTATTTAACCTATTAACTTCATTATTTTTTTGTCGATGATATATCGTGTCTAATTATGTATGATTTGGTTGCTTATAAGGAAACAAACAACATATTTTTTTTGTTTGTTTATTTTTCTAAATAGATATATCCTATAGATATGACTACATCCAAAACCATATATATATATATATATATATATATATATATATATATATATATTTACTCTCAAGTTAATTGTTTTTCCTTTACAACTTCAATGATAACAAAATAAAAACCAAAGCAAAATATATCTATCATTTTGTTTTTAAAAAAATCATTCAGGACTTAAAAAAGGAAAAAAAAGAAAAAAAGGAAATGGTTGGAAAATATCTTGGAATTTTTTTTCTTTATAAGCTGGGAGTGTTGGAGAGGGCTCCACATTCGTCAAATCCTAGGTTTTTAGGTCTTTCTTGTCTTTGCAGATTGATGCGGCTCAATCTTCCTCGAAGCAATTTATTTATTTATTTATTTATTATTTTTTTTAGTCCATCCTTTGTTCTTACAGATTGATGCGCAATCTCTTACATTTTTCTATGAATTGTTTGTCGCAGATTGATGCTCAATCTTACCTTTTTTTCATCAAGCTCTTACCTTTTTTATGAATCAAATTTTGTTCTAGATTGATTTTGTTTTTAACAGATTGATGCTCAATCTTACCTTTTTTTTATGAATCAATCGTTGTTTTCACAGATTGATGCTCAATCTTCGTCAAGCTTTTTTTTTTTTTTTTTTTTTTTTTATGAATCGGTGCTTGTTCTCACAGATTAATGCTCAATCTTGATCAAGCTCTAACCTTTTCTTTATGAATCAATTTTTGGACTAGATTGATGGCTCAATTTTCATCAAGCTCTCTTTTTTATTAATCAGTACCTGTTTTTAACAGATCGATGCTCAATCATCAGGCTGTTACCTTTTTGTATGAATCAGTGGCTTGTTTTCACAGATCGATGCTTAATCTTCATCAAACTCTTTCTTTTTTACGAATCAATCGCTGTTCTCATAGATCGATGGCTAATCTTCATCAATCTCTTTCTTTTTTATGAATCCGATTGATTATTCAGTCATCGTTATAGTCAATCATGAAGATCTCACTAGATCCGAATGTTAATAGTTTTGGTTCACCGTAGACGGTGTTCATTTCTTCCGGAAACGACGTTTAACAATCGAAGTCCAAATGATGATTTCGTAAATGTCGACAGATCCAAGGAATAAGAAAATCGTTGTGTTAAAAGTGGAAAGTATTAAGTGAAAAACGCGATTCAAACAAGGAAGCTTTTGGATCTGAAAGTTTGATGAAGATTGAGTTAAAAAATCTTCAATCAACATCAGGGAACAAGGTAGATTGCTTCCTCAGTTTCTCGTAATCATTATTTCCCTCATGATTTTTATAGTAACCAAAACCAGAAGTTATGTTTTTGTAAAGTAGGCTTTAAAAGAATAATCTTTCAATGAGATTACATGTCAATTGTAAATGGTTTCAGGTCTTGCATGAATACATCTTAACCACTTAGAGAAACTCAAACTATGCAAAATTTGATAGTGTATGTACTATGTCGGACAACTATTTTGGTGTTCTTATGGAAACTAGTTCCCGAAAGTACTATGTTATGCTCTTTAATGTAAGAGACTAATAGTTAATGTATAAGTTAGGTGCATGTTAGTTGAATTGTATAACTTACATGCTTGTTGCTTATTATATGGACACCCACTCTAGACTCTAGTATTTATGAATCTAATGTAAGAACTTAAAATGCTCATCGTATCTTGTCAAATTTCTAATATGAGCTCTTTCATTATTTTTGATTTTTGATTTTTCAATTCTTAAATAAATCGTATAACCTGTAAATACTAATGTAATCCTTTTGACTTGACCATTGCTGTAAATTTTTGCAGGTTGTTTGGTTGGTTGAAGGTTTTACGATACAATTAAAGTGAGGACCTTGTAAATGCAAAGTGAGAAAGGATTGTTGTCTTTGCAATTGTGCCGATGAGGTATTATTTCTTATGTCTTTTAGTATTATTTGGGTTCTTTGAGAAAAGTCATAATGATGACTAGTCGTATGTGACACACACTCACACATACACAAACATGACTAGTTGCTACGATTAGGGTATTAATTTGAACATTTTTTGTATTTTCATTTTTGTTGCTTTTGATCATAATGGAAATTGGAAGGTCTAATTTCCAAAGATTCTTTCCATTAGTTTTTAGATGCACTCTCATTAATAATATTTATTATTAAGTTTTTAATGTTAATTATAATAGCATGTCTCATATGTGGGACCCTCTTTTGAAATAAAATAAATTATAAATTTGGGTGGTTGTTTGGCATTTTTGCTATATATTTTTAGTAGAAGTTTTGTGCATTAAATGTAGAGTAGCAGTTTCAATTTGGAACGTTGTTTATTTCTAAAAGTTGTCCCTCTAAAACAAGAACACATTTTTTATGCATTAAATGCTTAAGTTGTATAAGTTAACAAGATAGGTTGTTAAGTTAGACAATCCATGGATATAATTAAAAATCAATAAACTATAATTAAAAAGTTGAAGGTAAAAAAAACAAAAAAAAAAACTTTGGTGTTTTACGGGAGGTTTGGACAACATGAACTGCTTCAAAATGTGAGGGGCTAACCTGATAAAAGATTAAAATGAAAGGTTATTTTTTATTATGTATGTTAAAAGTATAAGGGGTTAAGGTTCAAAAAGAAAATGTATCGGTATTGTAGCAAAAACAAAATATTTCACGGTCTCACTTGTAACCTTTTAAGATTATATTAAAAAAAGAATGTTAGATGTTTGGAATAATAAGTTGATTTAAAATTTCAAATTTGTTATAAAGTTTCTTTTTTTTTTTTTTTTTTTTTTTGCTAAAATGAATTTGTTATAAAAGTTTACTACCATTCCATAAGAAATATATAAACTACTTTAGCTCCATTAGGTAACCCGTCTTCTTGAGATACCAACTTGTGGCTGATGGAATTCCAGAAGTAAACCGTCATCATTATGACTTTCCTCAAAAAGCCATAATGGGGAAAAACATTATAGTCTAGTAGTGGATTTTAGTACATAGGGCTTTGCCTTTTTAGGTTATATTGTAGTATTTGCATTTGTCAAAATTTTCTATTGGGTAAAAAGGTGTAATGTATATCTGTTCATGTAGGTTGATACCAATGTACTCAACATGTATTCGTTCTATGGCTTATTTGTTATTTTAGGTTAATACTAAGAAACTTATCATAATTTCCTTATAATTTATATTCTATACTTTTATGGCTTTATCAAGGACTTAGCTTCAAATTTTCATTCTAACTAAAACAAAGAGGTGATAAGACTAATATTTGGAGCTTATAGAAACACATAACATAAATCACCAAAACATTATATCAATACGCTTAAATAATACTAAAATACATGAGAAGTATAATCTCATTGACACAATTGCAAGACCAACAATCCTCTAACTTCTCATTCAAAAACTTCTCACTTGCATTATATCATAATACCCTTGACCAACAGAACAAACTGCAAAATTTATAGCAACAATCAAGTCAAGAGGATTACATTATTATTTACAGGTTATGATTTATTTATTAAATTAAAGATAAAATATCAATCACTAACCTAGAACCCTCTGTCTCTATATTGAAATATACTTGATATTCAAGGCCAAAGTTTTGCATAATGAAGTGTTCATTAGCAAAAAAAACATATAAAGTGGCCTAAATAACAACAAAAGTTCACTAATGGACAAAACTTTCTTTAAGGCTTTTATCATTGAAACGAGTCTTATATTGCTGTACTTTATCATAAACACTTGATTTGAGATAGATAATATTCGTCTTTATTATAACAACTTTATGGCATGAAAGAGTCGGCCACCAAATTCGGTTCCGAATTTCTCAAAAAACGTTATACATTTCAAAGTTCTTTATCTCCTAATAATACCTATAGACTTTGATGTTTCAAATTTCCAAATCCCCCGAAAAGCACTTCAAGTTTCAAAGTTCCAAATTACCCAAAACACCTTGCAGAATTCAAAGTCTCATATCCGCTAAAACATCATTCAGATTTCAAAGTTCAAATTCCCCAAAACACCATGCAAAGTTTAAAATTTCAAATATCTCTAAAAATCTGCATGCTTCAAACTTCAAAGTTCCCCAAAATGTCTTGCTAAATTCAAAATTCCAAATTTCCTATAATGACTTACAAATTTCAAAGTCCCAAATCCTCCATTTAGATTTGCAGATTCCAAAGATCCAAACTCCTCAAAAAGCCATACAGACATCAACAACTACACAAGCTAAAAAGGAAGCTATAGAAATCTTGGTAGTATATGTTCTTTTATTAAACTACATGATTATAATAAAGGGTACATATGTCAAAAATGCTCTTAAACTTATACTCTCTTTTGGCAATCGATTCAGGTCATCAAGGTCTACTTCTGGAATTACACCAAGCACAAGTGCAACTCAACGATCTTCACTGATCAAGAAAAACACAAAACTAAAATTTAAGTTGATTTTTAATTCTAACCGTGTACCTCTAAAATCACACGATTAGAATTAAAGATCAAATTGAATTTTAGCTTTGTGTTTTTCTTGATCTGTGAGGATCATTGAGTAACACTTGTGGCTGATGGAATTCCAGAAGTAAACCGTCATTACATGGATCGATTGTCCAAAAGAGATTATAACTTTAAAGAGCATTTTTGACATATGTATCTTTTACTATAATCATGTTGTTTAATAAAAGTGCATTTACTACCACACTTTCTATATCTTCCCTTTTAACTTGTGTAGTTGATAACTGCGTGGCTTTTGGAGAGTTTGCATCTTTGGAATCTGCGAGGCTAAGTGGAGGATTCGGAACATTGAACTCTGCAGGGTTTTTTGCGGAATTTGGAAATTTGAATTTAGCAAAGACATTTTGGGGAACTTGGAAATTTGAAGTATGCATGGTTTTCAGGGGGATTTGGAACTTTAAACTCTACATGGTGTTTTGGGGAATTTAGAATTTTGGAATCGGCATGGCGTTTTGGGGGATATGAGACTTTGAATTCAGCAAGGTGTTTTGGGTAATTTAGAACTTTGAAACTTGCAGGGCTTTTGGATGGATTTGGAACTTTGAACTGTACAGGGTGTTTTGAGAAATTTGAAACATTGAAGTCTGTAGAGATTATTAGGGGATAAAGAACTTTGAAATATATAAGGTTTTTTCAGGAATTTGGAACTGAATTTGGTGCCTACTCATTCATGCCATAAATTTGTCATAACAAAGACGAATATTATCTATCTCGAGTCAAATGTTTATGATAAAGTGTAGCAACATAAGACCGGTTTCCATGTTAGATGACTTAAAGAAAATTTTGTCCATTAGTGAACTTTTGTTTTCATTTAGGTCACTTTATATCTTTTTGCTAATAAACACTTAATTATGCAAAACTATGGGATTAAATATGAAGTATAAATCAATATGGAGACGTAAGGTTCTAGGTTAGTTTTTGATATTTTATCTTTCACTTGATAAATAAATCATATAGCCTCTAAATATTAATGTATTACTCTTGACTTTGATTGTTGCTGTAAATTTTGCAGTTTGTTCTTTTAGTCAAGGGTATTATGATACTAAAATGCATGAGAAATATAACCTCATTGACACAATTGCAAGACCAACAATCCTCTCTCTTTGCATTCAAAAGCTTCTCACTTGCATTGTATATCACAATACCCTTGACCAACAGAATAAACTGCAAAATTTACAACAATAATCAAGTCAAGAGGATTACATTAATATTTACACGTTATATGATTTATTTATGAAGTGAAAGATAAAATATCTGAGGCTAACCTAGCACCTTCGGTCTTTTATTGCTACAGTTTATCACAAACACTTGACTTGATATGGATAATATTCGTCTTTATTGTGACAACTTTATGGCATGAATTAGTAGGCCACCAAATTCAATTCTGAATTCATCAAAAAAACCTTATAGATGTCAAAGTTCTTTATCCCCTAATAATACCTACAGACTTTAATGTTTCAAATTTCCTAAAACACTCTGCAAAGTTCAAATTTCCAAATCCCCCAAATGTCTTGCAAGTTTCAAAGTTCCAAATTACCCAAAACACCTTGCTGAATTCAAAGTCCTATATCCCCCAAAACGCCATGCAGATTTCAAAGTTTAAATTCCCCAAAACAACATGCAAAGTTTAAAGTTCCAAATGCCCCTGAAACCTGCATGCTTCAAACTTTCAAGTCTCCCAAAATGTCTTGCAAAATTCAAAAATCCAAATTCTCTAAAATGCCCTTTAAAGTTCAAAGTTCCGAATCCTCCATTTAGTCTTGCAGATTCCAAAGATCCAAACTCCCCAAAAAGCCATACAAACATCAACTACACAAGTTAAAAAGGACGATATAGAAATGTTGGTAGTATATGTTCTTTCATTAAACTACATGATTATAATAAAGGCTACATATGTCAAAAATGCTCTTAAACTGATAATCTCCTTTAGGAAATCGATTCAGGTTATCAAGGTCTTCTTCTGGAATTACACCAAGCACAAGTGCAACTCAATGATCCTTACAGATCAAGAAAAACCCAACACTAAAATTCAAGTTGATCTTTAATTTTCATCGTGTGATTTAAGAGGTACGCAATTAGAATTAAAGATCAACTTAAATTTTAGCTTTGTGTTTTTCTTGATCTGTGAGGATCACTGAGTTGTACTTTTGGTTGGTGTGATTCCAGAAGTAGAGCTTCATTACCTGGATGATTGTCCAAAAGATATTATGACTTTAAAGCGCATTTTTGAGATATGTAGCTTTTACTATAATCATGTAGTTTAATAAAAGTATATATACTACCAACCTTTCTATGTCTTCCCATTTTAACTTTTGTAGTTAATATCTACATGGCTTTTGGGGAGTTTGGATCTTTGGACTCTACGAGGCTAAATAGAGGATTCACAACTTTAAACTCTACAGGGTATTTTGGGGAATTTGGAATTTTGAACTTAGCAAAGAGATTTTGGGGAACTTGGAAGTTTGAAACATGCAAGTATTTAGCGGAATTTGGAACTTTAAACTATGCATGGTGTTTTGGGGAATTTTAACTTTGAAATCTACATGGACTTTTGGGGGGATATGTGAATTTGAATTCAGCAAGGTGTTTTGGGTAATTTGAAACTTTTAAACTTTTAGGCTTTTGGGTGGATTTGGAACTTTGAACTCTGTAGGGTGTTTTGAGAGATTTGAAACATTGAAGTCTGTAGGGACTATTAGGGGATAAAGAACTTTGAAATCTTTAAGGTTTTTTGAGGAATTTGGAACCAAATTTGGTCATGCCATAAAGTTGTCATAGTAAAGACGAATATTATCTATCTCAAGTCAAGTGTTTATAATAAAGTGTAGCAATATAGGACCGATTTCCATGTTAGAAGCCTTAAAGAAAGTTTTGTTCATTAGTGAACTTTTTTGTCATTTAGGCCACTTTATATGTTTTTTTTTCTAATGACCACTTCATTATGCAAAACTTTGGCCTTGAATATGAAGTATACTTTAATATGGTGACCAAAGGCTTTAGGTTAGTCTCTGATATTTTATGTTTCAGTTCATAAATAAATCATATAACCTTTAAATATTAATATAATCCTCTTGACTTGATTGTTGCTGTAAATTTTGTAGTTTTTTTTGTTGATCAATGGTATTATGATACAATGCAAGTGAGAAACTTTTGAGTGCAAAGTGAGAGGACTGTTGGTCTTGCATTTGTGTCAATGAGGTTATATTTCTCATCATTTAAGTGTCTTGATATTATATTTTGGTGATTTATGTTGTGTGTTTTTATATGCTCCAAGTATTAGTCTTACCACCTCTTTGTTTTAGTTAGAATAAAAATTTAAAGCTAGGTCCTTGATAAAGAGATAAAGGTAAAGAATATAAATTATAATGAATTCATGATAACTTTCTTAGTATTAACCTAAAATAACAAATAAGCTATAGATTGAAATAAATGTTGAGTACATTGGTATCAACCTACATGAACAAGATATACATTACACCTTTTACCCAGTGGAAAAATTTGGCAAATGCAAATACTAAAATACAACCCTAAAAAGGCACAACCCTTTGTACCAAAATCCGTTACTAGACTACAATGTTTTTCTCCAGTATGATTCTTTGAGAAAAGTCATAATAATTTTAAGTCATGTGTGGCACTCTCTCTCATTTTCTCTCACTCATATGCACATGACTAGTTGCTACACTGTATTAATTGGACATTTTCTTATTTTCTATATCTTCATTGTTGCTTTTCATCATAATGGAAATTGGAAGGCCTAATTTCCAAAGATTCCTTACATTAGTTTCAAGATGCTACCACTTAAGATTGCTCATCATGACTCCCTCTGGATTACATGTGTATTACACTCTTACAAATAATCTTTATTGTAATTTTTTTAATGTTAATTGTAATAGAATATGTCTCATCGCTTCTATCCTATTTTGGAATCAAATAAATTATAAATTTGAGGTGTTATTCGGCATTTTTACTAAACATATTTACAGGTATGATTTATTTATGAAATGAAAGATAAAATATCAAAGATAGAATATCAGACACTAACCTAGAACCTTCTGTCTCCATATTGAAATATACTTCATATTCAAGGCTAAAGTTTTGCATAATGAAGTGTTCATTAGCAAAAAAAACATATAAAGTGGCCTAAATGACAACAAAAGTTCACTAATGGACAAAACTTTCTTTAAGACTTTTATCATTGAAACGAGTCTTATATTGCTATACTTTATCATAAACACTTGATTTGAGATAGATAATATTCGTCTTTATTATAACAACTTTATGGCATGAATGAGTCGGCCACCAAATTCGGTTTCGAATTTCTCAAAAAACCTTATACATTTCAAAGTTCTTTATCTCCTAATAATACCTACAGACTTTGATGTTTCAAATTTATTAAAACACTCTTCAAAGTTCAAATTTCCAAATCCCCCGAAAAGCACTTCAAGTTTCAAAGTTCCAAATTACCCAAAACACCTTGCAGAATTCAAAGTCTCATATCCGCTAAAACATCATGCAGATTTCAAAGTTCAAATTCCCTAAAATACCATGCAAAGTTTAAAGTTTCAAATCTCTTTGAAAATCTGCATTCTTCAAACTTCAAAGTTCCCCAAAATGTCTTGTTAAATTCAAAATTCCAAATTTCCTATAATGACTTACAAATTTCAAAGTCCCGAATCCTCCATTTAGATTCGTAGATTCCAAAGATCCAAACTCCTCAAAAAGCCATACAAACATCAACAACTACACAAGTTAAAAAGGAAGCTATAGAAATGTTGGTAGTATATGTTCTTTTATTAAACTACATGATTATAATAAAGGGTACATATGTCAAAAATGCTCTTAAACTTATACTCTCTTTTGGCAATCGATTCAGGAATTTGGAACTGAATTTGGTGCCTACTCATTCATGCCATAAATTTGTCATAATAAAGATGAATATTATCTATCTCGAGTCAAATGTTTATGAAAAAGTGTAGCAACATAAGACCGGTTTCCATGTTAGATGACTTAAAGAAAATTTTGTCCATTAGTGAACTTTTGTTTTCATTTAGGTCACTTTATATTTTTTTTGCTAATAAACACTTAATTATGCAAAACTATGAGATTAAATATGAAGTATAAATCAATATGGAGACGTAAGGTTCTATGTTAGTTTCTAATATTTTATCTTTCACTTGATAAATAAATCATATAGCCTCTAAATATTAATGTATTACTCTTGACTTTGATTGTTGCTGTAAATTTTGCAGTTTGTTCTTTTAGTCAAGGGTATTATGATACTAAAATGCATGAGAAATATAACCTCATTGACACAATTGCAAGACCAACAATCCTCTCTCTTTGCATTCAAAAGCTTCTCACTTGCATTGTATATCACAATACCCTTGACCAACAGAATAAACTGCAAAATTTACAACAATAATCAAGTCAAGAGGATTACATTAATATTTACACGTTATATGATTTATTTATGAAGTGAAAGATAAAATATCTGAGGCTAACCTAGCACCTTCGGTCTCCTTATTGAAATACACTTCATATTAAAGGCCAAACTTTTGCATAATGAAGTATTCATTAGCAAAAAACATATAAAATGGCCTAAATGAAAACAAAAGTTCACTAATGGACAACTTTTTTAAGGATTTTAACATCGAAATGAGTCTTTTATTGCTACAGTTTATCACAAACACTTGACTTGATATGGATAATATTCGTCTTTATTGTGACAACTTTATGGCATGAATTAGTAGGCCACCAAATTCAATTCTGAATTCATCAAAAAAACCTTATAGATGTCAAAGTTCTTTATCCCCTAATAATACCTACAGACTTTAATGTTTCAAATTTCCTAAAACACTCTGCAAAGTTCAAATTTCCAAATCCCCCAAATGTCTTGCAAGTTTCAAAGTTCCAAATTACCCAAAACACCTTGCTGAATTCAAAGTCCTATATCCCCCAAAACGCCATGCAGATTTCAAAGTTTAAATTCCCCAAAACAACATGCAAAGTTTAAAGTTCCAAATGCCCCTGAAACCTGCATGCTTCAAACTTTCAAGTCTCCCAAAATGTCTTGCAAAATTCAAAAATCCAAATTCTCTAAAATGCCCTTTAAAGTTCAAAGTTCCGAATCCTCCATTTAGTCTTGCAGATTCCAAAGATCCAAACTCCCCAAAAAGCCATACAAACATCAACTACACAAGTTAAAAAGGACGATATAGAAATGTTGGTAGTATATGTTCTTTCATTAAACTACATGATTATCATAAAGGCTACATATGTCAAAAATGCTCTTAAACTGATAATCTCCTTTAGGAAATCGATTCAGGTTATCAAGGTCTTCTTCTGGAATTACACCAAGCACAAGTGCAACTCAATGATCCTTACAGATCAAGAAAAACCCAACACTAAAATTCAAGTTGATCTTTAATTTTCATCGTGTGATTTAAGAGGTACGCAATTAGAATTAAAGATCAACTTAAATTTTAGCTTTGTGTTTTTCTTGATCTGTGAGGATCACTGAGTTGTACTTTTGGTTGGTGTGATTCCAGAAGTAGAGCTTCATTACCTGGATGATTGTCCAAAAGATATTATGACTTTTAAGCGCATTTTTGAGATATGTAGCTTTTACTATAATCATGTAGTTTAATAAAAGTATATATACTACCAACCTTTCTATGTCTTCCCATTTTAACTTTTGTAGTTAATATCTACATGGCTTTTGGGGAGTTTGGATCTTTGGACTCTACGAGGCTAAATAGAGGATTCACAACTTTAAACTCTACAGGGTATTTTGGGGAATTTGGAATTTTGAACTTAGCAAAGAGATTTTGGGGAACTTGGAAGTTTGAAACATGCAAGTATTTAGCGGAATTTGGAACTTTAAACTATGCATGGTGTTTTGGGAAATTTTAACTTTGAAATCTACATGGTCTTTTGGGGGATATGTGAATTTGAATTCAGCAAGGTGTTTTGGGTAATTTGAAGCTTTTAAACTTTTAGGCTTTTGGGGGGATTTGGAACTTTGAACTCTGCAGGGTGTTTTGAGAGATTTGAAACATTGAAGTCTGTAGGGATTATTAGGGGATAAAGAACTTTGAAATCTTTAAGGTTTTTTGAGAAATTTGGAACTAAATTTGGTCATGCCATAAAGTTGTCATAGTAAAGACGAATATTATCTATCTCAAGTCAAGTGTTTATAATAAAGTGTAGCAATATAGGACCGATTTCCATGTTAAAAGCCTTAAAGAAAGTTTTGTTCATTAGTGAACTTTTTTGTCATTTAGGCCACTTTATATGTTTTTTTTTTCTAATGACCACTTCATTATGCAAAACTTTAGCCTTGAATATGAAGTATACTTCAATATGGAGATCAAAGGTTCTAGGTTACTCTCTGATATTTTATGTTTCAGTTCATAAATAAATCATATAACCTTTAAATACTAATATAATCCTCTTGACTTGATTGTTGTTGTAAATTTTGCAGTTTGTTTTGTTGGTCAATGGTATTATGATACAATGCAAGTGAGAAACTTTTGAATGCAAAGTGAGAGGACTGTTGGTCTTGCATTTGTGTCAATGAGGTTATATTTCTCATCATTTAAGTGTCTTGATATTATATTTTGGTGATTTATGTTATGTGTTTTTATATTGTCCAAGTATTAGTCTTACCACCTCTTTGTTTTAGTTAGAATAAAAATTTAAAGCTAGGTCCTTGATAAAGAGATAAAGGTAAAGAATATAAATTATAATGATTTCATGATAAGTTTCTTAGTATTAACCTAAAATAACAAATAAGCCTTTGATTGAAATAAATGTTGAGTACATTGGTATCAACCTACATGAACAAGATATACATTACACCTTTTACCCAGTGGAAAATTTTGGCAAATGCAAATACTACAATACAACCCTAAAAAGGCAAAGCCCTTTATACCAAAATCCGTTACTAGACTACAATGTTTTTCTCAATTATGGTTCTTTGAGAAAAGTCATAATAATTTTAAGTCATGTGTGGCACTCTCTCTCATTTTCTCTCACTCATATGCACATGACTAGTTGCTACACTTAGGGTATTAATTGGACATTTTCTTATTTTCTATATCTTCATTGTTGCATTTAATCATAATGGAAATTGGAAGGCCTAATTTCCAAAGATTCTTTACATTAGTTTCAAGATGCTACCACTTAAGATTGCTCATCATGACTTCCTCTGGATTACATATGTATTACACTCTTACAAATAATCTTCATTGTAAATTTTTTAATGTTAATTGTAATAGAATATGTCTCATCGCTTCTATCTTATTTTGGAATCAAATAAGTTATAAATTTGAGGTTAAAACTACAAACTAAGAATATTATAAAATTAAAAGAGCATGTGTATGATATAAAATGTTATAAAGCTTAACTAAGTATGAAGAGAAAATCACAAATTTGGTCCCTGTGGTAGTGTGATATATGGTTTGTTTTAGGTTTTGTCCAAGGTTAAATGGTCATTTTAAAAAAATAAGTTATGTTGTTTTCATTTCTGATTGTTAGATTTATCCCCCATACCTTGCAGTGTGAGAGGGAATATCATATTGGCTATTTGAGGGAAGATAAGAAGATTGATCTGAAGGTGTGTGAATTTGAATTTAGTTATTTATTAAAGCTTCCTATTTTTTTCACTCAATTTAATATGATCGATTGTTGATGTGTTACAATTGCTACTAGTGAAACCAACCAAAGAAAGGTAAACGTGCTTTTTTACACATTATCAACATCATATGTCTATTTTATTTATTTATATATAAAAAAAATTGTATGAATACATTGATTGAATTCATGGCTACTTCCAACTTTTCTTCAACTGCTTTGAGAAGCTACTTGCATATCTCAAGGTTAAGAAGATGGTGATTCCAGCTGCTGAGGATGTTGAGTCCATGTGGATTCAGATTTTTGGTTTTGAAAAAGTAACCCAAGCTCTGGTATTATTTTTTTTATTAAGTAGTTTCTTAATTCTTATTATATTGTTACAGATAACTTATATTATATATTATATATGTCTACATCGGAGGGAATATAGACAAAAATTGACATCAATCGTAGCATTTCAAGGAACATGTTTGTTAGAAAAGGAAGTAGTGGGGCCTTATGGTGGAGTTACTTTTCAAGATGGTTTTTGTTTCAGTCTTTCTAAGCAGAAGCAAATTAAGCAATGAATGAATAATACCCTTTTGGTGGATTTGTGTTTTATTTATGGTTAAAACTACAAACATCCATCTAGGGTAAGATAGATGTTTTTACTTTTAATGTTATACGATTATAAATGGTTTGTGGTATGTAGAATTTTGAAACATGTTTGGATTTGTTATGACCAGGGCCTGTCTAAGCAAAAATGAGGACCCACAAAATTTAGAAAACATCCAAAGATTTTATATATTAAAGGGCTAACATGGAGCAAGCAAATACAAATACATAAAATGAGCATGTGTACTAGTCAAAACTATCTTCTGAATATCAACTCTATATGTAAGCAAACAATAACATCAGAATTTGTACATTATCTCAAAAAGACATTCCTCTTTAACAGTTTTTTAACCCTCCAAACAATGTTAAACCAAACAACTTCTCCAAAATGATCCCAATGATGCGACTGATTAATTTAAACCCATTCATAGTTGTGTTGATGCATTTTCCGATTTCATAAAGCCATCAAACATCTATACTCATCAAGACATCAAACATCTACCAGACCAATATGAAAGCATTTTTCAAGACCCAAAATGATTACCTCCTTTTAATAAGTTGTTGGAACATTGTTGGTTGCTCGATCGGTCAATTTGTGTTGGTGATTTTAGTGTAACCATGTCATTTTATGTAACTGGAACTAACATGTGAGCTAAGGGGCTTCTTAATTTGTACTCTAATATGTACGGGATGGTGCGGAGTACACACATGTATAAGATCGAATTAGAAGTCTGTTCGACGACTAGTCGGGGTCCGGGGGCAGCGCCCTTGGGTCCGGGGTTTCCAAAGGGGCAGCGCCCCTTTGGCCGGGTCTAGGGGCAGCACCCCTAGCGGGGTCCAAGGGGCAGAGCCCCTGGCTCCAAGTCAGCGGGTGGGGTCGAGGGGCAGTGCCCCCGCGGGGTTTGGGGCAACACCCCAAAACCTCACCGAAATTTACATATGGGAACATAGTGGAAAATTCAATTTCTTGAGGGTGATTATGGTAAAACTAAAGAAACTCATTAGTTTTGGTAACCCTAAATCCTCATTAAATTTAGATTATCCTAATTTGCTTCCAATGCAACTAATGACGGCCTAACCCTAATAAAACCCTAATCTTGTTTAATATATAAACAACTCTTCAGTCTCAGAAGATGGTTACGAATTTTAGCTCTCATTTTCATCAAACTCTCACAGAATCTCTCTAGAAAATCTGCTTACGATTTCTGTGCCTAGAATCGTAAGTGTCCACTTGGATTATCCTAGGCTGAATGTCTTGCAATATAGGCATAGGGTAGAAATATTAGTTCGAAAAGTGCTCTCACGATCTAAGTTGGTATCCAGATCTCCATCATAAACCATAATAAATTCTTACAATTTGTAGCCTTTAATTCAAAAGGACATGATAGAGCAACTCATATAAGTGTCAATCATAGCAACTCATACATCTGAACTTCCTGAAATGAACCAAGGAAGACCAAGGTAGGTGTGTGTGTGTGTGTGTGTGTGTGTGTGTGTGTGTGTATATATATATAATCCTTTATTTCGGTTTATGAAAAAACAATAGTGTTTTACATTATGGAATAAATATTTAATTTAACAAGTTATCTTTCTCGTTCAATCTCCTTGCCTCTCATCCTTTGAGAATCATAAAGATCGTTTTCAAGTTTGAATTTGTTTATTTAGAATATAAGTTCTTCTACTTCATTTTTATTTATTTACTTTATTGACTTTTATTAAATAATAATATTTTTGCCTCTATCTTGTTATATTATTCCTTAAATCCCATTGAGTTATATCCCCAAACCAAGTGTAACATGCATGAAGGCGTTAGACACTTCTTTTATTGTTTTCCTTGACACAGTTGCATCATCCAAGACTTGAATTAATAGATTTCTTTTAAGGAGCGATTAATTCATTCTTCCCGTACGCAACGTACAACTCTTTGTTGTAATGCCCTCTCCAAGTGTGTTTGTCTCCCTTTTTTAACTTACTATGGCAGACATTTGTGAAATAATTCCGATAAGAAGAAAAAAAAGGCATTAAGAACCCTCTTGGCATAACCCTAGACATTCTTAGATCCTTTTTAAAAGGCGTTATGAAGAAAAATATTTGTGAAATATTTCTCATAAGAAGAAGAAAAAGGCATTAAGAAACTCACTTGGCATAACCCTAGACATTCTTAGATCCTTTTTAAAACCTGCTCTGATTTTCGCTATATAGAAAAGAACATAATAACCATTACAACACCCGGTGGAAGACACAGAAAGAAAAATTAGGGGTTATACAAACTATTTAGGAGTTACACTACTAGAATAAAAAAAAATAAAAAAAAAATAAAAAAAAAAAAAAAAAACTCATTCCCTAAGGTAGTTTTCGTCACTAAAAGGTTTTTACCGACAAATTTATGTTTGTCAGATTTTTTGATGGATTTCCAATAGATTTGTGAAAGATTTATAGAATTTTACACTTCTAGGACAAAATTGAAGGGTTGCACATGCAACTTTGAGACACCTACTATGGACCTCCGCCCCTTAGGTTTTTGTGTTTGTCTCCCTTTAACTTATTATGACATGTATTTGTAAAATAATTTTGATAAGAAGAAATAGAAGAGATTTGTGAAACATTTATAGAATTTTACACCTCTAGGACGAAATTGAAGGATTGCACGTGCTACCTCGGGACACCTGCTATGTCTGACTCTGGCCTCAGAATACCAACATAATTTGTAAATGATTTACAAGAAAAAAAATGTTAATTGACATTTGTTTTTATTAAATCAAATACTCTCTCCGCCCCATATTAATAGTCAATGTTTCATTTTTGGTTTGTCCCAAAGTAATAACCTACTTCTAAAAGTAAATATCATTTTACTAAACTACACTTTATTATTAATTAACCTACCATGAAATTAAATGCAACAAAAAGTTAAAACTATCATTTCATTTAATAATGTTAATGGTAATTAATGTTTTCTTAATCTGTTTGTGTGTTTTTGTCTGTAAAGTGTAGACAATAATTTTTGGGACAGATGCACACAAGTTACTTTGTATTAAGATTTCATATTTTTAGAAATCGCAGAACATAAAAACCAAAACAATAAGTTTTACTCAAACAAGACAAATGTCTCCATCAATAGTAACGCAATGTTTCTATTTGTATGCTAACACACTTTTATTTACATAAGGTTGTTTGGTATGCCTCTTCCTTGATTTGGTAAGAGGTTGGGACTCACTGGTAGATTCAAACTATTTGATACCACAATTAGAAAAGAGTCAAATTCAAACAATTTGACATCATAATTAGAATTCAAACTATTTGATACCACAACTAGAAAAAAAATCAGATTCAAACCATTTGATACCATAATTAGAAGCTTCTGGTTCGGTCCTAAACATAACACATGCTGCCTCACTCAGATCAATGCTTAATCAACAACTATCAACCACAAAACCTTCCCACAAAGGCATCTTCATATTCTGTTGGAATACTTGGTAAATCAAATTCAATATGAAATGTTGGAATACTTGGAATATAAGTATACTTACAAAACTTAAAAACTCATTTAAAGTGCAAGTTTAAATCTTGAGTTTATAATTTATGCATTGACTAATTGCATAATACAAGTTCATACAAAACAACTTCCAGAAAAACACCAGATCTCAGGCTAATATTATGTATTGTAATCAAAGTTCTGTTTCAATTTCAACTATTTATCCACCATAAATAACAAGAAACCACCAACCTCTTTCTAGAAAAACTGAAGTTTTCAAACATAGAAAATGATCAAAACATTTGTGAACGTTTCTTCCCAAAGATTGCCTCCCAAACCAAAGGCGAAAATGGACCTTTCTTCTCCATGAAATCTGTAACACCTTTTTCATCAAATCCAAACCCTTTCTCTTTCAAACTCTTAATCATCATTTCAGCAGCTTCCAAATCTCTTTCCCTACAAAACCCATTCACCAAACCTGTAAAAGTAGCCAGATTTGGTGAATGACCAGCTTCCACCATCTCCAAACAATATTCAAGAGCTTCATCTAATCTCTTCCCTTTAACCAAACCCTGAACAAGAACACCATAACTAAATGCATTGGGTACAATACCATTATTCTGCATTTTCCTGAAGATCCTGATAGCTTCATCTGGCTTCTGAGACTTGCAAAACCCTTCAACCACTGCTGTGTATATCACCACCTCGGGGATGGATCCTCTTTCACGCATTACACCAAACAGCTTCATTGCTTCTTGAACCAATCCATCGCTACACAAACCATGGAGCATCGCTACTGCATTTGGGATCAGCCCTGTTTCTTTCATTTTCCTAAATAGCTCATCAGCGTCTTCTGGTGGTGGTGGTGGCGGTGGTTGAGGCTCACCGGTCACTACTTCTCCCTCTCCGGCAGTATTGCTGGTATCTGATTTGTCAGAAATGGGATTACCTTTTTCTTCATCGAATCCAAGCTTGAATCTATCGAGGAATCCATCAACGTCCTGAATCTTAGGATCTTTAACTCGTGGAGTATGAGAAAACTGGGGCTTCTGTTCGTCATCATCATCAAATGGGACATAAGAGCTGTTTGTTTCAGATTTCCGACTATCGGTTCTGTTTACTTCCGATGATGCTCTGTTACTCGGTCTATACCTACTATCATCATCGTACTTAGGTCTTCTGTTGCTGTCGATATCCCTTCTTCCTCCTGTGTGTCTTCGATCCCTATTATCGCCGGCGTCGCTGTCATCGTTACCGTGGTTGAATCCAGAAAGCCGTGACGAAGAAGGAGTTCGATCTGATGTGCTGAATCCATCGCCGGAGCGTCGTCTTGGTGGTGGTGATCGACCACCACTGTAACCATCGTTAGACCTGTTATTGTATGACGACGAGGAGAAAAATCTACTTAACAATGGAGAATCTACACGACGATGAGTTCGAAAATGAGATTGGTGATGATGAGAATAATCCGAGATGCTGAAAGAAATTAATTTTGAAATCCTAAACCCTTTCTTTATCGTCTCCATTTTGCAGCTCGCATAAACCCTAACCCCTTCTCAAGTGAGCCTGACGGAAGACAACGTGGTAGTCCCTCGCTAGAATAAGAAAAAATAAAATAAAATAAAATAAAATCCAATATTTGAAAAAAAAAACACAAAAATACAATATTTATTTGAATATTAATTTTAGACTAAATTACATGAATGGTCCCTGTGATTTGAAATAATATGCATCTTTGATCCGACATTTTACTTTGTTATACCGTCTGTCCCTATTTTTACTTTGTTACCCTTATCAACACAATCAACTGTTTCAATAATTAGAGAGTTTTTATGAATAAAACTAATATAATACTTTCTTATAACAGAAATATAATAAGCTATGTTATTCTGAAATTTCTCTTTTGTTATTAGTTTTACGCTTATTATCTAGTTTTTAAAACTCATGACTTCTTAAAAATGAAATTAAAATTCATCAAGTTTTACGATTACATAAAGTTAAACTCATATTTTATAAAAACGACAAAAAATGTAATTATCTTTATTAAAAAAATCAATATATAATTAAATAAATATATTATCTTCGTGTTTTATTGCCATGAATTCCATGTTTCTTACGGCAACGACTTTTCAAAAGCTGTCCATTTTGATAGAAGATTCAAGATGATCATTCTACGTGAACATGAAAATTCTGAAACAAATTTTCTAAAATCGAATTCCCTAATCACCAATTATCAACCCTCAATCTCCAAAAGTTTTCCATGGCTTCCGAATCCACGTATGAGCTTCACTTCCTATTGATTCCATTCCTAGCCCCTGGCCACACCATCCCCATGATTGACATGGCCAAATTACTCGCACAGCAACCAAATATTACTGTCACAGTCGTCACCACACCCCTCAACGCCGTTCGATACAGTCCCATCCTCAACAAACCCGGACTCCCGGTGGGTTTCCTTCAACTTCCGTTTCCATCCACGGAGGTCGGATTACCAGAGGGATGCGAAAGTCTAGACGCTCTCCCTACTCCCGATCTAGCGCTGAAGTTTTCGGCTGCAGTTGACATGCTTCAATGGAAACTCGAGCAAAATTTCCATACTTTAGAACCTCGACCAAGTTGTATTATATCTGATAAGTACCTCGCTTGGACTGCTGATACTGCGGCTAAATATCAGATACCCAGAATTACTTTTGATGGAATGAGTTGTTTCAAACAGTTATGTGCTCACAGTTTGTATGCATCCAAGGTGTTCGATGGTTTGCCTGAGTCAGAGAAGTTTGTGGTGCCTGGATTGCCTGATCGCATTGAGTTAACAAGAGCACAGCTTCCGGTTGAGTTCAATCCAAGCTCACGAACCTCAAGTGAGCGTCTTGAACTGGTGAGGAAAACCGATTTGGGATCTTATGGAATGGTGATCAATAGTTTTGAAGAACTGGAACAAGAATATGTCAATGAGTACAAGAAAGTTAAAGAAGGTAAGGTCTGGTGCATAGGACCATTGTCACTATGCAATGATAGTGAAAAAGATAAGCTTCAAAGAGGAAAAAGTTGCACAATTTCTGAACAACAATGCTTGGAATGGCTTGATTTGCTCCCACGTGGGTCCACCATCTATGCTTGTCTTGGTAGTGTGAGTCATGTTACACCTCTGCAACTCATCGAGCTTGGTTTAGGTCTAGAAGCATCAAATCATCCTTTCATTTGGGTGATTAGAGACAATGAAGTTGAGAAGTGGGTAATAGAAAGTGGGTTTGAAGAGAGGATAAAAGATAGGGGTTTCTTGATTCGAGGTTGGGCCCCACAAGTGTTGATTTTGTCCCACCCTTCAGTTGGAGGGTTCTTGACACACTGTGGATGGAACTCCATACTTGAAGGAATATGTGGTGGTGTAGCCATGATCACATGGCCTCAGTTTGCAGATCAGTTTTTGAATGAGAAGTTGGTGGTGGAAGTGTTGGGGGTTGGGGTGGGTGTTGGGGCTGAGGGTGTTGTGCATTGGGGGGAAGAAGAGAAGTTTGGAGTGAAAGTGAAGAGTGAGGATGTGAAGAAGAGTATATTAAAGGTAATGGATGATGGGATTGAAGGAATTGAGAGAAGAAAGAAAGTGAAGGAACTTAAGAAGATAGCAAATAGAGTGATGGAGGAAGGAGGATCTTCTTACATGAACTTGAGACTACTAATACAAGATATAAGGGAACATATAAAATTATAAATTGAGGTAAAGAGGTTGTTTTTGAGACATATGAAACTTAACAACAAATAATCACTCCCAAATGATATGTTTAATCAATGTTTATGAAACAAAATTAACCACACAATCGTTTGGTTGTATTTACTATTAAGCATATTTTGTGAGATTTCTTGAAGCACAACAAGCATACAGTTGGAGCACAATAGGCATAACATAGTATTTGACAAAAGCAAAACACAAAAAGGATAAAACACAACCTTGTAAACAAAGACTATAGTCCAACAAACTTATCAAAACACAAGGTTTATAAAAATATCTTTTTATTTAGCATCTTAGCCGGCTTTCTGTCTTTCTAATAAATATATTATATTCTTTAATTTAATTTTCCGCCTTTGGATTTTTCCGGATTAGACAAAACTTGTAGCAACCTCCACCTTCCTCTACAAAGTTATGTTTTTTTTATTGTGTAAGCAAATAATCGCTTATGCATACGCTTACCTCATCACGGATTTATCTAATAAATTAAAGAGGGGAAGGGAAAGGAGAAGAGAATGAAACCCTTTATTTAGAATGCAAATGCAATTCCATTATCCCACATAGATTCAATCCCTCAAAAATGGCTTTAGAAGAATCACAAGAACATAACCAGCTTCACTTTCTTGTTATACCCATGGCATCCCCAGGCCATTATATTCCCACCATTGACATAGCCAAGTTACTATCTCAGCATGGTGTCCGAGTCACCTTCATCACCACCCCTGTAAACGCCCTAAGATTCGGATCCATTCTTGATCAAGCAATCAAATCAGGACTTCCCATCCACTTTCTTGAATTCCCATTTCCATCTATGGAATTTGGATTACCAGAAGGTTGTGAGAGCTTAGATACTCTCCCTAGTTTCAACTTGATCGGATCACTTATGCAAGCATTTAATACACTACAAGAAAGAGTCGAACAATATATTGAAAACCTGAATCCTAAACCAAGTTGCATAGTATCCGACTCGTTTCTCCTATGGCCAGCTGAAACAGCAAAAAAGTTTCAGATTCCAAGGATTATATTCGATGGAATGAATTGCTTCACACAGATGTGTAACCATGTTTTGTACCTCACTAAGGTATATGAAACTGTGGGTGAGTTGGAGTCATTTGTTTTACCTGGTTTGCCTGATCGTATTGAACTAACAAGATCCCAACTGCCTATCGTATTCAATTCAGGCTCAAAAAATTTAGATAGTTTTCATGAAAAGCTTCGGATATCTGAATCCGAAGCATATGGAGTAATCATAAACAGTTTTCAGGAGTTAGAACAAGGATACGCGGATGAATATCAGAAACTCAAAGGAGGTAAAGTTTGGTGCATAGGGCCATTATCGTTATGTTACAAAGATGTATCAGAGAAAGCCCAAAGAGGTAACAAGTCGTCAATTAACAAAAACGAATGCCTCAAGTGGCTAGATTCTCAAGAAAATGGTTCGGTGATCTATGCATGTTTAGGAAGTGTTAGTCGTGTTGAACCTACACAACTAATTGAGCTTGCTTTAGCTCTAGAAGCAACTAGAAGGCCATTTATTTGGGTAGTTCGGGCAGGTCATAAGACGCAAAAGATAGAAGAATGGATAGATGAAGAGGGGTTTGAAGAGAGAACAAAAGAGAGAGGTCTATTGATCCGTGGGTGGGCTCCACAAGTGTTGGTTTTGTCCCACTCTGCGATTGGAGGGTTCTTGACACACTGTGGGTGGAATTCGACTTTAGAAGGAGTATGTGCTGGTGTTCCCATGGTGACATGGCCTCAGTTTCAAGAGCAGTTCTTGAATGAGAAGTTGGTTGTACAAGTGTTGAGGATTGGAGTTAGTGTTGGTGCTCGAGATGTTGTCCATTTGGGTGATGAAGAGAATTCGGGAGTGGGAGTAAAGAGGGAGGAGCTGAGGAAGGCTATAGAGATGGTGATGGAAGAAGGGAAAGAAGGAGAAGAGAGAAGAAAGAGAGCTAAAGAACTAAGTGAGATGGCATATAAAGCAATAGAAGAGGGAGGATCTTCTCACCAGAATATAACACGATTAATTGAAGATATCATGCAACAAGCCACTAGTAGGAAATTATAAGACTATGTTCAATTTCCTCAAGTTCCATGTACGAACCATGGTCTTTCATTGGTATGATAATCTCATAAGTTGGTAATTTTAGTGTTATAAAGTATTTTAGGTAGTTGGAATTCACCCAATGAATTTTTTGAGCAATGACCTAACATTTTTCTTGTTATCAAGTTTTTCCAACAAAAACATGGGGGAGGCGTCATCCTTTACATAAGGACTAGGTTTGACATACGTATATTATACGTGTTTGATAAAACAATAATTACATATAAAAGTTTAAACAAAATTTTGTTTAAATTTTAAATTTTAAATTTTAAATTTTAAATTTGAATTTAAAAGGAAACATATTAAATACTATATGAGTATTAATACTGTAATTTATTGGTTATTTTCAATTAAGGTAATTATTAATTGAAGTGTAAATATGATGTGTTAATTAAGAAAAAAATAAAAAATAAGAAAATGACAAATGGAAAAAACTTTTAATCAAAAATACCAAAAAATGACATGTGTCAAAGTTAATAAAAGAGTGACATGTGGCAAAATTATTTTCATTTATTAAGAAGGATTAGACGTGAGAAGAAAGTGATTATGACATCCCAATTACATTACATTGAGAAATTCTCAATAAATATAAGTATAAAGATTGCTTTCCGATTAGCACTCCCATGGATATGATTGTGAAGATTATGCCCAATATGCAGGGCCGGTAACGGTGGGCAACCCGGGCGACCGCTCAGGGCCCACGTCTTCAGAGGGCCCAAAATTATATATATATATATATATATATATATATATATATATATATATATATAATTAATATTTAAATGATTTTTAGGGTCTAAAGTTGGTTCAAACTCAAACTAACTCAAAAGATAAATATTTTGACTTGCTTATTATTGCTAATTGTACATGTTTACAGTGAAGAATAAATGATATTTTTTTGAATCTTTATGTTATTTTTCTTTAAGAGGGCCACTTTTTTCTTTTCGCCCCGGGCACCATACACATTTGGACCGGCCCTGCCAATATGGGCAAATCAATTTTACATTTGAAATACCACATGGTTATAGGTTGCTTGATGTTGAGTAGGTATTATAGAATCCTAGTACTCCATTGGAAAGCAATCAAAATGGTATTCAAATCTTTAAAAGAAGCCAGAGATTATGATTTGTCGTATTTTTGGATATCTGTAAGTTATACATAATAGTTTGATGAATGTTGGATAACCAATGTAAAAGACGATGTTCCACAAGTGGTTGGAAATTATATATTGAGGGAAATACCATTTAGTAGGCCTCCAAAAAAGACATGCATTACAAATTCAACAATCTCATCCAAATTTGTAACATTAGTAGTTGTAGTAAAGAGACAAATGGTTAGAGAATGTAGATTTTGTTGTGATTGCAACCAATATCATAAATTTCTATCCGTTGTGACAATGGTGCAACTTTGACTAAGAAATATAACCAAGTTTATAATGGAAAGTCTCAACACCTAGACATCAGGGCATTTACAAACAACATGATTCACGAATTATTCAATCAGAACAATGAATTATTTATTTATATTTAACTCGGTATGATTACCTTGCAAAAATTTGTTTAAAATGTGTTATGTTAAAGGTTGTAGATTTCCTACAATCCTAATTACTGAAACTCATGAATGGGTGATACTCCTAAGTTATTTTGATTAATGCAGATTTGTTGAGGGACCGAAGTGGAATAAGGTAGAGGTTCATGGGTTGTCTTGAAGATGATATATAGCTGAGCAGGATATATTGCAAGTACAACTAAGCAATGTGTGGATACATTAAAGGATATGAAGCTCCACAAACTGTCTACAGTTGTATTTGTCCCACGTCGAGTACAAATGCAATTTCTCTACTCCGTTGCCTACTGTATATTTAGAGCTTATTACATTGAGATAATAAGCATCGTATACATTATATATAATATCCAAGGTTCTAAAAAGTTCATCATGGATCCAAGACTTGTGTTTGTCGTCACGCTTTAACAAAATGTCACCTTAAGTGATATGTATGTAAAAATGAATTATAGTAGAAAATATATACAAACTTATTAATTATATACAACACACCTTACAAACGATGTGACTTACCATGGCTCGTAAAAGTTTGATGTTTGACATTGCCGCCAAGTTACGCCCACCATTAGTTAGAACCTTATCATAACACATATGGAAACCCTACAAAGTAATTATCATCAGCTTCAAATTTTTGTATCTGTGATTATTTTCCTTTGAATATTCATAGGTTGTTCGTGTAATATTGGGAGGTATGTTTCCTTTTTCTTAGTTAAATAACACAGAAACATATGAGTGTTCTTGGTTAGTTTAGATTGATTTGTATAGGATTAGAGTAAGGATTTCATGTGTAAAAGTATCTGAAGATCTTTTAATAAAAGTGTCTGCTTCTTACTTCTTATTTATGTTGTGTTCCTAATGTTATCATTAATCATGAACAATGTGATTTTGGTGGAATATTTTTGGACTAAATAAAATTGTTAGAGTAGTTGTCAAAGGGTTTACTTAGGGACTTAGTTCGCAAGACTTTTATCTTCATGGAACAAAATGTTGGTGATTTTAGTGTCACCCTGTCATTTTATGTAACTAGAACTAACATGTGAGCTAAGGGGATTCATAATTTGTACTCTAATATATGTATGGGTTTGTGCGAAGTGCATGCATCTATAAGATTGAATTAGAAGCCGGTTTGACGACAAGTCGGGGGTCGGAGGGTAGCGCCCCTAGGTCTGGGGTTTCCAAAGGGGTGGCGCCCCTTTGGCAAGGTCTAGGGGCAGTGCCCCTAGAGGGGTCCAAGGGGCAGAGCCCCTGGCTGGGGTCCCGCTGATGAACTTTTTCAGTTTTGGAAACCCTAAATCCTCATTAAATTTCGAATTTCCTGGCTTGCTTCCAAAGCAACCAATAGCGGCCAACCCTAATAGAAACCCTAATCTCGTTTATTATATTAACAGCTCTTCTCTTTGAGAAGATACACAAAATTCTTAAGTTCTCGTTTTTCATCAAACTAACACAGAATCCTTCTAGTAATTTGGTTTACGACTTCTATGCCTAGAATCGTAAGTGTCCTCTTGGATTATCCTAGGATGAATTTCTTGCAACCCAGGCATAGGGTAGAAATATCAGTTCAGAAAGTGTTCACACAATCCAAGTGGTATCCAGATCTCCACTACAAACCCTACTTTTTCTTACAATTGAATTATATTCTATGTTCCTGGAGATGGGAGACTCAATCCACGAGATGACTACGAAGTTTGCAAAGCTGGAGAAGTTCAAAGGCGTCGACTTCACGCATTGGAAGAAGAAGAAGAACTTCATGTTGACTACTTTGAAAGCAGCATACGTGCTGACTACTCCAAGACCAGCGGAGGCTAAGGAAGGTGTTGTTGAGACAATTGAAGAGATAAGGAGGAGGCAGAAGTGGGACAAAGATGACTACATTTGCAAAGGCCACATTCTGAACGGCATGTCTGATGCTTTATTTGATATCCATAATGAAGCCTTATGTGCCAACGAGTTGTGGGACACCCTTGAATTGAAATATATCATTGAGGATGCTTATAGCAAGAAGTTTTTGGTCAGTGACTTTAATAATTATAAGATGGACAATTCAAGGTTTGTTACTGAACAATACAATGAACTCCTTTGCATATACGGTCAGTTTAAACTGCACCGTATGGATATGGATGAATCCATTGTTGTGTCAACCGTCATTGACAAACTGCCTCCATCCTGGAAAGACTTCAAATATAACTTAAAACATCAAAAGGAGGAACTGTCTTTGGTTAAACTTGCTAGTCACATTCGTATTGAAGAATCTCTTCGTGCGAAGGAAAGTGACAAACTGATAAACCCAAAGGAAAAGTTGAATATGTACAGCCCTCGGTTCATATGGTTGAAAACAAATCAAGGAATCAGAACCACAAAGGACATGGAAAACGTAAGCAGGAACATGTCCCAAGCAACTCCAACAAAAAGAGAAAGGATCTGGTTTATTGGAGGTGTAATCAAGCTGGGCATTGAAAGCATGATTGTCGTGTGAATTTAGGCAACAATGGTGTTGGAAACAGTGGAACCAATGGGAAGGTGAACGGGTCTTTGCCCCAAGTTGAAAGAGGTCAGTTTTTTACTAACTTTGATAATTCTAATCAGAATTATGTTTACTATGTTTTATTCATTCCAGGATCATTCTATATACAGGATGATGATGTTGCTTGGTGGATCGACTTTGGGGCAACGAACCATGTATGCAAGGATAAACGAATGTTTGAAACATTAACTCTCCTTGAAGATGGGTCGGTGCTAAAAATGGGAGACGATTCATTTATTCCTATTTGTGGTGTTGGTGTTGTGTGTCTTGAATTTACTTCTGGAAAGACAATTAGGCTTTTTGATGTTTTGTTTGTTCGCAAGATTCGCGAGAATCTTGTTAGTTCTAGTTGTTTGAATTCTGATGGTTTTAAACAAGTTATTGAGTCGGATAAGTTTATTTTGTCTAAGGGTGGAATGTTTGTTGGCTTTAGATATTTAAACAATATAATGTTTCATTTGAATATTGTTGACAAATTATTACATGTTCAAAATTCTGCATTTTTAACTTCTGCTTCTAACGTTGATAAATCTATGCTTTGTACAGAGGAAGTAATTGAGTGTAAAGAAACTTAGGCTACAAGTAATGACCAAGTTTGGTATCTATGCTAGCAGAGGCTAATATATGAGAGCAAAGAAGTATGCACCAAAGCTTATTGAAGGTACTCTTGTAGAGCACTATGCAAAACTATGGTCATATGGCCATAAGATATTGAGGACAAATCCAGGATCAACTGTGAAACTAGAGTTGGAGAATGGTCTAGATGGGAAGAAGTATTTTAGCAAGTTTTATGTGTGTTTTCAAGGAGTGAAACAAGGTTGGATTGAAGGATGTAGAAGGATAATAGGATTTCATGGCTGTTTCTTGAAAGAGATTTGCAAGGGGGATTGCTTTGTGCAATTGGGAGGGATGAAAATGACCAGATATATCCTATTGCTTGGGCAGTGGTTTGTATGGAGAACAAGCAAAATTAGAAGTGTTTTTTTAGATCTTCTAATTGATGATCTCAATTTAAATTTAGGAAATGGATACAATTTAATGTCATATCAACATAATGTGAGTTTATTATATAGTAATACATTCCTATTTATAGTGTGAAGTTGGTACTAAACCTTATTATTATTATTATTATTATTATTATTATAGGGTTTGATTAAGGTCGTTAAGGAGTTGATGGTATTTATATAGCACATGCAGTGTGCTAGACATATTTTTCAGAATTTGCAAAAAAAGATACATTGGGTTTTTATTCAAAAATTGCTTCAAAAACATAAACATAGAAATGGAAGACTTTAGATTTGAACAAAAGATCATTTTGCAACCTTTGAAGACTTTGATTCTCATGGGATATTGGAAGTCGATGAAGTGTAACATGAAACTTCAAGGTAGAAGTTCTCTAGAGATATCCACCAAAAGTAAATCAACTTGATAAGATTCTAGTCTTCTTCTTGTAATAAAAGAATCTCTTAAGCTCTTAAGACAAAGAAACTGGTTTGCATTAAAGGAGACTATTCAATTATCATCTTCATCTTTATGTTCTTAACATTTTAAGAGACAAAAACTAGAGATAATATGGAGATGGGAAGCCACAAATTTCCTGGTTTTTGGCTTTTCAAAGAAGGGAGAAAACTAGTTCTTTTAAGTCCTAACTCTAAGCCTTTATCTCATGGGTCTTAGCACTTTAAGACCCATGTTTTATCAAATCAACTAGCCATGCTTTCTAAGAGCATGGTGTGTTGAATAAATTAATCAAAAGCAGGTCTTCTTTCTTCTTTCTGGTCTCCTTGAATATTTTATAAAAAGAAGAAGCTAGTTTTTATATAAAAACTCTTCTAATTTTTATAACTTATAAAACATATAAATCCATATAAGACGAAAAACATTTTCATCCAAAAAGATGTACATGACATAATAAATCATAACTTATGATATATTTTGATACTTAACATTGAAAATTAATATTTCCATGAAACAAATAATGTATAATTAATTACTATATATATATATATATATATATATATATATATATATATATATATATATATATATATATATATATATATGACATCCCCAAATTCACGATCATTTTAAAAATTTTATTTATGCTTATTTAAAAATCAGAGTATCCATTTTACAGAATAATATTGCAGATTTGTTCCCAGAAAACATGATAAATATATTATCAAAGCATTTCCGAATAAATGTATTTTGTTTATATTTAAAACATTGGGATGTTATCATCAATACAGTAACATAAGCATAAACAGACCTTACATTCATTTACACTAATGATTTACATCTCTGTTAATCTCTCAGTACAATATAGTTTCGTATCGACATCTGTGATACAAATAAACTGAGTGGGTCAGGTTGGGAAACCTAGTGAGTACATAGGGTTTTCAACCCACAATAAAATAATTATTATGTTTAATCATCAAACAATTAACCTAATTTCCCATCCCGATTATCTTCTTTATTCTTAAGGATCTACCCTAAGAATCATTTATCCTTCATTGATTCATTCATTCCTAAGGATTGTCCTAAGGAATAGGCACGAAGTCCATCACTGTCAGGGTTTATCTAATAGACACTAAGTCCATAGCTGTGGATGTTATCTATTAGGCACTAAATCCATAGCTGACAACGTTCATTTGTAAGGCACTAAGTCCATAACTGCCAATGATTATCTATAGGGCACTAAATCAATAGCTGCCAACGTCCATTCATAAGGCACTAAGTCCATAGTTTCCAGGGTTTTTAGAGTACATATGGTGAAGACGTAGTTCAAAGATTATCTATTAAGCATAGCTGCTAATATTATCCATTAGGCTCAGCTGCCAGGATATTTAGAGTACATCTAGTGAACATATAGTTCAAAAACACCTACAGGTTGCGAGCCTGCTAGCGTTCCACTGGACTGTCTAGAATAGTCTGTGGTTGTCATCTATACTCTGCTAGATGACTGGATCATCGTTTATGTCAAGGCTTCTCATCATCTTTTCACCTCTCAACGTCTATATCATTTTTCATCTCTCATCATCCATATCATCTTTCATCTACCCATCTTTACCCAATATTTATAGAATTATAGGTATAAAAATACATATACAGTTTAACTCGAATAAAACATGTATATTTCGTTCATCTAGCATAAATTCAAGAACACATATAATATGCACACATAGCACATAATTTATATTAAATTCTTCATATCTATGTGTAAGATGAAAGTAACTATGCACTCACTTGTTTAAGTGATGACTCGAAATTCGGGCAGCGCTTCGCTTCTATTAATTTTCGTTTCCTTCGACAAAACCTAGTATCATTATTACTAGATTTTAGTCTAATATTTATTGCGACTAATTATTAGTCTAGATTCATCATTAACTCAAAGTCTACTTTCATGATCTATCAAGTAAAGAGCAGCCAGGCAGGACAGTTGGGAGGCAGGACCATTTCGACATATAGCTTTTCTGAAATCCAACAACCAAGCCAATGTGACCATTCTAGACACCTCTCATATAAGTATATCAATCAATATAACGACTTTAAATCACTGATAAATCTTTTTTATAGGTTCATAATAACGATAATGAACTTAAACATAAGTTATACTTAAAGTAGGGTAAGCATAACTCAGTTACAAGGGAGTTTGGCGAGGAACCGGGCTCTTAAGTGCAGAACTTCTAAGCCGAAAGCTCTTCTTCTCAGGGCCTTCTGGCGCTCCTGTACTCGCTCCTATCACTTAAGAAGTACTAGGGAAACGGGAAGAGGGTTTGGAGTTATTTGGGAGAAAAGTGTGAGAAAGATGTGAAGAAAAATGAGGAAAAACGCCTCATATTTATAGGCCGGAGGATCGGATTACGTTGGACGTAACTTTAATGTATGTTGGGCATACTCGGTACGTGGGGTGTACTAGGTGCTACGCAGGGTGTACGTAGCCACATGTCAAGATTCGGTGGCAAGGCGTGGGGAGAAATCAATGGTCAGGATTTTGCCACGTGTCACCTCGCATCTTAACCCCAAAATTAATTATCTTCTAAATTCCGTAACTTTCGCGTACGATCTCCATTTTTTTACGTTCTTTATATCCACGTGTAGGTAGTGACGTCATCTACAACTTTCATTTAGACTCCTTTGGCTAAATTTGATTTTATTTTTAAAGTTATATTTTAAAGGGCTTGGACAGTTAAAGTCCGTTAAAAATTCATAACATTGTCATCAGACGTCCATTTTCGTCTGTCTTTATACCGTTGAGCTCCTATTAATGAGATACTCAATTCTCATTTAGGCTGTTTCAGCTAAAAATCGATTGATCTAAAATTCGATTCTCGGGCTGCATACTACTATGTCAAATCTTAGAAAATCATAACTTCCTCATACGAAATCAGATTTGGATGTTCTCTATATGCACGATTTTGGTTTGACGTCCACTACGACTATTGTTTAGATCGCTAAGGAAAAAAAGTAGTTTATCAAAAATTCACTTTTTACGATATGTGGCGTCGTGTCGGTTTTGTCGCAAAACTTCAACAGGTCATAACTTCTTCGTTATGAGTCAGATTTCAGCATTCTTTATATGTACGAAATCTTTGTGACATATACTATAGATTAGTTTAGATTATTCACTTTAATAATATTCTATAAAAAAAGTCGTTTTTTACGCTTATTGTCTCTAAATTGACTAGCCCGAATCTGCGAGCGTAATACATACATATATATATATATATATATATATATATATATATATATATATATATATATGCATCAAGTTGCTGTATATATATATATATATATATATATATATATATATATATATATATATATATATGCATCAAGTTGCTGTTAGTGTGATCCTTTAGGATCGTATATTATCTAGCAATATCATTCTATAATGACTCTTGGACATATAGATCTTTCAATCTCCCACTTGCACACAACTCATCATAGATTAATATAGACAGTGGTGAACATCTTGCAACATTTCACTACCCTAGTAATATATGACTTAGTGCAATTCTATTAATATCCAATTCCCAAAAGCTTAAAGAATCAATTGATGTATAAGATAAGCTTATCAATTATCCCTTTTTCACAAACATCCTATTGACCATGAGACTTAGATGGAAATCAATCTCATTTGTAGTTACTTTGATACTTAACATTAGAAATTAATATTTCCATGAAACAAATATTGTATAATTAATTATAAGATCTATATATATATATATATATATATATATATATATATATATATATATATGGCAAGGTTCATGTGTTTCTTATATTTATTATGCGCTAGATGCACCAATGGGAATTTAATAAAATTAAATAATTATTTAATTAAATAAAGATAGATATTAAATGATTTCCTTAACTGTATGTATATTAAATTATATCCATAATTATGATTCTCTTTTTATGGAAACTAATTAAATTCGTCGTTAGTGTCAGCAATAACAATATTTCAGAATGAATTCGCATATAGGTTTTCATGTATGGGTTCATGTTTTGTTTATGGACCCTCTCATTTAAAATACAACAAAATTGCATTGAATATGAAGAACGAGAGTGTATTCTACTAGAATATACTCTCATTATGTTAGAATTAACTCTCATTCTTCTCGAATAAACTCTCATTCTGCTATAATACACTTTTGTTCTTCATGTTTCAGACAACTTTGTTGTATTTAGAGTGAGTGAGTCGTGAAACAAAATATGTACCCATACACGAAAATCTAGATATAAATTCATTCTGAAAGAATATTATTACTGATATTAATGATGAATTTTATTAGTTTCCATAAAAAAAAGAATTATAATTATGGATATCGTTTAATATACATATAATTATAATTATGGAAATCAATTAATATCTTATTTGATTAAATAATTATGAAATCATTTAACGATGACATTAGTTATTTTAATATATACTAAAATATCATTAAATGAACATTAAATGTGACACGCGTCATCATTTAATTGGGTAGGAAAATTTGTAGGAACAAAAAGTAGGAGGATATTTAAGTTCTCATATATATATATATATATATATATATATATATATATATATATATATATATATATATATATATAGGGCAAGGTTCATGTGTTTCTTACATTTATTATGATGACATGTGTTATTTTAATATACTAAAATATCATTAAATGAGCATTAAATGTGACACACGTCATCATTTAGTTGGGTAGGAAGATTTGTAGGAACAAAAACTAGGAGGATATTTAATTTCTCATATATATATATATATATATATATATATATATATATATATATATATATATATATAAAGGTTCATGTGTTTCTTACCTTTATTATGTGCTAGAATACACAAATAGGAATTTAATAAAATTAAATAATTATTTAATCAAATAAAGATAGATATTAAATGATTTCCATTAAATGATATCCATAATTATGATTCTTTTTTTATGAAAAACTAATTAAATTCATCGTTAATGGCAGCAATAACATTCTTTCAGAATGAATTCGTACCTAGATTTTCATGCATGGGTTGGTGTTTTGTTTATGGACCCTCTCATTTAAAATACAACGAAATTGCACTGAATATGAAGAACGAGAGTATATTATACTAGAATATACTCTCATTTTGTTAGAATATACTCTCATTTTTCTATAATAAACTCTCATTATGCTATAATACACTCTTGTTATTCATGTTTCAGACAATTTTTTTTTTATTTTGAGTGAGTGAGTCGTAAAACAAAATATATACCCAAACACGAAAATCTAGATGCAAATTCATTCTGAAAGAATATTATTGCTAATATTAATAATGAATTTAATTAGTTTCCATAAAAAAGTAATTATAATTATGGATATCGTTTAATATACATATAATTATGGAAATCAATTAATATCCATCTTTATTCGATTAAATAATATTTTAATTTTTACTAAATTCTTATTGGTGCATTCTAGACATACAATAGATGTCAGACAACCTAGATACGAAAATCAAGATGCATATTCGTTCTGAAAAAATATTATTGCTGATATTAATGATCAATTTAATTAGTTTCCATAAAAACGGATTTATAATTACGGATATCGTTTAATATATATATAATTATGGAAATTATTTAGAGTAAATTGCAAAAATGGTCCCTGTGGTATGCAAAATTTTGGGGTTTTAGTCCAAACCACGAGTTTTTTGGAACCATAGTCCTTTTGGAGTGGTTTCTATGTGGTTTTGGTCCCTGGACTTAACTCCCGTTAAGTTGGAACTGTTAAGCCCCCTCACGTGCCTCACACGTGAGGGTAATTTCGTCATTTCATGTCAGGGACCATTTTTGCATAAACGGTTTTTTGGATTAATTCCTTTTAAATACCCCCACTTCCTGCGTTCTTCTTCCCCAACGTCTCTTTTCTTCTACCCTTCTTCTTCTTGAGCTCTGCTACAAAAATGGTGCTATGTTTTTGTGGAAAAGTTGCTGTGGTGAAAACGTCTTGGACCCCTCTGAATCCAGGAAGGAGATTTTTTGCATGCCCTATGAATGATTCCGTTTGTGGGTTTATTGGGTGGCTTGATCCCCCAATGTGTGCTAGGTCTAAAGCCATCATACCTGGTCTGCTAAGAAATTTGAATTCAGTGCAGGAACGGTGCAATGAGTTGGTTAGAAGTATGAACATGCTACAAGATCAATGCAATGGACTGATATGCAAGAACAACATTTTGGTGGCAAATGTCAGAGCATTGAAGGATGATAATTTGAAGCTGAAAATGTACATGTTTGGAAGTTGGTTTTTCTTTGTGATTGTATTCTTTTATATTTGGTTTGTGTAGGGGTATACTCTGAAGGGTGTTTTGGTCATTTTTTTGTAATTTTATGTGATCAAGTTTGTAGTGACTTATGATGATAATGATATATGTACAATTTTATGATGCAAGTGTAATGAATGTTTTACTAAAATGGTATGAATGTATAAGAATTAACATATGAATAGAAATGGTATGAATGTGTTACCAAAATATATATATTTAGAACCAATTGTACATAACCAAAATGCATATTTCATTAAGATTTGTAATATAACAACCAAAGTTTCTAAACATAACAACCAAAGATTCTAAACATTACCAAAAGGGACACATTACCATACCTAAGATAACAACCAAGTTTTCATAACAACCAACCAAAAATTTTCAACAAAATATTGTAAATATAACAACCAAGTTTTCATAACCAACCAAAATCACAAAAAACTCCATGCATGCATGACACATTACTTCTTGGATTGATTCCCACCTTGCCCTTTACAGGTCCTAGAGTTGTGTCCCTTGTTCTTGCATTTGCTACAAGTAACACTGATATGCTTCCTTGATAGCTTCTGCACTCCATCATTTGTTGGTTTTTGGGAACCTCCTTCTTGTGCAGCATTCACTCCATCACCTTGACTTGCCTTCTGCTTTTTGCTTAACCTTTCACCCTCACTTTGTCTTCTCTTTTTCTTAGGCCTTCCCACCTGAGTGCGATGTGGAGGAGGGATTAGCTTTGTGGGACATTCACTTTTGGGCCACATGGATCTACCCTTAATTGGCTCCACCTTAAAAGAATAAGCCTTTTTCCATGTCTCTAGAAAATACACCTTGTGAACCCATTTGTAAATGTCAAGGTCAGCCTCTGGGTCTTTACTCATCTCATTCAGAGTTGCAATTGCATGTCTGCATGGAATTCCAATTAATTCCCATTTTCTGCAAGTGCATGTTTTGTTCCTAACATCAACCACATGTTGATCCTGCAAAGCTCCTGTGACTTGATACTTGTCTCCCCCATTCCACCTAGCAATGTATTGTGAAGCAACTGTTTTTCTTGCAGTTAGGATGTCTGTTGCTGTGGGTGTTAGTGGACCTTTAGCCTTTTTCATTTCCTTCATGACATTGCATATCCTCTTCATTAGATACTCCCTTATGAATTCTAAACATCCAATGACAGGTTTATCCCTTCCTTTCTCTATCTTCCCATTAAACACTTCACACATGTTTGATATCAACACATCAGAAACTGCTCTTCCTGTGTGTAAATTACCATTAAAAAACATTTAATACAATTCACATACAAGTAAAACAGTTCACTAAGTGAAAGACATAAGGATCAAATTGGAATATGTAGATTTACCTGAAAAATGACTCCTTGCCCAATGTTTAGGAGGAATTTGCTTCAACCATTCACATGCCTCCTTATCATACTGACTAAACTCCTTCATCAAATGTTCAAACTCAGGAATGGTGGTAGCTGATGCACACCTCCATAAGTGGTCCCTGTACTCTGTTTGCCTCCATCTTTTCCTCATATTGTCATGAATATGTCTGATACAATATCTATGCTCAGCATTGGGAAAAATTTGCTCAACTGCAGTATGTAAACCCTGCAAAAATTAATTGTCAATCATTAGAATTAACTTACAACCACACTTTAAATGACCAAATGTATAAAAACTACTTCCAACTTTACCTTTTGCCTGTCACTTATGAAAGTAAAATTTGAGTTTCTTCCAAGGTCCAAGTCATCCCCAAGGTTATCTAAAAACCATTTCCAGCTTTCTGTGTTTTCAGACTCAACAATCCCATATGCTAATGGGTAAATTCCATTATTGGGATCAAGACCAACTGCTGAAAGGACTTGCCCAGGGAATGGTCCTTTCATGAAGGCACCATCAAAACCTAATAAGTCCCTAAGGCATGCCTTGAACCCTTTTTTCAGTGGACCCAAGCACACATAAATTCTTCTAAACTGCCTAGTTGGGGAATCAGGGTTAGGCTCAGAACATACATCTATTTTCACTGTGGTGTCTGGGTTGGTGGCTTGAAGTTCGAGAACATAGTCCCTCAACAGTTCATACTGCTTTGTGTAGTCACCAGTTATATGCTTTCTTGCCTTATCCTTTGCCCTGAACACCTTGTCCATACTAACACCCACTTGGTAGGTCTTTTGAAAGTGATCTTGTATGGCTCTCAAAGGTATATCTGGATTCGCCTCAACTTGATCAAAGATTTTCTTGCTGATTAAAGAAGCAGTACAAGCCCTGAGTTTCCTTGTTTGCAAACATGTGTGAGTTTGGTTTAAGGTCCTTATAAACCAGTCGGATTCAGGATTTGACCTAGATGCATGAATGTACCAACCACATGTTACTTTTTGTGTCTTTAATTCTTTACCCTTTCTTTTTGAAGTGGTAGCTTGACTACCCACTTGGCCTTTATTGGTGACAGGTACAACACCTCTACACTGTGCCCTAAGCCTTACATTGTCATTTTTTTAAAGAAAAGATTCCTTCTTGATTCTAGTGCATGCAAATCAATTGCCTCCTTTAATTCTTTTTTACTATTAAATTTATCTCCAACTGAAAAAGATTGTTTATGTACTACCCCAAGACTGCACCTTTTTTCTTTTCTCGAATTCTTGATAAGAGCTCTTCTCTCTCTGTCTTGGTCGGATCCTTCATCCAAAGATTCAAATTCCTCATTGTTAATCACTTCCATATCTTCAGGTTCATGCCCACCTTCCACATCACTTTCAACATTGAGAGTGAAATCTCCCATGTCCACATCCACATCCTGTATATTGTTGTCAACATCCATTATGTCATCCATATGATCTTCATCTTCTATTTGTCTCTCATCTTCTTCATACTCTGGATCACTATTTTCAGATTCATCATACTCTTCAAAATTTGGATCACTTTCTTGAGATTCATCATCCTCTTCATACTCTTGATTACCCTCTTCAGATTCTCCATCCCCTTCATACTCTGCATTATCATCATCACTCCCAATCAAATTTTCCATAAGGTTATCAAATAACTCATTCAATTGTTCATCAGCATTATTAACAGGGGGGGTGTTGTAGCCTTCTTCATCAAAAGTTGATGCCTCTTGAACAACATTTGCAGCCTCCCTAACACCATCCATCTCATCAATATGAACACAAGTTGCTGCCTCCTGAACATTAGTTGAACCATCCAGATCATCATTCTTTTCCTTTGAAATGTGAACAACCTCATCAATATAATCTAAATTAAGCCTATTGCTACAAGAACTTTCACCTATTTTGGAATTCCCAACCCTACCCCTTCTATACTCTGGTGAGAAACTATCATTCTTACTCCCAAAAAGAATCAGAGACATGAACTCACCAATAGGCTCACCATTACCATGGTTCACATTTTTCATTGAAGAATCTGCATGAACTTGACCCTCAACTTCAGCCCCTTGATCATCATTTTCTGGTAATTCCTCAATGACAACATTACCCTTTGCATTTGGTGACATGAAGTAAGTCAATAAATTTGTCTTTCCATGCTCTGTGTACACCTCAATCAGCTTGTTATGTGCAATATATTTAGAAAGGTTGATCACATCCTGATCATTCCCTAAAGCTCTAAGACCAAATTGAAAGTCACCATTGTGTATCCTAAAATGGTAGTATATAACTGGGGATTCATCAGCGAATTCAGAATTCCGTGGGTCTGGGTAACCTAGGTCAAGCATTATGGCATCAAGTTCATGCACAGAAAACTCATCAATGTCCACATAATCAACATAACGCACTTCACCTCCAATGTACTTTATATCAGGTAATTTAGTAAATTTCCCACCGTGATGAAGCTTAATACTAAACCATGTGGGTGCACCAGCTAAAAATCAAAATTATACATATTAACAAAGTTAAAATTTTGCATTTTTTTGTTCTAAATCAATAAGAAAATGCAAAGTATAAAAGTTAAAGAAAACAGAGCAGCTTACCATATACAGTTGATACATCAACAACTTCGTGTTTTGGTCTGATATGCCACATTACGAACACCATTTCCTATTAAACGTATGCCCTTATATGTGTAGTGTCGATTATCTTGTTTAGATAAGCAACGAGGGTTTTTTGCAGGTTCAATGGAGCAGAAGCAAGAAGGAGGGAGTTGGGGAGTTGACGAGTGTTGGGGAAAGTAAATGAGGGGTAAATGTCAATTAATCCAAAAAACCGTTTATGCAAAAATGGTCCCTGACATGAAATGACGAAATTACCCTCACGTGTGAGGCACGTGAGGGGGCTTAACAGTTCCAACTTAACGGGAGTTAAGTCCAGGGACCAAAACCACATAGAAACCACTCCAAAAGGACTATGGTTCCAAAAAACTCGTGGTTTGGACTAAAACCCCAAAATTTTGCATACCACAGGGACCATTTTTGCAATTTACTCAATTATTTAATATCTATCTTTATTTGATTAAATAATAATTTAATTTTTACTAAATTCTTATTGGTGCATTTTAACACACAACAAATGTGAGAAACATTTGAACCTAACTTTATCTCTCTCTCTCTCTCTCTCTCTCTATATATATATATATATATATATATATATATATATATATATATATATATATATATATACAGAGAGAGAGAGAGAGAGAGAAAGAGAGAGCAAGGTCCATGTGTTTTTTACATTTATTATGTGCTAGAATGCACACATAGAAATTTAATAAAATTAAATAATTATTTAATTAAATAAAGATAAATATTAATTGATTTCTATAATTGTATGTATGTTAAATGATATCCATAATTATTATTCTCTTTTTATGAAAACTAATTAAATTCGCCGTTAATGTCGGCAATAACATTCTTTCAGTATGAATTCGCATCTAGGTTTTCATGTATGGGTTCGTGTTTTGTTTATGGACCCTCTCATTTCAAATACAACAAAATTGCATTGAATATGAAGAATGATAATGTATTCTACTAGAATATACTCTCATTGTGTTAGAATATACTCTCATTCTTCTAGAATAAACTTTCATTCTGCTATAATACACTTTTGTTCTTCATGTTTTAGATAACTTTTTTGTCTTTTGAGTGAGAGAGTCGTGAAACAAAATATGTACCCATACACGAAAATCTAGATGCAAATTCATTATGAAAGAATATTATTGGTGATATTAATAATGAATTTAATTAGTTTCCATAAAAACAGAATTATAATTATTGATATCGTTTAATATACATATAATTATGGAAATCATTTAATATCTATTTTCATTTGATTAATAATAATTTAATTTTTACTAAATTTTTATTGGTGCGTTCTACCAAACAATAGATGTGAGAAACATTTGAACCTAACTCTCCCTCTCTCTCTCTAAATATGTATATATATATATATATATATATATATATATATATATATATATATATAGGGCAAGTTCCATATGTTTTTTACATTTATTATGTGGTAGAATGCACCAATAGGAATTTAATACAATTAAATAATTATTTAATTAAATAAAGATAGATATTAAATGATTTCCATAATTGTATGTATATTAAATGATATCTATAATTATGATTCTCTTTTTATGAAAACTAATTAAATTCGCCGTTAATATCGGCAATAACATTCTTTCAGAATGAATTCGAATCTCGGTTTACATGTATAGGTTCGTGTTTTGTTTAAAGGCCCTCTCATTTCAAATACAACAAAATTGCATTGAATATGAAGAGCGAGAGTGTATTCTACTAGAATATACTCTCATTCTGTTAGAATATACTCTCGTTCTTCTAGAATAAACTCTCATTCTGATATAATACACTCTTGTTCTTCATGTTTCAGACAACTTTTTTGTATTTTGAGTGACTGAGTCGTGAAACAAAATATGTACCCATACACGAAAATCTAGATGCAAATTTATTCTGAAAGAATATTATTGCTGATATTAATGATAAATTTAATTAGTTTCCATAAAAACGGAATTATAATTATGGATATCGTTTAATATACATATAATTATGGAAATCATTTAATATCTATCTTTATTTAATTAAATAGACTTTAGATTTTATTAAATTTCTATTGGTGCATTCTAGCACATAATAAATATAAGAAACACATGGACCTTGCCCTACATATATATATATATATATATATATATATATATATATATATATATATATATATATATAGGGCAATGTCCATGTGTTTCTTACATTTATTATGTGCTACAACGTACCAATAGAAATTTAATAAAATTAAATAATTATTTAATTAAATAAAGATCGATATTAAATGATTTCCATAATTGTATTTACATTAAATGATATCCATAATTATGATTCTCTTTTTATGGAAACTAATTAAATTCGCCGTTAATGTCAGAAATAACATTCTTTCAGAATGAATTCGCATCTACGTTTTTATGTATGCGTTCGTGTTTTGTTTACGGACCCTCTCATTTAAAATACAACAAAATTGCGTTGAATATGAAGAACGAGAGTGTATTCTACTAGAATTTACTCTCGTTCTTCTAGAATAAACTCTCATTCTTCTATAATACACTCTTGTTCTTCATGTTTCAGACAGCTTTGT
Organism: Lactuca serriola; assembly: GCF_051521515.1. NCBI lineage: Eukaryota > Viridiplantae > Streptophyta > Magnoliopsida > Asterales > Asteraceae > Lactuca > Lactuca serriola. The sequence continues at coordinate 38,207,064 of NC_136413.1, read as the reverse complement.
TATATTTTGTGTGAGTGAGTCGTGAAACAAAATATATACCCATACACGAAAATCTAGATGCAAATTCGTTCTGAAAGAATATTATTGCTGATATTAATTATAAATTTAATTAGTTTCCATAAAAAAAGAATTATAATTATGGATTTCGTTTAATATACATATAATTATGGAAATCATTTAATATCTATCTTTATTTAATTAAATAGACTTTAGATTTTATTAAATTTCTATTGGTGCATTCTAGCACATAATAAATATAAGAAACACATGGACCTTGCCCTACATATATATATATATATATATATATATATATATATATATATATATATATATATATATATATATATATATATATATATATATATATATAGGGCAATGTCCATGTGTTTCTTACATTTATTATGTGCTACAACGTACCAATAGAAATTTAATAAAATTAAATAATTATTTAATTAAATAAAGATCGATATTAAATGATTTCCATAATTGTATTTACATTAAATGATATCCATAATTATGATTCTCTTTTTATGGAAACTAATTAAATTCGCCGTTAATGTCAGAAATAACATTCTTTCAGAATGAATTCGCATCTACGTTTTTATGTATGCGTTCGTGTTTTGTTTACGGACCCTCTCATTTAAAATACAACAAAATTGCGTTGAATATGAAGAACGAGAGTGTATTCTACTAGAATTTACTCTCGTTCTTCTAGAATAAACTCTCATTCTTCTATAATACACTCTTGTTCTTCATGTTTCAGACAGCTTTGTTATATTTTGTGTGAGTGAGTCGTGAAACAAAATATATACCCATACACGAAAATCTAGATGCAAATTCGTTCTGAAAGAATATTATTGCTGATATTAATTATAAAATTAATTAGTTTCCATAAAAAAAGAATTATAATTATGGATTTCGTTTAATATACATATAATTATGGAAATCATTTAATATCTATCTTTATTTGATTACATAATAATTTAATTTTTACTAAATTCTTATTGGTGCATTCTAACACACAATAGATCTGAGAAACATTTGAACCTAACTCTCTCTCTCTCTCTTTCTCTCTCTCTCTCTCTCTCTCTCTCTCTCTCTCTATATATATATATATATATATATATATATATATATATATATATATATATATAGGGCAAGGTCCATGTGTTTTTTACATTTATTATGTGCTAGAATGCACCAATAGGAATTTAATACAATTAAATAATTATTTAATTAAAAAAAGATAGATATTAAATGATTTCCATAATTGTATGTATATTAAATGATATCCATAATTATGATTCTCTTTTTATGAAAACTAATTAAATTCGCCGTTAATGTCGGCAATAACATTCTTTCAGAATGAATTTCATCTAGGTTTTCATGTATGGGTTCGTGTTTTGTTTATGGACTCTCAAATTTCAAATACAACAAAATTGCATTGAATATGAAGAACGAGACTGTATTCTACTAGAATATACTCTCATTCTGTTAGAATATACTCTCACTCTTCTAGAATAAACTCTCATTCTGATATAATACAATCTTGTTCTTCAAGTTTCAGACAACTTTTTTGTATTTTGAGTGAGTGAGTCGTGAAACAAAATATGTACCCATACACAAAAATCTAGATGCAAATTCATTCTGAAAGAATATTATTGCTGATATTAATGATGAATTTAATGATGAATATACTCTCACTCTTCTAGAATAAACTCTCATTCTGATATAATACAATCTTGTTCTTCAAGTTTCAGACAACTTTTTTGTATTTTGAGTGAGTGAGTCGTGAAACAAAATATGTACCCATACACAAAAATCTAGATGCAAATTCATTCTGAAAGAATATTATTGCTGATATTAATGATGAATTTAATTAGTTTCCATAAAAAAAGAATTATAATTATGGATATCGTTTAAAATACATATAATTATCGAAATCATTTAATATCTATCTTTATTTGATTAAATAATTATGGAAATTATTTAATATCTATCTTTATTTAATTAAATAGTTATTAGATTTTATTAAATTTCTATTGGTGCATTCTAGAACATAATAAATATAAGAAACACATGGACCTTGCCCTACATATATATATATATATATATATATATATATATATATATATATATATATATATATATATATATATATATATATATATATATAGGGCAAGGTCCATGTGTTTTTTACATTTATTATATGCTAGAATGCACCAATAGGAATTTAATACAATTAAATAATTATTTAATTAAATAAAGATAGATATTAAATGATTTCCATAATTGTATGTATATTAAATGATATCCATAATTATGATTCTCTTTTTATGAAAACTAATTAAATTCGCCGTTAATGTCGGCAATAACATTCTTTCAGAATGAATTCGGATCTAGGTTTTCATGTATGGGTTCGTATTTTGTTTATGGGCCCTCTAATTTCAAATACAACAAAATTGCATTGAATATGAAGAACGAGAGTGTATTCTACTAGAATATACTCTCATTCTGTTAGAATATACTCTCGTGTTCTAGAATAAACTCTCATTCTGATATAATACACTCTTGTTCTTCATGTTTCAGACAACTTTTTTGTATTTTGAGTGAGTGAGTCGTGAAACAAAATATGTACCCATACACAAAAATCTAGATGCAAATTCATTCTGAAAGAATATTATTGCTGATATTAATGATGAATTTAATTAGTTTCCATAAAAAAGGAATTGTAATTATGGATATCGTTTAATATACATATGATTATGGAAATCATTTAATATCTATCTTTATTTGATTAAATAATTATGGAAATTATTTAATATCTATCTTTATTTAATTAAATAGTTATTAGATTTTATTAAATTTCTATTGGTGCATTCTAGCACATAATAAATGTAAGAAACACATGGACCTTGCCCTACATATATATATATATATATATATATATATATATATATATATATATATATATATATAGGGCAAGGTCCATGTGTTTCTTACATTTATTATGTGCTAGAACGTACCAATAGAAATTTAATAAAATTAAATAATTATTAAATTAAATAAAGATCGATATTAAATGATTTCCATAATTGTATTTCCATTAAATGATATCCATAATTATGATTCTCTTTTTATGGAAACTAATTAAATTCGCCGTTAATGTAAGAAATAGCATTCTTTCAGAATGAATTCGCATCTAGGTTTTTATGTATGGGTTCGTGTTTTGTTTACGGACCCTCTCATTTAAAATACAACAAAATTGCGTCTAATATGAAGAACGAGAGTGTATTCTACTAGAATATACTCTCGTTCTTCTAGAATAAACTCTCGTTCTTCTATAATACACTCTTGTTCTTCATGTTTTAGACAACTTTGTTATATTTTGTGTGAGTGAGTCGTGAAACAAAATATATACCCATACACGAAAATCTAGATGCAAATTCGTTCTGAAAGAATATTATTGCTTATATTAATTATAAATTTAATTAGTTTCCATAAAAAAAAGAATTATAATTATGGATTTCGTTTAATATACATATAATTATGGAAATCATTTAATATCTATCTTTATTTGATTACATAATAATTTAATTTTTACTAAATTCTTATTGGTGCATTCTAGCACACAATAGATCTGAGAAACATTTGAACCTAACTCTCTCTCTCTCTTTCTTTCTCCCTCTCTCTCTCTCTCTATATATATATATATATATATATATATATATATATATATATGTATATATATATATATATATATATATATATATATAGGGCAAGGTCCATGTGTTTTTTACATTTATTATGTGCTTGAATGCACCAATAGGAATTTAATACAATTAAATAATTATTTAATTAAAAAAAGATAGATATTAAATGATTTTCATAATTGTATGTATATTAAATGATATCCATAATTATGATTGTCTTTTTATGAAAACTAATTAAATTCGCCGTTAATATCAGCAATAACATTCTTTCAGAATGAATTCGCATCTAGGTTTTCGTGTATGGGTTCGTGTTTTGTTTATGGACCCTCTCATTTCAAATACAACAAAATTGCATTGAATATGAAGAACGAGAGTGTATTCTACTAGAATATACTCTCATTGTTCTAGAATAAACTATCATTCTGATATAATACACTCTTGTTCTTCATGTTTCAGACAACTTTTTTGTATTTTGAGTGAGTGAGTCGTGAAACAAAATATGTACCCATACACGAAAATCAAGATGCAAATTTATTCTGAAAGATTATTATTGTTGATATTAATGATGAATTTAATTAGTTTCCATAAAAACGGAATTATAATTATGGATATCGTTTAATATACATATAATTATGGAAATCATTTAATATCTATCTTTATTTGATTAAATAATTATGGAAATCATTTAATATCTATCTTTATTTAATTAAATAGACTTTAGATTTTATTAAATTTCTATTGGTGCATTCTAGCACATAATAAATGTAAGAAACACATGTACCTTGCCCTACATATATATATATATATATATATATATATATATATATATATATATATATATATATATATGGCAAGGTTCATGCGTTTCTTACATTAATTATGTGCTAGAATGCACCAATAGAAATTTAATAAAATTAAATAATTATTTAATTAAATAAAGATCGATATTAAATGATTTCCATAACTGTATTTACATTAAATGATATCCATAATTATGATTCTCTTTTTATGGAAACTAATTAAATTCGTCGTTAATGTCAGAAATAACATTGTTTCAGAATGAATTCGCATCTAGGTTTTTATGTATGGGTTCGTGTTTTGTTTACGGACCCTCTCATTTAAAATACAACAAAATTGCGTTAAATATGAAGAACGAGAGTGTATTCTACTAGAATATACTCTCGTTCTTCTAGAATAAACTCTCATTCTTCTATAATACACTATTGTTCTTCATGTTTCAGACAACTTTGTTATATTTTGTGTGAGTGAGTCATGAAACAAAATATATACCCATACATGAAAATCTAGATGTAAATTCGTTCTGAAAGAATATTATTGCTGATATTAATGATGAATTTAATTAGTTTCCATAAAAACAGAATTATAATTATGGATATTGTTTAATATACATATAATTATGGAAATCATTTAATATCTATCTTTATTTGATTAAATAATAATTTAACTTTTACTAAATTCTTATTGGTGCATTCTAGCACACAATAGATGTAAGAAACATTTGAACATAACTCTCTCTCTCTCTCTCTATATATATATATATATATATATATATATATATATATATATTAAATGATTTCCATAATTGTATGTATATTAAATGATATCCATAATTTTGATTCTCTTTTTATGAAAACTAATTAAATTCGCCGTTAATGTCGGCAATAACATTCTTTCAGAATGAATTCACATCTAAGTTTTCGTGTATGGGTTCGTGTTTTGTTTATGGACCCTCTCATTTCAAATACAACAAAATTGCATTAAATATGAAGAACGGGAGTGTATTCTACTAGAATCTACTCTCATTCTGTTAGAGTATACTCTCATTCTTCTAGAATAAACTCTCATTCTGATATAATACACTCTTGTTCTTCATGTTTCAGACAACTTTTTTGTATTTTGAGTGAGTGAGTCGTGAAACAAAATATGTACCCATACACGAAAATCTAGTTGCAAATTCATTCTGAAAGAATATTATTGCTGATATTAATGATGAATTTAATTAGTTTCCATAAAAACAGAATTATAATTATGGATATCGTTTAATATACATATAATTATGGAAATCATTTAATATCTATCTTTATTTGATTAAATAATAATTTAACTTTTACTAAATTCTTATTGGTGCATTCTAGCACACAATAGATGTAAGAAACATTTGAACCTAACTCTCTCTCTCTGTCTCTCTCTCTCTCTCTCTCTATATATATATATATATATATATATATATATATATATATATATATATATATGAATCAAGTTGTTGTTAGTGTGATCCTTTAGGAAGATATATTATCTAGCAATATCTTTCTATAATGACTCTTAGACATATAGATCTTTCAATCTCCCACTTGCACACAACTCATCGTAGATTGATATAGACAGTGTTTAATGTCTTGCAACATTTCACTGCCCTTGTTGTATATGACTTAGTGCAATTCTATCAACATGCAATTCCCAGAAGCTCAAAGAATCAGTTGATGTATAAGATAAGTTTATTAGTTATCCCTTTGTCACAGAGATCCTGTTGAACATGAGACTTGGATGTCAATCAATCTCATTTGTAGTTCAACTTTGGGTAACATGCGTTAGATGTCTCACTCTAAACACATAAGAGGAACAAATCACATCTTGACTACATAAGCCTCTTGCATAGTTCACACCATACCTGAAAATGGATTTTATAACTCTCGTTTAAGGATTAACATTTGACCATATCAAATCACAAAGCTCCCAACACTTAGGTCCCACTATGTATCTGAGGTGTTAAGGATACAAAGATAGTACCTTTAATCAAATATCACTCACAACTGTGATATATGAGTTGATCTTGATATGGGTTCGTTCAATACTAGCTTTATGGCAAGTACCTATTAAACTTGGTTACAACCATTTGCCTACTTTCATCCAGTGAGAGTCAATTAATCCAATTCATATTAATCTTACTTCATAATTTCTCCCACAATTATAACTGACTATGAACTTTTAGAATAATAAGGTTATTCATGGATTAAACATGTTAAGATTATTCATAATTTTCCATGTGCCCCTCGTTGCCACACATGTAGCATATAGACCCTGACCAACACGATCCCTCATGCCCCTTGCCGCATTTACTATAAGTATAGCCCTTCTGGCCTCCAACTCTCGAGTCAGCGGGTTTGAGCCACTTAGTTTCTGTCTGTGATTGCATTAGCCTCTTATCTCTCCCCCGAGCCTCCCTCTCCTCTCACACTTGAGTCTCTAGCTCAACCTCTCTCATCCTGGTATTGGTTTGTAGCTCAACCAATGTTTGATACAAAGTGTTCACCACAACTCACGAATATCTTTTCTCAGGATACTCCGACACCGACTCACGTGTGCCTGCTCTAAAGTCACGTGCTCAGGGAAAAATAGGGCCCTCTCATGGAAGTTCATGTTGATCTCCGTCACCGTCTCTATCTTTTACTTGAGAGACAGGAACTCCTGGGCCAACCTCTCTTTCTCTCTCTCTTAAGCACCGGCACAAACTCATCTTTGGACATCTCAGTAAATCTCTCCAAACTCATCTGGAATGTACTTGACCCGGTTATCATGGTCCATTTGGGTTGCATGGCATTGCAACATTTGGATAGACTATATGAGAGAAAGGACACTTAAGGTTTATTAATATATTATAAGTTCTAATATATTAATAATATTATTTAATTAGTATTGATCAAGAATTAATTTAGAATTAATTTGGTGATCAAAAGGAGACTAATTAAATATATGGGGTTGATTGTGTAAATCGTCTATTCTTTTATAGTGGGCTAATGATCCATGGTTTATTGAATTTGGCTAAAACCCATAAGGTGCTCCATGGATAGTCCATGGAGGTTATAAACCCATGGATTATGGAATATGGAAAGCCATGTCAATTAGGATTTACATGTTGTAACCCTACTTGTGACACAACTATAAAAGGACCCCATGGCTAGCAAAATCAGCACCAAAAAAGAAAGAACCAGCGGGCTAGCCGATTTTGAGTGTTAGTGAACTTCTCTCAAGGTTATTCCAAGATTTGTGGTGTTGTGTGAGACATTTGAGGCATCACACTTGAGGTGCTAGGCTCACAAGGTTCTCAAGGAATCCAAGCAACAAAAAGGTATGTTCTTCTACTAGCTTTTATGTTTCAAAGTTCCCCATGCCATGCTAGTTAGGTTAAGAACCTTGGAAAATCAAATTTGCATGTATCTTAGTAAAACATAGATCCAAGGTTTCTAGGGATGCATGTACACCTTAGGAGTGTTAGAATGCTCAAAACCCTTCAGTGGTATCAGAGCCTAGGCTTGTTTTCTTGATACTTGATGCAAATTGTTGAGAAAACTCAAGATTTCTGCATTCTGTTGAGTGAACTCGCCGAGTCCATGTGTAATTCATCCTAATTGTCGAGTAGGTTCTTGCACTCGACGAGTAGGAGGCCCTGAATGTAGATTTTCAAGTTTTGCTGCTGGAAATGGACTAGAAACATCACCCTAAACTGTTTTGGTCTTATAAAACTTGTTTTAGATGGTGTAATAGTTATGCTAATCCATTTTCATTAGCTATTATCAAAATTTCAAGTCTTATATGTGTTTTTTATGATTCTTGAAATTGTTGATATGAATGTTCAGGAACTTATGAGTATGGTAGATCATAGGAATTATTTTGTTAGTTTAATTCTTGATCTTGATGTGTTTTAATGGAATCCATAATTTGTCCACAGGTTATGGATTACCAAAAGTCTTTCTTTTAAAATCCATTAATAAACACATAGGCTACATAAAATGAAAAGTCTCTCATTTTAATAAACCATTAACTCATAAGATATGAAAGATGAAAAGTTTTGAAATTTACAAAACTTGCCCTCATGTTTTGGAACATGTAAAGTCACTTTAAAAACTTTAGTTCCAACCCCTAGAATTTTAAAATTTAAAATTCAACCCTTATACTTTATAATATTATAAGTTAATTATATATATATATATATATATATATATATATATATATATATATATATATATATATATATAAGAACAAGTTGTTTTACCGTTAGTAGGCCTCATTCACGAAGCCAGTCTATAAGGGGGTATAAGGTTGTTGCCTATAAAATGGCAGCTTAATGGGTGTACACTCTCACTCACCACTTCCTTGACTGGTGGAGGGTCATTAGACGAATGGGTAGGACAATGACTTTAATCCTCATTAATAGTATGATGGTTATAAAGTAACTAAATGTTTTTTATAAATTCTCAATCTTAGTTACTTTTGGAAAATGTGAATATGGTGCTAACCCATGAAATTACACTTTACGCTTTGCTTAAGTCGTTAGTGGAGCGTGTGTGGTTAATCGACACACTAACTTGGACTTAACAAGGTAGGAAAATGGTGGCTTAATGTTTATCATAGATCGGTGGAGCGCGTGTGGTTAACCGGCACATCGGTTAGGTGATAAACATTAAGAGTACCAAGTAATTTGCATGGTTAATTCACACCTTGTTTTGTGATCCTTGGCATCCCGGTCACAAAACCTGAAGGGCGCAATCGAGATTGAAACATGCCATTGAAAAGTTCAATGAATCTCAAATGAATCTAGGAGTTTCAAAACCAATTAAAACCTAATAATTTATTTCGTTTTTCATGGTGGAAATTGGTGAATCGTCATTCACCTACCTTCAAATATTTTATAGCTTGGATTACGGCATCCCTCTTCTAAGTTATAAAATATTGTGTTGGATCCTAGCCTTATTATTACATTTGGGTGTCTTATTAAGGAGTATAATTATATCTAATCTAAACTTCTTTTTAGATGTCTTCCAACAATGCTGCTTCTGGCTCAAACCCTACCGGCTCCTTCTCTCTCATGAACCTTTGTGGGAGAGACATCTTCGATGGATCCAACTTTATGGATTGGATCAGGAACATCAAGATGGTCACTCGGTAGGAGGATGAGGAATATGTCCTCAACAAGGAGCTTAGGGATCTTGATGAGTCTACTGCTACTCCCGAGGAGATCGCTGACATTAGGGCACATGAGAGAGATGCCACCAAAGTGGCATGTATCATGTTGGCCACAATGACAACCGAGATCCAAAAGTCCTATGAGGACTATTACCCTTTTGAGATGCACCAGGACTTGATGGACCGCTACCAAAAAAGTGCTCATTAAGAAAGGTATGAAATCATCTCCTCCATGATAACAACCCGAATGAAGGATGGTGAACCCGTCACGGGCCACATGCAGAAAATGCAAAGATTCATGGACCATTTGTTGAAATTGAATGTGAACTTCCCGAGGAGTTGGCAATTGACATCATTTTTCACTCCTTACCTTCGTGTTATGATCAATTCCGAATGACATACCACATGAACAAGGAGGAAGTTACACTCAGCAAACTTCAAGGACTTTTGAAGACCGCGGAAAGTGGTCTTAAAGGTAAGTCGGTTGTTACTACTCCTACTCCTACCGTTGCCCCTGTTCTAGCTATCAGGCAAGGTAAAGGGAAGAAGAGGAAGAGCCCTTCGAAGGGTACCAAGGGAAAGTCCCTTGATGGCTCCTCTTCAAGTAGGACCAAAAGAGGTTCTGTCACTCCTTTTGCCAACCCTAAAGAGGCTTAATGCTTCTATTGCCATGAAAAGGCGCACTGGAAGCGAAACTGCCCAAAGTACCTGCAAGATGTTAAGGATGGGAAAGTAAAAACCAACCATGCAGGTATATACACTATATTGTCTAATAACTCACCCCATTCTAATTCTTGGGTCCTTGATACTAGTTGTGGTATTCACATATGTTCTGATTTGTAGGGACTCAAAAGAAGTGATAATGTGGAGCATGGGAAGATAAACTTAATCATAGGGAATAGGAAAGCTTCACATGTCACCAAGATTAGAGTTTATTCTTTGTTTCTAAGTAGTGGGTTAAGATTAGATTTGAATAAATGTTGTTACTCATCTGAAATGGCGAGAAATATTATTTCCTTTCATGGTTTGTACAAACAACGGTTTAGCTTTTCGTTTGATAATGAATGTGGTGGTATTATTTCTTTCTTTAATAATGTTCTTTATTTTAAAGCATTACCTTGTGATGGTGTGTATGAAACTGTGTCGGTTGTTGATAACCTAGGAAATATTGTGTTGTGTATTGATTCTTCCACTAGCTTGGATAAAGCATAATTATGGCATTGTCGTCTTGGACATGTAAGCAAGAAACGCATAGGCCAACTCCAAAAGGATGGAGTCTTGGAGTCATTTGACCTAAAGTCGGATGATAGTTATGAATCTTGTTTACTTAGGAAAATGACAAAGTCACCCTTCATTGGTTCTTGTGCTAGGGGTAAGGATTTGTTGGATCTCATACATATTGATGTGTGTGGACCCTTCAGAACCGCCACAAGGGATGCTAACCGCTTCTATGTGACTTTTACTAATGATTTTAGTAGATACGGATATGTCTACTTAATCAAGCATAAGTCAGAAACCTTTTAAAAGTTCAAGGAGTTTAAACAGGAAGTGGAGAATCAGTTGGGCAGGAACATTAAGATGCTTCGATTCGATCGAGGTGGTGAGTATCTTAGTACAAAGTTCCTTGACTATCTTAAGGAATGTGGGATTGTCTCATAATTGACACCTCCCAGGACACCATAGCTTAATGGTGTGGCTGAGAGGCGTAATCAAACCTTGTTGGATATGGTTCGTTCCACGATGAGTCGAGCTTCGCTACCAATCTCATTATGGGGGTATGCCTTAGAGACTGTCGCCCATATTCTTAATCTAGTCCCTACCAAAAAGGTTGTCAAAACACCTCACGAGATGTGGACAAGAAAAGTTCCCAATCTGGACCACATCAAGATTTAGGGATGCGAGGCTTTTGTGAGGCGCGAGACTCACGATAAGCTCGAACCTCAAAGTGAAAGGTGTATTTTCATCAGCTACCAATAGAAATCCTTTGGTTACCTCTTCTACAAACCTAGTGATAATGTGGTCTTTGTAGCAAGGAGATGAGTCTTGAGAGAGAGAGAGAGGGGAAGAGAGAGAGAGAGAGAGAGAGAGTTCATAAACCAAGGAAACAGTGGGAGGCAAATTGACCTTGAAGAAATTCAAGAGTCAAGTGGTGAAGGAACCTCAAACCCTAGCAATCTACCTGAGGAGGAAACTCTTATTGATCCGACTGACGAATCCGTACCTCTGAGGCGTTCCACGAGAGTTAAGAATGCGCCTGAGCATTACTATGGTTTCCATATTACTGCCGAAGGTGATACACGTATCAGTGATAATAAACCGGTAAGTCTGGATGAATCTAACAGCTACATGGAAGCCATGGCAGGCCCTGAGGCTGCCAATGGAAAGAGGCTATGTACAGCGAGATACAATCCATGTATGACAATCAAGTTTGGAACTTGGTTGACAATGTACCAGGTCATAAGACAGTCAGGTGCAAATAGATCTTCAAGAAGATGACTGACATGGATGGTAATGTACACACTTATAAGGCGTGATTGGTTGCAAAGGGATTTTCTCAAACTCCGGGAGTTGATTATGATGAGACCTTTTCACCAGTAGCGAAGATTAAGTCTATTAGGGTTATGCTAGCCATTGATGCAATTCATGACTATGAAATATGGCAAATGGATGTCAAAACCGCTTTCCTTAATGGAAAGTTAGCTGAGGATGTTTACATGATTCAGCCAGAGGGTTTTGTCAGCACAGAGTACCCTAATAGAGTGTGTAAGCTTGAGAAATCCATCTATGGATTGAAACAAGCACCTTGTAGATGGAATCTTTGTTTCGATGAGAAAGTCAAAGAGTTTGGCTTTTCGAGGAGCGAAGATGAATCTTGTGTATATGTCAAGGCTAGTGGGAGTATAGTTAGCTTTTTAGTATTACCGTATTGTATGTGGATGACATACTAATCATAGGAAATGACATCCCAACTCTACAGGAAGTGAAGTCCTGACTTGGTAAGTGTTTCGCTATGAAGGACCTTGGAGAAGCTGCCTATATCCTAGGGATAAGGATTTTGAGATACATGAGTAAGAGACTAATTGGACTTAGTCAGAGTACCTACTTGAATAAGGTGCTGAATAGGTTCAGCATGCAGAATTCCAAGAAAGGAGAGTTACCGATCCAGAGTAACGCCAAATTGAGTAAGACTCAGAGCCCGAGTACAGAGGCTGAGATAGCAGATATGAGTCGAGTACTGTATGCTTCCGTTGTCGGATCTATCATGTATGTTATAACTTGTACTCTTCCTGATGCGGCCTCTGCGTTGAGCATGGTCAGCAGGCAGATATCAGGGGAACCCTGGCAAGGATCACTAGGTTGTGGTAAAGAACATTCTCAAATACCTGCGGAGGACTAAGGACTGGGTCCTTACCCTCGGTGGGAGTGATGACTTGAGAGTAGTGGGGTATAGTGATGCTAGCTTCCTGACTGATAAGGATAATTTCCGCTCTCAGTTAGGCTGGGTCTTTACCTTAAACGGAGGAGCAAATACTTGGAAAAGTTCCAAGCAAGAGACAGTAGCTGATTCAACTTGCGAATCAGAGTATATAGCAGCAAGCGAGGCAGCAAAGGAGGCTCCCATATGGCTAAAGAACTCCATTGGAGACCTTGGAGTTGTACCAGCTATAAAGGAGCCTATGGAGATTTTCTGTGATAGTGAAAGTGCAGTTGCCTTAGCCAAGGAACCAAGGGATCATGGAAGATCCAAACACATCAACAGAAAATACCATTTCATCAGACATTGAATAGAAGAAGGGCTCCTCGTGGCAAAAAGGGTATCATCGGATGAGAACCCAACAGATCCCCTCACGAAGGGACTGGGTAGGGTTAAGCATCTCCAGCATGCGAGGCACATAAGACTGAAGGATGATATTAGTTTTAGTAATTAGATAGCTTTGAAATTTGTAAAGTGTAATTGACATTTGATGATAAATAAAAGTTATTGCTTATTTATAAGTAAACTGTTGATATCTTCTTTCAATCGTTTACTATCATTTTATTTTGCATGTTTTGACTTCCAGAATAATTATGTTATGGTATATCATATTATTCAAATTCTCCACAGTCAGTCATATGTTGGAAGTAGATATGAATCAAGACTTTCATGAAGTTGGCTTGTAGATGTCTAAGATGATGGACATAGCAAGAGTTGCTACAACACTCATGAGTGCTCATAAGTTCTGAGTATTGGATTCAACCCACGCTCACTTGTATCACTTCATGGAATTTATCTCGAGTGATCGTGAGACGGTAATGTCATATAAGTCTTCAAACCTAGAGATATGAGATGTTGACTATGATTTGGTTACATTGATTGTACAAAAACGCCTTGGTAACTCGATTTTATAAAACGTGCCTTTGTGTATAATTCACCAAGTAGTAGAACAAGCATATGAGTCGAAGTTTATCTGTTCCTTCTTGGATTAGAAGCGATATCTGGGCCCCTCGATGATTTTGTGTTGACCTATGTACTGGGCCCGATTAGAACTAAATTGGTGTGTTCAATTAAGTTCTATGTCAAACAAATCGGAAATTGGGAAACAAACTGTTGGACAATAAGTAAGACATCGTTCCATGTATTTGTCCGACTGATATCTAGAACAGAGGATTATATGATCACTTATCTTAAATGGCGTATCATCATCATCTTAATTTCGCGAGGCCTTGAAAGAGCTACGATTGCTGATCGGTTCCTGAAGTCATTCTTGCAGTTATAGTTATTAGACTTATCCAAGTGGGAGACTGTTAGATTGGGTGTCTAAGTTCACAACTATTTCTGGAATGTACTTGACCCGGTTGGCACTGTCCATTTGGGTTGCATAGCATTGCAACACTTGGATAGACTAAATGAGAGAAAGGACACTTAAGGTTTATTAATATATTATAAGTTCTAATATATTAATAATATTATTTAATTAGTATTGATCAACAATTAATTTAGAATTAATTTGGTGATCAAAAGGAGACTAATTAAATATATGGGGTTGATTGTGTAAATCATCTATTCTTTTATAGTGGGCTAATGATCCATGGTTTATTGAATTGGGCTAAAACCCACAAGGTGCTCCATGGATAGTCCATGGAGGTTATAAACTCATGGATCATGGAATATGGAAAACCATGTCAATTAGGGTTTACATGTTGTAACCCTACTTGTGACACAACTATAAAAGGACCCCATGGCTAGCAAAATCGACACCAAAAAAGAAAGAACAAGAGGGCTATCCGATTTTGAGTGTTAGTGAACTTCTCTCAAGGTTATTCCAAGAGTTGTGGTGTTGTGTGAGACATTTGAGGCATCACACTTGAGGTGCTAGGCTCACAAGGTTCTCAAGGAATCCAAGCAACAAAAAGGTATGTTCTTCTATTTGCTTTTATGTTTCAAAGTTCCCCATGCCATAGTTAGGTTAAGAACCTTGGAAAATCAAATTTGCATGTATCTTAGTAAAACATAGATCCAAGGTTTCTAGGGTTGCATGTACACCTTAGGAGTGTTAGAATGCTCAAAACTCTTCACCCTCAACTTCAGAAATCCATCTTATGGTGGCAATCGGGACATAGGTCCCATCAAACTCTAGTGGTTGCGTGTTGTTGAACTCCCGGTACCACAACGAATCACCCCCATGCGGTCTTGTAGCAGCAATGGCTGCGACAACAGTAGCCTCAATGACGACGGCATAGTGTTTGTCGAAAGTCTCGATCAGCATGGTCTTAATAGACCCAAACATCTCTAGTATGGCCTCTCTAATCTCCGTAGCCACCACGGCGACAATGATCCTATGGATCTCATCATCACTGGCACTCGGCCTCTCAGGATCACTGTAGCCTGGACCTCGAGTAACCATCATATTGAAATACACAAGAAAACTATTAGAAATAGGCTAAAGCACATACACAAACACTTACACACTCCTACAAGTTCCTTAGCACCCTAAGATTCCTTCTCGAGTTGCGTACGGATCTGGTGCTTTCTGTAGTACGGGCCCAATATTACCTTCCACACCAATTTGGATTTGCCTCAAGTCGTCCTCTTAAGGCCATAATTCACAAGAACTCTATTCCTCAAGGGTATCCCTACACTCTCTTCTCAGAACCACTACTAAGCATCTAGGAACTCATCCTAGACTATTCTCCCAACACTATTTCGCCTCGCAAAGATCTCCGTTATCCTCGCCGTTATCTTTGCGATGCCAATCTTACACAATATAGGACTCAACAGACAGTCGAATAAATGATTCTACCTCAAGTCCACAACCAAAAAAGGAACGGGAAGAAAGGCTAAATCAGACATTCTAAGGCTATATAATCCTAATTATGTACAATTATGCAGCATGCACTAAGCAAATTGCAAGGATAGGTTCAATCTTGTAAAAGCAATCTCCTAGGCTAAAGGCATCTCAGATCAAACAATCCTAACACACTCTTCCTGAAATATCCTTAGCCCATCACTCAACATGTAGTTCTATCAGTTCATAAGATAGTAGCTCAACACTACACATAAAATAAATAGAGATATTTTGGGAAACTACTGCTAGAGCTCTAGTTGATTGTACACATTGCTTCATTCGGTTTTCTCCTTTGAAATTCTTTGTTTCTTTTTGAAAAGTTCTTATGAAAACCCTAAAATCCTTAATTTGAGTTTGGAATCCCACGAGTGTTTATCCAAATCCCTCAAAATGGTGCTTTGATACTAACTTGTAACATCTAAATTTTCAAACCAAAATTTTCGTTTTTAAATTCAGATAAAAACATTGTTCATAGAAACCATTCCAAGAAAATCACAGTGTCGATTACAATCATCATCAAAATATCAGAGTGTCCCAAAAATATTCGGCATCATATACTCCAGGTGAATGTGTACAATCAAGTCTTTGCTTTCCTGTGATCCTCAGAAATACCTGAAACACATTTAATTAACAACTGTGGGCAAGCAAGTATGGGTTATCAACAACCATAGAGACTACTCAAAGTCTCAGTGGGCAAACATCACTCCCAATGGGTTATCAACAACCCTGGAGACTACCCAAAGTATCAGCACACATAAGATAACACATATTACAGTAATAGCACATAGACCCAACTAGTCATCATTTATGTATACTACCACAGAGGTAAGAATAAGTGAGGAGACTCACCTTGCACAAATGACTGATAGAACTCACACCCGAACTGCCGAAACTAGACTTCGCCTAATAGTTACATCAGTCAACCCTAATTAATAATTAAGTTAATTTTTCATACTTCACTAATCCCAAGCCAAGTCTAATCCATAATTTGGGCAAAAGACCATTTTGCCCCTCCCAATATCCAAAACCCTCACAACTTGCCAAAAAGACATATTTGGTCAAAAGTCAAAGAAAGTCAACGACGTCCATACGCACGACGTACACTTCTCTATGCTGGGCATAGAGTTCTGCAAAAGTACGCTCGACGTATGAGGTAGATTCCAACATTAAACTATTTAAGGTGTTAATCATTAAGACACTTATTCAAACTTCAGATCTAACCATAAAGAGATATCTTAAACCATAAAGTCTCTGACTTTAAGCCTTTGCATGGCTACAAAGAGCTAAAACCCAAAACCCTAACATTTCACTTCACTAAAGGCTCCATAACTCTTGTATGGGAGAAGGGAAAGGGCTAAACTAACTGACATTTGTGAGTATGGAATACTACATAGCTTATAAGTTGTCCTTTCAGACGTTTTAGATGTTTAGAGTCATATTGGGACAAAATGAACTCAAATCCAAGACTAAACAAGATCTATCAAAATAACCTCCATGGTTTGAACTTTATACCTCAAAAAGGTGGACAATGAGACGAAGATTATGGATCTAGAAGCTAAGATGCACCTCCACCTCTTAAATGATCTTCATCACTATTAAGAACACTCAAGAATCACTTTCAAGCTTCAAATCTCACTCACAAAAGCTAAGGGTCGATTTTAGGGTTTAGAGGATATGGAGGTTGGTCATAAGAAGGTCCAAGAGGGATTATGATGCTTAAATAGGGGTCACAACCCAAAAGATTAGGGTTTTGGGAAAGCACGAGTACGCCTGTTATACACACATGTACGCCCAACGTACTAAAATGTTGACCCGTCACAAAATCTTAACTTACGCCTGACGTACGACTTTGTACGCACAACGTAAGGACCTCTTTTGCAAACTCTTACAAACACAAGGGACTGGAAAAGAAAATACCTTACAACGGGTGTTACAAATCTCTTTTAATAGCATTATTAGATTTATTTAATTTATCATGATTGTTTGGTTAAAGATTAATATGTGTTGTTGCTAATATAATTATTGCATATACCTAAGTTAACAGAGCTTAGAGAACCAATCTGATTTTGTTGACTTGAATCATAGTTGTTAATAACCATTAACAATTGTAACCAGAGATAGACAAAATCATAAGGTTGGGTTAATAAAGTTGTTAAACTTTAATGTGATGCATGCATTAGACAATCAAATCTATGCACCAACTAATTACCATGACCATTGTTAAACATCTAATACATGCTCCACTCCACTTGGTTGAGGAATATAACTCAATAAGACTTAAGGAATAACATTAAACAAAATTGAGACTAAAATCTTGATATCAAACAAGTGTTTTGGCGTGATTTTTAATCTCAAAATTGCTTTTGGGAAAAGTCCTTATTGCCTTATAATTTTTTGGAAAATGAGTTTTTAAAAGCTGTTTGGATTAGTTTTTGTGGTGAGAAAAACTAAAAAGTCAATAAACTGGTTTTAAAAAGTGTTTGACTTAGTTTTTTAGGAGTAAAATGACCACAAACCACCAAAAAACCAATAAGCCAATATTTTATTACTTTTTAAAACTCTTTTTTTCTCTAGCCAAAAAGTCATTTGAAAAAGCCTCTTGAACAACCCGAACATTCTTTTTAACTTACTAGCTTTTTGCAACAAGCTAATAATTTAATTTAAGCACTCCCAAACACCCACTAAATAAAAATCAATAAAGTAAGTAATAAAACTGAAGTACAAGATAATAGATTCCAAATGAACAAATTCAAGCTTAAAAACGATTTTGATGATTCTCAAAGGATAAGAGGCAAGGAGAATGATCGAGAAACATCTCTTGTATTCAAGATTTATTTCTTAATGCAATGGACTCTCGTTTTTTCTTAAACCGAAATAAAGGATTTTTTTAAAGACAACATATTTCATTCCCAATAAAGACATAAGAAACAACGCACGAGTCCAAATGTCAACACACATCCATAAGTCAAAAGTCATAACAAATCCAAACTTGTTTCGAATTTCTAACATACCACAAACCATTCAAAGCATACAACATAAAGAGTAAAAACATCCATCTTACCCAAGATGGATGTTTATAGTTTTAACCATAAACAAAACACAAATCCACCAAAACGGTATTATTATTCAATCATTCATTCATTCATTGCTTAATTTACTTACGCATAGAAAGACTGAAACGAAAACCATTTTGAAAAGTAAGTCCACCAACAGGCCCCACCACATCCTTTTCTAACAAAGATGTTCCTTGAAACGCCACCATTGATGTTAACGTTTGTCTATATTCCCTCCGCTGTACACATATATAATATAACATAATATAAGTTATCTCTAACATTATAATAATAATAATAATTAAGAAACCACTTAATAATAATAATAATACCTGAGCTGGAGTTACTTTTTGAAAACCAAATTTCTGAATCCACATGGACTCAACATCCTCAGCAGCATGAACAATCATCTTCTTAACAGTGAGATATGCAAGTAGCTTCTCAAAGCAGTTGAAGAAAAGTTGGAAGTAGCCCTGAATTCAATCAATGTATTCATACAATTTTTTTTATATATATAAATGAATAAAATAAACAATTGATGTTGAAAATGTGTAAACCAAATGGAATAATAATATAATATTTATACCTTTCCTTGGTCGGTTTCATTCGTAGCAACTATTGGAAGTTCTACAACATCTGTTCCAAATACACGAAACATTCCAGCTGTAATAACCTTTGATCTGCACAATTTATAATTATAATAATAATTATTATAATAATAACTTTGTATAGCATATAAAAATAAATAGAAAATGACAAGTGTAAGCTTACTCTATAGTCAGCATTGCACAATGAACTCCTGTGAAGTCGGAATCCCCCATTATCTGCCTATTGGTTGGAGAAAAAGAAAAAGAAAAAATAAAAATTAGATGCTAAAAATAAAAATAAAAGTTTTAAGTAAATTGTTTTATAATTGCTTACCCATACGCCATTGATGGAATAAAGTCACTTCCAGTAATGGAATCAACAATAGGATTGAAGCATTTCTGTTAGAAATAAAATAAATCGTTATAAATTAATTAATTAATCTGTAATTATGTAAGCAGTTTATAGTTTATAGATTATACTGACATGGAAGATATCAACGGATTGAGAAAGCAACACTCTGTTCTCATCAGAAACGTTTTTCCCACGCAAAACAATCCATTTCATGTCGGAATTGGTGATTCCGATTCCGATTCCGTTTGCATCACCGACCATTGAATTGTCCCTGATTAAACCCGTAAGAGAATGAGGGACCTTCACGGGCCCACATTCCACCAATCTCTCAAGAACAAAATTAAGTATTCCACAGTCTGCACTGCAATACCAATTGCCAGATGGCAACTCCTGTAACACATCATATTAAATCCAGTGAAAAAAAAGTAAAAAATTTAAGTAATTAACTAAATTCAAATTCAAATTCAAATTCACATACCTTCAGATACATTTTCTTGTGTTCCCTCAAACACTTGACATGATATTCTCTTTCGCACTGCAAGGAATGGAAAATGGATTACTCGATAAATCTAACAATTATTAAAGAAAACAAAAACTGAAACAACCAGATAAACTCAGGGACCAAAAATGTAATTTACTCCAATTATAATTTTACCTGATCACAAACAATAACAGTCCGATCATCGAAGCCTTCAGTGGTGAAATCATATGCTCTGTATACACCAAAGTTATTCAAATTTTATAATAGATGTAGCAAAGTTTTGTAGTGCATAAAAAAATTGTTACAAATTTTATAAAATTAGGGTTACCTGCAAATACAACATGCAACAAGGTCACAATTATCAATCTGAATGCAACGTTTTGCAATTTGCTCAATTTGATCAAGTTCTGAATGTTGCAAATTCATGGAGTTTCTGCAATATTTGCAGAACCATTTTTCTCCAGGGGCACTTGTGTCAGATACACATTCTGTGACATCTAAAGGAATGAAAATCAGATTCATTATAAATTATAAATTTTTTATAATAAACAAAAATATTGATCTTTTTACCTTTATGGAAGGATCTAGGGCATCCATCACAGAGCACTAAGTCTCCATCTCTCTTACAAACTCCACAAAGTTCATCATTCTTCTTTGACAGGTGTCCAACAGTTAGCTTTAAAGAAGATGCATAATCATGGAGTGACAAGCCATTTGCAAGAAAGATGTTTCCATATCTGGATATGATTAAAAAAAGAAAATCAATATAAATAAACTATACAGAATTAAAAAAAAAAAATTAAAAATTAAAAACTCACGGTTTTTTGCGGGAGGCCTGGCCAGCATGAGCTTCAAACTGTGAGGGGCTAACCTGATAATTACAGATTAAAAGGATTAGAAGGAAAAGGTTATTTTATTAAATATGGAGTAAATTACTGAAATCGTCCCTGTGGTTTAGTCAAAATTGCACGTTTGGTCCCTAACTTTTTTTTTTGCACTCGGATCGTCCCTGTGGTTTGATTTTGTTGCGTTTTTCGTCCCTGTGGTTTGATTTTGTTGCATTTTCCGTCCCTTACATACATAAAGTTAGGGACCAAACATGCAACTTTTACCAAACCATAGGGACGAAAAACGCAACAAAAGCAAACCACAGGGACGATCCGAGTGCAAAAAAAAAGTTAGGGACCAAACGTGCAATTTTGACTAAACCACAGGGACGATTTCAGTAATTTACTCTTAAATATGTTAAAAGTTGAAGGGGTCAAGAAGAAAGTAGTACCACGGTATTGCAGCAAAAACAGAATATTCCACGGGCCCACTTGTAACCTTTTAAAAGTTCCTGTAAATAAGTGTAAAAATAAGATGTTAGATGATTGGAATATAATAAAGTGATTTAAGATTTTGATTATTTGTTATTTGTTATAAAAGTTTCAATACCTTTCCATGAGACTTGTAAACTACTTCGGTTCTATCAGGTAATCCGCCTTCTTGAAATACCAATCGGTTCATTTGTTGATCCCTTGAGAAACGAAAAAAAGACCAAAAAAATAAAAAAAAGTTAATTTTTATATATGTTTTTGGGATGATTTAAGAGGTAAATGATTAGAGAATTAAATAATAACTTGGATGTTAGCTTTGTGTTTCTCTTGATCTGTGAGGATGAAGATGAACACTGAGCTGCATTTGTGGCTAATGGAGTTCCAGAAGAAGACCTTAATAACCTGAATCAATTTGCCAAAAGAGATTATTAGTTTAAGAGCATTTTTGACATATGTACCCTTTACTATAATCATGTAGAAGTTTAATAAAAGAACATATATCACCAACCTTTTCTGGATCTTCCCTTTTAGCTGGTGTAGTGACAAGTCGATATCTTTAGGGCTTTTTGAAGGATTTGGAGCTGTGAAATCTATAAGGGTTTTGGAGGAATTCGAAAATGACTTTGGTGACCTACACATTCATGCCATAAAATCATTAATAAAGATGAATATTATCTACCTCAATGTTTTTTTTTTTTAAAAAAAAAAATAGTAACTCACTTTGTCACAACCTCCCTTTGATTCTGCTCTTGAGATAAATCCTTTTCCATATTGCTTCAGGGAATTTTAGTGCTATTGAACTGCGTAATCACATAAAAAGAGGTGTCAAAAAAGTTATAAACTTGATAATCTCTTGTATAAATAAAGAATGGAACAAAGAACTAGTTGGCTAAAATAAATACAATTTTTTTCTTTGTCTTTTCATGACTCTTTTCCCAATGAAAAATACTTGCAACAAAATCCATCAACTAGATCCAGAGAGATTTACCAAAGATGAAAGATCCATGAGAAAAAATACTTGAATTCTAAAAAAAATGACTTCAATTGTTTATAGATGTTAACATTAAACTTGGTATGAGAAATCGCATCGATTCTAGACCGTTTTCATTAAAAACCCCCAATTACATTAGATCTTTATAGAAAATAATATACATTAACAAATGCATGTACTAAATTAGCAACAAAATCCATCGATTTACTTTGAGTAGAAAATTTTAAAAGATACACCGAAGCATGGTGGATAAAGCTACAATCATTAGATCGAGCCACATTGATGCAAAATCCTTAAGTAAAATAACCAAATTCAAAACTATTGATTTATCTAGAATCAGAAAAATCCTAGAAAATCTAAAAATGTAACACACACACACTCCCAATGAATGATTGACACAAAATTGGGATTGAGACTACAAGGATCGATAGACAGACCTCGGATGCAGATGATGGAGCAGGAAGAAAGATGATCAAAAGAAGTGAGAAGCGGCTAGAGGAGATGAAAAGGGGGTGGATTAAATACACAAAAAAACCCTAGAAAGAGAGGTAGACTCAGAGTCAACTTTGTGAAAATGGCTATTAATGCCTAGATATATATAATGAAGTTTTGTCTATAAAAGGATTTGAAAACCCAACCACTTTTTCGATAAAAATATATTATTGAAATTTGAAATGTAAACTTGTTTAAACGGCACACGACACCCGTCCACGTCCCTACGAACGGGTCCCACATGGAGGAGGTATATCACAATGTCCCTACCCCAGTTGATACCCAAGTTTTCAATAGGCATGATGTACAAATAAGATCACTAAATCAAGCTTTGAGTTTTGAATATTTTGTAGATTATTAAGAAAATGTAACTAATTAGTAAGTTTTCAATTCTAAATATCAATATTTAAAATACAAAATGAAAAAAAATGTATTCTTATTCTAGATATACAAATTTTAGCAATAACAATGTTTCAAAACAAGAAATTGCACGATCTCTATACATTTAATACACAAAACTTATGCTAAATAAGTATATATGTTTAGCAAAAATGCCAAATAACACCCTATATTTATAACTCATTTGATTCCAAAATAGAGTAGAAGTGGTGAGACATATGCTATTACAATTAACATTAAAAACTCAATAAAAGATTATTTATGAGAGTGCAATAGACATGTAATCCTAAAGAAGTCATGATGAGCAATCTTAAGTACTAGACATATGCTATTACAATTAACATTAAAAACTCAATAAAAGATTATTTATGAGAGTGCAATAGACATGTAATCCTAAAGAAGTCATGATGAGCAATCTTAAGTACTAGGATCTAGAAAGTAGAAACTAATGGAAAGAATCTTTAGAAATTAGACCTTCTAACTTCCATTATGATGTAGAGTGACACAAATGAAGATATAGAAAATGTTCAATTAATAGTAATACCCTAAGCGTAGTAACTAGTCATGTGTGTGTGAGAGAGAGAGAGAGAGAGAGAGAGAGAGAGAGCGAGCTTATAGACTGATATAGATAGCTTCAAATTTTCATTCTAACTAAAACAAAGAGGTGGTAAGACTGATATTTAGAGTTTATAAAAACAAACATACCACAAATTGTACAAAATGTTACCATACACAACATAAATCACCAAACTTCATATTTAAACACATAAAAGTATGCACCAAAATATAATAGCAAGACACCCAAATAATACTAAAAGACATGAGAAATATAACCTTATTGACATAATTGCAAGGTCAGTAGTCCTTTCACTTTGCATTCACAAGGTCCTCATTGCATTGTACCGTAATACCCTCAACCAACAGAACAAACTGCAAAATGTATAGCAATGATGAATTCAACAGGATTACATTAGTATTTATAGGTTATATGATTTATTTATGAAGTGAAAGATAAAATATCAGAGATTAACCTAGCACCTTCGGTCTCCATATTGAAGTATACTTTATATTTAGGGCCAAACTTTTGCTTAATGAAGTGTTCATATAAAGTGGCATAAATGACTAGAAAAAGTTCATGAATGGACAAAACTTTCTTTAAGGTTTTTAACATGGAAAGTGGTCCTCTGTTGCTACACTTTATCATAAACACTTTAGATAAATAATATTAATGGCCAAAAGTCGGTCCCGAATTCCTCAATAAGCCTTGTAGATTTCAAAGTTCTTTATCTCTAATAACCCCTGTGGATTTCAATGTTCCAAATTCCCAAAACACCCTGCAGAGTTCAATGTTCCAAATCTCCGCGAAAGCCCTGCAGGTTTCAAAGTTCCAAATTCTCCAAAACGCCTTATTGAGTTCAAAGTTCCAACTTCTCCAAAATGTCATGCGTTCAAAGTTCAAAATCTTCCATTTAGCCTTGGAGATTCCAAAGATCCGAATTCCCCAAAAAGCCCTACAGATATCCACTACATAAGTTAAAAAGGGAAGATACAAAAAAGTTGGTTTTATATGTTCTTTTATTAAACTTCTACACGATTATAGTAAAGCGTACATATGTTAAAAGTGCTCTTAAACTTATAATCTCTTTTAGGCAATTGATTCAAGCCATCAAGGTTTGCTTCTAAAATTACACCAACCAGAAGTACAACTCAATGTTCATCCTCACAGCTATTACAATTAACATTAAAAACTTAATAATAAAGATAATTCATCAGGCAGTAATGATGAGCAATCTTAAGTGGTAGCATCTTGAAACTAATGTAAAGAATCTTTGGAAATTAGACCTTCCAATTTCCATTATGATGAAGGAGCGACATATAAAGTCATAAATGACAACAAAAGTTCATTTATAGACAAAACTTTCTCCAAAGATTCTAACATAGAAACCGATCTTCTATTGCTACACTTTATTATAAACATGTCCCTTAATTCCACATATATCATTCTATCTTTGGGTTTGAGATATAGGCATTTAGTTCATTAACCTCAAAAGAGCTCACATTAGAAATTTGACAAGAAACAATGAGCATTTAAAGTTCTTAGAGTAGATTCATAAATACCTTTCAACTAACATGCACCTAACTTGTCCATTAACTATTAGTCTGTTACATTGAAGAGCATAACGTAGAATTTTTGGGAATTAGTTTCCATAAGAACACCAAAATATTTTTCCTACATAGTACATACACTATCAAATCTTGGATAATTTGAGTTTTCCTAAGTGGTTAAGATGTATACAATGATTAATAGGTCCCTGGAACTCTTTCATTATCTTCAACTGATAACACCAATTGAACTATAATGAAATCAAATCCATGAAACCATTTACTTCTGGTGACAATTGACATGTAATCTCATTGAAAGATTACTCTCTAAAAGCCTACTTTACAGAAACAAAGCTTCTTGTTTTGGTAACTATAAAAATCATGAGAGGCAAGTAATGATTATGAGGAAGTAATCTACCTTGTTACCAAAATTGTAGAAAACATGAACCCCTCAAGAAAACCACTCTAAGGAGTTCACTGATGTTAGTTGGAGATTTTTCAAGTCAGTCTTCATCGAAATTTTCAGATTTTCAGATCCAAAAATCTTACTTGTTTGAATCGCCTTTTTTACTTATATTTTTCACTTTTAACACAAGGATTCTTCTTCCTCCTTGGATATGTCGACGTTAACAAAATCATCATTTGGAATTCTATTGTTAAGCCTCCTTGCCGGAAGAAATGAACACCGTCTACGGTGTTCTCCATACCAGAACAGAATCGTAGATCTTTCTTCTTTTCTTTTTTTAGCATCGCATGAACCCAAACTATTAACATTCCGATCGAGCGAGCTCTTTATTGTTGACTATAACGATGATTGAATCATCAATCAGATTCGTAAAAAAGAAAGCTTGATGAAGATCGAGCCATCAATTTGTTCTCAAAGACCTAAAACCCTTGGATTTAACGGAATTGGAGCCCTGTATTTTGTTTTGGTTTTTATTTTGTTATCTTTGAAAAGGATAAAACTTAGGAAAAACATCAAAAATGGTCCACATGGTTCTTAAAAAAACCGAGTTAGTCCTTAACTTTTTAGGTAATCAAAGACGGTCCCTATAATCTCAAAACTTTTAATGGTTGGTCATTTTGGTTAAGTTCGTCAGTTTTTTCTGCTATGAATAGTGTATATTGATAACCGCTATTGTGGAAAGAATGGTGAAAGAAAGAACGAGCATGTAATGATAGTTGCTTAAAAGCAAGACAAAATGTGATGAGTACTATACGCATGCCAGATGGGTTATAATAGGATGGGAGATATGCTATAATACCCTTTACGAGCTGATAAGGAATGTTTTGCATAGGAAATGAAAAAGTAGGTTGCTATACCATGCAACCCAAGATATGTTAAAATTAGCCATGGAGAAGATCATGGACTTATGATATGATCACTGAAATTACAAAGAGATTCCAAGGATGGAAATCTTCTTAAGGGGGAGAGAAATGTAACAACCTAAGAATTTGTTACTTCTTTTTGTGTAAGAATAAGAAGTAAAAAAGGAAATTACCAATATAGGTGCAGGTATGATAGACGTGAAAATAGAAATATATGAGACGGATGAGAAAGTTATCAACATATGCTAGAAGATGTGTAGTTATGTTATACACGATGTAAACCAATCCTGGTGTAGACTTTAAAGTAAGTTGCTATTTAAAGAAAGACATCTTACTTTAGTTGCACACGACCTGTAGAAGGAACGCACAGGATGCGCTCCAAAGTCTGTTACCTTTGGAGTAATTGAGGAACACGACGCGTTCATAAGAAGAGCGCGACTCGCTTTGGTTAAAGCAAAGGTTAATATAAGTCAATAAGAGAACACGACGTGTATGTTTGATAAACATGACACATAGATATGTGTGTAGGACATGTGATATGTGTATCAGATCTATGATACATGGAAAGTTATATGAAATATACAAGAACACAACATGTCTTTCTAATAGGCGTGTCACGTCTACGTGTCCCGATGTTGGAAGCGTATAATAAGAATGATTTACATTGAAATGTCTGATGATACACATAGAACCAAAAAAAAAAAAAAAAACTTTTTTTTTTACGCTTGAAAAACGATAACATATTTGTTTGCAAAAAATCCTAGTATATTAAAAAAATTGAGTATAGATGTTGTTTCAATATAATAAAACTCTAATGATATCATAATCAATACATAATTAGAGCGTAATGACCTAACAACCTTGAATACTATTGCATGTCTTTTTTTCATCACTCAACATTTATTCAAGTCTCCAGCAGTCTTAACACCACTACCTATGATTCATGTAAATTGAGTGAGCCAGGTTGGGAAACCTGGTGAGATACATAGGGTTTTCAATCTCACAATGTTATTAAGATAATAATCCATAATTAATAAACCTACAAAACCAATTGTTACCCAACAACGCATCATAAATATCTATAAGACATTTTTACCCTTAGTTACCCATCCCGTCGATCCTCACATATTGATCCTATAACAGTGATCTTATAAGATCTATCATGATGGATCACTGTAAGCAATGGGTTCATTATACTGCTTCAGGGAGTCCTTGGCAGCAGGCAGTAGTCAATAAATGCAACCATAGGGGGGGATAAAGTGCAACGAATGAGCATACAATCCAGTGCATCATAATAGTATAATTCATTAACGCTTACAAACTATAAGTCTGCTAGCGTATTCCACAAGATTGAGTTTAGTAAGTAGTCGTCGTCCCACTCCGGTAGATGACTCATACATACCTATCCTATCTGGTTGTCTAAAAATTAGGGGATACTAATATAATACTCTAGTATGCACCCGTACCCACCACACAACAATGTCATCGAATAGAGCTCTACTCTTCGTTCCAACCTCACACACACCCTTAATATTATGTTACCTAATGTCCAAACTTAATTGAACTAAGCATCCCCTTCAGGTCTTAGGGTATAACTAAACAAGATTACACTACCTATAATATCTTTACAATACATGGTATAACTAAAATTCTTTCAACTTAACTCAAACTAAGCATCCTTTATAAGTCTTATTCCGTCACTAGGCAAGACTATGACGTTTGTAATCAACATCCAAAACCATTTTCCTATTTATACCATACTATCGCAATACAATATGCACCTATACTATTATCCAGCTTAATTAGATCTAAGTACCATTTATACATCTCAGTTTAGAAACTAGACTAGATTGTAATCCATGTAACATACACCCAATACCAACTATGTTTAGACAACACTATCCTAACTTAGTGTATCTATTTAACATAGAGTATTAGGTATTTAAAATACATTAATCTTTTTAGTAATATTACTTCTATTAAGATTTTCATTTAATACTATTATATATACACCTTAACACATAAGACTCACCTCGTAATCAAGTAAGTAATAATCTCGTACACTAATCTCGAACTAGCCTCCGCTTAACACATAAGACAATAATCTCTAATCAACACTTAAATCACGACTCGAAATAAACTAGGTTAATCTCTCTCTCAAACTCATGGAATGGGTAAAAGACCATCTTACCCCTCCACGGTCCCCATACTCCCTACCTTGACCAAAACCTAAAGTCAACAAAATTCAACACTCAAGTCAATTGTCCATGTTGACCCCGACTCGCCGAGTGCATCTATGTAACTCGTCGAGTCCCCCTTGCTCCTTCATAACCTCGCGAAAACCCAACTCAACTCCTCGAGTTGTCCCAACAACTCGCAAAGTTACCCATGTCCACACTCAGCAGGGAAAACCCTAGCCGACTTGTCGAGTCAGCTCTTTGACTCGCTGAGTCCCTTAAGTCAAAATTGTTGGATAAGGTGTCTAAGTCCATAACTATATTTGGTATGTACTTGACCCGATTTAGCATGGTCATTTTGGGTTGCATGGCATCGGAAACAATTTGGATAGACTTTTGTGAGAAGTGGATATTTATGATTTATTAATATATTATAAGTTCTAATATATTAGTATGAAATCATATTATTTAATTAGTATTGATTAAGAAATAGTTCGGAATTAATTTTGTGATCAAAAAGAGACTAATTAAATAAATGGGGATTGATTTGGTAAATCATGCATTCTTATAAAGTGGCTTATGATCCATAGTTCTTCATGATGGGCTAAACATGGCCATGTGGTGACCCATGGGTACTCCATGGAGATTAAAACCCATGAATCATGAGGAATATGGAAAGTCATGAGTTACATGGTGTAACCCTAATGAGCACACTATATAAAGAAGCCTCATACTAGCAAAATATGCACTTAATAATACACAAGTGAGGGCTAGCCGATTTTGGTGCAATATAATCTTCTCTCAAGTTATTCCAATTGCTGGTGGTGTTGTGTGAAGCATTAGTGTAACGCTCTAAAAATTTCAACCAATTTAAATTTTTCATAAACAACCCAACTTCATTAAGTTACTACAAAAAGGTTTTCAATACAATTATTATCAGAGTATTCCCAGAACCATATCGTAAAACATAAACATAAGGAGTGGTACTATCATGCCTTTGCCTTGCCACGGTCTCCTGAAGTACGTGAAACATTTAAATCACAACTGTAAGCCCGAAAGCTTAGTGATTAACCCCCAAAATACCAACCACATATACCATACACATAACATATCACAACATAACATAACAGAACAACCATGCACTTCGGGTCTACTGTGTGACTAGTCCGCCGCACCGGGCCTACAGTCCACCTAGTCCACCCTCCGAGTCTAGCCATATACACCGAGTCTACAGTGTGATTGGTCCGCCCGCACTGGGCCTTCAATCCACCTGGTCCACTCTCTAAGTCTACAGTATGACTGGTCCGCCCGCACTTGGCCTTCAGTCAGCCTGGTCCACTCCCCGAGCCTCGGCACGTTTGGTCCGCCCTCTTGGGGCCTACAGTCTATCCGGACCGCTCGCTAGGCCTTCGGGATAACCGGTCTGCCCTGGGTATGTTGGCCTACAGCACAAAGCAGGACCCGCCTCAACCCAACCCCAGTCCAACAACCACGTGCACATAAACATATAATCATATATCAATTCACAACTATTCAAACCGATCTTAGCAGGTCACATACATAACACATCCCTACTAGGATTCCGACCTAACCGGTCACTAGCATAGCATCATCCTATAAACCAGGATACCGACCCTACCAGGTCTCTAACATACACCATCCTAACTACTAGGATGCAAACTTAATAGAGCAATAACATAACAAACAACTACCCGGATTTCCATCCGATAAAGGGCCGGCCTTGGTGCCTTAGACCCTGTTGATATAGTGAGGATAACTCACCTCGCAACTGCTGACTGAAAAGATAAGGTCACGCTACTCCCAACTCCGACACGAACTCCACCACTGATCAATACCAAAAGACTGAACTCAATAAATACCAATAATTACCAACATAACCCTGGAGGTCAACTGGTCAACTCTCGGTCAAAGTCAAAGTCCTCAATCAAAGTCAACCTTCCTGACTGACTTTAATCGCCGAGTTAGCCCGCTGACTCGTCGAGTCCCTATGCTCTGAAAACTCCCATATCGCGACCCAACTCGCCGAGTCGCCCCAAGACTCGCCGAGTTCAAGGATCTTCGAGTCCTTTCCTGTTCAACACACCGAGTCGTCCCTCGACTCACCGATTCGCGACTTAACCAGAAGAGGTTAGGACTTCACGACCAGACTCGCCGAGTCCAAGGCAATCTTCAACAGACTCGCCGAGTTGTTCTTCCAACTCGTCGAGTTCTTGCCTATCTTCATCCAACTCGCCGAGTTCACCTGTGTGACTCGCCGAGTACCTCTAGTTCTTAATCCATACAGTGGCTTTCCAAGCCATGCAGGGGCTCCAGACCATAGATCCACTCCTCTACAGTCTTTCCCTCACATAAAGTGGCAAACTTTACGTGAATCCATGGAGATCCAAGCCTAAAACACTCTAGGGTTAGGCTTTGAGACAAAGGGGCTTCACCAACCATTCTTGGGCATAAACTTTATGGCTTCCTGGATCATTACAATCCTAGATCTGAGGTAGCATCCTCAGATCTTACTCCAAACTCAAAATAGACCTTAACTATGCCCCAAGAACCCCACAAATGATAAATCTAGATGCACAAAAGCTCAAATAACAGATCATTACCTCAAATGAAAGCTCCAACTGAAGAGTAAGCTAAATCTCTACAAAGCCCCTTGCTCCAATCTTCTTGCTCTTCAATTTCCCTCCAAGATTCCCTCCTCCAAGGCTCTAATCTCTCACAAATGAAAGCTCACACGAATCTAGGGTTTCTGGAACTCAAAGGGAAGGTAAAGAGGTTGGGGAAGAGGTGTTATGTTCTTTATATAGGGCACAACCCCCGGGATTAGGGTTTTCTCTCTTCAGCACCAACTTGCCAAGTTCCAGCTACCGACTCGGCAAGTTGGCCACTTAATCCCGCGACCAATCCCACTCCGACTCGGCGAGTCGGAAGACCTACTCGTCGAGTCCCCGCCTTAATTTACACTTTAGCCCTTCAACTATGCTTCTGTATTTCCGGGATGTTACAATTTGAGGCATCACATTTGGGGTGCTAGGCTCACAAAATCTTAAGGAATCAAATCTACAAGAAAGGTATGCCATTCTACTAGAATTTTGTATAACATATACCCCATGATATACTAGTTAGGATGAAACCTTGGAAAAATGAACGTTTGCATGTATAATAGAGAAAACATAGATCCAAGGTTTCTGGGGTTGCATGTACACCATAGGAGTGTTAGAATGCTCAAAACTCAACAAAAATCTCATTCAAACATTTTAAGGCAAATCTATCACTCCAAACTCTAGATCTAGCCTCCCAAGGGTCGAATGTCACGTAAAGCTTCAATCTTTACGTTCATGCATGGCATGTTTGCTCCATAATGCCAAATAAAAGCTCTAACCAAGGTGTTTAAGCACAATAAATCTTTATGGTTGGATAAAGCTGGGACCTTTGGACTCTATGGACCTCACAAGGTCCATATCTGATGTCTCAATGCTTGGCAAGCACAAGTCATACCAAATCTCAAGGAAATATGGAAAAAGCCCCAAAAGTTTCTCATGAATAAGATCTAAACAACATGATGAGCAAGGTGACAACTTTTACCTTCCAATAGAAGCTCCAAGTGAATGATTACTGGATCTCACAGCCTTTCCTCATTCCTTGCTTGAATCTCCCTTCTTCTTCTTCAGATGCTTCACCAAAACACCCAAAAATAAGCTCTAACACTCTCTCTTAGCTCAAAGGCCAATCATGGTTTCACTCAGGGGAGTATGGTAGTTGGTGAGGCGGAAATGAGGACATAAGTTTCCTTAAATAGGCCCCAAACCCGGGGATTTAGGGTTTCACCTCACACCGCCTACTCGGCGAGTCATCTCTCTGACTCATCGAGTCGATCATTAAACCCATGTGGTCAAATCAGACTCTACTCGATGAGTTAGGATCACAACTCGTCGAGTCACACATGAAGTCTCAATAATAAATAAATAAATAAGGAAATACCTGGGAGTCGGGATGTTATAATTGTCCCCCACTAGAATCAGACTTCGCCCCCGAAGTCAGGCTCCAGAAACAATGTTGGATACTGCTCGCGCATCTCGGACTCCGGCTCCCAAGTACACTCAGATCCCCTCTGATGTTGCCACTGGACGTAAGCCACGGGCACCTCTTTGTTTCTCAAAACCTTCACCTTTCGATCCAAAATCGCAATCGGCCTATCTATATAATTCAGGCTCGCATCCACCTAAATGTCCTCTAAGGGTACCAATGTCCCAAGAACTGGACCTCTCGTAACCAGAAATCACACTTGGAGAATTTGGCATACAGCCTCTCTGACGTCAATACCCCAAGAACCTCTCGCAGATGCTCCTCATGCTGCTCTTTGGACCTCGAATACACTAATATTTTATTAATGAACACGATCACTAACCGGTCTAACATAGGCCTGCACACCCGATTCATGAGATCCATGAACGTTGTCGGTGCGTTGGTAAGCCCGAAAGGCATCACCACAAACTCGTAATGCCCATAACGAATTCTAAAGACCATCTTTTAAATATCCTCCTTGCATACTCTCATCTGGTGATATCCATATCTCAAATCAATCTTGGAAAACCAAGATTCCCCCTGCAACTGATCGAATAAATCGTCGATCCTCGGAAGTGGATAACGGTTCTTGACCGTCAGCTTGTTTAACTCCCGGTAATCTATACACATCCGATGTGAACCATCCTTATTATTGACAAAAAGGATCGATGCTCCCCACGACGAGCTACTTGGTCTGATAAAACACTTCCCCAGCAGCCCCTGTAGCTGTGAGAATAACTCCTGCATCTCTGGTGGCGCAAGGCGATAAGGTGCCTTGGCAATAGGCACCACTCCCGGAACTAAATCGATATGGAACTCCACTTGCCTCTCGAGAGGAACACCTGGTAACTCCTCTAGAAAAACATCCGGGAACTCACAAACTATCGGAACCTTGGAGATAGAACTCGGTCTCTCTAAAACAACCCGCGTATCCATCACATACGCCAAAAAGCCCATACAACCCTGCTGTAAACTCTGCCTCACCCTAGCAACAAAGCAAAAGGTTGACCCAGATCTGGTACCCTCTCCATACACTATAATCACTCCCCTACTAGGGTCTCATATGGTCACCAACTGATGCTCGCAATTGATCACTGCTCCAAAACAGCTCAACCAATCCACGCCCAAGATGACATAGACATCACGCATCGCTATCGGTACCAGATCTATCAGGAACTGGATACCAAAAATCTCCAGCACACATCCTCGGAATACATCAGTAGCAAAAACCGCATGCTCATCGGCTATGGAAACCCTCAGAGGTCGACTCAACGCCTCACGTCGGATACTGATGTGACGACTAAAATCTAAAGACACAAAAGGATCGACTCGCACCCGAGTCAAATAACACCAAAGCAGGTACACAACTCACAAGATATGTACCTAAATACATCATAGAATAAGCACAATAAATCTCAAAATAAATAAAGAAGGAAATACGTACCAACCACGACATCAGGTGTTGCGCAGACCTCCTTCGCTTTCAGCTGAAAAGTTCTCCCCCGAGCCCTCGGAGTCTCGGCCTTTACCGGCCAACTATCAATAGCACACAAAGCAGCAGGAGTGGAACCCTGGGATGATCCCTGAACAAGCTGAGGGCACTCGGCCTTCTGATGGCCGGTCTAATTGTAGTGAAAGCAGATTGCAAATCCCCTGGGGCAATCTTTCGCCATATGCCCCTCTTTGCTACATTTGTAGCAAATACCCGCTCGGCAAGATCCCTCATGACTCTTTCCGCACTTGCCACAAGTGCGGCCCTTCTGGCTTCCTGATCTAGAATCAGTAGGCTTAGCCCGCTTCGCGGCCGGCTGCGACTGTGCCGACCTCCGATCTCTCCCCTGAGACTCTGCCTCCTCCTTGGCCTGAGTCTCCAGCTTGATCTCCCTCCTCCTGGCATTTTCCTGAAGCTCAGAAAATGTTCGATAAGACGAGTTTGCCATGAACTCTTGAATATCCCTCCTCATAATGCTCAAATACTGGCTTATGCGTGCCTACTCAGTCGACACATGCTCAAGGCAGAACAACGCCCTCTCGTGAAACATTTGTGTAATCTCAGTCACCGACTATGTCTTCTGCTTGAGAGACAGAAACTCATGGGCCTACCGTTCCCTCTCCACCGGGGGAACATAATCATCTCGAAACATCAAAGTAAACCTCTCCCACGTCACTGCAGTATGCTCTACAGGAGTAAAACTGGTTGTCACAAACTTCCACCACTCCTTCGCTCCCAAGCGAAGTTGGTTCAACGCGAACTGAACTCTCAAATGCACTGGGCAAGAACATGTGTAAAACCATCCCTCAATATCAGATCATATCAACAATTAGATCTTGTGTCCCATCAAACTATGGTGGCTTCGTGTTGCTAAACTCCCGATACAACAACGAGACACCTCCCTGTGGTCTGGCAGCAGCGACATCTGTGGTGGCTGCAGCAACAGCCGCCTCAGTAACAACAACATATCGCTCATCAAATGTCTCGATCAGGGTGGTCTTAATAGACTTGAACATCTCAGGAATTGCCTCTCGAATGGCTGTGGCCACCTCATCATGAATCATCCTGCAAATCTCATCATCGCTAGTCCCACTGCTCTCGGGGTTGTGGCGTGTACCCACCATGATGTCTCCTAGCCAGCATGCACCTCCTGGAGTGCTTCTCTTCCCCTGGCCTCATCCACGCACCTTAAACAGGGCATTGTGAATCCTTTTCGGTATAGTTCCCCGTTCACAATCGTGTATGAGGGTGCCTTTATGCGCACCTTTCTAGCTTCTTCATGGTTATCTGGCAAAATGCCTTGTTGTAGGTACTCAATCAGCGGGGTCATCCACGTGTGTCTAACCGCTTTTAAGGTGTTCACTTTTCGTTCATCTATACTTCTCTCCTTAAGTACCTCGACTAGGACCTTATTGGATAAGTGGTCAAAGCATGTTGATGCCAGTTTGCTCAGGGCGTTCGCCTTACTGTTTTCGCTTCTTGGTATCTGCTTGATCGTAAATTCCTTAAAGGATTTAGTAAGTCATTGCGTTATCTTGACGTATTTCTCCATCCTTTTGTCCTTTGCCTCGAAGCTCCCATTAATTTGGTTAGTGGCAAACCTCAAATCTGTTAACGCCGTTACTGCTTCTGCCCCCATTTGTTTGGCCAGCCGTAAACCGACGAGTAAGGCTTCGTACTCCACTTCATTTTTTAAGGTGTGGAAGTCGAACCGAAGAGCATATGTGACCTCTTCTCCTTCTGGGCTGGTTAGGATCAGACCTGCCCCTGAGCCTTCTCTGTTGGACGCCCCATCCATATATAGCGTCCATTTCTGGCTATCCTTCAGGGTTTTCTCTTCCGCGGGTACTTCTTATTGGATCATGCCTTCTCCCCCTTCCCCTCAAGATTTCGAGCAAAAAGTCCGCAAGTGCATGCCCCTTGATGCTTGTTCGTGGGCGGTAGCTGATGCCGTGCTCGCCCAACTCGATTACCCATTTTGCAAGTCGACCCGAGGTCTCCGGCTTGAGCAATATTTGTTTGATTGGCCAGTTTGTCAAGACTTCAATCTAATGTGCTTGAAAATAGAGCCTTAGTCTTCGTACAATGTAGATGAGAGCGAGCACCAACTTTTCAAGGGTGGGGTAGTTGAGTTCGGGACCCTGTAGTGCCCGGCTGACGACATATATTGGCCTTTGTCCTCCTTCCCTTTCTATGACCAGTACGGATGGTATGGCTTCGACTGCTGTTGAGAGGTATACCTGCAACGTCTCGCCCGGTATAGGGCTTGCCAGCGTGGGTAGCTGATGCAAAGCTTCTTTGATTTGCTGGAGGGCCGCCTCCATTGCCACTGTCCATTGAAAGTTGCTTTCCTCAATGCATCCCTTAAGCGTGTGAAAGAGTGGCATGGCCTTGTCAGCTGATTTCGAGATGAATCGGCTGAGCGCGGTGAGCTTTCCGTTTAAGACTTGTGGATCTCTTAAGGTGTTCGGAGGTGGGGTCTCCATGAGCTCGTCTACTTTAATCGGGCTAAGCTGTATTCCCTGTCTAGTGGCGTAATATCCTAAAAACTGTCCCTCTTCTACTCCAAAGGTGCACTTGCATGGGTTCAATTTCATCTTCACTCTTTCCAATGTCTTGAAGGTTTCTTCGATATCTTCCAGTAGCTTCGCTTCATCTGGGCTTTTAATGACCATGTCATCGATATATACCTCGATATTCCTTCCAATTTGCTTAGCGAATATGGAATCAACTAGTCGCTGGTATGTCACCCCCACATTTTTCAATCTGAATGGCATCTTGGTGTAGTAGAAAGCATCGTGATTTATGTAGAAGGTTGTCTTCTCCTCATCCTCCTTGCTCATCAGGATTTGGTGGTACCCTTTATATGCGTCCAAGAAGCACTTTAGTCTGAAGCCTTGTAATGATTCCACCTTTTGGTCGATCTCTGGTAAGGGATAACAGTCTTTGGGGCATCCTTTATTTAATTCAGAATAGTCGATGCACATGCGTCATGTCCCATCATGCTTCTTTACCATGACGGGTTGGCGATCCAGGTTGGGAAAACTGATTCTCTTAGGATCCCTGCCTTCGTTAGTTTGGCCACTTCTGCATTAATCACTCTATTGAGATCCCCTCCTTGGACTCTCTTCTTTTGTTTGACCTCCTTTGTGTCTGGCTTGATCATCAGCTTGTGCTCTATGGCTTTCCTATCTACGCCTACCATATCGGTAGGGGTCCATGTGAACACATGCTTGTATTGTTTTAATAGCCTTACCAGCGCTCTCCTGACGTGCTCCAGGAGGTTATGACCGATGCTAATCGGTTCTTCCGGCTATTCTCCATTAATTACCTCTTTCTCATTTTCCGTCTCAACCCTTGGCTTCTTGGTTTCCTACGCTATTTCTAATGGTTGCATGACCTCGAAGCATTGCAATTCCATAGGTGGCGTGACGAGGACTGTGGTCGGCCCTTCAGTGGTATTGAACTTTACGATCCCATGCATATTTGACGATATCACCCCCAGCCTGAGCAGGGTCGTCATTCCTAGTATGATGTTGTGCTCTGCAGACTGTCGGATCATCACAAAATCGATCAAGGCCGTCTTCCTTCATTGTTTGTCATGGATGGTTAGCGTGAGAGGTAAGTGGATTGTGCATAGGGGCCATATGCTGTGTCCCATGAAACCCACTAGCTTTCCTGTGGTTGGTCTGAGGTTCTCCTTCCACCTATCAGGGAGGAGGCGAAAGTAATGTTCGTAAATTATGTCTGCCGAGCTGCCTGTGTTGATATATACCCTGTGAATGGTTACGTTCTTTATGGATGCTTGTATTATAAGTGGGTTATTGCCCTTCTAGCCTTTGGGTCTGGGGTCTCTTGCTGAGAACGTGAGTCCTTGTGTTGTTGTCGTGATGCTTGTCTGATCGCTTTTCTCGTCCTGTCGTCCCCTTTTGACACTACCATGAGTATTTCCTTGGGTTGGGTGTGTTCTCTTCTTGCATCCTTGGCATTTTTGGCGTCGAATTTGGCTCAGAGGCTTCATGCTATTTCAAAGAGGTTTCCCTTTAGCTGTTTTTACTCCATTTCCTTCTTCAGGTTCGAACAGTTGACGCTGTCGTGTGTCTTGCTCTTGTGGTACTCACAGTACCGTCCCTTTGTCGCTTTCGCCGGCTGCGACTTATCTGGCACTACATTAACATCTGGCCAGCGGTCCAGCCTGTCATCTCTAGCGAACGACCTGAAGCGTTCTTGTAAGCTCTTTCCTCGCCCAAAATGCCTAGTTCCACCCAGCGTTTCTATGCGGGTTGGACTATACGCGGGAGATGCCATGGCGTTTAAGTATGCCTGATTCGTCGCTTCTCCTTCCTCTTGCCTCAAGTACCGCTCTACTTTCTCTTTTAAATCGGCTTGCGTTTGCTGTTTTTTGCCCATGAGTTTTCGGGATAGGGGGCCTCGACAAGAGTCCCCACGTGAAGGCCCCCATTATCAGACCCTCGTCATGCTCAGGGACGTCTAGTGTGGCATTCGTGAACTATAACCCCCGTTCTTTAAGTGTTTAATTATGAGTCCCTTAGATTTAAGAGGAAGGGTAATTCTGGTCCTTTTACGAGAAATGAGTTTCATCCGAGAAGGTTTCGGGCTGGTATATGTGTTAGAAGCATTGGGCTTCTCGTCACCCCCGTATGAATGTAAAGTTATTTGGGAGTGGGTTTAGATTAGAAGAGTAGCGGTGTTTTGAAGTTGATCATTGTTTATAGCTCTTTGTGGAATAAAGGGGAAATGGTCCCATGCATGCATGGCATGCATGCATGCAATTATTTTGAAGTCTGGCTGGGTACGCCCAACGTAAGCTGGACGTACACCCAGCGTAAGGGAGCGATAAGTTGCGGGTGGCCGGGTGAGTACGCCCAGCGTACCAAGGAGGTACGCCCAGCGTACTCTCAGAAACCCCAAACCCTATTTTAGGGTCAGCCACTATATAAGGAACATGTTGGTTCACCCCTTAGCCTCCTTATGCTCATCTTCAACCTCAGAGAAACCCTAGATCTCGTGTTCTCTCCATTATTGGGTGTGTTTGACCGTGGAAAACTCTTTTTGGCAAAAGAAAGGCTTGAAGGAGAAAAGAGAAGTTGTCAAAGAAGAAGAAGAACGTGTGGAGCTTGTAGATCTGAAGAGATACCATCCTTTGGAGCTTGTTTGAGGTATAAAGCTTCTTGCTTGACCTTCATATTGTAAAGATCTATGTATTTTGAAGCTTTGTCACCATTCTTGTCCCAAAAGTCCTCACCTTGTTGCATATTTCGATTTGGTCAAGATTATATGTCCTTTTAGACCTTTGGAGAGGTCTTGAGTGAGAAAAATGAGGTCCCAAGGGCTGTAGTTGTTCCATGTGTGAGATATATAGGTCTTAATGGATTAAGAGCTTATGGACGTCCCAAGTGATAAATTCTGAGACTTTATGAATTCTAATCATATTTGGCCTATGGATATGAAGTTTGGGCTTAAGAGCTTAAGCCATTAAGAGGTTAAAAGGACTTATTGAGTATTGCAGTTACGCCCCGCGTAGCGGGCCAAAGCCCCGATCCTCATTCGCGTTTCATTGCAGTACGCCCAGCGTACCAAGGAGGGTACGCCCAACGTACTCCTCCTATTGGACTTCCATTTTTGGGCTTTGAGTTTGGGCCGTTGGTGGACAATTGGGTATTGGGCCAAGTCTGGGAATTTATGGATAGAGTATTTTGGGCCCAATTATTGTTTTGGACATTGGTGTTGGAATAGTGTCTAAGGCTGCAACTATATTAGGCAAGTATTTGACCCGGTTGTGCATGGTCCTTTTGGGTTGCCTTCACCATAGCAACTTGATAGGATGATTTATTACGAGAGAGTAAATATTATTAATATATTATGAGAATAATATAATGAATAATATATTTGTTATTTGATTAATATAAGTCATAGAATTAATTAGAATTAATTTGGTGACTTAAAGAGATTAATTAAATAAAGGGGTATAAACTGTCAATTGTTTGATAGTTAAGATTTAGACTGTAAATCCTTATGGATATGCTAGGGACGGATTCTAGAAGCTAGGATAGTTTCAAAATCGTCCAAGGCTTATCTATGGAAAGGATATGGATAGCCTTAAGAGAAGATTATCCAATTAGGGTTTAAGTTGTAACCCTTAAGGAGTCTACAAGTATAAATAGACCCCATGGCATAAGGAAATCGGCACCTCTCCTAAAGTAAGAGAACCCTGGCCGATTTCCTCCCCTCTCCTCTCTCCTAAATCATCTTCCTTGCTATTGGTGTTTGTAAGCCATTAGAGGAGTGACATTTGTGACTCTAGAAGCTCCAAGACCTCAAGATCAACAAGGAACTCAAAGGTATGATTCTAGATCTGTTTCAATGTTGTTATTTAGCCTAATTAGTCATTAGAAGTCTTGGATTCAAAGCATGTTTATTAGAAAGCCTAGATCCAAGCATTAGGGTTTTGCATGCGCACATAGGAAAGATCTTATGGCTAAAACCCATCAGTGGTATCAGAGACTAGCTTGGTTTTCTTTAAATTATTACTTGATTAACTGAAACAAACCTGCAAAATTTGATTTTTAGGTTTCTGAGTCATGGACTCGGCGAGTTCCAAGGTGGACTCGGCGAGTAGGCCTGACTCGGCGAGTCCCCTTGTGCACTTGGCGAGTCCAGGCGTCAGGAATGGCCAGATTCGGGATTTTTTCATAATTATCTTATGGAAACTTACCTTAACCATAATAGATCAATCTAAATCCGATTTTTTGATATATATGACTATTATCTTGATCTAGTTAAAGGTATTTATCAACTAATAAAATATTTAATTTCCTTATATGATAAT
This sequence comes from Lactuca serriola, assembly GCF_051521515.1. NCBI lineage: Eukaryota > Viridiplantae > Streptophyta > Magnoliopsida > Asterales > Asteraceae > Lactuca > Lactuca serriola. Next base: position 38,165,335 of record NC_136413.1, on the reverse strand, counting down.
TAATTAATTATTTTAATTATTTTGGTAATTATCTTTCAAAGAAATCTTGAATAAAATCAAATATAGATAATTAGGATATTAATTGTTAATTGGAATTATTTGTTATTTGATCCTCCATGTTTTAAATGTTTAAAACTTACCCACAAGTTTTGAAATTTATATTTGTGATTAAAAGTTTTAATTTAGATAACTTAAATTTCAAACCCTAGATTTTAAAAAGGTTTTAAAATATAGCCCTATACTAATATGGTATTACTAGAATAATATATATATGTATAACTAAATGCTAGTCTTACCGTTAGTAGGCCTCATTCACGAAGCCGATCTATAAGGTGGGTATAAGGTTGCGGCCTATAAAATGGCACTTAATGGACTCACACCCACCGCTTGCTTGATTGGTGGAGGGTCGTTAGCCGAACGGGTAGGATATGGCAACCTCATCCTCTCACTAAAATTATAATAAGAAATATAAAGTAACTACACATATTTTAATAAATTTCCCAATCTTAGTTACTTTAGGAAAAGTGAATTGATGCAATCCCATGAAATTACACTTTGCACCTTGCTAAGAAGTTAGTGGAGCGTGTGTGGTTTACCGGCACACTAATTGGTTCTAAGAGAAGGTGGCAAAGGGTGATTCATTGTTTGTCATAGTTCGATGGAGCGTGTGTGGTTTACCGGCACATCGAATAGGTGATCGTTACAATGAAGGCACCATGTGAATTTGCATGGTAATTCACACCCGCTTTGTGATCCTCGGTATCCCAGTCACAAACAAGAGGGGCATATCGAGATTTAAATATGCCATTGAATAGTTTCAATGAATCTCATCCGAACCTAGGAATTCTCAAAAACACTTAGGACTAATAGTTTAAGTTTTGTGATGGAGAATTAGAGAATCGTCATTCACTTACCTTCAATTTATTTGCATGTTAGATTACGGCATCCCTTTTCAAGTATGTAAATGTTATTGTTGGATCCTAGCCCTAATTTCTTATTGGGTGATAATTAGGGATTCTTATTCTAATCTATCTTTGTCCTTTTCTATTATAGATGTCGAACGCAAACAACGCTGCTGCTAGTTCTTTCACGTTGATGAGCCTTTGCCAAAAGGTCACCTTCGATGGAACGAACTTTAGCAAATGGATAAGATACATTCGCACCATTGCTCGCTATGAGGATAAGGAGTATGTCCTCGATGAGAAGCTCGAGAAAATCAACCCCGAAGTTGCTACTCCCGCCGAAATCACCGCCTTTGAAACTCATGAGCGAGATGCAACGAAGGTACATTGCATCATGATCGCTACCATGAACTCCGAATTCCAAAAGTCCTACGAGGACATGTACCCGTACGAAATGCACCAAGACTTATTGGAGAGATACCACCAAAACGCGAGACAAGAGCGTTATGAGATTTTCACCAACATGATTTCCACTAAGATGGGTCATGGAGAATCTCTTACCGTGCACCTGCAAAAGATGCAAAGGTATGTCGACCGCCTTCGCAAGTTAAATGTTGACTTCGGTGAAGACTTGGCGATCGATATGGTGCTTCACTCTTTGCCTCCAATGTACAACCAATTTAGGATGACCTACCACATGAACAAAGAAGAGGTCACCCTAAGCAAACTCCAAGGTCTCTTGAGGGTCGCTGAGAGCAACTTCAAGGACAAGTCTGTTGCACCTACTCCCAATCCGCCCGCTACTCCTGTCTTGGCTATTGGTCAAGGAAAGGGAAAGAAGAGGAAAGCTTCATCGAAGAACTATCGCAAGGTGAAAGCCCGAGATGGTGCCTCTTCTAGTGGGACCAAAGTTGATCCCGCTAAGCCCTGCTCTAACCCAAAGGAGGCAGAGTGCCACCACTGCCACAAGATAGGACATTGGAAGAGAAGCTGCCCAGATTACCTGCAAGCAATCAAAGAGGGAAAGATCATGCCATCTTTCGCAGGTATATACACAATCAAATCTAACGATTCTAATCATGCTATTTCTTAGGTTCTTGATACCGGTTGTGGTTATCACATTTGTTCTAATGTGCAGGGACTAAGAAGAAGTAGGGATGTGGAGCAAGAAAGGATCAATCTAATCATGGGGAACAGAAGATCGTCGCCTGTGACCAAGATTGGAGTGTATTCCTTAGTGCTTAGGAATAGTTTGGTTTTAGATTTGAACAATTGTTGCTATTCGCCAGAAATGGCTAGAAACATCATTTCATTTCATGGTTTATATAGACAAGGATTTAGATTTTCTTTTAATAATGAGAATGGTTCTATTTCGGCTTATCTAAATGGTGTCTTTTACTTTGAAGCTATACCATGTAATGGAATATATGAAACCGTTATGATTGTTGATAACTTAGGAAATGATGTTTTGAATATTGATTCTTCCACTAGTATGGATAAAGCATCCTTGTGGCATTGTCGTCTTGGACATGTCAAAAAGAAACGCATAGCCCAACTCCAAAAGGATGGAGTGTTGGAGTCATTCGACCTTAGGGAAAATGACATATGCGAGTCTTGTTTGCTTGGAAAGATGACTAAGTCACCCTTCACGAGTACATGTGAAAGGGGCGAGGGTCTATTGGACCTAATACATACCGATGTATGTGGACCGTTTAGATCAACCACAAAGGATGGGAACCGCTTCTATGTGACTTTTACCGATGACTATAGTAGATATGGGTATATCTACTTAATCAAGCAAAAGTCAGACACTTTTGAAAAGATCAAAGAGTTCAAGAATGAAGTGGAGAATCAATTGGGCAGCAAAATCAAGATGCTTCGATCCGATCGAGGAGGAGAGTACCTGAGTCTTGAATTCCACGATTATCTCAAGGAGTGTGGAATAGTTTCACAATTGACGCCTCCTAGGACACCGTAGTTAAATGGTGTGGCAGAAAGGCATAATCGAACCTTATTGGATATGGTTCGCTCTATGATGAGTCGTGCTTCACTACCTATCTCTTTTTGGGGGTATGCCTTAGAGACTGCCGCCCATATCCTTAACCGAGTCCCTACTAAGAAGGTTGCCAAAACACCTCACGAGATGTGGACAGGGAAAGCTCCCTCGTTGGCACATATCAAGGTTTGGGGTTGCGAGGCTTTCGTAAGACGAGATACTCACGACAAGCTTGAACCTTGAAGTGAGCGATGTATTTTCATCGGCTACCCGCAGACATCCTTTGGATATCTCTTCTATAGACCGAAGGACAATGTTGTCTTCGTTGCGAGGAGAGGAGTTTTCCGAGAGCGAGAACTCATGAGCCAAGGAGACAGTGGGAGGCAAATCGAACTTGAAGAGATTCAAGAGTCGATAGATGAAGGAACCTCTGCTACTGGCATTCAACCCAAGGAGGAAACTCCGGTTGAACCGATTGACGAATCCTTACCTCTTAGACGTTCCGATAGAGTTAGAGTTCATCCCCAGTTTTATGGCTTTCATATTACTACCGAAGGGGACACGTATATTAGTGATGGTACACTAGTAAACCTTGATGAACCTAATAGCTATAAGGAAGCCATGGCAGGCCCGGAGTCTGCAAAGTGGAAAGAGGCAATGGATAGCGAGATCCAATCCATGTATGATAACCAAGTTTGGAATTTGGTTGATTATGTGCCCGGACGTAAGACCGTTGGGTGCAAATGGATCTTCAAGAAGAAGACCGACGTGGATGGAAACGTACACACATATAAAGCGCGATTGGTCGCGAAGGGCTTTACTCAAACTCCCGGAGTTGACTATGATGAGACCTTCTCACCAGTTGCGAAGATTAAATCTATTAGAGTGATGCTAGCAATTGCCGCATTTCATGATTATGAGATTTGGCAAATGGATGTCAAGACTGCTTTCCTTAACAGAAAGTTGGCTGAGGATGTTTACATGGCTCAGCCAGAGGGGTTTGTGAATCCGAAGCATCCGAATAGAGTGTGTAAGCTTGAGAAGTCCATTTATGGACTTAAGCAAGCGTCTCGGAGATGGAATCTTTGCTTCGATGAGAAAGTCAAAGAGTTTGGTTTTGTACGAAGCGAAGACGAATCTTGTGTATATGTCAAAGCCAGTGGGAGTATAGTAAGCTTCCTCGTTCTATATGTCGATGACATATTACTCATAGGAAACGACATCCCGACTCTGCAGGAGGTTAAGTCCTGGCTCGGGAAGTGCTTCGCTATGAAGGACCTCGGAGAGGCTTCTTACATTTTGGGAATAAGGATAGTAAGAGAAAGAAGTAAGAGACTAATTGGACTTAGTCAGAATACTTACTTAGAGAAGGTACTAAAACGTTTTAGTATGAAAAACTCAAAGAAGGGAGAACTACCGATACAAAGTAATGCCAAATTGAGTAAGACTCAAAGTCCGAGTACCGAAGCTGAGATAGCAGAAATGAGCCGAGTACCATACGCTTCCACAGTTGGCTCAATCATGTACGCTATGACTTGTACTCGCCCTGATGTATCCTTCGCTTTGAGCATGGTTAGCAGATATCAAGGGAATCCTGGCAAAGCACATTGGATTGCGGTGAAAAAAATCCTTAAGTACCTTCGGAGGACGAAGGAATGGTTCTTAGTCCTCGGAGGGAGCGATGACTTGAAGGTGCGAGGGTATAGTGACGCCAGTTTTCAGACCGACAGGGACAACTACCGTTCGCAGTCGGGCTGGGTCTTTACCCTAAATGGAGGAGCAGTGACATGGAAGAGTTCCAAGCAGGAAACCGTAGCTGATTCAACGTGCGAATCAGAGTACATTGCAGCGAGCGAAGCGTCGAAGGAGGCAATATGGCTAAAGAACTTCATCGGTGATCTTGGAGTTGTACCTGCCATAAAGGAGCCAATGGAGATTTTCTGTGATAACGAAGGCGCGGTTGCCTTGACCAAGGAACCGAGGGATCATGGTAGATCAAGACATATCGACAGAAAGTATCACTTCATTAGACATCGTGTAGAAGAAGGACAACTCGTAGTGAAGAGGATATCATCAGAAGATAACCCAGCAGATCCGCTTACGAAGGGACTGAGTAGGGTTAAGCACTTGCAGCATGCTAGGAGTATTGGGCTGAAGGATGATATTAGCATAGATTAGATAGTATTAGAAACGTGTAATAGATAAATGTAATTGACATTTGATGATTAAATAAAGGAGTTTTATTTATGAGTAATGTTACTATCTTATGTTAATTGTTTAGCTATTGTTTCATTTTGCATGTTTTGACTTCCAGAATAATTAAGATTATTAAGAATAATAGAAATTGTTCAAATGGTCCACAATCGTTCATATGTTGGGAGTAGATATGAATGAAGATTGTCATGAATTGGTGTGTAGAATGTCTAAATGGTGTTAGACATAGCAAAGGATTGCTGCAACGTTCATGAGTGCTTATGAACTAGTTTTGAGCATTGGAACAAACCCGCGCTTGCTGGAATCACCTTATGGAATACGATATAAAAGGTGATCGCAAGACGATAATATCATATGGTCTTAAAACCTAGTTATATGATTTGTTATTTGTTAAGTGATTGTACATTGATAATACGAAAACGCATCAGTAACTCGGTGTTATAAAACATATTGTTGTGTATAGTTGGTTAATGAGTAAGTAAATGCATATAAGTCGAAGTTTATCTGTAACTTTTATCTAAGAAGGTAAAAGCGATATCTCGGCCGCTCGATGATTTGATTTGACTTATGTGCCGGGCCCGGTCAGAACTGAATTGATGTGTTCGATTAAGTTCTATGTCAAATAAATCAGAGATCGAGAAACCTAAATGCTTGACTAACCATTCCATAGGATTGTCAGCAAGATATCTAACAGAGGACTGTACGTTCCCTTATCTAAAGGACAAGATTGATTAGATCAGAGTTGACAGCGTCTTTGAGAGCTACGATTGCAAACCGAATTGTACTAGTGAATATAGTTACTAGACTTATCCAAGTGGGAGACTGTTGGAATAATGTCTAAGGCTGCAACTATATTAGGCAAGTATTTGACCCGGTTGTGCATGGTCCTTTTGGGTTGCCTTCACCATAGCAACTTGATAGGATGATTTATTACGAGAGAGTAAATATTATTAATATATTATGAGAATAATATAATGAATAATATATTTGTTATTTGATTAATATAAGTCATAGAATTAATTAGAATTAATTTGGTGACTTAAAGAGATTAATTAAATAAAGGGGTATAAACTGTCAATTGTTTGATAGTTAAGCTTTAGACTGTAAATCCTTATGGATATGCTAGGGACGGATTCTAGAAGCTAGGATAGCTTCAAAATCGTCCAAGGCTTATCTATGGAAAGGATATGGATAGCCTTAAGAGAAGATTATCCAATTAGGGTTTAAGTTGTAACCCTTAAGGAGTCTACAAGTATAAATAGACCCCATGGCATAAGGAAATCGGCACCTCTCCTAAAGTAAGAGAACCCTGGCCGATTTCCTCCCCTCTCCTCTCTCCTAAATCATCTTCCTTGCTATTGGTGTTTGTAAGCCATTAGAGGAGTGACATTTGTGACTCTAGAAGCTCCAAGACCTCAAGATCAACAAGGAACTCAAAGGTATGATTCTAGATCTGTTTCAATGTTGTTTTAGCCTAATTAGTCATTAGAAGTCTTGGATTCAAAGCATGTTTATTAGAAAGCCTAGATCCAAGCATTAGGGTTTTGCATGCGCACATAGGAAAGTTCTTATGGCTAAAACCCATCAATTGGGTCTAGGCCCATTTGGTGAAGTGGGCCCAATTTGGTAAATTGGGGCAATGTTGGACTTTGTATGAGATTTGGACTTTGGTCTTGGCCCGATAAATGGAAGTTTGAATGACCTAATGCTTATTTTGTTATGATGGTTAGTTCGGGATTTGCGGTGAGTTGGTGGTTCGAGAGTCTGCTTCTTCAGTTCAGAGTATCGGCATTCGCGAGGTGAGTTATCCTCACTATATCGACAGGGTCTAAGGCACCAAGACCGACCCTTTTATTGGACTGAGATTCGGATATGGTTGTTATGTTATTACTTTGATATGTCTGCATCCTGGTAGCTAGGATGATATATGCTAGAGACCTGGTTAAGGTCGATTTCCCGATATGTAGAGTGATGCTATGCTACTGACCGGTTAGGTCAGTATCCTGGTTAGGGTAATGATATGTTATGTGATCTGTTTGATCGGTTTGTTGACTATGAACTGTTATATGATTGTATGTTATGTGCACATGATTGTTTGGACTGGAGTTGGGTTGAGGCGGGTCCTGCTTTGTGCTGTAGGCCAAGATACCCAGGGCGGACCGGTTGTTCTGAAGGCCCAGCGAGCGGTCCGGATAGGCTGTAGGCCCCACGAGGGCGGACCAAACTTGTTGAGGCTCGGAGAGTGGACCAGGCCGACTGAAGGCCCGATGCGGGCGGACCAGTCATACTGTAGACTCAGAGAGTGGACCAGGTAGTTTGAAGGCCTGGTGCGGGCGGACCAACCACACTGCAGACTCGAAAGACATGACTAGACACGGAGGGTGGATTGAAGGCCGATATGGCGGACCAGTCACACAGTAGACCCGATATGCATGGCTGTTCTATGTTCTGTTATGTTATGTATGCTATTTATGTTATGGGCCGGAAGGCAATATGTTTTGGACCGGAAGGTCATAGCCTGGAAGGGCGTATATGTGGTTGGTATTTTGGGGGTATCTCACTAAGCTTTCGGGCTTACAGTTGTGGTTTAAATGTTTTTCAGGTTCTTCAGGAGACCGTGGCAAGGCAAAGGCGTGATCGTACCGCTCCTCGTGTTTATGTTTATGGCATGATTCTGGGAATACTCTGATAATAAATATATTGAAAACCTTTTTGTAATAACGTTATTAAAATGGATTGTTTTTGAAAAGTTTAAATTGTGTTGAAATTTTTGGTCGTTACATGAACCTTGTGAAATATTCCCTCACCATTACCCCTTCTTTCTGCTTGCAGCCAATGATTGAGTGGGAGTCGCCCTTGTACTTTCGTAGTTACATAAAGTTTGTGAGGAACAAGTACTTTAGTTGGCAGAGTTGTATATGCTGCCTGGGCGAAGCGTTTTGAACCACGTGCCTACGTTGCCATCGAGGGTTGTCGGGAAGTACGTACACCAGAATCGCTCATCCAGCTTGAGCGACGTCATCGTCCATTCGTAGGTGTCGATGTGGTTATCCGAGTCTGTGGTTCCATTGTAGGTTTTAAAATTGGGGAGTTTGGCCGTGTTTGGAATCTCGTAGTCTAGCAACTCTTTAGCGAATGGTGATGTAATGTGTGACATCCCCAAAATCACGGCCAGAAAAGACCAATTTAATTTATGCTTTTAAAATAATTTTCAGAGTAATCCTTTGATTTAAAAGAGTTGCGAAATTTATTCCCAAAACAAAATATGATAAATAAAATTTATAAAAGCATTCCTTAAAGAAATGTATTTTCATATATAACAAAACTCGGGATGTCATGTTCCGATACAGACCAAAAGCATAAACGGCACATTATAAGCCTTACAACAGTTATATACAACTACTGGCCTATAAACAAATTACTTGATGATTCATCCATCTTATGCTCTCGCGCCACTACCTGTAATACAAATAAAACTGAGTGGGTCAGGCTTGGGAGCCTGTTGAGCATATAGGGTTTTCAACCCACAATAAATAATTATATTTAATTTAACCAACCAACAATAACCCGATTATCCATTCCCGTTATCCTCACTTTACGTCCCTAAAACAACATCTATTACCAGGGACCTAATCTAGGATTTTCATCGGGATGGACATTACTGCAAAAGGGTTTCCTCAACAATAGATGTCCTAAAGACAACCATGAGGGGGATAGAGTACACTGGTGAACACATTGTTCACAACACCTACAAGTTATGAACCTGCCAGCGTTTCACTGGACTGTCTAGAAAGAGTCCATGGTCGTCATCCATACTCCGTTGGACGACTAGATCAACAACAACATCGAGGCCTCTCATCATTTTTATTTCATCACACATCACTATCTACCCATGTTCTACCCAATATATTTGTAGATAAAATATACTTGTTTATATACAGCTTAAAACCTGTATAACATATTCATTCAATACTCATACCACATAACAAATAGTATATAGTCACTTAGCATGTATTTCATAAAGTATAATTCATATATGTGTATTATAATAAAGCAACTACACACTTACTCATATCATATATCTAATACATTCATCAATACTTGTATTAAAATCGTGTGTGTGAAAGGGACTATGCACTCACTTCAAAAGATGATGCTCGGACAGCACTACGGCTCTTTAAAATAGTATTCTTCGGTGAAACCGAGATGCTTCACAAAAACCGGACTTCTCGCGGGCAGAGCTTCGGATCGAAACTCTTTTCTTCTCGGGATCTTCGGAGCTTTGGGACTTGCTTTGGGTATCGGGATGATATTGGGGCTTCGGGGGTATAACTTGCATGTAAATCGAGGTAATATGGAGTGAGAGGAGAGAAATTGAGCTACCAATTCAGCTGGATTCGACTTCTATTTATAGGGAGCTAAATTTCTATGCTCACGTCGTGAGCTCGATATGTCATGGCATTCTTCATCAAGTCACATGCCCTGGAAGACGTCCATCACCTGCTCACATCGTGAGCTCTGACACAGGGGTTTAAGTTCGGGCCCCGAACTTCAGAAATTCATATCTTTCGCATTCGAGCTCCGCTTTCGACGTTTTTTATATCCATGCATAGGTGAGATTATGCTCTACAACTCTCGTTTAGACTCCGTCGGCTAATTTTGAATTTATTTTTATTATATTATTTTTAGTAGGCCGAGACAGGAAAACTTTGTTAGAAATTCATAACTTCTTCATCTGATATCCGTTTTCGTCTGTCTTTTTACCGTTGGACTACTATCAACGAGATATTCGATTCTCGTTTAGATTGTTTCGGCTAGAAACCACTCAATCTCATATTCGAGCTTTGGGCTGCATATTGCTAAGTCGAGAAACTTCGAAAAAAATGATAACTTCCTCATACGAAGTCAGATTTAGACGTTCTTCTTATGCACGCTCTCGGTTTAACGTATTCTACGACTTTTGTTTAGATAATTAAGGCTAAATATCGCTCTATCGTAAATTCACTATTTACGTCACGCAGTGTCGTGCCGATTCTGTCGCGAAACTTTGACAGATCATAATTTCTTCGTTATAACTCGGATTTTGGCATTCTTTATATTTTCGGAAACCTTACCGTGACCAATACGTCTTCATGTATCGATATCGGTTTTATCTACCATTTTATTATTATGCTTATTTTTATTCTTAATGCATTTAAGCCACACAATTAAGCATAAAACACATAATACTCAAATAATACATTCTTATTATTTCAAAATATGTTACAAAGGTTAACCTAGACTATTACATCAACATTAATGCCTAGCCTAGAAATACGGGCGTTACATAACGCTTCGTGACAGACAATCTTGATTCAGTATGGGTAGTGGTCTGTGCATGCTGTATGGGTGAAACGTGTTGTACGGTTGTGTTCCTAGGCTACTGTAGGGTGCATGATAACCTGGATGAGGACCGTAGAACGCTTGTTGCTGGAACGGAAGTTGAAGCAAATGACTGGAGGATATGGGTTGGCTTTGGGTCTGAAGGTTGTTCATGGTGGTTTGTTGGAAGTGGGCATTTATAATGGCAACAGGTGCGCCTGTCATACACGACGAAGAGAAGAAAACGGGTGATTGGTTTGCTATGGATTGAGCCAACGGTGGCAGGGATAATGTTGGCTACGTGCCTATCGGTGCTTAGGGTGACGGCTGAGCACCGGTGGCCTGGCTTAATGGCAGTATCATCTGAGGGATTGGCGGTTATCCCTGCATCATAGGGCTGAAAAATGTTGGCATTTGGGATATTGCAGGTTGCGTCAATGCTGGTTGGCCGAATGCGGCGTTTGGACGAATGTGTCCTGTGACATCGTCGTCTGACCGTCGTCTTTTGCTGAGGTGGTGGTGATGTTGTGATATAAGCGGTCACCCCTGATGACACAAGCGACGCTTGAGAAAGGTGTGTCATTGAGGCGGTTGTTAGCGGAAACAGTCCTTCGGGATTTCGTGGTTGTTGTCCACTTGGTGGTTCAACTGTTACTGCTGAACCACCTTCGTCCAGGACTTATCTGCTTGCCGTTATGGGCGGTGGTGTTTCGTCCAACGACATCATTGATCGGATTGGACTAGCTGGTGTCCCGCTAGTTCTGTCGGTACCGTCAGATGCCATTTTTGTCGTTGGATCGTGTGCTTTTGATTTCGTTCTTTGTCACACAAACGGATGGCGCCAAATGATGCGACCTTGACCTTGTTCTTACTAGATTTTGGCAACAATTCTTGAGTTTATCCTGCAAGATCACATAGAAAGAATGTCGTCAGCCGTTTCCCGGGAGGAGGCTCCCTGAAACATGCTCTGACGGTCAAGTCAGTAGAGTTGAGTGAGTGTATTTGGGTGTTTCTTGGGGAAGATGACTTACCTTCCGGGTTCGTGAGCGTTCCCCTTTAATTCTCAGAGATCCTGCTCGTCTGTACGAGACAGGATTGCCCGGGCCGACATGATCCGGGGCGCTGATTGGAGGATCGTGCTCCTCTTTCTATCAGAGTGCTGCCATTGATCCCGCCGGTAATGCTATGATCCCCTGCTTTGTCGCCTGACCGTATCATTTGTGTAACACTCTATTTATTTATTTATTAAATAAATAATTTAATAAGCAAATAGTAGCCCTAAAATAGATAATTATATGTCAAAGGTTGGTCTCGAGGAGTTAATTGTCACACTCTAGGAGATTGGGGGTTAAAAGTGTAAATACGGACTTAATTTGTAAGTTTTATGGAAGACAAGTAATAAATGGAAATTATTAGGACTTAATGGAAGAGATTTTGGAGACCTTGGGGCTGTTTGGTAAATCAGGTATCAGATTTGAAGGGGATTTCTGAAGCTGGGGTAGAAAAGGTAAAATTTGGGCTCAGTTTGAAAAGATATGAGAAGAGAGGGGCTAATTGTGGCATTATGGAAAAAATGTTTAAGGGTGTCGGGTATATAGGGAAGAAACCCTAACCCTATTGACCATTTTATGCAGCTGACCTTATACCTCCCTCCAGCCGCCGTCCTCACCTCTCCATCTTTTATTCTCGGCGTCACCCACCCTTGCCACCGCTGTTAGCCGCTACCTGTCGGGGTATTCTCAGCCATTAATACCGTCTAACCCCCTGATGCTCCTCTCGCCGGTGAAGTCGAGGTTGAATCCATAGGTGTAACGTCTGTCAGCCGGTTGGGCGTTTGCGGTGTCACTGCCATGGCGAAACCCCGTCTGCTGCCGCCATCCATTGTCGCCGTGTTCTTCTTCTTCTACCCTCTTCTTTATTTCTCTGGTGCTACAACCACCAATCGTGTGTTACCGCCGCCGATCTTCGAGCTTGTTTATGTGGGAGTATATTTCTTAGCTGGGAACCAAAAGAACCGCCGCCACCACCAGGAGGTGGTGGCCGTTATGGAAAGAGGTTGATATCGCCGCCGTGCGCCATCAGAAGGGTGGCTGAATGATTGAAGAATGAAGCACAGGTGATGTTGGGCTCGCCTTGCAAGAAAAATGTGTGTGTGTGTGTGTGTGCGTGTTTTCGGTTATAGTGTGTATTGTGTGTTGGCCGAAAAACCGAGAACAGCCACCACCACCACTGTGAGGTGGTGGATGCCGCCTGTGTGTGTTCATTTTGTTAGTGTGTGTTTATTTTGAGCTGAGCATTGTAATGTGTAAATTGCAAATTGGAATAATGAAAGAAATTGAAAACCACTACCTTAGGGTGGTGGCTACCACCTCCTGCCGCCACCGGCCGCCGTGTCGGGTGGCGGTGTGCTTTGCCTCGTGGTGTTGATTCGTTTGGGGTGCTTGAAACTCTAATGGGCCCAAAGAAGCTCAAATAGGCCCAATGAAGCTTAATGGACTCTAATGGACCCAATAAAACCCTAATGGGCTTAATAATATTTTAGTGGGCTTAATAGGCCTAATAAAGCCCTAATTGATCTAAAAGCCCAACAAATTAATAAATGGGCTAGTATTTGGGTTGGAAACCCTAATTAGGGTTTGGAAAACCCTAATGCCATCAAAACCCTAATTTTGGGGAATTAATCGAGACACACGGGACTTATTAATAACTTGGAATATTAAATAATAATCATTCGCGGAAATTAATCTAAGCAATATTGGACTTAATGGATTAAGTCCTTAATGGGTTAAGTTGGAAACTTAACCCTAATCATCATTTTATGTGAAACCCTAATTTCACTTGGGTTTATTGTTGGGCCTTTCTATTGGGCCTTGATGATTGGGTTATTAAATGGGCTATCCAAGATCAAGCAAATGGTCTAGAGTAATTTAATGGGCCTAGGGTAAGGCCCATGTAAGGGGCTTGGGCCCAATTTGGAAAATTGGGCCATAGACGGGCCATAGTTTAGGCTTTAATGATTATATGATGTTGGGCCTTAGAATTAGACCATGTATAGGCCTAGGCCCAATTTGGAAAATTGGGCCATGTGTTGGGCTTTGATTCCTAATTGACTTTGGGCCTATGGATTTGGCCTTAAGATTGAATAAGCCAAGCTAGGGGTAATGTAGTAATTACCCAAAGAATGTACTTATGGTTATGTATTGGGACCCAACTATTAACTGGGTGTTATTTTGGTGTTGACAGTTCGGGAATCTGTCAGCCAGCACCTGTGGTCGAGTCTGCGGGACTTCAGCAAGTGTGGGATTGTGTCTTCGGGACTTCAAAAGTGTGAGGTGAGTTACCTTCCAGTAGCGGTGGGTCTACGGCCATAATGTCGGCCCACCAGTAGGAGTTGTATGTTAGATGATTATCTTTGTGATATCACCTAGGTTTGCTACTACCTGATATGTTATATGCTGGCATGACATGTTATATGTGATAGTAGTAGAGTTCGGTTGTTAGGACCGAAGGGTGGGTCAGACACCCCAGATATGTCTGACAGTATGTGATGATATGTTTATATGCTGGCATGATATGTTATATGTGATAGTGGTAGTAGGAGGGGAATAGTCCCCAAGTTTGGTTGTTAGGACCGAAGGGTAGTTCGGACACCCCCGATATGTCTGATAGTATGTTTATGTTATGATATATGTGATAGTAGTAGTAGGGGTGGAATAGGGAGGGTCGGTTGTTAGGACCGACGGGTAAGTCAGCACCCTAGAATGGCTTGACACGGGTAGGTCAACACCCCAGAATGGCTTGACACGGGTAGGTCGGCACCCCAGAATGGTCGTACCGGGTAGGTCGGGCAGCCCAGAATTGCCCGATAGTATGTATGCTTTGTGATTGTATGGTATGTGGTATGATGGGGGAACTCACTAAGCTTCGTGCTTACGGTTTTCAGTTTTGGTTTCAGGTACTTCGTGTTTAAAGGAAAGGAGCCGGCTTGATCGCAACGCATCACACTATGTTTTCCGCACATGAGATCTTTAGGATTACACTCTGATATGGTTTTATGTAATATGTTTTGATTACTGACACTTTGGTTTGACACGAGATATTATTATGAATGTTTTTATACTGATGGTTTTATGTAATAACTTATTTAAAAATGAAATTTTTGGCCTTGAAAATTGGGATGTTACAATTTGTCTTGGAGCTGAGGGCGCCCCTGGCAGACACTTATCCTTTTGCCAGAGCCTCCTGCCCTTAGGGGCGTTGGCGGGTGCTAAGCCCGTTGGGTTTGGTCTGCCGGGCACGCCAGCCTTTTGAGCTGGGCACGACTCATTCATGCTGGCTAGGGCACGTTATCAATTATCAACCTCCTTCAGTTCCTTTTTAATCTTCTTGAATCCAAATCACTAGTGAATTAGTATGATTCTCCCTCTCTTTCACCTTACTTTAGGCCCTCACTCACTCATATTAAGTAGCTGTAATTTTATTAGAAGGATTATAGATTTTTTAAGGTTTTTTTTGGAAATTTAAATATGTAAATCCGAGTTTAGCCCGTTTATTAAACATGTTGGGTTGAGAAAAAAATAAATAGGCCAACCTGATTTCCACTTATTTAATAAATAGGTTGGGTTGCATTGAGATTTTCAACCCGTTTAGTTAAACATGTCAACTTGGAAGATGATCCAAATCGGCCCATTGCCACCCTTTGTTTCATTGACAAAGTATTTTAGTGGCATGTGTTTTTTGACATAATTGTCTATGCAAGAAAGAAACCATCCAAAACTACTATAAAAGGAAATGTAACGATTGTTTATGATTTATATATATTTAAGGGTGTAACTACTATTGTAATATGCTCGTTGTCGCAACAATGCCATAATAGTTGCGTGAGCATTTACGAGTTATATATTTGACTCAACCAATAAAAAGCATAGAAAAACAATTAGATTAATAAATTAGAAATTAATTAATAATAAATAGCAAGAACCATAAACAAAAAAAAATCATAGAAGAATTTTGATCCTCCTTTCCTAACTCCTTATTTGCTATGTGTTCTTGGTGTAAGGAGTCAAGGTTTGCGACACTGTTAAAGGGGTTATAGTTTGGTACTATCTTCATCAATGTCTCCATAACAAGGTCACCCAAAACCTTTTTTGTAGGTTAAGTAAATCTGCTTATAATGCATGAAGATGATCAATTGGTTGGTTTATGGTGTTTGATTTGTTTTTACTTCCTTTTCTTGTATGATTTTTGTTATTGTTAAGATCCACCACAACCTAATAGTGGTATTAGAGCTATATGCTGATGATTATTAATATTAGAATTTGATTTTATCTTGTTTGATGGTGTATTGTTTTAATTACACGTGATAATTAAACGGGTATAAAATACACATTAACTAAGGTTTGGAAACCCTAGTCGATGGTTACAAACCTGACTATTAGGGTCATCCTCCCTTAAATAGGTCATAAGTTAAATTTGTGTTCCTCAAACCATGTCAAAATGCACCTTGGACCTATATACACGTTCAAGGTTACTTTTATTACACTTTGACCCTCATAACTCAACTTTAAATCAAGGAAAAAGATATTTTTAGAAATAAACTTAACATATCACTAACTTCATCAATGGTCGGTTATTTGGGCCGTTAAAATATAAAAAAGATAAATTATATGAAAGACACCTAAATAGAGTATAATTTCATTCTTGAAAAATAGAATCCTAGATTGGGAAATAATAGTAACTAAAGTTTTTTAAATGAAATACTTATAATGAAATGCCTAGTAAATGATCTCCAAAGGTTTTTCAATTTTGTATTGATGATAAATTTCATTGTTGGAATTAAATAGGTTTGATGGAAGATACAGTAACATGGAAAGTGGATTAGAAACTCAACTACTACCTATTCTCCCATGGATTTTACCACTATCGGGTACATGTCACAAAACTATGTTCCCATTATAATGCTTTGGCTATGAAATGATACATATATTCAAATTGTAGTTTCAGATAAAATGCTATGTTTACAAATTGTCTTCATATGACAGAAATTTACATGAACCATGAAATAACATATTAGATGTATGATATGATTGCATGTGAAAATAGTGATTGTAGTATGTAAATGCATACATATAGACCTAGTTAGTGTTAGGAGTATGATCTCCCAAGCTATATGACCACTATAATTTGAAATAGGAGAACCAATATAGTTGTAAGTGTTAGGAGTATGATCTCCCAAGCTATATGACCATTATAGTTTAAAATAGGAGAACCAATATAGATGTATGAGCTCCCTCATGTTTACGCCAATCAAAATACTAAGGTGCCATCTATGTTTAGTATTATAGCCATTTCTATGAGCATCTATTAAGAATTTTCTTGTTGCGACAACAAAAAAACTTAGGATGAGAAAAGTGACCAGATTTACCGTACTGGTACCAATATAGACCTAGACTTGATTATGCCTTATGGTTTGGGATTTGGCTCCATTATTGGGTGATTTTTGGTTTTCTATAGTAGTGGTACTAGTACGATCGTTTTCAGGTAAACACCGAACCTAACTAGGAAGACACCTTTGGAAATTTAAGGGTTGATACATTGTTTTGGAATGGAAGTACTTTGTGTTTACGAATATTTTTCTTGTTCATTTTGTTGGTAATTTCATTTCTCAACTTTTGTAACTCTTTGAAATTGTTGCAAAATATATATTGCATATTTGTTGCTACTATTTCATGTTTTTGTTTTCAGCTTTTTTAGTGTTTGCGATAATTCTGAAAATGTTGGCATTGGATATTAAAATGTTGCTAATTTGTGAAAATTGAAGCTACTTGTTGATTTGAAAGTCACTACACAAATTTGGGACTAACATGAGATTGGTACTGCAAATCCGAAATGATACCATTATATGTATACCCTTAACCAGTTAGATATTTAATTCTTATTTTTGGCCCTAAATGATTATGGTACTACACTGTTCGGTCTGGTTTTGGTATTGAGTTCATCCCTACAAAAAAATACATATATTTGACACAAATTTTTTATGAGTAAATGTGATATCCCTATTTTCATGGCCAGAAAAGACCGATTTGTTTATGCTTTATTTTGAAAATCAGAGTAACCTTTTAAAGAAAAGTTTTGCGGAATTTGTTCCTAGAAAAACATGATAAATAAGTTATCAATCATTTCCGAAGAAATGTATTTCATTCATTTTTAAAACATTGGGATGTCATCGTCAATACAGAAACATAAGCATAAAAAAACTTACATTCATCATCACTAGTGATTTACATCTCCTTAATCTCTCAATGTAATGTAACTTCATATCGACATCTGTGATACAAATAAACTGAGTGGGTCAAGTTGGGAAACCTGGTGAGTATATACAGATTTCAATCCTACAATGTTATATATATATATATATATATATATATATATATATGTATATATGTATATGTATATCATTTAGAACTCACAAAATATACAATTTCCTCATATTTATAATCAACTCTTACCCCACCCCGTCAATCCTAACAACGAGACTATCCATACTCTCGGACCATAGATTTTACCTCTTACTCCCAGATCTAATCCATGTTCTCGGATCAATAATTATGCCCATTCCATACTCTCGGATTAGGGACAAGTGTCTACGTCTAAATCCATACTCCCGGATTAATGATGGATAACTATGTCATGTCCATACTCCCGAACTAAGGACAACTAACTATGTCTAAATCCATACTCCCGGATTAATGACATTTAACTATGTCCAATCCATACTCTCGGACTAAGGACAATGACCATGTCTAATCCATGCTCCCGGATCAATGACATATATTAAAGTTCTATTCTCTGAGTATAACTTACTCGTACTCGTAAAAAGATACTACCCGATATTCCTCATAATTAATTTAGGTTTACTCTTTATCCTAAATCATCATATATAATCAGGTATGTTCTTTAACACGTATTTCAGGCAACATCAAATAACTCGCATATAAACATATATTTAATACTTCAATCAATAACTGTATTAAAATCATGTTCATGAAATGGACTATGCACTCACTTGATAAGGTGGTGACTCGGTACTCGGACAACGCTTCGTTTACTTTAAAATAATTTCCTTCGACGGAACCTAGTATTATTACCACTAGATTTTAATCTAATATTTACCATAACTTATTATTATTATTATTATTATTATTATTATTATTATTATTATTATTATTATTATATAAGCGTTTAAACAATACTTTCCAACCACTATGTACAGACAGGGGTCAAACATAAAACATTGGAGGGCAGGACCATTTTAGCATATATCACTTCTGAAATCCAACAACCCTATGCGACCCTTTAAACCAGATTCCCGGTACCGCAAGTAGTTAAAAAGATATTATAACGACACTTATATAAGTCATAATAATAGCTCAAATATTTATTATAAGTTCATAATAACAATACTAATTTTAGATATAAGCTATATTAATATAGCGTAAGCAGAACTTACTTACAAGGGGGTTTTAACTAGGAGTCAGGCTCTGTAGGGGTAGAACTTCATCGCTGAATCTTTCTAAGAAAGATTCGTGCAGCGCTTCAGCGCTCACCTTACTATGCTAAAACTACAGAAAAAGACATTGAATCACGAGGGACCGAGATGCTCGGGGGATAAGAAGAGAAAGATTCTTAAATCAAGAGAATGGTGCAAGAAATATGAGAGCCCGAGCCTCTTATTTATAGTAATTGAATTTACAAAAACTACCCTCCATAATTACTTAATGACTTGATGGTTATATAAACGACTAAACACCCCTTCATAATACTATTTTAAATAGATTTAACGATATTTGTACTAAACTAATGTCGAAAGTACTCAACACTAGTCTTATAATAACCACATCATCGATACCTTTATAATAATATATACATTTGTATATATATATATATATATATATATATATATATATATATATATATATATGTGTGTGTGTGTGTGTGTGTGTATGTATATGTGTGTGTACGTATATATGATTTATACTTTATTTTAATACGTAAATATGCTATTATAATTTGTAACTCGTTCATACGAACTCCATTTTTGACGTTCTTTATATCCACGCATTGGTATTTACGAGTACTACAACTTTCATTTAGACGCCGTCAGCTAATTCTCATTCTATCTCAGATTTACAAAATTGTGTCAAATTTATCGCGCTCGAAGAGTAGGGACCAAGTTTCGTCCATATCTTTAACATATGAGCTCTACTCTCGATTTTCTTTATATCCACGCATAGGTAAAACAAGATCTAAAACTTTCATTTAGACTCCATCGGCTAATTCTCGACCAATCTTAAATTTAACAGTATGAGGAGATTATACTGTTAAATGTCTGCATAAAATTGATAACTTCTACATACGGACTCCGTTTTCGTCTGTCTTTTTACCGTTGAGTTCCTATTAATGAGATATTCAACTCTCATTTAGGTCGTGTAGGCCAAAAACCGCTCAAACTAAAATTCGAGTTTCGGGTCGTGCACTGTTATGTCAAATCTTAGAAAATTCATAACTTCATCATACGAAGTCAGATTTGGGCGATCTTTTTTTTGTATGTTCCCAGTTTAATGTATACTACAAATTTTGTTTAGATCACTAAGGCTAAAAAGTCTTCTACCGTAAATTCACTAGTTACATCTCCCAGTGCCGTGCCGGTTTTGCCGTAAAACTTCGACGAGCCATAACTTCTTCGTTATAACTCGGATTTCAGTGTTCTCTATATGTACAAAACCCTTGTAAAATATACTAAAACTTGGTTAAGATTAATCCTTATAAATAATATTCCATCAAAAACTCATTTTTGATGTTTATCGTCTCTAAATTGACTAGCCCGGATCTTCGGACGTTATAGTAAATGACATAAATTCTCTACAAACTTTCTAGGGTT
This sequence comes from Lactuca serriola, assembly GCF_051521515.1. Taxonomy (NCBI): domain Eukaryota; kingdom Viridiplantae; phylum Streptophyta; class Magnoliopsida; order Asterales; family Asteraceae; genus Lactuca; species Lactuca serriola. Next base: position 38,144,922 of record NC_136413.1, on the reverse strand, counting down.
GACTTTTAAGTCCCTAAACTAATTTTGTGTGTTTATAGGGGCATAAGATTAGAAGCAACCTGTTTTTTTAGTCCCTCTAACCTATTATAACAGTTTGACTAGACACATCAACTATTTTCCATTTAAAAGTCAAAATCACATTTTGACTTTCTTAATATCCTACCCTGAATACTTCCCGAGCAGCTAATATCTCTGTCTCTCTCTCTCTCCGATGCTTATTAAGATCTAATCGAGATCAATTTTAATCCAAGCTCGCCGACTTTAATTTATAGCAAAAATCACAAGTTTTTATCGACACTGTGTATAGATTTTGCAACACAGTTGTAGTCAATTCCGTATTATCAAATGAAATCATGCTCTGTTATTTCTATTATGATTTTTCAGTTTCAAGGAAAATGTCAGAGAAGGAAGAGAACGGAGGTGATTGCGGTGAAGATGGCGATGAGTGGATAGATCTGAGCGTGACTCTTAACCGTTTAATTTCCGACCACTTTTTTGTTTTGAAGTCTGAAAAATTAGATGATCGTGAGGAAGATATCGTAAAAGGTAACGATGGAAGTAGTCCCGAGGATAGAGATAGAGTTTGGAGTAGAAAAGTTAGTATTGTAGAACGCAGGGCTGCATGGTAATTTTGATACCAATGTTAATGCTTGAGTAACAGAGTTTCGGTTTCTTCCTTACGTGTTAGTGCTTGGCCTCTGATTCTTACAATACCTTGTGGTATTAGTCCCACTTCATTGCTCAATTGTCCAGTTTTGCTCCATAATTCTTAGATAATGTAAAGCAATTCTCCATTTTAACCTGATTAAATCATAATTTTGATGTTTACTATTGTGTGATTTTTCATATTCATAGGCACCGCCTACTATCGGATCCTTTCAATATCCTCCTTCTATGAATCAAGAAATTTTAGGCATGAAATCATATACGAAGGTTTGATATTGCTCTCTAATGGAAATCGATATTGAGAAAGTCAAAATGTGATTTTGACTTTTAAATGAAAGAAAAGAGCGGATGTGTCCACTGAAAACTTGCTATAATAGGTTAGAGGGACTAAAAAAACAGGTTGTTTCTAACATTATGCCCTTATAAAGACACGAAATTAGTTTAGAGATTTAAAATGTCAACCCTAGAAAGTTCGCTGTGTCATTTCCCCAATTTTTTATTTAGTTGAAACAAGAGGCTACGAAAAATGTTTTGTATTCACTCATATAAAAAAAAATCAGATAGTTGATTCCTCATCACTTAGATCATGTACTTGAATGTCACCAGATCTTCGTAAGATGCACCTCCATTTCTTCATCATAATTTTTTCACGAACAAGATGAATGATTGACAACAAAAGGGCCAATACCATCGACACACCACTGATGAGAAAGAGACCTCTAAGCCCATAAATATCCAATACTTTTGGTGAAGGGGAAGAAAACTCTGTTGACATCACTGCAGATTGACGCTTTAACCATTTATCTTCGAATGCTTTCAATGTCCCATCTTCACGCATCCTCGCTATTTGTGTCGACATCTCTCTTGCCAACGTAGAGCCTTTTTGGAACGCCTACAAATGTAGCTAAATGAGACATGGAATGGGATTGATATGGAGTTATAGAAGACCACGAGAGAAACAAACTATATACATGTTGTTACAGCCTATAAGAAAGTGCTCTGGAATAATGTTGCAAGCATGACATATACACACATTGCCGGGTTCAACATAGAACCAAATATTAAAGTTAATAGAACAATAGAACCACATGAAAATAAGTATGTTCATTCCTGAACATTAGGAATCTTCATAACTGAACACACATATGTTAACATTTGTGAACATTTGTCATTTCCACATGGTTCTATAGTTTTTATTTGGTTCTATATTGAACCAACTCTATATATACATATAGAGCTATACTATAATAAAGAACACTCACAAAGCCGAAACCATTGGTGGTTGATGCTGTTTTGATCAAGGAGAAGTCAGCAGCCGAATACAATGCAAGGTTTGATTTGATATAGGGGATCTCAGCGACGACTACATCTACGCCTCCACTTGTTAACACTCTAGCGTAATCCTTGGCTGTATATATTTTCGACAAATTGGCATTGAAAACTTTCAGTTTGTCAAAGGCAACTCCCCCTAGGGGCGAAAGACCTTCGAGTCCAGTAGAGATATCCTTCATTCCAATTTGTTGTAACGTTAAAACTGAACTCAACGTTGCAGTGTAACTTGACGTGAGCACAAGCACTACGAGAACCCAAACAATAAACACAAATCTTGATAGATTATTTTGCAGCTTCTCCCCTGCAGTTAACAAGCCATTTTTCAAACATTCTAATGTGTTTTTTGGGTGTATTTCAAAAAGATAAAGATCGAAATAATTCACAAAATCTTCAAACTAAGATTAGAGAGCTTACTATGAGCATAAACAAGGGTGGAAAAGGCAAACCAAAGGGTTGTTCCTAGTTGCTGTCTTCGTGAACCTTGAAATTCTTCATTTGTAGGATGTTCGATAAACCAAATGACAAACCCCAAAAAGAGAAAGAAACAAGCACTTGTGATCCAAAGACCATTACTAAAAGGATCTAAGAAGATCCACATACTCTTCTTGGCGTTTCGCGCTACTGTGGCTGTTCCCAGATCAGAGAAGGGCAATGTGAAGTCGACATAGATAGATCTATTTGCTGTGATTGTGAAATCCCCAACCGCAGCATCATATTCCTGATACAATCCGACATCACATTACATAACTTCTATGGCTAAATTCATGTCGTTGTACAAAAAATCCCACAGTTTTGCATGAAAAGGCACATACCTTACCCGCGATTTTGTCGATTACAGCACTGTAAGTTATATCCCTATGATTGAATGGAGTAACATCAACCTCTACTCCATAGCCTAAGGCGTTAAAAGCTGCAGTGAAAACATCCCCAGAGAAGCCGCTAACAGACGATAGATTTGTTCTTGGATCAACGTTCAGTTTTGCTAAATTCGGGAATCTACTGGAACTTGGAAACATAATTCTCAGCTTCTTGCCATTAGTTTGTAGCGACCTACGTTTTGGTAAGATTGTAGTTCCACCTGGCCACATAATACTTTCCAGGCCATGATTTGAATATGAATTTGGTTTCTCTATTTCTTTAACAAACTCACCAGTAGTCATCAAGAACCCGAGTCTCCTATCACCTTTACCTATAACATTTACAACTTCCATGGCTTTGGAGATGCTTCTCCCATTCACAAGCTTGAACTCACCACCTAATCCATGGAACGTAATGCTTAACATATGATTTAGAAGTGATACGCCATTAATAGCACTCGAGTTGTCTTTTGAAGATAATTCTGAAGTTTGTTCCCTCTCAACAGCCATGGCTAGTGCATAAACTGCATCATATGCCCATATACCATTATAATCAAGCTCTTTGAACTCTATATAAGGGTTCAAAGTATAATGTTCCTTTCTCAATTTCGAAACTAAGTTGTGAAGCTCCCTTGATGCTGGAAAATACGATTTGAAACCCACAACTCCTTGCATTGATTTGATTGCTTCAGAATCCATGGAGTCCAACAAGTTGGTAGTCTTACTTGTTAGGATCCACATGTATCCTTCACTCATCATGCCCAGCTCTTTTGCCCTGAAGAAGAGATCAGCCGCTAGAGAAGGCGGCAAATGCACGATAAACACCATGGCTTTCATAGTTTGAAGCTTTCGAAGCTCTTCCCTGACTTGTTCATTGTTGGCAGAGGTTGACATTAGGAAAGTATAAGTAACGTATATGTTTTTCTTTTGAAACGCACTTACAATATATGTAGCCATTTCTCTCCCATTTCCAGTGTCTACAACTATCAAGATCACATTCGTGGTTTTAAAAGATTCCAACATGGAAGCAATGCCGTTGAACTGAGTAGTTTCATCTTGTGCGATTTGAAGAAGATAAGGGCTCTGATTTGAAAAAGGACTAGTGGAAAATGAAAGAACCGGAATGTTAGCCTTGTGTTCCAAAACCTCCAAGAATCTTGCTTCGATTGATTCTGGACCAATTATCGCTTGCAATTCAGTGTCTTCCAAAAGATCTAGAGCTGAATGTCCATGAGCAATACTACATTAGTAATTAAAAATAGATTAATCTTTACTAAAACAGAATAAAAAATAGTAAGAAGAAAAAAGCACCAGAAGACAAGGCACGAAGTGGTTCTCCTTTGGTATCCCTGGTCTTGAAAACGATCCTTGTTCTGTAGTGAGGATTGGCTGCGTAAAAGTCAGAAATAGCCATGATAATACAACGATGGACGACCTTCCCTACCGATGATTGCATGTCCAGAATCACTCCCACCTGTATATAAGATGGGTCTTCATGTGCTGTTGAAAGGCTATGAAATTCAAGTAACATCAATATCAGAACTGGAAAAAACCTGCAAATGGCCATTAAAACATAAAGTTTAAGTTTCCTGCAACTCTTCCTATCATCAGGGATGACACCGGAACATTTTTTATAGGTGAAGAAAATGGTCTTGTCAGAACAAGAACCTTAACAAGTAGGAGTACTATATGATTTCATGACAGCTGATTATTTGACATTCGATTTTAAGTTATGACGGCTGCCATGATAATATTGACATTGACTAAACTCGATAAAACTGCCCAGTCGTTCTTTTGTCTAAGACCATCACACTGGACTTTTTTCAAAAGAATGTCAAGTCTCTTGCAAATGTTCAACTCAGCTTTGTATTTGCATGTGCTGCAACGACAGGTGTAAAAAAGGGCCCATAATTTAATAGACAAAGATTTTTGTTGATAATTAGTTTTTTTAAGGTGCGATGTAGCGGAAGCTGGAAAGCCGGAAACCTTACAAATAAGGATCATAACAAATAGTAATATTTATGATATCTAAATCTAACTAAACGAAAAATAACATATACTAGTAGTCTATTAAATTATTACGTTCTATCAAATATAGTTTATTAGGTTATTGTGGATTTGATTGTCTATAAAAATTAATATAAAAACAAAAAGCTTTATGACAATATATTAAAGAAAAAACATATTTCATAATAATATAATTTTTTAAAGTCCGACAATACGTGAAATCGAGAAAAAATTATATACAGAAGTAGTGGCGGATTTAAGAAGGCTGTAGTGGGCACACGCCCCCTATGGTTTAAAAAATTTACATACAAATATGCATTTTTCCCAACTAAAATTATTATTTTTACATAGAGTGCTCATAGCATTTTAAAATTCAGGATTCACCTGTGTATATAGAAGGATGTTTAAATCAAATGAGAACATTTCGAAAACGTCGAGAACAATTCTCAATCACTCATTTTAAAAAAACAATTATTCTTTATTAATTTGATAATTTACTTTTATTATATTATTACCTAGAAAAAAAATACCCCAACCAGTCCAACCCCACAACAAGAATTCAGTGCTTTAGCAACGTCGTCAATAGCGACGACAACACCCTTTAGCGACGACAAGAGATCATGTCGCTAAAAAGTATTGTCGTCTCTATATAGGTCGTCGCTAAAGGTGTACCACCGACGATCCTCGTTTGCGACACGTCATTTGATCGTGACCGTACGATGCTAAACGGATCCATCGGCTAGGGTTTCATCTCGTAGGACATCAATTGCGACGACATGTCGCTGCTATTGTTGGCGATCTGTGTCAATGTTATCATGACCGTTCGATTGATTTTGGATGGACGGTTAATAGTGGCCACAAAATGGCGCGTTTTTCCCTCCAACTTGTCGCCGCTATTGCCTATTCGTCGCCGCTAAAGGTGGCACCCTTTTGACTCCCACTTCGTCCCAGACGAGTCATTTTCGCACCTTTCCTTCGGCTATTACCATTTTCTCCGGCGAAGATCGTTTTTCCAGCGTAATACACCAATCCATACCACCACTAACCGTAGATTGTTTTTAGGGCTTCAATTTCCGTTGATTTCCATTGATTTCCGGCGATACCACCGATTTCCGGCGTTCTCTGGCGAGTTCTGAGTTTTCCGACGACACCTTTAGCAGCTGTAACGTACGTTTTCCTTTACCTTTTCTCTTTCTCTTGTTTTCTTACCATATTTAGCTCTAATTTCATGTTTTTTTTGGTGTTTTTAACTAGTCTCTAGTGGTGGTCACCACCACAGCACCACCGGTGTCACCATTTTCCGGCGACTTTACTTTTCCGACGACTCAGCAGATGCTCTTTCTTTTTCCTTTTTTTGTTCAATAAGTATATGTGAATTGTATATATTTTGGTATGTAAAATTTATAATTTGGTTTGTGAAATGTATGTATTTTGGTATGTGAAATATGTGTATTTTGGTATATATATATATATATATATATATATATATATATATATATATATATATATGTGTGTGTGTGTGTGTGTGTGTGTGAAATCTACATGTATGAATATGTATGTAAAAATGTATATGCAAATGTGTATATGTGAATTTGTATGAAAAAATGTATGCATATGTGTATGTATAAAAAAGTGTATGTGAAAATATGTATAAGTGTATTTCTATGTGAAATGTATGTGTATGGATATATATAAAAAAATGTATGTGAAAAAATATATGTATATGAAATGTAGGCATTTTTATGTGAATATGTGAATTTGTATAAAACAATAATATTTGTTTTTTTTTACACATAAACAATAACATATTTTCTTTTTAACTAAAAATCGTTGTACTTATAAAACAAAATAACAAAATATTTTTATTTTTAACTCAAATAACAATGTTAACTATGCACAGAAAAAAAAAACCATCATACTTATAAAACAAAAATAAGTTGATATTAAAAATAAAAATATTGAAAAAAAAGATGAAATAAATAATAAATATTTAATATCGTTTAAAATATAATGTTATAATAAAAAATAAAAATAAAAAGTTAAAACACTAAATCTACTAAGTTATAATTTACTCAAAATAGAAAAATAAAAACAAAAATAAGTTGATAATAAAAATGAAAATATGAAAAAAAAAAGATGAAATCAATAACAAATATATAATATCATTTAAAGTATAATCCTAATTCTAGTTCTTGTAGAGTAAACACTAAAACCTAACCTATGTTTCAGTTGCAACATGTCTATTGATAAAACATGGACTACTATTGAAAACCGTAACTCTACCCTGTTCCAACAAGGACTCGAATATTTTATCGAGAGGTCCAAACCACACGTCAATAACAAAGGTCAAATCAGATGCCCGTGTAATAAATGTAATGACAATAAATTTATACTACCAGCCATAATGAAATTTCATATACTTCAACATGGTTTTAGTCCACATTATGTTATATCGAAGTATCACAACGAAAATACAACTTATCCGGTTGTTGAAGACATACCGCGTAGTAACGAGATGGTCGATGTTATTGATGATGTTATGGGGGGTGTGATTGAAAATGATACCAACTGTGATGAAGGGAACCCAGATACCGACGGTAGCAATGTCGATGATGGATTTCAAAAATTGTTAGAGAAAGTCCAATTAAAATTATATCTTGGATGTTCGTTTTCGTCGCTTGACTTTTTAGCAAAGCTGATGCCTATCAAGGTGATCAACAAATGAACTGATAGTTTATTCGATCAGCTTCTTGAGTTGTTGAAAACTGCATTTCCTCAAGGAAACAGCCCCCCCCCCCCCCCCCCGGTCACATTACAAAGCAAAAAAGACACTTAAAAAGATCGGCTTGGGTTATGAGTCGATACACGTATGTAAAAACGACTGTTTTCGTTTCTAGAAAGAACACAAGTTGTTGCAAAAGTGTCCAGTTTGTAATGTGTAACGACCCAAAAATCACGACTAAAAATTTCTTTTAAAACATTACTAAAATTATATTTATAAAAATTGCATCATAAGTCATAACATAATTTCTAGAGTATTAAATCAAAACATAACATCATTATCAGAGTCAAACATTCCCAGGCTAACTGACTATGGTGTGTGCACTGCAATCTTCCCGAGCTCCCCTTTTTAAAACTGAGTACCTGAAACCAAAACTGAAAACTGTAAGCACGAAGCTTAGTGAGCTCCCCCAATCTACCACATACCACACAATAACATATAAAGCACATACTGGGCCTTGCCCACTACATCGGACCGAAGTCCGGACTAACTGGGGCCTTGCCCCCTACATCGGACCGAAGTCCGAAGCTGACTGGGACCTTGTCCCCTACATCGGACCGAAGTCCGAAGCTGACTGGGACCTTGTCCCCTACATCGGACCGAAGTCCGAAGCTGACTGGGACCTTGTCCCCTACATCGGACCGATGTCCGAAGCTGACTGGGACCTTGTCCCCTACATCAGACCGAAGTCCGAAGCTGACATAACATAGCATAAACATATCAACTAGCATAAACACATAAATCCTGTCTGAGCCACGAAGGCATTAAACATACTAACTACTACTTCGGACCGAAGTCCAAAGCTGATTGGGACCTTGTCCCCTACATCGGACCGAAGTCCGAAGCTGACTGAACATATCATAAACATATCTACTAGCATGAACACACATAAATCCTGTCTGGGCCACGAAGGCATCAAACATGCTAACTACTGCATTAGATCAAAATCCGGATACTACTGCTAGCTAAACGGGCCGGCATTGTGGCCTTAGACCCGTTCCTACTGGAAGAAAACTCACCTGAACTGCTGAGCTCTGCTGATAAACCTCTGGCTGCTACTCGACAATCCCCTGAACCGCTGCTCCTCTAGCTCTCCGAGCTATCAATATACATATAACACTTAGTCTGACAGTCAACTAAGTCAACTCTGGTCAAAGTCAAAATCCTGGTCAAGTCAACCTTCCAGGTCAACCCTACTCGCCGAGTCCTCCTAATGACTCGCCGAGTTCATAAGCTCAGGGTCTTTCTATTCGCGACTCGACTCGCCGAGTCATTTTATGACTCGCCGAGTCCAACTAGTTCCAAGTCCTGTCCTGTCCAACTCGCTGAGTCACCACCCGACTCACTGATTCGAGTCTCAACTCGAAGGGTTTGAGGTTTCGCGACCTGACTCGCTGAGTCCACTAATAGACTCGCCGAGTCCAAGGCAATCTTCAACCAACTCGTCGAGTTGTTCTTCCAACTCGCCGAGTTCATGCTTAACTTCATCCGACTTGACGAGTTGTTCATCCCACTCGTCGAGTTCCTCCTCATCTTCATGCTACTCGCCGAGTCCACTCGAAGGACTCGCCGAGTCTATTCAGTCCTTAATCCATGCAGTGGCTTTTCGAGCCAAACAGGGCTACCAACTCGTAGATCCATACTTCTAAGGCCCCTCCCCCACGTAAAGTGGCAAACTTTACGTGTAGATCAAGAGATCTAGGCTCAAAACACATTCAAACTAGGGTTTATGGCAAACATACTTCTTCAACTTACCAAGGGCTGATACTTTAGGGGATTCTAGACCAAAACAAGCATGGGTCTGAGGTAGCAACCTCAGATCTGGACCTCTAACTCGAAGTGGTTACTTATGATGCCAAAAATGTCCAAAACTCACACATGAGAATAGATCTAGGTGCAAAGGGATTCCAAGCAACAGCTTATTACCTCCAATTGGTCTGAAATGTCTTCTCAATCCCGGATCTACAGTCCCTTCTTGCACCTCCAAGGCCTTTCTTCCTTTTCCAAGCTTTAGTGCACTCTTCAAGGCAAGATCTAGCTCAAAAACGGATATGGTGGCTAGGGTTTGGTGTTCTGGGGTAGAGAGGCAGTAAAGGAACCCTAGGGAGGAGAATGAGACGTTTAAATAGGCTCCAAGTCCCGGATTTAGGGTTTTCCTCGTTCAGACCCAACTCGTCGAGTCTCCTTGGCCGACTCGCCGAGTCGGTCGCTTACACCACGACCCGGATCCCGCTCGGACTCGCCGAGTCCCTCCATGGACTCGCTGAGTCTCCCCTTAAAATTGAGGTCTTCTTTCTTTTCTTGACTTTCCAAACTTTGGGGTGTTACATAATGAGATTCGGTAGGTTGATGAAAATACAAAGGGCAAGAAGGTGGCTCATAAGGTGTTACAATACTTTCCCGTGGCCCCTAGACTACAACGTTCGTACTGTTCTAAACACACAACTAAAGATATGATTTGGCATAGTACCGGACGATCCAAAGATGGTACGATGCTTCATATCGTTGATGGTACTTCATGGAAAAAATTTGATATGAAGTATCCTAACTTCTCGAGGGAACCCCAAAACGTATGCTTAGGGCTTGCTGTTGATGGTTTTAATCCGTTTGGTAACATGTGTAATCCTCATAGCACATGGCCCGTCATACTTACCACTTATAATCTTCCACCATGGCTATGCATGAAAGAGTCCTCCTTCATGTTGGCCTTGTCGATTCCAGGCCCCAAAGCACCAGGGAAGGACGTGGATTTGTTCCTTAGGCCGTTAGTGGATGAGTTGAAGTAGTTATGGGGTTTTGACGTATGTACTAAAGACGCAGCGACATATACATTCTTCAATATGAAAGCGATTTGTTATGGATAATAAACAACTTTCCAGCTCGTAGTAGTTTATCCGGTTGGAGGGGACAAGGGTACAAAGCTTGTCCGACTTGCAACGAAGACACTATGTCATGCCGAGTATCAAATAAAGTTGTATATGTTGGTCATGATCGCCGGTTCTTAAATGTTGATCATCCATGGAGAAAAATTTTGGACTATAATGGTGAACATGAGACAAGAGGCCCTTCAAGACAGTTTAGTGAGGAAGAAATACAAGTGCAACACGCTCGTCTACTGTTTCATCCATCGGGTAAAGTAGCTACTCAACGAGCTGGTATTAAGAGAAATCGTGAGGAGCCACCCCATCTCATGGCTACTGTGATGGACCATGGAGGTGACGATGGTGACGAGCCACCACATCTGTTTGGTGGAGATTTTGGTGATCACCCGAATGATGGTAATTAAGATTTATTCTAATTCGTTGTATTTCATATTGTATCTATATAAAAAATTATTTTGACTAATATTTTTTATGCAGCGGTGCCTCTGTGACATCCCCAATTTCATGGCCAGAAAAGACCGATTTGTTTATATCTTTGTTTTTAAAATCAGAGTAATCTTTTAAAGGAAGCGGTTGCAGAATTTGTTCCCAAAATAAGATATCATAATAACTTATCAAAACATTTCTCAAAGAGAATGTATTTTCATTTAATAATAAAACCTCGGGATGTCATGTTCCGATACATACATATAAGCATAAATAGAACTTATATTCAATAACACTAATGATTTATATCTCCTTTAAATCCCTCTGTGAAATATGTCTTCGTATCGATACTTGTGATACAAAGAAAATTGAGTGGGTCGGGCTTGGGAGCCTGGTGAGCATATAGGGTTTTCATCCCACAATGTTATATCATATATTTATAAATATAGAACATTCAAACTTGTACAAATTCACCATATAAAGGCAACTCTTATCCCACCCCATTGATCCTCACAACGACATGATTTAAAGTCTCGTATCTAAAATTTTCCTCTTTACCTGATCCCTACTCACGGATCTAAAACTATCCTCTTCACCCGATCCATACTCACAGATCTAAAACTAACCTTTTCACCTGATCCATACTCACAGATCTAAAACTACCTGATCCATACTCACGGATCTAAAACTAACCTCATGATCTGATCCATACTCCCGGATCAATAATTGTACCCAATCCATACTCCCGAATTAGGGACATTTAACTATACCTTAATCCTGATCTGATCCATACTCCCGGATCAATAACTGTGCCCAATCCATACTCCCGGACTAGGGACAATTAACTTAGTCTTAATCCATATTCCCGGACTAATAATAAGTTTTATCTCTTTACCTGATCCATACTCCCAGATCTAAAACTAACCTCTTGGTCTAATCCATACTCATGGATCTAAAACTAGCCTCTTGATATGATCCCTACTCACGGATCTAAAACTAACCTCTTGATCTCATTATCCAACTCATCCTTTTATCACACACCAACTATCTCATCTACCCATGTTCTACTCAACATATTTGTAGATATAAAATACATATACAGTTTAACTCATTTAAAAACTATATAAAACATCCATTCCACACTCATCTCAAATAAACAACAATATATAAACACATAGCACGTATTTCATAACAAATACTTCATATTTATGTGTTCGAAGAAAGTAACCACACACTCACTTGATCAGAAGATGATCGGACAGCACTACTGCTTGTAGAAGTAGTATTCTTCGGTGAAACTAGAATATCTTCAAATACCTGGCTTCTCGCACGCAGAGCTTCGACTCAGAAACTGCTTTCTCCTCGGGGTCTTCGGGGCTTCGGGACTCGCTTCGGGTCTCGGGATGATATCGAGGTTTCGGGGGTTAAAATAGGGCTTAAAGAGAGTATCGGAAGTGAGAGAGGAGAGACGGAACAACCAAAATCGGCTGACCCTTGATTTCTATTTATAGGGTGAAATTTCTGCACTCACGTCGTCAGTTTTAAGTGTTCACATCGTGAGCACAGTAGGTCACTGCATTCGTCACTCGTCCACTTGCTCTGGAGGCTCCAAAAGGCGTCAGAAGTCAATTCACGTCGTGAACACTGTTTTCACGTCGTGAACCCTGATAGTTTTGGGGTTTCGCGCCCAAACTTCCGAAATTCATAACTTTCGCATACAAACTCCATTTTCGACGTTCTTTATATCGACGCGAATGTGAGATAATGCTCTACAACTCTCATTTAGACTCCATTGGCTAATTTTGAATTTAATTTTAATATATTAGTAATATATTATTTTTAGTAGGCCGGGATAGGAAAACTCCGCTCGAAATTCATAACTCCTTCATCTGAACTCCGTTTTCATCTGTATTTTTATCGTTGGACTACTATTGATGAGATCTTCAATTCTCATTTAGAAAGTTTTGGCTAAATATTACTCGACCTCAATCTCGAGTTTCGGGCTGCATACTACTAATGCTGAAACTTTGAAAAATCATAACTTCCTCATACGAAGTCAGATTTAGACATTCTTTTTATGCACGCTCTCGGTTTAACGTATTCTACGACTTTCAGTTAGATCGCTAAGGCCAAATATCGCTCTAACATAAATTCACTTTTTACGTCGCGTTGTGTCGTGCCGGTTCTGTCGCGAAACTTCGACAAGTCATAACTTCTTCGTTATAACTTGGATTTCAGCGTTCTTTATATGTACAGAATCCTTGTAACATATGCTACAACTTAGTTAAGATTATTCATTCTAAATATACTTCTATAAAAAGTCAATTTTGATGCTCAACATCTCTAAATTGACTAGCCCGGATCTACAGGCGTTACAGCCTCCGAAACAAAGAGGCATGGTAGCAAATAAAAAAATGCACAAACTATTTGCAGCTAACGGCAACCGGCCTCTTAAGATAGTATTCGACATAAATAATAACATGCCGATTGCGGTGGAATACGAATGTTTCATTCGGGAGGTTGGGAGCTATATGTGGCGGGACATCGGTTTTGATAAAGACATATGGACAGACGTTTCTGAAGCCGAAAGGGTTGGAATGTTGCAGTATCTTTCAGTAATTTATTTATAAAGTTATATATTTAATATTTTTTTAATTTTGATTTATTTTTAATTTCTCTATTTTTTTGTAGAGATGGTTTGATTTTGACGCGATTACAAATCATCCCATGGCTCCAACTTATTGGGCGTCACTAAACAATTGGATATGTGTGCGGTATAAAGGCCACAATAATATTGCAAAAAACTGTTTGGCTGATTTTGCAGGGGATGTGGAGGCATCAAGGGCTTAAGCCCCTACGGGTATGGATCAACACCGTTGGAATGCTACTATTGACCATTTCTTAATAGAAAAACATCAAAAATGATCCGCTGCAAACCAAGAATGCCGGAAGAAGCAAGTAGTGCAAAATTGTAGAGGGACGTGCAGCTACGGTAGTGCTTATTTCAAGAAAGTAAGTTACAATAATGCTTATTCAGTTATAACATATTTTTTAATGTTTATTCAAATATAACATATTTTGTAATCTTAAACAAAATTTGAATAGACTTGAAGTATTTTATCGTGCACATGTGAATAAAAAAGGGGAATTTTTTGATCCTTTGATTGAAGAGCAATATCTAAGTTATTATTACTTAAAAATGAAGTAGATCGTTGGTTTTTTTGTGTTATTTTTAACGTATATTAACAAAATTTGTGAAATACAAAATGCCTTAGTTGTTGAGGCTGCTCTACAGACTCATCACATAGCCGACTCTTGTGGTTATCCAGACACCATTGATTAGATCGCAATATTTGAGAAGGTGTTGGGTACATGAAGGGGGCATGTGAGAGGCATTGGGTCTAAAGCTTCTTCAGTTACAGGTACAAGTGTTCCATCCCAATGGCGGTCACAGTCACAAGCATGGCAACCAACACAGGTACTTGTTAAATTCTTAAAGAATTTGGTAGCTTTGTTATATTGTTAAGAACTTGATGTATTTCTGTAATTTTTGGTAGCTCGGTAGTTTGTTAAATTGTTAAAGACTTAATTGATTTTTTCGTTTAATAGTTTGTTAAATTGTTAACGACTTAATTCATTTGGTGTTTTGATGGTTTGATAGTTTGTTGAATGGTTAATGACTTAATATGCTTGTGACTTAATTGTAGGATGTTGATGTGAATGCTTTTCTTCAAAACCCGACATTTGTGACGGCCAATGGAGACATTATCCGCTCTTTTAAAAACCAAGTCAAAAACAATGAGGAAAACAATGATGAAGAAGACGAAGATGAAGATACATAGTATTTCTTGTTTTATGTTATGGATGATGTTATTTTGGATTTATTAGATAGTTTATTGATTATATATTAGATGTTTATTTGGGATTTATTAGATATGTAATATGGTATGTTTGATGTTTTATGTAATGTGATATGTATATATTTATGTATTTTTATTAAATCTGCATTTTATAATATATATAGACGAATATCATAAAAACTATGTTTTTCTAAAAAAAAATTTAGCAGCGACACCTTTAGGGACGACATATGAGTATTAGAGAAAACACATAACTCCGAGAAGCGTTGCCGGAAAAACTCCGGTCGGTGGCCAGAATACCAATAAAGACAATGTCAATAATGACAACATATGATTATTAGAGACGACACGTATTAGAGACGACAGTATTTGTGACAACAAATGAGTATTAGCTACGAGGTCATTGCGACGTCCCTTTAGCGATGGCATGTCGTCGCTAAAGGTATTAACGATGACAGAGGGAATTAATTGCGACGACTTTTGTCGCCGCTAAAGGATACAATTTTTGTTGTGCCCACCCACCCACTTAATTAATTTATCAAACACCACTTCACATAGCTCCACTAAGGCTACCGGACCGCCGAAGACCGTCAGCCACCGTACCACCGTCGGTCCACCACCGAAATGTTGTTTCTCCGCTTTCTATGAATCTGATTCACATCCTCTTATACTCTAAATGACCTACCATATCTAGTTTCACCAGATTTTGTTCTCGATCTCCAAAAAACAGATAACGAATCCGGAGAAATCTCCACCTGAATCAAATACTGTCGCACCAGAGGTAAGATTGGGGAAATCTAACTGCCTCATTTCTATTTTCGGAGCTGAAAAACAAGTGTTAGGCCGTTCAATCGATCTTACGAGGGTTCTATGCCTCGATCGACGACCGTATCAGTCGATCTCGCTTTTACCGGCCACCAGCTCCTTTCGCCCCTCTTCTTCTTAAACCGCCTCCTTGAACCACCTCCTCTGAATTAGCCGGACAAGCATCTCATAAGAAACCACCTTTTCAAAAGAACCTCCTTGTATCGTCTTCGATATAGCTTTCAACGGCCATCTGGTGTGTAACACCTCAAATTTTAGCCCACAATTTTTCATTTTTAATTTACCAAAATTAAGGTTTCACAAGTTAAGTTATCAAATACACAATTATCCAAAACAACCAGTATCACAAATATCAGAGTTCATAAATTGTCCTAATAGTAAATCTCCCAAAAAGTGTGTACAATCAGGCCTTTGCCTTCCCGTGGTCCTCAGAAGTACCTGTCATATATAAATCAACAACTGTAAGCACGAAGCTTAGTGATTTCCCCAAAACACCACGTACAACACCTCATAAATAAACATTTATGGGTTATTAGCAACCCTAGGGAATATAAACAGTCATAGTGGGATAACAACATGCCCTGTGGGTTATCAACAACCTTGGAGACTATCAACATTCTAGTGGGCTAACAACACATCCTGTGAGTTATCAGCAACCCTTGAGACTATCAGCAGTCTCAATGGGCTAACAGCACGCCCTGTGGGTTATCAACAACCGTGTAGACTATCAGCAGTCTAAGTAACAACATAACATAGTAATAACAGCTAGACCCTGTTGGTCACCACCGATACAACTATTCTACCACACATGTAAGAATAAGTGAGGAGACTAACCTGATACTGATGACAAGTAAATCTCACACTTGAACTACCGGACCTAGACTCCACCTAATGAACAAAATAATTAACCCTAATTAATAATTACGGTCCAAAACTCAACTACCGAGTCCAAATCCGATAACTAAATCCTCTAAGGGAAAAAAAGACTATTTTGCCCTTCTTAAGGTCCAAAACCATAAATCTTGACCAAAGGTCAAAAGTTAACGAAGTCAAATGCCTCAGCGCGTAAACTGGTTGTATGTTTCTTTACGCAGGGTGTGCAACACAATCAGACCCTATCGGGGGCAGAACCGGCTATGCCCGACGTACTCTGTCTACTTCTACTTCACTAACTTTATGTCTTAATTCCTTAAGAAAACTAACCCAACCTCAAGTCTAACTATTCTAAGATGTCTTAACCCATAAATTCGTTGGCTTTAAGCCTTTACATGGCTAGGAAGGGACCAATGCAAAAATCTTTAATTTCTAACATACTCTAAGCTAATTTACTCATGCATTAGCCAAAGGGAATGATCAAGCAACCATCTTTATGAATCTATAGGTCCTAAAATGCATGAAAGGACAACTACAATTCCCTGGAGTGCTCCAAACTCATAAAGGTCCAATGTTGGGGACAAAAGTTCATATAACTTCAACAATGAAGATCTAGTGGAAAGCTTATCAAGATATAAACTTTATACTTGAAAATGATGCACAAATAGGAAAGGTTTCTGGATCTACAAGCTTGCTAGCACCCACTCCTTCTTCTCTAGTCTCCTTCTTCAACTAAAAGCACCAAGAACACTAAAAAAGCTTGCAAAAAGTCACACAAGCAACTCAAACTCATAATTAGGGCTTAGGGAGGGTATGGTGGCTGATAAGGATGATCAAATGGGTCATCATGTTCTTTAAATAGGGAGAAACCCTTAAAAATTAGGGTTTGAATTCTGGGCTAGTACGCCTGGCGTACCACACGTACGCCTAGTGTACTAGCTGATCATCTGCGATCCTAAGCTGCATGAGTACGCTGTGCGTACTCTTAAGTACGCCCAGTGTACAAGAACAATGCAAGCCTTTTTCTTCAAGGGACCAATTGTGCAACTTTGAAAAAGATACAAGAAATAATAAAAATACCTGATATTGAGATGTTACAATTCTCACCCACTAGAATCAGACTTCATCCTCGAAGTATTCTTCAGGAAGCAGTTCTGGATATTACTCACGTATCTCGGACTCGGGTTCCCATGTCCACTCCGAACCTCTCTGGTGTTGCCACTCGACTTTGACCAAGTTCAATACCTTGTTCCTCAAGGTCTTCATTTTCCGGTCCATAATTGCCACCGACTTCTCAACGTAGTTCAGACGATCATCGATCTAAAGTTCCTTCAAAGGGATCACAACTGTCTCGTCAGCTATACACTTCCTCAGCTAGGAAACATGGAAGGTATCTTGAATCTGTATCAACTCCTCCGGTAGCTCCAACCAATAAGTCACCTTGCCTACCCGAGTCAAAGCTCGGAAAGGGCCAATGAACATAGGGCCCAGCTTGCCCCGCTTCCTAAAGCGGATAACACCCTTCCAGGGAGACACCTTCAAAAGCACTAAATCCCCCAACTGAAACTCTAGCTTAGAGCGTCGCCGATCCACATAACTCTTCTAGCGGCTCTAAGCTATCAACAATCTATGGCTAACCTATTGTATAAGCTCAATCATCTTGAGCACTACCTCCATGCTCCCCATGACCATCTACCCCACCTCGTCCCAACAAATAGGAGTCCTACATATCCTTCCATATAGGAGCTTGAATGGGGACATACCGACACTGGCATGATTGTTGTGGTTATAAGAAAACTTAGCCAACAAAAGATTGGAGTCCCAACTCCCTCAAAAATAAATGACACAGACACACAACATATCCTCGAGCGTCTGAATAGTTTGGTCGCTCTGCCCTTCTGTATGCAAATGGTATGTGGTACTAAAGTGTATTCGGGTACCCAACTCCTCGTGAAATCTCTTCCAGAACCTGGAAGTAAAGCGCACATCCCGGTCTGACACAATAGACGTCAACACCCCATGCCGAGCCACTACCTTTCGAAAATAAATCTCGGCCAACTTCTCTACATAAGAGTTATCACTAATAGCTAAGAAGTGAGCACTGTTCATCAAATGGTCCACTATCACCCAAATAGTGTCAACACCCCTTGCAGTCCTCGAAAACTTTGTAATAAAGTCCATGGTGATCTATTCCCACTTCCATAAGGCAACCTCTAGAGGCTGCAACTTTCCATGAGTGCGATGGTGTTCAGCCTTGAACTTGTGGTAGGTCAAACATCGCTCTACAAACCATGCCACATCTCTCTTCATACATGGACACCATGAATTGTGCTTCAAGTCAAGATACATCTTGGTAGCCCCTGGGTAGATGGAAAATCTCGATTTGTGGGCCTCCATCATCAGAATCTGTCGTTCCCACCTGCATACGGTACCCAGACCCGCCCATGAAGGGTTAAAAGTCCTCGTTTGTTAATATCAAAGGCTAAAATATGACCGATCACCAACTCACTTTTCCGATTTTCCTCTTTTATGGCCTCTGACCGCACTTCCTTGATGATCTCTAAGACTAGAGTCATCATGGTCATCCTCAATCACACATCTCGTATGAGGGCACTCGTTGTCCTCCAGTTCAAGGTGTCGGCCACCACATTCACCTTGCCTAGGTGATACAAGATCTCATAGTCATAGTCTTTCACTAAATCCAGCCACCTTCTTTTCCTCATATTCAGGTTAGGCTGATCCATAAGATATCCTAGGACTTATGGTACATGTATGTGACATCCCCAAAATCTTGGCCAGAAAAGACCGATTTTCATTTATGCTTTTAAAATAATTTCAGAGTAAATCCTTTTGATTTGAAAGAGTTGCAGAATTTGTTCCCAAAAACAAAACATGATAAAACAATGTTTACCAAAACATTTCATAAAAGAAATGTATTTTCATTATATAATCAAAACTCGGGGTGTCATGTTCCGATACAGACCAATAAGCATAAACGATAACATTACAAGTCATTCAACAAATATATACATATACAGACTTGTAAAGAAAACAACTTGATGGTTCATCCATCTTATGCCCTTGCGCCACTTCCTGTAATACAAATAAAACTGAGTGGGTCAGGCTTGGGAGCCTGGTGATCATATAGGGTTTTCAACCCACAATAAATTATTATATTTAATTTCCACCAACCAACAATAACCCAATTACCCATTCCCGTTATTCTCACTTTATGTCCCTAAAATAATTAACACAAGGGACCTAGTCTAAGAATATTTCATCGGGGCGACAACACATGCTTCGGGGGTTCCTCAGCAATATAAGTCAAATAAGGCAACCATGAGGGGGATGGAGTACAACGAATGAACACCCAAGTTCATTAACACCTACAGGTGGCGAACTTGCTAGCGTTCCACAATACTGTCTAGAAAAGTCTGTGGTCGTCATCTAAACTCCGCTAGATGACTAATCAAACAACAACGAGACCTCTCATCTGTTTATTACACACCAACTATCTACCCATGTTCTACCCAACATATTAGTAGATAAAAATATACATTTTTATACATAGTTTAAAACCTGTATAGCATGCTTTAATCAATACATATTCCACATAACAGATGAGGCACACACACATAACACGTATTTCATAGAGAAATAATCAGATCTATAAGATAGAAGAAAGTGAATACACATTCACACATATAAACAACAATATACTTAATACACTCAAACCATACTTGTATTATTATCGTGTTTATGAAAGGTAGTATACACTCACTTGATCAGAAGATGATCAAACAGCACTACGGCTTGTAGAAGTAGTATTCTTCGGCAGATCTGGAAGATCTCCACAAAAATCGAACTTCTCGCGGACAGAGCTTCGACTCGGGAATCGCACTTCTCGGGATCTTCAGGATCTCGGGACTTGCTTCGGGGATCGAGAATATTACCGGGGCTTCGGGGTACTTCTGGCACGCAAATCGAGATAAAACGGGAGAGAGAAGAGAAAAAGATAGCAAAGGAGTCGGCTGCCTTCGGATCCTATTTATAGAGGCTGGAACCTCGGAGTACGCGGGGCGTACGAGGGTACGCGGGGCATACGCCTCGGATCGTCATGGCTTAAGTATCCGAAATACTTGAGTGCGAATGTCAACATACCTCAGTATACGCGGGGCGTACTTCGGATGAGTCCGATGACTCGTCTTCGGATAATACCGGGATTTAATAATTAAATTTAATTATTAATTATTTAATAAACTTTGAAAATTCATATCTTCTTCATACGAACTCCGTTTTCGACGTTCTTTATATCCACGCGAAGGTGAGACTACGCTTTACAACTTTCGTTTAGACTCTGTCGGCTAATTTTAAATTTATTTTTATTATTTATTTTTAGTAGGCCGGGACAGAAAAACTTCGTTATAAATTCATAACTTCTTCGTTTGACGTCCGTTCTCGCCTAACTTTTCATCGTTTCGATACCAAAAACGAGATCTTCGATTCTCGTTTAGATTGATTTGACTAAAAACCGCTCGATCTCAAAGAGAGTATTTCGGGCTGCATACCGCTAAGTCGAAACTTCAGAAAATCATAACTTCCTCATACAAAGTCAGATTCTGGCGCTCTTTATATATTCGGAAACCTCGTTTCAACTACTACAACATTATCCCAAGATATCAAGTTTATTTTACACTTAAATTTTGACACTTATTTTTATTCTTAATTAACCAAACCACATAATTAAGCAATTAAGCACAAAACACATAATACTCAAATAATACACTTCTATTATTTCAAAATGGGTTACAAAGGTTAACCTAGACTATTATATCAACGAAAATGCCTAGCCTGGAAACGCGGGCGTTACAATGTACATGGTATACCGAACAACATAGAGATAGTGGCGCCAAATCTTGAGGGAAAAAATCACCGCCCCAACTCCAAATCATGCGTGGGATACTTCGTTTCGTGAGGCTTCAGTTGCCTCGAAGTATATGCTATCAAATGCCCTCTCTGCATCACAGTAGACTACAAAGTCCTCAACTCCCTCAAGGAGGGCAAGTACCAGTGCCTCACACAATCTCTGGAAATAGTCTCAAATGAGGTCTGCTACTCATGCCCCCAACTAAAAGCAGCATCCTTCCTTGTCAACTTGGTGAGAGGAATAACAATATTGGAGAAGTCTCTGATGAATCTCTAATAATAACCCGCCAATCCGGGGAAGCTTCGAATATCAGATGGAGATCTCGACACTTCCCACTTCATCACCACCTCTATCTTGGTTGGGTCGACCAAGATACTATTCTGGTTGAAGAGGTGTACCAAAAATTGAACCTCGCGTAACCAGAAGTCACACTTAGAGAACTTGGCGTATATCCTCTCCATCCTCAAAACCCCAAGAACCTCTCATAAATGCTCCTCATGTTGTTCCCTAGCCTTCAAATAGGCTAGAATGTCATCGATTAAAACGATCACCGATCGATCCAACATACGCCTGCACATCTGGCTCATGAGATCCATGAATGTCGTCGGTGCATTAGTGAGCCCAAAAGGCATCACCACGAACTCGTATTGCCCATAGCAATTTTAGAAGGTCGTCTTTGTTGGATTAGTGTCTAAGTCCATAACTATTTTGGTATGTACTTGACCCGATTATGAGCATGGTCCTTTTGGGTTGCCTTCACCATAGCAATATGTAGGATGATTTAAGGAGAAAAAAAGTTTAAATATGATTTATTAATATATTATGAGAATAATATCTTAAAGGAGAAATCATATTGTTTAGTTAATATTAGTCAAGAATTAATTGATAATTAATTTTGTGGCTAAAAGAGATTAATTAAACTCAGGGGACTGGACTGCAATTATTGGATAATTGAGTTATTGGGCTAAGGAATGCTAAAGGATCAAGGGGTGAATGAAATTATGATGGAAGCCCATCATATTTTCGTCCATGGCCTTATCCAGAAGGTTCCATGGGCTGCTTAGAGTTTAAGCTGTCCATTAGGGTTTTGACTGAAACCCTAGTAGCCCGCACAAGTATATAAAGGACCCCTTAGGCCCCAAAAACGTGTGGAACTGATTCTCTAGGGTTTCTAGTCGTTTTTGGGCAGCCTCCTTTCTTCTCCTCTTCATCCAAGTTGTATATGGTGTTTGTGACTCCATTAGAGGTGCAACACTTGAGGCACTAAGCTTTCTAAGGCCAATCCAAGCAAGGAATTGATTGTTATTGCTATATAACAATCAAAGGTAATTCTCTAAACCCTAATTCAGTTTATAATATGTTAGATCTAAGTTTATTAGTCTTGGATTCCAAGCATGTACAATAGAGAAACCTAGATCCAAGCATTAGGGTTTGTATGAGCACATAGGATTGTTCTTATGTATAAAACCCATTAGTGGTATCAGAGCCTTGATTGGTTTCAATTGTATGTGATGCTATGTTGCTTTATTTGCTGAAAAACGAATTTTTGGCCTCTGCCCGACCTGAATCGGCGAGTCAGTGGATGAACTCCGCGAGTCTGTCTGACTCGGCGAGTCCAGTCCCTGACTCGGCGAGTCCAGGGGTCAGACAGAGGGATTTTCGGGTTTTGGCTGCTGTTTTGACTTGGACTTAATGCCTAATTCATTTTTGAAGTTAAAAATCCGATTTTTATCTTAAATTAGTGCTTATCCTTGCCAAAACAATAGATAATTTCAAATCTTTTAAATATTGGTTGTTTATGTGATAAATATGGATTATTTAAAGTTATTTGGTAATTATCTAATGACTAAAATAAGATTAGGTCAAATATAGATAATTATGAAATTAATTGTTTAATTTGAATTATTTGTTGTTTGATCCCTAATGTTTTGAAATGTTTCAAAACTTGCCCTCAAGTTTTGGAATTTAAAATTTGACTAAAAGTTTAATTTTGAAATGTTAAATTCTAAAACCCTAGTAATTTGAAAAGTTCAAATCACACCCTTATGGTTTTATTAATTAATTAAAGTGTATAATTAAAAGTGATTTAATAAACCCATAAAGTTTTGGTTTACATTTAATTAAATTAAAAGTATAATTTACTAAGTTAAACCAACTAGTATTTTAAAAGTATAAAATACACCCTATACTATATATAACATTAAAAGTCTAATATTATATATGTATGAGTAAACAGTCAGTCTTACCGTTAGTAGGCCTCATTCACGAAGCTGGTCTATAAGGGGTGTTTAAGGAAATTGCCTATAAAATGGCGATTGAATAGGTATCCACTCTTACCTACCGCACTCTTGACTAGTGGAGGGTCGTTAGCCGAACGGGTAGGATAGGACAGAAACCTTCCATTATAAGTATAATGAAGTACAAAGTAACTAAATGCTTTTTCAAATTCCCAAATCATAGTTACTTTAGATAAAATGTGAAATTGTATGTTAACCCATGGAATTACACTTCGTACCCTTGTCAAACGTTAGTGGAGCGTGTGTGGTTAACCGGCACACTAATTTGGGGATGACATTGGTAGCGAAGGGTGACTCGATGTTTGTCATAGATCAATGGAGCGTGTGTGGCTAATCGGCACATTGATTAAGTGATAGTAGCATTGGGTGCACCACGTGATTCGTATGGTTATTCACACCTTGTTTGTGATCCTCGGCATCCCAGTCACAAATAGTAGGGCATAATCGAGATTAAACATGACATTGAAAAGTTCAATGAATCTCATAAGATCTAGGAGTTTCAATTCATTTAAAACTTAATCTTCCTTTTCGTTTTTCATGGTGGAAATTGGTAAATCGTCATTTACCTACCTTCAAATATTCTGCAACTAGATTACGGAATCCCTCTTCTAGGTTGTAGAGTATTGTGTTGGATCCTAGCTTGATGTTTCATTTGGGTGTTACATCAAGAATTCTAATCAACATAACTTGAATTTTCTCCCGTTTTGTAGATGTCTGAATCTTACAATGGTCTTCCCAAATCCCATGGAACAAGTTTTCCAAATGAAGATGACGTTTCGAGATACGATCAAGGAAATGAGAGTCATGCTTCACTTCCTCCACCTCCTCCAATTGTTCTCCCTGACCCACAAGTTCAAAGGCTTGAAAAGTTCAAGCTCACTAAAGCCCTTTTGGCAAGTAAACACGAAGATGGGAAACCTGTGTGTGCGCACGTCTTAGAGATGAAAACACACATTGATAGGTTAAACATGTTGGGTGTCGAGATTTCAAGTGAGTTGGCTGTTGACTGGGTTCTTCAATCACTTCCTGAATCATATATTGAGTTCGTGAGAGAGTACTATATGATGGACCACGACGTGACCCTTATTGATCTCACCTATTTGCTTATAGCTGTTGAATCTGCAATGATTTGGCGTGCTAATCAAGCAATTTTGTCTGGTGAATCAAACTCCCAAACTTCAATGGACACTGGCAACATTGGAAGTCCAGAAAGAACTAAGTCTGTGATTGTCCGATGTGCTGTGCCAAAGGAGTCCATTTGCTTTTATTGCCAAGAGAAGGGGCATTGGAGACGAAGTTGCCCTAACTACCTGAGAGATCTAAGAGATGGGAGAGTCAAGACGTATGGCTCTACTTCAGGTAAAATCCATTATCTAACTCTTTTAAGTTCCTATTCTAGATTCTTAATACATGATGTGATAAGATTGCATTTTGATGTTTTGTAGGATCGAAGAAAAGAGAGGAAGCTTAAGGGAAGAAGTGAGCTGAATCTAATCATGAAGAAATGGATTTCGATCGCATTACTTGAAGAATGGATTCTTGAGCTACTACTTGGAGTTAGAATAGATTGTTAAGAAATATGTAATAACATAGTTTTTCAATTGAATTGCATTGTAAGGACAAATTTTTCCGCAATAAAATGAATTTTGACTTTATCTTATTTATTTATCCTTGCAATGGTATGTATGAAAGAATTGATGTTTGATATTTCTATTATTAGCAACAATGGATTTGATTCTTAATTATGTTATTTGTGGAAATGTCAAAAGTTTACCAAATAGGGAGAGTTTCTCATTGCCCAAGTTTCAATTGGACAGAAACTTGGAATAATGCAATGTGTATTGTATGATGAATGAAAAACTTTCACATTTGGGAAACTTATACTAATTCTTTGGCAAAGTGTCTATTGAAGGACAAGGAGATCAAGTACACAAGGTTGTGCGTTGATCAAGTCCACCACAAGAGTGACAAAGATATTCGTCATGATTTACTAAAGTTTAGTAAATATGATTATACTTATAAGATTGAGTGTAATTCTGAGTTGATTGAAAAGGTTTCAATGAATAGTAGAACGAATAAAGAAGAATCAAGTAGGCAGAAAGATAAAAGTTTCTCTATTCTAAGAAGAAGGGAGAGTACCTTTTATTGTGTTTTATGATGAAGTCTTAATGATTAAGAACCATATCTCAATTGATCCTATAAGTGAGTCTTAGTGCAATTGCATGTCTAAGAAGAGGAATCGAGTGTTGTAGAAATGGTTAAATCAATAATTCAATCATACTTCGTTCCAATATCAAGTCTTAGAGTCAAGATTGTGACATTGAGTGAAAAGTCTTAAGTAGGTTTATAACACTTAACAAATGTGGAATTTGGAAATGTTTTCTTATTCTTGCACATTTGACGTTGGTAAGTTATGTTGTCTTGGATAAGACAAAGACCAACTAGGACCAATTATGTGAAGTGTTTTGTCTTGATAAGAACTACACTAACTATTGAATATTTGATTTGTCAAGAAATGTTTCTTGACAAGAGAATTTTATATATCAAGGAGTCAGTGGGAGTCTTAATGGTCTTGAAGGGTTTCAAGAAAAAATCAAGAATAAACCTTATAGATCATCACTAGCACACGACTTGTGTAACGCCCGTACATCAGGGCTAGTCAATTTAGAGACGATAGGCGTCAAAAATGACTTTTTGATGGAATATTATCTAGAAGGATTAATCTTAACCAAGTTGTAGTATATGTCACAAGGTTTCCGTGCATATAAAGAACGCCAAAATCCGAGTTATAACGAAGAAGTTATGACCTGTCGAAGTTTCGCGACAGAACCGGCACGACACAGCGCAACGTAAAAAGTGAATTTACGTTAGAGCGGTATTTAGCCTTATCAATCTAAACGAGGATCGAAGGTCTCATTGTTGGTATCGAAGCGATAAAAAGTTAGGCGAGAACGGACGTCAAACGAAGAAGTTATGAATTGATAACGAAGTTTTTCTGTCGCGGCCTATTAAAAATAAATAATAAAAATAAAGTCGAAATTAGCCGACGGAGTCTAAACGAAAGTTGTAGAGCGTAGTCTCACCTTCGCATGGATATAAAGAACGTCGAAAACGAAGTTCGTATGAAGAAGATATGAATTTCCGAAGTTTATTAAATAAATTTTATTTATTTTTAATCTTTTAATCCGGCATTATCCGAAGACGAGTCACCGGTCCGATCCGACGTACGCCCCGCGTACTCTGAAGAGTGTCGACATTTCGGATGACGCATGCGGTGACGATTTCGGAAGCAGTACGCGCTGCGTACTGCAGTACGCCCCGCGTACTCCGAGGCTCCAGCCTCCTATAAATAGGATCCGAAGGCAGCCGAGTCTTTTGCCAATTTCTTCTCTTCTCTCTCCCGTTTTGCATCGTTTTGCGTGCCAGAAATATCCCGAAGCCCCGGTATCATACTCAACCCCCGAGGTAAGTCCCGAGATCCCGAAGATCCCGAGAAGTGCAGTTCCCGAGCCGAAGCTCTGCCCGCGAGGAGTTCGATTTTTGTGGAGATCTTCCAGATCTGTTGAGGATTACTACTTCTGCAAGTCGTAGTGCTGTCCGATCATCTTCTGATCAAGTGAGTGTATACTACCTTTCACAAACACGATAATAATACAAGTATGATTTGAGTGTATTAAGTATATTGCTGTTTATACGAGTGAGTGTGTAGTTACTTTCTTCTAACACATAAATATTAAGTATTTTCTATAAAATATGTGCTATGTGTATGATATAAAGTTGTTTATATGTGTGGGTGTATAGTCCCTTTCATAAACACGGGTATAATACAAGTATTGTTTGGATGTATCACGTATATGTTTGGGAGGGTGTGTGGTTACGTTCTTCCAACACATAAATATGAAGTATTTGTTATAAAATACGTGCTATGTGTTTATATATTGTTGTTTATTTGAGATGAGTATGGAATGAATGTTTTATATAGTTTTTAAATGAGTTAAACTGTATATGTATTCCATATCTACAAATATGTTGGGTAGAACATGAGTAGATGAGATAGTTGGTATGTGATAAAATGATGATGTATGAAAGATGATTAAGAATGATATTGGCAGATGCACCAATTAGAGAATGTCATAATGCTAGCAGATGCGCTCAAGCATAGTATTGGTAGATGCACCAAAGAGAAAGTGACATAATACTAGTAGATGCACTTAAGTATAGTATTGGCAGATGAAACTAAAAGAGCATGCCATAATGCTAGCAGATGCGCTTGAGAATAATATTGGTAGATGCACCAAGTAGTGAATGTCGTGATCTTGGCAGATGCGCCAAATAGAGATTGCCATAACAATAGCAGATGCGCTTATAGGATAATCTTGGCAGATGCGCTTATAGGATAATCTTGGAAGATGCGCTTATAGGATAATCTTGGCAGAGGCGCTTAAAGGATAATGTTGGCAGATGCGCCTTATGTAGCAATGGAAGTTTGTGTAAATTCCTTAGGTCAATCCTCAGGAATGAAGGAATGGCAAGTAGTTGAATTCCTAGGGTAAAATCCTAAGAAACATAATGGGGATGAGTAATTGAGTTGATTGTTTGATGGTTGAATATAATACTTGTATTATTGTGGGTTGAAAACCCTATATGCTCACCAGGCTCCCAAGCCTGACCCACTCAGTTTTCTTTGCATTACAGGTAATGGCACAAGAGTATAAGTTGGTGGACTTGACGAGAGATTTTGGATTATAGGCCAATAGTTATGAATAACTGTTGTAAGGTCTACTTATTATTGTTTATGCTTTTGGTCTGTATCGAAACATGACATCCCGAGGTTTTATTATTTAATGAAAATACATTCTCTTTGAGAAACGTTTTGATAAATGGTTATCATATTTTATTTTGGGAACAAATTCCGCAACCGTTTTCCTTAAACGATCACTCTGATTTATAAAACAAAGCATAAACAAATCGGTCTTTTCTGGCCGTAAAAATGGGGATGTCACAACTTGAGGTTTACAACCTGTCGTGCTGACATTATTTTGTTTCTTTGCCATTCCAATTGAGTTAATTGTGTATGTGAGCTCTATGAGTTCTCATTTGATTGCATACTAGAGCCTTAGTCGATGAAAAATACATTGATATGTAAGGACAAGTTACTAAACTACTTGGAAGACATGGTGGGCACTCGTGTTACCATAAGGCAAGAAATCAAGATTAAGAAAGTTCAGTCCATATGAGTTTGGATTTGTCGCAAACCTTGGTTTTGGCTAATTCACATGGATAGGAATTCATACACCGTAAGATCTAAGTGTCATAAGATTCCATCCTTCATGAAAATGACTGTGAGGAAATGCTTTCACTAAGAGAGATCTTAAGAAGATAGCAATTGTGAAAATTGTATTCTCAAATTCGATTATGGTTACGGCATCCCTTTCCATAGTTCGAATTGTGAGATTTGGCAGTTAGTTTGAACATTTGGAACTTAGTAACATAAGTTCTGAATTGTTTAAGCACACATATGAGCTATCTAAGGCAAAGGTGTATAAGTTTAAGAAGCTTAGATAAAGGCTTATCGAAGCATCTGGTATTAGAAATATGAATTTCAGAAATTCAATAGGCATTGTTTTCTGGAAGTTCATTTGTTTTCTGAATATATGTCAAAGCTAGTGGGAGCATAAGTGTTATGCTTATATAATAATAATCATCATGATAGTGGGAGCATAAGTGTTATGCTTGTATGATTATTATGGCGAGTATTGCAAGTTAGCAATATTAATTATAGAAAAACAAAGATTCAATTTGCAAAGTTGCATGGGTTGAAAAGTTGTTTTAATATAATTAAGGGAGAGAATATTATACTTCATTTCAAAATCTAAAGCTTAGATTGAGAAATTTTAACATTTTCAGTCAAAGGATACATTGTGTGTTCTTAAAATTCGATTATGATTACGGCATCCCTCTTCATAGTTCGAATTGTGAGAACATGACACATAAAATATTATGGCAAAAGATTGGTAAAGTATCATATCTTTATGTAAGACATTATGCATCGTGTCCCATACGCTTCGGGTATAGGATCGATTGCAAATGCTATAATATTTACCATTCTAAAATTTTTTAAATGTCTAGCACATTAAGAGGGAAAAAGGACTAGAATGGATTTTGACTAAAATTAGTAAACAACTATCAAAGGACGATCCAAAGTTCACTGAGGATTGGTCGCTTGTGAGTAGTTGGAAGTATGGTATTGGATGGAGCATATCGACATTATTATGAATAGATAAGATTCTATTAAGAATGAGTTGTCATATGGCAAATGTGGAAATGTTTCCATATTGGGAGTTGGATATTGAAATTCTATGCCTAGATTAGAAACTTTTATGCAAGAAGGATGTTCAAAGGAATGTACTTTGAATGTGAGACTTCACGTCTATAGAATTGTCTTGTAACAATTTCCGATAGAGTACTTTGTAATTTCATTGGCCAAGTCTTGGTGACTTTTGTGCTATGACTTTGCGAAAGGATCGTTGCGTAAAATGTTAGAATGTAGCATATTCTAGTAGTGGCAAGAACCTTGTGTTCTTACACTAATAATGGGGATTGAGGAATTGTGAAATGAGAATCATTGGAAAAGTTTTCAATTGTTCTATTTCACAAAGCATGGACCATAGGAAACAAAGTGTGCATGATTAGAGCATGGGACAATTGTTGTTGTAATTCAAGTAATGAGTTGATTATCCGAAACATTAAATGATAAATAATGAGTGATCAATATGGTGGATAAATATAAGTGTTTTATTTACTCTCACAAGTTTGGGGCCATATAGGATTAAGTATTATTGTCATGTTTCAGTTTGCATGTTTTGACTTCCAGAATAACTAGGTTATTCAAACATCCACAGTCGGTCATACGTTGGGAGTAGGTATGAATAAAGACTGTCATGAATCTGTCTGTAGACTGTCTAAAGTGTTTAGACATAGCACAAGTTTGCTGCAGAGTTCATGAGTGCTTTGATAAGATTAGAGTATTGGATTAAACCCACGCTCACTTGGATCACTTCATAGATTTATCACGAGTGATTAGTGAGACGATAATATTGTATATTCTTGAAATCGAGACATGTGAGTTGTTATTTGTTGGTCGGTTGCACATTGATAATAAGTAAACGCCCCAGTAACTTGGTGTTATAAAACTTATTGTTGTGTGTGATTCGATCAGTAAATGCAAGCGAGCATATGAGTTGAAGTTTATCCATTCCTTTTACCCAAAGTAGGATAAAAGCGATATCTGTGGGCCTCTTGATGATTTAATGGTGACACCTAAGCGCTTGGCCAAGCCGGGACTAAGTTGATGTGTTCAATTGTAGTCTGTTATCAGTCGTCATAAATCGGAAGTCGGGAAACAGTATAGAGAGAATGATTAAAATTCATGTCTTATGTTTATACGATATCTTGAGAATGGAGGAATATATAATCCCTTATCTAGAGGACACGCTATCTGATAAGATCAGAGTTGACAGCGGCTTTTGAAAGCTACGATTGCTGATCAGGTTCTGAAGTCATACGGAAAATAGTTATTGGACTTATCCAAGTGGGAGACTGTTGGATTAGTGTCTAAGTCCATAACTATTTTGGTATGTACTTGACCCGATTATGAGCATGGTCCTTTTGGGTTGCCTTCACCATAGCAATATGTAAGATGATTTAAGGAGAAAAAAAGATTTATTAATATATTATGAGAATAATATATTAAAGGAGAAATCATATTGTTTAATTAATATTAGTCAAGAATTAATTGATAATTAATTTTGTGGCTAAAAGAGATTAATTAAACTCAGGGGACTGGACTGCAATTATTGGATAATTGAGTTATTGGGCTAAGGAATGCTAAAGGATCAAGGGGTGAACGAAATTATGATGGAAGCCCATCATAATTTCGTCCATGGCCTTATCCAGAAGGTTCCATGGGCTGCTTAGAGTTTAAGCTGTCCATTAGGGTTTTGACTGAAACCCTAGTAGCTCGCACAAGTATATAAAGGACCCCTTAGGCCCCAAAAACGTGTGGAACTGATTCTCTAGGGTTTCTAGTCGTTTTTGGGCAGCCTCCTTTCTTCTCCTCTTCATCCAAGTTGTATATGGTGTTTGTGACTCCATTAGAGGTGCAGCACTTGAGGCACTAAGCTTTCTAAGGCCAATCCAAGCAAGGAATTGATTGTTATTGCTATATAACAATCAAAGGTAATTCTCTAAACCCTAATTCAGTTTATAATATGTTAGATCTAAGTTTATTAGTCTTGGATTCAAAGCATGTACAATAGAGAAACCTAGATCCAAGCATTAGGGTTTGTATGAGCACATAGGATTGTTCTTATGTATAAAACCCATCAGTCTTCGGAATATCCTCCTCTCGCACCCTCATTTGATGATAGTCGGACCTTAAATTGATCTTGGAAAACCAAGATGCCCATTAAAGTTGGTGAAAAATATCATCAATCCTTGACAATGGGTAACGGTTTTTCACTGTCAACTTGTTCAACTCCCGGTAATCTATGCACATCCGGTGCGAATCATCCTTCTTTCTAAAAAAAAGGATCGGTGCTCCCCTAGGAGACTTTCTCGTCCGAATAAACCTCTTTCCTAACAACTCCAGAAGCTGAGAGGATAACTCCTGTATCTTAGGAGGTGCAACGGTGCCTTGGCGATCAACGCTGCACCCAAAATTAGATCGATCCGAAACTCCACTTGCCTCTCAGGAGGCACACCCAGTTCTGAGAGTCAAACCTGGTAACTCCTCGGGAAAAACATCAGGATAATCACGTACCATCGGAAAATCAAAAATAGAGGTTGATCCCTTCTCCTCAACCTGAGGATCCACTACATATGCCAGATAACCCATACACTCATGCTGCAAACTCTGTCTTGCCCTGGCGGCAGAACATAAGGTTGATCCCGATCTAGTACCCTCACCGTAGATATTCATCACTCCCCCACTAGTGTGTCAAACCATCACTAACTAACGCTCACAGTTAATCAGAGCCCCAAACGGGCTCAACCAATCTATACTCACGAACGCACAGACATCTCCCATCGCGATAGGGATAAGATCTATCGAATAACCCACGCCGAAGATCTCTAATACACATCGTCGGTAGATATCAGTAGCAGAGACTAGACGCCCATCAGCTATCGGGACTCTCAAGGGTCTGCTCAAGGACTCTTGCATACTACTAAAACTGCGAAAAAATGATGACGACACGAACAATTAACTCGCACCCGAGTCAAACAGCACAAGCACATGCACATAATTCATAAGAAAAGTACCTACATAACCAATAATATAAGCAACATAAATAAATCAATAGATGTATAAAGAACACATACCAGCCATGACGTTTGGAGCTGCACGATCCTCCTCTGCTGTCCACTGAAATGCTCTCCCTTGATCCCTTGGTGCCTCGGCCTTCCCCCGCCGACCATCAGTGATACGTAGGGTCGCGGGGGTCGGAGTTTGAACCACGACGTGACATGTTGTTCACCATAGCATGGTGAGGGGGGTCTTCGCGATTATTTTGTCATGTTTCTGCCACGACGTAGTAGTGGAGCTGGTTGGGAATTTTTTGTCAGAGAGTAGCCATGACATGGCTATAAGTTGGCAACGACGTGGTGACCGTTGCCCGCCAACTTTTTGATATGGTTGGCTTTTGGTGAGCTGAGTAGTTTTAGATAGTGGTCTAAGGTTTGACCTTGAATGTTTCATTAGGTGGTGTGTAGCACCAACTTTCCATCTGTGAGAGATTTAATACTTTCGATTGCATTGGTGAGGTGAGTCTTCTCACTATACTCTGTAGGATGCTACACTTTCTTTATGATTCTTGAATGTATGTTAGGTGGGGCCCATTATGTTTTTGGGTGGGGCCATTATGTATGTTGGGTGGGGCCCGTGATGCATGTAGGGTGGGACACGTTATGTGAGTTGGGCGGGGCCCATTATGCCATTTAGGTGGGGGCCTTTATGTTTGTGGGCAGGGACCGTATGGTTATGTGGTATTTTGGGGAACTCACTAAGCTTTGTGCTTACATTTTTATGTTTAAATTTTTCAGGTACTTCTGGTTCCAAAGGGAAGGGCACAACTTGATCTCACTACACCCCTTGGAGATTTCTGCACTATGATGTTATGACTTTACTCTGATGTATTGGGAATTACATTATACTCTGGTGATCTTATGGAATGACTGAATGAATGGTTTTAATTGATGGAAAAATGAATTATTTTGCCTTGTATTTTTGGGACCTTACAAGTTGGTATCAAAACCTTGGTTTGAGGGATTCATGCACACTTCATAGTATATCTGAATTCAAACTGGTGAATAACAAAATCTTTTAAAATAATTGATGTTCTAAAAAGGTTTATGTAAAGAAAGGGGTGTAATGCATGCAATAAGCCGAGCTCAAGTAAGTGATTCCTAAAATACCAACACATTAATGTTATGTTTTAGTATGCTATTATATGAGTTGCATGCTAGTATAGGGCTAAGGATGTACTCAAGGTTGCATGATAGAAAGAGATGCATATATATATATATATATATATATATATATATGTTATTTAATTAGAAGTCTTAGAGTTGATGCTAATACTGAAAGTTATGTGATGAATGCATTAGGGTGGTACATAGTAAAGACTAAATAGTTGTAGATCATTTGATTCAACCTTATTGCTTGTTCTTGTTTGATGAAGGACTTATGGTATAGACATTTATTCGAACGTCTATTATATTGCAATTATGTACAACCTGCATTCATTAGATGATTGTCGGTGTCAATAGAGACTTTCTCAATACATGTGGAGAGAGAAATCGTAAGAGAGCCTAGGAAGTATCATAGTATGATCGTGTACATTGTTTAGAGATGTAGACTTATGTGGATAGCCATAGAGGAGTGACTTGTAAGATCTGGGACGACTCCTGAGGAAAGTACGAATAGGTGTGGAAGGTAGTCTGGGACCGTACTACTAAAAGAGCAGTATCACTCTAATCAAGGGAAGTCAATAAGATTCTAGGGAGCTTGTAGTGTGAGAGATTCCTTGAGTATGTTTTGACCCTTCTCTTGGTTTTTAGAATGGTGGTAGCAAATCGTAATTGAGGCGATCCAGGTTCTGGTTCAGGCTTGTGTGTTGGACCTAGTGATGCTAAGCTATATGGGTTATCATGTCTGAGATTTCATGGGGATATCCTTATGGCGACCCTTGTCATGTTTGGGATGATTAAGGAGAGGATGCTAGAGTTTATGGAGGATCATTTGGGGGCCTTTCCTACGGAGTTGGCCGTTGATCAGTTCGGGCCCCGTGCTCTCACCTTTCGTGAGTTCCGTGCTTGTGGGGCTCTTGAGTTCTTTGGTAAGAAGGGTCCTAATGTCAGTAGGCGTTGGGTTGTAGACATATAGAGTGCCTATCAGACAAGTTTCTGCACTGAGGGGTCAAAGGTTGATTTGATGCTTGTCTTTTGAGGGATAGGGCACGTGACTAGTAGGAGGAGGTAGGTCAAGCTCTAGGAGCAGTGGTCGTCGAGACTATGACCTGGAAGGACTTTGTTACTAGGTTTAGGGAAAATTTCACGCATGCTATCAAGGTTCAAAACCTAACACGGAAGTTTCGGGACCCTTGTTAGATAATAGAGACTATGGCAGAGATTATCACCAAATTTAGAGAGAGAGAGATTTGCTGGTTCTAAAGTATGTTGAAGATGAGGAGATGAAGAAGACGTGGTATCATGACATACTGAGGGATAATATTAGGGAGTTTGTTAGTATTTTGATTTGCCGGATTTTAGAGAAGATGATTGACAGAACCCATGGTTGGAGCTTCAAACGAATTATAAGCCCGCTCATATTCAGATAGCAGAGGGCTCAACGAAGAAGCACAAAACGTTTGAATGTAAATCTAGAGGCATCAGGGCCGTAGCTGTTGTAGCAAGTGTGGAAAGGCACATGAGGGTAGTTATCGAGAGAAGGGAGGAAGCTTCTTTAACTGCAGTCAGACTAGAATCCTCAGCAGAGATTGCACTCGTAGAGAATTGATATGATTCCACTGCAATTAGACTGACCATAAGAAGGTCGAATATCCGAGATAGTCGAGATGAGTGGTGGATGCGCCCTCTCTAACTACTTTGAGGATCACCGATGGCTATCAGGGCAATACATAGGGTCCTTTGGTAAAGAGCAGAGCTTTTTAATTGATGGCCGAGGAGGCCAGAACAGCGCTAGATGTTGTCGATGGTATGCATTTCTATTTACATATTGGTATTTCATTATTTATGCTTAGGTTTGTTCATGTTGTTATTAGGGATGTTCCTAGTCATTGGTATGCTTGCTCTTGTACTTTTTATTCGGGTGCTACTCGATCATTTGTGTCTCTTGCCCTTAGCAAGAAGTTTGATGTTGTTCCAAGGGTGCAAAATTTTCCTCTAGAGGTTGAGATCGCTGACATCCGTACTGTGAGTGCTTTGAGGGACCACCGAGACTTTTTATTAAAGATGTTTCGTGTTCGATTCCCTATTGATCTCGTTCCTATTTCTCTAAGAAAGGAGAGGATCATTATGGGTATGGATCGGTTGAGTTGGTTTGGGGCTATGATCGACTGCGAGTATTAACTAGTGATATTTTGAACCTCAAATGGGGGAGAATTAATCATTCATAGTGAATGAGAACGAGGCGGTCCAACCATTTGTTCAACTACGAGAGCTAGGAGGTATTTGCAGCACAAACGTTCAAGGTTTTTAGCGTAATTTTTTGATACTCGGCATGAAGGGAAGAAGTCTGTTGATGATTTACCTATTGTTTAGGGTTTTTCTGTCATGTTTCCTAAGGATTTGTTGGGAATGCCTCATGAGAGGCTGGTGGAGTTTCAGATTGAACTAGTTCTGGGTGCGGCTCTAATAGCCAAGATACTCTATCGTTTTGCACAACCTGAGATGAAAGAGTTGTCCACACAGCTTCAGGATCTGATGGACAAGGGGTTCATCATGACGAGTAGTTCTCCTTGGGGAGATCCCATTTTGTTTGTGAAGAAGAAGGACGATTTCCATTGGATGTGTGTCGCCTATAGGGAGTTGAATAAGTTGGCGGTGAAGAACTGTTATTCACTCCCAAGGATCGACAATTATTTGATTAGCTTCAGGGCGCATCTTGGCTTTTCAAGATTGATTTGAGATCGGGTTATCATTAGATGAGGGTTAGAGATTAGTATGTTCAGAAGACAGCCTTCAGGACTCGGTATGGCTATTATGAGTTTGTGGTGATGCCTTTTGGGTTCAACAACACACCGACCACGTTCATGGAGCTCATGAACTGGTTTTGCATGTCGATGCTGGATCAATTGGTGATTGGGTTTACCGATGATATCTTGGCCTATTCAAAGACAAATAAGCCAAATGAAGAGCATTTAGGAGAGGTTCTTGAGACTTTGAAGAGTGAGAGACTTTACGTAAAGTTCTCTGAATGTGAGTTTTGGTTGCATGAGGTGTAGTTCTTGGGTCACATTGTCAAGAAGAATGATATATTGGTTGATTCGGCCAAGATCGAGGTTGTGATGTCCATCTGAGATTCAAAGCTTCCTGGGTTTAGCAGGGTATTATTGTAGATTCATACGAGATTTCTCTAAGATAACAATTCCTTTTACCCAGTTGATGAAGAAGAATGTAACTTTTCTATGAGGGCACGAGAAGCAAATGACATTTGATACTTTCGGACTGAAGCTATGTGATGCTTGGATACTAACTCTTCCCGAGATGTGAATGATTTTGTAGTTTATTATGATGCATCAATTATGAGTTTAGGTGCAATACTAATGCAGAGGGGCCATGTGATCACATACACTTTGAAGCAGTTGAAGCCCCATGATGCAAATTATCCTACTCATGATCTAGAGTTGGGGGTGGTGGTTTTCTCCTTTAAGATTTGGCGGTACTACTTGTATGAGGTCCACTATACCATCTACACGGATCATAAGAGTTTGAGATACTTGATGGATCAACCAATCCTAAATATGAGAAAATGCAGGTGGTTGGATGTGGTGAATGATTATGATTGTGATATTCTGTATCGTC
Organism: Lactuca serriola; assembly: GCF_051521515.1. NCBI lineage: Eukaryota > Viridiplantae > Streptophyta > Magnoliopsida > Asterales > Asteraceae > Lactuca > Lactuca serriola. The sequence goes on along the minus strand of NC_136413.1, from coordinate 38,107,085 downwards.
TTGGGAAGGCCAATGTAGTGGTCGATACCTTGAGTCGCAAGGCAACTAATGTTCCTATCAGAGACCTATTCTTGAGGATGAGTGTCACTTCACCACTGCTGGATTTGATCAAAGAGGCACAAATTGAGGGGTTGAAGGAAGAGAATCAAAAGAACGAGAAGACCAGGGGTCAGATTTCTACATTTATCAGAGATATTCGGGGTTTGTTGACTAAGTGTGGTAGAGTGTGGGTTCTTTTTTCTGGTGGTGTTCGACAGACATTGTTGGAAGAAGTGCACAAGTCAAAGTTTTCGATTCATCTGGGCACTACGAAGATGTACAGGGATCTGAGACTTAGCTAGTGGTGGCCCTGTAAGAAGATGGAGTTAGCTTGGTATGTGGAGCGGTGCTTAACTAGACAGAAAGTCATTGCCAAACACCAAAGATCCCATGACAAGATGCAGCTGTTAGACATCCCCATGTGGAAATGGGAGGAGATCACTATGGATTTTCATCATGAAGTTGCCAAGGACGACATGTAGGGTTGATTCGATCTGGGTTATTATCGACAGGTTGACCATGAGCGCCCACTTCATCCCGATTCAGGAGATTTCATTTGCCGAGAAGTTAGCCGAGATCTACATTAAGGAGGTGGTTGCATAACATGGAGTTGCAGTTTCTGTTGATTTCGACTGTGATGTTCGTTTTACTTCTAGGTTCTGGAGGAAGTTCCGCGAGGAGTTGGGTACTTTATTGCTTTCAGTACTGCTTACCACACATAAACTGATGGTAAGACTGAGTAGACCATTCAGACCCTTGAGGATATGATTCGTGCATATGTGTTGGATTTTGGTGGGAAATGGGATACCTACCTTCTGTTAGCTGAGTGCTCCTACAACAAAAGCTATCACGTCAACATTGGTATGCCTTCCTTTGAGTTGCTTTATAGGAGAAAGTGTAGGACCCCGATTTGCTAGGGTGAGGTTAGTTAGCGAGTGATAGGGAGCATTGAGGTGGTGCTCAAGACTACGAAGTTGATTAGCAAGTGCGTGGTAAATTGCATAACACACAGAGCAAACATAAGAGTTATGATGACTGTCATAATTTTGATCTCGAGTTCCAGGTTGGGGATTTCGTGCTTCTGAAGGTGTCACCATGGAAAGATGTTATCTGGTTCTGGAATCGGGGCAAGTTGGACCCCAAATACATCAATCCCTACAAGGTTATTTCCCGGGTAGGAAAGGTTGCTTATCCATTGGATCTTCCTATGGAGCTTCATCGGATCTACAACACCTTTCATGTTTCCTAGTTACGGAAGTGTGTAGCTTATGATTATGCAGTGGTAACCTTGGATGGCATTCAAGTTGATGAGAGACTAAATTATATAGATTGACCGATTATTATTGACAGAAAGACGAATACCTTGCGCAACAAAGTGGTGGGTTTGGTCAAAGTGGAATGGCAGCAACGGAAGGGTTTCGAATGGACTTAGGAACCCGATGAAGAGATAAGAGAGCACTACCCCGAGTTATTTGAAGCAATGGATTTCGAGGATGAATCTAATTCAAATGGGGGAGAGTTGTAACATCCAGTTTTCAGGTATGAGTTTTGAGGCTTAAATCTTGAGGAATTTTGGTGGCTACGGCGTGGCAACAAATTTTTAAGCCGTGATCATTTTAAGTTGCCACGACCTGTTCATTTATTGCCCATGGTGTGGCGATGACCCATGCACAGAACCTAATTTTTCGGGTTTAAGACCATATTTAAAGGATGTGATGACTAGGGTTTCATCCACCCTCATCCTATATTACCCTCCAAGTATAGAAATCAAACCATAACCCATATATTCCTCATTTGAGCTCATTTTGGTGTTCTTGGTGCTCTTAGAAGGGAGAAGAAGAACCTTGTGGTGAAGGGAACCTCTTGCCAAGCTTAGGGATTTCATTTGAGCAACTTTTAGACCTTTGTAAGTCTTCTTTTTCGTATCTTGATGGTTGTTTTCTTGTAGACTTAGGATTTAAGCACTTTTGGTCCTTTTGGTGAAGTTTGAATGGTTGGTTACCATAAAATTTTCAACTTTATGGGTCTTGGGAGTCCCAAATGCCTTATATGTTTCAGTTCTTAACTCTTGTGAAGTTTTGGTGCCATGCATAGAGTTAGACTCCATTTCATCCCCCTTTGACCTAGGTTGAGTAAAGGACATGCATGGGTCATGCTTGTCTATAAAGTTTGGATTTTTATGAACCTTTAGGGTCCCAAGAAGCCATCTTGAAAGTTTGAGCAAAGGGTTTGCGGTTATTTTGTCGTGTTGCTGCCCACGACGTGGTGGCGGAGTTGGTCGCGACTTTTTGTCGGAGAGTAGCCACAATGTGGCCAAAAGTTGGCCATGGCGTTTTAACCGTTGACTGTTGACTTTTTTACCTGGTTGGCTTTTGGTCAACTGAGTACTTTCAGAAGGTGGTCTAAGGTTTGACCTTGAATGTTTCATTAGGTGTTGTGTAGCAACAACTTACCGTCTGTGTGAGTTTTGGTGCTTTCGACTATGTTAGTGTGGTGAGTCTTCTCATTATATCGTGTACGATGCTAGACTGTCGTTGTGACTCTTACATATATGTTTGATAAGCCTACCATGTTTGTGGGCGGAGCTCGTTATGTATGTTTGGCGGGGCCCGTGATGCATGTAAGGCGGGGCCCGTTATGTTTGTTGGCAGACCCAGATGGTTACGTGGTATCGTGGGAACTCTCTAAACTTTATGCTTATGATTTTATGTTTAAATGTTTAAGGTACTTCTGGTTCCAAAGGGAAGAGTCCGACTAGATCACACTGCATTCCTTGAAGATTTTCACACTATCTATTTTATGACTTACTTTGATTATCTTTAGAAATGATTCAATGAAATGTTTTGGTTGATGAAATAATGAAAGTTTTACATTACAGGAGAAGATATTGTTCTCATTTGAACATAAGAGTACGAGACAATGTGTGTTGAGATAATTGCCAACCATTAGTATTTTTTTTTTCTTCACCGATTACCTAAATTATAACCACGTTTGAGAATAGTCTAAAAATGGTCATGGAGTCGCCATGAAAGACCAAGGAAGCAAATCTCCTCACGATCTTCGTTCACTTTTCACAGTTTTCAAAACACACGGAAGATTCGTATTTCATATGGTAATCATCCTGTCCAACACAAAAAATGATCACTTTCTCTTTATAAATACGCAAACCACATTCCATTTCCTATATCTATCAAGAAACTAAACTCGTAAAAGAACTTATCACCCTCAAGATTCTCCAAAATTCGCCAACAATGGCTACCGAAACCCTCCACTTTCTTTTGGTTCCCCACATAGGTCCTGGCCATACAATTCCCATGATCGACATGGCCAAACTCCTTGCAAAACAACCGAACGTAATGGTGACAATCGCTACCACACCTCTCAATGCCGTCCGATACGGTGTCACCAAAGCCGAACTCCCCTTCCGATTCCTTGAACTCCCATTTCCGACAGCTGAGGCTGGACTACCTGAAGGATGCGAAATGACAGATAAGATCCCTAGTGTGGATTTAGTCCCAAATTTTTTAGCCGCCATTGACATGCTTCAGCAAAAGCTCGAAGAACGTTTCGGGATGCTAAAACCTCGCCCAAACTGTATCATATCCGATAAGTACATGTCTTGGACAGGTGATTTCGCCGATAAGCATCAAATTCCCAGAATCATGTTTGACGGAATGAGTTGCTTTAACGAACTCTGTTACAACAATCTGTATGTAACCAAGGTGTTCGACGGTTTGCCTGAATCACAACCCTTCGTAGTCCCTGGTTTACCTGACAAGATCGAGCTTACAAGAAACCAACTCCCACCGGAGTTCAATCCCAGCTCCATCGACACAAGTGCCTTCCGTCAACGAGCTAGAGATGCAGAAGTGAAAGCTTACGGAGTCGTAATCAATAGTTTTGAAGAGTTAGAACAAGAATACGTTCACGAGTACAAGAAATTAAGAAAAGGTAAAGTCTGGTGTATTGGGCCATTGTCACTCTCCCTTAACAATGATTCTGAGAAATCTCAAAGAGGAAACGTAAGCTCAATCAACGAAGACCAATGTCTAAAATGGTTAGATTCTAAAAAACCCGAATCCGTTGTTTATTCTTGTTTTGGTAGTCTTGTTCGAGTTAACACCCCACAACTAATCGAGCTTGGGTTAGCCCTAGAAGCATCAAACCACCCATTCATTTGGGTGATTAGATCCGATACTAGAGAGAAAGAAGTCGAGGAATGGCTTTCAGAAAGTCGATTTGAAGAAAGGGTTAAAGATCGAGGGTTAATCATCAGAGGCTGGGCCCCACAAGTGCTAATTTTGTCTCACCCTTCAATTGGAGGATTCCTGACTCATTGTGGATGGAATTCAACTCTGGAATCAGTGTGTGCTGGTATTCCGATGATCACATGGCCTCAATTTGCAGAGCAATTTATTAATGAGAAACTGGTGGTGCAGGTTTTGGGGATTGGAGTGAGTGTTGGAGTGGATTCTGTTGTTCATGTTGGGGAAGAAGAGAGGTTTGGAGTGAAAGTGAAGAGAGAGGGTGTTCAGAAGGCTATTGAGAAAGTAATGGAATGTGGAATTGAAGGAATTGAGAGAAGGAATAAAGCAAAAGAGATTGGAAAGATGGCGAATGATGCTATAAAGGAGGGAGGGTCATCGTATTTGAACTTGAGACTACTAATACAAGACATATTGCACTATGCAAATGTAAGAAACTAAGAACATACTTAATTATTTTATACAAAGTTTACATTAAATTTGGTATATAAGGTAGAGTGGATTATAATTTTAGTCCATGTGGTTTGTGAATGGACTATTAATTTATAGAATATGTATACTTTATGATAAGCTAATACTTGTTTAGATGTAATGCCCGTTTCCATTTAATACATAGCAACGAATAATTAAATTATCAAACATTAAATTTCGTAGATTTGACAAGTGAATTAATTAATTAAAAGATATGATGTAGATGTTAAGGAGTTAAATTAATAATAATAATAATAATAATAATAATAATAATAACAATAATAAATCAATTTAATTTAAATTAATAGAATATATATGTTCAGGGACCAAAAGGGGTAATTTCCAGAAATCATTTGTGTAGAACAATTTAGGCATAGGATGTATTGAGTAAGCTTGCAAAAACCGAGGGACCAAAACTGTCAAGTCTCAAAAATGGTGTCATCTTCTTTCTGGTATACGACGCAGCATCGGGGTGTTTGTTACTTTGTTTTCCGTTTTTGGAGCCTGAAAGTTTGATCTCTTAAAAGAAAGTTGATTCCCCTCCCTTTATACATGTAATCTTGTCCATAAGAAGAAATCTTCAGGTCCTTTTCGTTCCTTAAATCGATAGAAAGAAAGCTGTGGAGTTTGTCGTCGTCTAGGGTTTCGGGAGGAGAAACGACGTTGCAGCTAGCTCAAACCCGACCACCTCCAAGGTATTTTTTTACTTCACTCAGTCCCTAGGGTTCTTATCAACCTCTTTCCAAGGCTGTGGTGGCCGGAGTTGCCTCCGATAGCCTCTAGATCGCCGGAAACCGTGTTATAGAGGGATTTTCTGTTTTGAGCTTTTTGCTGTCTGGTTTTAGCGAAGTGATTCTCTTGGTAAAAGCATTTAAATCTTCGTAATCACTCTATTTTCGGGATTTTGTAAAAGACTACTTCAATTTTTCTTTGAAGCTCTTGGATATGTTTTATGACATGTTTAAGGTTGCTAGGAACATTATTGACTCCCTCAATTTTACTTGGTCTTGTGTTGAAGTCTAGGACCAAGAAAACAATATCTTTCATCTAGGTTTTTCACTAAAAACCCTAGAGCCGAATAGCTCAACTTTTTAATGTTTTTGGTCCATGAAATCTAACTAAATTTTATGGGTAAAATACAATCCATATCATGCGTTATAAGTTTGGTTGGATGTTAATGCTTAAAACGAAGAATAAGGTTTGTTTCGTGTTGTATGTGTGTTTGGTGTCTTTACGTGTGTGTGTGTTGGTGTGTATGTGTAAACCCAAGAATATGTTTGAATCATTCACACCCTATTATATGTATAAAAAGATTTATAAAAATGTGTGATTTAACTCTTATATAATAAGTTTCAGGTAATTCTCGTTCCAAAAAAAAAAAAAAAACTCTTATATAATAATATAAGAGAAGTTATGTGTATAACATGATAATACGAGAAGGTTATGAAGTAAAAGTATAAACAAATTATAATATGTGTATTATAGGGAAATGATTTAAGTAGAGTTATTGATATTGTATGTTGGTGTTCAGAGAGGGAGTTCGATTCAGTGCTGAAGCTGAATATAGGGGGGGTTGCTAATATGGTTGTTGAAACGTGTTGGGTTAGAAATCTTCTTCGCGAACTCCACCACCTACGCATGCCACAATTGTTTATTGTGACAATGTCATCTCTCTTCCAATCTCGTTCAATATCAGAGAACCAAGCATATTGAGATTGACATACACTTTGTTCGGGATAAAGTTGCTATGGGTCAAATTCGGGTTTTGCATGTTCCCTCATCCTCTGAATATGTAGATATTTTCACCAAGGGCCTTCCGTCTCCGTTGTTTCTTGATATTCGGTCCAGTTTGAAAATTTGAGATCAGGCGGCCGTTCCAACTGCAGGGGGTTGTTAGTATATATATTTATTATTATGTGTTCTATTTTAGGAGGCCTAATCTTTTGTGTATGTTTATACATATCAGGCTCATGTATATTGTATTGATATTGGTGGTTTAATGGGGTGAAGTTCATGGGAAAATACCTACGTTAGCAGGAACCAATGACACCAAAGTATGCATGTCAAAACCATAAATCTTGCAACAGTATCGCTTCAAGTATCATACTGGCCTCACAATGTTGTTGGATAGTTCCTCCAATTCCAATATGTGCTAGCATATTAGGAAATCCATATATGGATTGATATGTGCAACATAAAAATGTTTGTATGTAGTCTCCTTACATCTTAATAACGTTATAAGGGAAGTATTATGAGACTTTCTGTAACGCCCGCAGATCCGGGCTAGTCAATTTAGAGGCAATAGGGGTCGAAAACGACTTTTCAACAAAAGATTATTTAGAATAAATAATCTTAACCAAGTTGTAGAATATGTCACAAGGTTTCCGTACATATAAAGAACGCCGAAATCCGAGTTATAATGAAGAAGTTATGACCTGTCGAAGTTTCGTGACGGAACCGACACGCCACCGGAAAGCGTAAACAGTGAATTTACGATAGAGCAAGATTTAGCCTTAGCGATCTAAACGAAAGTCGTAGAATACGTTAAAAAGAGAGCATCCATAAAAAGAACGCCCAAATCTGACTTCGTATGAGGAAGTTATGATTTTTCGAAGTTTCGACTTAGCAGTGTACAACCCAAAATTCGAATATTAGATCGAACGGTTTTTAGCCGACACAACCCAAACGAGAATCGAAGATCTCGTATGCAAAATTTACGAATTTTTAAAGTCGAGTGTGCAAATTGCGAAATCTAATGCGAGATGGATGGATGATGTGGCCTCATCGCAGCCGTCCATCGCTGATCGCAGAGGACCCTTCGGATCACGCCACGTCGCCTCGCTTCGCCCTACGCCCTGCGTCCAAGGTTGGTACGCCCAGCGTACCCTCGGTCCTTATCCTCATCCGATGTGCGAGACAGCTGGACGCAGCTGGACCCTATCCGAAGCTACGCCCAGCGTAGCTATGCTGAACGTCCAGCGTTCGTCCGAGGAGTTGCGCCTATAAAATGGCTGCGAAGGCTGCTGAGGAAATCACACCAAAACTCATTCTTTCTCTCACTACTTTCTCTCTCTAACCCATTTTAACCCCCCAAAACTCTAGGAAACCCCCCTAACACCCAAGGGAAGCCTCGAGGCTCCCGGAGTCCCGAGAAAAAAAGGGTCTTTCGGTTTCGAAACGCTGCTCCGAGCAAAGCCCGATTTTCTTTAGAATCTGCTATAAGTAAGCTACGCTTACGCAATTTTTAATATAGCTTTCAAATAATTATAGTAATGTTATTAGGTCCTTAAAATAATTATTTGGGCTATTATTATGAGTTATATAAGTATCGTTTAACGCTTATATAGTAGTAATAATAGTCAGACTATTAATTTGTCGCGGTTATCGTTAGACTAAACCCTAGTGGTATTGATACTAGGTTTTATCAAAGGAAAATTGTTTTGAGAGTATCGAAGCGTTGTCCGAGTGCTGAGTCACCACCTTTCAGGTGAGTGCATAGTCCCTTTCATTAACATGATTTTAATACATGTATTGATTGAAGTATTAATTATATGTTTATGTGTGAGTTAATTGATGTTGCCTGAAATACGTGTTAAAGAATATACCTGATTATATATGATAATTTAGGATAAAGAGTAGACCTAAATTAATTATGAGGAATATTGGGTAGTATTTTCTTACGAGTACAAGTGAGTTATACTCAGTGAATAGAACTTTAGCATATGTCATTTATCCAGGAGCATGGATTAAACACAGTCATTGTCCCTAGTCCGAGAGTATGGATTGGACATAGTCAACTGTCATTAATTCAGGGGTATGGATTAAGACATAGTCAGTTGTCCTTAGTTCGGGAGTATGGATTAAGACATAGTCATTCGTCCCTAGTCCGAGAGTATGGATTAGGCATAATCATTCGTCATTAATCCGAGAGTATGGATTAGTCATTCGTCCCTAGTCCGAGAGTATGGATTAGGCATAACCATTCATCATTAATCTGAGAGTATGGATTCGGTAAAGCCGTTCATTTCTGATCTGGGAGTATGGATTAGGTAAAACGGTTAATCTTAGGTTTGAGATTATGGATAGTCTCGTTGTGAGGGTCGATGGGGTGGGATAAGAGTTGCTTATACATATAAAGTGAAATTGTATATTTTGTGAGTTCTAAATTATATATATGACATAACATTGTGGGATTGAAATCCCTATGTACTCATCAGGTTTCCCAACCTGACCCACTCAATTTATTTATATCACAGGTGTTGATATGAAGTCACATTACACTGAGAGATTAAGGCGATATAAATCACTAGTGATAATGAGTGTAAGTTCTGTTTATGCTTATGTTTCTGTATTGACAATGACATCCCAAATGTTTTAAAAATGAATAAAAATACATTTCTTCGGAAATGTCTTGATAATGTAATTATCATGTTTTTCTGGGAACAAATTCCGCAACGTTTTTCTTAAAAGAGATACTTTGATTTTTATAAAGCATAAACAAAAATCGTTCTTTTCTGGCCGTGAAAATGGGGATGTCACAGTTGGTATCAGAGCATTAGTTTAAGCGAACTAGGAATATGGATTTATTTCTAGACTTAAACTTAGAATGCTAAGCGATGATTGTGAGGTGTGAGCACTAGCTTATTTTAGGAATTGCGCCTAAAATGCTTTTATGTGCTAAATGTTTGTGCCTGATATGCTGTTATTTGTTCAAATCTATGGTCTATTGCAGACCGAATCTGGAAATCTTATGTGTACAGGATTCTAAGCATTTAACTACGATATTAGAACTACCATATAAACATTTCAGAGTGATAAGGATGATTTAAACGTCAATCCTAAATAAAGATCTAGATTCACCTTATTCGGTGCATAGATCAGGATGGCAAGGACCCATATCGGAAACGTGAATGCAAATGGGAACCGAGATCAGCCGCCAGTTATTGAGCAAATACCTGTTGTAGTAGCCGCTCCTGAGCCAATCACGATGGCCGGAGTTCAAGCGTTGATCCAGATGATGTTGGATCATCAAATGGAGGAAACAAGGCGTTTACTTCAACAAACTCGAGAGGAACTTACGATGCCTATTGAACAGCCTGAGCTGAATGACAGACAGTCTGAGGAAGGGAACGACAGCAGGACCGTTGGTCAAGCTGATCCACCGGTGATTAGGAGGAACAATCAAGATGAAGGACTCGAGAGGAATGGATGCAAGTACAAAGATTTTCTAACTTGCAAGCCATCGAATTTCACTGGGAAGGAAGATCCGATCGGAGTCATGGATTGGATCTCAGAAATGGAATAAGCCTTCATGACATGTGGTTGCAAAGGCAAGCTACAAACCACGTTTGCAGTACGTCAATTCATAGGAGGCGCTGTTCACTGGTGGAACACCCTGGGGAAGACTTTAAGCCCCAATGAGCCCCTGCAACTAACATGGGCAGAGTTTTTGGTGCAATTCAAATGTAAGTATTGCTAAGCCCAAAACCTGCTCGAGCTAGAGAACGAATTCCTAACTTTGAAGAAAGGAAGCATGTCCATCGATGAATACACCAACAACTTCACGGATAAAATGGAGTTTGCTTTGCGCCTTGTCCCAGATGAGCTGACAAAAGTTGACAAGTACGCAAAGGGACTTCCCTGGGAGTATGCGGTGCTAGTACGTCAAGCACCTACTCTGGAGGCAGCTATCTGGGCTGCCAAGTCTGTTGAAGATATGATCAAGGGAAGAGCCGCCAGCAAGATGGAGGTTGGCGAGAAGAGAAAGTTTGAAGGATCTTCAAGGTCCGACGAGAAGGGAAAATTCTCGAAGTTTGGTTCAAAGAAGTTCGAAGAAGGAACACAATGGTGTGACAAGTGCAGAAAGAAGCACATCGGGAAATGCTCTAAAGAGATGACCTGCTTTAAATGCGGGAAGACTGGTCATTACGCCAACGAATGCACAACCAAGAGAGAAGTCTGCTTTAGGTGTGGCGAAGAGGGACACTTTAAGCAAGACTGCCCAAAGAGAGAAGGGGCTACAAAGCCAAATGTGCCGCCAAAGCCAAAGGCAAGAGCATTTCAGATGATCCTTGACGAAGCAGATGACAAGGCGAGAAATCAAGGATGAGAACTTCATATCCGAAGATCGAGTTATGCAGTAGCCATAATATCGTATGATGTAGCTTGTTAGAGGCATAGTCTAGGGTGAACTTGAACACCTATGTAATCATTTCAAGGAATAATATAAAACCTTCATTTTGATATTTGATGTGTTAAGTTGTTATGTGATTTTCTTGTATGGTGACTTGGAAAACTGCGGGACAATACTTGGGACGCGTATGAGTAGGTGTGAATAGTAGTAGAGGCCTATACTACCGGAAGCACATGACTCACGCTTGGATCAGGGAAAGTCACAAGGTTACCAAGAAACTAGTAATCGATTTCGTTTTATTTAAGTAGGTCGTTACCATCGTTTCGGTAATGATTAAGGAGATTATTGTTATTCCGACCCTAATGGTCATATCGAATTGAGTCCGACTAAGACGAGTATGTTACATGGTTCAGAGAACCAAGTCTGATGTAGCACCTGACTCAAGCCGGAAGAATTAATAAAAACAAACAGTAGAGGTATCACGATAGTTTCTTGTAGCTAGGAATGCTACCTTTTAAAATTTGATTATATCACATTAGAACATGAAGGAAGGCATAGTCTGTTTTGAAATTTAACTCTAACAGACCTGAGTCTAAACGTGCATTACATGATGGTAGGTCATAATTTGGAGTCTAACCTGATATAGAGAGCAGGTGCACGATCGAGTACTGCTTACAGTCAATAAGTCTAAGAGATAGACTTGAAGGAATATAGAAGTTATAATTATTACCTAGGATGAAGAGATGACGTATGGAGTCACTATACGAGCCCTGTTTCGTTGATGATTCCGGGTCGTAATCATCCTAAGGGGGAGATGATTGTAACGCCCGCAGATCCGGGCTAGTCAATTTAGAGGCAATATGGGTCGAAAACGACTTTTCGACAAAAGATTATTTAGAATAAATAATCTTAAACAAGTTGTAGAATATGTCACAAGGTTTCCGTACATATAAAGAACGCCGAAATTCGAGTTATAACGAAGAAGTTATGACCTGTCGAAGTTTCGTGACGGAACCGGCACGACACCGGGAATCGTAAACAGTGAATTTACGATAGAGTGATATTTAACCTTAGCGATCTAAATGAAAGTCATAGAATACGTTAAACCAAGAGCATCCATAAAACGAACGCTCGAATCTGACTTCGTATGAGGAAGTTATGATTTTTCGAAGTTTCGGCTTAGCAGTGTACAGCCCAAAATTCGAATATTAGATCGAGCGGTTTTAACCGACACAACCTAAACGAGAATCGAATATCTCGTTAATAGTAGCGTAACGATAAAAACACAGATGAAAACGGACGTCAGATGAAGAAGTTATGAATTTTTAACGGACCAATCGTGTCCCGGCCTGTTAAACAATATAACTTTTAAAATAAATTCAAAATTAGCTGACGAAGTCTAAACGAAAGTTGTAGAGTACGTTTCCGCCTTCGCGTGGATATAGAGAACGTCGAAAACGAAGCTCGTACGCGAAAGTTACGAATTTTTAAAGTCGAGTGTGGAAATTGCGAAATCTGATGCGAGATGGATGACGTGGCCTCATCGCAGCCGTCCATCGCTGATCGCAGAGCGCCCTTCGGATCACGCCACGTCGCCTCGCTTCGCCCTACGCCCTGCATCCAAGGTTTGTACGCCCAGCGTACCCTCGGTCCTTATCCTCTTCCGAAGTGTGAGACAACTGGACGCAACTAGACCCTATCCGAAGCTACGCCCAACGTAGCTATGCTGAACGCCCAACGTTCGTCCGAGGAGTTGCGCCTATAAAAGGGTTGCGAAGGCTGCCGAGGAAATCACACCAAAACTCATTCTTTCTCTCACTACTTTCTCTCTTTAACCCATTTTAACCACCCAAAACCCTAGGAAACCCCGTAACACCCAAGGGAAGCCCTGAGGCTCCCGGAGTCCCGAGAAAAAAAGGGTCTTTCGGTTTCGAAACGCTGCTCCGAGCAAAACCCGGTTTTCTTTAAAATCTGCTGTAAGTAAGCTATGCTTACGCAATTTTTAATATAGCTTTCAAATAATTATAGTAATGTTATTAGGTCCTTAAAATAATTATTTGGGCTATTATTATGAGTTATATAAGTATCGTTTAACGCTTATATAATAGTAATAATAGTCAGACTATTAATTTGTCGCGGTTATCGTTAGACTAAACCCTAGTGGTATTGATACTAGGTTTTATCGAAGGAAAATTGTTTTGAGAGTATCGAAGCGCTGTCCAAGTGCTGAGTCACCACCTTTCAGGCGAGTGCATAGTCCCTTTCATGAACATGATTTTAATACAAGTATTGATTGAAGTATTAATTATATGTTTATGTGTGAGTTAATTGATGTTGCCTGTAATACGTGTTAAAGATTATACCTGATTATATATGATAATTTAGGATAAAGAGTAGACCTAAATTAATTATGAGGAATATTGGGTAGTATTTTCTTACGAGTACAAGTGAGTTATACTCAGTGAATAGATTAGTATATGTCATTTATCCGGGAGCATGGATTAGACACAATCATTGTCCCTAGTCCGAGAGTATCAATTGGACATAGTCAATTGTCATTAATTCGGGGTTATGGATTAAGACATAGTGTAACGACCCAAATTTCAAGGCCAAAAATTTTATTTTTGAATTAACGCATTTAGCAAACATTTTACCAAAACATTGTCAATAAAACATTCATTACAAATCATAATGGTATATTTCAACCATAACATCATAAGTATTGAAAATCAGAGTACAGTCCCAAAAACTTCTTGCGGAAACATGTGTGTGTGTGTGTGTGTGATGCGCTGCTACACCGTCGACTCTTTCCCCTTCAACGATGAGGTACCTGAAACCAAAACCAAAATTGTAAGCACGAAGCTTAGTGAGTTCCCCCATCATACCACATACCATACCATATCGTCGGTATCTTTCAACCGGTAATCTTCATCGGTATCTTTCAACCGGTAACCTTCATCGGTATCTTTCAACCGATAGCCATCATCGGTATCTTTCAACCGGTAATCAACATCGGTATCTTTCAACCGGTAACCATCATCGGTATCTTTCAACCGGTAACTGGGGACTATTCACCCCCTACTACTAGCATACAATCAACAGATATAAGCATACAGTCAAGCATATCTGGGTACTGACCGACCCTTGGGTCCTAAGGACCACTGTCAGGGAAACTAATCCCTACCATACACATAACATACTACTCACACAACCAGACCAAGATAATTATCACAAAGACCATTATCTTCTAAATACCCCTTTTTGGTGGGTCGACATTGTGACCTTAGACCCAACCCTACTGGAAGGTGACTCACCTCAATGTCGTGCAGTGCCTGAACTATCCTTGGCGCACAAGTCGACTCCCAACGACTCCTTGATCCCTACACGATAACCTTCAAGTCAACACATATCACATACAACCTTATACAAGGTTAGCCCAAGTTCAGTCAAAGTCAACATTGGTCAAAGTCAACATTCAGTTGACCTGACTCGCCGAGTTGGCCTACCAACTCGTCGAGTCCATGCTTCTTTAATCCCACACAAAACCCCGACTCCACTCGTCGAGTCTAGCAAAACTCGACAGGTTCTCCTTCAATCATAACATCGGGACCATCTTCATCCGACTCGCCGAGTTCCTTCTTGAACTCGTCGAGTTCATCTCCAACTTAAGAACTTGACCAGTCTATGACTCGCCAATTTGTATGAAAAACTCCTCGAGTCCATCTTCAAATATTGGGAGATTGCTATGGACTCGTCGAGTCTGCTCATACCACTCGCCGTGTCCCATGACTCCCAGGTCTCTTTTCACGTCTAAACCCACAAGGGACTTTCTTCCTATCACTTAGCCATTCACCGAAAGGGTTTTGGTGCACAATGGTCACCGACTCGTCGAGTGCCAAGAACAACTCGCCGAGTCCATCCTTGACTCATTCCATACAATCGATTTAAATGAGGTCCAACACACCAAAACCGTAGATCTGGCCTCCTAATGCCCATTTTATACATAAAGTTCCAAACTTGATGCACTTGCATGGGGTTTTTAGCTAAAAAAATCCATATAAAGTGTCCTACAATGTGCATGGGGCTCTCATGGCCCTAAAGTTGGCACCTTTATGCCATGAGACCCCTCTTAAGTCCCAGATCTAAAGGCTAGAGTCCACATAACACTCCTTAAATCCGAAAATGGCTTGAAAGCCCTAGATGCACCCAAGATCTACAATCAACCAAATGGAAGACCAAAGCAGGAGCATTTTACCTTGATTAAGCTGAAGATGGAATGAGATTTCTGGATCCACAAGCCCCAAGTCGAATACTCAAGCTCCTCTTCTTCCTTCCAAGCTTCACAAGTCAACAAAAGCACCAAAATGGCCTTAACACACACACACACACAATCGGCTAGGGTTTCGATATGCAGCTCTAGGAGAGTGTTAGGGACAAGGGAGGCTGAGTTAAGGTGTTTATATAGGGTGCAAACCCTCAAATTAGGGTTTTTGTCCAGACAGCACAGTCTCGTCGAGTCCGCTCTCTACCTCGCCGAGTCAGCCACTTAACTCCTGCGTCCAATCCGCTTCTACTCGACGAGTTGGGCCACCAACTCGCCGAGTCCCAGGACAAAATCAAAAATACTTAATTTAAAAAAATATGTACCAGGAACCAGGTGCTACAAATCCTCCCCACTTATTTTAGACTTCGTCCTCGAAGTCTGCTACTTGTTCCTGGAAAAGCTCTGGGTAAAGCTCCATCATCTCATCCACCGGCTCCCAAGTCCATTTCGAGCCCTTTCGATGTTGCCACTACACCTTTACCAGCTCCACTCTCTTGTTCCTTAGATCCTTTGACTTCCTGTCAAGGATCGCCACTAGCCGCTCGATGTAGTTCAGGTTGTCATCAACCTGAATGTCCTCTAAAGGCACTACTGTCGAATCATCCACCAAACATTTCCGCAACTGGGAAACGTGAAAGATGCTATGAATCTGACTGAGTTCGGCTGGAAGATCCAGCCTATATGCCACCTTGCCCACCCGGGCTACAACCCTGAAAGGTCCAATATACCTAGGGCCCAACTTGCCCCGCTTCCTGAATCGAATGACACCCTTCCAAGGTGACACCTTCAGGAGGACCATATCCCCGACCTGGAATTCCAAGTCGGATCGGCGGTTGTCGGCATAACTTTTCTGTCGAATCTGAGCAGTCTGAAGCTTGATCCGGACCTGCTGAATCCTCTTCGTAGTCTTGAGTACCACTTCGGTACTCCCCATAACCCTCTGACCAACCTCACCCCAACATATCGGGGTCCTGCACTTCCTCCCGTACAACATCTCGAAGGGAGGACGGTCAATACTCGCGTGATAGCTGTTGTTGTACGAGAACTCAGCCAAAGGAAGGTAAGTACCTCCGAAGTCTAAGACACAAGCCCGCAACATATCCTCCAAAGTCCGGATGGTCCGCTCACTCTGTCCATCTGTTTGCGGGTGAAAAGTGGTGCTAAAATGTAGACGAGTTCCTAGTTCATCATGGAACTTCTTCCAGAACGTGGAAGTAAACCGAACGTCTCTGTCTGAAATCACCGACACTAGCACCCCGTGCCACGCCAGCACCTCCCTGATATAAATGTCGGCCAACTTTTTGGCCGAAATACTCTCCTGAATCGGGATAAAATGGGTGCTCTTGGTCAATCGATCGATGATGACCCAGATCGAATCCGCTCCCCTCGCGGTCCTGGGAAGCTTTGTGATAAAATCCATCGTGATGTCTTCCCATTTCCACATCAGATTATCCAACGACTGCATCTTGTCGTGAGGTCTCTGATGCTCAGCCTTGACCTTCCTGCAGGCCAAGCACCGCTCTACATACCATGCCACATCCCGCTTCATGCAGGGCCACCAATAGTCCAGACGGAGATCCCTATACATCTTCGTCGCCTCGGGGTGAATGGAGAATCGCGATTTGTGTGCCTCCTCCATCAATACCCGACGCACATCCCCATGATACGGGACCCACACCCTACGGTGCAGATTCAACAACCCCCGACTGTCATAGTCAAAGGAGGAAACCTGACCCACAATGCGCTCGCTCTTCCGATGTTCCTCCTTCACGGCCTCCCGCTGGGCCTCCCGAATCCGCTCCAACAGCGGAGTCACCACCGTCATCTTCAGGCAGATATCCCTGATCGGCGCTATTTTGCGGCTAAGCGCGTCGGCCACCACATTGGCCTTACCCGGGTGATAAAGGATCTCGCAGTCGTAATCCTTTACCACGTCCATCCACCGACGCTGCCTCATGTTTAGATTCGGCTGATCCATGAGGTACCTCAAACTCTCATGGTCCGTGTGGATAGTACAACGAACCCCATAAAGGTATTGACGCCAAATCTTGATGGCAAAAACAACAGCACCCGACTCCAAATCATGCGTCGGGTAGTTTGCCTCATGAGGCTTCAGCTGCCTCGACGCGTAGGCGATGACATGCCCTCTCTACGTCAGAACTGCGCCCAAACCTGGGATGGACGCATCACAATATACCACAAAATCCTCTATGCCCTCTGGCAGGGCTAAGATTGGCACCTTGCACAATCTCTGTCTCAGAGTCTCGAATGCGGCCTGCTGCTCAGGCCCCCAACGAAAGACCACAACTTTCCTTGCTAGCATGGTCAGGGGTACGACTATCTTGGAGAAATCCTGGATGAATCTCCGATAGTAGCCGACTAATCCTAGGAAATTCCGAATCTCAGATGGAGACTTCGGAACTTCCCATCTCATCACGGCCTCCACTTTGGCCGGGTCCACTCAGATCCCGTTCTGGTTGATGAGATGCCCAAGGAACTACACCTCGCACAACAAGAACTCACACTTGGAGAACTTAGCATACAAGTTCTCCCTCCTCAAAGTCTCCAGAACCTCCCGCAGATGCTCCTCGTGCTCCTGCTGCGTCTTGGAGTAAACCAAGATATCATCGATAAACACTATCACATACCGGTCTAACATCGGTCTACACACGCGGTTCATAAGGTCCATGAACGCGGCAGGAGCATTGATGAACCCAAAGGGCATTACCACAAACTCGTAGTGGCCATAGCGCGTCCGAAACACAGTCTTCTGCACATCCTCCTCTCTGACCCTCATCTGATGGTATCCTGAACGCAGGTCAATCTTGGAAAACCAAGATGCTCCCTGAAGTTGGTCAAAGAGGTCGTCAATCGTCGGGAGTGGGTAACGGTTCTTCACCGTTACCTTGTTCAGCTCCCGATAATCGATACACATCCGATGCGACCCGTCCTTCTTCACAAACAAAATTGGGGCTCCCCAGGGAGAACTACTCGGTCTAATGAATCCATTGTCTAACAGCTTCTGCAGCTGTATAGATAACTTCTGCATCTCAGGAGGAGTCAGCCGATACGGTGCCTTGGCTATCAGAGCCGCACCGGGGACTAGGTCGATCCTGAATTCCACCTGCCTCTCCGGAGGTATCCCAGGCAACTCCTCGGGGAATACTTCCGTAAACTCACGCACCACGGGCACATCGCCCACCATCGCCTTACCCGCCTCTCGGGTGTCCATAATATAGGCGACATATCCTGCGCAACCCTGCTGAAGGTAACGCCTAGCTCTCGCTGCTGAACATACCGCTGGTCCTTGCTGTGGCCTCTCGCCCTGAACTACCAACTCTCCCCCACTTGGGGTTCTGATCCGAACCAGCTGATGCGCACAATCTATCACTGCCCCATTGGGGCTCAACCAATCAATGCCTATAATCAAATGGTTCCCCCTCAACGGAATAGGAACCAGGTCTACCAGGTAATGCTCCTCGAACATCCTCAAAACACAGTCCCGATAGACCTCCGATGCTTGTACCGACCGGTCGTCCGCAATCTCGACCTCTAGAGGGCAATCCAACATGCACGAAGACTCCGGAAACTTCTTGCTAAGCGCAAGAGAGACAAATGATCGGGTGGCACCCGAATCAAACAACACCTGGACTGGGATTCCGTTCACATGGAACGATCCTAACCAAGGCACATGATATATCAAAATCACAACGATATACTATAAAAGCATAAGGAATAGAAATCATACCCGTCACCACATCGGGTGCAACGCGTGCCTCCTCGGCTTTCAGCTGAAATGCTCGGCTCCGAACCACTGGAGCCTCCATCTTGACCTTCCGGCCATCCACAACCCGACCTATCGCTGGAGTCGGCACAACTGCCGACGCCGCTGCTGCTGCCAATCTAGGGTAATTGGCATTTTATGGCCCTTTTGATTGCAATGAAAGCAAATCAGGTCTGACATCTGTATCGTCGGAGTAGGGGCAGTACAATCCTTGCCAAAGTGCCCAACCTTGCTGCACTTATAGCAGTCTGAACCTGGCCCAGTGTGACAAGCTCCCTCGTGTGACCGACCGCATTTACCACAGCGGTCCCGCCCTGACTGACCTTTCGGCCTACCATCGGATCCCTTGGGCTTCTTCCTCGAAGCCCCCACCGTCTGCCCCTCATCTGCTTTCCTTTTTCGGATGTGTTCCAGATCTATCTCCCTCTCCCTAGCCCCTAGCAATCATTGAATCCAAAGTAGGGCAAGCTGAAAAATTGACATGCTCCCGGATATCAACTCGTAGCATGTCGTGGTAGCGGGTCCTCTTCATGTACTCATTACCCGCATACTGGGGCACCAACAAAGCCCTCTCCCGGAACTTGGCGGTGATCTCCGCCACAGTCTCCGTAGTCTGTCTCATATCCAAAAATTCCTTGGCTAGCTGCTGAAGCTCTACATCTGGCGCAAACTTTGCTCTGAACCAGGTCACAAAATCCGACCATGTCATAGCCTCAATAGCCGAGGCTCCCAGAGAGTCACCAACTGACTCCCACCGATCCCTAGCCCGGTCCCTCAAACACCCTGCTGCAAACCGTACCTTCGACCCCTTGGGGCAGAAGCTGGTCAGCTGTGCAGACTCAATGTCCGCAATCCATCGTCTAGCAGCAATGGGGTCCTTTGCCCTGTGGAAATCTGGCGCACCACTCCCTCTGAAGTCCTTAAAGGACAGTGTGTGTGGTCCTGGCGACTAGTCTGAAATCCTTAAAAGACAGTGTGCGTGGTCTTGACTAGCTAGTCGCCATGTCACTCCGGAACGCCCTGAGGCGATCCTCCATCAGCTCAATGATGCCCTCCTTGATCGACCCGAAGATAACCGGCATCGCATCAAGGATACTGTTAGTCCCCAAATATGGATCCAATTCAGTAATCAATGAAGCAAATAGCAATAAAAATGAAGTGTAGAAGGAGTAGAAAAGAGATAACATCAAGCATGCACACATCTATATCATAAATGTCAAGTACACCTTGAGAAGTACACACATTGCACTGTTCAGCAACAAGTACAATCTGACACAAATCAGTTCCTATAAATAGTACCCTAACCAGCATACGAGTGTGCAACCATACACGACATGTGAGGCTGCACACATACATCAAGTCTAAATCACTACACTGCCTTACATACACTGCCACCTTAATAAGATCTATACAAAATTAGTGCCTAGCTCAAACCACAATATTATGAACTTTCAATCTCCCCCTTGGTTTGAGGCTAGCATAGTCTTGATCTTCATTCATTTGGCTTCTCAATTGGCTTCTCATACAACTTTAGATCTGATTTTCCCATCGAGCCCACCCACATCCTTCCATTAATGATTGTAGCCACCATTGCAGTAAACTCTTTGGCAGCAACCTCCATAACATCTTTTCTGCAAATAATCTGGTGACAGGCCAGAGTGCGGATACCCCTCTCTCTGAACCGAAGAAGATATTTGGCACTTATCAACCTCAATACTTGTTCTTGATCCTTGAATTTAATAGCAGCAGTGGCAGTTTCATTGTGATAGGCCCATAATTCCATCTTATCAAGGTATCCCTCATGGAAGTGTTAAGGGATAGGGATTTCCTTCTGCTGTTTAGTCGCAGGCCAAAGTATGATTTTCATAGGATCGCCTGATTCTGGATCTAGAACTTCTTTGTCTTTTCGGTACAAGGCTCTTGCAGTCTTCATCATTGGAAAGTTTTCCTTGACCTGTCTGTCAAGGAATCTTTTGAAGGTTGAAGCACTAGGATTCTCAAAAGGGTTATGGAATGGGGCTCTGGATAATTCAGCAAGATAAACTTTGGTCCACGAGTTAAAGTCATGAGTGTTCTTGTAAAACTCAGAAGTTCCTGAGTTCCTTTTCACAACCCATAAATTTGTCTCGTGATCAAAGGCCCACATTCAGATTCGTGATCTATCTCCGAACTCGTCACCAAATTTTCTTTTCTTTAGATCCGTCACAGTCAGAACAGGGTCTTTTGCCTTGCGATTCTCTTTTGAATTTTTCATGAGCAGTAAACCATCGCTCTTGTTGGCTGTTACAGTTCTTTTTCCCTGTTTGATCGTTATTCGGGCTCTGCTTCCTTCTGGCTCCTTTTCAAATCTATTGACAATAGTGGTTGTTCTAGGAGCAGGTGGATCGACAGGAAGGTCGTCAGAAAAAGACTATGAGTGGGCTGTGGGAGGATCATCGATTCCATGTGGCTGTTGGAAAAGGGCCTTGACTCTGTCTCCAAATGCGTCATACAAAACGTTCTTGAGATTGAAGTAGCTAGCTGTCACTGCACCAAGACTCATTTGTAGGTCTTTAATCTGCTTTGTCTTTTCCTCATCCTTTGCTCTGAGCTCTTCAATGTAAAAAGTGATTTGATCCATCTGAATCATCTTTTCAATGAGTTCTTGATGGAGAATCCCAATTTCTTCACGAAGATCAGACGAGGAAGATTTGTCATCACCTGTGCGCTCCTCTCTAAATGATATTCCTTTGCCACGAGAAGAGGTTGGACTGTGTTGATCTAGGTGTTTCACCAATCTAATTGAATCTTCATCCATTGAAGGTCTAGTGGGAGAATATTCTGGGATGGATGATGAGCCGCCTGTTTCAAACATGGTTCTCGGGCCTTCATCAGGTTGTGTTGGTGGAGTGTAAGCAGTAGTAGCAGTGACCGTGGAGAAAACTGGAGGTGCACTACTCACAATAAGTACCTCCAGACTCGCAATTGATTGACTCGTTTCCATAGAGGACTGGGAGGTTTGGGGCTGAATTGATTTAGGAACAAAAGGAGCAGATGTTGAGATAGATGATACGGAGGGAGGAATCTCTGATATCACATCTCCTTGACCTGATGCGACCTCCATGGGCTTTGATATGGAGAGCAAAATTTTGAGAATTTTTCCTTCTTCCCTAGTCTTGGTTGCTAAAGAAGCAACTTCATCGACTTTATTAAGGAAGCTGCTGGGAATTCCAGGAAAAGGACTAAATTCTTCATCATCAAGATCAAATCTCTATTTTTCAGAATGTCATCACTAATCCCTGTAAAGTTAATTTCCTTCAAAAACTCTACGTCACCATAGGGATCATCATCATCTTCCTCTTGAGCAGATAGTGTTTCATCTTCTTTCTGATAATCATGTTCCTCAGCCACAGCGGTTGTAGGAGAATCATGAACCTCCTCAATTTCTGGCTCAGAGGTTGAATGTACAATGTCTTCAGATTCCATAGAGATGGATTGCTCTTCTGATTCTGATCGATCACTCTCTTCAAAGATTCCGAATTTTATCAAAGGGAACTTTCCTTTAAACACGAATTTTCCGCCTCTCTTCTGTTTCATAAGTCCGAAAGCACTTGGACCAACGAATTTAAGATCCAAAGTTTCGTTTCCTCTTCGTAGTTCGGGATGCATAACATTGAAGATGATTTGTAGAAATCTTGGGTACATCAAGAATTTATCTCTCTTATTTCCCTCCAGATTTAGAACCAGTTCATGCATTATAAACTTCGAGAAGTTGAACTCGATTCCTGTAGCCAAGGCTGTGATTGCACCAGTGTTAGCCAAGGAGATTTCATTTGCACCAGATCTCCTGCCAGAAATATAGCTCACAAACACGTGAGCCAGATATTTCCAACAAGGAGGAAGCAATTTCTTGATGGTAGGGGAAAAGTTCCCTCGTACCCCATGTGGTCTAAAATATCCTAGGTTTGATGAATGTTAATCTCATTGAATAGAACTTTAGCTTATGTCATTTATCCGGGAGCATGGATTAGACACAGTCATTGTCCCTAGTCCGAGAGTATGGATTGGACATAGTCCACTGTCATTAATTCAGGGGTATGGATTAAGACATAGTCAGTTGTCCTTAGTCCGGGAGTATGGATTAAGACATAGTCATTCGTCCCTAGTCCGAGAGTATGGATTAGGCATAATCATTCGTAATTAATCCGAGAGTATGGATTAGTCATTCGTTCCTAGTCCGAGAGTATGGATTAGGCATAACCATTCGTCGTTAATGTGAGAGTATGGATTAGGTAAAGCCGTTCATTTCTGATCCGGGAGTATGGATTAGGTAAAACGGTTAATCTTAGGTTTGAGAGTATGGATAGTCTCGTTGTGAGGGTCGACGGGGTGGGATAAGAGTTGCTTATACATATAAAGTGAAATTGTATATTTTGTGAGTTATAAATTATATATATGATATAACATTGTGGGATTGAAATCCCTATGTACTCACCAAGTTTCCCAACCTGACCCACTCAGTTTATTTATATCACAGGTGTTGATATGAAGTCAGATTACACTGAGAGATTAAGGCGATATAAATCACTAGTGATAATGAGTATAAGTTCTGTTTATGCTTATGTTTATGTATTGACAATGACATCCCAAATGTTTTAAAAATGAATAAAAATACATTTCTTCGGAAATGCCTTGATAATGTAATTATCATGTTTTTCTGGGAACAAATTCCGCAACGTTTTTCTTAAAAGAGATACTCTGGTTTTTATAAATCATAAACAAAAATCGGTCTTTTCTGGCCATGAAAATGGGGATGTCACACTTTCCTGTGAAGTTCCTTCTGACATATTCAAGCACTCATCCACTGTGTCTACCAACCCATAAACTTGCCAACCAACTCGAACACAACCTGTTTATTTTACGGGCTACGTGGGTGAACTCAAAAATGATGCAAACCTATTTAAGGTAAGCCTAACCCGTTTATTTACGTGTCGGGTCGATAATTACTACCCCTATCTAGTACCACTTTGATACCGTCTTAATTAACTATAAATCACCAAACACTATTAAAATTACAAGTGATGAATAAGTATGAACGATTATCTTATATGAGAAAGAAAGATCCAAGAGAAAAGCTTAAGGATAAGAGATTTTATTAAGTAGGTCAAAAAAGAACATTGTCTAACGAACTTATATTTATACATAGAGATATTACACACTAGCCCTTATATCTTACAAAAGTATTCATATTTAACCCTAGACTATCTAATGCTTACATCACCAACCCTTTTATTATTAGTTATTATAAGGGTGCAACAAAACAATCAAACTTTAGTAAAAAAACAAAGAACAAGATTGAAAAGATATACAATAAATACTCCCTCTTTTATCGTGTAACATCCGGACTCCTAGGTATATTATTTACATATTTATTTTTGAGGATTATTGAGCAACTCGGCGAGTTGGTGCTACAACTAGTCAACTAGAGTTGGGTGCGGCCACGTGGGATTAATGACCTACTCGACGAGTCCAAGAGTCGACTCGCCGAGTAGGCGCTGTGAGATGAAACCCTAAATCACCGGGTTTGGGGCTTATATAAGGACACTTATAGCCTAATTTGCGGCTTCCCAACTGCTTACCTTCACTGAGCAAAACCCTAATCGCCCCTTGAGCTTTAGAGAAAATGTTGAGCTAATATTGAGAATTTTGGTGCATTTTTGGAAGAGAAGAGGAGGATTTCAAGCAAGGAACAAGAAGAGGTTGATAGATTTGTTACTAATCATCGAGTTGGTTAGGGTTTGTCCCGATGAGTTGGACCATGCGATAGCTTGATGAGTTAGGGGTTAACTCGATGAGCTAGACCTTCACGTGACTGCTCAGAAACGAGTGGAGTCGACGAGTCGCATGAGTGCACTCAGCGAGTCAGGTCAACCTGGACTGTTGACTCGAGTTTGACATCTGTTGACTTTAGGGTTTGGTCAAAATGAGTAATAGAGACCAGTGAGGGGTAAAATGGTCTTTCACCCATTCCTAGGGTTAGAGTGAAAGAGAGAACAAACTTTGGTGTATTTGAGTAAGAGTAGAGTATTAATTAGAGATAATTATCCCATGTGTTAGGCGGATGCTAGATCGAGATTTCTGAGTATGAGAATTTTACTTGCTAGCTTACGAGGTGAGGCTTCTCACTATACGTACCTAGAGTGGTATTATGAGTTGTGTGTGACCGGAGGGTCTTATGTGTTATTTGAGTACCGTGATATCTTGTACTATTTCTATGTGATTTATACTATGTATTATTCTAAGTTACTGAGTAGGACCAGAGGGTCTACCCGTGTCACACCCCGCTAAAGCGGAAACGCAAGATATGACAATGATAAAGGTTTCATTGCAAAAGATACATCACCATAGCAATATTTAAAAGTTCACAACCCATAATTTAAACAAAACAAAGTACAAGTTTTCGAAAATCACATTGTTCAAAATATAACTTCATAAAATAACTTCCACACGATGCAGCATGCTCTATGATGATGGATCTTTATATACACTTACTAATTATTTCCTGAAAAAACATGTAAAACGAGTGTCAACTATGAAAATAGTTGGTGAGTTCACAAGTTTATAAAATCAACATTTGGTATAAGACTTTCCATAAATACAAGTACATTGCTTTAATGAGAAACCAAGTTCATTGCTATAATGAGAAACAAAGTTGATTGCTATAATTGATAAACGAGTTTATTGCCATAATAAATAACAAGTTTGTATGTGTATGAGCAAACAATGAGTTCCTAACCAAGCCTATGACTGATGCCCTATCAAGATCTATGCTTATCGTTCCATAGATTATATGGTATCATGCACTCCAGCAATCGGCCGAGTGAGGAGTTGTCAATTCCTAATAGCGCTATCCATAATGACCATTGGCTCAAAGAGTTAATGGTTGGAGAAAAGTGTAAGGGAAGGGACTTAAGACGATAAGTTCTCATGTTCCGTGTTGCATAGACATACATAGAGAGATATAGCAAAATATAGCAATCAAGTTTGATACAAATCAATTTAAATACAACGAACAATAAATAGTTTTTCGGACATGCTTTTCCACCCCAAAACATAAAAACCGAAAATAAGGGAGTCGTGAATACTCACCATGTTTCAAGTAGGTACAAGTGGTGCCTCGGAATACACCAATGCCTTACTACCGGGATCCTACGACATCAAACACAGGCTAGTGAGTTTTTATGTCGAAATCTAATGCTAATATACTAAATTCTACATATAGAGAAATGCCTTTTTTTGTTCTAATATTGGTTTTATATTAATTGGTTACAATTTTTCTAAAATGGTAAAATTTTATAACTCATGTGATTAAGACAATTTTGGATATTAATTTTCCAGATTTTTGTAATATTAGTTGAGGGTATTTCAACATATTTAAAGGTGTTTTAAACTCCTAAAAGTTTAAAATATTATCAAAAAGTTTCCAAAAATTGTCAAGCCTTGTATTTTCATTCTAAATACAGTATAGGTCTTCCAAAAAATTTCCCTTGAATTTTTGATGTGATTAACTATTTTTCCAAAATTTTAAGCCTTCATAACAACATAAATTCATGAAAAATAGCATCCAAAGGATAAAAATCCCCAAACTTTTTATAATACTTCCATTAGACATAATTAATTTGTGAAAAACATATAAATGAGTTTCTAAACTGTTTAAACCAATTTTATGATTTTTGTTCATTTATTATAATAAAAAATGAAATAAATAGCAAACAGTTACCAAAATTACCCAAACTTTTTCTATTACTGTTATTAAACATTATTAATCTGGGAAAAATATAAAAATTGATTTACAAGCCGTTTAACCCAATTGTATAATTTTTGTAAATTTATTATAATAAAAAATGAAATAAATAGCAAAAAGTTTCTAAAATTACCCAAACTTTTTCTATTACTGTTATTAAACATTATTAATCTGGTAAAAATATAAAAATGGATTTCCAAACTGTTTAACCCAATTTTATGATTTTTGTGCATTTATTATTATAAGAAATGGGTTTAAGTGTATTTAATCTTGGGAAAATATAAAAAAATAGCATACAGTATAGAAAACTCATAAAAATTTGTTTTTAGAATCCTAATATATTATAAGATGTTCTGGTAAATTTGCATGTATTTTGGATGAGCAGAACTATTTGTTTTGTTTTTAGTTCATTATAAATACAAAAATTGGGGAAAAATAGGAATGCCTTATCAAAAACTCTGAAAATATTTTCCTGAGTTTTGAACCTGTGGTAGGAGCTTCGAAAATTGTTATACATCATTTTCATATTTTATAAAGTGGTTTTATGATTTATTGGGACTAAAAAAAAGAAACTCAAAAGTCATACTAAACAGCCACAAAAATAGATGAAACTTAATGAGAGGTCAATATTCATCATAGGGGTCATCTACAAATTGATCTAGGATTTATAGACCTCAGAAAGTATTTTATACTGATTTAAGCCCTTGTTTTCTTGTAACAATTTTAATAAATCAAGGAAATGATAAAAACTATTGGGATTTTCCAGATATTCATATCATCTTACTGGGAATCTGGGGAAATTTTATTTCGAACTGAAAAAGAATTTTAGATTTTTTTATAAATAAAATCATTTACATGCACTATTAACAATGTATTTTGATCACCAAGCTCTTTAGCTTGGTGTTCATCACATGCATCATGGTTTGAAGACCATGTATGGACATATGTTGGTCATAGTGATGTTTTCAAAGGAAATACTTGAATGCATAAGGTATATGAACCTTTACAACTTGTAAAAATCCGTATTTTAGGGTTTGCCATAGGTTTTGGTCCTTGGATTTCACCATTAAACAACATGCATGTTGTTCTTGGGTGAAACTTTACCATCATCATCATCAAACTCGACAT
This sequence comes from Lactuca serriola, assembly GCF_051521515.1. Classification (NCBI taxonomy): domain Eukaryota; kingdom Viridiplantae; phylum Streptophyta; class Magnoliopsida; order Asterales; family Asteraceae; genus Lactuca; species Lactuca serriola. The sequence goes on along the minus strand of NC_136413.1, from coordinate 38,079,158 downwards.
TCGTGGATATGTTCATGAATGTTCATAAAGAATGGTGTAGAAGAACGAGAAGTACAAGAAAAACCTTTAAAACAAGAAAGAAAAATGAAGGAAAATGAAGGATTTTTGTGATTACCTTGAAGAACAAGCTTAGAAGATGAAGTTTTGAAGGTTGAGAGCTGTTCTTGGCTGGAGAATTTCGTGGGTTTGGAGAGAGGAAGAGAGATTTTGAGTGTTGTAAAGAGTGGAGTGTGAGAGAGAGAATGAATGGGAAGTTGAAGTGTAAGAGAAGAATAAAATGATTGAGATTTTTTGGGAAAAGGGGTGCCTTGGAGGAGGTGGCCGACTTTATGAGTGAGAGAGGCTCCATCTCTCTTAAAATTTAAATTAAATAAATTCCCTCTTCAATTTTTATAAAACCCTAATTTTTATAAAAATGTTTCTTTGTGTAATTCTTGATTTTTTTAAAAATCTTTGTTTTTAACTAATAAATTATGATTAATGTTTGATAATTAAATTTTTATGTCTTTGATTATATCCCATAATTTGATTATTTAAATTTGATATTAGGAGGTTCAAAACAAATCTTATAGAGTTTTTAGGTTTTAAAGTTTATAAATTTTGATTTTTGGGCTCTTTAGCGCTTTTGGAACTTTGTTAGATATTCACCATCATATTGAAATGAAATTAGAATATTTTAATTTATTTTTAGGGTTTTATACCCTTTTTCAATTGTAACAAAGTTTGAAGTTTATTCTAATTCGGGTATTGGCATTTCCTACAGTAGCTAGACAACTTACTACAATCGTAAGAGTCAAGTATATTAGTCCTAGATTTTAGTTGGATCCTAGTTTATGCAAGATTTTGACATAATTTATACTACTTGGCCATGGCATGTTGTGCGTATATGGTTTTTATAAAAAGATGCATGAGTCCGAGAATGACCTGAATTTGACAGTTATCAAAACCCGAGTTAGGACCAGAGGGTTCACCCAAACTATGGGACTGGAGGGTCCCATTGAGACACAGGACCGAAGGGTCCATATGGAGTCGTGAGACTGGAGGGTCCTCACCGAGACCCATGAGACTGGAGGGTACATGCCGAGTTATAGCCTCGAGTGGCTTATTATATGTGCATGTGGTATTTTGGGGAACTCACTAAACTTCGTGCTTACCGTGTTATGTGTTATGTGTTATGTGTTTCAGATACTTCTCAGGATCATTGGAAGGTGCCAACATGATTGTACACACACATCAGAGTTTGAGTTATGATTTAGAGGATCTTGGAGTTATATATATATATATATATATATATATATATATATATATATATATATATATATATACACACACACACACACATAGAGTTTTTGGATATGAGATTTGATGATTTGACATTGTGACATTTTGGGATTTTGTTACCATGATAAATGTGTTTTTAAATTGAAAAATTTGGTTTGAAAATTTACGTCGTTACATATCGGTTACATTTCATACTTGTAGAATTATAATTAGTGTAACATCCCGATTTTCCAATAATTTTTATTTTCATTTTTAAATAACCAAAACATTTCCAGTAAGTTTAAAATTCAAGACACAATTGTTTTCAAAATCCACAACATCAGTCAAATTATTCATAATATCAGATTTTCCCTGATGAAAACGCTAGAGAGTGCATGCTACGCCATCAAGCTGGACCCTTGTCCTTAGATCCTGAAGTACCTAAAACAACCAACAAATTGTAAGCTAATGTTAGTTAGTTCCCCAGAGTATACCCTACATAATCTACATAATTACATAAGCATAACAATCACATAATCCATGCATATAAACATATAATGATGCCAAGGAAACCCTCCAAGCTCTTACATCGGGTGCCATAGGAACCCCCACATGGTCTTAGCGCACATAACATATATGGATGCCAAGGAAACCTCCAAGGTCTTACACCGGGTGTCATGGGAACCCACACATGGTCTTAACCCACATAAACATATAAGGATGCTAATGAAACCCTCCAAGGTTTTACACCCAAGTGCCTTGGGAACCCCTTGAGGTCTTTACCTAGGATGCCATGGAAACCCTCCAAGGTCTTACACTCAAGTGCCTCGGGAACCCCTGAGGTCTTTCATGTAAGTATCACAAATACAACTAGCATACCACATACCACATAATCCATTAGTATATCACATATCAAATAATGGGCCGACCTTGGTGCCTTCGACCCATTGGTATGGTGAGGAGACTCACCTTAGTTTGCTGAACCCGAAAGCTGCTTGTCTAACAATCCGAAACTACCCGCGCTGAACAATAATATCATTAATCCTAAATTAGGACTAAACACAATCTAATTGTAGAACCCAATCGCCTAAGCCCACGTCCTTCCACAATAACCCAAGGGTCTTCCTTTTCACTATTGGGCCTAAGGTCCAATATGAAAGATCTAATGGGGCACATGAACCAGTAAGGCCCAACCAACACAACTATGGTCCCAAAACATGACATCAGTCCAAAACTCAAAAGGGGACCAGACCCACATCTGATTAAGGCCCACAAACCTTCATGCCTATATAAGGCCCAAAGCCTAACTGGAGTGTGTACGTCATGCGTACCACTCCAGTACTCTCAGCGTACGACCCCCTCAAGCAGTACGCATTGCGTACTCCAATCTACACGCGACGTACAAGCATGATGTGCACATTTAACCATTAAGTGCTTAATACTTGGGATTTCGACGTCCAACTTTAGATCTGAGTCCATTAGGATGTCCTAAGGCATAAAGTTGGCAACTTAATTTATGCCTCCAACAATCCATTAAGACCTTTCCAAGGGTCTTAACTCATGCATGAGGTAGAAACACTCATCAAGACTACATTTTTATGGTATGAATGAACCAAGGGACCTCAGATCTACTCTTCCTAAGCTCTGGAGTCGCTCAAACTCCCAAGAGATGATCCATTAACACAAAAAGAGACTATATAGAAAACCCTAGCTCTAGAAATTACAATGATGATCAAGGAGAAAGCTTTTTACCTCCTCAAGCTTTCCTAAGTTGCTCTAAATGCAAGATCCAGAAGCCCTTCCTCGTTCAAGCTTGCTTCCTCCTCTTCCTTTTAGCCAACACACTAAGAAGATGGTATTAAAGCACTCACAAGCTCAAGAAAACACACTCTAATGATTCTAGGGTTTTAGGGACGTTTGAGGGTGAAGGAGGCTGGTTAGGGCGAAGCTCAAATGAGATAATGATGTTTATATAGGTTTTAAGTCCGGAAATTAGGATTTGAATATTGTCATGTACGCTCCGTGTACCCTTTGGTATTCCCAGCATTCGTGCTCATCCATGCTTAGTACACTAAGCGTACTTCTAACAAAGTACGTTGAAGTACTTAAGGGACCATTATGCTTTATTTATTATTTCAAGGGTATAAAGAGAAATTACCAGATTTTGAGTGTTACAACTAGATCCGAGAAGAGGTGCCGGGTGTGCTATCACACAGGGCTGTGTTTTGAAAGGGCTCAAAATTTTAATGGGTAGCTAATCTCTTGTTATTCGCCGTTAATTTGAAGTTTTAGGGCCTCATTTTTACCCTTTTACAGTGCCTTCAAAATCCTCATTACAGTGCATTTTTAATATATCTTGATAAAGGATTTGGGAGAATTAATTAATGTGATTGTGTTATATCTGTGTATACCCCATACGATTAAATGATCTTTGCAAAAGTCCTATCACGGCATCTAAGTTCAGTCCTCCCAGTTGACTCACAACTTGCCTGTGAGGCTGGGAGAGCTTTCACGAGCACTATTATTGATGTGAGATAAAAGAAAAATGCTTTTGACAGTAGCCACTAACAAAGTTGTAGTTATCTGCGTGTCTTTTCCAGGAGATGTTGACATGCTTATGTATACGCTTGCATCACCAGTACTGACTAATCTAATAATCTAATAATCTAATAAAGTAATAAATAAAAGGGCACGTAATATCATATTGGAAAGGGGGAAGGGGAAAGAGGATGAAACTTACATTTAGAATGCAAAAACAATTCCGTTATCAAACCTAGATTTCAGATTCTATCATACAAGCCATACTGTAAAATGGCTTTAGAAGAACCACATGACACCCAACTTCACTTTCTTATTATACCCATCACGTCACCAGGCCACTATATTCCCACCATTGACATGGCCAAGCTACTAGCTCAACATGGTGTTAGAGTCACCATAGTCACAACGCCAGTTAATTCCATCAGGTTCGGATCAATCCTTGATCAAGCAATCCAATCAGGTCTTCCCATCCGTTATCTGGAATTCCCACTTCCAACTGCAGAGTTTGGGTTACCAGAAGGTTGTGAAAGCTTGGATGAGGTTCCTAGTGACTTGGCCCGTAAACTTTTCCTTGCCCACAGTTCGCTGCAAAAAGAAGTCGAACAATATATTGAAAAACTGAATCCTAGGCCAAGTTGCATAGTATCCGGCTCGTTTCTCCTATGGACAGCTGAAACAGCAAAAAAGTTTCAGATTCCAAGGATTCTATTCGATGGAATGAATTGCTTCACACAGATGTGTAACCATGTTTTGTACCTCACCAAGGTATATGAAAGTGTGGATGAGTCAGAGTCATTTGTTTTACCCGGTTTGCCTGATCGAATTGAACTAAAAAGATCCCAACTATCTTTTATATTCAACTCTGGCTCAAAAGACGTGGCAGATTTAGTTGAAAAACTTCGGATATCTGAGTCCGAAGCATATGGAGTAGTTATAAACAGTGCTCAGGAGTTGGAACAAGGATATGCTGATGAATATCAGAAAATCAAAGAAGATAAAGTTTGGTGTGTAGGTCCATTATCGCTATGCCATAAGGATGTATCAGAGAAGGCCCTGAGAGGTAACAAGCCCTCCATTAATGAAACCGAATGCTTGAATTGGCTAGATTCTCAAGATAATGGCTCGGTGATCTATGCCTGTCTAGGAAGTATTAGTCGTATGGAGCCTGACCAGCTAGTCGAGCTTGCTTTAGCTCTAGAATCATCTAACAGACCGTTTATTTGGGTCGTTCGGGCGGGCCCCAAGACACCAAAGATAGAAAAATGGATAGATGAAGAGGGGTTTGAAGAGAGAACCAAAGAGAGAGGTCTATTGATCCGTGGGTGGGCTCCACAGCTGGTGATCCTATCCCACCCTGCCGTAGGAGGGTTCTTGACTCACTGTGGATGGAATTCAACTCTAGAAGGTGTGTGTGCTGGTGTTCCCATGGTGACATGGCCTCAGTTTCAGGAGCAGTTCTATAATGAGAAGTTAGTTGTACAAGTGTTGAGGGTTGGAGTTAGTGTTGGTGCTCAAAACGTAGTGCATTGGGGTGAAGAAGAGAAGTCTGGAGTGCAAGTAAAGAGTGAGGAATTGAGGAAGGCTATAGAGATGGTGATGGAAGAAGGGAAAGAAGGAGAAGAGAGAAGAAAGAGGGCTGAAGAACTCAGTAAGATGTCACATAAAGCAATGGAAGAGGGAGGATCTTCTCACCAGAATATGAGAAGACTAATTGAAGATATTAGGAAATTAAGCTAAGAATGTGGTCAATCCCATATATTCGATTTTGGTATCTTGTTCTGTCTGTGATCTATGTATCTGCATTTAAATCGTTCTGATAACATGAAGAATAATTTGTCGAACTAGCTTTTTCATTTGGTAGTAGAGTATGCTTATTGATTCAGTGGTATCAATATATATATATATATATATATATATATATATATATATATATATATATATATATATATATATATATAGGGTATAGTTTTTATGTTCTAGCTCAATTTGAAATATATTGTATAAATAGGGCACACATTCAACTCTCATAAACTGACTAGCATCTTCCCATGTTATATCACAGTAAATGATCTGTAGATATGTTACATTTCTTACTTAAAAAGTGTTACCATTTGGTAAAAAGAATCTAGCTTTCATATAATTTTAAAGTACAATATATAATAAGAAAACCCACCACATATCTTGATCCTTGGTCATGTGACAAGTGGCCTTGGATTACGACTCCTAATGATGTAAGAGCTTAGGTAAGAAGCATTGAATATATGTGAGTGGATCATGTGTTATTGTTTTGTTTGTACTTTGATTTATTTATATCACAAAGTAGTCTAATTGTCTTTGAAGGAAAATTAATATGAAAAACAAGTTACAATAATGAATCTGAAACATTATCTTTAGGTTATTTGTGTTATAAAAAGAGCAACATGGTTGAACCACAAAGAACAAAACAATAGATATGACGATGCTTAAAACGCATGAAATTCACAAGAAGATCGAACAATCAGATGCTCATGATGATGAACTCTATGCAGGATATTAAAAGGTGATTGAATTTGAACGAACTAGGATAATGAGATGTAGTTCAAAATGCGCGAGTGAGGAACAAAAAGATTAATGGATGGCTCTTGTGGCCATTTACCAAGTGATTATAGAGTTCATACTTTTAATCTTAGACAAGGACATGATTAAAGAATCATGAGAAACTCTTAAGATGATGCACATATAGGAGTCGATCCGGTACCGGATGCTAATGTACAAGAAGCTAAAGTACAAACCTAGAGAAGTGCATTTGAGATGATATGCATGAAAGACACTTAATAACTGGATGATGTTTGCATGAGATTGAAATTTTTTTGGGCCATATCCTAGTTCAATTCTTGCAAATCATGAAATCTATCTAGCAATTTGGAGACTTGAAAAACATGATGAATAGGTTGCACGTTATCTCTAGACCCATGATGTAACATTCAAGTATTGGTAAGTTTCACTTTTAGTCCCTAATGCAAATTTCTTTCATATTGGTCCCTTGGTTAGTACGCGGGGCATACTCATTGGGTACGCTTAGCGTACTAGCCATAACTTGGTCGCAAGACTTAACCACATACGCGGGGCATACGTAGAGTGCACATGATGTACATGAGTCTTAGACAAATCCTAATTTATAGGGTCTGCACCCTATTTAAACCTCATTATAGCCTCATTTTGTCATGTTTAGCTAGCATCCACCTCTCCTTGTCCCAAAAATGAAACCCTAAGTGTGTTAGTGAGTTTGAGAGTTTGATAAAGAGATTTTTGGTGTCTTAATGTGAAGAAGAAGAAGAATAGAAGCCCTTGGAGAAGTTGATTGAGCTTGTAGATCTAGGATCACTTGCACATTTGCAAGCTTTTTGAGGTAAAAGCTTACACCTTTGTGCTCTTCTATGCTAGATCTAGTTCATGGAACATTTGTGCATCTTTTGAGTCCTTTGTATAAAAGGACACCTTTTGATCTACTCCAGAGGCTATTGATGCTAGATCTTAGTTCATTTCAGTCCCCAAGTTCATAAAAATGTCAACTTTATGGAGCATTTGGACCCATGCATGTGTTAAGACCTTTATTAAGCTCTTTTTGAGATCTTGAGCCCCATTAAGCCATGCATGTGTGTAAAGTTGTCAACTTTACGTGATAAGTGGTCTTATAGAATCAGATCTAAGAGTTTGGCTTGAAGTCTCAATGGATTAAGTGCTTAGTGGAGTGGGATGGCATGATGGGGAGTACGATGGGCGTACCTAGCTACTTATAGTATCCCTTGAAGGTGTACGCTAAGCATCCCGCGTACTCAACAAATTGCCTTTTTTGGGCTTGCATTCTCGGTTTGGGCCATAGGTTGGGTTTTCTTCATTTGGGCCTTGTTGGGCTGTTAGAATTCTTGTTTGGCTTTTGGCTAGGTCTTAGGGTTCCTTTGGATTTTTAGGCCAAGATGGGCTTCGGGCCTAATTTAGAAGATTAGGCCATATTTGGGCTTTGTGTGATCATTAAGGATTTAGGCGTTTTGGGTAATAAGTTGGGCCTTGGCTTTGGGCCAAAATAGTAAAATGGTAAAATGCTCTTTTACGCTGGGCTTAGGCTAAGTTTCTTGAATTATTGGTTATGGGCCGAGACCTAGTATTAGTTAGATGTTGTTTTATGATGATAGCACGGGGAATTGTCAGACCAACAGATAGAGATTTATCTATGTGATTCAGTAGTTAGAGGTGAGTTTCCTCACTGTGTTTTAGCGGGTTAAAGGCACCAATGGCGGCCCATGGTTGATATGTTAGGGTGCTAGATGTTCATGTGACTTTTGCTTGTGTCATTTTCTTGTATGTGTACTGGGCAAGGACCGATGTCGGGCGGGGCCCAAAGACTACTTTGTATGCTATTATCTTTGTTAATATTTATTAGTGTTACATGTAAGACGTTTTGGCTACTTCGACTGATCTTTCCTCGAAAACTTCTCATGAACTTGTCCTTGTTCCTCCTGGACTCTTCTGTTGTATACTATGAGGATGTGGTTACATTTATCTGGGTTTGTCGTGCGAGAATGAAAGTGACTAAAGAACCTATGAGATTTAAGGTAACTTTATGGGGTGATCCTTACGGAATCCTCCTATAATTGTCGAGGTACACAAGTTTGTATATAATTGAGGATTAAATAGACTTTCGAATAATTGATCCCACCTCAACACTACACCCTTAAGAGGAATGGATAGCGAAGCGTAGGCCATAGATTCTATGTCTATAAAATCCTGATTATATATAACACTTTAGGAATATACCTTGCAAGATTATAGACTTATCCGTAAAGGTCTTTTTAAATTCTCACATAAGTTATTTATCTGTACTAAATACTCCTATAGTATTCTAACGTAATGTACCTGGTATGTTCTAAAATCGTTATCGCGCTATCGTATCATAGAATACTCCCATAGTACTCTAACTCTAACTGTACTTGTTTTGGCGTTCTCTTGACTGGTGTTCAGGTAAGTTTTAACCCTATTGCAATGCCACATCATTCCCAAACACATGTTGGTCACATATCGAATGAATATAGTTGATCAGGCTATATTGATCATAACTATGATTACATAACTGTTCGGGTTGACGACAGTGCCCAACCTTTAAATACTTTTAGTTCTGTTCTCCTCGTGACACTAGTTCTATTATGTACATGTATAAGCAAGTAGGTATATTTTTATAACTTGTCGTTATATTCTTAAATATATCATTATCCAGAGCACTTAAGACCCATTGTATTTATAGTTGTATATCTTTTATCGGTTGATATACTTAGTTCACTATAAACAATGCTCTGATACCAATCTGTCACACCCCAAAACCAGAACGGCGGAAACGTTCGAGGGTGGAGGACGTCATGTTAAGTATCACGAGATATGTATATGGTAAGAAAGAAATAAACAACCATTTCATTTCAAAAGAAAGTGTTTACAATGTGTGTTCACAAAACATAGAATTCATACACAAATAACAAAACAAGACTTGAAGCTGTAATGCTTCATCTTTTAAATCCCCAGCACGAACACCTGTCTAATAGTGTCCTGAGAATACAAGTTATTTGAAAGAGTTGATCAACAATTAAGCTGGTGAGTTCATAAGATTTTAGCGATGTGAGTAAGCTATAAAGTGTTGTTGAAAATGTATATGTAAAAGTGATGTATCCTGTAAAATGTGGTTGCAAATGTATATGTAAAAGTGATGTAAGTTGTAAGTTCTGTTTTGAAAAGTTCGTCTGTTCCTCTAGAAAATCCTATATTTCCTACTTGAATGAAAGTTAAGTAAAATGACACTACAAGACTTTCTATGGGTACTAAGTGGGTACAAGTTATATATACTTAGAGTAAACAAACAATCGATTGGGCGCATCTGCCCTAAGCTCACACCCAACGGGGAACAGAAAGTAAGGCGGATTGCACACATTCCATTGGTTGTTAGATCGTTGCCATATATAACCCTGGTGTATTCACTTGTTACTCATGGAGTTATTTGTAATGGTTCCTTTATATCTAATGAAAATTTCTTTTAAGAAAACCTATATTTCTTATAGTAAAATATTGACCACAGTGACTACTTTTATAATAGCTTTGTTTATACTGCTATATATAATCTGATATCGGGTAGAAAGTTAATTGGGTGAATCTTCCCTAAGTCCACAACCCAACGGGGAACAGGAGGTAAGGCGGAAGACACACATTTAACTACCTAATGGGTATTAGTTTCATATATAAACATGGTGTATAAACTAAGGTATTATAGAGTTACTCACCTAAAGTCTTTAAGTGTATACTGGCTTAATAAAATGGATTAAGCCCTTATCTGGGGAATCTCTAGTTTTGTATATCAAAAGTACCGAATTTGAAAAGTATGCTTTGTACTAAAAAAAGTTGTGCGTTGACTCTGTGTCCTATAACCTGATCTATACCTGGTACTCTTATGATGACTTAATGTATACTAAGCATAAATATATATAGATTCGGGTAGATAATAGATTAGGGGAACTTGTTCCAAGCCCACAATCCAACGAGAACAGGAAATGAAGCGAAGGCACACATCCTATTAGCTATCAGAATCTATTAGTATATATGTATCCTATAGTGTATACATTAAGGAATCATAAGATTAGCATTATGGTCCTAACTTTTAAAAGTAGCCTTCTACCAAGACTCGACTGTTTTGAAAATAGCCTTCTACCAAGACTCGACTGTTTTGAAAGTAGCCTTCTACCAAGACCCGACTGTACGACTATTATTAAGTAAATCTAATCTACCTCATCGATTATATGAATATGACACATGGTAAAGGTATTAATAATATTGAACTGGAATTTTATATCTTTCTGTAATTGTCGTGTTGACAGTGTAAGTACTGTAGTATTTGTAATAAGTGACTACTTTTAGTACTATTGTGCCTTAATTGAGAGTTAAGGCATAATGTGATGGCTAGATCCTATGCTAAACGCTCCCTTGTCAAGAGATTCTAGGAACTACACGCGACCCCTGCATGAGTGCAAGCCGTGAACATCCACATTACTACGATCATGTATACCTAATATAACTATCACAATGTAGAAGTGATTCATTGGTATAGTTAGATCCTGAAAACATTCCATGCTATAGCACCTTATTATGTTCTGTTCTGTTATCGTGTATTGATATCGTGTTTATGTAAATGTATTCCATGTAAGCGTATCTATGTAAAAGTATTTATGTAAACGTATACCATTAGTATAGACTCATGAACTGAACTGACTCTTTGTGTGCTTCATTGTACTAGAAGTAATGAATAGCATTCTCCTAAACTATACCTATAATAGTTTACTAATGTTCTACCTGGACTGTTACTGAAAAGACTCATTTATCTACTAAGTTATGCTTATACTTTAAAAACGGAGTTTCGTGTAACTATAAAGTAACATAACCTTTAAAAGATTTTTGTAATTTATTGCCAACTTATAATTAACATAAGTAAGATTTTGAAAGATTGTTTATAACAAACATTTACACACTTATCATTGTGTTCAACTTGTATTCCTCCCTTAAAACAGTTAAAAAGTTAAAAGATTCATTACGGGGTATGAACTCACCTGATGTGGGTGATTCAAACGGGTATGCGCATACGGATGAGAAGTTCCACGAATGAAGTCCCGAGACATAATAAGTCCTCAATGACATATAAGGACACATATTGACATGAATATAGTGTTTATAACAACTATATAAAAGGAAACGCCTTCCAGGACTAGGAAACACCTTGACCAAGTGTTGGAATCACATCTGATTCAACAAAGGAAGGTAGAATGGCACTCACATGAGTTTACTACCATGGGTTTATGGCCCAAGGGAGTTTACGGTCGTAAACTCATGGTTACTCATGTATAAGTGCAAGCTTGAAGGTTAGGGATGTTTTAGGGACCTTAGTTCTATCGTAGGATGAGGAAGACCACCATCTTTGAAGCTTTTGGGGTGTTCACGGCCCTAATGAGTTTACAACCGTAAACTCATGACCATTTATGTTTATGAGAGTTGTTTAGGGTCCTAAAAGTCATAATGAAGCATTCTAACTTCAAGTCTAAGCCTTAGGAAGTGTTTGTGGCATCAAAACACCCTTAAATTGAGTTTTCGGCCCATGGACCATTTTAACAAGTGTTTGCGGCCATAATCACCTATGGGTGATGGTATTTTGATTTTTTTAAGTACTAAACACATCAAGGTAAAGTGGTAGGCTAGTCCCTAGGCTTAAGGAAGGAATTTGGGGCATCTTTGCACCATAAAAGGGAGTTTACTGGCCAAGAACATCCTTGTCCGTAAACTCTCTTCTAACCTTTGTTTCTTGATGTTTCTAAGGTCTAGACATGTTTAATCTAGTGTACAACAAGTTAGGATAAGAGTGCTTATGATATAGGAGCTTGAACTAGTCGATTTGGCCAAGAACACTAGTGTGTGTTCTTGGTGTTTCTTGAGTATCTAAACAAACATGATTTTCATGGATGAAATCAATGTAAGAAGCTAGTTAATAAGATGTATTAACTAATCAAGGGATATAATACTCACTCTTTTGAAGATCTAAGGTGATTGTTGTTATGATACTTGAGAGGATTTGGAGGAAAATCGGCCAAGGAAGGAAGAAATGACTAGAAAATGACCCTTTGCCTTATATATGCTCTTGAGTTTACGGCCGTAAACTCATGGTATTGTGACCGTGAACTCATTTAGATGGGGTTAGGGTTCGATTTGCTACACTGTGGTTCTAGCGGGTACTTTCTAACAGTTATTCCTTAAGTGTATTAGGCTCAAAACTCCTTAGAATGACCTGTAATCAGGCTAGAACTTTGTACTAATGATTTTGACACTCAGTTGAGTTGACTGACTGAGCTTATTAAAATAAGAATTTTCGGGTTGTCACACTAACTACCCCTTGGGTCCTGTCGGCCGGTACCTAGCCTAACATATCAGGGTGTTGGCCTCCCCTTTGATCCTGTCGACTGGTACCTTGCCTAGCATATTAGGCTGCTCTCCTACCCCTTCGGTCTTTTCGACCAATACTTGGGACTATTTCACCCCCTACTCTACCACATAGCATCCTAGTGCATAAACATACAAGTCATATACTGCCTAACTTATCTGGGTGCTGGCATACCCCTTCGGCCCTATCGGCCGATACTAGGGTCCATCCTACCCCTTCTATCACATATCACATAACATCATAGCATACTGGCACATAATCATAACAAATAACAATATACCAGATAATTATCATAAAGAAAATTATCCCTACTATAACTCTTACTAGTGGGTCGGCCTTGGTGCCTTTGACCCACTTCTATTGGAAGGTAACTCACCTCGCACTGCTGAAGTCCCGTAAACAAAACTCTAGCTGCTGGATAACAGGTTCTCGAACTGTCAATCATCAAAATAACACCCAATCGGTAATTGGGTTCCAATCTATATCCGTAAGTTCATGTTTGCGGAAAAAGGCTACTTTACCCCCAACTTAGTTTGACTCAAGCCCAAGGCTCAATCTAAAGGCCTAAAAGTCAACTATGAGTTAAAGCCAAACATATGGCTTTCCAAATTGGGCCCATACCTTTACATGGTCTTATTCTAAGGCCCAACCATTTAGTCCAGTCCAAACATTTGGCATTTTTAATGGCCCAATATCTCATAATCATAAAGGCCCAATTATGGCCCATCTGTGGCCCAATTTTCCAAATTGGGCCCAAACCCCTTACATGGGCCTTACCTTAAAGCCAATTAAATTATTCTAGTCCATATGCTTGATTTTGGATGGCCCATTAATAACCTAATCACCATAGCCCAAGTGAAATTAGTGTTTCTTTAGGTCAATTTGGGTTTTTCCTAAGTCGGGCACCACCTACTACCACCTCGGGTAGTGGTGGTTAATGGCGGCTCATGGCAACAACCATTACCTCAAGGTGGTGCATATTCTAGTCCAAAAAAATGTCCCAACATCCCAAACAAAATCCAAACACAAACAAGCACACCGCCACCCAATACGGAGGTTGATGGTGGCAGCCACCACCTAACAGTGGTGGTTATGAGTTTCGTATCATTATTCTAATCTCTAATTACATTTTACAATGCTTTAACCCAAAAATAACACACCCAAATAAAATACACACCCAACCAACTTGTGGTGGCCGGTAGTGGCGCATGGCAACAGCCACCACCTCATGGTGGTGGTGGTGGCTGTTCTTCGAGAATTCCGGCCAAACAACACCCAAACACCACTTCAATGTAACAGACACACACACACATGCGTCTTCTATTTGCAAAATGAACCTAACCACCAACCTGGTGGCGTACGACAGCGACAGCAACACAAAACGGCAGTAGCAGTGGCGGTTGCAATGATAGTCACCACCTCGTGGTGTGGCGGCGTTTCCTCTTGATCCTCCACCCAACAACACTTCAACCCACACGATTTCACGCCAGTAATACATCCAAACACAACCACCCTGGCGGTGGCGCATGACAATTATAGAGAAAATGATGAAGCTGCCCCCTCCCCCCGGACGACAGCGATAGAAGCCCGTTAGCCGCAAATGGAGAAGAACCACGAATGACAGCAGTAGCGAAAGCGGGAAGGACACCCGCTGGTGGTCTTCGTCATCACTGGCAATGGAACAGCGACAACGCTATTATCTCGACGGTTCCCGATTATGGTGATGGTGCTTTAACGACGGAATAGTGAGTGGCGGATGAGAGCTTCATGTGGCGGCCACTAGCTAATCGGAATGGATGGAGAATGGTAGGGACAACATCAGATATGAAGGGGGTATAAGGAGGGTGACGGCTGGAGATGGTTTGGTTAGGGTTAGGGTTTACCGGTGGGGGTTGAGGGTTATATACCCCGAACCCTAAGTCTTTTCCCATAATGACGCATTTAGTCCCTAATTATCCTTTTCTTTCAATTTTAATTTACCATTTAAACCCCTCCTTCTGAAAACCCATACAAATCAAGTCCAAAATCTTACCAATCAGCCCCTTAGCCTCTAAAATCTCTTCAAATTAAGTCCTAATAATTTACCCAGTAGTCCCTGCCTTCATAATTATTTACGAAACCAATCCAAAACTTACACTTTTAACCCCTGACTTCTAAAATTGTGAACCAACACCTTGCTATACAATTATTGACTTTAGGGCTACTATACATTTATTAATTAATTTATTTATTTAATAAATGTTTGTTACAACTCTCCCCCACTTAAATTAGATTTCGTACTCGAAATCATTCCTTACCATTCCTTACAGGCCCAACCACCCAAGTAACATGGCCACAGTCCTGGGCACACCCTATCCTTCCTAGGGTAACAGTAGCCAACCTTCGCAAGGCCCTAAAATCTGCAGATGAACGAATTCCTTGCAACAAAATTGTTGGATTAATGTCTAAGTCCATAACTTTTTTGGTATGTACTTGACCCGATGGTGCATGGTCCTTTTGGGTTGCCTTCACCAAAGCAACTTGATAGGATGAATTATGGAGAGAGATGATTAATTATGATTTATTAATATATTATGAGAATAATATATTAAAGGAGAAATCATATTGTTTAATTAATATTAGTCAAGAATTAATAAGAATTAATTTTGTGGCTCAAAGACATTAATTAAATAAAAGGGACTAGAACTGTCAATTGTGTGATAGTTGAATATTAGGCTAATGGACTCCATAGAGGATGGAGTGGACGAATTCTATGGGGAAAGCCATTAGAAATCGTCCAAGGCCTCTAAGGAGGGAGTCCATGGGTTGCTTAGGTCCTAAGCAATCAAATTAGGGTTTCCTTGTTAAATAACCCTAATAGCCTCACTATTTAAGGACCCCTAGGGCACCAAAAACGTGGCCAACCAATTCCTTAGGGTTTCTACATGTTTTTGGGTGCCTCCTCTCTTATCATTCTTCATCCTCTTGCTCTTGGTGTTTGTGAGCCATTAGAGGAGTGACACTTGTGACTCTAAGCTTTCTAAAGCCATTACAAAGGAGGATTTGAGATTGTTATTGCTACATAACAATCAAGGTATGATCTAAACCCCAATCTTATGTTAATATGATTAATTGTATGTTAGATCTAGGGTTTATAGCTTTGGATATTCAATTGCATGTTCATTAGACAAACTAGATCCAAAAGCTATTAGGGTTTGCATGTACACCATAGGAATGATGTTTTGCTCAAAGCCTATCAAAAATCACGTCTACTTTATTTGAAATCTACAGTCTTGAGGTGGTCTGACTCCTTGCCAGACCGCTCATACTGAATTATCATTGTTGAACACAGTCCACTTATCCCTCAACTGACTACTCAACTTCTGATAACTCGAGGTTCTCATTATAAATCAGGATCACAAACGCAATTATTCCTGTAGATCACTTATACTTGGCCTAGGCTCAGCTAATCCTGTTGTGAGTGACTTGTCACTTCACAATCAACCAACTATTCCGTCCGTACTTGCAACCTAAAGCACAAATACTAATACTGCCCAAACACTAAAACTGCCTGAAACAATATGCTGCTACATGTTTGCTTTCCAAAATCTACTGAGACCTTTCTGGTGTAAATTCATTCGTCAGCCATCCAAAATACCGGGTTCCAACCTAGTCGTTGAGCTATAAAGGCTCCCACATGACCTTCTAACGAAATTCTCTCCTGTCAATAATTACCATTCGTTATCTTACCACTATGGCTCTAACAACCTCCCTATCCAACCGATCGGGGTCCATACATCGAGTCCTGATGTTACCAAATCCAAGGCTAAAAGTGATTGCTACCTGACCAATGGTAGCCTTATATCACGAACGACCTGAAGTAGTCCATTGCTTCCTTGATCTCATATTCGAAGTAGCATTCCAACGGATGTATCGCTAGCTCAACCAGATCTAACTCAATTGGTTAATTTCGTAATCCATAAATCAATCCATGGATTTTCGACGCCCTCACTGCTACACCCGAACTGGTGGGTACTCATATTCCTTTCGTGTCCTAACAACATGCTCATGCTACCTACCAACCTCGTGAATGCTACAGGCTACACTCGTAGACTTACAACACTCTGTCATTATCTGCCAACCTCATGAATGCTACGGCTACCCCCGCAGACTTACAAGACTTTCCATGCTAACTGATTGTTAGTGAAAGCTATCGCTACCCTCGTAGTCTTACGAAACTTCCTATACTATCTGAATGTTAGTGAATGCTACGGCTACCCCGTAGTCTTATAACAATTTCTATACTATCTGACTGTTAGTGAATGCTACGGCTACCCCGTAGTCTTACAACACTGTCCATACTGGGTCGAACATGCACTCGACCTAACATTCAAATGAACTTGAATTCTAATTGGACCTCTAACCTGGTTACCTAATCTTGTTATCCGAGGCCAAGGAAAGGCGTGAACCAGCTGTGGGAATGGTTTCGGAACTCCCAACTCACCCAATCCTCAATCAAGACGGCCACTTGACCACCTTCCTCCCTGACTGGGATGCGAAACTCATCCTAGTTTCACACTTATTTCTACTCCTGAATACCTGATCAATTCTCCACCAATTAGATTCGACTAATTATTCACGGCACGTGAGAGTTGAAGGATTCCCAATCCTTCTTTCCTTCTGATAATCCACTGATAACAACATGTGCTTACCAATGCTAGTGATTACTTAACAATTAAACCCTAAAATTGCCCATCCTCTGAAATCTTGAAGAGTGCTCCTGCAATCTGGTCCAATCTGACACCCTCAATCCACCCCCCATGCTGACAACTGGAGGCCTTAATCTTCACTTTGGCTGACGAATCATCGTTTCCACTTCCAATCCCTCATCACCACTAAACTCTAACCGAACACAGCCCATGAAAAAAATACAATTCTCTTGAACATCCAATGACCATCCACTTATGCATCTAACAGCCGCAACTGACACTGCCATCTTCATGCTACTAGTCCTGTACTAGAAACAACATTCCCTTGAACTCCAAGGTTCTTCCATAGACAACTGTCAACCATACCCGAACAAATAATAGAACCATTGAACTCTAACTTCACTGGAGAACTATCCCCATAATTCCTGACCAAAGGATCTTCCAAATAATACTTCTGAATTGATCCCAACAAAGATCTGGAATAGTAACGGTACACACGAAACCAACTCTGCAAGATACGTCCATATGTAGGTTCATCAAAGGACTTTTTGGCATGCAAAATGGCATATAACAATCCTTGATAACCCAGACAATATCAGAGAACCGACCCAAGATCTGACTTGTCCAAACTCATTCACAATTCCAAAGCGATACTAATTCACGACATCCACCTAGTAGCAATAGAAGATGATATACCCGCAACATCTGAAGGAATCCTGATCACCTTTTCCAGAGATACTTAGACCATCCTGAGAACATGGTAAAAAACTCTCTCCAATCCCGATGACAGGAACTAATAATAGGATCCTCCTTCCTAAAGGATTCTGAGGATCCACAGGCATTGGGCTTCAGTTGAGCCCCTAACTGCCTCGCGAAAAATCTGGTCCGAAAGGCCCCGAGACGACTACCGAGAGCTCCCTAATTCCTTTCCTTGGCTGAACGAAATACCACCGAGGTCCAATCCCAAAACGTCGCGAGTAATCTCCGATGAAATGAACTTATGCAATCACGCATCGACTGGTCCAGGCCCTGCTCCTGAGCCGAAACCATAATCTGAATCCCATTCTTGATTGCTCTACACCATAATGAATTGATATTCCAAAGATCCGAATGTACACAAGAATCTTTATCCCACAGGCTTCCTGGACTTTCCAAGAATATCCCAAATTCGAGTATGGATCCTGTGCTTTCAGTAGTACGAGCCCAATACTACCTTCCACACCTATCCATACTTTCGTCAAGAATCATCCTAAATCCTCCAAGTCACCCTCTCAAACTGATTCACCCAAGTCTCACTAAACCTCACTTCCAATCCACTAAAGTGTATCCTAATTGCTGCAAGATTCCCAGTAATGTCAACTAGCTACCTTATGAATATAGCCACATGCAACAGAGATCAGAGAATCCTTCGAGTAAAAGACTCATCCCTAGAACGGTTAGACTCAAACGAGAGATGCGCACTAGGGTCAAATCTATCACTCTGAGATTATCTAGCCTGTGCCATATGTGACTTAGCATATTCACTTAATAGTTAGCTCACATTACTAAGATTCCCACAAAGCACAAAGCACAAAGCAAGCAACATTTAGACGATGGAAAATCTAACCAACATATTCCAATCAATCATTCTATCCTCTTATCAGGAATCTATACTGGCATGAGATTCTAAGGCTCATACAATCAGACATAACCTAAACAAGCTATCCTATCACTGACTGATCAGTACTATCATGCAGCTCAACAAGCACATGCATCAGGCATATATGGCATCTTCCTAGATCCTTAGCGCTAATCTAGCATGCAGTTCTCGTATACATATAGTAGGCATATAAGGCATCCTTCCTAGATCCTTAACCCTAATCAAGCATGCAGTTCCCATCGTCATATCATATCATAACATAACATGTATGGGTGTCTTGGGGAGAACTTACTTGAGCTCAGCTGATTGCATGCATCACACACTTTTTCATTTTCAAAATTCTTTTCTCTTTTCAAATTCTTTTCAAAATTCTTTTTATAAAATGATTTTTCTTTTGAAAACTTTCATACCGAGTCCTTAGATTGAGTCCAGACACACCCGAGAGTGTGCTCGAATCCCTCAAACCAAGGCTCTAATACCAACTTGTAACATCCCAAAACTTAAGACCAAAATTTTTGTTTTTAATTAAGTTATTCTAAAACCAACAGTATAAAAACATTCATAATAACATCTCATGTCAAAACCAAAATGTCAATAATCAAAACATGTTCTCATAAAACATTATCAGAGTGTAGTCCTAATGATCTCATGTGCGGAAAACATAGTGTGATGCACTGCGATCGCCGACTACTTTCCTTTGAAAACGAAGTACCTGAAACCAAAACTGAAAACCGTAAGCACGGAGCTCATTGAGTTCCCCCATCATACTACATACCATATAAACACATAATGCATAACATAACTGGGTACTAACTACCCATTCGGTTCTGTCGACTGGTACCTTGCCTAGCATATCAGGGTTCTGGCCTCCCCATCGGTCCTGTCGAAAGGTATGTTGCCTAGCATATCAGGGTGTTGGCATTCCCCTTCAGTCCCGTCGACCGGTAACCTTGCCTATCATATCAGGGTGTTGGCCAACCATTCGGTCCTTTCCACCGGTACTGGGGACTATTTCACCCCTACTCTACCACATAGCATCCTAGCACATAAACATACAATTCATATATTTCCTAACTTATCTGGGTGCTGGCATACCCCTTCGGCCCTATCGACCGGTACTGGGGTCTATCCTACCCCTTCTATCACATATCACATAACATCATAACATACTAGCACATAATCATAACATATAACAATATACCAGATAGTTATCACAAAGAAAATTATCCCTACTATAACTCTCACTAGTGGGTCGGCCTTGGTGCCTTTGACCCACTTCTACTGGAAGGTAACTCACCTCGCACTGCAGAAGTCTCGTAGACAAAACTCTAGCTGCTGGATGACAGGTTCTTGAACTATCAATCATCATAATAACGTCCAATCAATAATTGGGTTCCAATCTATATCCATAAGTCCATGTTTGGGGTAAAAGGCTACTTTACCCCTAACTTAGCTTGACTAAAGCCCAAGGCCCAATCCAAAGGACCAAAACTCAACTATGAGTTAAAGCCCAACATATGGCCCAATTTCCAAATTGGGTCCAAACCGTTACATGGTCTTATTCTAAGGCCCAACCATTTAGTCCAAACCCAATATCTCATAATCATAAAGGCCTAATTATGGCCCATCTATGGCATAATTTTCCAAATTGGGCCCAAACCCCTTACGTGGGCCTCACCCTAAAGCTCATTAAATTATTCTAGTGCATATGCTTGATTTTGGATGGCCCATTAATAGCCTAATCACCAAATCCCAAGTGAAATTAGGGTTTCATTAGGTCAATTAGGGTTTTTCCCAAGTCGGGCACCACCCACTACCACCTCGTGTAGTGGTGGTCAGTGGCGGCTCACGACGACAGCCACTACCGCACGACGGTGGCTATGGTTCTAGTCCAAAAAAAATATCCAAAGATCCCAAACAAAATCCAAACAGAAACAAGCACACCGCCACCCAACACAGTGGCTGGTGACGGCAGGAGGCGGCAGCCACCACCTCACGATGGTGGTTATGAGTTTCTTTTCATTATTCTAATCTTTAATTACATTTTACATTGCTTTAACCCAAAATAACACATCCAAATAAAATACACACACAGCCACCTTATGGTTGCCGGCGGTGGCGTATGGCGGTAGCCACCACCTCACGGTGGTGGTGGCTATTTTTCGAGAATTCCTACCAAACAACACCCAAACACTACTTCACTATAATATCACACACATATGCGTTTTCTATTTGCAAAACGAACCCACCCACCCACTTACTAGCGCACGGCGGCGACAACAACACAAAATGGCAGTAGCAGGGATAATTGCGATGATAGACAACAACTTGTGGTGGTGACAGAAATTCCTCTTGATCCTCTGCCCAGCCACACTTCAACCCATACGATTTCACGCCGGTAATGCGTCCAAAAACAGCCACCCTTGCGGTGGCACATGACAATCGGAGAGAAAACGATGAAGCCGCCCCCAGACGGTAGCGACAGACATCCGTTAGCTGCAACCGGAGAGGAAGCGCGAACGAAAACAGTAGCGACGACGAGATGGACACCCGTTGGTGGTCTTCGTCGTCACCGACAATGGAATAGAGACAACGCCGTTATCTCGGCGGTTCCCGACTGTGGTGATAGTGATTCAATCACGGAATAGCGGGCGGTGGATGAGACCTTCATGTGGTGGCTGCTAGCTGATCAGAATGGATGGAGAATGGTGGCGACGACATCGTAGACGAATGGGGTATAAGGAGGGTGGCGGCTAAAGATGGTTTGGTTAGGGTTAGTGTTTACCGGTGGGGGTTGAGAGTTATATACCCCGAACCCTAAGTCTTTTCCCATAATGACAATTTAGCCCCTAATTCTCCATTTATTTCAATTTTAAATCCTTAATTTACAATTTAAACCCCTCATTCTGAAAACCCTTACAAATCAAGTCTGAAATCTTAGCAATTATCCCTTTAGCCTCTAAAATCTCTTCAAGGTAAGTCCTAATAATTTACATAGTAGTCTGTCTTCAGAATTATTTACGAAACCAATCTGAAACTTACACTTTTAAACACCCCCCCCCCCCCCCGACTTCTAAAATTGTGACAATTATCTCCTCGAGACCAACACCTTGCTATATAATTATTGATTTTAGGGCTACTATACATTTATTTATTTATTTATTTCATAAACACAGAGTTACAGGGTGACCCCGTATGCACGTCGTACGCTGAGTTACGCACGTCGTACGCACCGAAGTCCTTTTCCTTAATAAGAGCTTAATGCGTTAAGCTCTCACATTCCAATTGAATATCCAAGGCCCAAATACCGCCGGGAGTCATAAAGTTTCCAACTTTATGACTTTGTGTGCCCATTATGTGCTTAATACCAACAATATTATCTTCTAAACACCTAAAGACCTTCTAGAGCATGCATGGGGAAGAACTAAGCATCAAGATCTTAGTTTTATGACTCAAGACCACTTATTGGGTCTGAAAGGATGACTTATTTGCTTAAGAGCATGCTATGCTCAAGAATCACAAAGTTTCGGACCAAAAATTCCCTAAATGACGGAATAACTAGATCCATAAGAAAATATTGTCAAACTAGGAGCTTTTTACCTCCTGAAGGTTGCTAGCAAGGAGAGAATCCCATATCCCATATTATTCCAAGCCCCAAGGTCATTCCATCACCTTCTTCTTCTTCTTCTTCTTCTTCTTCTTCTTCTTCTTCTTCTTCAAGAACACCATCAAAACACACAAATGTGCTCAACATGCACTCTTCACACTTAGGGTTAGCTACAGGGGCAATTTTTAGGTAGAGGCTGATGAGGGTGAAGGTCTTGGGGCCATAAAGGGGATTATATAGGGTGCAAACCCTCAAAACTAGGGTTTTGGTTTGAACAGCGTACGCGTTGCGTAGCTGATGAGTATGCCAGGCGTATGCATGTGAGTCCCACTTTTGTCATGCATGAGTACGCCTTATGTACGCAGTACACTCCAAGTACGCATGACGTACAGACTAAAAGGCAAACTTAACATAGTTAGGATTAAAAATGAATCTTCTCTGGATGGGTGTTACATATATATAAGAAAGAAGGCATCAAAATTCTTCTCGCAAATATTCGAACTTTAAGATCAAGTAAGTTATTGTTGGGTCAAAACTCAAGAACAATTTAATGATGATAATGCGGAATACAAAAACGAACACAATAATGAAGATGTGATTGATGAGAAAAATATTTTATTCAAGAACATGGGGAAATTACACTATAAGAAAAGACTAAAGTAAATATATTCTACCTAAGTAACGTCATTATGATAGGCGGCTACATCTTACCTCACTTTTAACCCTAATAATGAATATTACATGACTATTTATAGGGAATAAAACAAGTCTTGGGGCCAATAACCTACATAGCATCAAGCGGGCCCATTGTCAGAACCCATGGAATACTTTGAACACTACATTCTCCCCCTCAAAGTATGGAATGGATGACAAGGCTTCAACTTCCAAAACAAGCATCTAGAAAATAAGAAAGGATCTCGTGACGAGGATTATCAAAAGAGATCCACAAATCTTGATTCTTCAATAGTCTTCAAACCAGGTTCTAGGATATATAAATATGAAGCCAAGCACTGAATTAATGTTTTTAAATTTCATTTTCTAATGTAATTCCAAATATTTTCAAGAAAACCATCCCGCCATAAAAACCCATTTAGAAATTAAGAAACATAATCACTTCCTGTCTATGAAGAACTCCACCTCCAAGTCACAATGAACTTCAAATAAGCTAATGATATAAGCCACCAAAAAATATCATGTAACAATCCAAATTTAAGATTCGTAACGTCACTTGATCGAGAAATCACTAAAATTTAGATATATTCAAAAGCTTTAGAATAGTTCAAAGTGAACTTCTCTGTAAAAGCTTTAGAAGAGTTCAACGAGAACTTCTCTGTAAAAGCTACCTTCATATCGCTACCACAAGCTTCATCAAAAATATTCAAATTTGAAAAGTCACAATCCAATTTCGATTGGCCATATCAAATTCTCCCCCTTTTTATAATAAAAAGCGTGATTATAAAACCTTCAAATGGTCATGAGAATGATCTTGAATCGGATAAACAATTACTGTGCTCCCCCCATGACAAATGGAATAAACAATGACGTTTAAAATCCAAAATAGTCGAAAAAATTTGACGTTATTGTGAAATACGTCCTTCCGAACCGCCAAGACTTGTTGGAATCCATAATATATTGTTCACGAGAAAATATGTTCATGAAAAATAAAAAATTTGTTCATTAGCCCTTTAATTTGTAAACATTTCAAAATATTGGGCTGAAACAGTCACTTTGCTGAAAGTTTGGGGATTTAAATGGTAAAACCGATGGGTTTTAAGCATTACAATATTCCTATGGTGCACATGTAACCCTAATTGCTTTGGATCTAGGTTTTTCTCAAATTATACATGCAAATCAATTTTCCAAAGCAAGAACCCTAATCTAGCATACAATTTTCAGAGTCAATGAACAAACTAGGGTCAGAAGAATAACTTTCTTGTTAACTAGTAGTAACAAGTAATACTTTCCTTGATCTTGACCTTCAAGAGCTTAGTGCCTCAATCATTGCACCTCTAATGGAGTCACGAACACCATAAGCAAAGAATGTGGAGAAGGAGTGGCATAAATCAGCTAGGGTTTCTTCTAAGGAACCAGTGGCCGATTTAATGAGGTTGGGGGGGGGGGGTTCCTTTTATAGTTGAGGCTGCTAGGGTTTTTAGCTGGAAACACATAGACCCCCACATGGTAAGCCTTGGACCCCCACAAGCAACACATGGACCCCCACATGGTAAGCCTTGGACGAAAACTCTGTGGGCTTCCCATAGATTATCGTCCACCCCATACCAATAAGTGAGGGATTATTGGATATCATACAGACAGATGTGTGTGGGCCCTTCAGATGCACTACAAAGGATGCTAACAGCTTCTATGTGACCTTCACCCATGATTATAGAAGATATGGGTATATCTACTTAATCAAGCATACGTCGGAAACCTTTGAAAAGTTCAAAGAGTTTAAGCAAGAAGTGGAGAATCAATTGGGTAGGAAGATAAAGATGCTTAGATTCGATAAGGGTGGTGAGTATCTTAGTATCGAGTTCCACGACTATCTTAAGGAATGTGGAATTGTTTCACAATTGATGCCGCCTAGGACACCGCGACTCAATGGTGTAGCTGAGTGGCGCAATCGAACCTTGTTAGACAAGGTTCGTTCCATGATGAGTTGAGCTTCGTTACCTATCTCATTTTGGGGGTATGCCTTAGAGACTGGCACCCATATCCTTAATCTAGTCTCAAAAAAGAAGGTTTCCAAAACACCTCACGAGATGTGGACAGGGAAGGTTCCCTCATTGGCACATATCAAGGTTTGGGGTTGCAATACTTTCATAAGACGAGAGACTCAACTAAGTCTTATTAGTCTCCTACTTCTATTTCTCAAAATCCTTATCCCAAGAACGTAGGTAGCTTCTCCTAAATCCTTCATAGTGAAACACTTCCCAAGGCGGGACTTACCCTCCTGCAAGGTCGGGATGTCGTTTCCTATGAGTAGTATGTGATCAGCATAAAAAACTAGAAAGCCACCTATACTCCCACTAGCCTTGACATATACACAAGACTCATCCTTGCTTCTCAAAAATGCAAACTCTTTGACTTTCTCATCGAAACAATGATTCCATCTGCGAGATGCTTGCTTTTATCCATAGATGGATTTCTCAAGCTTGCACACTCTATTAGGGTACTTTGCATCTACAAAACCTCTTGGCTGACACATGTAAACATCTTCAGCCAACTTCCCACTGGTAAATAATGGAAGAAAGACGAAACTAGACACCTTTTGCAAGTTGAAATTGTCTCGCTTTCGAATTAACATATGCTAGGTCTCGCAATCGGAATTATGTTATTGGTATTTGGATGCCTTCTGAATGAAAATTGCTTTCGGAATCAATACATCAAAATGAAATCGGAACTCAGTTCATTAATCGGAAAAACACCCATGATCGAAATTGAAGGAGGTAATCGGAGTGGAAGTGTTCGGACTTAGATTTCAGAATTATAACTGGTCTCGGAATCGTAACTCACATCATCGTTTGGAAATCAAATCACCAATCGGAATTGAAATTGAACATATTGCTCGGAATCTGAAGGGTTGACCAGAGTTAACTTGGTATTCGGAATTTTGTTTGATCTTGGAATCGGTCTTCATATTATGAGTGGACTCAGAATCGGAATTCATGTTTCACGAGTCGTTGTTGTGTTCGTTTATCAGAGGATAAATAGGGAAGATAACAACAATTTACGCATTTGGTCCCTATAACTTTAGCAACATGGCCATTTTAGTTCAATTTCCGAAATTGTTACAAATAAAGGGGAAAATGATGCAGTTCTTAACAGTTTCATTTGATCAACGATTGCGAACAAAAACTAACACACAATCCGATTGTGTGACCAACTGAACACAATACTTGACAAACACAAAAATCATCTTCTTCAAATTGTTTTCAGATCAAATACCCATTTACAATCAAATCCATCACCATATTCATTTGTTCTTCACTATGCATCATCTTTATTCTTGATTCGTAACATATGTTGGAACTCACAAAAATCCTAAATCGTCGAATCTCCAAATCATCTTTAACTTCACAGATCGATACAATCAAGAAACAAAATTCGATATTCGATATTGGAACGTGAATGAACAGATTGACTTAGTTTGAACACAAAATCAAATAATAAAATCAAAATTGGTTTTGATAATTGTATCGTTCATAAATTACGACTCAAGAATAGATGAACAAAAGATTTTAAGATACAACAATTACAGATTAGAGATGAGTCGGCATGCTTGATTCAGATCACACGATTTCAATGAACAAGATGCAGGCTAAACCAACGAATAGTAATAGGCAATAATGGGTCAAGAACAAATGAATAAATAGGTATCGGTTAAATGAATAATAATCAGATCCGAAAATAATGAATATAGTGAACAATGGAACTCGTGATTTGGACACAAATGTGGATCTATTGAAAATAACTTAATCAGAAGACTTTGATCTCAAAACAAATCAGATCTAGAAAAATACAAATTAAATGAGAATCAGATTGGAATTACCACGATCAATAGTATCAAACATCATAAATCTCCATGAACAGTAGCTTGAACAAGAATCTTGATTCCAAAACACCAAAATACCAAAAATCTTCAATAATTAGTGTAGAAAATCATCAAATCTAGAACCGATACTTCAAAGATCAATTAGATCTTCAAAGACCCGCTCTGATACCACTTGTTGAGCATCACTACTACTGGTTGATCTAAAATCACTTGGTGTTAGAAAGGGCGCAACCTTACCCATATAGCGCATTCAGCCCTCCACCACCAGGTATTCGATTGCGGCACTCCAGGCCATCGTGCGAGGACTTGGTTGATGCCATTTCTGACCCCAAACAGAGGATTTTGGATTTAACACAAGATTTAAGAAGGTAATCAAACAAAGATTGGTTAGAAATCAATCGATCTAACATGCAGAGTGTAGAATCAATTCACAACAATCAATTGAATCATGTTTTTAATTCAGACTGTGAGAGCGAATAAAAAAAATATAAAAAACACGAGAAAACTGCAATCAATTGGATGAATCCTACTCTGATAGCAAATGAAGTGTGATAGATTTTGTTACGAACACAATTGATCTAAGAAAAACAGTTTAGAACACAAGATGTAAATATAATCTGGTTGGCTCGTATTTAGTCTGGAATAAGTACAAAGTATCGAGAGTGTTTTACAATCAGAAGTGCTCAAAAGTTACCCTCTATTGTAGTACTTACCCTATTTATAGGGTACAACAGACTCGAAAAAAATAAATAAAAGGACTAAACATTTTAGCTTGGAATCTAACAGTGCCTTGTGAATACATAGAGAGTCGAAATCATTTGGATTTCGACTCCTTACAGACCCAGACTATTTCGACTCCTCACTATAACGTTTTGACCCCTACATAAATACATAAGAAATGATCTACTAAACATGATTATTAAGCAAACACATTCGATATTCTAACGCTTCTCACTTCGATTCTTTAAATATTTGCTCCGAGTTAATTATCTACCATCAAAATCATCCCAAAATGGTTTCCCATTGATTATATACCTTTTAACATTGTGCGAGAAGTCCCCAAGGATTGCACACCAATTAGGGTTGTAAAAACGTCTATTTATAGTGTTGTAGGTCGGTGTAACTTCGCGACACGACTGATAAGTGTTTGTGACGCTAACCCTAATTTGGTCACGATTTTTTCATTTCCAAAATCTTTATCCGAGTTTTTTGATTTTATGAAAGGCGATGTATGTCCCCTAAAAGGAGCGACACATCTTTCCGATTTTTGATGTTTTTCTATTTTTGGGTATTTTTCAGCTCCCCCAACTTCAAATTTTTCCTTTTTCTCCAAGCCACGATTTTTCCTATGTTTATTAAATACATAACATTTTAAGTATCTTTTATCTTTAATTATATTAGTTAAGCCCAAATATTAATATAATAACCCAAAATATATGACTAATTTGGATAATATCAACGGGTCGATAATTATGACAATTATCTAGTACCTCTTTGATACCATCTTAATTAACTATACATCACAACACATTATTACAATTATAAATTAATGATGAATGAGTATGAAAAATAAGATGAGATGAGATAGATCCATTTTATTTTGATCATAAAAAAGGAACATTGTCTAATGAACTTATATTTATACATAGACATAGAGATACTCCACACAAACGCCTATATTTAAATTAATATTCATATTTAACCCTAGGGTATCTAATACTTACATCTCCAACCCTTTTATTATTAGTTATTATAAGCATACAATAAAACAAGAAAAAAAAACCAAAACAAACAAACAACAAGAATGAGAAGATAGGTAAGAAAGACTCTCTCTCTTTCATGTGTTAAATTTCATACTTATAGCATTATAGTCAGATCCGACCTTAAGGAGGCTTCAGGTGTGTGGCCGTACAAGGCCGTGTCGTGAAGAGATCGGAATTTGAATAAAGCATTAGTATTTTGCTATCATCGCTAATCCGGAAATTTAGGGGCTTTTTCGTTTTTCAAGGTTCAAACATGGTTCGATTAGTGGTGGATGCAATTACTTTAATTAAACACAAAACTGTCATTTTTTTTTGACTTTCCTAGCAATTCTTTCGGAAATATTTAGGAACCTTTGAGGAATTTCCGAGGAAAACCATTTTCCATAATTTTAGGAAATCTCTCGGAAATGCGTAGGAATTTTCAAGGAAAAAAAGTTCCTAGCAAAATTTGGTATAGTAGTGTCTTTGCTTCGAAATCAATGAATGGGCCCAATTATAGGTTACTATATCTTAATAAAAGAGTTCGGAGAATTTATTAATGTGATTGTGATATATATATATATATATATATATATATATATATATATATATATATATATATGTGTATATCGCACATGATTAAATGATCTTTGCAGAAGTCCTATCAAGGCATCTAAGTTAAGTCCACCCGATGACTCACAAGAAACTTGCATGTGAAAGCTTTCACAAGCACTATTATTGATGTGAGATATTAGAAAAATGCTTTGCCAGTAGCCACTACAGAAAGTTGTAGTTATCTTCGCGTCTTTTTCGAAGACGTTTACATGCTTATGTATACGCTTGCATCATCACTGACTAATGTTATAAAATAAATGGAAGAAAATTTAAATAACATTGAAAAGGGGAAGGGGAAAGAGGATGAATCTTAAATTTAGAATGCAAACACAATTTCGTTAACAAACCTAGATTTCAGACTCTATCATACCAGCCACACTGTAAAATGGCATTAGAAGAACCACATGACACCCAACTTCACTTTCTTGTTATACCCTTAATGTCTCCAGGCCACTATATTCCCACCATTGACATGGCCAAACTACTAGCTCAACATGGTGTTAGAGTCACCATAGTCACAACGCCAGTTAATTCCATCAGGTTCGGATCAATCCTTGATCAAGCAATCCAATCAGGCCTTCCCATCCGTTATCTGGAATTCCCACTTCCAACTGCAGAGTTTGGGTTACCAGAAGGTTGTGAAAGCTTGGATGAGGTTCCTAGTATGGACATGGGAAGTAAACTTTTCCTTGCCCATAGTTCTCTGCAACAACAAGTCGAACAATATATTGAAAACCTGAATCCAAGGCCAAGTTGCATACTATCCGGCACATTTCTCCTATGGACAGCTGAAACAGCAAAAAAGTTTCAGATTCCAAGGATTATATTCGATGGAATGAATTGCTTCACACAGATGTGTAACCATGTTTTGTACCTCACCAAGGTATATGAAAGTGTGGATGAGGAAGAGTCATTTGTTTTACCCGGTTTGCCTGATCGAATTGAACTAAAAAGATCCCAACTATCTTTTGCATTCAACCCTGGCTCAAAAGACGTGACAGATTTTGTTGAAAAAGTTCGGGTATCGGAATCTGAAGCATTTGGAGTAGTTATAAACAGTGTTCGGGAGTTGGAACAAGGATATGCTGATGAATATCAGCAAATCAAAGAAGATAAAGTTTGGTGTGTAGGTCCATTATCCCTATGCCATAAAGATGTATCAGAGAAGGCCCTGAGAGGTAACAAGCCCTCCATTAATGAAACCGAATGCTTGAATTGGCTAGATTCTCAAGATAATGGCTCGGTGATCTATGCATGTCTAGGAAGTATTAGTCGTATTGAGCCTGACCAACTAGTCAAGCTTGCTTTGGCTCTAGAATCATCTAACAGACCATTTATTTGGGTCGTTCGGGCGGGCCCCAAGACACCAAAGATAGAAAAATGGATAGATGAAGAGGGGTTTGAAGAGAGAACCAAAGATCGAGGTCTATTGATCCGTGGGTGGGCTCCACAGCTGGTGATCCTATCCCACCCTGCCGTAGGAGGGTTCTTGACTCACTGTGGATGGAATTCAACTCTAGAAGGTGTGTGTGCTGGTGTTCCCATGATGACATGGCCTCAGTTTCAGGAGCAGTTCTATAATGAGAAGTTAGTTGTACAAGTGTTGAGGATTGGAGTTAGTGTTGGTGCTCAAAACGTGGTGCATTGGGGTGAAGAAGAGAAGTCCGGAGTGCAAGTAAAGAGTGAGGAATTGAGGAAGGCTATAGAGATTGTGATGGAAAAAGGGAATAAAGAAGGAGAAGAGAGAAGAAAGAGAGCTAAAGAACTTAGTAAGATCGCACATAAAGCAATAGAAGAGGGAGGATCTTCTCACTGCAATATGAGACGACTTATTGAAGATGTTAGGAAATTAAGCTAAGAATGTGTTCAATCCTAGATATTCGATTTTTGTATTTTGTTCTGTCTGTGATCTATGTTATTATCTGCATTTAAATCGTGCTGATAACATGAAGAATAATCTACCTTTTTCATTTGGTAGTAGAGTATGTGTATTGATTCGGTGGTATCAAATATAGATTATAGCTTTTATGCTATAGCTCAATTTGAAATATATTGTATAAATAGGGCACACATTCAACTCTCATAAACTGATTATCATATTTCTATGTTATATCACAGTAAATGGTCTTTGTATATGTTGCATTTCTTACTTAAAAAGTGTGACCGTTTGGAAAAAAAAAAAAGAATCTAACTTTAACTGTTGCTCCAAGACTCGCCCATACAATTTTAAAGTAGAATATAGTATACAATAGGAAAACCCACCACATATCTCGATCTTTGGTCATGTGACAAGTGGCCTTGGATTATGACTCCTAATGATGTAAGAGCTTAGGTAAGAAGCGTTGGACCTATGTGAATGGATCATGTGTTATTGTTTTGTTTGTACTTTGTTTTGTTTAAATCACAAAGTAGTCTAATTGTCTTTAACGGAAAATTAATATGAAATACAAGTTACAATAATGCATCTGAAACATTATCTTTACGTTCTTTGTGTTATAAAAAGAGCAACATGGTTGAACCACAAAGAAAAACAACAATAGATATGACCAAAGGTTTCAATCAACAAGAGTCATTCTAATGGTACTATTTAGCGTTACAAGGCATGCCTTATTGCCAAAGGTTTCAATCAACAAGAGGTCATCGATTTTTTAGACACTTATTCCTGTAAGTCCAAAAAATTGTAAGTCCCAAAAATTGTTTGACGTATCAATCCGATCCACTTAATGGTGCGGAATCCCAATAAAGTGGATGATGCAAGATAGAAAAGGAGAAAAAGAAGAAGAATTGGATGAATCTTCAATGTATTAATGATATGAATGATGTTCCGTTACATAAGATTCAAACATACACACTTCTTCTCTCTAATTTCTCTCTCTAGAACCCCTCTCCTTACAATATGGCTTCTCTCCTCACTAATGCTTGACCGAAAACGTCCCACCCTTGGTTCTTGTCTCCTAAAACATGTCTTTCTATATATACCTATGGACATAAGGCCAACGCCCAAACCCTATAACCAGACCAAAATCCCATGAGTTTTCGGTCCAAGCTACAAATAAAGCGAATAATATTTTTGCCCAAGACTAAAAACAATAAATGCTTAGAAAAGCAAAGTATAAACCAGTTTTTAGACCCAAAAATCTCCCCCTTGGTTTATAGTTTTCTTTTCTTATGACCCAACAAACTCCCCCTAAAATTGTAGCTTGTTTTTCTTGTCAATCTTCACTTTGAGCTTGGGTTCAACATTAATCTTCAATTTCTTCACGACTTCAGGATGAACATATGAATCATCTATATGAATAACTTCATCTTGAAAAGTTGGGAATTTCTTCAAAATTTTGGCTTTGAATGCACGTTGGGTGTGGAGGCTTCATGTAAGGATTCTTTAAAATCAACACTTTCAGCTTGAGAATCTTCAGAGAGAATAACAGAGAACGAATCTTCTGGATCACTTCAGCAGGTACATAGATAGCAGCAAATTGATTGAGAAGGCTTCAATGCAATATGTCACATAATCTTGAAGTGAAGCTTCACCTTGCTTCTGAGGTTTAAAGATTGAATGTTGAAAAATAATCTTCATTTCTTGTTCCTTCGAATGAGAATTCTTCAATGATCATTGTTGCGCCTTGAAAAGTAACAAAAGACTAAAAAGTCCATGTGGATCAAAGAGTTATGAAAAGTCCATCTCACCACAGTTGCTTCAAGGATGTAACCTTGGCTCATAAAGTTTTAATACAGTCTCCTTGAGTCTCTTCTTCCTTTGAGTTCCCTGATTCGCTTTTCAAGACAACCGGAACTTTGAAATAAAAACAAAACTAAAAAAACTTAGCACACAATATTTTTGGATTTTTCATATTTCCTGGAAAAGTAAAACAGAAACAAAAATATTTTTGGATTTTTTATTTTTCTAAAAAAGAAATAACACTATTTTTGGATTTTTAATTATCTGATTTTTGTTTGATTTTTAAAATTTTTAATTTTCCCCCTTAAATTTGTGCATAGAGGAAAACTATGAACAAATTTAACAAAAACAAAAATAATAGCTAAGTTTAAGACTGATTTGGGATCAAGGTTGTAAGGCAATTCAATATCATTTATGAGCACACACCTGCATGTTTAGATATGCTCAATCACCGGTATTGTGATCCACTTAAACACAAAGGATATTGAAAAATTGACAGATTATAAGTGACAAGACATTTTGATCTATATTCCTAAATGGACCATTTGGCTGATGACGACCAAGGATATTGTTGTCCACTTAAATTCAACAGCAAGATCTATAGACAACCTATTAAATGACTCACTTTTAGATGTACTAGAACATGTTTTGTAACAACCCGATATTTTGAGATGATAAAATGTAACGCCAGTCAAATTTAAGCCAAAAATTAACTTTCCTAAAATCATATTTGGGTTAAATGAAGTGGTAGGACTCGTATCAAGGTTTTCGTACATATAAAGAACACTAAAATCCGAGTTATAACGAAGAAGTTATGACCAATCAAAAATTCACGGCGAGAACCGGCAACGCTGGTAGACGTAAAACGCAAAGTTTCGATACAATAAGTTTTAGCCTGAGGTATCTAAACGAAAGTCGTAGATTACGTTAAACCGTGATCATGCATAAAAAGAACGCCCAAATCTGACTTCGTATGAGTAAGTTATGATTTTCCGAAGTTTCTAACCTAGCAGTAGACAGCTAAAAACTCGAAACAGAGATCGAGCGATATTTAGCCGACACAACCTAAACGAAAGTTGGAGAGCCTGACAATAGGAGTATAACAATAAAAAGTCTGACGAAAATGGACGTCGGATAAAGAAGTTACGGATTTTTAACGAAGTTATCGTGTCCCGACCTATTATTTAAAATATAATTAAAAATAAAGTCAAAATTAGCCGATGGAGTCTAAATGAAAGTTGTAGAGTATTTTCTCACCTTCGCGTGGATATAAAGAACGTCAAAAACGAAGCTCGTATGCGAAAGTTACGCATTTTAGAAGTTCTTGGCACGCACTTCAAAGTCTTATCCGAAGGAGTACGCCCTGCATACTCGGATACAAGGCTCCGGATCAGCCACGTCGACTAGAACTTTGCCCGAGGATGCGGTAAGCAGTGACGCAAATGAACGCCCCGCGTACCCTCGGAGTACGCCCCGCGTATCGAGGACCTCCAGCCTCTATAAATAGATTGCGAAGGTGCCGGCTATTTTCACACAAATGCTTCAATTCTCTCTCATTTTCGCCTCGTTTTTCGTGCCGACAACATCCCGACTTCCCGGTTTCATATCCAAGCCCCGACGAAAGTCCGAAGCCCCGAGATTCCCGAAAATCTCGTCATTTTCCGGTCGAGGTGCCGCCCGGGAAAATCTCGTTTTCTTCAAATCACACGCCTTCATCGGTGAGTTCATACCCCTAAAATCTACATTTTTATCAATATTGTTTTAATATACACTTTTGAGGGGGGGAATACAAGTAAACACACGATTTTTATCATGTGTAACTCAAAGATTCACTAAATACTCATTTTTATCAAGTAAATCATATGTGATTCACAACCATTATGTGGAATCTTTCATACGGAAAACATAACACGATATCGTCTGATATATATCGAAATTAAATATGTTGTTATACTTATACGAATCAAACAGTTTATTTATACCTCGAGTTCAAGTGTTCATTATGTCACCACAAAAAGTTACACATTTCATAACAAGTGAGCATTACACTAGGGTTACTATACAAATGAAACGAACTTTTGGAAAAACTATAATAGTTTACGACAAACATTTATACATGTTAAAAACTCTTTATCAAACTGTCTTACATACCTTATGATTCTTTTCAAACGCTGTTAGAATCATGTTTCTAACAAAAGTCTTCTTATATTTAAAACTGTTCTTATCAAACAAACTGCTTTCAAATCATTTTATAAACTGACATCAAGTCATCATTTCTTATTTATTAAACTTTTCAAAGGTTTTACAAAACTTCTTTTATATTTTTTTGCTTGCCTATATATGTATACTTATATAAGTAATGTTTGAAGGACTTAGGACGGCTAGCTCGCTTTATTTCCTTTTCCTCGTTGGGATGTGGCCTTAGGGCATCGGTTATTCATCCGAATGTCGTCTAAATATTAGTTATATATATATATATATATATATATATATATATATATATATATATATATATATATATATATATATATATATATGTACATATATAGACATAAAAGTTTCCGTCAGTTCGTTCAGTACCTTTGAGTAGCAAAGGCATATTTCGAATTATACACACACATTATCAATAACTATAATAGGTATAGTTAAGACATACTATTTACCATTCCAAGTACCAGGAGTTATACAAGATTCAGTCTATTCATGAGTCAATACAAATACATTACATACTATGCGAAGAGATACAATTATATACGATTAAAAAGGCATACAATCTTAAGACATACAATTACAGAAGTATACAACTTCAAGACATACCATATTAAGGAATACAATTACATGAGATAGTATACTAGATATTCATAACATTTTATATACTACAAGTACCATATCAAGAAGGTATATTCATATACAAAACAAAATGGACTTTCATATGTAAATCTATTTAATACTAAGAATTGTGAGACATTTCAGCTTCACGTACGTTCGAGTATGCATTTTAAGTCCTGTATTATATACCATAATCCCTTGGAGGGGGAGCGTGATACTTGTGTATAGATCTATACGGGATTGACAATCCCGCACCTAAACTGTTAGCTACAGTTAGACCGGCAGGTCTGGGGTGACAAATGTCATAACATTCCAACACCTGAAGAACGTTGTTACAGGCCATCAGTGTCAATAGTATGGTTATAAAACTCACATGGAGTATTAAAAACACGTTGATTTACGGATTTATCATATACCTTAACAGTTATAATTGTACACAAATCTACTATTTTAGACATGAAAAACATCATGGTAGTACATCTTTGGGTCTTTTAAACTACCACCCACTTATAAACAAATATTGGATTTCTGAAGCAATCATTCAAAACAGTTAAGTCTTGGTAGAAGACTACAATTTATACTAGTAGAAAACATGGGATTTTCTAAGGTTTTCAAACGTTTACAATTACTTGCAAACATGTTCGTTGGTACAAACTTTCCTTCATACATTTACAGGTTTTCTTTACAGCTTTACAAATCAAAGTCACATAAGTACTTATGAACTCACCAGCATTATTGCTGATACTCGCTTTCAAAATAACTTGTATTCCCAGGATACGGATAGACAGGTACGACCACCAGGTTCTGTGAAGACGGAGAAATCAAGACTCGTCTTTTATTTTTGAATATTCATTTTGTAGAATTATACTATGAAAGAACTCAAATGTAATTAAAATTATACTATTTATGCAATGGATGATGTTGTTGCTTTGTTTACTACTTTGCATTGTTGTGATACATTACATGACGTCCTCCGCCCCAGAACGTTTCCGCCGTTCTCGGTTTTGGGGTGTGACTCGTTCCCCACTTCATGACATACCCCGGTAATCAAGAACTTCTAAAGAACTCTTTACTTAGGGTGAGTAGACAATCATTAGAAAGAAGTTAGATATAGAAGTGCATATGTTGTATCCCAGGTCGGATGTCTTCCAATCACGCAGAGGGAACAACATATGACTAACATAGATAGAGGGTTAGAGAAATAGTAGGGTGCATATGTTGTGTCCCATTTCGGATCTTCCGATCACGCAGAGGTAATAACATATGGCTAACAGATAGAAAGAATTGCATAGATAAGAAGATGTATAGAAATAGAGTTGCATATGTTGCATTCTAGGTCGGATATGTTCAAATCACACAGAGGAGGAAACATATGATTGACAGATAGAAAGCAAGAAAATAATTTCCTACGGACCTACTTTATTAGAACCCCCCAGTCGTCCTATCAGAACTGGAATTAAGGATATAAGTCCGTACACCGAGGAAATGTTGAACCACAATTCTAAATACATATGACCTTTAGTGTATCATGCAGGTTCCCATGTTTATCTCACTGCTCAATCTACCCGAGCGCTGTATGGTCAGTCCAAATGAGACTATCTAAGTTCATATTGTCTAGTCCTTTCATTGTCAATCAATGTCTAGTCCTTTTGAATCCTTTGTGCCTACCAGCACATTGAACACAGAGTCTAGACAATTTGGCTTCAGTGCATAACACAAATTTCATATTGCACTTTAGCACTAGACTTCATATCACTTCTCAAACAATACCTACAAAAGAAAAACTATAAGAAAATAAAAGATTGTCTTCAAAACGAATCATTTTAAGAAAAACTCAGGAGTATCGAGAAGAAAACTCAAACCGTAATTCACCAATGGAAATTGCAACCAGATGATCTGAGAGCAGCACACATATTTCAATCTCAGAATAGATCCAAAAATTCTTCACATCGTTAAGCACAAACCCCATTTGTGATCCTTTCCTTTTTTCCCTTCTCACAAAAGACACATACTGTCAAACATAGTTATGAATGTTGTACCGTTGAGAGATGTCCCTTATCATGTGCTTGGAACAACTACTATCAACAAAACGAAATCTGATGATATGTGTACATAGCTGCTCCAGCACATAGTGCGAGATTAGTAGGTCTTACAAATCCAGTCCATTTTGAAACTGGGTTGACCTTTGTCATCAACGCAAGGTACTCTCTCCCATGACATATCATGCTTATCACAAACTGAGGATGAAGAAATATTAGAATCATTTAAAGATTTGAGAGAATGAACCTTTGATACCCATTTGTAGTCAGGCTTAACCCAATTATTGTTCGATCGATTGGGTGTCATATCGCATGCCTTCGAACTCGAAGCCGATCGTTGAGAGCACTTTGAACTAACCGGTCTTGGTTTCACTGGAGTATCTCTTGAATTTAGCCTTTTGTCAAACATTCCCTTCTTGACTTTGGGAGTTTGATTCTTGGCCATTTTCGTGTTCTAGTCGCCATTGTTTGAACGTGGCCTTGAAGGGTTTCTTTTGAAAAATCTCCCTCTTTGTGCATTTTGCCATCCTTGAGCATAGTAGGGAACATATGCACGATTTGAACAATTTCTGGCAATGTGTCCAGGCGTTCCACAGTGAAAACATGTCTTTTTCTTCATGTAGGAGTTGTTTCTTCCTGCCCCTGGTGGCGTGCCCTTTCCTCATTTCTTATTAATCTCGTATACACACATACAGCAAGCCGTCCTGTTTCACTTGTTTTGGTGGCCTGTATTTACCAACAGCAGGTTGATTAGAAGTAACTGAGTTAGAAGCACAAGATTAAGAGTTTAAGGAGATATTTGTTTAACAATCAATAGAATCAACAGAATTGGAATTAATTTTGTTCTCCTTGTCCTCCTCTTCCACTACTTTACCTGCACATGAAGTAGAATTATTAGCAACACCCTCAGTAATTTGGCCTGATTGTTCAGTCTTAACTAAAACTGGTTCAGGGATTTGGCCACACCGAGTAGGTGTCTCTTCCTTAATGATTTCAAGGGGTGGGGTATAGTTATCATTGAAGGGAGGTGGAATACTAGGATACCCTAGACCCTTAGATTGATTATCTTTAAATGTTAATTGTTTTTCAATCATCAATGCAACTACCTCACTCGACACATCAAATTTCTTAAAGGTAAAATCCGCATCTTTATATTTAGCTTTTAATGCATCAAGTTCGGCAGTCAAGTTAGTAAGCTGTTCCTTAACATATTTATAGTTCACACATTTGTTGCTATATTCCTCTTGAAGTTTTCGGAAGTCCTTGATTTTGGCGTGTAATTGAGATTTTAAGGGTTTTGGGGCCTTCCTAAGTGTATATCCTTCATATTTAAGGTCCTCATTTTCACTCTTTAATATATCGATTTGATCACGAAGAAACTTAATTGTAGCTTCACAAGATTGAGAACATGAAGTTTCATTACCCTTGGTGTTTGAGGATAGGAGTGTTCATTTGGATGGATCGGTTTAATCCGATCCAATCAAGTGAATCCAAATTAATTTCGTTTTTCAAAACGTAGATCCAAATAGTCCAAACTAAATTCAAATCCGATCCGATCCAACCAAATTATAATTCGGTTGGATCGGTGTTTTACAATTTGGTTTTCAAGAATCAAGACATTTCAACAAATATATAACTTTAGTATTAACTTACTCTATAATATAAACTAAAAAATATTGTTTAATTAGTTGTGAACTAAAACTTATAAATAACTATCAAGAAAAATATATTATAGTTTACTACTTTATAGACAAATTTTTTTTGATAAGAAGTACATATTAAAGTATTATAATAGATGAAAAATTTTAATATATTAAAAGAATAATTTAGTAAGTTTATAATTTATTAAAGATATATATTAAAAAGAACAAAATAATAAATTGTAATTCGGTTTTTTTGACTATTCGGTTTTTATTTTATAAACCAAAACCAATCCGAAATCCAAAATAATAATTCGGTTTTGCTAAAAACCAATCCAAAAATCCAAATATCCGAACCACATAGTCCGATCCAAATTGTCCAATTGGACAATTCGGTTTTATCCAAAGAGTGAACAGTCCTAATTGAGGAACTCATTGTTTACCAAAAATACCCTTTGACTATAAACCTTAAAAGTCAACCTTAAAAGTCAAATTTAAAAAGTCAAACTTGAAAAGTCAAATCGAAAAGCCAAATGTGAATTTTTGAAAGTTAAACGAAAAAGTCAAAGTTTAAAGTCAAAGGTCAAACTTGGAAGTCAAAGTCAATTTTTAAGGTCAAAAGTCAAATTAGGAAGTCAAAAATTAGAAGTCAAAGCTTTGGGCCGAAAATGAAACTTTAAAATTCGAAAAATTGATTTTTGGGCCAAAAATGTCAAAATTCCAAAATTAAGGCCGAAAATGCAAGGCTACTTGAACTAAACCGGGAAGACTCGCACCAGCCGAAAACGAAGTTGCTGACCGAAAACTTGTGAGACTGCTGACCGAATACGTGCGCAACCGAAAACTGTCCTAAGCCGAAAACGTCCGAGGCCCGCTCCACCACAAACTCTCTTTCGGTTGTAAACACTTTGGACCGCAAACCGCAGAAAGCTTCCGACCGCAAACCCCTAGCAAACCCTAGTTGCTGACCGAAAACCGCTGCCACGCCCTTGTTGGTTACGACCAAAAAACGTGATTTTTCACCTTTTTAGCTCCAAAACTCGATCAAAAACTCATTTTTATGAAGAACACGAAGAACAAACCCCTAATATTTTGTCCGAAACCATCCAGAAATGCCAAATCCTTCAAGAAAAAAAATCAAAAAACGCTCAGGATCTTGCTAATTTAATTGATACGATCCAAGCTCTGATACCAACTTTAAGTCTCCAAAATTGCTTGACGTATCAATCCGATCCACTTGATGGTGCGGAATCCCAATTAAGTGGATGATGCAAGATAGAAATAGAGAAGAAGAAGAAGAAGAAGAAGAAGAAGAACTTGATGAATCTTCAATGTATTAATGATATGAATGATGTTCCGTTACATAAGATTCACACACACATACACTTTTTCTCTCTAGTTTCTCTCTCTAGAACTCCCATCCTTACAATATGGCTTCCCTCCTCACTAATGCTTGACCGAAAACGTCCCACCCTTGGTTCTTGTCTTCTAAAACATGCCTTTTACTCCAATATATACCTATGGATCTAAGGCCAAGGCCCAAACCCAATACCCAAACCGAAATCCCATGAGTTTTCGGTCCAAGCTACAAATAAACCCAATAATATTTTCTCTCAAGACTAAAAACAATAAATGTTTAGAAAAGCAAAGTATAAACAAATTTTTAGACCCAACAATTCCTCTATAGCTAAACTCATTGGTATCAAGGTTTTGCTTGCTTTAGGTGATCAACATTCTTGGTCTCTTATTCAATTGGATGTGAATAATGCTTTACTTAATGGGGCATTGGATGAAGAGGTTTACATGAAGTTACCGTAACAATATATTTGTAATTCTCCCACTTCAAAAGATAAACCACTTTTATGCAACTTGGAGAAATCTTTCATGGCTTAAGGCAGGCATCTCATCAATGGTATGCCACTTTTTCTTCATATCTACTTTCACAAGGATTTACACAACCGAAATCAAATTATTCATTATTTTATAAGGGTAAAGGATCATCTTATGTAGCTTTGTTAGTCTACGTGGATGATATTATGTTAACATGTGCTTATATTCATGAAATTAAGTATTCAGCAGACTTTAAGCAACAAATTCAAGCTTAAGGATTTAGGAAAGTTACAACATTTCTTGGGTCTTTAAATTACTAGATCATCATATTGGCATTTACATTTCTCAACGACAATATGTTCTCAATCTTTTAGAAGAAATTGGCATGGTAGCTGCAAAACCAGTCAATCATCCAATTTGATCCTACTTGTAAAACATTGAATTTCAATGGGGCACCTTTAACAAATACTTCTCAATACATACGATTAGTTGGACGATTAATGTACTTAATTATAACAAGACTAGACATTACATATGCAGTAAATAAGCTAAGTCAGTTTGTAGGACCCTGGTCAAGGATTGTTTTTGTCGTCCGAACCTTCTTTAAAGATCACATCCTTTTCTGATTCAGACCGGACAAGATG
The DNA here is from genome assembly GCF_051521515.1 of Lactuca serriola. Lineage (NCBI taxonomy): Eukaryota > Viridiplantae > Streptophyta > Magnoliopsida > Asterales > Asteraceae > Lactuca > Lactuca serriola. Next base: position 38,036,855 of record NC_136413.1, on the reverse strand, counting down.
TCCTGATGCTAGAAGATTTGTTTCTGGTTTTTGTGTATTTCTAGGAGAATCAATGATTTCTTGGAAATTAGAGAAACATTCCATTGTTTCAATATCTTCCACCGTAGTTGAGTACCGAGCCATTGTTGTTGCTACAACCGTGATTATTTGGCTTCAACATCTGTTAAGGAATTTCAATATTCATATTCATCAACCCATTCTGGTTTTTTGTGATAATGAATCGGCAGTCAAGCTCGCATCTAACCAACCTTTCATAAATGTATGAAACACATCGAGCTTGATTGTCACTTTATTCAAGACAAAGATTTTTGGAAAATACAACCAAGCTCATGCATATACCCACAACACACCAATTGGCCGACAGATTTACTAAACCATTACTTGACATAAGATGCTACCTATAATGACGAAGATAGTTTTAAAAAACATCTTCCAAAGTCTATCTTGAGGGGGGAACATTACTGTTATATTTATGTTATTATACTTTATCACAATTAATTTAGTAGTTTGGTTAAACAGTTAACTTAATCATTGGTGTTAATTTGTTAGGTGTATGATAGCTAGAAGAGTGTAGTATAAGTTGTAATATAAATGTTTGCTTTGTAAGAAAGTCAAAGAATGAAAATACAATGAAATTTTCTTCCATTTTCTTTTCTCTAAAAACGAACAGAAGATGAAAATAATTATGAGAAAATTACTTAATCTCCAAGTATCTTATTGAACCAAATCTGAAAAACTGAATGAAAAACATAAGAAACAATATCCTATTTATACTAGACGGATTGAAATCCTTCTCCAATACAAAAACATAAATAAATGGAAACTTTCCTAAATGCCCCTGGAAAAATGTTTATTTGTAAATTATCTAACCTAGGGAGTATCAATAGGTTGAGCTATACTTAAAGATTATCTACTAGTTCTTCCTATATTTTGTTCCTACTTAATATACTCCTATAAAATAATGACAAGTGAAATCCACTAATTATCTTTCTTATTTTTTTTTTTCTTGATTTTGACACTTGTCATGTTCTAGTGAGTAGTAAGATTAGTAAAGAATGATATTTGATTTCTCATTGGATTATTAACGACTCTTCTAGACTCTATTGGTAATTGCCGCGAGATACAAGAAATACGCTTTCCTGCCTTGACAAAGTTGTAATTATCTACACCTTCTCCACAGAAGTAGAGATGCTTATGTGCATGCTTGCATCATCACATATTTATCTAATAAAATAAAATTAAGGGCATAAGATTAATAGCATTAAAAAAAGGGAGGGGAAAGAGAAAGATCATGCATTTATATTTACAATTCATACACCATTCCCTTATCAAACCTTGATTCAGTTTCTCCATCATACCAGCCAGACTCTCAAATGGCTTTAGAGAAACCACAAGACAACCAACTTCAGTTTCTTATCATACCCTTAATGTCACCAGGCCACTATATTCCCACCATTGACATGGCCAAGTTACTAGCTCAACATGGTGTTAAAGTCACCATAGTTACCACCCCAGTCAATGCCCTCAGATTTGGGTCAATCCTTGATCAAGCAGTCCAATCAGGTCTTCCCATCTGTTTTCTGGAATTCCCACTTCCATCTACAGAGTTTGGCTTACCAGAGGGTTGTGAAAGCTTGGATGATCTTCCAAATTTGGGCTTAGCCAAAGAACTTTTCCTTGCCCAAAGTTCACTACAACAACAAGTGGAACAATACATTGAAAACTCTGAGCCTAAGCCAAGTTGCATACTATCCGGGACATTTCTCCAGTGGCCAGCTGAAACAGCAAAAAAGTTTCAGATTCCAAGGATTATATTCGATGGAATGAATTGCTTCACACAGATGATTAACCACGTTTTGTACCTCACCAAGGTATATGAAAGTGTGGGTGAGTCAGAGTCGTTTGTTTTACCCGGTTTGCCTGATCGAATTGAACTAACAAGATCCCAACTATCTTTTGCATTCAATTCCTCCGGCTCCAAAGAAGTGAAAGAATTCCATGAAAAAGTTCGGGTATCTGAATCCGAAGCATATGGAGTAATCATAAACAGTTTTCAGGAGTTGGAACAAGGATACGCTGATGAATATCAGAAAATCAAAGAAGATAAAGTTTGGTGTGTAGGACCATCATCGTTATGCTATAAGGACGTATCAGAGAAGGCCCTGAGAGGTAACAAACCCTCCATTAACAAGAACGAATGCCTGAAGTGGCTAGATTCTAAAGATAATGCTTCGGTGATCTATGCATGTCTAGGAAGTATTAGTCGTATGGAGCCTGACCAGCTAGTCGAGCTTGCTTTAGCTCTAGAATCTTCTAACAGACCATTTATTTTGGTCGTTCGAGCAGGCCACAAGACTCCGAAGATAGAAAAATGGATAGAAGAAGAAGGGTTTGAAGAGAGAACCAAAGATCGAGGTCTATTGATCCGTGGGTGGGCTCCACAGCTGTTGGTTCTATCCCACCCTGCAATTGGAGGGTTCTTGACTCATTGTGGGTGGAATTCAACTCTTGAAGGGGTATGTGCTGGTGTTCCCATGGTGACATGGCCTCAGTTTCAGGAGCAGTTCTATAATGAGAAGTTAGTTGTACAAGTGTTGAGGATTGGAGTTAGTGTTGGTGCTCAAAGTGTGGTGCATTGGGGTGAAGAAGAAAAGTCTGGAGTGCAAATAAAGAGTGAGGAATTGAAGAAGGCTATAGAGATGGTGATGGAAGAAGGGAAAGAAGGAGAAGAGAGAAGAAAGAGAGCTAAAGAACTTGGTAAGATGGCACATAAAGCAATAGAAGAGGGAGGATCTTCTCACCAGAATATGAGAAGACTAATTGAAGATATCAGGAACCAATCGAGTACTAGGAATTCAAGCTAAGAAGATCAAGTTCAATCCGATTTATTGGAGCTTTTTCTATTGTTATATCAATGATCTTTAATTTTCGCCACGTTAAATTTTAATTGATATGCCTTTTCATTTGGTAGTAGCTAGAATATGTGTATTGATTGACTAGTTTCAAATATATTTTTAGTTTTAATTTAAGGTAAATATGAATGTTAAATTCACAATATATAAATAGGTGACAACTTTAATATATCTTGGTAAATGGTTGCATTTCAGCTAGCCGAGAAAACTGTGGCCATTTGGTATAAAGAATCTAACTTTACCTACTGCTCTAAGACTTGGCCCATTAATTTAATTTAATTAAAAAACAAAACCACCACATATCTTGATCCTTGGTCACGTGGCATGTGGCCTTTGATTATGACTCCTAATGATGTAAGAGCTTAGGTAAGAAGATTTGGATTTATGTGACAGGATTATGATTTCTAATTGTCTTGAAAGAAAATTAATTTGAAAAACGTAACAAAACCCAATAATTCATGTGAAACATTGTATGTTACTAATTATTTATTCATTGTAGTATCTTGAACAAACTACAAATTTTGCAACCAAAACATAACCTTTCAAAATAAGAATCATCAAATAAATGTTGATAAATCACTAGCTACCAATTCTTGCAACTTAACCTGCCAATCCCTTATTCATGTGTACAATAATATCTTCAATGAACAATTTTAAATTTAGCTGAGATGATCCTCCATCTTCTAACGCCTTTTCAGCCACCCCCCTGAAATACTTAGCCTTTTCTCTTCTCTCTTGTCCTTCAATACCTTCATCCATTACTATCCTCACAGCCTTACACACATCCTCCCTTTTCACTTGTACCAAATCTGAATCTTCCTCTCCTAAATGCATCACTGATTCAGCCCCAACACCGACACCAGTCCCCACTACATCCACAGCCACCCTCTCGTTAAAGAACTGTTCAGCGAATTGAGGCCACGTAATCATCGGTACACCCGCACAAATCCCTTCTATAGTCGAATTCCAACCACAGTGAGTCAAGAATGCTCCTAATGAAGGATGCGATAGTATGAGAACTTGAGGGGCCCACCCATGGATCAAAACACCTCTTCCTTTCACTCTCTCTTCAAACCCATCTTCCTCCAACCATTTCTCTATCTCTTCCGTTCGACTCCCTCCTTTCACCACTAAAATAAACGGGGATTTTGACTCTTCTAATCCTACAGCCAGTTCGATAAACTGTGGTGGTGTGAGTCGTGTTAGGCTCCCTAAACACACGTAAACTACACTCCCTAGTTTCTGACCATCGAGCCATGTGATGCACTCGTGGTTCGTGATTGAACCATTGGTTCCACGTTGCGCTTTGTCCAAATCATTCTTGTTAGATTGTGAAAACGGACCTATACACCAAACTCTTTGCTTCACTTTTCGATATTCATCTATGTATCTTGTTTCCAGTTCTTCAAAAGTGTTTATAACTGTCCCATACGCTCCTATTTCAGCTGCTCTTATCTTCTCACGAACACTCTTCAGTTCCTTCGCCTTTGCACTCTTCCCCGGATTGAACAAGCCCGGAAGCTGGGATTTTGTCATGGTTATCTTATCAGGTAAACCCGGCAACAAAATCGGGTCAAAATCGCCGACATGTTCATGAACCTTTGAAGCGCATAGATTATGAGTAGCTAACTGAGTGAAACAACTCATTCCATCGAAAATAACCCATGGAATCTGAAACTTTTTTGCAACATCTGATGTCCAAGCTAAATGTTTATCAGAAATGATACAACTTGGTCTTGGTTTAAGCTCGTTAAACACTTCTTCTAATGGTTCTTGAAGTTTAGCACTTGCATCGAAAAAGTTTTTGGAGAGATTGAATGTGGGGAGATCGTCTACACTTTCGCATCCTTCTGGTAATCCATATTCTGAAGCGGGGAATTGGAGTTCCAGGATCCGGATAGGGTGGCCGGACGCCACAGCACGGTGGAGCACCGACCCAAACCTGGTGGCATTACGGGGTGTGATGACGATGGTGACTGTGGCAGAGTGTTGTGCTATGAGTTTGGCCATGTCCACCATTGGAATGAGGTGACCTGGGCACATTAATGGTATCATAAGAAAATGAACATTGGAAGCCATTTTAGTGTATCGAGTATGATATTCTTTGTGGCTATATATTATGGTATTATTTCTAGTAGTGATGATGTTATATAAGAAGTTAGAAGAGTGATCTACAATATCCGTTTAAAAACTTTTAAGTGTCCTTTTCTGCAATGAATTCTGACAGGTGTTGGGTGTTTTCATGTGATTAATTAACTTTTTCTTTGGATTTGGCCTCTTCTCGAAACCTAAGAAATACTACAAAACATGCCAGATTTGACCATCGTCGTTGATTTGGATTGTGACATTTTATGAATTAAACTTGTTTTTGAACTCTTAAGAATGAGCTGGTAAAAAAACGAAAATGCTAATTATTTGTAAGTAGGTCATTTGAGCAAATATTGGAAACAGTTTTTCTTTTTCTTTTTATTGGAGAGTAAGTGGAAGATTACGTACAAGAAGTCCCATCTATATCTTTACGATTCCGAAGTGTGCTTCGGTTGTCGGTTTAGTGATGTAAGAGCTTATGTAATAAGAGTTGGGCACGTACACAAGATCATGTTGTTTCTATCTTATAAATTTATACTCTTAAAAGAAATCTCCTTGTCCTAATATATATATATATATATATATATATATATATATATATATATATATATATATATATATATATATATATATATATATATATATATATATATATATATAATTTTAGGTCTTCTAATTAATATTATGACAATTTTTAATCTATTAACTTTTCAATTTAAATCTCAAATTTCAAATTTTTCATTCTGACTATATTAAATTAATAACATTGAAATAAAAAATAAAACAAAATTAATACATATTATAAAATGATATAATTTTACTTATTAATAAATCGATAATTATAATTTTATATAAATAACACAATATATTATAACTTTAATAACTGTGATGTGATATATATATATATATATATATATATATATATATATATATATATATATATATATATATATATATATCACAATATATATATATATATATATATATATATATAACTGTGATGTGATATATATATATATATATATATATATATATATATATATATATATATATATATATATATATATATATATATATATATATATATATATAATAAGTAAAGTGATATCAATAAACCGCCAAATACATGTACATAAAATTAGGGAACTTTAATTAGTTTCTATGGGCTCATTATATTTATACTCCCTCCGTTCCAATACTATTGTTCACAGACAAAAAACACACAGATTAAAAAAATCATTAATTATTTAATTATCATTAATTTTATATAATAAAATGATAGTTTTGTCATTACTTTGCATTTAATGTTCATTAAATGCTTAGTTTGTTAAGTAATAATGAGGAATATTTTGATAAAAATGTTATTTATTTTTAGAAGTAACTATTATTTTGGAACAAAAAAAAAATATAGACTATAATTTTATGACGGAAGAAGAAGTATATAATAACTAAAGAGTTAGCAATGTGTCGGACGAAAACCTATCCTATTATAAACAGATTAAATAAATTTATTGGTCAAATATATAGAAAAAAACATAGTTATTTAAATGTGCATAAAAATTTAAGTTTCTTACCTATTTTGGTGATATTAGATTCTTTATACTAAATGCAAATACGCATAAGACCAACTGAATCAGAGGTATCATGTCTCGAGTAGGTAACATTAACGAGTTCCAAATTTGATTCCTAGATGCCATGAAAAAATAAAAATGTTAGAATCGTCTCAAGGATTGTGCCATGCGAATAGGCTCTGAAAATCAAGTTACATCGATATGTAAGAGGATATGGTTTCTTTTAGATGGAGAACCATCTTGACAGGGATATTGTATGTATATAGCGTAGGCTCATCTCTAGGAAAGATATATCCTCCTCATAGAGAGGGTATTCTATTTATAGGTCTGAGTTAATGGACAATTTGGTTAGGCTTGGCAGTTAATGTAGCTAGGAATCAAGTCGGGAACTCACTAACGACACCTTCTTTAGATCAACAATCTATATCTAACACCTCGACCTGATAGCCCGATTCCATGGCGCATAAGTGTGTCATATGACTACTTGCATTTAACATAAAGAACTCAATATTACTAAAACGGTTAATAAACTTTGGTTTTTGTCTGTATTCAGTTAACTATGTTTATTTCGTACAAATTTGACCGGTATACTTGTTGAACTTGTTCATAATAGGGTAATATCATCGGTAATTATCAGTCATATTACCCTATTTTCAACATGTCAAACAAGCTTAAATGGCCAAATGTATACGAAAAAAATATGATTATCTCAATATGGATAAAAACCAAATTTTATTACCCGTCTATGTTGTTAACCCTGATAAAAAAAACTAAGAATTGAAGGTTAAACCAACCCATTAAAGTCTTGATGTGCAATGCAAAGAAAGAAAGTTAATTTTGGATAGACAGAGAAAGGTAAGAACAAAGAAAGATGGGTAACAACTATATTTAAAAAAAACAAAAAAAAAACTTTATATATATATATATATATATATATATATATATATATATATATATACACACACACACATTAGGTTATAACTCGTAGAATCCATGGTTGGCATGATTAAAAAATTTATACAAAAAAAACAACTGTAGAAAAATGCAACGTATTCTCGATCGTATGTTATCATGTCTTATTTTGATAAGTAAAATAAACATATTAACATAGATTTTGAAATATACACACCATTGGAAGTTTTATTGGTCAAATTATCATCCTTATCTAAAATCAGTAACTTCAATAATTTATGTTTTTTTACTCTAGATAAAGCAACATATAAGTGAAGGTGTAAGAAAACTAGTTCTCATAACAATAACCCAACATTTGACAATGATTGACTCTGAATTTTAGATTTGAAGTCCATCTAGTATAGAATGTGAATATAAATTGTCGTCGAATTAATTGTGAATAAACTCTTATTGGCTGATGATATCTGAACTGATGTATTCTTTTTGCTCTCTAGGAAACAAATCAACAACAAAAGCAGATGATCATTTATTTCTTCAACGACTTCATTTTTTGGTGCAAGTATTTCTCTTTCTTAAAATAATTTGGATTGTTGACATTTTCAAGAAATGATGAATATACAAACTCAATTAATAAACCTATAGGATCACAAGATTGAGTAATAATAAAATCTTCACAAATATGAAAAACAGCATCACCATCATTAGAACCACCAATATATCACTCTCTTAATCATTAATATCATAATTCAAGTCACACCTGATTATCTAACTTACAACAACCACTAAATCACACCTAATTTGGAAAATTGGAAAATATGAATAAACCAAACAATTATAACACAAATGAAAAGTAATAAATTATAAAATATCAATGAAAAAAAATCGTCTTAAATGAATGGGTTTAGCTTAAGATCTCATCTCACTTCCATCCAACCATGGTCAATTCAAATGTATAATATTTTGACCTTTTTATGGATTTACTAATTTTCTACATTTTTTCTAGATAGTGTTTCTATGATGGAATCAGGGAAGAATGGAATGGTTCATTCCAATGGAATGGAATGAACCAAATGTAACAAAATGTTGAATCTTCAAATGTAAGATCAACCCATACGATGTATCTAAAACAACCCAAAAATATTAATTAAAATTTTCACTTAAGTCAGAAACAATTCATTCATTATCTCAAAGACGATCAGAATATTATTGTTCTCAAAACATGAGAGTAACTCGTAAATATTCAGTGTAGAATAAATCTCTATGGGATGAAGTATACCCAAGGCAGGACCTTCCTTTGAAACCAAAAGTACTTAAAAATATATTAAACATAAATTGTAACTACAAAGCTTAGTGACTTCCCCAAAATACAACATACCATGCATATCAGTGGGCCTAGCCTAGGGTATATTCCAATCCAACATACAATAATAGGCCCAACCTTGGGGTATATTTCAACCCAACATATAATAATGGGCCCAACCTTGGGGTATATCTCAACCCAACATACAATAATGGGCCCAACACTAGGTCCTAGCGCTAGGGTATATTTCAAACCAACATACAATAATGGGCCCACCCATGGGGTACATTTCAAAACAACATACAATAATGGGCCTAGCCCTGGGGTATATTTCAACCCAATATATAATAATAGGCCCAACCTTTGGTATATTTCAACCCAATCATACATGCAAGAGTCACAAAGATAGCTAGCATTCTACGTAACACAATCCAGTAGGTCGGCGTTGGTGCCTGTTGTTGGGTTTTGAGCACTATAACACTCATATGGTGCACATGCAACCCTAAATGCTTTGGATCTATGTTTTCTCTATTATACATACATATTTTCAATTTTTCCAAAGCATTGTCCTAACTAGCATACAAATTGCCAATTGAATAAAACATCTAGATAAATGACATACCTTTTTGAGGACTTGTGGTTCTTAACCCTTGAAAGCTTGAGCACCTCAAGTGTGATGCCTCTAATGGTTCACAAACACCAATATGCAAGAGGATGATTTAAGAGAATAATCTATTTATCTCAAAGAGAAGAGACAACCGATTTTGGTCTATGAAGGATTTTATTTATAGTGTTGGACATACTAGGGTTACACTTGGTAAACCCTAATAATCCATGACTTTCCACATTCTTATGCTCCATGGATTTAACCTCCATGGACTATCCATGGATTAGTTTAGCCCACAATCGTGGATCATTAGCCCACACTACAAGAATGATTGATTTACATAATCAATCCCCATATATTTAATTAGTCTCTTTTGATCACAAAATTAATAAATTAATTCTTGATCAATACTAATTAAATAATCCCGTATTAACATATTATACTTGTAATATATTAATAAACCATAGATAACCTTATTCTCAAAATTCCTCCTATCAAATTGCACTGGTGAAGGCAACCCAAAAGGATCATGCTACAATCGGGTGAAGTAGATACCAATTATAGTTATGGGCTTAGACACCAAATCCAACAGTCTTCCACTTTGATAAGTCTAATAACTATTACTGCTTATGCACTTCAGGATCTGACTTAGCAATCGTAAGCTTTCAAAAGTCGTTGTCGAACTCTGAACTAGTCAGTGACGTGTCCTTCACATAAGTGATCATATACTCCTCTGTTCTCAAGATATCTATGCGGACAAACACATGGAACATAGTCATACTTATTGTCCTGCAATTTGTTTCCCGATTTCTGATTCGCCTGACATAGAACATAACTAAACACATCAATTTAGTTCTGATCAGGCCTGAAACATAAGTCAAACCGAATCATCGAGGGGCCCAAGATATTGCTTTTAATCCTCTTAGGATAAAAGGAACAAATAAACTTCAACATTTTATGCTTGTACTAACTACTCATCAAATCATGCATAACGAAACGTTTTATAACATCAAGTTATTGATGCATTTTCATGCCATCAACGCACAACCAACTTGTAGTCAACAACTCATATATCTTGATTTGAAGATTATATGATATTATCGTCTCACAATTACTCGTGATAAATTCGATGAAGTAATTCAGGTGAGCACGGGTTGAATCCAATACTCAAATCTTATTTCAGGAGTACTCATGAATGGTGTAGCAAACCTGTTGCTATGTCTAACTCTTTAGACAAATCTACAAGCCAACTCATGACAGTCTTCTTTCATACCTACTTCCAAAGTATGATCGACTGTGGATAGTTTGAATAATAATAATAATAATAATAATAATAATAATAATAATAATAATAATAATAATAATAATAATAATAATGATATTGTTATTCTAGAAGTCAAAATATGCAAAGTGAAACAATAGTAAATAATTGACACAAGAGAGTATCTTTACTTATAAATAAAACCCCTTTTATTCATCATCAAATGTCAATTACAATTTAGCTATTACAAGCTTCGATTTATCTAATTACTAAAACTAATATTGTGCTTTAGCCCAATGCTCCTCGCATGCTGAAAGTGCTTAACCCTTGTCAGTCCTTTTGTAAGAGGATCTGTTGGGTTGTCCTCTGACGATATCCCCTTTAGCATGAGGTGCCCTTCTTCTACTTGATGTCTTATGAAGTGGTATTTTCTATCGATATGTCTGGATCTACCATGATCTCTTGGTTCCTTAGTTAAGGCAATTGCACGTTCATTATCGCAAAAAATCTACATAGGCTCCTTTATGGATGGAATGACTCCAAGGTCTCGGATGAAGTTTTTCAACCATGTCGCTTCCTTCAATGCTTTGCTTGCTACTATGTACTCTGATTCGCACGTTGAATCAACTACAATTTCCTGCGTGTCCATGGTACTGCTCCTCCATTCAGGGTAAACACCCAGCCCGACTGAGACCATAAATTATCTTTGTCGGTTTGGAAGCTGGCGTCGCTATACCCTGTCACTCTCAAGTCATCACTCCCACCGAGGGTAAGGATCCAATCCTTAGTCCTCCGCAGGTACTTAAGAATGTTCCTAACTGCAGTCTAATGAGATTTACCAGGATTCCCTTGATATATGTTGACCATGCTCAAAGCAAAGGCCACATCAGGGTGAGTACAATTCATAGCATAGATGCTCGAACCAACTGCGAAAGCATTTATTATATGACTCATTTCTACTATTTCAGTCTCTGTACTCGGACTCTAAGTCTTACTCAATTTGGAATTGCCTTGGATAGGTAAGTGACCTTTCTTGGAGTTCTCCATGATGAAACGTTTCAACACCTTGACCAAGTAGGTACTTTGACTAAGTCATATTAGCCTTTTACTCTTGTCTCTCAATATCCTTATCCCTAGGATATAAGTACCTTCTCCGAGGTTCTTCATAGCAAAACACTTCCCAAGCCAGGACATAACCTCAAGCAAGGTTGGGATGTCATTTCCTTTGAGTAGTATGTTATCTACATACAATACCAAAGAGCTCACTATACTCCCACTAGCTTTGACATATACACATAACTCATCCACGCTTCTCGAAAATCCAACCTATTTGACTTTCTCATCAAAAAAAACATTCCATCTGCGAGATGCTTGTTTCAATCCATAAGTGGATTTCTCAAGCTTACACATTCTATTAGGGTACTTTGCATTGACAAAACCCTCTGGCTGACTCATGAAAACATCTTCAGCCAACTTTCCATTAAGGAAAGTGGTTTTGACATCCATTTGCCATATTTCATAGTCATGAAATGCAGCAATGGCCAACATAACCCTTATAGATTTGATCTTCACTACTGGTGAGAAGGTCTCAACATAGTCAACTCCCAGAGTTTGAGTAAAGCCCTTCGCAACCAGTCGTGCCTTATATATGTGTACATTCCCATCCATGTCGGTCTTCTTCTTGAAGATCCATTTTCATCCGACTGTCTTACGAACCGGTACATTTTCAACCAAGTTCCAAACTTGATTGTCATACATAGACTGAATCTTACTATCCATAGCCTCTTACAATTTTGCAGACTTGGGGCCTGCCATCGCTTCCTCGTAGTTGTTAGGTTCATCCAAATTTACCAGTGTGCTATCACTGATAAATGTATCACCTTCAATAGTAATATGGAAACCAGAAAACTCAAGTGTATTTCTAACTCTACTTGAACGCCTTAGAGGTAAGGACTCATTAATTCGATCAACTAGATTTTCCTCTTCATGTTGATTGCTAGTGTTTGAGGTTCCTTCACCGCTTGATTCTTGAAGCTCTTCAAGGTCAATTTTCCTCCCACTGTTTCCTTGGCCTATAAGTTCTCTCTCATGAAAGACTCATCTCCTTGCAACGAAGACAACATTGTCACTCGGTCTGTAGAAGAGATATCCAAAGGATTTATGTGGGTAGCCGATGAAAATATATCGCTCACTCCGAGGTTCGAGCTTATCATGAGTCTTGCGTCTCATGAAAGCCTCACAACCCCAAACTTTGATGTGGTCTAACGAGGGAACCTTCCATTTCTACATCTCGTGATGTGTTTTAGAATCCTTTTTGGTAGGGATTAGATTAAGGATATAGGTGGCATTCTCTAAGGCATACCCCCAGGATGAGATATGTAACGAAGCTCGATTCATCATGGAACATACCATGTCTATCAAGGTTCTATTGCGCCTCTCATCCACACCATTAAGTTGTAGTGTCCTAGGTGGCATCAATTGTGACAATTCCACATTCCTTAAGATAGTCAAGGAACTCGATACTAAGATACTCTCCTCCTCGATCGGATCGCAACATCTTTATCTTCCTGCCCAATTGATTCTCCACTTCTTGCTTAACCTCTTTGAACTTTTCAAAGGTTTCTGACTTATTCTTGATTAAGTAGACATAGCCATATCTGCTGTAATCATCAGTGAAAGTCACATAGAAGCGGTTAGCATCCCTTGTGGCAGTTATAAATGGTCCACACACATCAGTATGTATGAGATCCAACAGACCTTCACCCCTTTCACAAGAACCAGTGAAGGGCGACTTGGTCATCTTTCCAAGTAAACAAGATTCACAAGTGTCATCCGATTTTAAGTCGAATGACTCCAAAACTCCATCCATTTGGAGTTGGGCTATGCGCTTCTTGTTGACATGTCCAAGACGACAATGACACAAGCATGCTTTATTCAAATCATTGGAAGAATCAATATTCAACACATTATTTCCTAAGTTATCTACAATCATCACAGTTTCATATATATCATTGCATGGTAATGCTTCAAAATAAAATACAACATTACAATAAGCATAAATACTGCCATTTTCATTATTAAAGGAAAAGGTAAAGCCTTGTTTATACAAACTATGAAAGGAAATAACATTTCTCGCCATGTCGGCCGAGTAACAAAAATTATGCAAATCTAAATTTAAATCATTACTAAGAAATAAAGAATAAACTCCAATCTTGGTCACATGCGACACTTTCATATTTCCCATGATTAAGTTTATCTTCCCGTGCTTCACATCCCTACTTCTTTTTAGTCCCTGCAAATCAGAAAAAATGTGAATACCACAGCCTATATCAAGGACCCAAGAATTAGCATGTGATGAGTTATTAGATTGAATAGTGTAAATAACTACAAAGGAGGGCTTGATCTTGCCATCCTTTATGTCATGCAAGTACTTGTGGCAACTTCATTTTCAGTGCCCTTTTTCATGACAGTGGAAGCACTCTGCTTCCTTCGGATTGGAAGAGGGATTAGCAGAACTAGCTTTGGTCCCACTTGAAGAGGATCCATTAAGAGACTTTCCCTAGCAGCTTTTGGAGGGAGCCTTCCTCTTCTTTCCCTTCCCATGTTTGATTGCCAGAACAAGGGCAATAATAGTAGTAGTGGGAGTAGACACAACCGACTTGTCTTTCAGATTGCTTTCTGTAGTCATAAGAAGGCCTTCAAGCTTGCTAAGAGTGACCTCCTCCTTGTTCATTTGATAAGTCATACAAAACTGATCATAACAAGGAGGTAAATAGTGTAGAATAATATTTATGGCCAACTCTTCATCAAAATTGACATTCAATTTAAGCTAACGGTCCACGAATCTCTGCATCTTTTACAAGTAGGCCATGATGGGTTCACCATCCTTCATTTTGGTTGTGATCATGGAGGCAATGATCTCATACCTCTCCTTTCGAGCACTTTAATGGTATCTTTCCATTAAATCTTGATTCATTTCAAAAGGATAGTAGTCCTCATAGGACTACTGCAGCTCACCAGTCATGGTAGCAATCATTAGACACGACACCTTTGTCGCATCCCTCTCATGAGTAATATGTTCAGCGATTTGTTCGGGAGTAGCAGTGGTGACATCAATCTCCTTGAGCTATTTATATAGGACATATTCTTTGTCCTCATAGCAAAAAGCTATTCGAATGTTTCGAATCCAGTCATTGAAGTTCAAGCCATCGAAAATGACCCTCCTACGTAGGTTCATGAGGGAGAAAGAGCCTGAAGGGATTGGGTTGGAAGCATTGTGTGGGATAGACATCTGAAAAAGAACAAAGTTTAGGTTAGATGATAATCCTTAATATTACACCCAAATGAAATATTAAGGCTAGGACCCAACATAATATTCTACAACTGCGAAAAGGGACGCCGTAATCCAATTGTAAAATATTTGAAGGTAGGTAAATGGCGATTTACCAATTCCCACCATGAAAAACGAAATAGATTATTAAGTTTTATTTGGATTGAAATTCCTAGATCCTTTAAGATTCATTGAACTTTTCAATGGCATGTTTAAATCTCGATTGTTCCCTTTAAGTTTGTGACTGGGATGCCGATGATCACAAACAAGGTGTGAATAACCATGCAAACTAGCTTGGTACACCCAATGTTACAAATCACCTAATCAATGTGCCGGTTAACCACACACGCTCCATTGATCTATGATTAACATCAAGCTACCCTTTGCCACACATCTTCAGTCCCATATTAGTGTTTCGGTTAACCACACACGCTCCACTAACGACTTAACAAGGTGCAAAATGTAATTTCATGGGTTAACACCGTTTAGTTACATTATATTTATCATTATACTTTTAATGAGGGCGAATTAATGTCATATCTCACCCGTTTGGCTAACGATCCTTCATCAGTCAAGGAAGTGGTGGGTGTGAGTGGACACCCATTAAACCACCTATTTTAGGCAGTGACCTTATACCCCCCTTATAGACCGACTTCGTGAATGAGGTCTACTAACGGTAAGACCGACTTGTCTTATATATATATATATATATATATATATATATATATATATATATATATATATATATATATATATACACACACACACACACACACACATACTAGTGGGCTACCCGCACGATGCAGCGGCGACAAATAATTTCTTTCGAAGATAAGTTTTTTTCGACAGATTGTTTCGGGATTCGTTTCTTTTGTGTGATTAGTCTACTTTTGGTAGTCAGCAGATAATTTTTTTCAACTAATAATTTATTCTTGATGATTTATTTTATTTTGCGAAAGATGCCTCAATTTGTACGTTAGGTGAGCATAATAACCAAAAAACCAAGCCAAAACCGAATAAAATGAACATTTCTTAGATAAGTGGTGCGGTTTTTAATTTTTGTTAACATAATATATATGATTCACTTTCGAATATTATATGAGATCAACGTATCATTAATCGGACCAAATCATAACTTTTTTTCTAATTATATTAATTATAAATAGATAGGTTTTAAACTCTAGGCACTTTCATATCGATACTAACTTGATCATCGGTGGCTGCTCCAAATACTCTTCTTTTGGGACGACTCTAACTATCTTGTTGATGAGTGTAACTGGAATCACACACTGAGGCTTGCTACTGACATCGAAGCACTTATCCGGGATCTTGACCTAATTCTCCTTGTGACGATTTTCTAAATCATAAGTTTGTCATTAACTCAGTCATTTCATTATAAGTTTAAAAAAACATGGCATTACATTCTAAAACACATCATTTGTGCCATTAATCCAGATGAATATTACACATTCACCATGTAATAAAATTAGCCATATCATTTTGGTTTTTGAAAATTACAGGAATATATATATATATATATATATATATATATATATATATATATATATATATATATATATATATATAAAAGTATAATTTCTAACAAAAAAAAAATCTCCCATAATATCTACACTCTTTCTTAAATTCGTTTTTCTTAAAATTATTTCCTCGCCTATTATCACTTGGACTTTTAGCAAATTTACACAAAACTCAATCCTTAAAACTTCCTAGGCAAATCTCCCAGTCATTTTCCTGTAACAGTTAAGTTAACACATGAATATCACCGATTGAGAGAGGCTTCCAGTTAGGTTTCATTTGTCTATAAGTTGTATTTTACACCAATATTTGGCAACATTTTTTTCCCTAAAATAAAAAATTTGACAAATTATTTTGACTTTTGAGGTAAAATATACACTCCTACAAAACCAAAATTGTATGGTGTATATTTATAAATTGGAAATGTGGTTACCATTTCAACTCATAAATAAATACAATTTTTTTTTCTGATGCTTGCTAAATTAAAAAGGCTAGTTAATTCCAACTCCAGTCCAAAAATTACAAAGTAATTAACAAAGTTTGATAACTAAATCAATGTGTTCCAAGCTTACAACAGCCTCTTAACAGCTTAAGAAGCTCTCTAAATTGAGACTTTATATTTATCATAAGCAAATCAAGGTCCCAAACAAAGGAACAGTTGTTCAACAATTTCGTTAACTTTCACTCTTAAAATGAAACATGAATCATAAAAAATGAAATTTCGAACCTCTTCATAGCCTAGTAACAACTCTTTTCGTGGCTAACTGTGACCCTAAGCATGTGATGTGATGTGCATATATGAGCTCAAATCCTTTATTTCAAGCCTTTCTTCAAGAAACTAAGATCATAGCTTTCTCTTTTACAATAAATCAAGGATTATAAAAATGAAAAATCAGTAAGGTACATAAAAAAACAAAAATCGAACCCTTAAAAAATAAAAATTCGACCTTTCAGTTCTCATCAGTAAGCTTTCTCTTTTCCCCATGCTAAATGTTATTTGACCTTTCAGTTCTCATTTTTTTTTCTTTACTTTTTATCAATAAAGTAGAAATTCGAATCAAACATAAAGATCAAATTTTATATAAACTAACAATCATCTATCATCTTCTGTTTCTTTATCTTAAGTTGAAATCACATACAAACTTACATTATAAAATATGAAATCACAAGATTAGCATACTATATAATCATAATATAAATCACAAGTAATTACATTATAACAGAAATAAAAACAAAAATATCATATTATGAACAAATATCATAGAGAAATTTGTCTAGGTACATTCAAAGAGTCGAAGCATACTAAAATCAAAAGCTTAATTTCATAACCAAACAAACAAAAACAGGCTTCCTTGATCCATCACAGCCGTTAACAATGTTTTACACTTCAAGTCAAAATTATAAACACACACTTTTAGATATGAAGTTCAGATTTGCACCATAACCAGTTACATTGGAAATATAAAAAATATACACAAAGGAAAATATATATATATATATATATATATATATATATATATATGTATATATGTATATATATATATATATATATATATATATATATATATATCTCATGAAAACATCAAAATAATGCAAGAAAACATGTATACATATATTTGAACTTTAGATTGGTAACATAAAGAACTTCATATAGTGGTGACGAACACTAACATGGTTGATGGATTGAGGAGGATAGTGACTGACCATCTCCTCTTACCACCTTTTCAGAGTTAGAGTTGAGACTGAAGATAGAATGAGTGGAACGTTGCAGACGATGGACAGATGTGAGGTTGTTGTGCTGTAAGGTAATGATGGTAAGGTGGTCGTTGGGGCGGTACACAAGTCATATCGGTTGTGGTGAAGGTTAGAGACGGTAGTTACAAATTAGAGTTTGGGGAGGAGCCGACAATTTAGAGTGAAGAGAGTTGACAGGGGAGAGAGCCTTTCAAATTATTATTAGGGTTTAAGTGGAACGATCGTATGCATAACTATATATAAGATAAATTCTTAGGTTTGAGTTAATAGAATTCATTCTTATTGGACCAAACATATTGACATGGATCACCACTAAAATAATCCATACAATCCATGTAATATCTAAGGGTCAAAAATGATTCTCCTTGTTTTTAAGACTTTGGTCTTAAAATTTATGGGTCCACCATTATATATACATTATAAAGTAGTAAGATATATATATATATATATATATATATATATATATATATATATATATATATATATATCTTAAACTTATAATATTATAAAGTATAAGGGTTGAATTTTAACTTGTAAAACTCTAGGGTTTGGAATTAAAGTTTCATTAGTGAGACTTTACAAATTCCAAAACTTGAAGGCAAGTTTTGAAACTTGTCAAAACTCTTGGTATTCATAACTTATGAGTTTAATGCAATTTTAAAGATGAGACCTTTTGATTTTCCATAACTTGAGGACAAGTTATGGAGGTCATTAAAATTCATTTAGATCAATTTTCAACAATTAAAATTATTATATAATTCAAGATTGATCTAGCTAAACTCATAAACAAGAAAATAAAAGTCAAGAATTTGCAAGCAACTTTGTTTATCATATAATAGAAAACAATCATAGAATCTAATACCACTGTAGGGTTTTGAGAACTATAACACTCCTATGGTGCACATGCAACCCTAAATGCTTTGGATCTATGTTTTCTCTAATTATACATGCATTTTTTTTTCCAAAGCATTCTCCTTAACTAGCATACAATTGAACAATTGAACAATACAACTAGTTAGATGACTTACCTCTTAGAAGGACTTGTAGTTCTTGACATTTGAAAGATTGAGCACCCCAAGTGTGATGCCTCTAATGGTTCACAAACACCAATATGCAAGAGGAGGCTTGAGAAAATAAGTTGCTTAGCTCAAAATCAATATCAAACTTCTTAGAATGATGGTGTAACCAATTTTTGTTATAGGGGTGTGCTTTTATAGTGTTGCTAAGCTAGGGTTACATTTATGCAAACCCTAATGCTCCATGACCTTTCACATTATTAAGCTCCATGGGTTTAACCTCCATGGATTATCTCATTAGTTTAGCCCATCTAATAATCATGGATCATTGGCCCACACTATAAGAATCGTTGATTTACATAAACAATCCTCATATATTTAATTAGTCTCTTTTGACCACAAAATTAATTGCAAATTAATTCTTGATCAATACTAATTAAATAATATGATTCCATATTAATATATAATACTTATAATATATTAATAAATCATAAATAACCTTATTCTCAAAAGTCCATCCTGTCATATTGCATTGGTGAAGGCAACCCAAAACGACCATGCTACAATCGAGTCAAGTACATCCCAATTATAGTTATGGGCTTAGACACCAAATCCAACAATGCATACTGGCTAAAGGTGGCGTACGATGGGCATAGTTTGAGTACACTAGGTGTACATAAGTTGTTGCCCGCCATTGACTTTTGTTGGCTTTCGGGGTTGGGCCATATTTGAACTATTAAGTTTGTGGTCTTTTTGGGGGCACTAATCCATTTGTCTTTGGGTCGTTGTTTGGCTTTGGGCCTTCCTGGATTTAGGCCTATAATAGGGTTTGGGCACCAGTTAGGATTTCGGTCCATTGTAGGCTTTTGGGTAACTTTGGGCAGGGTTCGATTGTGGTTTTGTCCTAAATATTAATAAAGATATTTCTTGATGAGATTGCTGGGTTTTGAGTACTATAACAACCTTATGGTGCACATATAACTTTAATGCTTTGGATCTAAGTTTTCTATAATTATACATGAAATATTGTATTCCAAAGTAGGAAGCCTAACTAGCATACAAAATTTGGTATATGAATCATAAAAACTAGTTAGAAGAATACCTCTTGTTGTAGCTTGTTGTATTTGGCCTTTAAGAACTTAGCACCTCAAGTGTGATGCCTCAAATGGTTCACAAAACACTACCAACAATTGGAGAACTTGAGAGAAGGTTTGGAGGCACTCAAAATCAGCTATAGTTTCTCTAAGAAGACCAGTCTGTCTAATTTTAGGCCAAGGGGTTACATATATATATATATATATATATATATATATATATATATATATATATATATATATTGTAGAATTCTAAGGGTTATTTGTAAACCCTAATTCTTACACTTAGTCTTGTAATGGACTAACACTTTATGGATCCTTACATAAGCTTAGCCCATCACTAATCAACCATGGATTACTAGCCCAACCTATAAGTATCATTGATTTACGCAATCAGCCCCTATATATTTAATTAGTCTCTTTTGATCACTAAATTAATTCCAAATTAGTTCTTGATTAATACTAATTAAATAATATGATTCCTAAATTAATATATTATACTTATAATATATCAATAAATCATAAATAACCCCTTTCTCAAATATCCATCATATTAGATTGTTCTGGTGAATGCAACCCAAAATGGACCATGCTATTCTCGGGTGAAGTACATACCAATTATAGTTATGGTATTAGACACCTAATCCAACAAATATTTAGTGTGGAGGTTTCCTGGATCAGTAGTTCGAGCATTTATCTGGTTGCTTTAGCAGTTGAGGTGAGTCTTCTTCCGGTTCTCGTGAGTCAAAGGCACCAATCCCAGCTCACTAAATTATCTATCTAGGATGCTAGATGTCTTTGTGACTCGTGTGTGTTTGTATGAACCTGTGTGGTAGAATAGTTGTCTTTGTGATGATCAGCTGTGTCTAGCTGTTGTTATTGTGTTATTTTGTTTATATGTGACTGAGACTGCTGATAGTCTCTAGTATTGCTGATAACCCACCGCGTGTGTTGTTAGCCCAATATGATTGCTGATAGTCCTCATGGTTGCAGATAACCCATAGGTATTTATTTGTGTTGTGTTGTGTGTGGTATTTTGGAGAACTCACTAAGATTTGTGCTTATGATTTGCGGTTTACATGTTGTAGGTTTTCTTATATTCACGAAGGGGGCATGGCTCGATTGCATCGCAACAATAAGGAGACTTTTGTACATGATAATTTTTAATGAAACTCTGATAAACGTTTTAATAATTGTGGTTGTGATTTGACCAAACACTTAAAGTTTTAATTCAAAATTTTGGGTTGAAATTTGGGCCGTTACATTCTAACCCAATACGCATAGTATATCTCTTGGTACGTCGAGCGTACTCCGCATTGGTCCAAATCTTCTAATTAAGTACTTATTCCTTAAATTCATTTCATCTAGATTTAGATCTAGACAATAAACATCGTTTTAAGTCATAAAGTTTCCAACTTTATTTCTTTCCATTGTTAGAAAAGGTCCAACGGCTAAAATCCTAACTTAATATCCATTAAAACATCATAACTCTTGCATGGAGGGGATAGAAGGACCAAGTCACATTTTTATGGTTAATAATAGCTACATAATGGATAAAGTTTCCAACTTTATCCATTAGGATGGTCTAAACAACCAATATCTAGTGTTTAAGTCTCAAAGGGACAAAAATGCCTCTTTCTCAACTTAATCCATTAAGTCCACATCTCCAACTTTCAGATCTGAATCAATATGATGTTTAGATGGATAAAGTTTCCAACTTTATCCATAACATGGTCACAAACTTTCAAGATCTAAAATTAATGCACTAAAGTGACCAAAAAATGAAAAATATGAAAATTAGCAAGATCTATGAAACTAATGAGCAAGTTTGAAGCTTTTTACTCAAGAAGGTCCAGAAATGATGTAATCTTGCTAGATTTATGCTTGAATCCTTCTTCCATACACTTTGCCACCTCTTTGTTCTTCAAGATCCCACCTGCTAATGGAGAAATAAGCTCATAAATTATGCCAAGGATCAAAAAAAGGAGAGGAGGCTAGGGCTTCGTGTTAGAGGCTCATGATAGGAAGGACCCCCAATGGGTTAGAAACGCAAAATAAGGCTCAAAACTATGAAATTAGGGTTTTAACACTGCAGAGATACGTCCAGCGTACCTCAAGTTACGCACAACGTAACACCATACAAATGTGTCCCCTTCAGCCTAGTATGCCAGCGTACTACCCTGTGTACACCCAACGTACTGCCAGACTCCCCCTCCCCTTTTTCCAGCTTAAATTCAAACAACCGTAAATTCTTCATTACAACTCCGTTTTCGGTGTTCTTTATATGCACAAAAAGGTATTGAAAAGCCCCACAATTATATATAATTACTTTTAACTTAAACATATCGAAATAAAATCCTTACTCCAAAAAATAAGTCGAAAACATCACTTCTCCCGATTTACCTTATGACTCCAATACACAAACGAAGGGCTCAGATCACATAACCCATATTATCGCAATCCAATAGGGTCTAAACCTTATTGCCTTGAAGCCTAAGGCATTTACTTGAACCATTTATTGCCCACAATACCAAAATAATAAACTTCTCGAAACAGGATGTTACAACCCTTCCCCACTTTAATTAGATTTCGTCCTCAAAATCATTCATTACTACTTCCTCTGCCATGCTAGACAATCCTGGCTGAACATTCTGAATTCCGTTTAAGACTAAAGAATCATCTCATACCGGCGACCGCCTCCCAACCCTGCCATCCAAACCCCATCCTAGCATAAGTTACTTATCCCTCCAAAAGAATGAACCTTAACACTTTGCCTTCAGTCAATGACAGATACCTAATTGCTCTTCCTGAGAAATAAAACAACTACCTTACTCTTCCTAACTAGAAGACTTCAAATCACAGCGACAACCACTCAAAACAGGAAACTTCTCAAAAACTAAAACCCATCAATTTAAACCCCAAAAATTATTCCCTACGACCATTGATCATTCATTCGACGTACCATCCCTTAGTCCCTGACCAGGAACACCACTCAACCATGCAGAAGGAATACTCAAAATATACCGATCATGAATTTCACCCAATCCTAATCCAGAGATTATACCCAAAAACCTTAAATACGCACTTGACTTCCTGACAAGTCATCACCACACCGCTGACCACACGAGCATAAGGTTGGTTATTCCAAGAATTCTCACGTTGCATCCAAATCCCTTATCAACTCGGGTGTACCTCCACCTAAAAAATCACTCGAGACATTCACAATGAACTTCAAGACTCGAGATTCCATAACCGATACTTAACATTAGTAACCAAGCTCTTGATAAACAACCCACAAGAAAATAGGATTCATAATGCAAACACACCGCAAGAGACTTCTGATGCACAACTATTACTCCCGACAACCTTTAACTTCCTACATGATCCAAACCATCCGGTCACTAAGTCTCCCGACTCCCACAATGCAATAACACCCAAATATGCCAAGAAACATAACGGTCTGAGACCTAAGATTCTCAATCAAAAGACTATCAGGTCTCATCCATATGAATCATACAACCAATGGTTCACGATACATTGTGACACCTACAAACCACTAAACATTAAGCTCACGGTACTATGTCGATCATGTCGTCATCCCATCTATGGCCTAAAGATTCACAACCAGCACTACAAGGGACTAAAGAAAGACAACCATCAGTACACCGACTTGTAGGAACCCAATCAACATCCCTCTCAATGTTTACCGAACACAAATATAGGTTATACCCTTCTATCACGCACAATTATTTTTACTATACAGGTGGCTACCAATGCAAAATTTATGCGAAAACATGGTCGCACACAAACAGATAATTAGATAGGTAGTTACACTCTTGTTCCAATTTAATGGCTACAAACCAATTAAGAACCATGCCAATAACTAGAGCCAATTGTTCTCATGGCATCTTATTTAACCTACATAAATCTCTAAAGTAAAACACATAACAAACCCTATATCTACAAAACTCCTTCCTCACAACCCTTACCCATCGGGTGTGGTACCAGTAGATCTAACCGAAATGAAGAACCTGAATTGCTAACAGAAACATCCTCATGAATTGTTGAAGACTAAGATCCTACGCCTTGAT
This sequence comes from Lactuca serriola, assembly GCF_051521515.1. Taxonomy (NCBI): domain Eukaryota; kingdom Viridiplantae; phylum Streptophyta; class Magnoliopsida; order Asterales; family Asteraceae; genus Lactuca; species Lactuca serriola. Next base: position 38,012,382 of record NC_136413.1, on the reverse strand, counting down.
TGAAATGGAACAGATCCCAACAATACACCATAGCTCGATAAAATTTCCAAATCCACTAGAAATACTATCAAAATCGAGCCTACTATGAATAATAATTTCACAACCAACCATTGAGGGTACCCATACCCAAAAACCAAAATGTACCATGTACAGATCCAGAAAATAGGTTGACGCATCCATTGAAATCCAACTAATACATCTCTAAACTTTCAAAGAACCTCTGATATTGATGAAGAACGAAAGTCCAATGATCGAAAGTGCATTGATAACTAATCCATTGATCCAATACACTACTGGACAAAGCTTGTGAGGGACTAAACATACCCCTGAAACTGATTGACTGAACAACAACCGCCCAACCTAGACTATAAATATCAATCAATACAACAAGTTGACAAATCCCTCAACAATCGATACTAAATCTGAGCAACCCAAACAGCTTCTTTCCACAAAGACGAATCTTGCATTCTTGAGCACATACATCTGATGACAACTTTCTCTGCATCCCCGTCTTGACCAAAAACTGAACCAAAGTTTCGCATACCCGAACCGCAAATCCCTATGAACCATTCTTCTGAAACCATAACTTGAACAGATTGTTGATCCTCTAAGAAACATATCTAGCTCTCCTGCACTTAGGGTTTGAACCACCAACTAACGTTGCAAATAAGCTAAAACTCAAACCGGATCACCTAGATGCATAACATCCCTCACCCTTGGGATATATAACACAATGCAATATGATCTTCTAGATAAGGACAAAACAAATTTAAAGAGATTTTGAATCTTACATGGAGACCCCAAAATTTTCCCAAGCATAACCTCCCTAACACCAAGAATACCATGCAGATGTACAAGTGATAATTCTAACTGTCGATTCATAGCTCTGATTCTTTATTTAGAAACAATTGGGCTACCACATGCCTCACCTATAAATCCCTAACAAAAAATTTGGTGCGAGCATTATTCATAACTACAAGAAGCATCATTTTCTTAATCAAAGATATCTTAGAGACAACAAAAGTTGTCGTTTCCAATTCACCTCCCTTGATCACCTGAAATAATCAACTAGCACCTGATCTATCAAAATTCAAATAAAACTGACTCTTGATCCCTTTTCAAACGAACCATATAGCAAGAATCTTTTTGTGCATTCTCACACTGCCATACATGCCTCCAAAACCATAACCATCTAGCCCAAGCTGGTCTACATCCCCAATCTAAAAATCACATGTCTTCTCTCTATCTTTCTCTCTCTCTCTTTCTCTCTCTCTCTCTCTCTCTCTCTCTCTCTCTCTCTCTCTCTCCTCAAAACATGAAAAGTTGGAAGAACATAACCCCCGTAATGGATAGTGACATCCTAATCCATCTATTAACCACTCAACCTACGACTGTAATCCTCGAGTCGATCATCTCAATCGCTTCCTTCCTGAGTCCCGCAACTCAACTGGCACTACCTTAAGAAAGACCCTCGAGACCTCAAAACCAACTAACTCAACTAGGTATGTACCATTCAAACCCAAATTAACATGGTCACTATGGCCTAAACAATTACCAAGCCCATCCTAAGCCGGAACAACCATACCCGATAAACCGAATAAAACAGAAACACATTTCAATGAATCATGGTGCCAACTATACAATCCACCCTCAATCAGGTCCTTAGAATCCCTAAAAAATTTCCTCGTCTCGAGTACGGGTCATGTGCTTTCATTAGTGCGGGCCCAATACTACTTTCCACACATATTCGTACTTTCCTCAAGGATCGTTACGGATCCTCTAAGTAACTATTCACGTCCACTACCGACCTATCCAACCACATATACCCATTCTCAAACGAATACCCACCTCTAAAAAGCGTATCAATTCCTCTAAGGGACTTCCTAAGCTCCCCTAGGATTCTAACCTCACCCTGCCATCAGTTGCTGAAGAACCTTACTAATATCAACAAACTACTTTATGAATACAATGACATGCAACAATCATTAAATAATCTTTCAAGTAAAATACCTAACCCTACAACGGTTGGACTCATATAAGAGCTGTGCAATAAGGCCAAATAGGTTACTCTAAAATTAGTTAACCTTTACTACATGTAACTTATTCACTTAATAGTTAACTCACAACAATATGAATCCCACAAAGCACAAAGCAAGCAACATTCAGGCAATAACACCCTAAAACATAAATGCATCCTCCAACTCACTTGCTACTACTATGCTAGGAACTTCCACTAACATTGTCGGTTGCCTTATGCATGAAAATTATGCACAAAGGAATCATATAGACTGTAAACGAGGGATTCCACCCTTATCCCATAGTCAGACAGGGAACATGAAATAAGGCCGAATCAGTCCTTATAAGGCTATATGATCCTAATCGTATATAATGTTTAAAGCATATACTTTGCAATCAATTCCACCAACATAGGTTGCAAATCTGCCATAGCATCCGATTCCTCTTAGGCTACAAAGCATCACAAATCAGGTCATTCTATCGAACATCCAAAATCCATACTAGCATGTTGATCCAAAAGCTCACTCAACAAGCATATGTAAGCCTCTTTCCTAGCATTTTATCGTGCAATCCTAAGTAGATCCTTAGCCCTAACCTAGCATGCAATTCTCATATATTCATACCAAAACAATAAGCATAACACATGTATGGGTATTTTGGGAAATACTTACTTGAACTCGGCTGATTGCATGCATCGCACCCCTTTTTTCTTAAACTCCTTCTTGGAAAAAAAATTATTTTTATAAGATTTTAGAAATCCTCAATTTGAGTTCATACACACTCGAGAGTGTGCCCGAATCCCTCAAAACAAGGCTCTGATAGCAACTTGAAATGACCGAAAAATACCGAGTAAAAATTTCATTTTTAAATAAGTCAAAAATCATTCATTCATTATCTCAGAGATGATCAGAATAATAGTGTTCTTAAAACATTAGAGCAATTCGTAAATATTTAATGCAGAATAAATCTCCAGGAGATAAAGTGCGAGCAATTCAGGCACTTCCTTGAAACCATAAGTACCTGAAAACATTTTAAACATAAATCGTAAGCACAAAGCTTAGTGAGTTCCCAAAATACCACATACCATACATATCAGTAGGCCTAGCCCTGGGGTATATTCTAACTTAACATACAGTAATGGGCCCATCCTTGGGGTATATTTCAACCCAACATACAATAATGGGCCCAACACTGGGTCCCTGCCATGGGGTATATTTCAACCCAACATACAATAATAGGCCTATACCTGGGGTATATTTCAACCCAACATACAATAATAGGCCCAACCCTATGGTATATTTCAACCCAATATACAATAATAGACCCAACCCTGGGGTATATTTCAACCCAATCACACATATAAGAGTCACAAAGACAGCTAGCATTCTACATAGCACAATCCAGTATGCCGACATTAGTGCTTTCGACCCATAAGTATAGTGAGAAGACTCGTATGAAAAATAGTTGAACAAATTACTAATCCAAAATATATTTTTACCAGTCACCTATATAATTAACAGGGACCTGAATCTCAACTAGTACTAAAAGTACCCAAAATGCCCTTAGGTCAAACTTGGTCAAAATCCTAGTTAAAAAGTCAAATTGAATGAGTACGCTCTTCATACTCAATCACTACACTAAGCGTAGTCGTGACTCACCTAAACCATAAGGTTGTAACCCAGTACGCGCAACATACTTCTTGGTATGCCTAGTGTACTACGCCTGGGTCCAAATCTTCTTATTATGTGCTTATTCCTTAAAGATCTTTCATCCAAATTTAGATCTAGACAAAAAAACATCATTCTAAGTCTTAAAGTTTCCACCTTTATGGCTTTCCATGGCTAAAAAAGGTCAAACATCTAGAACCCTAACTTAATAATCCATTAAGACAACATAACTCTAGCATGGAGGGGACAAAAGGACAAATATCACATTTTTATGGTTCATAATAGCTACATAATGGATAAAGTTTCCAACTTTATCCATTAGGATGGTCCAAACAACCAAGATCTTGTCGTCAAATATCAAAAGGACCAAAATGCATCTTTCTCAACTTAATCCATTAATTCCACCTCTCCAACCTTCAAATCTGAATCAATATGATGTGTAGATGGATAAAGTTTCCAACTTTATACATAACATGGTCACAAACTTTAAAAATCCAAAATTTATGCTCTAAAGTGACCAATAAGTGACCAATATGAATATTAGCAAGATATATGAAAGTAATGAGCATGTTTGAAGATTTTTACTCAAAAAGGTCTAGACATGATGTAATCATGCTAAATTATGCTCGGATCCTTCTGATATACACTTTTCCACCACCTTGTTCTTCAAGATCCCACCTTCTAATGGAGAAATAAGCTCATAAATGATGGCATGGCGCAAAATAAGAGAGAGGAGGCTAGGGTTTCGAGTTAAAGACTCAAGAGGGTGGAGGATCATGATAGGAAGGACCCCTAAGGGGTTAGAGACCTTAAATAGGGCTCAAAAATATGAAATTGGGGTTGTAACATGACGACGGTAAGACCATTGTATCTCAAGTTACTTCCCGAATAACTCCCTAAAACCACGGTCCCCTTCAGCCTAGTATGCCCAAAGTACTACCTTGTGTATTCCCAGCGTACTGCTAGACCCCCTCGCCCCATTTCAAACTTAACTGTAAACATACATAAATTCACCGTTACAACTCTATTTTTGGCGTTCTTTATATGCATGGAAATGTAATGAAGATCCCCATGATCCTATCTAATTACTTTTAACTTAAAACATAACGAAAGAAAATTCTTATTTCAAGAAATAAGTCTGAAACATCACTTTTCTTGATTTACCCTTTCACTCCAAAACACATATCAGGGGCCCGAATCGCATAATCCATATTATCGTCATTAGTTAGCTTCTAAACAATATTCTTTTGAAGCGCATGGTCTATACTTGAACCATTTATTGTCCACAATCTCGAAATTAGAAACTTTTTGAAACAGGATGTTATAGTATCTATGTGTGTGTGTGTGTTGACTGTGTCAATTTACCTTTCCTTTACCAATTACTTGTTGAAAGGATGATACATTAGAAGAATCATAGTAGAGTGAAGAAGAAATAAATAAATTAAATAGTAGAATGTAGATCAGATCACACAAACATAAAAGCAGTGAACAATTATTTGTTTTATACTAACATGATGTGGATGTAGAGGATAGTGTGCAAAGATGCAGAAGGATTATCGATTGAAAGCTTTGAAGACACCAATGAAGAAAAAAAATTAGGGATCGATTTTTATAATTCTAATGAAAGGTAAACATATATAATCCAAATCAAAATTTAAATATTCAAAATCTTCGTAATTAATCACCCTTATGATTGAATTCCTATTATATTGGAGATATGTTTGGTATAAGATAAGGTAATTGAAATATAAATAGCTGATTTTAGGGAATATCATATCTCTATTCTTATTGTATATACATAATTTAAATGTAATTTCAATTTTGTGAGGGAAGTAAAAAATGAAGTATTAAAATTGATTTCCTTAATTGTTGGAGCTAATGATGTTGACTTTTGAATCAAGGAATGGCAGGAAATGCACATAAAACGTTGATATGGTATATATATATATATATATATATATATATATATAGAGAGAGAGAGAGAGAGAGAGAGAGATAAGCTCATTTATTCTAACTATCTATTGTATGGATTTAGGAATAACTGTAGACCAATCATTAAAACCTAGATAAAATTATTTTGGTAATTTTCTTTTATACACCAAAATTAAGTTCCAATATATATGGAAAATTTCTTATATCTCTGGATCCGTTTAATTTTTCCCTTAAATTGCTTCTACAATCTTCATTGTCGACTCCATCATGATACCAGGAAAAGAAACGCACCATGCCCACCATCATCAATCTGACGCACAATAAAAACATCAACCCTAATGGTGCTAAATTCCAATTCACATCGAGCCTTAAACTCTCCACGGTTCGAGCCCTAAACTCTCCACTTTCGATCTTCAAGATTCCAGACCCATAACCATAGATAATTGTTTTCTCCAATCGATCGCCAGACTCAAACCATTGACGATTCTCATTCTCAAATCAACCCGTAAGTTTCTTTTTCTTCTAATGAACTCGTTTTTTTTTAATTGATTTTATGTATTTGGTTTTGGGTAATTGATTTTGTGAACGACATTTCTGAAAAATCGATGTTTGAAATTTGTTTATAGGTATTTCTTTGCATTTTATTTGAACCGTTGGTTTGCTTATGATTTGTGATTTTTGAATTGTGATTTCTGAAAAATCAATGTTTGCAATCTGTTTGGATGTATTTCACAATATACATACATTGTAACGACCTGAATATCATAAGGTAAAAAATTCATTTTTAATTCAACCATAAACACCATTTATCCTTTTCAATCATTCAAAAGTATATTAGAGTAAAAATATTTATCAAAGTATAATCTCAAAATCATAAAGTTGCGGAAACATGGGTGGATGCACTGCGATCAGGTCGGGCCCTTCTTTTTCAAACCAAAAAATACTTGAAACCATAAATATAAACCGTAAGCACAAGCTTAATGAGTTCCCCAAAATACCACATACCATACATACAATGGTCCTTGCCCGACAACCATTGGGCCCTGTCTGGAACATATATGTCAGCAACATGCAATGGGCCCCGCCCAACACACTCATCAGGCCCCGTCCGGTATACATATAAACACATACAATACATGCAAGAGTCACAAAACAGCTAGCATACGAATAAAAATAATCCATGGGCCGACATTGGTGCTTTCGACCCGCCAAACACTAGGAGGAGACTCACCTCTCACTCTGAAAGATCAATGAACAGGACATTGCTATGAATATAAGCTCTACCCGTTACCTATTCATTGGAACATGACAAAACTTAACTTATAATCCATATACCAAAAATATCCCTAGGTTAAAGTTGGTCAAACCCCTAATCAAAGTCAAAGTCAAAGCCAACCAAGTCAACCAGGTCAACTCGGTGAATACGTTGGGTATATACAATAGGTATGTGGGGTGTACTATGTGTTTGACCAGAGTCAAGGGACTGACCACGTACACGCAACGTACCCTTTGATATGCCTAACGTACGCGGATGCCACCCATTAAGAGCTTAAATCTTAAGCTTCTTCGTCCAAAATCCAGATCTAGCCCTGAAATGATGTTCTTAATCATAAAGTTTCCAACTTTATGATATTTCATGGCTAATAAGTTCTCAATACCAAAAATCCTACTTTCTTAACTCTTTAAGACATCCTAGCTCATGCATAGAGGGAAAAAAGGTCCAAGATTACATTTTTATGGTTCCTAATAACTCTATAATGGATAAAGTTTGCAATTTTATCCATTAGAATGGTCCAAACAACCAAGATCTAGTCTTTAAGTGTCAAAGGGACCAAAAGTGCATCTTTTTCAACTTAATCCATTAAGTCCAAGTCTCAAATCCTTAGATCTGAATCAATATAATGTTTATATGTATAAAGTTCATCCATAACAAGGTTACAAACTTTCAAGATATAAACTTCATGCACTAAAGTGAACAAAAGCTCATAACACCCAAAACTAGCTAGATCTAACAAATACATCATCAAGATTCAAGATTTATACCTCTAGAAGAAAGATCAAGGTGAACAAAGTCTGGATCTACAAGCTCCAATGCAGCCAACACTTCTCCAATTAGCTCCTTCTTCTCCAAGATGTACCAAGAACACTCCAAAGAACTGAAAACACCTTCTTTTCTCACAAGGCTCAAACTAGGGTTAGGGTTTCAAGGGAGGGTGTTGGAGAGGTGGAGGCTAAGAATGGAATGGGTTTGGGGAAGTTAAGTAGCTTAAATAGGGCACAAACCACAAAAATAAGGTTTAGCTAATGATCGCGTAAGCCTAACATACTCCTAGTACGCCTAGCATACTCAGGAATACCCTAGTACACCCAACATACTTCCATGTACGCCCAACGTACATGATTAACCTAAAACCGTCCTAACTTCAAATGGTTGTAACTTCTTCGTTTCAACTCTAATTTCAACGATCTTTATATCCACAGAAAGGTATTGAAGAGTTATACAACGCTGTCTAATTACTTTTAACTTAAAACACATCGAACTAAAATCCTTAATTCATAAAAGAAGTCTGAAACACCATTTTTCCAATTATACCCTTGAGCTCCAAAGCATAAACCGAACTATTGGATCATATAATCCACATTATCCACTTCCAATTGGGTCTAAACCTCTGTTTACCCAAAAGCCAAAGCCTTATGATACTTGATATTCAGGTCAAGGCCCATAATCAAGAAACAACTCGAAACATGGTGTGACATACATGAATACTAGAAATGGTTACGACCTATCGTTGTTCTACCAATAACGTGTGTATCTGCACTCACGATCAGTCATCGTTTCTTCATCAACACGAGTCTTTAGGCTCATGAACTGTCTTCGTTCTGTCGTTAACGCTTCACACATGAATAATGAATTAATCATATAAAAAACATTCAACCATATAGTATCACACCACCGGACAGCGGCAGAAATGTCGTCGGGGGCGAGTGACATAACATTAGATCACACATTAACACATATATTAAACAATACAATGCTTGTAACAACGTTACATACTTTTATTTCTAGTTGAAAATGGTTACAATATTGTTTGGAAATTCAAACGTACAACAAAAGAAAAACAAGTTCAGCAAAATGAAACATAAAGCGACAAAAGTGTTTGAACAAATTGATAGCATTAACAACATAGAACATAAATAAATAATAGATTATCCTTACATATCGATGTGTGAACTCCAACATCTAAGTGCTTGAGAATACATGCATTTTAAAATATGTCAACAAAAATTGTTGGAAAATTCTGTGGGTTTTGAATCAGCGTGTTTTTATAATCAAAGTGTATTTTGTAAAAATGATGGATTATCAAATTATGTGAAAAGCATACTTTTTCTATGACTAAAAAGTATAACAGGGAAGAGCATAAATACTTACCTTCCTTATGTGCATGTGAGTGTGCTTGTATCCCCGTACAAGTGTATATGTATTGTTTATATCGTGTAACTTATTAGGTTTAATTTATTAAACAACAATAGTTTGTGTCATATATTATTAAGTATTTGTCGTACTTAGATAATATGTCAATACTCACTAATCATTGTGCGTATATTCAAGCTACATACATTACTATTTGAACTTGTATGAGTATCTTCTACTTACAAATCCTATTTCAAATCTATACAAGCAACGACAACATATAAATCCTTTTTCATTTCTAAACGTGTAATTGCTTCATATAAATCCTATTTCAATTCCATATGAGGTTTCAAGCAACATATGAATTCTTATTCAATTCTATATGAGTTTTTTTAAGACTGTACTATAGGGTCTATTGTGAGCCTATAACTGAGCTATTTGATTAGTTACAAGACTCTATCCAACATTGTAAAGCGTTGTGCTATGAATATCACTAACACTTCATCAACCTTGTGCATCACATCTCCGGTCGGCGGCATAATCACCAGGCAGCGCGACGTTAGGATGTTAGATCACAAAAATTAAAAATACAATGAATACTATAAAACAATATGTGACATATATATCACTTCCATTATGTATTAAAATTTACATCGGGGTAAGTATCTCTAATACAAAAGTGGCTAAGAATAATGATAACAACTTTGAATTACTTCCTTTATCAGTCGTTGCTTCAGGGCGCACAAACTATCATCTCTTGATTTCCTAGGAATACATGTGGTTTTTAAAATGTCAACATAATGTTGGTGAGTCCACAGGTTTATGTACATAGAAAATACGTAACAGTTTTGAAGCAGGATCTTTGTTAATGAATATAGTGATCTGTTTTCCTATATATATATATATATATATATATATATATATATATATATATATATATATATATATATATATATATATATATATATATATTATTCTTTTGTGTTTTAGCTACGTGCGAGTAAATTCTACACTTTACTCTTGAGTTCTTGTTTTCTAAAGTATTACCGTATCATAAGGGCACTTGTACGATGTTAGTATCCTACGTACACTATGGTCACTAGGATTGTACTTCCCTAGCATTTCGTTTTATGGTTTGCATACTTGTGGTGTAACTATCTTGAGGTTTTATGGTATTTATAGTTTTATAAATACAATTGTTTTTCCTTGACTTGCTGATTTTTCAAGGTGTTGCTTTTGTAGTGCTCATGCTTTTCACAGTTATAGCGGTTATGATAACCACTAGAACCAGCTTTTCAATTCTTGGTATGAGTCGGGCTTCTGCAAGACTTAGCGGTATGGCCCATTGACCATAGTTTTTGTAGACGAGTTCTCTATATTCTCCTACATGGTGGTATTGGCACTTAGCGCATTGCAGAAGACTTTTGACATAAGTTCTGTGTGTCGTAATAAGGAGTTTCTTGACAACTTTTCACTTTTCTTAATATTCATTTGAATTATCGTCATATTTCCTCTTGTTATCCTTGGCTTTCTCTGCCCTCATTTTTTCGATAGTTGCTTTTAAACGGGTGATCTTTTATTAGAGTAAAGGCCAATTCTTTAGCTTTGTGGTAGGGGTTGGGTTGAATGTTGGTTACCACTCCTTGAAGCGAAGGAGTTAGTCCTTTAACATATTTCTTAGTCTTCTTGTCCTTTGAATTTATTAGCTCCATACATATCCTGGCTAGGTCCTCAAAGCATATAGTATATGCTGACAAATTTGCTTTTTCTATAGTTAGATAACCGAGCTCATGCACCATTCTTAATACTATTTCCCTGGGGCAGAATTTTGCTACTATCATCCTTTTCATTTCATCCCAAGGGATTGTGTAGGTTGGATCCAACCCTAATGACTTGACGTTGGTACTTTACCAGCAAAGAGTTGCATCCATAAATGTACATGTGGTGAATTTGACCTGATGGTTCTTCGCACGATGGATTTGTAGGATTGATTCCATTTCCTTGATCCAAGTTGTTAGACCAGCTATTCCTTCATTTCCATGGAAGGATATAGGTATGTTGTCTATGAATTCTTTGTAAGTGTATGCTTTCTGATTTCTCTTGTTCCTATCTCTTCTGTTGTTTTCTTCCTTTAGCTTTAAGGTGCTGTTTCAGTTGGATTCATAGGCAACTAGTGTTGGGTTTTTATTCAAAAATTAGTTTCAATAACATAAGATTTAGGAGTGGAAGACTTTAAAATTATAATAAACATAAACCAAGTTTATACCCACCAAGGATCTTCTTGCAAAGTTTGGAAAGAAAACAAGCACCAAAGAGGAAGACGTTTTTAACAACCGTTGTATACTTTGAATCCTCGAGGAGAGGCTTGGAGGTTTATGGAGAATGTGGAACCTATGAGACACCAACAAGTTGTCAACCTGATTTAAGATGATAGTCTTGTAAGAAAACTCATAACTCTTAAGCTTGAAGTTCATAACCAAAGTATGAACTTCAAGAGAGTATAAAACCAAGTAATATCTTCAAGAGGATGAACAAAATGGAGAGAGTATACATACTCTCTCCAACTCATGATTTTGTGTCCAAATGAAGAGCACGAATGAAAGTCTCATGAAGCTAGTTTTTATAGCATGAAGAAAAAGTCCATAAGTCCTTAACCATTTAGCACTTTAGAAAAACATGTCTCCTATGCTTGTAAGGCTAGCCATGCTTTCGTTTCTTTTTATTAAACAATCATGAAAGCCATGCTTTTATTTAAATAATCAAAAGGCATATCTTCTTTTTGTAATACTTTAATCCCATACTTCTAAAGTATGTTCCATAGATTAAAAGAAGCTACAAACCATACCCCTTTCTTCTTCCTCAATGTCGAAATTAACAAGTTAGAAGAGGAAAAAAACTTTATATTTTATAAACCATGTTTATAAAATATAAACTTTAACTTTTTGGTTAAAGGAAAAAGAATTTATCTAGTCCAAAATGTTGTGCATGACTTCTTAATTCATACCATATGAATTATGTAATGTTCCTTGCTAATGAAAATTATTATTTCCTAAAAATAAATAATTTCCAATTTAATTATAAGAGTTTATTGAATATCTATTAAAATCAATTTCTAATAAATAATCAGTTATATTAAGTTGTTGTTAGTGTGACCCATTAATATCATATGTTAATTAGCAATATCACTTTAATATGATTGTTGAGCATACTAGATCTTTCAATCTCCCACTTACGCAAGATTCATAGTAGACTGATATAGACAGTGGTGAATGTCTTGCAACATTTCACTGCCCCCATCAACATATGAGTTTGTGCCATTCTATTAACGCCCAATACCAAAAAAAACTCCAAGCTATAATTAATGTAAAGGTAAGTTTGTCATTTATCCCTTTGTCACATACATCATGTTGAACATGAGATACGGATCGCAATCAATCTCATATGGATTTCAGCTTTTGGTAAGGCACCTTAGATGTCTAACTCTCAAAACATAAGAGGAAAAAAGCCCATCTTGACTACATAAGCCACTTACATAGTTCATACCATACCTGAAAATGGCTTTTATAACTGCTCGGTTAAGAACCAGCGTTTGACCATATCGAAGCACGGTACTCCCTACACTTAATTACCACTATGTGTATCAGGTGTTAAGGATACAAAGATAGTACCTTTTAATCAAGTATCATTCATGTCACACCCCAAAACCGAGAACGGCGGAAACGTTTTGGGGCGGAGGACGTTATGTAAAGTATCACAACCATGCAAAGTAGTAAACAAGGAACAACATCATCCATTGCATTAATAGTATAATTTTAATTACAAGTGTGTTCTTTCATAGTAATAAACAACATAATGAATAATCAAAATAAAAGACGAGTCTTGACTGCTCCGTCTTCACAAAACCTGGTCGTCGTACATGTCTATTTGTGACCTGAGAATACAAATTATTTTGAAAGCGAGTATTAGTAATAAAGCTGGTGAAGTCATAAGTATTTATGTGTCTTTGACTTGTAAAAACTGTAAAGGAAAGACTTGTAAATGTTTGAAGAAAAGTTTGTATTAGTACGAAAATGTTTGTAAGTAATTGTAGACATTTGAAAACCCTAGAAAATCCCATATTTCCTACTAGTATAAAAATTAGTCTTCTACCAAGACCCGACTGTTTTGAAAGTAGCCTTCTACCAAGACCCGATTGTTTTGAAAGTAGCCTTCTACCAAGACCTGACTGTTTTGAAAGCTTGAACCTCTACATAAGTGAAGTTTTTTCCTTGTACAACTATTATTATTCACATCTAATCTACCTCATCGATTATGTGAATGTGACACAAAGTAAAGGTAATAATAGTATAAAAACTGGATTTGTAATCCTTTTGTATTTGTCATATGTGAAGTGTAAGTATTGTAGTATTTGTAATAAGTGGCTACTGTTGTACTAATTGCCTTAATTGAGTTTTAAGACATAATGTGATGGCTAGATCCCATACTAAACGCTCCCCTGTCAAGAGATTCTGGGAACCAAACGTGACCCCTGCAATGCTGCAAGCCGTGAACATCCACATTATTATGATCATGTATACCCAATATAACTATGACCTTTTGTTTAAAACAATGCGTTAGTGATTCATTGGTATAGTTAGATCTTGTAATGTTCCATGCTATAGCAGCCTATTATGTTTGTTCTGTTATCGTGTATTGTATCTTCCTCCCTGTTTCTCTTTATTGTGTGATCTCTTAGGTTATCGTGTATTGTATCTATGAAATAGTATCTATGTAATAGTATGTAATGTATTAGTATGTCTGCAATTGTACTTTTGTAATTATATTAGTATATACTCATGAATGAACTGACCCTTGTGTGATTTCTTGTACTTGGAATAGTAAGTAGTATCTCCTTAATATACCTATTATAGTTACAAGTAAGGTACGTGTATAACCGAAGTATGCCTTTGCTATCCAAAGGTAATGAACTAACTGATGGAACTTTCATGTCTATATAAGTATACATGATATATAACTAATATTTAGACAACGTTTAGACGAATAACCGATGCCCTAAGGCCACATCCCAACGAGGAAAAGGAAATAAAGCGAGCTAGCCGTCCTAAGTCCTTTAAACATTACTTATATAAATATACAAATATAGGCATGCATTTGACAATATAAAAGTATAAAAGAAGTTTTGTAAAACCTTTGAAAAGTTTAATAACTAAGAAATGATGACTTGATGTCAGTTTGTAAAACGATTTGAAAACAGCTTGTTTAATAAGAACAGTTTTAAGTATAAGGAAACCTTTGTTTGAAACACAATTGTAATAAAGTTTGAAAGGAAACATACAGTATGTAAGACAGTTCGATAAGGAGTTTTAAACATGTAAAAACATTTGAGAAAACCATTTGAAGTAATCTATTTGGTAAAACAGCTAAAAGTGTAGTAAATTCATTTGTATGCTAGTTATTAATCGCATGTGATTGATATACTAACTAGCATGATTCAACTTGTATCCCCCCCCATAAAAGCATTTATAAACATTTAGAAACATTTAAAGGTTAATTAAGGGGTATGAAATCACTTGTAGTGAGTGGTTTGGATGAACGGATGGTATAGGATGCTAAGTGTCAAGTGAAGACTTGAGCACACACACGGATCCTATTTATCATATAATAACACATATATGTATCCAATTAGTCATTTAACAATTATTTAACAAAGTTAAGACACCCTAGGACATGGAAAAACACTTTGATTCAAGTGATAAAAGTACCAAGGGTTGCATCTAAGGGTTGTATAGCCACTTAAGGGAGTTTTCGGTCCAAGTGGTATGTTTCTTGTGGTTTTCGGTCCATATGGTTTTCGGTCCAAGAGGTTTTCGGTCCATATGGTTGACCGAAAACTCATGATATTTGATGCATAAGGTGATTTCCAAGGGCTTTCAACAAGCAAAGAAGTGTTCTACACTCAATACTAAGCATTAGGAAAGGCTTAAGGTCTTAAAGGCACCTTTCTTTAGGGTTTTCGGTTTAAGGAGATTCACTAACCGAAAACCCCTTTTGTTCTTGTAAAAATGACGATTTCAAGGCTCTAAAACAGATATTCTTACTAGGTAACAAGTATAAGAGATAGATACTTACTATAAGGAAGCAAATGAGGGTGTTTTCGGCCCAAAACACTAGTATGTGTTCTTGGTGTAACTAAGAACACTTGAAGATCTACATATTTGGAATGATTTCATGGATGAAATCATGTAAAAACACTTGAATATGGAAGGAATCAACTAGATAGGGTAAGAAACACTTACATTTTAAAGATCTATAAGGAAAAATCGGATGATACTTGAGAGGATTTCGGTTCTTGTTCTTGAAAGAATGAAAAGTGACAAATATGGCTAAGTGTCATATATATACTCATGGGGGTTTTCGGTCCAAACACTATTTGGGCCGAAAACTTGTAACTCTTGGAGTTTTTGCGAAAATGATGCACAATGAACCTAGGGCATCCTCTCTCCTGTTATTCCTTAAAGTACTAAGCTTTAAAACACTTAAATTGACTCCAAAATGCTTAACAGATAGCAGGAATGAGTTTGACTTTCAATGAAGTATTTGACTGAACAGGATAGAAAATTTCAGGTTTTTACAATTCACGATAGCGATCCATGAGACGATCTTGATGCGGGTTAGTTGAGTACTAGTTCTCTGACAAGTACCTATGAAACTAGGTTACAACCCATTGCATACCTTCATCTAGTGAAAGTCAACCAATCTAATTCATATTAGTCTTATTTCATAATTGCTCCCACAATTATAACCGACTATGAACTTTTAGAATAATAAGGTTATTGATGGATTAAGCATGTTAATATTGAACACAATAGGTATTTATGTTATGATCATATCCCAGTATATCAAAAACATTATATAATAGTTGTTGTTACAATGTTCCAATATCCAACTACTAAATCCAAATCAAAATCCCATTTTCTAGAATAATAAAGTCTTATAGCCAAAGTGTGACCATTCATAATTAGATTAAAATAAGGAATTTATTAATAGGTTCGACTAAACATAATCTGTGTGAATTATGTGAATACTATCATCTCCATATTTGACTTTACTCTAGGTATAGTTAATTATCTTGGAGTATATGATTTGTGTTCTTTCATCACATAGATTCTCTTAGCTCCTTTAAGTATACTCTTGAAGTCACAAAGATTTCTATGTGATCCTTGAAGGGCATAGATCAACATATTTTTTCAATGAACTCATTCATCAAATCATATTAGATTTAAACTTCTAAAGTAGTGTACTCTTATTTTGTAGTATAATATGTCATTTTGTTTTTGTTAGACCTTATTCCATCTAAACTTACTCTTCATCCCTCAATGAAGTCATAATCCAATTATAATTCATAATTGTATACATTTGTATAGAATCAGAATCTTATATAGCTCTTTACACGAAGATTTTGTTCTAAACTATATATCTCATATACATTCTCTTAGTTCTTCCAAAGTACTCTTAGAATGTTGTTATAGTCATCCGATGACTTAACCATGTATCTATCTAGTATATTAGGATATGCTCATACCATGATTATATACCAGGCCTTATGCATAATATGACATAAATGATAGATTCATTTGCCAAGAAAATTTAATACAAATCATTTCAACTAGTTCAAACCTATGAGGTATGTTCTTTTAAGGCTGGCTTAAAATCAGTGCATGTGACAATGTAAAGGTTCCTTTAAATGAATCTTCTATCTTGATCTCTTTCAAGGATTGTCAATATATGCAAAAGGATATACAACTTTTAACATTCATTTTATCTATCTCTATAGATTTTATGTTCCAAGAATGTGTCTTGTCCTTCCTAAGTCTTTCATTTTAGAAACACATTCCAAGTCAAGGTGAAAAAGTCTGGCATGGTCAGAGTGTAATTTCTTATGATTAATTATATCTCATTCATACAAGATTAGGAATGTCACTATGCTCCCACTAGTTCTTAGTAAACACACATGTTCTATTCATTTTAATATAAAATCATACCTTATGGTTTTACATTAAAATGATGATCGCAACATTGAGATATTAGTTTTATATCCACAAGTGGATCTCAAGCTCTACACATTTTGTTAGGATAACATAGATTAAGAAAACTTCCAAGCTAATCTATATTGATATCTTCTAGTAGATTTCTATTAAGAATAACGATCTTTCTTGAAATTTGTTTTCTATATATCATATTGATAATATGAATTTATAGTAAATAATATCATTGTTGATATAATCATAGCTATTTGTGAAAAAGGTTTGATCATAGTCAATGTAATGAGTATGATAAGGACCATAGTCAATGACATGAGCATGATAAAATCCTTTTATAACAAGTCTTTCTTAAAATGTGTATAGTTATCTATGTAATGTATTTTTTATAGAAGAATCCCTTACGTCTTCTAGCCTTGCTATAGAGAGAAAGTTCAATCAAGACCATACTTGATTATAATACATGGATTACATCTCATGTTCATGACTCTAAGTCGTTAATTAGATTCAAGGTTTGACATAGCATCTTGGTATTTGATGGATTTGCTAGATACCATCAATAAAAGCTCATCAATGAGAGATTCCACACTTCTCAAGTTATAGATGATTTCTATCAATAGTGCGAACAATTTACGTTTGTGAATAACTATTATTCAAGTTTAAAAATCCTTGTTAAAACTAGTGTCAACTGTTACTACATCAGGCCATGGTTCTTGAGCTGCTTCAAGTTTCATGTACCTCCTACTTGCTTTATCATTAGAAGTTTGCTTTCTGCTAACTCAACTATCAGAGGAATAAAAGAACTTATTCTTGGTGGGTTTTTATCTAATAATCTAAGCTAGATTTAGAGCATTATACAAATATGTATCAAGTAGATTTTGGGTTTAAAAGCTTTAGTCCAACATAGGCTTTAAATCCATATAACATTTAATAAGATAGAGATGTAACCTTTCCATACAAAATCTTATGAAGAAAATGTTATATCTATTAGTTAGTTGGTGTTTGTATTCAACGTGCAATTGATAGTGTTTTAGGTGTTATCCCAAAGAAATAAAAGGAGGATATTTCTACCGCTTAGAAAGTAAATCATACCAAGTAAGATTTAATTCATCCTTTATTATCATTAAGGCCTTAGATAGTTCTTACCAGTTTATACTTCAACTTTATATTTCAAAACATAAACAAAGATTTCACAATTATTTTTTACCATGTAAAATATAATTTATAACTACTATAGTTATTAATAAATTTGATTTGGTATCTTATGATAAATCTTTGACATTTATTAGAAATGTAGTCATACATAACCATGTATAGTTCCTTAATAATTTATTTTCTCTACTACTTATTGAAAATATCATTAGGAATCTTTTATATATAAATAAGATTTACATATATCAAATAAACTACATTATTTTCTTTCAAAGATCCCTTTTTTGAAGTTGGAATATGTGAATGTCATTTATATAAAAAATATAACACTATGAAAGACGAGTTTGATTTAAAACAAGTTTAAGTCAAAGGTATTTTGCATAAAGAACTTATTACTTATAAAACATTGATATTTACTTTATAATTCTTATTAAGAGATCTAGTCTCATAAATAGAATTTTAATCATTTCAGAATATGAAGGTGATCATTATAAAAAACGATTCAAGTAAATAGTTAATCATTCATAAATTAAACTGAGGCATGTATTCAGGCAAGCTAAATTAAAACATACAAAACAAACATTGTTTTATATTACAAGTACGCTATGTTCCAAGCATAATTAATAAATAAACTAAACTCTGAGAGTGTAGTTCCAACTTAATTATGTGTAGCTGGTTATTCTTCTGTAAATATTAGATTAAAATTTAAGTACCAAGTACCTAAGTGTTATATGACAAGTATAAGTTCTATGTACTAGATACCTGAAATACTAGTCACTTATAGACTTTCTTTCCAGATAAGAGGAGCAGATCCTCTTCTAGTTTCCAGTTTCTCCATAAAAGAAACAAGATCCATCTATGTGGGCCTTATTGGATTTCTTTGGCTTAAAGGTGTTCCTTCCATAAAACATCGACCTCCTAGATCACACAAGGTGACTCTTTTGGGCCTTGAAATATTCCTAGTTTTATGTTAGAAACATCTTTAGTATCACATTGATGCCTTTACTAGGTATCATGTTCAGTCTTATTGCTTAAAACAAATAGTTTAGGTTTAGGACCTTTAAGTGTATACAATTTCATATCTCTCACGAGATTGTCGCTTAAGACATGAACCCATTCATTGAAGTTGTATCTAGTGAATGTTATAGTTTCATTAAGTCATTTAAAGAAAAAAATGACAATTCATGGTAATGAGAATGAATTATTTAATTACAAAATTCATTTAGTATTTTTAATATTTAAACTCTTTAATAATTAATACCCTTTTAGTTTCCAAAAACATTAATTATCAAAGTCTAGGATCCAAGTTGCAAAATAAATAAATAGTTAGGTATCCTTTATCTCATCCATTTGAATTCAACCCGGTAGATATTGATTATCAACTATGTCTTACTATATAATTTCTAGATTTATGATATCGCTAATAACAAATTCAATTAGACATGTTTAATCTCATCTATGCCTCAGAACTCTCTTGCTTAGGTATCTTTTATCACAAAAGATTTCCGATCAAATCATCCATTTTGAAAAACTCATGTAATCAGCCTATAACTTGGTTATAGAAATCGCAAAGACACCCCCCGACCATCAAAAGATAACAACAAGCGTTTAAGTATCCTTTATCCCACTGGTGCATACAAGAGATGTGCGAGTACTCGTCAAAAAAAGAATGCATATATTTGAGGTTTGTAAAAGGGTCTTTTATATGTTTTATAATTCTAGTTTTAAAAATATATGATATCATGATTATCGCATGCATATAATAAACCATGGTACCAATTTTCAAAAGAAAATCACTTTTAAAGATTCTATATAAAAAAACTAGTTTTTTTTATATAACTTGACGTGATTCAATTTTAAAAAACATAATAAATTTTGAGTGCATTTGAACCTTTTATATCTTTAATAAAACTTCCTTTTCTTTAATTTTATATTTGGAGTTTGTATAAGTTATAAAAATCACTATTTTAAAACTTATATTCGAGTATTTCAAAATTTGACGTTATTAACGTTTTTATAAAACCGGTTTTTATTTTAAAACTATAACTTGTTATATCTTATGTCCACATAATAAATTTTGAAAATCAAACTCTGTGTGATGTTTAAATTGTTTAAAATTAATTTATCATGTTAAAAACGAATTTATAAACTACACATAATAATTGAATAAAACAAACAACACAACATGCATAAAGTTATATGTGCATAAACATAGCCAAATTATGACATTTTTTGAGCCAACACAAAAAATACCAAGTCCATTCCTAACGGGTCGTTTTATGGGACCAAAAATTTTCTTATAATGTTGTTGTAGAATCTCCTACTTGAGAAAACACTCATTGCTTGCAAAAGCTCCCCTAAAAGCAATATTTTAACAACTGTTGCTAAAAGTCCAACAACCCTTAAGAAACAGCATTAGTAACACTTCTCAGAAACTATCACTAACTTTCAACATGTTTCTTAATCATGAAAATTGTTCTTTTGTCTTCAAAAATGGCTCCGACTTCATTTGTTGTTACATTTTGTAAAAATAAATTATTTCTAACAACTAATCGATTACTCACAAAAAAAAATAAACCAAGACAACTAATTTATTTAATTTATTACGTACCATTTGAATAAATAAATTATTACAACCATTTTTATAAAACAACCAACACAACAAACATTATGGTCATTGGCTAGTTTATGCACATCATACATATCAACATACACATAACACAATCTTTGTTTTTCTAAGACAACTTTAAAATGACAAAAGATGCATGAAAACTTTTGTCATATAAAATAACAATTATAAAGTTGTCATAGAAAAAATGTATGAACTTGTTTTTATAAAAAAAAAAGTTATCCATATTCTCCAAAAACTAAGATTTCCAAAAATCAAAAAATATAACCAAACTTGCAAGGTGGCTCTGATACTAGTTGTTGGGTTTTTATTCAAAAACTAGTTTCCACAACATAAGATTTAGCAATGGGAGACTTTAAAATCAGAATAAACACAAAACAAGTTTATCTCCACCAAGGATCATCTTGCAAAGTTTGGAAAGAAAACAAGCACCAAAGAGGAAGAAGTGTTTAAAAACCTTTGTAGACTTTGAATCCTCAAGGGGAGGCTTTGACGTTGATGGAGAATGTGGAACCTTTTTGAGACACCAAGAAGTTTTCAACTTGATTTAAGATACCAGTCTTGTAAGAAAACTCTTAACTCTTAAGATTGAAGTTGATAACCATGGTATGAACTTCAAGAGAGTATAAAACCAAGTAATATCTTCAACAGGATGAAAAAAATGGAGAGAGTATGCATACTCTCTCCAACTCACGGTTTTGTGTCCAAAAGAAGAGCAAGAATGAAAGTCTTATGAAGTGAGTATTTATAGCATGAAGAAAAAGTCCATAAGTCCTTAACCATTTAGCACTTTAGACAAACATGTCTCCTATGCTTGTAAGACTAGCCATGCTTTCATTTCTTTTTATTAAACAATCATGAAAGCCATGCTTTTATTTAAATAATCAAAAGGCATGTCTTCTTTTTGTAATACTTTAGTCTCATACTTCTAAACTATGTTCCCTAGATTAAAATAAGCTACAAAACATACCTCTTTTTTTTCTTCCTCAATTCCGAATATAAGAAGTCAAAAGAGGACAAAAACTTTATATTATATAAAATATAAGCTTTAACTTTTCGGTAAAAGACAAAATAATTTATTTAGTCAAAAATGTTGTGCATGACTTATTAATTCATACCATATGAATTATGTAATATTACTTGCTAATGAAAATTATTATTTCCTAGAAATAAATAATTTCCAATTTAATTATAAGAGTTTATTAAATATTTATTAAAATCAATTTCTAAGAAATAATCAATTATATCAAGTTGTTGTTAGTGTGACTTCTTAGTATCATATGTTAATTAACAATATCGCTTTAGTATGATTCTTGAGCATACTAAATCTTTCAACTAGGATGTTGGAAATTTGTCGCGTTACAATCGTTTTGATGGTAGTTAAGTATACCAAAATTAGTCCTAGTGTTGGCGTGGGTTCATCCTATAGTAGTAGATGTATTAGTTGAACTTGGTATGACTTATTTTATGTTTTGGAAGGGTTTTAATGACTTAATATTACACCATTCTCCTTATCGTAGTGTTTTTAGTGTGTTTCTTGATTCGGAAGTGAGTTGTGTCTAGCTGGTTAGTTTCTTTAGTAACTTGTCTTCTTTTCATTTATTTTATGATAAAATAAGTTTCATTAAGGGTGTTTCTAAGTGAAGGTTTACTTATGTATCTCTCGGGGTTATTGTGAACTTATTGTGTTTATTGGGGAAACATTCATGAGTTTGGTGTCCTTAGGGTAGTTCTTGAAGGTCTTATTTGAAGGGTGTCCTTGGTAGGTGTTTGATTCTCGATGTGAAAGGGTAAGCGAAATGATTTAGGAACTAAAATTCTCAAAAAAGGAAAATTTGAACATCGCGCACCATGCGAAATGATTTATGATATCTCACTTTGTGGGCTAAATTATTGTTGTTTAGTTCTAGTGCTACTCTTATGTATTTGATGTTCCTCCACTTTAATTACTATTCATGGCCTAGAATGCTTGGTCATGCCATGATGTTGACCATGAAAGTTATAACTTATACATGGGTGCATCTTCCAGTTTAGAAGCAAACATGCCATGCTATTGACGATGAAGGATTTTTTTTTGAACGAAAAAAGATATTATTACAAAACTAACAATAATCTAGAAAAAAACAATTACAAAACAAGAGTAACATGAGTAGGCTTATGGAGCCAATCAATCCAACTGAGCTTAACTCTACTACATTTATTGGAAATCCAAACAAAATGCCCTCTCAACAACCTCATCATAAATCATAGATTTCCTAGGAATGTTCGTCCCAAAAACTATAGTGTTTTTAAATTTCCAAAGGGACCAAAAGGTAGAAAATATAACATCTTCAAGCACCTTTCATTGCCCACACATTAGAAGAACCGACTCGTACCAAGAAATAATATCAGAGAGGGTAAAGTGATTAGGAAGTTCAACATCCCACCAAATGGCGATTCGAATCCTGATATCAATAAGCTCCATACAACCTACAAAAATGTAATCAATAGTTTTCATATGACAAAGACAGACCGAGCATAAGATGGAATGCAACTACAAAAATGTGATCAATAGTTTCCAAAAATGTGATCAATAGTTTCCACATGGTCTCCAAATCACTAACAGCAAACTAACTAGAATCAATTATATAATGCGCAGAGGATATAATGAACACATTAGACACATCACCAAGCCAACCCAATATGTCAGGCCTATCCTGCAACCAAAAATTATGCATCATATCTAAAATAACATCCCATTAGGTCCGCTCAATACCTCCCCTCGGGGGACGATAGAGGATATTGGAATCCCAACCTAAAAGAAAACGATCCCTAACAGAGGCCACTTTATGAACATCAAGATCATAGATCTTATAAAAAGCAACTACAAGAGATACATCATCCAACCATATATCATGCCAAAAACTCGTTGAAGCACCATCTCTGACCCTAATTCGACAAAGGGAAAAAAGATCAATCTCTTATTTTTTTTAGGTTAGAATTCATACGGATTAGATTGTTCCATAGACCCGAAGGAGCACCACGAGAAGATAAGGAAGAAATACCCCCATCAATCCCATAGATAGCTTTAACAACTCTCACCCACAACAGGGTAGGATGATGAAAAAACCTCCATCGCCACCTAAACATCAGAGCTCTGTCAAAAGCAAAAAGTCTTCCCACCCCAAGCCATCCAACCTTTTCAGAAGCTAGAATTTTGTTCCAGCTGACCCAATACATCCGTCTCTCATCCAACTCAACACCCCAAAAAAATCTAGCCCTCAAGGATTCTAGAGAGTGAATAAGAGTGAGAGAATTAGGGAAAACCGACATAATATAATTTCCCAAAAAACTAAGAACAAACTTAATCAAAGTGATCCGACCAACAATTAAAAGACTTTTAGCCTTCCAAACCGCAAGTCTGCTACGAAATATGTCAATGATAGAAGACCAAGCATTCACACAATTCATATTCTGACCTATAGGAACCCCCAGGTGACTAAACTGGAGAGGATCAAAAGCACATCGTATATGTCTCGCAACATCCATATCATGTGAAGAAGCAACCCCCAAACCAATTAATTTTCTTTTTTGCAAATTAATTTTAAGACCTGAAACCATAAAAAAAACACCAAAAAATTTGAATAAGATGAGTAGCATTATCCAAACTCCAAGGCGCCAACATAAATTCCTCTAAAAACATTGGTCATCTGAGCCCTCTCTAAAGCCACAAGAATACCCTCCATAGCTAAGATGAAAAGAAAGGGGGATAGATGACCCCCTGCCTCGACCCTCGTTGAATCTGAAATTCTTGAGTGGGAGACCCATTAACCAAGAACAAAGCTAGCAGATCTTAACATTTCTAGAATCCACCTGCACCATTTATGGCCAAAACCCATTAGCTGCATAATTTCAATGAGGTATTCCCACGAAAAAGAATCATAAGCTTTGTCAAAATCTACTTTAAAGAACAACAATGGATTTGAATAAGTCTTACACCAAGCAACCACCTCATTGAGCAAAAAAGGCTCATCTAAAATCTGTTTACCCTTAATAAAAGCAGACTGTTCCAAGCTAACCACCAAACCAATGACTTCTGTCAATCTATTAGCTAGCAGTTTACCAATAATCTTATATTGAAACCCAATCAAGCTAATAGGTCTAAATCACTAACATTTTTCGGGTCTTTAACATTAGGGATAACAGTAAAAAATGAAGCGTTACATCCCTTATGAAAAGATGAGTGAGTATAAAAATGCAACACAAAGGCCACCAAATCATCCTCCAATAAGTCTCAATATCTCATAAAAAATCAAAATAGAAACCATCTTGACCCAAAGCTTTGGAAGAACCACAATCCCAAACCGTTCTTTTTATTTCTTCTCGAGTGAAAGGAGACCAAATAAAATGGATTTGATTCTCCGAGAGAGAAGAAAAAAAAGGACCTATCACTCATACGCCAAGGACCAAAATGTCTCGAAAAAAGGACCTATTGATGATGAAGGTTGTAATTTATTTGTGTCTAATGTGATAATTTTAGTTTTGTGTTTATAATATTATATGCATAACTAATACAGAAAACATAGAAAAAAAATAACAATATAATATTGTTGTAAAAGTTATAGATTACGTGCATTTTTCCTTTAGAGAGTTGTGTTATTGTCAATTAATTTTGTAGGTGTACCTTAATTAATGAGAGTTTGATATAGGTTCTTCACATATCTTTTTTTATTTTTTTTTATTTAATTTTCATTCCATTCATTTGTCTTCTCCGTCCTACTAAGAAGTAAGAATCAGTGTTTAATTTCATTCGAAAAGAATAACCAACCATTACAATAAAATTACTTTGCTCATTTCTAATGTATTAATATTTTAACATGCATGCGTGACTTTTCATCAATTAAATCTATGAGATCCAAGTGTAATTGTACATAAATTTCACCTCCACAAAATTTCCCCCGATTCTGTATTTACAAGATTTAAATTAAGATAATATAGATTTAAAATAATAATAATAACAATAATAATAATAATAATAATAAGTCTAAAAATATGTTTGGAGTATATAATTCATCGGGTTTTGAGTTGCATATGTGTTAGATCCTGAACCAACGATGATACGTTGACATAAGAAGACCCACCTTCCTCCATTGCTCTCTTCGCCATTTCCGCAAGCTCACTCACCCTCTTCCTTCTCTCTTTTCCTTCTTCGCTTGCATCCATTAAACATTCCACAGCCCTCTTCACGTCTTCCTTCTTCACCAAGGCCTCCGTCTTATCTTCTTCCCCGAAAGGAAGTGGAACTTCAACACCAATTCTAACCCCAATCTTCAAAATCTCTACCATGAATGCTTCGTTAAGAAACTGGTCAGCAAAATGTGGCCATGTAACCGTTGGCATCCCTGCACAGACGGCTTCAACCGTCGAATTCCATCCACAGTGTGTCAAGAAACCACCAACTGCTCGATGTGACAATATCAACACTTGTGGTGCCCAACCATGGACTATCAACCCTCGGTCGTTCACCCTTTCTTCGAATCCTTCTTCTGAAAACCATTTCTCCAGTTCTTCAGTTTTCTTTCTTACGCACCATATGAAGGGCTGGTTCGTGGACTCCAGTCCCAGCCCAAGCTCAATCGACTGTTGTGTCGAAGCACGCGTAAGACTTCCCAAGCAAACGTAGACCACAGATCCTGGTTCCCTTTCGTCAAGCCATTTCAAGCACTCATTCTCGTTGATCGCAGCCTTGTTTCCCCTCTCAGCTATATCGATGTCATCTTTGTTGCATAGTGAAACGGGGCCTATACACCATATGTTGGTATCTTTTGCCTTTTTCAACGCCTTAACGTATTCAGGTTCCAACTCCTCAAAAGTATGAACAACGATCCCGTATGCTGCTTTCTCAGATGCAAGAGCACGGTCGAAGAACTCCTTCTGAACTGCTGTCCGGGCTTTAAAGGATCCGGTAATCTGAGGTTTAGTGAATTCAACTCGATCAGGCAAGCCACTCAGCACAAAGCGCTCCGAGTTCGATTCAATTGTATCTATCATGTTAGATGCGAAGGCAACGTGCATGGACAAGAGATAGAAGCATCCGGGTCCATGGAACACAAGGCGGGGAATGTTAAACCTCTGAGCTATGTCTCCGGTCCAGGGGAAAAGGAAGTCTGAGAATATGCAAGATGGAGGTGGATAAAGTCCCCGGAGCAGATCTTCTGCTGGTTCTTCTAACAAGCTGATAGCTGCAAAGAGCTTGACGAAAGACTCGGGTGATGGGAGTGTGTCAAAGCTCTCGCACCCTTCTGGTAAACCAACTTCTGCTAATCGGAGCTGGAGTTCATGCAACTTGATCTTGAGATTGGCTTTGGTTGCTCGAACAATAACTGATCTAAACCGATTGGCAATAACAGGAGTGGTGAATATTGTCACTGTGGCCCCACGAAGGGCTAGCATTCGGGCAATATCCACCATGGGTACCATATGGCCTTGAGCCATTAGAGGGAACATGACCACATGTAGGTCAGTCGACGTAGCTGCAACCATTTCCAGTGAAATTAATTTGAGCTGGGACGCTTTTCAGTGTTTGTTTCTCTCTGTGACGAATTTGCAGAAAAGGTGTTCTCTTAAATAACCTGTTAACACAACAAAGTCAAGAGCTTTATGTGAAAATGAAAGGAATCAAAGCAGTAGCATTACAACAATTTGTATAAAACAAAAAAACTTAGGCAGTATTGTGTAGTCATCACATGTTATCAAGACAATACGTGGCTACAACGACACTGGCCAGCCTGCATTAAAGAGAAGTCTAGGAATTGTATACTGAAGTGCCAGTAATCTTGATCACACATGGTTCATTCTAGAAAAAGTGATATAGGCTATGTCACTCACCTCCGAAAGAGAGATATTGCAAATTTTGTCGTCATAGCTGAATATAATTTCCAAACATGAACATCGAGACTTCTTTTACACAAAAAGCTTTTATATTCTTAATTTGTAAGTGCAAACTAATGTGATTTCTCTAAATATATTAATTATTTGAATCATACTTCGTACATGCTTGTTAAGACAATAATTATTTAGAACAATTCAAAAGTAGTTTAATATCATCATATAAGCAGGAAGTCGCATACTAACATGAAAAGTTCTAAAGAAATAAGCTCATTTAAAATGGCTTAGCTAATCCATTTGGAGACAAATATTGATGTAATTGTATATGTTATTTCTTTGTCAAAAGTTATCAATGTCTTTTAGTTATTCTTTCATCCGTGTCTTGGACTAGCAAGATAGTGCACTAGTATTAATTAATTAACGGGAATTACATTTAGGATGTACATTAGGCTTGGAAGACTAGTCGGCTAAATAACATTATTAATAACATATTCATCTTAGATTATAAACATATATCATATATGATATTCTAAAAGATTTTTAATTCAGTTCAATTAAAAAAGAAAACTATCAAACCTAAACATAATTGGTTAAAGTAGTGTCATCGAAGTCAATTAGACATCCAAAAACCATTGGATTATAACATAGTGTGACATCAATATTTTATTTTATTTTTTAGTTTTACTTTTTAACATCCACATTAATTTGTTAAGTCATACAAATTTTAATAAATTTTCACATCATTTATCATATTTTTAAAAACATAATTAATTAAGAAGTAAGGATTATAAAATTAAAAATAAAATATAAAATAGTTTAAAACAAATAAAGGCTTAAAATATATTAATTAAAAATTAACAAACCTAAAACATACATTAATAACTAAAAATAAATTAATTGAAAAACATAAAACCTAAAACCTAAAAGTATATCAATAAAAAACACCATACCTACAAATTATACATAATTTTAATTTAATGAAGCGTATTTGGGAATGTTTTTATACAACAATAATCGAAATTAATGTGTAAGTATCTACTTTGGAATATATTTTGAAGTAATATATTTCCATTTTTGTTAGTTTTTATTTTTAAATGTACTTGATATGATTTACTAATTTTTTATTTATTTGAAAAAAAAAACCACACTTGAAAATATGTTACACTAAATAATAAGCACGTACCTAAATATATGGTAACTTTATTTATGGTTTATATATATATATATATATATATATATATATATATATATATATATATATATAGATAGAGAGAGAGAGAGAGAGAGAGAGAGAGAGAAAGAGTTATGTTCCAATGAGAATATTTTCCCATGAGAACATTTGAGAATAATTTTAACCCACTACTTTAAATCTTACTATAAACAAATAAAAAGTACCTACCCCAACATCACCTCACCAGTATACGTTAGTACGTCTTTTTAATTTCGTCGGACCACCATTAAGAGCACCAGACAGCCGCCGGAACTGCCATATCTCCGCCGTCGGCCATCTAACTGTCGGACCACTGCTGAAAGCGTCATTTCTCCGCTCTCTAGGAATCTGCTTCACATCGTCGTCTCATCTGAACCACCTATCATACCTAGTTTCTTCAGATCTGGATTTGAAGTTGAAGGCAGTAGATGTGGTTTGTGGTCTCCACGATACAGATCAAGAATCTAGAGAAATGTCCACCGGAATGAAATGTTGTCGCGCCGGAGGTAAAATTGGGGACATCTGACTGCGTGATTTTGATTTTGGGAGTTGAAAAGCAAGTGGTGGTATGATAAATAATCTAATCTTCCGAATGTACTATCACTACTCTCTCTCTCTCTCTCATTAGCACATTCTAGTTTGATTTGTACGCTGATCAGGAAAACAATGGATCTGATCGAATTATGAGTCAGATTCATGATATTGTGAAATTTGACATCGTTCCATTTATAATCATGAATCGTTTCTTCTTTATGTTAATTGTTCGTGTCAGTGATAAATGAAAATAGTAAGCTGTAGGGGCTTGATTGGAGTCTATTAGAGAGTTAATTATTACTATAGGAATTTATACACACAAGGTGTTTGTCATATTGTCTGAAAGAACCTA
This sequence comes from Lactuca serriola, assembly GCF_051521515.1. Lineage (NCBI taxonomy): Eukaryota > Viridiplantae > Streptophyta > Magnoliopsida > Asterales > Asteraceae > Lactuca > Lactuca serriola. The sequence continues at coordinate 37,982,572 of NC_136413.1, read as the reverse complement.
ACAAGTGTAAAAGTGGCATTTTATGTGAAAATCCTTAACTTTGAACCCTCGTTAACCCAAACATTAAGGTCCTTATTTTAAATTGAATTTCACATCTCAATATCCTAATGAGTATCCAACAAACATGTTAAAAGTGATAAACTTAAGGCTTAACCATTAAGTACTTAATAGAACACCAAAAGTGATTTAAAAGCTATTATGATCAATTTTCCCAAATATGTCCCCCAAATTCGAAAATTCGTGCAAGTCAGTAGGAACACCAAAAAATCATGAGATTTATTTTTCTAGAAATATTATTGTGTTTAGTTTCTTCAAACTTTGAATCACAGTTCGAAATTCCATATCCTTGAGGGGTAAAATTGGCAATCTTCTCAGTTTGGTCCATGTTGTCATAGATTTCATGCATTGTCTTCAAAAAATCATAATAAATTCATCAGAACTCCAAATGCCAAAATTCCAAAGCCTATAGTTATATATGGATGTATAGTTTCCTACATATAAAGGGTTTGATGTAATTCTTAGTAGATCAATGAAAGTTATTTCAATAGTGTTGAGTGGTCTAGAATGTGACATCTTAAAGTTACTAACTTGTAAATTTAATATAAAATCATCCAAAAATCATTAAAATGAGATCTTTATATTTCTGAAAAGATAAAAGAGGTAACTTTACCAATATTATTTTATCAAAATTTAAGAATGGGTTGAAAGGTAAGAAAACAGATCCCAAAAGAGCACTACAATCAAAGAGAAAATAAGAAAATATATACAAAAGTTTTATAAGAGTAATACAGCAAAGCACAAGCTAAATAATGTTATGATTATTGTGTAGGTTCTCAGAAAGGAAAGGATTCATCTTGCTCATGCTAGCTAATTTTCAAGTTCAAGGAGGCGAGTTACACTAACTCTCCTATTATGTAGGCATTACTTGTTTTATGATATTGTTTACGTTTACCCTAATCTGATAGAGTGAACAAGGAAAGGCAAAATGTAGTTTGTTTTTTAGTGTGAAATGCAGACAAGATTCATTTCCGCGTTCTTGATTCGTTAATCGTTCTCGTGTATGAAATCACATGCGATTATATGATCTAATCACATATGACTTATATGCACAAGATTCATTTTTGTGTTTTTGATTCAATAGTTGTTCTTTGTTCAGATTAATCATATGTGATTAAATATATAAAATTGCATATGATTAAATACATGATAACAACTACTGAATTGAGAATGTGAATTTGAATCTTATTCACATAAATCATATATGATTAGATACGTATAATCAAAAGTGATTAAATACACGAGAACAACTATTGAATCGAGAACACAAAAATGAATATTGTCCACATAAATCATATACGATTATATATATATATATATATATATATATATATATATATATATATATATATATATATATATATATATATAACATGTGATTATGTGTATCTAATCGCATATGATTTATGTGGCTAAGATTCATTTTCACATTCTTGATTCAATAATTGTCTTTTTTCCACTTTAATCATATGTGATTAATTACATTTAATCAGATGTGATTATATGTTTCTAATCACATATGATTTTATTTAGAAAAAATGAATCATGTCTATATAAATCATATGTGATTAGATACACACAATTACATGTGATTATATACATGATAAAAAATATTGAACCAAGAACACAAAAACAAATCATTATCCAAAATAATCATATGTGATTAAATACATCTAATCACATGTGATTATATGATTCTAATCACATATGATTTATGTGGACACAATTCATTTTCAGTTTATCGATTCAATAGTTGTTCTCATGTATTTTATCACATGTGATTATATGTTAAATCGCATATGATTAAGTACATGAGCACAACTATTGAACCAAGAAGGCAAAAATGAATCTTGTCCACCTCAAAAATAAATATTGTCTACATAAATCATATTTGATTAAATACATCTAATCACATGTGATTATATGATGTATACGGACAAAAAATAATGATGTTTATATAAATCATATGTTATTAGATAAATATAATCACATAAGGTTATATACACGAGAACAACTATTGAATCGAGAACACAAAGATAAATATTGTCCACATATATCATATGTGATTAAATGCATATAATCACATGTGATTACATATATATCTAATCACATAGAATTTATGTGGAAAATATTTTTTCTTCACGTTCTCGATTCAAATGTTGTTCTTGTGAATTTAATTACATGAGATTATATGTATCTAATCATATATGATTTACATGGAGAATATTCTTGTTCATATTCTCGTTCAATAGTTGTTCTTGTACATTTAGTCACTGATGGGTTTTAGCCATAAGAACTTTCTTATGTGCGCATGCAAAACCCTAATGCTTGGATCTAGGCTTTCTAATTAAACATGCTTTGAATCCAAGACTTCTAATAACTAATTAAGTATAAGAACAATACAAAATTAGATCTAGAAGTTTACCTTTGAATCTCTTGTTTTGTTCTTGTTGTCTTGGAGCTCTAGAGTCACAATTGTCACTCCTCTAATGGCTTACAAACACCAAATAGTAATGAAGATGATTTGAGAGAGAGGAGAGGGAAGAGATTCGGCCAGGGTTTCTTTATTCTAGATGAGATGCCGATTTCCCTATGCCATGGGGTCTATTTATACTTGTAGACTCCTTAAGGGTTTCACCTTAAACCCTAGTTGGATAATCTTTCCTCAAAGCAATCCAAATCCTTACCATAGATAAGCCTTGGACGATTTTGAGCCATCCCAAGCTCTAGAATCCGTCCAATCCCTATCCCTTAAGGATTTACAGTCTAAAGTTTAACTATCAAACAATTGACAGTTTATACCCTCTTATTTAATTAATCTCTTTAAGTCACCAAATTAATACTAATTAATTTATGACTTATATTAATCAAATAACAATATTATCATTCCTTATATTATTCTCATAATATATTAATAATATTTATTCTCTCATAATAAATCATCCTACCAGGTTGCTATGGTGAAGGCAACCCAAAAGGACCATGCACAATCGGGTCAAATACTTGCCTAATATAGTTGCAGCCTTAGACACTATTCCAACAGTCTCCCACTTGGATAAGTCTAGCAATTATATGCACAACTACAATTCGATTTGCAATCGTAGCTCTCAAAGACGCTGTCAAACTCTGATCTAATCAATCTTGTCCTTTAGATAAGGGATCGTACAGTCCTCTGTTAGATATAATGCTGACAATTCTATGGAATGATTAGTCAAGCATTTAGGTTTCTCGATCTCTGATTTATTTGACATAGAACTTAATCGAACACATCAATTCAGTTCTGACCGGGCCTGGCACATAAGTCAAATCAAATCATCGAGCGGCTGAGATATCACTTTTTCCTTTTTAGGATAAAAGTTATAGATAAACTTCGACTTATATGCATTTACTTATTCATTAATCAACTATACACAACAATGCGTTTTATAACACCAAGTTACTGATGCATTTTCGCATCATCAATGTACAACCAATATATATCTAGGTTTTAAGACTATATGATATTATCGTCTTGCGATCACCCTTTTTATATCATATTCCATAAGGTGATTCCAGCAAGCACGGGTTTGTTCCAATGCTCAAAACTAGTTCATAAGCACTCATGAACGTCGCAGCAATCTCTTGCTATGTCTAACACCATTTAGACAATCTACGCACCAATTCACGACAATCTTCATTCATATCTACTTCCAACATATGAACGATTGTGGACAATTTGAATAATTCGATTATTCTTAATAAATTCAATTATTCTGGAAGTCAAAACATGCAAAATGAAACAAGAGTTAAACAATTAACATAAGACAGTAACATTACTCATAAATAAAACTCCTTTATTTAATCATCAAATGTTAATTACATTTATCTATTACACGTTTCTAATACTATCTAATCTATGCTAATATCATCCTTCAGCCCAATACTCCTAGCATGCTGCAAGTGCTTAACCCTACTCAGTCCCTTCGTAAACGGATCTGCTGGGTTATCTTCTGATGATATCCTCTTCACTACAAGTTGTCCTTCTTCTACACGATGTCTAATAAAGTGATATTTTATGTCGATATGTCTAGATCTACCATGATCCCTCGGTTCCTTGGTCAAGGCAACCTCTCCTTCATTATCACAGAAAATCTCCATGGGCTCCTTTATGGCGGGTACAACTCCAAGATCACCGATGAAGTTCTTCAGCCATATCGCCTCGTTCGACGCTTCGCTCGCTGCAATGTACTCTGATTCGCACGTTGAATCAGCTACGGTTTCCTGCTTGGAACTTTTCCATGTCACTGCTCCTCCATTCAGGGTAAAGACCCAGCCTGACTGCGAACAGTAGTTGTCCCTGTCGGTCTGAAAGCTGGCATCACTATACCCTCGTACCTTCAAGTCATCACTCCCTCCGAGCACTAAGAACCATTCCTTCGTCCTCCGAAGGTACTTAAGGATATTCTTCACCGCAATCCAATGAGCTCTGCCAGGATTCCCTTGATATCTGCTAACCATGCTCAAAGCAAAGGCTACATTAGGGCGAGTACAACTCATAGCGTACATGATTGAGCCAACTGCGGAAGCGTATGGTACTCGGCTCATTTATGCTATTTCAGCTTTGGTACTCGAACATTGAGTCTTACTCAACTTGGCATTACTTTGTATCGGTAATTCTCCCTTCTTTGAGATTTCCATACTAAAACGTTTTAGTACCTTCTCTAAGTAAGTGTTCTGACTAAGTCCTATTAGTCTCTTACTTCTTTCTCTCACTATCCTTATTCCCAAAATATAGGAAGCCTCTCCGAGGTCCTTCATAGCGAAGCACTTCCCGAGCCAGGACTTAACTTCCTGTAGAGTCGGGATGTCGTTTCCTATGAGTAATATGTCATCGACTATAGAACGAGGAAGCTTATTATAATCCCACTGGCTTTGACATATACACACGATTCATCTTCGCTTCGTACAAATCCAAACTCTTTGACTTTCTCATCGAAGCAAAGATTCCATCTGCGAGATGCTTGCTTAAGTCCATAAATGGACTTCTCAAGCTTACACACTCTATTTGGATGCTTCGGATCCACAAACCCCTCTGGCTGAGCCATGTAAACATCCTCAGCCAACTTTCCGTTAAGGAAAGCGGTCTTGACATCCATTTGCCAAATCTCATAATCATGAAATGCGGCAATAGCTAGCATCACTCTAATAGATTTTATCTTCGCAACTGGTGAGAAGGTCTCATCATAGTCAACTCCGGGAGTTTGACTAAATCCCTTCGCGACCAATCGCGCTTTAAATGTGTGTACGTTTCCATCCACGTCGGTCTTCTTCTTGAAGATCCATTTGCACCCAACGATATTACGTCTGGGCACATTATCAACCAAATTCCAAACTTGGTTATCATACATGGATTGGATCTCGCTATCCATTGCCTCTTTCCATTTCGCAGACTTCGGGCCTGCCATGGCTTCCTTATAGCTATTAGGTTCATCAAGATTTACTAGTGTACCATCACTAATATACGTGTCCCCTTCGGTAGTAATATGAAAACCATAAAACTGGGGTTGAACTCTAACTCTTTCGGAACGTATAAGAGGTAAGGACTCGTCAATTGGTTCAACCGGAGTTTCCTCCTCGGGTTGAGTGCTAGTAGTAGAGGTTCCTTCATCTATCGACTCTTGAATCTCTTCAAGCTCGATTTGCCTCCCACTATCTCCTTGGTTTATGAGTTCTCGCTCTCGGAAAACCCCTCTCCTTGCAACAAAGACAACATTGTCCTTCGGTCTATAGAAGAGATATCCAAAGGATTTCTACGGGTAGCCGATGAAAATACATCGCTCACTACGAGGTTCGAGCTTGTCGTGAGTATCTCGTCTTACGAAAGCCTCGCAATCCCAAACCTTGATATGTGCCAACGAGGGAGCTTTCCCTGTCCACATCCCGTGAGGTGTTTTGGCAACCTTCTTAGTAGGGACTCGGTTAAGGATATGGGCGGCAGTCTCTAAGGCATACCCCCCAAAAAGAGATTGATAGTGAAGCACGAGTCATCATAGAGCGAACCATATCCAATAAGGTTCGATTACACCTTTCTGCCACACAATTCAATTTTGGTGTCCTAGGTGGCGTCAATTGTGAAACTATTCCACACTCTTTGAGATAATCGTGGAATTCAAGACTTAGGTACTCTCCTCCTCGATCGGATCGAAGCATCTTGATTTTCCTGCCCGATTGATTCTCCACTTCATTCTTGAACTCTTTGAACTTTTCAAAAGTTTCTGACTTTTGCTTGATCAAATAGATATACCCATATCTACTATAGTCATCGGTAAAAGTCACGTAGAAGCGGTTCCCATCCTTCGTGGTTGATCTAAAAGGTCCACATACATCGGTATGTATTAGGTCCAATAGACCCTCACCCCTTTCACACGTACTTGTAAAGGGTGATTTATTCATCTTTCCAAGTAAACAAGACTCGCACGTGTCATCTTCCCTAAGGTCGAATGACTCCAACACTCCATCCTTTTGGAGTTGGGCTATGCGCTTCTTGTTGACATGTCCAAAACGACAATGCCACAAGGATGCTCTATCCACATTATTGGAAGAATCTATGTTCAAAACACCATTTCCTAAGTTATCAACAATCAAAACAGTTTCATATATTCCATTACATGGTATAGCTTCAAAATAAAAGACACCATTTAGATAAGCTAAAATAGAACCATTCTCATTATTAAAAGAAAATCTAAAACCTTGTCTAAACAAACCATGAAATGAAATGATGTTTCTAGCCATTTCTGGCGAATAGCAACAATTGTTCAAATCTAAACATAAATTATTCCTAAGCACTAAAGAATACACTCCAATCTTGGTCACAGGCGACGATCTTATGTTCCCCATGATTAGATTGATCCTTCCTTTCTCCACATCCCAACTTCTTCTTAGTCCCTGCACATTAGAGCAAATGTGGTAACCACAACCGGTATCAAGAACCCAAGAAATAGCATGATTAGAATCGTTAGATTTAATTGTGTATATACCTGCAAAAGATGGCTTGATCTTTCCTTCCTTGATGGCTTGCAGGTACTCTGGGCAGCTTCTCTTCCAATGTCCTATCTTGTGGCAGTGGTGGCACTCTGCCTCCTTTAGGTTAGGGCAGGGCTTAGCAGGATCAACTTTGGTCCCACTAGAAGAGGCACCATCTTGGGCTTTAACCTTACGATAGTTCTTAGACGAAGCCTTCATCTTCTTTCCCTTTCCTTGTCCAATTACCAAGACAGGAGCAGCGGGCGGATTGGGAGTTGGTGCAACAGACTTGTCCTTAAAGTTGCTCTAAACGACCCTCAAGAGACCTTGGAGTTTGCTTAGGGTGACCTCCTCTTTGTTCATGTGGTAGGTCATCCTAAATTGATTATAGCTCGGAGGCAAAGAGTGAAGCACCATGTCGATCGCCAAGTCTTCCCCAAAGTCAACATTTAACTTGCGAAGGCGGTCGACATACCTTTGCATCTTTTGCAGGTGCACGGTAAGAGACTCTCCATGACCCATCTTAGCGGAAATCATGTTAGTGAAAATCTCATAACGCTCTTGTCTCGCGTTTTGGTGGTATCTCTCCAATAAGTCTTGATGCATCTCGTACGGGTACATGTCCTCATAGGACTTTTGGAATTCGGAGTTCATGGTGGCTATCATGATGCAATGTACCTTCGTTGCATCACGCTCATGAGTTTCAAAAGCGGTCATTTCAGCCGGAGTAACGATTTCAGGGTTAATTTTCTCGAGCTTCTCATCGAGGACATACTCCTTATCCTCATAGCGAGCAATGGTGTGAATGTATCTTATCCATTCGCTAAAGTTCGTCCCATCGAAAGTGACCTTTTGATAAAGGCTCATCAATGTGAAAGAACTAGCAGCAGCGTTGTTTGCGTTCGACATCTACAAATAGAAAGGACAAAGATAGATTAGAATATGAATCCCTAATTATCACCCAATAAGACAAAATTAGGGCTAGGATCCAACAACAATATTTACATATTAGAAAAGGGATGCCGTAATCCAACATGCAAATAATATGAAGGTAAGTGAATGACGATTCACTAATTCTCCAACATAACTTTAAGTCCTAAATGTATTGAGAATTCCTAGGTTCGGATGAGATTCATTGAAACTATTCAATGGCATGTTTAAATCTCGATATGCCCCTCTAGTTTGTGACTGGGATACCGAGGATCACAAAGCGGGTGTGAATTACCATGCAAATTCACATGGTGCGTTCATTGTAACGATCACCCATTCGATGTGCCGGTAAACCACACACGCTCCATCGAACTATGATAAACAATGAATCACCCTTTGCCACCTTTGCTTAGAACCAATTAGTGTGCCTGTAAACCACACACGCTCCACTAACTTCTTAGCAAGGGTGCAAAGTGTAATTTCATGGGATTGCATCAATTCACTTTTCCTAAAGTAACTAAGATTGGGAAATTTTAAAAACATGTAGTTACTTTGTATTTCATATTATACTTTTAATGAGAGGATGAGGTTGCCCTATCCTACCCGTTCGGCTAACGACCCTCCACTGATCAAGCAAGCGGTGGGTGTGAGTGTACACCCATTAAGCGCCATTTTATAGGCCGCAACCTTATACCCACCTTATAGATCGACTTCGTGAATGAGGCCTACTAACGGTAAGACTAGCATTTTAGTTATACATATATATATTATTAATCTTGTAATATTATATTAGTATAGGGTTGTATTTTAAACTTTTAAAAATCTAGGGTTTGAAATTTAAATTGTCTAAATTAAAACTTTTAATCACAAAACTTAAATTTCAAAAACTTGAGGGCAAGTTTTAAACATTTAAAAACATGGAGGATCAAAAAACAAATAATCTTAATTAACAATTAATTCCATAATTATCCATGTTTGATTTATTCAAGATTTCTTGCAAGATAATTACCAATTTAATCAAAATAATTAATTAATTATCATATAAGGAAATTAAATATTTTATTAGTTGATAAATATCTTTAATTAGATCAAGATTATAGTCATATATATCAAAAAATCGGATTAGGGTTGATCTAATATGATTAAGGTAAGTTTCCATAAGATAATCATCAAAAAATCCCGAATCTGGCCTTTCATGACGCTTGGACTCGCCGAGTCCACTATGGAACTCGCCGAGTCCATGACTCAGAAACACAAAAATCGAATTTTGCAGGTAAGAATCAAACAAACAAGCAACAATTTAATAGAAACCAATCTAGGCTCTGATACCACTGATGGGTTTTAGCCATAAGAGCTTTCCTATGTGCGCATGCAAAACCCTAATGCTTGGATCTAGGCTTTCTAATTAAACATGCTTTGAATCCAAGACTTCTAATAACTAATTAAGTATAAGAACAATACAAAATTAGATCTAGAAGTTTACCTTTGAATCTCTTGTTTTGTTCTTGTTGTCTTGGAGCTCTAGAGTCACAATTGTCACTCCTCTAATGGCTTACAAGCACCAAATAGCAATGAAGATGATTTGAGAGAGAGGAGAGGGAAGAGATTCGGCTAGGGTTTCTTTATTCTAGATGAGATGCTGATTTCCCTATGCCATGGGGTCTATTTATACTTGTAGACTCCTTAAGGGTTTCACCTTAAACCCTAGTTGGATAATCTTTCCTCAAAGCAATCCAAATCCTTACCATAGATAAGCCTTGGACGATTTTGAGCTATCCCAAGCTCTAGAATCCATCCAATCCCTATCCCTTAAGGATTTATAGTCTAAAGTTTAACTATCAAACAATTGACAGTTTATACCCTCTTATTTAATTAATCTCTTTAAGTCACCAAATTAATACTAATTAATTTATGACTTATATTAATCAAATAACAATATTATCATTCTTTATATTATTCTCATAATATATTAATAATATTTATTCTCTCATAATAAATCATCCTACCAAGTTGCTATGGTGAAGGCAACCCAAAAGGACCATGCACAATCGGGTCAAATATTTGCCTAATATAGTTGCAGCTTTAGACACTATTCCAACAGTCACATATAATTTTTGTACACAAGATTCATTTTCGCATTTTTGATTTTCCACATTAATCATATGTGATTAAATACATACAATCACATATGATTAAATACATGAGAAAAAAATATTGAATAAAAATGTGAAAACGAATACTATCAATATAAATCATATGTGATTTGATATATATAATCACATGTGATTAAGTACATGAGTATTGAATTGAGAAAGAAATAATGAAATTTGTCCAAAAAAATAATATGTGATTAGGTACATATAATCACATGTGATTATATGTATTTAGTCACATATGATTATATGCATCTGAGATCCGTAGCTTCTTGGGTCTAGCGGGGTAGGAGATTCATCCAGGATTTCTCCAAGATCATCGTACCATTGACTCACTTGACCAAGAAGAATGTGACTTTCCGGTGGGGCCCGAACCAGCAGTTGTCTTTCGTAGGGGAGTTCGTTTGGATGGATCGGTTCGATCCGATCAAATTAAGTAAATCCAAATTGATTTCGGTTTTCGAAATATGTATCCGAATAATCTAGACTAAATTCAAAATCTGATCCGATCTGATCCAATTACAATTCAGTTGGATCGGTTTTTATAATTCGATTTTCAAAAACTAAAACATTTTAAAATGACATATAATTAAAATATTATCCAATTTTTATAGAAGAAGCAAAAAAATATTTAGCTGTGATTTAAAATTTATAAACTACTAAGAATGTATATTATAGTTCAATATTTAATAGATAAAGAACTTTTAAGAGAAAATGCATATTAATGTTTTTATTAGATGAATTTTTTTATAGTTATTTGAAAAACTAAATTATAAACATAATAAATAGTTATAGTTATATTAAAAATAAATAAGTAATAAACTGTTATTCGGTTTTTTTGGATTATTCGGTTCATATTTTATAAACCAAAACCAATCTGAAATACAAAATAGTAATTCGATTTTGTTGAAAGCCAATCCAAAAATCTGAATATCCAAACCAAATAGTCCAATCCAATTTAACCAATTGGACAATTCGGTTTTATCCAAATAATGAACATGTTAGGTTTTAGCCATAAGAACATCCTATGTGCTCATACAAACCCTAATGCTTGGATCTAGGTTTCTCTATTATACATGCAAGTTATCCAAGACTATAAACCCTAGATCTAGCATATGATAATCAATATAACATATAAATAAGGGTTTAGATCATACCTTGATTGTTATATAGCAATAACAATCACAATTCCTTCTTGTAATGACTTTAGAAAGCTTAGAGTCACGAATGTCACTCCTCTAATGGTTCACAAACACCAAGAGCAAGAGGATGAAGAGGAGAAGAGAAGGAGGCTGCCCAAAACGTGTGGAAACCCTAATCAATTAGTTCACCACGTTTTTGGGGCATAAGGGCTCTTTAAATAGTGAGGCTATTAGGGTTATCTAACAAGGAAACCCTAATTTGGATGCTTAAGCCCTAAGCAACCCATGGGCTCCTTTCCTAAAGACCTTAGGACGATTTCTAATGGGTTTCCCCATAGAATTCGTCCACCCCTTTAATATGGAGTCCATTAGCTCAATATTCAACTATCATACAATTGACAGTTCTAGTCCCTTAAGTTTAATTAATCACTTTTAGTCACAAACTTAATTCTTATTAATTTTTGACCAATATTAATTAAAAAATATGATTTCTCCTTTAATATATTATTCTCATAATATATTAACAAATCATATTTAATCCTTTCTCTCCATAATTCATCCTATCAAGTTGCTTTGGTGAAAGCAACCCAAAAGGACCATGCACCATCGGGTCAAGTACATACCAAAATAGCTATGGACTTAGACACTAATCCAACAGTCTCCCACTTGGATAAGTCTAATAACTATTTTGCATATGACTTAAGATCCTGATCTGCAATCGTAGCTTTCTAAAGCCGCTGTCAACTCTGATCATATAAGATACGCGTGTCCTTTAGATAAGGGATCATATATTCCTCCATTATACATATCGTATAGACTGAGACATGGATCTAAATCATTCTCTCTGTCTATGTGCTGTTTCCCGAATTCAGATTTATGACGACTAACAACAGACTACAATTTGAACACATCAAATTAGTCCCGGCTTGGCCAAGCGCTTAGGTGCCATCACTAAATCATCGAGGGGCCCATAAAAATCGATTTTATCCTACTTTGGATAAAAGGAACGGATAAACTTTGACTCAATGCTCGCTTGCACTTACTCACTGAATCACACACAACAATATGTTTTATAACACCAAGTTACTGGCGCGTTTACATATTATCAATGTGCAACCGACTCGCAAGATACAACTCACACATCTCGGTTTTAAGAATATAAGATATTATCGTCTCACCAATCACTCGTGATAAAATCCATGAAGTGATCCAAGTGAGCGTGGGTTTAATCCAATGCTCAAATCACATTCATAAGCACTCATGAAGGTTACAGCAAACATTTGCTTATGTCTAATACACTTTAGACAATCCACACACCAATTCACGACAGTCTTCATTCATACCTACTTCCAACATATGAACGACTGTGGCCCGTTCAAATAATTTGACTGTTCTTAACCAATTAAATTATTCAGGAAGTCAAAACATGCATAGTGAAACACAAGAATAATACTAATCCCATATGGCCTCAAACCTTTGAGTATAAATAAAACATCTTTTATTTATCACCATATCGATTACTCATTATTTTTTGTTTCGGGTAATCAACTTCTTACTTGAATTATTACTACACTTGTCTCATGCTCTTAGCATGCACACAATGTTTACCTACGGTTCTTACTTTGTGAAACAAATCAAATGAACACATTTCCAGTCATACTCATTTCACAACTCCTAATCCTTTTCACAAGTGAAAGAATATCAAATTCTTGCCACTTATGGAATATATGTTAGATTCTAACATTTTATGCAATGATCCTTTCATAATGTCACTGCACTAAAGCCACAATGACTATTGCCAATGAAATTACAAAGTCCTCTATCGGAGATTGTTACAAGACAATTCCATAGATGTGATGTCTCTCACTCAAAGTGCATTCCTTTGAATATCCTTTTGCATAAAATTTCTAATCTAGACATAGACTTTCAATATCCAACTCCCAATATGGAAACCTTTCCATACTCGCCATATGACAACTCATTTTCAATAGAATCTTATCTATTCATAATAATGTCGATATGGTCCATCCAATACTATACTTCCAACCACACACAAGCGACCAATCCTCGGTGAACTTTGGATTGTCCTTTGATAGTTGTCTAATTATCTTAGTCAAAACCTATTCTTGTCCTTTTTCCCTCTAAATGCGCTAGACAATTGGAAAATTTTAGAATGGTCAAATATTATAGTATTTGCAATCGATCCTAAACCCGAAGCGTATGGGACACGATGCATAATGTCTCACATAAAGATTTGATACTTTATCAATCTTCTGCCATAATATTTTATGTGCTACGTTCTCACAATTCAAATTATGAAGAGGAATGCCTTAATCATAATCGAAATTTAAGAACGCACTATGTATCCTTGACTAATATTATTAACATTCCACAACCTGAGCCTTTAGATTTGAAATGAAGCATAATATTCTCTCCCTTAATTATAGCAAAACAACTATTCTATCCTTACAACTTTGCAAAGTATGACTCTTGTTTTCTATAACTAATATTGCTAACTTGAAATACTTACCTTAATAATCATACAATCATAATATTTATGCTCCCACTATCACGATGATTATTATAAACATAACACTTATGCTCCCACTAGCTTTGACATGTATTCAGAAAACAACTTAACTTCTAGAAAAAAAAAACAATACTTATTGAATTTCTTAAGTTCATGTTTCTAATACCTAATGCTTTGATAATCTTTTATCAAGGATTCTCGAACTTATACACCTTTGTCTTAGATAGCTCATATGTGTGTCTTAACAATTTAGACTAATTGCCAAATCTCATAATTTGAATCATGGAAAGGGATACCGTAACCATAATCGAATTCGAGAATACAATTTTCACAATCACTATCTTCTTAAAATCTTCCTTAGTGAAAGCATTTCCTCACAGACATTTTCATGAAGGAGGGAATCTTATGACACTTAGATTTTAATGGTGTATGTGTTCCTATCCATGTGAATTTGTCAAAACCAAGGTTTGCGACAAATCCAAACTCATATGGACCGAACCTTTTCAATCTTGATTTCTTGCCTTACGGTAACACGGCTGCCCACCATGTCTTCCAAGTAGTTAAGCAGCTCACCCTTTCCTATCAATGTACTTTCAATTGATCAAGGTCCTTGCCTTTTATGCATTCAAATGAGAACTCATAGGGCCCACATGCATAATTAACTCAACTGGAACGGCACAGAAACAAGGTAATGTCAACACGATAGGTTGTAAACCTCTACTCGTGTGCTAGTGATGATCGATAAGGTTTATTCTTGATTTGTTCTTGAAACCTTTCAAGACCATTAAGACTCCCACTGACTCCTTGACATATAAGATTCTCTTGTCAATAAACATTTCTTGACAAATATTCAAGAGTTAGTGTAGCCTTTATCAAGACAAAACATTTCATAAAATTGGTCCTAGTTGGTCTTTGTCTTATTCAAGTCATCACAACTTACCAATTTCAAATGTTCAAGAATAAGAAAACTTTTTTTCCAAATTCTACATTTGATGAATGTTATAAACCTTCTTAAGACTTGTCACTCAATATTACAATCTTAACTCTAAGACTTGTTTTGGAATAAAGTATGATTGACTTCTTGATTTAACCCTTTTTTCAATTCTTAATTCCTCTTCTCAGACATACAATTGTACTAAGATTTACTTAGAGGATTAATTGAGATATGGTTCTTAATCATTAAGACATATCATAAAGCATAAAAGGTACTCTCCCTTCATCTTAGAATAGAGAAACTTTTATCTTTCTGCCTACTTGATTCTTTTATTCGTTCTGCTATTGATTTAAACCTTTTCAATCAATTCGGAATTACACTTAATCTTATAAGTATAATCATATTTACTAATCCTTTAGTAAATCATGAAGAATATCTTTGTTACCCTTGTGGTAGAGTTGATCAACACACAACTTTGTGTACTCGATCTCCTAGTCTTTCACTTGACACTTTGTCAACGAATTAGTCTAATTTCCAAATATGAAATTTCTCATTCATCGTGCAACCAAGTTGCATGATTCCAAGTTTCTGTCCAATTGAACCTTGGGTGATGAGAAACTCTCCCTATTTGGTAAATTCTTGACATTTCCATTATTAACATAATTAAGAATCTTATCCATTCATTGTAGAAATGTGCAAAATCAATTTTTCATAACGATTTCATTGCAAGGAAATAAATAAATAAATAAATAAATAAGTCAAATCAAAATTTTATTTTATTCATAAAAGCAGCGGAAAACATTTGTCCTTGCAAAATCAACTGAAAAACTATGTAGTCAAAAGAAAAATTCCTAACAACTCTATCATAACTTTCTAAGCTCAAAATCTAATCTTCAAATCCATGCGATGGAGATCCATTTCTTTGTGATTAGACTCATCTTGCTCTTCCATCAAGCTTCCTCTCTTTTCACTGATCCTGCAAAACATTCAAATGCAATCTTATCACATTATGTATTAAGAATCAATGAATAGGAGCTTAATGGAGTTAGATAGTGGATTTTACCTGAAGCACAGCCATACTCTTTGACTCTCCCATCTTCTGGACTCTTCAGGCTCTTAGGCCAGACTTGTATCCAACGCTCTTTCTCTTGGCACTAAATGCAGGTCGGTTCTCTTAGAACATCCTCGGAAGCATGGTTGGTTGACTTTCCCAACAAATATGCTCCATTGCTTTGCCAAATCATTTCTGATTCAGCAGTAATAAGCATGTAAGTTAGGTCAATGAGGTTATCGTCATGATCCATCATATAATACTTTCTCTTGAAATCATTATATGATTCAGGAAGTGACTGCAGAACCCAGTTCACAGCCAACTTATCAGGGAATGACGCACCCAACATTATCAACCTATCGATGTGTGATTTCATTCCTAGAACGTGGGCACACACGGGTTTACCATCTTCATGTTTCATTTCCAATAGGGATTGACATTGAACCTTTCAATTCTTCGATCTTGTGGGATAAGGAGAACAACGGGAGGAGGAGGAGGAAGTGAAGCATGATTTCTTGTTCCTCGATCGAATCGAGGAATATCATCTTCATGTGGAATGCTTGTTCCACGGGATTTGGGAAGACCATAGTTGTCGTACTTTGACATCTACAAAACGGGAGAACATAAATTCAAGTTAGTTGATTGATTGATTCCTTAATAAATCACCCAAATGAGATATTAAGGCTAGGACCCAACGCAATACGCTACAACCTAGAAAAGGGATGTCGTAATCTAGTTGCAGAATATTTGAAGGTAAGTGAATAACGATTCACTAATTTCCACCATGGAAAACAAAAAAGAAATTTAAGTTTTAAATCTATGAAAACTCCTAGATCCTATAAGATTCATTGAACATTTCAATGGCATGTTTAAATCTCTATATGCGCCTCTAGTTTGTGACTGGGATGCCGAGGATCACAAAGCGGTTTGAATAACCATGCAAATCTACATGGTGTCCCCACATGTTACAGTCACCTATTCGATGTGCCGGTAAACCACACACGCTCCACCGAACTATGACAAGCATTGAGTCACCCTTTGCCACCTTTGCTTAGAACCATTTAGTGTGCCGGTAAACCACACACGCTCCACTAACGTCTTCACAAGGGGACAAAGTGTAATTTCATGGAATTGCATCAATTCACTTTTGCCTAAGTAACTAAGATTGGGAATTTAAAAACATTTAGTTACTTTTCTACTTCATTATACTTATAATGGAAGGTTCTGTCCTATCCTACCCGTTCGGCTAACGACCCTCCACTAGTCAAGAGTGCGGTGGGTAAGAGTGGATACCCATTCAATCGCGATTTTATAGGCAATTTCTTTAAACACCCCTTATAGACTAGCTTCGTGAATGAGGCCTACTAACGGTAAGACTGACTTTTACTCATACATATATATAATGTTAGACTTTTAACGTTATATATAGTATAGGGTGTATTTTACACTTTTAAAATATTATGTGGTCAAATTTAACAATTATACTTTTAATTCAATTGTAAACCAAAACTTAATGGATTTATTAAACCTCTTTTAATTATACACCTTAATTAATTAATAAAACCATAAGGGTGTGATTTGAACTTTTCAAAACATCACAAGGGTTTTAGTATGTAACATTCCTAAATTAAACTTTTAGTCAACTTTTAAATTCCAAAACTTGAGGGCAAGTTTTGAAACATTTCAAAACATTAGGGTTTAGAATTTAAATATACATCAAAATTAAACTTTTAATTAAAACTTAAATTTCGAAACTTGAGGGCAAGTTTTGAAACCTTTTCAAAACATTAGGGTTTCAACTATTTAAATTTCAAAACAAAACTTTTAAGTTCAAATATAAACTATAAAACCTAAAGGGGGAAAAATTAAAACTTTTTCACAAGATAATTCAAATCTAAATTACAAATAATCAAACTTTATCTAATAAAACAAGTGATTATCTAAATTTGACAATTATCTTCTATTTAGGTAAGGATAATCACCAAATATTGATAAAATTCAGATTTTAAAGCAAAAACATATTTATGGTAATTATCCAAAGCCAAAACAGGAAGAAAATCGCGAAAACGAGCTGTCAGACGATTTGACTCGTTGAGTCTGGACCTGGACTCGTCGAGTACAGCTGACTCGGCGAGTGCACCAAGTGACTCGGCGATTCAAACACTCAGAAGCCAAAAAATTCGATTTTCAGTGCTGATTTCAATCAAATATGCATCAATACAATAGAAACCAATCAAGGCTCTGATACCACTGCTGGGTTTTAGCCATAAGAACATCCTATGTGCTCATACAAACCCTAATGCTTGGATCTAGGTTTCTCTATTGTACATGCAAGTTATCCAAGACTATAAACCCTAGATCTAGCATATGATAATCAATATAACATATAAATAAGGGTTTAGATCATACCTTGATTGTTATATAGCAATAACAATCACAATTCCTTCTTGTAATGACTTTAGAAAGCTTAGAGTCACAAATGTCACTCCTCTAATGGTTCACAAACACCAAGAGCAAGAGGATGAAGAGGAGAAGAGAAGGAGGCTGCCCAAAACATGTGGAAACCCTAATCAATTAGTTCACCACGTTTTTGGGGGATAAGGGCTCTTTAAATAGTGAGGCTATTAGGGTTATCTAACAAGGAAACCCTAATTTGGATGCTTAAGCCCTAATCAACCCATGGGCTCCTTTCTTAAAGACCTTGGGACGATTTCTAATGGGTTTCCCCATAGAATTCGTCCACCCCTTTAATATGGAGTCCATTAGCTCAATATTCAACTATCATACAATTGACAGTTCTAGTCCCTTAAGTTTAATTAATCTCTTTTAGTCACAAACTTAATTCTTATTAATTCTTGACTAATATTAATTAAACAATATGATTTCTCCTTTAATATATTATTCTCATAATATATTAATAAATCATATTTAATCCTTTCTATCCATAATTCATCCTATCAAGTTGCTTTGGTGAAGGCAACCCAAAAGGACCATGCACCATCGGGTCAAGTACATACCAAAATAGTTATGGACTTAGACACTAATCCAATAGAACAGTCCTAGGCTTTCGAGACCTTGAGACAGAGATTATGTGAGGCCCCGATTCTATTACTACTCGAGGGATTGGACGATTTGGTGGTGTATTTTGATGCATCGATCTTAGGGTTATGGGCGGTTTTGATGCAAAGTGTCTATGTGATCACGTACACCTCAAGGCAGCTAAAGTCTCATGAGGAAAATTACCCCACTCACAACCTGGAATTGGGGGTGGTGGTGTTTTCCCTAAAAATATGGAAGCATTACTTGTACGGAGTTTGGTGCACCATATTTACTGGCCAAAAAAGTTTGAAGTACTTGATGGATCAACAGAACCTCAACATGTGGCAGAGGAAATGGTTGGATGTACTGAAAGATTACGACTGCAAGATTTTGTACCATCCAGGGAAGGCCAATGTGGTGGCCGATACTTTGATCCGCAAGGCGGAAAGTGGTTCGATCGAAAACATCTATTTGAGAATGACGGTGATTTCTTCATTGTTGGATATGATCAACGAAACTCAGGTGGAGGGTTTGAAGAAAGAGAATTGGAAGATAGAGCGGATTCGAGGTCAGATTACCATATTTCTTCGGGATGATCGGGGTCTTTTGACATAGTGTGTTCGGGTGTGGGTACCGGTATCCGGGGGCGTGAGACAAAAAATCTTGGAGGAGGCACACAAATCCAGGTTCTTCATTCACCCGGTGGCCACAAAGATGTATAGGGATTTGAGGTTGAGTTACTGGTGGCCCTGCATGAAGCAGAAGATCGCATGGTTCATGGAGAGGTGCTTGACCTGCAGGAAGGTCAAGTCCGAACATCAGAGGCCCCACGGCAAGGTTCAGCCGCTACCCATTCCCATTTGGAAGTGGGAAGAGATCACCATGGACTTCATCACAAAGTTACCGAGGACAGTGAGGGGTGTGAACTCCATTTGGGTCATTGTGGATAGATTAACGAAGAGTGCCCATTTATTCCGATCCCTGAGAGTATTTCTGCTGAGAAATTAGCAAATATTTATTTACAAGAGGTGGTGGTCAGGCACAGAGTGCCAATATCGGTGGTCTCGGACAGCGATGTCTAATTCACCTCCAGCTTCTGGATGAAGCTCCACGAGGAACTGGACACACATTTTGTCACACCTCCAAACCAGAACGACGGAAACGTTCAGGGGCGGAGGACGTCATGTAAAGAATAAAGACTTAATGCTACTATGCTCCGTCTTAAAGTGTTTACATTGTATTCAAATTACACAATGATAGACTCCAAAAGTAAATAACAAAATAAAGACTTAATGCTACTATGCCCCGTCTTCACGGAATCTGTGCATGTACCTGTCTATTGTTTATCCTGAGAATACTGGCGATTTTGAAAGTGTATCAACATTTAAGTTGGTGAGTTCATAAGCATTTTTGTGTTAAAAAGGGTACATTCTTTATTCTTTGAAAGTGCTACGGTGTTTCTCCGGAAAATCCTATATTTTCTTATTAGTTGAATGGAATGTAGTCTTAGAACCTTAAGACAAAAATTGTATAAGTTTTTTTATTTAAAGAATGAAGCTTTGAATAGATAACCTTATTTATTTCCAGAAAGTGAATTTGTAAATCGCTCACTAGTAAAATGATGATGTTTGTCCCGGAAAATCCTATATTTTCCATGAGTTAAGTTGTAGTCTAATATGAACCAAGACCGAAAACTGTAAGTAAATATGTCATACTTAGCTTGAACAACTTATAGTTTTATTATAAAATAAAACTAGTTGAACATGTGCTCACTCTAGATTCTGAACGTGTTAATAATACCTTATTAGGATTAATTAATACAAATGAGTTATATAAAAAATAACCATAAAGATTCTACTCCTTAAGTTCATTTGATAAGCATATTACTACGTGCATGAGTCACTGTCTTAGCGTGCGAGTTCTTATAACCATACTAGACGTCAGTACCGCTGTTGACATTTGTCACCTCGGGGACTGTAGCTAACAGTCAGGGTGTGGAATCATCTGTCCCATATAGATCTATACACAAGTATCACGCTCTCCCTCCAAGAGACTCTGGTTATAAGTGGGGATTTTTGTTGGGTACTACGCAAATCCATTATCTCACAAAATGTAATGCTAACAACGAGTTCACGAGTAATACAGTGAAAAACCTTTTAGTAAATAAAAATACAAGTCTTTATTTATATTTGTTTACGATAAAAGCGTGGATTGACTCATATATTATACCTAATATAATTTATATGTTCTATCTGATTAGTATTATTTCTCATGGGTGAACACCTTTGTTCAGCATGATACAAAGGTAATGATACTGAATGAAGTAACCTTTTGTGTTCATATAGGTATAATATATATATATATATATATATATATATATATATATATATATATATATATATATATATGTATAATGAAGAAGGAAACGAACTTTGGACAAATAAGATCACCTTAATCCCACATTCAAACAAGAAAAAAGAATTAAGGTAATTCATTAGTCCTCATCCCTTCAAATCTTATTTATATATTTATACGTATATAAACATGATTTGGCAATTATAAGGTCAAAAGAGTTTATTATAACATTTAAAGAGTTTAACTATTTGGCTAATTTTTGATGACTTGATGTTAGTTTATAAAGTGATTTAAAACGGTTTGTTTGATAACACAGCATGAAGTATAAAAATAACATCATTGGTTTGATAGTTATAAATCACATGTGATTGATTATATAACTATAATGTTTTCTACTTGTACCCCCCCCCCCAGGTAAAAGCATTTAAAATCATTAAAAGATAAGTTTAGGGGTATGAACTCACTTGATAACTGGTGATTTGGACAGTATTTTGTTTCTAGGAACGTGCTTTCTTGATGTCACCCCGAGTTTCTGGTGAAGAACCAGGCTTCGTACAGACAGCACTTCAACTAGAAAGAAGGTTTTCTCAGGAACTTCGGGGCGTCGGGACTTGCGTCGTGTGTTATAGGTGTTACCGGGGCTTCGGGGTGGTTTAGAGGTGCTTAAATGTGAGAAAGTATAGGAGAGAGGATGGAAATGTGCAACGAAAACCGGAAGGCCTCAATTTCTATATATAGGGTGAATTTTCGACTCTCACGTCGTGAGTATGCATGACTCACATCGTGAGTCTGGCTCTGAAGTGTAATGCCCCTATCCTCAGGTATTAATTAATTAATAATTTCTAGATGAAGCTCTACTCGACGAGTTGGTCGACCTACTCGTCGAGTAGCAGCGGGGTGAGAACACGTGTTTAGTGACCTACTCGGCGAGTCCACTTTGGGACTCGACGAGTAGGAGCTGGCAGATGAAAGCCTAAATCCCGGGGTTTGCACCCCTATTTAAAGGAGCCTCAGCCTCCTTTGGGCCTCCTTACAGTCTTTGAGAGCCCTTAAAACCCTAATTCGTGTGTGTGTGCCTTGGTGTGGGTTTGAAGCTTGGAAAAGAGGATCTTGGAGGAAGGAAGCTAAGAGTGCAAAGGAAATTGAAGCAAGAAAGGAGTGGGAAGCGGGTTTTGCCTCAGCTAGCATCTTTTGAAGGTATCAAAGTGCCATTCTTACTTCCTTTTCTTCCCTTTTGTTGAGATCTAGGGCTTTTTATGGGTTTTCAAGTTGTGATGATGAGCTATGGGCTAGATCTGAAGTTGTAACTTCAGATCCGGACCCTCCTTGGATACTAGAGTCATAAAGTTGTTGTATTGGTTGTGGTTGAAGTCCCTCTTGGACTTGCCATTAAGAACTTAAAATAGACATTTGGAGCCTTTATAACCATGCATGCACGTAAAGTTTGCAATTTACGTGGTAAGTATTCCCTAGAAGCTTGGATCTATGATTTGGAGCCGCTGCATGGCTCAGAACATGTCTGTATGGAAAGAGGACTGGATGGACTCGACGAGTCGCAAGGGTGACTCGGCGAGTCACATGAAGATGGTCATGAACTCGGCGACTTGGATGAACAAATCAGCGAGTCCGATGAAGATCACCATAAAACTCAACAAGTTGAAGAACAACTTGACGAGTCGGATGGCTTTTCCCTAGGATATGCATGTGTGTGTACCCGTCGAGTTGCAAGGAGGAAACTCGACGGATGGCCTTAAGGATTGATCGGGATTTGAAGGAACTCGACGAGTCACTCTGATGACTCAGCGAGTTGGAATGTGCTCCATGGACTCGGCGAGTGGCCGAGCGTACTCGGCGAGTTGAGGTCAACATGGACTGTTGACCTTGACTAAGGATTTCGACCTTGATCAGGAATTACTAATAGGTTATGGGGTGTCTCATAAGAGTAAGAACTTATGAGTATATTGTGCTATGGTTATAGGTGACGGAGCCGGTGTCAAGTGATCTGATAGTTCGAGTTTGCATTTCGAATCGACATCTGCGAGGTGAGTTATCCTCACTATATCGATAGGGTCTACGGCACCAAGGTCGGCCCTTTATGATTTACATCCTGGTTTAGGATGGTTGCTTTGTTATTGCCATGTTAGATTTCATCCTGGTTTAGGATGGGTGTTATGTTATTGCTATGTTAGAATTCATCCTGTTTAGGATGGTTGTTATGCTAGAGTTCGGTTAGATCGGTTGTCATGGTATGATACATATGATTCTGATCTGTTAGATCAAAATCAGGATAGATAGTATGTTATGCTTTTATGATCCGTAAGGATTGGTATGTTAGTGACCTGTTAGGTCGATGCTCTAGTAGCGAGTGAAACTCTATGATTGATGGTAAATAAGATAGATATGTTTGCTATGTGCATGTGCCAGTATATGATAGTATGCGTACATGGTTAGTTGCTTGTTGGTTGGGTTGAGGCGGTCCTGCTTTGTGCTGAAGGCCAACACACCCTCTGAGTGGTCCTGGGAGACTGTAGGCCCACGCGGCGGACTAGTCATGCCGAAGGCTCGGGATAGATTCAGATAGACTGTAGGCCCAGTAGGGCGGACCAGTCTGGCCAACAGCCCAGTATGTATGTTGTTTGATTGATCGTTATGGCTATGGTTTCTACCAGCGTGGTATTGGTATTTTAGGGGTAGCTGACTAAGCCCTCGGGCTTATAGTCATCAGCTTATTGTTTTAGGTACTTCAGGAGAGCGAGGGAAGGCGAAGGCGTGACCGTACCGGTCCTCATCCTCATGATCTATTTTGGGACACTCTGATGATAAATGAATTGGAAATGTTTTGTAAAAACAATTACTATTTGACTCTTTTGTTAGTATTAAAAGTTTAAATTTGGCATAAATTTAATGGGTGTTACAAGTTGGTATCAGAGCCTTGGTTTGACTGAATTGGAGGAACACTCGTGTGAATCCAGTCTCAAATCAAGGAGATTTTCGGAAAATAAGTTTTAAAATGGTTTTCAAAATAAAGGATGGAGGATGCAAAGGGTACGATCAGCCGGAGCCTGTAAGTAAGCCCCAAAATACCGTACAGTTATTTGATATTCTGATATGTTGGAACTGATGGGTTTTAGCCATAAGAACATCCTATGCGCTCATACAAACCCTAATGCTTGGATCTAGGTTTCTCTATTGTACATGCAATTCATCCAAGACTTTAAACCCTAGATCTAACATATGATAATCAATATAATGTATGAATTAGGGTTTAGATCATACCTTGATTGTTATATAGCAATAACAATCTCAAATCCTCCTTGTAATGACTTTAGAAAGCTTAGAGTCACAAATGTCACTCCTCTATTGGTTCACAAACACCAAGAAGAAGAGGATGAAGACGAAAAGAGAAGAGACACCCAAAATGTGTAGAAACCCTAAGGATTCAGTTTCCCACGTTTTTGGTGCCCAAGGGGTCCTTAAATAGTGAGGCTATTAGGGTTATCTAACAAGGAAACCCTAATTTGGATGCTTAAGCCCTAAGCAACCCATGGACTCCTTCCTTAGAGGCCTAGGACAATTTCTAATGGGTTTCCCCAAAGAATTCATCCACCCCTTTAATATGGAGTCCATTAGTCCAATATTCAATTATAACACAATCGATAGTTCTAGTCCCTTAAGTCTAATTAATGTCTTTTAGCCACAAACTTAATTCTTATTCATTCTTGACTAATATTAATTAAACAATATGATTTCTCCTTTAATATATTATTCTTATAATATATTAATAAATCATAATTAATCCTCTCTCTCCATAATTCATCCTATCAAGTTGCTTCGGTGAAGGCAACCCAAAAGGACCATGCACCATCGGGTCAAGTACATGCCAAAATAGTTAAGGACTTAGACACTAATCCAACAGTCTCCCACTTGGATAAGTCTAACAACTATTCTGCGTATGACATCAGATACTGATCTGTAATCGTAGCTTTTTAAAGCCACTGTCAACTCTGATCTTATCAGATACGCGTGTCCTTTAGATAAGGGATCATACATTCCTCCATTCTAGATATCGTATAGATATGAGACATGAATTCTAATCATTCTCTCTATACTATTTCCCGACTTCCAATTTATGACGACCGGCAACAGACTACAATTGAACACATCAAATTAGTCTCGGCTTGGCCAAGCGCTTAGGTTCCATCACTAAATCATCGAGGGGCCCAAAGATATTGCTTTTATCCTACTTTGAATAAAAGGAACGGATAAACTTTGATTCAATGCTTGCTTGCACTCACTTACCAAATCACACACAACAATATGTTTTATAACACCAAGTTACTGGTGTGTTTACATATTATCAATGTGTAACCGACTCGCAAGATACAACTCACACATCTCGGTTTCAAGAATATAAAATATTATCGTCTCACCAATCACTCGTGATACAATTCATGAAATGATCCAAGTGAGCGTGGGTTTAATCCAATGCTCAAATGATATTCATAAGCACTCATGAACGTTGCAGCAAACAGTTGCTTATGTCTAATACACTTTAGACAATCCACACACCAATTCACGGCAGTCTTCATTCATACTTACTTCCAATATATGAACGACTGTGGCCCGTTCGAATAATTTGACTGTTCTAAACCAATTAAATTATTCAGGAAGTCAAAACATGCAAAGTGAAACACAAGAATAATACTAATCCCATATGGCCTCAAACCTTTGAGTATAAATAAAACACCTTTTATTTATCACCATATCGATTACTCATTATTTGTTGTTTCAGGTAATCAACTTCTTACTTGAATTGTTACTACACTTGTCCCATGCTCTTAGCATGTACACAATGTTTACCTACGGTTCTTACTTTGTGAAATAGATCAAATGAACACATTTCCAATCATACTCATTTCACAACTCCTAATCCTATTCACAAGTGAAACAATATCAAATTCTTGCCACTTATAGAATATGTTACATTCTGACATTTTATGCAATGATCCTTTCATAATATCACTGCACTAAAGTCATAATGACTATTGCCAATGAAATTACAAAGTCCTCTATCGGAGATTGTTACAAGACAATTCCATAGATGTGATGTATCTCACTCAAAGTACATTCCTTTGAACATCCTTTTGCATAAAAGTTTCTAATCTAGACATAGATTCTCAATATCCAACTCCCAATATGGAACCATTTCCATATTTGCCATATGACAACTCATTCTTAATAGAATCTTTTCTATTCATAATAATGTCTATATGGTCCATCCAATATTATACTTCCAACTACTCACAAGCGACCAATCCTCAGCGAGCTTTGCATCGTCCTTTGATAGTTGTTTAATTATCTTAGTCAAAACCGATTCTTGTCCTTTTTCCCTCTTAATGTGCTAGACATTTGGAAAATTTTAGAATGGTCAAATATTACAGCATTTGCAATCGATCCTATATCCGAAGCGTATGGGATACGATGTATAATGTCTTACATAGAGATTTGATACTTTATCAATCTTCTGCCATAATTTTTTATGTATCACGTTCTCACACTTCGAACTATGAAGAGGAATGCCGTAATCATAATCGAAATTTAAGAACACGCTATGTATTTAACTGACTAAGTTGATTAACATTCCACAACCTAAGCCTTTAGTTTTGAAATGAAGCATAATATTCTCTCCCTTAATTATAAAAAAACAACTATTCAACCCTTACAACTTTGCAAAGTATGACTCTTTATTTCTATAATTAATATTGCTAACTTGCAATACTTGCCTTAATAATCATACAAGCATAACATTTATGCTCCTACTATCACGATGATTATTATAAACATAACACTTATGCTCCCACTAGCTTTGACATGTATTCAGAAACAACTTAACTTTCAGAAAAACAATGCCTATTGAATTTCTTTAAGTTCATATTTCTAATACCCAATGCTTTGATAATCTTTTATCAAGGCTTCTTAAACTTATACACCTTTCCCTTAGATATCTCATATGTGTGTCTAAGCAATTCACACTAATTGCCAAATCTCACAATTCGAATCATGGAAAGGGATACCGTAACCATAATCGAATTCGAGAATCCAATTTTCACAATCACTATCTTCTTAAAATCTTTCTTAGTGAAAGCATTTCCTCATAGTAATTTTCATGAAGGAGGGAATTTTATGATACTTAGATTTTAATGGTGTATGTGTTCCTATCCATGTGAATTTGTCAAAACCAAAGCTTACGACAAATTCAAACTCATATGGACCAAACTTCTAAATCTTGATTTCTTGCCTTACGATAACACGAGTGCCCACCATGTCTTCCAAGTAGTTAAACAGCTCACCCTTTCCTATCAATGTACTTATCATTGATCAATGTGCTTCCCTTTTATGCATTCAAATGAAAACTCACAGAACTCACATGCATAATTAACTCAATTGAAATGGCACAAAAACAAGATAATGTCAGCACGATAGGTTGTGAACCTCAAGTCGTGTGCTAGTGATGATCGATAAGGTTTATTCTTGGTTAGTTCTCGAATCTTTTCAAGACCATTAAGACTCCCACTGACTCCTTGACATATAAGATTCTCTTGTCAATAAACATTTCTTGACAAACAAATATTCAAGAGTTAGTGTAGCCTTTACCAAGACAAAACACTTCACAAAATTGGTCATAGTTGGTATTTGTCTTATCCAATACATCACAACTTACCAATTTCAAATGTGCAAGAATAAGGAAAAAAATTTCTAAATTCTACATTTGATGAATGTTATAAACATTATTTAGACTTGTCACTCAATTTCATAATCTTAACTTTAAGACTTGTTTTGGAACGAAGTATGCTTGACTTTCTGATTTAACCATTTCTTCAATTCTTGATTCCTCTTCTCAGACATACAATTGCACTAAGACTCACCTAGAGGATTAATTGAGATATGGTTCTTAATCATTAAGACATATCATAAGACATAATAAAAGGTACTCTCCCTTCTTCTTAGAATAGAGAAACTTTTACCTTTCCGCCTACTTGATTCTTCTTATTCGTTCTGCTATTGATTTAGACTTTTTCAATCAATTCAGAATTACACTTAATCTTATAAGTATAATCATATTTACTAAACTTTTAGTAAATCATGACGAATATCTTTGTTACTCTTGTGGTGGATTTGATCAACACACAACTTTGTGTACTCGATCTCCTAGTCTTTCACTTGAAACTTTGTCAATGAATTAGTCTAATTTCCAAATATGAAATTTCTCATTCATCGTGCAACCAAGTTGCATGATTCCAAGTTTTTGTCCAATTGAAACTTGGGTGATGAGAAACTCTCCCTATTTGGTAAATTCTCGACATTTCCACAAACAACATAATTAAGAATCACATCCGCTCGTTGTAGAAATATACGAACATCAATTTTTCATAACGATTTCATTGTAAGGAAATAAATAAACGAGTCAAACCAAAATTTATTTTATTCATAAAAGCTGCGGAAAACATTTGTCCTTACAATGCAAAATCAACTGAAAAAACTATGTAGTCAAATATTCCTAACAATTCTATCATAACTTTCTAAGCTCAAAATCTAATCTTCAAATCCATGTGATCGAGATCCATTTCTTTGTGATTAGACTCATCTTGCTCTTTCATCAAGCTTCCTCTCTTTTCACTGATCCTGCAAAACATTCAAATGCAATCTTATCACATCATGTATTAAGAATCAACGAATAGGAACTTAATGGAGTTAGATAGTGGATTTTACCTGAAGCATAGCCATACTCTTTGACTCTCCCATCTTTTGGACTCTTCAGGCTCTTAGGGCAGACTTGTATCCCATGCCCTTTCTCTTGGCAGCAAACGCAGGTCAGTTCTCCTAGAACGTCCTCGGAAGCATGGTTGGCTGACTTTCCCAACAAATATGCTCCATTGCTTTGCCAAATCATTTCTGATTCAGCAGCAATGAGCATGTAAGTTAGGTCAATGAGGTTATCGTCATGATCCATCATATAATACTTTCTTTTGAACTCATTATATGATTCAGGGAGTGACTGCAAAACCCAGTTCACAGCCAACTTATCAGGGAATGACGCACCCAACATTATCAACCTATCGATGTGTGATTTCATTCTTAGAACGTGGGCACACACGTGTTTACTATCTTCATGTTTCAATTCCAATAGGGCTTTAGTGACATTGAACCTTTCAATTCTTCGATCTTGTGGGTTAGGGAGAATAATTGGAGGAGGTGGAGGAAGTGAAGCATGATATCTTGTTCCTCGATCGAATCGTGGAACATCATCTTCATGTGGAATGCTTGTTCCACGGGATTTGGGAAGACCATAGTTGTCATACTTTGTCATCTACAAAACGGGAGAAAACAAATTCAAGTTAGTTGATTGATTGAGTCCTTAATAAATCACCCAAATGAGATATTAAGGCTAGGACCCAACACAATACACTACAACCTAGAAAAGGGATGTCGTAATCTAGTTGCAGAATATTTGAAGGTAAGTGAATGACGATTCACTAATTTTCCACCATGAAAAACGAAAAACCCGATTAAGTTTTAAATGCTTTGAAAACTCCTAGATCTTTTGAGATTCATCGAACTTTTCAATGGCATGTTTAAATCTCAATATGCCCCTCTAGTTTGTGTCTGGGATACCGAGGATCACAAAGTGGGTGTGAATAACCATGCAAACTTACATGGTGCCCCCACATGTTACAGTCACCTATTCGATGTGCCGGTTAACCACACACGCTCCACCGAACTATGACAAACATTAAGTCACCCTTTGCTACCTTTTCTTAGAACCATTTAGTGTGCCGGTTAACCACACACGCTCCACTAACGTCTTCGCAAGGGCACAAAGTGTAATTTTATGGAATTGCATCAATTCACTTTTGCCTAAAGTAAATAAGATTGGGAATTTGTAAAAAACATTTAGTTACTTTTGTACTTCATTATACTTATAATGGAAGGTTCTATCCTATCCTACCCGTTCGGCTAACGACCCTCTACTAGTCAAGAGTGCGGTGGATAAGAGTGGATACCCATTCAATTGCCATTTTATAGGCAATTTCCTTAAACACCCCTTATAGACCAGCTTCGTGAATGAGGCCTACTAACGGTAAGACTGACTTTTACTCATACATATATATAATGTTATATATAGTATAGGGTGTATTTTACACTTTTAAAATACTAGTTGGTCTAATATAAAAATTATACCTTTAATTAAATGTACACCAAAACTTCTATGGATTTATTAAACCTCTTTTAATTACACACTTTAATTAATTAATAAAACCATAAGGGTATGATTTGAACTTTTCAAAATAATACTAGGGTTTTAGAATTTAACATTCCTAAATTAAACTTTTAATCAACTTTTAATTCCAAAACTTGAGGGCAATTTTTGAAACATTTCAAAACATTAGGGTTTAGAATTTAAATATTTCAAAATCAAACATTTTAATCAAAAATTTAAATTCCAAAACTTGAGGGCAAGTTTTGAAACTTTTCAAAACGCAAGGATCAAATAGCAAATAAATTAAATTAAACAATTAATCTAATTATTATCTAATTTGCCCAAAAATCAATTTCTTGCAAGATAAGTTACCCAATTAATACAAATAATCAAACTTTAATCAAATAAGGAAGTTATTATCTAATCAATTGGTAATTATCTTTTATCTAATCAAGGATACACTCAAAATATGATTAAAATTCGAATTTTAATGACCCAAAATAGTTAAGGCAAGTATCTTTGAGTAAAACAACAAGAAATCCTGAAACTGCCTCCTTCTGACGCTCGAACTCACCGAGTTCCTCTATGGACTCGCCGAGTAGGAGCCAACTCGCCGAGTCCACATCGGAACTCGCCGAGTTCAGCAGGCAGGGGGGCCAAAATCGATTTTACAGCTTGAACAAACATACAAGGCATCAATACAATAAAAACCAATCAAGGCTCTGATACCACTGATGGGTTTAGCCATAAGAACATCCTATGTGCTCATACAAATCCTAATGCTTTGATCTAGGTTTCTCTATTGTACATGCAATTCATCCAAGACTTTAAAACCTAGATCTAGCATATGATAATCAATATAATATATGAATTAGGGTTTAGATCATACCTTGATTGTTATATACCAATAACAATCTCAAATCCTCCTTGTAATGACTTTAGAAAGCTTAGAGTCACAAATGTCACTCCTCTAATGGTTCACAAACACCAAGAAGAAGAGGATGAAGAAGAGAGGAGAAGAGACACCTAAAAACGTGTAGAAACCCTAAGGATTCAGTTGCCCACGTTTTTGGTGCCCAAGGGGTCCTTAAATAGTGAGGCTATTAGGGTTATCTAACAAGGAAACCCTAATTTGGATGCTTAAGCCCTAAGCAACCCATGGACACCTTCCTTAGAGGTCTAGGATGATTTCTAATGGGTTTCCCCATAGAATTCGTCCACCCCTTTAATATGGAGTCCATTAGCCCAATATTCAATTATCACACAATTGACAGTTCCAGTCCCTTAAGTTTAATTAATGTCTTTTAGCCACAAACTTAATTCTTATTAATTCTTGACTAATATTAATTAAACAATATGATTTCTCCTTTAATATATTATTCTTATAATATATTAATAAATCATAATTAATCCTCTCTCTCCATAATTCATCCTATCAAGTTCCTTTGGTGAAGGCAACCCAAAAGGTCCATGCACCATCGGGTCAAGTACATACCAAAATAGTTATGGACTTAGACACTAATCCAACAGGAACAGCATGCTAGTGCTAGGCTAGGGGTTTTCAGGAATCGCATGATAGATTGGCCTGATTATATGATACCTATTAGCCTAGGGTTTCTTGTATATGGGATTGATATCATAACTGTAGATGTTTAGTGTATGCATCACGGCTGTGTGTAGTCATGATCTTATAGCCTGAGAATGTCCGATTCGACCTTAATGTAGGATCGGATATTCAAAAGTCTATCGGGTTCAGCGCTATATGCAGCCAGTGTACACTAGCGTTGCAGGGGATGATGGAATTTTCATGGATGTGTGGGTGGTGCGGAACTGCAGGATCAGTTGCTAGTTAGGCGATGTCCCGTATTAGTGAGGTTTGAGCGCATATTATGTTGAATATAGTTTAGGGCGTTGTGGTGATACTTAAGACAAATATGGGTAGGTGTGGAAGGTAGTAGGGGCCTATACTACTGAAAGCACAGGACCCATACGCGTAAAGGGAGTCACAACCCCTAGGGATTGAGGGTAATTGGTCTTCCGTCATTATATGATTTTTCTGAGACATTGAGTGTGTTTGCATTATGGTAGTGACGAGACGTGTTGCTTCGGGATCCGGATCCGGATCAGGATCAGGGTTAGGAGACGGAGGATTAGAGGTGCCGGTAGCACCTGAGCCCATGGTTCAGATAGGGACTGAGGAGTTGGATTCCCGGATTCGGTAGATCATGCACGACGAGATTGTTGTTGTGTTCTAAGCGCAACTGCCAAAGATGTTTCGGTCGATTAAGACCACGATGGTTGAGTATTTTGATGAGCGGTATGCCGCTCTAGCAGAGACAGCTGCCGCTGCAACCACTTCGGCTGTAATTGCTGTACGGATTGGAGGAGGAGATGGAAGGGCTTTCAAGTACCGGGACTTTGACAATATGAAGCCCCCGACATTGATGGTACACAGGATGCTATTCAGGCTATGAGGTGGTTATCTGACATGGAGGGATATTTTTTCACGTGTTCATGCCCTGCTGACCAGAAGGTCAGGTGTGCCCTGAACCTGCTGAGGCTAGGGGCGAAGGACTGGTAGAGGCTGACGACTGGGTCGTATACTGATGATTAGAGGGCTGCTATTACCTGGGAGCAGTTCCAGGATATGTTTCACACCCGCTACGTTCCGTGCATGGAACGGGAGCGACTTGCTCAGGAGTTTTTTACTTTGAGACGGGATGGGGAGTCAGTGATGGAGATTACCCGGATGTTCACGGAGAGGGCTATGTTTTTCCTGGAGTTTGTGTCGGAGCAATCTCAGATGACCCGTTATCTGAGTATGCTTAAGATGGATATACGACAGTTTGTGGCTACACAGCGTTGCGATACCCTTCTGGATCTTCAGGAAGCCGCGCGGCGGCGTGAGTTGGAGATAGAGCTGCAGCTGAAGGAGTAGTGTCAGGCACCGGCACAGTCTCAGTCGGCGCCTAAGCGGTCTAAAACCGCTGATACACAGTCCGGGGCTCATCAGAGTCGCACTTGTGGAAAGTGTGGCAAGGCTCATTCAGGGGTTTGTCGAGCAGGAGGTGGGTGCCACAAATGTGGCAAGGAGGAGCACTATGCCAGGGACTATCTTCAGTCCGCCCCTCCAGTAGATATGAGGATTTGTTTCCATTGTCATCAGGTTGGTCATGTGAAGACTAACTGTCCGTAGCTCGCCGCCAAGCCAGCGCAGGGTTCCGCGCCAGCTACTGTGAGGATTGGAGATGGGAGGCCAGTCAAGATGGAGCCTCCGAAGGCTCAGGGTCACTCCTTCCAGCTCACGGCCGAGGAGGCCTAGGCAGCACTGGATGTGGTTGCTGGTATGTTTCTATTCTCTATCTCAGTTATTGTATTTGTACTATGCTTATTGGTTGCGCCTATGATCAGGTACGTTTTCAGTAAATTCTTTGCTTGCTTTGGTTTTATTTAACTCGGGGGCGAGTTGGTCGTTCGTATCTCAGACCTTCTCTAGAGGGTTCAGTGTGCTGATAGATGATCTTGAGTGTCCGTTGCGAGTTTCGATCGCCAACGAGCACGGGTTTTCTGCTTCTTCGGTCTACCGAGGATACGAGTTGGAGATTTTCGGGGTGTCTTTCCCGATAGATATGATTCCTATCCCCATGGGGGATGTATGCGTGATTGTAGGAATGGATTGGCTTAGCCGTTTTGGCGCCATGATCGACTGTGAGGGACAACGGGTGGTGGTTCGAACCCCAAGTGGGGGAGAACTGGTAGTATATGGTGAGGGCACCAGGTCGGGATCAGGGTTTTGTGCGGCAGCCAGGGCTCGACAGTATATTCAACACGGGTGTGCCGGTTATTTGGCGTATGTGGTAGATACGCGGGATAGAGAGTAGCTCTCAGTTTCAGAGGTCCCTGTGGTTAGAGAGTTTGCTGATGTGTTTTCGGAGGAGTTACCCGGAGTGCCTCCAGTGAGGCAGGTTAAGTTTAGGATTGATCTAGTGCCAGGTGCGGCCACAATCGCCAAGGCGTCGTACTGTTTGGCACCGCCAGAGATGCAGGAACTATCATCTCAGCTGCATGAACTACTGGGTAAGTAGTTTATTCGTCTGAGTAGCTCACCCTGGGGAGCACCGATCCTCTTCTTCAGGAAGAAGGATGGTTCCCACAGGATGTGCATTGACTATAAGGAGCTGAATAAGTTAACGGTGAAGAACCGTTATCCGCTCCCGAGGATAGATGATCTTTTCAACCAGTTGTAGGGTGCATCTTGGTTTTCCAAGATCGATTTGAGATCAGGATACCACCAGGTCAGGGTGAGGGAGGAAGACGTGGAGAAGACTGCGTTCCGGGCTCGTTATGGTCATTACGAGTTTGTGGTGATGTCGTTTGGACTCACCAATGCGCCAGCAGTATTCATGGATCTGATGAACCGAGTCTGCAGACCGATGCTCGATCGCTCGGTCATCATGTTTATAGATGATATCTTGGTGTATTCTAAGATCTGAGAGCAGCATGAAGAGCACCTCAGGGAGCTATTGGAGGTTTTGCGACGAGAACGGCTTTATGCCAAGTTCTCGAAGTGTGAGTTCTGGTTGCGAGAGGTTCAGCTCCTTGGACATCTGGTTAACCAGGATGTGATTTTGGTCAATCCGGCCAAGGTGGAGGCAGTTATGTAGTGGGAGATTCCGAGATCTCCCTCAGACATCAGGAGTTTTTTGGGCTTAGCAGGGTATTATCGGAGATTCATTCGTGATTTCTCCAAGGTTGACGTACCCCTCACTCGTCTAACAAGGAAGGGAGTGGATTTCTGGTGGGGCCCGGAGCAGCAGATGACGTTTGAGACCCTCCGGCAACGGTTATGCGAGGCGCCAGTGTTGACACTCCCCGAGGGAGTGGAGGATTTCGTGGTATATTGTGATGCGTCTATCACAGGCTTAGGGGAAGTCCTCGTGCAGAGGGGGCGAGTGATAGCTTATGCATCGCGGGAGTTGAAGCCGCATGAGACAAGATACCCCACGCACGATCTTGAGTTGGGAGTGGTGGTCTTCGCTCTCAAGATTTTGAGGCACTATCTGTACGGGGTCCGTTGTACCATATACTTAGATCACAAGAGTTTGAGGCACATAATGGATCAGCCGAACTTGAATATGAGGCAGCGCAGGTGGCTGGATGTAGTCAAGGACTATGATTGTGAGATCCTTTACCATCCTGGTAAAGCGAATGTGGTTGCGGACACTCTGAGCCACAAGTCAGTTGGGTCTTCTACCCCAGCCAGATGTATAAGGATAGCGGTGGATTCCCCGCTGGTGGGTTTGGTCAGAGATGCTCAGATCGAGGGTATGAAACCAGAGAACTGGAAATTGGAAAGGATTAAGGGCGAAAGCACCAGTTTTGTTCAGGATAGCCGCGGGCTATTGACCCGATATGGTCGGGTTTGGGTCCCGATGACCGAAGGAGTTAGGCAAACAGTGATGGAGGAGGCTTATAAGTCTCGTTTTTCTATTCACCCGAGGACTACCAAGATGTACCGTGATTTGAGTTTGAGTTATTGGTGGCCTGGTATGAAGCGAGATATCGCTTGGTACGTTGAGAGATGCTTGACCTGCAGGATGGTCAAGGCTGAGCACCAGAGGCCGCATGGTAAGCTGCAGCCTCTGGAGATTCCCATGTGGAAATAGGAATGGATCACGATGGATTTCATCACGAAATTGCCAAGAATGGAAAAGGGATTCGGCGCTATATGGGTCATCGTGGATCGATTGACCAAGAGTGCCCATTTCCTAGCTATACGGGAGAGTTCGTCAGCGGAGAAGTTGGCCGACCTATGCGTCCGCGAAATTGTCTCTCGCCATGGGGTTCCAGTTTCCATAGTTTCCGATCAGGATGTCCGATTTACTTTCCGTTTTTGGCAGAAGTTCCACGAGAAACTAGGTACGAGGCTGCATTTTAGTACAGCGTTCCATCCGCAGACTGATGGCAGAGTGAGCGGACCATTCAGACCCTAGAAGATATGTTGAGGGCGTGCGTCATTGATTTCGGTGGGAGTTGGCATTCCCACCTACCGCTTGTAGAGTTCGCCTACAACAACAACTATCAATCCAGTATTGGCGCCCCACATTTCAAGCTGTTGTATGGGCGGAAGTGTAGGACCCCATTCAGTTGGGGCGAGGTGGGGCACACGGTGATGGGTCGGACAGAGGTAGTTCTGCAAACTACCGAGATGATACAGCATATTAGACAGCAGCTGCCAGACTGCTCTGAGTCGATAGAAGAGTTATGCTGATCGACGCCGATCTGAGTTGGAATTTCAGGAGGGGGACATGGTTCTCCTGAAGGTCTCACCCTGGAAGGGTGTGATCCGTTTCAGGAAGAGGGGAAAATTGGGTACCGATATATCGGGTCGTTGAGGATAGTTGCCAGGGTTGGCAGGGTGGCTTATAGGCTAGAGCTTCCGGAGGAACTTAGCCGGATACACAACACATTTCATGTTTCGCAATTGCGAAAGTGCATCGTGGATCAGGAGGCAGTGGTATCGTCGAATGACATTCAGGTCGATGAGCGCCTGAACAATGTGGAGAGGCCTATAGCTATTTTGGAAAGGAAGAAGAAGATTCTGCAGAACAAGGAAATACCTTTAGTAAAGGTGCAGTGGGAACATCGGAGGGGATCCGAGTGGACGTGGGAGCCAGAAGCGGAAATGCGCGAGCATTACCCGACATTGTTTTCTCCGGAGGACTTCGAGGGCGAAGTCTAGTTCAAGTGGGGCAGAATTGTAACACCCCGATCCTCAGGTAATAACTAATTAAGAATTCTTGGATGAAGCTCTACTCGACGATTTGGTCGACCTACTCGTCGAGTAGCAGCGGGGTGAGAACACGTGTTTAGTGACCTACTCGGCGAGTCCACTTTGGGACTCGGCGAGTAGGAGCTGGCAGATGAAACCCTATATCCCGGGGTTTGCATCCCTATTTAAAGGAGCCTCAGCCTCCTTTGGGCCTCCTTACAGTCTTTGAGAGCCCTTAAAACCCTAATTCGTGTGTGTGTGCCTTGGTGTGGGTTTGAAGCTTGGAAAAGAGGATCTTGGAGGAAGGAAGCTTAGAGTGCAAAGGAAATTGAAGCAAGAAAGGAGTGGGAAGAGGGTTTTGCCTCAGCTAGCACCTTTTGAAGGTATCAAAGTGCCATTCTTACTTCCTTTTCTTCCCTTTTGTTGAGTTCTAGGGCTTTTTATGGGTTTTCAAGTTGGGATGATGAACTATGGGCTAGATCTGAAGTTGTAACTTTAGATCTGGACCCTTCTTGGATACTAGAGTCATAAAGTTGTTGTATTGGTTGTGGTTGAAGTCCCTCTTGGACTTGAAGCTCCATTAAGAACTTAAAATAGACATTTGGAGCCTTTATAACCATGCATGCACGTAAAGTTTGCAATTTACGTGGTAAGTATTCCCTAGAAGCTTGGATCTATGATTTGGAGCCGCTGCATGGCTCAGAACATGTCTGTATGGAAAGAGGACTGGATGGACTCGGCGAGTCGCAAGGGTGACTCGGCGAGTCACATGAAGATAGTCATGAACTCGGCGACTTGGATGAACAAATCAGCGAGTCCGATGAAGATCACCATAAAACTCGACAAGTTGAAGAACAACTCGACGAGTCGGATGGCTTTTCCCTAGGATATGCATGTGTGTGTACCCGTCGAGTTGCAAGGAGGAAACTCGACGGGTGGCCTTAAGGATTGATCGGGATTTGAAGGAACTCGACGAGTCACTCCGATGACTCAGCGAGTTGGAATGTGCTCCATGGACTCGGCGAGTGGCCGAGCGTACTCGGCGAGTTGAGGTCAACATGGACTGTTGACCTTGACTAAGGATTTCGACCTTGATCAGGAATTACTAATAGGTTATGGGGTGTCTCATAAGAGTAAGAACTTATGAGTATATTGTGCTATGGTTATAGGTGACGGAGCCGGTGTCAAGTGATCTAATAGTTGGAGTTTGCATTTCGAATCGACGTCTACGAGGTGAGTTATCCTCACTATATCGATAGGGTCTACGGCACCAAGGCCGGCCCTTTATGATTTACATCCTGGTTTAGGATGGTTGCTTTGTTATTGCCATGTTAGATTTCATCCTGGTTTAGGATGGGTGTTATGCTATTGCTATGTTAGAATTCATCCTGTTTAGGATGGTTGTTATGCTAGAGTTCGGTTAGATCGGTTGTCATGGTATGCTACATGTGATTTTGATCTGTTAGATCAAAATCAGGATAGATAGTATGTTATGCTTTTATGATCCGTAAGGATTGGTATGTTAGTAACCTATTAGGTCGATGCTCTAGTAACGAGTGAAACTCTATGATTGATGGTAAATAAGATAGATATGTTTGCTATGTGCATGTGCCAGTATATGATAGTATGCGTACATGGTTAGTTGCTTGTTGGTTGGGTTGAGGCGGTCCTGCTTTGTGCTGAAGGCCAACACACCCTCTGAGCGGTCCGGGGAGACTGTAGGCCCACGCGGCTGACCAATCCTGCTGAAGGCTCGGGATAGATTCAGATTGACTGTAGGCCCAATAGGGTGGACCAGTACGGCCGATGGCCCAGTATGTATGTTTTTTGATTGATCGTTATGGCTATGGTTTCTGCTAGCGTGGTATTGGTATTTTGGGGGTCGCTCACTAAGCCCTCGAGCTTACAGTTTTAAGTTTATTGTTTCAGGTACTTCAGGAGAGTGAGGGAAAGCGAAGGCGTGACCGTGCCGCTCCTCATCCTCATGATCTATTTTGGGACACTCTGATGATAAATGAATTGGAAATGTTTTGTAAAAACAATTACTATTTGACTCTTTTGTTAATATTAAAAGTTTAAATTTGGCGTAAATTATGGGTGTTACATGAAGAGCTCGTGGCGTGCGTCATCCGTCTATTTGCTCTGGAAGGGTCAATCATATTGTTCATGTCGTGAACAATGTACTCACGACATGAACTCCGACATGTGTCGAATTTTGTGCCCCTAAATTCATAAATTCATAACTCTCGCATACGAGTTCCGTTTTTAATGTTCTTTATATCCACGTGTAGGTGAGATTATGTTCTACAACTCTCGTTTAGACTTCGTCGGCTAATTTTGACATTATTTTTAATATTATAATTTTTAACTGGCCGGGACCGGAAAATTCCATTAAAAATTCATAACTTCTTCATCTGATGTCCATTTTCATTTGTCTTTTTACCATTGTACTACTATTGTCGAGATCTTCGATTCTTGTTTAGGTTGTGCCGGCTAAAAGTCGCTCGATCTCTATTTCGAGTTTTTAGTTGTCTACTGCTATATCTGAAACTCAGAAAAATAATAACTTCCTCATACGAAGTTAGATTTGGACTTTTTTTTCTATACGTTTACGGTTTAATGATATCTACGACTTTAATTTAGATACCTAAGGCTAAAGAGTATTTTATTGAAATTTCACGTTTTATGTTTAACAGTGTTTTACGGTTTTGTTGCGGATCTTCGATTGGTCATAACTTCTTCGTTATAACTCAGATTTTAGCGTTCTTTCTATTTCTGAAAACCTTGTTATGTTATCTATCACTTTATATATCCCAATTGAGATTTTTGAACACTTCAATTTTTGACGCTATTCTTATTATTTCAAAAATAGGTTACAATACTTGACTTTCAGGTCATTACATTGACTTGAAATATCATGTTGTCTAACATTTACACTTCAGCACTGCGTACCACCCCCAGATAGACGGCCAAAGCGAGTAGACGATCCAGACGCTCGAGGATATGCTACGGGCGTGCGTATTGGATTTCGGAGGGAGTTGGGATACATACCTCCTATTATAAGAGTTTTCATATAACAATAGTTTTCATGCTAGTATCAATCGACCCCCATTTGAGATGTTGTATGGTCGGAGGTGCAGGACTCCCGTATGTTGCGGGAGTTTGGGAACCGAGTCATGGGAAGCACCGAGGTGGTGCTCAGGACCATCGAATTGATTCAACAGGTGCGTGACAGGTTGCGGTCGCACAAAGCCGACATGAAATTTATGTTAATCGTCGTCGCTCGGATCTCAAGTTCCAGGTGGGAGACTTTGTTTTGCTGAAAATGTAACCATGGAAGGGTGTCATTACGTTTCGGATGAGGAGCAAGCTAGGGCCCTGATTTATTGGCCCATTCAGGATTGTTTCCCAGGTAGGCAACGTAGCCTATCGATTGGGACCTACCGGTTGAGCTTAGTCAGATACACAACACCTTCCACGTGTCTCAGCTCCGGAAGTATGTCGCTGACGAGGCCGCAATCATTTCCTTGGATGATATTCAGGTTGATGAGAGCATGAATTACGTAGAGAAACCAATAGTGATAATAGACAGGAAAACAAAAACCCTACGGAACAAGGAGTTGAGGCTAGTTAAGGTGCGATGGCAACACCAAAAAGGCTTCGAATGGACCTGGGAGTCGGAGGATGAGATGAGAAAGCATTATCCAGACCTTTTTGCATCACCCAACTTCGAGGACAAAGTCTAGTTCTAGTGAGGGATATTTGTAACGCTTGGTTCATGTATTATTTATTTCTCAACATTTTGGGGTTTTGGGTTGGAACTCGACGAGTTGGGGAGCTCCAACTCGTCGTGTAGGGATT
This sequence comes from Lactuca serriola, assembly GCF_051521515.1. Classification (NCBI taxonomy): domain Eukaryota; kingdom Viridiplantae; phylum Streptophyta; class Magnoliopsida; order Asterales; family Asteraceae; genus Lactuca; species Lactuca serriola. The sequence goes on along the minus strand of NC_136413.1, from coordinate 37,941,487 downwards.
TATTTGGACACGTAAATTAAGCCCCCAACTCGAAGAGTTAGGGAGCCTCAACTCGACGAGTTGACGCAGGGGATGAAAACCCTAATTTTCCGGGCATTGTACCCTATTTAAAGGACTTAACCTCTAGGGCTAGCCTCCTTACCAGCCTGCTTACCCAGAGAAAACCCTAGAATCGCCTCCCCGTCTTCTTCACTGAGTTTTGTGACTTTTTAAATGATTGTTGAGATCTTTGAAGGAGGTTGTGAAGAAGAGAAGTATCAATCTTGGAGGATTGAACTTGGATCCAGAAACTCTACATCAAAGGTTGCATCTTGGAGGTATAAAGTCATGACCTTAACATGTATCTTGTTAGATCTCATCTTTTGTAGTTAGGGCTTGGTTTTGGGACTTTGGCTTGGACATCCAAAGAAAAGAGGTTTCTAGAGGTTGAGGGTGTAGATCTGGCCTCTACAAGACCTCTAGAGGATTACAGTTGCAAACTTTAATAGCCTCCATGTACCATTCATGCAATATGTCCACTATGAAGCCTAAAACGGACCTTAGATAGTGTTTCAAGAATGCATGGACATAAAGTTAGAAACTTTACATGATTTGTCCACCTTTGGATATCAGATCTGTGTTTTGGGACCATGGGATAAAAGTTTTAGGGTGTAATGAGTCAAGAACTTCCTTAAAGGAACTAGGGTTTGGGTTTAGAGCTTATTAGATGATCCTTAGAGGTAAAGTAGGAAACTATACCCTTCTAGGCATCTCTAAGAATGGGGGTCTAAAGTTTGGAACCTTTGGATTCGAGAAAAAAAGTGCTTAATGTATTAAGTGAGTTGACATACTGAAGAACTCGACGAGTTCACAAGGGAACTCGGCCAGTTGGGTTGGAGTTATTTTGATTCGGTTGGAAAACGGAGGAACTCAATGAGTTGTAGGAGAACTCGACGAGTTGGATCGCAACATCGCGATTTTGGCTTTGGGATAGACTCGAAAAGTTACTAGGATAACTCGACGAGTTAGGTCAACTCGGAGTGTTGACTTTGACCTTTACTCTGACCTTGACCACGGTTGACTTTTAAGGGGTCTGAAAGGTTCAGTTGTATCTAAGGGATTGTTTATGATTATGAAGGTGGCAGAGCTGATACTCAGAGTTTGGACCTACTCGACTATAGTTTGCATTTGAGGTGAGTCTCCTCACCATACCAATGGTTCGAAGGCACCAAGGCCGGCCCATTGTGGGTTATATGGAATTTTATTTGATTACGTGATATGTGGTATGCTAATTGTCTTTGTGATACTTGCATGAAAGACCCCGGGGGGTTCCTATGGTAGTGGACTAAGACCATGCGGGGGTTCCCATGGAATTCAGTGTAAGACCTTGGAGGGTTTCCAATGCATCATATTATGATTGCATGTTTAGTTTTGATGACATTTCTGTGGTTAGCTAAGACCATGTGGGGATTCCCATGGCAGTTAGGGAAGACCATGTGGGGGTTCCTATGGCAGGTAGTCAAGACCATGCGGGGGTTCCCATGGCAGGTAGTCAAGACCATGTGAGGGTTCCCATGGCAGCGGGTGAAGACCACATGGGGATTCCAGTGGCACCCGGAGTAAGACCTTGGAGGGCATCCATGGCATTCTTATATGTTTATATGCATGGCTTTTGTAGCTTATATGGCTGATATGGTTTATGAGATTATGTGGATTTTATGGGGTATGTTATGTGGAACTCACTAAGCATTAGCTTACAGTTTGTTAGTTGTTTCAGGTACTTTAGGATCTAAGGGCAAGAGCCTGGCGTGATGGCACGGGATGCACTCTCTGGCGTTTTATTGGGGACACTCTGATATTATGAATAAATGATTTGATGATATGGATTTTGAAAAAAATGTCTTTTGAATTTTATATTTTATGGAAATGATTTCATTACTTAAAAATGAAAATTTTTATTGGAAATTTGGGTTGTTACAGTCGGCATTGGTGCCTTCGACCCACAGGTACAGTGAGGTGAAACTCACCTTGATATACGCGTAGATAACCACGGTAGCAATGAAGGGCTACACCAACTTCAACTCACTTCCAATCATCTACAAGATAATACTTGAGTCAATACCCGATCACAGGTTACAGGCACTTGCAACAGTGACTACCCCACTTGAAAGGACGATTAGGGTTTCACCTAAAATGGCAATTACGGTCAGTGTTCCACACACAACCCCTTAAGGACTTAATCCATTAAGCCCAATATTGCATTAAGTTAATTGTAGGGGTATTATTAAGTATTATTTAGAATTTAATTAACAACTTTAAGGCGGGTACCGACCAACTCCCAAAACTAGGGTTTCTTGACATTAGGGTTTTCTAAACCGAAATAAGGGTTTCCAACCCAAATACGTGCCAACTAGGTTCAAGGTTAGGTTTTTAGGTTAATTAGAGTTTAATAAGCTGGCCACCACCCACTACCACCTCGGGCAGTGGTGGTCAACATTGGTTCACGGCTGTAGCCACCACCTTACGGTGGTGGTCATTATGATTTTAGACCAAAACATATCAAAAGTATCCCAAATATCAGTCCAATCACACACATATGCACAAAACCACCCAAGGTGGCGGCTGGTGGCGGTAGAATGGCGGCATGAGGTGGCAGCCACCACCTCACAGTGCTGGTGGTAGGTTTTTCTTTAGGTCTTCGGCCAACATTCGTTCCTACAACCTTACAACATTAAAACACACACATTCACACAAAGTACACATGCACTGCCACCACACACGGTGGTTGGTGGCGGTAGAAAAGGGTAACACGGGCGACAGCCACCATGGTTGGCTGCCACAGTGGTTCTTCAAGTTTTCTGGCCAGAAAAACACACCCATACAAACCTCATTGACTGAAACACGAACACCCTCATCGACACAGACTGAAACATGCATCCATACACACGAAACACTCACACAACACCGCTACTCTTATGGTGGCAGGCGGTGGTCAAAAGAATGTCTTCAAGACGAGGCAGCCGTCGGAGCGGCGGTGGCGACGGTGGAATGAAGGGACAGAAAAGCGAAGAGGGTGGGAAGGGTTGCGTCGTTACCAGAGAGAAACAACAACGACGACGGTGGTTAGCTTCGGGGTATCTGGCTTCGTTGACAACGAGTGAAGCGGTGGTATCTGGTCGGTGGTTCATGGCTTCAACAATGGGTAGGAGGTGGCGGAGCCGGAGTTACCAGGTATAAGGGTGACGGCTGGAATGGTGATGATGCTTAAAAAGGGAGGGAAGAGACTACCGGGTTCAAGTCCCGTGTTTTAGCCAAACTTGAGTACACATTTGACACTTCCAATCCCTCCGGTCACAAACATTTTCAGATTAGGCCCATTAATTACCAAACAGCCCTTGATCACAAAATTGTTTACATTTCAAGTCCAACTGATACAATTTAGACTCCAAATTCCTGATATTATAACATTTAACTCCCCTGGCTAACCGATAAATTATTACTGCTTTAGGGCTAAAATAAAATATAAAATACATCTTCGTATTTTTAGGATTATTTATTTATTTATTTTATCTATTTATTAATTTATTTTAAACGTAATGTTACAATTCTCTTGCACTTAAATTAGATTTCGTCCTCGAAATCAGCTCTCGCTTCTACTTCATGATGCAATCCCCCACAGCAACGAAGATGAATGAAAATTTGCAGATTCAATCGGTCTCCGGGCTTCTCGGCCCAACGCTATCACTCTAATCCCACAACAACAGGCCATCACCACAATAAAACTAAATGATCACATACTAAACCAAACCACACTCTTGCTTGGCTCCGACAGCCCAGCTAAGCTATCCACAACCAAAACTCGGACTCACCCCCGATCAGACGATAACAGACAAATAAACCCTCAATCAGAGTTCCTAACACTCTATGGTCTAAGCACATGCACACCCTACAGATGCTATCACAACCAAGACTATTAACCGAAGGGAAAATCCAACAGTTGACGATGATTTGATGGAAAACCCAAAGACTTAGCAGTTGCGCCGAAATTAGAACTTAGAGAAATCCAAAAGAGAACTGAATCTTGGCTAAGAGTCTTCCTGTTGCGAGGTTCTTCTCTCCCCCACTTGAAATATGCTAAAAACTGAGAGTTTCATAGCCCTTCGATATCCAAACTAACTTGAGCTCCAGCACATGATCCCAAGTATCGTTATCCACATACACGTGAGAATCTGAACCCACACAACATTCATACATTCGATATCGCACACAATCAAGGAAAAAGATAATTAATCCATTCACAATAAGAATTTAGTTAGAATAGAGCTAATAAGATAGTTCAATTAACTAATCATCCAAAATTACAAATGAACCTTGAAACACACACATAAATTATAGATAAATACCACTACTACCACAATTTCTAAATAAAGAACTGCCAACTTAAATCTCGGTACTTGGGACCCCGACGGTCACTTTACGACCATCGGGTAACTGCCAAGCTAAGGGTGTAGGATCCAGCACCTCACCAAGAAGAGGACAATGAGTTCTAATGTGTCCTTCCTGACCGTAATGAAAACAAACTCGTATACTCCGCTTGCAGTCTCTTCCAAAATGACCCTTCTCTCCACACCGGCGACATGTAACAGATCTACGCCTCCCTCCAACTGATCCCGAACTCTGGCTGACGGACTTGAACCGCTTCGCTGCAGGCTGGGACTGATCTGGAGCTTGAAACTGCTCCCTCACCTAGGTCTTTATCTCAATCTCTCACCTCCTCGCGGAATCCTGAAGCTCAGCGATTGAACCATAGTGTTGGATGGACAAGGCCCTATCAATGAACATCTTGGTGATCTCTGTCACTGACTCAGCTGTCACACTCCCAAACCAGAACGGTGGATGACGTCATATGTAGTATCACAACAATTGCATCATAGTAAGCATAGTAAACACAACCATTACATTGAATATATATATATATATATATATATATATATATGAAAAGATGTTTACATTCATTTGATTCTTGTTTTTATACATCAAAAGCATATACAAAAGTAAAGGACGAGACTCTATACACTCCGTCTTCTCAAAGTCTGTGTGAGGTATCTGTCTACTGATTTCCTGAGAATACAAGCAGTTTTGAAAGAGTATCAGCATAAAGCGGTTGAGTTCATAAGCATGTTTTTGTAATGAAAACATGTCATTGAATCTGTAAAATGTTTGTATGCTTTCCAAGAAGATTCGATATTTTCTAACATATGTGTTTGATAATGTGTTCTGTAGTAGTGTAAAATGTATTAGTTTTCTTGTCTAATTACCACCAACTGTATTGTATAACATTTTTTTTGAATGAAAATCCCTTTGTATGAAAACCCTGGCTATCACCAGTAATGTATAGAATGTTTTGTTTGAAAAACCCTGGTTACTACCAGTGATGTATAGTAGTTTCATTACTTAAAATAAAACTATGAATTGGAATATCTGGAATTCCTCCATTTGTATTATGAACTGGTTTTATTAATGAAAATAAAACTAAAAAAGAATGAAATCCCGTAAACAATAAGGTTAGTTTATACTATTGTGAGTCGTATAACCATGATTGATATGACCTAGTGACCTTTACGAAGTTCTTCAAGTGTCGGATAAATGACATTTGTCACCCCAGGCATGCCTGCCTAACTGTAGTTAGCAGTTCAAGTGTGGGATTGTCAGTCCCGAATAGATCTATTCACAAATCTCATGCTCTCCCTCCAGGAGACTATTGTTATACTATGATAGGATTTAATTCAGTACACTGAAGGGTACAGTTTTGAAGTAGAGTCTCACAATCCTGTATTAACTAGTTTACGTGTAGTTCTGTATTGTTTTCTTGTATTTGCATCCGTTGTATACTTGTAGTGTAATAATAAGTATACTTAAATAATATTTAACTGTTTTACTCTTGTAGTAATGTATTGCATAAACTAAATTTGTCATAGTTTATATGTTTAGCAATGTATAACTCTGAATTCATAAAACTGTGTATTGAAAACCCCAAACTATACCTATTATAGTTTGCAATGACTTTGCATGTATGTTGTGTACTTGGTTCTTGTATTAGTCTAAAAACTACGCAATGTATGTTGAAAATGTCCCTTATGCTCAACATGTTACAAAAGGGCTAAAATATCTAAATGTTTTATAAAACATGTGAATCCTTTGGTTGTATCAATTGCATAAGTTTTAAATATGTTCAAATTCCTTTGTATAAATTCACAAAAATCATTTGTGTTTGGTTTGTATTCCCCCCCCCCCCCCCAGAAAACATTAAAAACGTTAAAAGCATAGGCGTATGAACTCACAGTTAGTTGTGTACAAGTGTCAAATCAACGAACTGAAATGAAGACCCTCGCGTTGTTGTATGTGACATTTAACGGAATCCTAATATCAATTAAATACATATATGTATCTAAATTAGCGATTTCGTTAGATAAAGTGTTAGAAAGACACTTGCTTTCAGTTAAGGAATGTTACTGGGACTTGATTGAATCGAGAAAAGCGGGTTTTCAGTCTAATGCACCACTCAGGAAGTGTTTAAAGCCGTGAACTGGGTTTTACGGCCGTGAAGGGAGTTTACGATCGTGAACTGCCTCTTGAAGGGTGTACGACCTTTGAAGGTTTGAGGTGTGTACGGCTGTAAAAAGGTTTACGGTCAATGAATATTTGCAGACTTGAAGGGTGTATGGCCGTACACTAAAGAATAAGGATGTTGGATTTGATGAAAAACGTATTCTAGAGGCTCCCAGTTAACTCCCAATGACGATTCTTGATGATTTTCGGAAGAATATGGGTGTTTGTGGTGTTTACGGTCAAGCAGTAGAGAGAGAAGGAGAGAGTTTCTGGCCATAAAAAGTGTAAATGAAAGGTAGGGGCTCATATTAATAAGGGTTTGCATGGTTGGTGGTGGGATCCACCTGTCGTTAGCCGTAAACGAGTGTATGGCCGTACACGGGTTTATGGCCGTAGACTCACTTAAGCCGAAAACTTCTTAGTTTTTCGAGGAACTTCGGGGTTTTTCGCGCGATTTTGGTTCCGACTCGTATATAAAATTTAATTATTTAAAACTAAATGATTTTCTAAACCAAGATGTTTGACGGGAACTTAATAAAATAAAATTTTATTAACAGAATTTAGCTAGCGGTGACGGAAAAAGTTTCGGGTTGTCACATCGGCCGTCTGTGTCAGATCTGGGTACTCTTGGGCCAATCTCACCCTCTCTACCAAGGGAGCATACCTTGCACAGAACATCTCCAAGAACTGTTCCCAAGTCATTGTGGCTCTCTGCTCAGGAGTATAAGAACTAGTCGCCAGTCTCCACCAATCCTTTTCCCCCAACCTGAGAAGGTTCAAGGCGCACTTGACCTTCTGGTCATCCGGACAAGAACACGTGAAGAAACAACCCTCCACGTCAGAAAACCATCTCATCGCCATGATTGGGTCTGATACCCTATCAAACTCTAGGGGATTCGTACGATCGAAGTCCTTATACTGGAAATCTTTCTCTCCATGAGGCCTAATGGAAACAACACCCGTGGTGGCTGCAGCAATGACAACATCAGAAAGTGTAGCACACCAATCATCAAACTACTCCATCATCGCATTCTTAATAGACCCAAATAGTTCCGGTATTTGCTCCTGGACAATGGCCACAACCTCCTCACAGAGAATCCTCCTAACCCTAGCATCCAACTCATCTGATCCAATATGCATGTCAGCCCCCGATCCCGATCTCGATCCGGATCTGGTATCAACTCGTCTCGTAGTCATCATACTGAAAATACACCAGGGAGATATCAGGTAATACGAATAACATAACAGGCGAACCAACTCCCATCCAAGCCCTAGGAGGTGTGACTTCCTTGCTATGCGTACGGGTCTTGTGCTTTCAGTAGTACGAGCCCATACTACCTTCCACACCTACGCGTATTTGTCTCAGAGGATCATCACAATACCCTACAATACTCACAAGCATAACCATACACTCAATCCTCGCTCCCAAGAGGAAATGCTAAATGTCTCAAACTGACTGGCTGACCCCACACGACTCATCCATGAAACTTCCACCAACCGTGCAGCACTCGTCTATGCTAGCCATACATAACGTTGGACCCTATAGATAGTCGAATACCTGATTCTACCCTAAGTCCTTCATCAAACAAGAACAAGAAATAAGCCCAACCCAAACATTCTCAGGCTATAGAATCTTTGTTATGTACAACTATGTTACATACACTATGCAACTATTGTAATGATTTCAATTTCATACAGGAAGAACCTTAAGCTATCAGGTATCATACAATCAGGCAATCCTATTATGCAATTACTGAAGATCCCTAGCCAATCACTAGCATGCTTTTCTAACAAATCATGTGTCAGCAAGATCAAAACCCAACAAATATAACAAGTATGAGTATTTTGGGAACCACTATCCTGTTCGGGCTCTGGCTGACTATACACACCGCATCTTCTGGAAATCAAAGTTAAGTCAAGGTCCACGTTCCCGATCCCAAGCCAACAATCAAAAAAGAACATGACAAAGGACCGAGCCCATGTCCTTAACCCAACTCTTTTATTGTAATTTCTTTTTCAAATCCATTTTGCAAAAACTCTCGGATCCTAGTTTGAGACTGGATTCACACAAATTTTCCTCCAATTCACTCAAACCAGGGCTCTGATACCAACTTGTAACGTCCTATTTCACAACCAAAAATTTTCATTTTTTATTAAGATAAAACTTCCCAATTTATTAATCCATTAATTAAGAAAACCATTTATTTTGAATTACATTTATTAAAACAGAGTATTATAGAAACGCGGAATCATCAATGTTGCTAATGAGTGTGTTGATGGGTTTTAGCTATAAGAACAACCTATGTGCTCATACAAACCCTAATGCTTGGATCTAGGTATCTCTATTGTACATGCAAGTCATCCAAGACTATAAACCCTAGATCTAGTATATGATAATCAATATAACATATGAATTAGGGTTTAGATCATACCTTGATTGTTATGTAGCAATAACAATCTCAATCCTCCTTGTAATGACTTTAGAAATCTTAGAGTCACAAATGTCACTCCTCTAATGGCTCACAAACACCAAGAGCAATAGGATGAATAGGAGAAGAGAAGAAACACCCAAAAACGTGTAGAAAACCTAAGGATTTAGTTGCCCACGTTTTTGGTGCCCAAGGGGTCCTTAAATAGTGAGGCTATTAGGGTTATCTAACAAGGAAACCCTAATTTGGATGCTTAGGCCCTAAGCAACCCATGGACTCCTTCCTTAAAGGCCTAGGACGATTTCTAATGGGTTTCCCCATAGAATTCGTCCAACCTTACATTATAAGGTAATCCATAGCCCAATTGCAATTATCTTATAATTACAATTCAAGTCCCTTAAGTTTAATTAATCTCTTTTAGCCACAAAACTAATTACCAATTAATTCTTGACTAATATTAATTAAACAATATGATTTCTCCTTTAATATATTATTCTCATAATATATTAATAAATCATAATTAATCCTTTCTCTCCATAATTCATCCTATCAAGTTGCTTTGGTGAAGGCAACCCAAAAGGACCATGCACCATCGAGTCAAGTACATACCAAAATAGTTATGGACTTAGACACTAATCCAACAGTCTCCCACTTGGATAAGTCTAATAATTATTCCGCGTATGACTTCAGATCTTGATCTGCAATCGTAGCTTTCTAAAGCCGATGTCAACTCTGATCTTATCAGATACGCGTGTCCTTTAGATAAGGGATCATATATTCCTCCATTCTAGATATCGTATAGATTGAGACATGGATCTAAATCATTCTCTCTGTCTACGTGTTGTTTCCCGATTTCAGATTTATGATGACTGACAACAGACTATAATTGAACACAACAATTTAGTCCTGGCTTGGCCAAGCACTTAGGTGCCATCACTAAATCATCGAGGGGCCCACAGATAGCGCTTTCACCCTACTTTGGATAAAAGGAACGGATAAACATTGATTCAATGTTTGCTTGCACTTACTCACCGAATCACACACAACAATATGTTTTATAACACCAAGTTACTGGTACATTTACATATTATCAATGTGCAACCGATTCGCAAGATACAACTCACACATCTCCGTTTCAAAAATATAAGATATTATCGTCTCACCAATCACTCATGATAAAATCCATGAAGTGATCCAAGTGAGCGTGGGTTTAATCCAATGCTCAAATCATATTCATAAGCACTCATGAAGGTTGCAGCAAACATTTGCTTATGTCTAATACACTTTAGACAATCCACACACCAATTCACGACAGTCTTCATTCATACCTACTTCCAACATATGAACGACTATGGCCCGTTCGAATAATTTGACTGTTCTTAACCAATTAAATTATTCAGGAAGTCAAAACATGCAAAGTGAAACACAAGAATAATACTAATCCCATATGGCCTCAAACCTTTGAGTATAAATAAAACACTTTTTATTTATCACCATATCGATTACTCATTATTTGTTGTTTCGGGTAATCAACTTCTTACTTGAATTTTTACTACACTTGTCCCATGCTCTTAGCATGCACATAATGTGAATTTTTTACTACACTTGTCCTATGCTCTTAGCATGCACACAATTTTTACCTATGGTCCTTACTTTGTGAAATAGATCAAATGAACACATTTCCAATCATACTCATTTCATAACTCCTAATCCTTTTCACAAGTGAAAGAATATCAAATTCTTGCCACTTATGGAATATGTTAGATTCTAACATTTTATGCAATGATCCTTTCGTAATATCAATGCACTAAAGTCACAATGACTATTGCCAATGAAATTACAAAGTCCTCTATCGGAGATTGTTACAAGACAATTCCATAGATGTGATGTCTCTCACTCAAAGTACATTCCTTTGAACATCCTTTTGCATAAAAGTTTCTAATCCAGACATAGATTCTCAATATCCAACTCCCAATAAAGAAACATTTCCATATTTGCCATATGACAACTCATTCTTAATAGAATCTTATCTATTCATAATAATGTCGATATGGTCCATCCAATATCATACTTCCAACTACTCACAAGCGACCAATCCTCGGCGAACTTTGGATTGTCCTTTGATAGTTGTTTAATTATCTTAATCGAAACCGATTCTTGTCCTTTTCCCTCTAAATGCGCTATACATTTGGAAAATTTTAGAATGGTCAAATATTATAGAATTTGCAATCAATCCTATACCCGAAGCGTATGGGACACGATGCATAATGTCTTACATGAAGATTTGATACTTTATCAATCTTCTGCCATAATATTTTATGTGCTATGTTCTCACAATTCGATCTATGAAGAGGAATGTCGTAATCATAATCGAAATTTAAGAACACACTATGTATCATTGACTAATTTATTAACATCCCACAACCTAAGCCTTTAGATTTTAAATGAAGCATAATATTCTCTCTCTTATTTATAGCAAAACAACTATTCAACGCTTACAACTTTGCAAAGTATGACTCTTGTTTTTCTATAATTAATATTGCTAACTTGCAATACTTTCCTTAATAATCATATAATCATAACATTTATGCTCCCACTATCACGATGAATATTATTATAAACATAAAACTTATGCTCCCACTAGTTTTGACATGTATTCAGAAACCAGCTTAACTTCTAGAAAAACAATACTTATTGAATTTCTTAAGTTCATGTTTCTAATACTTAATGCTTTGATAATCTTTTATCAAGGCTTCTTTATACACCTTTGTCTTAGATAGCTCGTATGTGTGTCCAAACAATTCAGACTAATTTCCAAATCTCACAATTCGAATCATGGAAAGGGATACCGTAACCATAATTGAATTCGAGATTCCAATTTTCACAATCACTATCTTCTTAAAATCTCTCTTAGTGAAAGCATTTCCTCACAGTCATTTTCATGAAGGAGGGAATCTTATGACACTTAGATTTTAATGGTGTATGTGCTCCTATCCATGTGAATTTGTTAAAACCAAAGTTTATGACAAATTCAAACTCATATGGACCGAACTCTTAATCTTGATTTCTTGCCTTATGGTAACACGGCTGCCCACCATGTCTTCCGAGTAGTTAAGCAGCTCACCCTTTCCTATCAATGTACTTTTCATTGATCAAGGTGCTTGCCTTTTATGCGTTCAAATGAGAACTCATAGAACTCATATGCATAATTAACTCGATTGGAACGGCACAGAAACAAGATAGTGTCTACACGATAGGTTGTAAACCTTAACTCGTGTGCTGGTGATGATTGATAAGGTTTATTCTTGATTAGTTCTTAAACTTTTCAAGACCATTAAGACTCCCACTGACTCCTTGACATATAAGATTCTCTTGTCAATAAACATTTCTCGACAACCAAATATTCAATAGTTAGTGTAGCTTTTATCAAGACAAAACACTTCATAAAATTGGTTGTAGTTGGTCTTTGTCTTATCCAAGACATCACAAATTTCCAATTTCAAATGTGCAAGAATAAGAAAATCCTTTTCCAAATTCTACATTTGATGAATGTTATAAACCTTCTTAAGACTTGTCACTCAATATAACAATCTTAACTTTAAGACTTGTTTTGGAACGAAGTATGATTGACCTTTTGATTTAACCATTTCTTCAATTCTTAATTCCTCTTCTTAGACATACAATTATACTAAGACTCACTTAGAGGATCAATTGAGATATGGTTCTTAATCATTAAGACATATCATAAAGCATAGAAGGTACTCTCCCTTCTTCTTAGAATAGAGAAACTTTTATCTTTGTGCCTACTTAATTCTTCTTATTCGTTCTGCTATTGATTTAAACTCTTTCAATCAATTCAGAATTACACTTAATCTTGTAAGTATAATCACATTTACTAAACTTTTAGTAAATCATGACGAATATCTTTGTTACTCTTGTGGTGGACTTAATGAACACACAACTTTGTGTACTCGATCTCTTAGTCCTTCACTTGACACTTGGTCAATGAATTAGTCTAATTTACAAATATGAAATTTCTCATTCATTGTGCAACCAAGTTGCATGATTCCAAGTTTCTGTCCAGTTGAACCTTGGGTGATGAGAAACTCTCCCTATTTGGTAAATTCTCGACATTTCCACAAACAACATAATTAAGAATCATATCCACTTGTTGTATAAATCTATGAACATCAATTTTTCATAACGATTTCATTGCAAGGAAATAAATAAATAAATGAGTCAAACCAAAATTTATTTTATTCATAAAATCAGCGGAAAACATTTGTCCTTACAATGCAAAATCAACTGAAAAACTATGTAGTCAAAAAGAAAAATTTCTAACAATTCTATCATAACTTTCTAAGCTCAAAGTCTAATCTTCAAATCCATGCGATCAAGATCCATTTCTTTGTGACTAGACTCATCTTGCTCTTCCATCAAGCTTCCTCTCTTTTCACTGATCCTGAAAAACATTCAAATGCTATCTTATCACATTATGTATTAAGAATCAGCGAATAGGAACTTAATGGAGTTAGATGGTGGATTTTACCTGAAGCACAACCATACTCTTTGACTCTCCCATCTTCTGGACTCTTCAGGCTCTTAGGGCAGACTTGTATCCAACGCCCTTTCTCTTGGCAGCAAACGCAAGTCGGTTCTCCTAGAACGTCCTCAGAAGCATGGTTGGTTGACTTTCCTAATAAATACGTTCCATTGCTTTCCCAAATCATTTCTGATTCAGCAGCAATGAGCATGTAAGTTAGGTCAATGAAGTTTTCGTCATGATCCATCATATAATACTTTCTCTTGAACTCATTATATGATTCAGGAAGTGACTGCAGAACCCAGTTCACATCCAACTTATCAGGGAATGACGCACCCAACATTATCAACCTATCGATGTGTGATTTCATTCCCAGAATGTGGGCACACACGGATTTACCATCTTCATGTTTCATTTCCAATAGGGCTTTAGTGACATTGAACCTTTCAATTCTTCAATCTTGTGGGTTAGGGAGAATAATTGGAGGAGGTGGAGGAAGTGAAGCATGATTTCTTGTTCCTCGATCGAATCGTGGAATATCATCTTCATGTGGAAAGCTTGTTCCACGGGATTTGGGAAGATCATAGCTGTCATACTTAGACATCTACAAAACGGGAGATAAAAGGGATGCGAGGGTTCCGAAGAAAGGGCTCCATTTCTCTCCTCTCTTGTGCGTTCTTGCCTCGTTTTCCGTGCCCGTTCTAACCCGAAGCCCCGGTCATTTTGCTCAAGTCCCGAAGGTCGTTTTTACTCCCGAGATTCCCGAGAATCCCGAGGAAATCCGTTTCCCGAGACGAAATTCTGCCTGGTTTCCATCTCGCTTTCTTCAAACCTTCAGGTGAGTTCATACCCCTACAACCACACTTTAAATGCTTTTTAAATGCTTTTTAAACACTTTTAAGGGGGGGAATACAAGTAAACACACGACTAAAATCGTATGAAACATCGATCTTTTGCTATGCTTTTCATACTGTTGTTTTAACTATCTTATGAAGTCATCATCATGCAAAACACATCACAACACAGCTTTACCCTCTTGAGATACAATATGTTTTATAAATAGAAATAATGTGTTATTTATACGTTTACATACAAATACATCATATCAAGGGTAACATTCTTTACTAAATCATTTTATGCATTCAAAGAACATATGATTTATGCTTTGTCAAACATTGTGAAAAAGGATAAACTTTGCATACAAAACTACTACTTTAATACAGACTTAGTTGAGAATCCGTGAGACGTGTACATCTTCAAATAATACCTTTTTGCTAAAAGGTACCGCTACAAGTCCTGTCTATTACCAGAGTCTCCCATTCGGAGAACTTGTCAAATGTGTATAGATCTATACGGGAAGTCATGATCCCGCGCCCTGACTGTTAGCTACAGTCCGTCCTTTGGGGTGACAGTTTGTCGTAACGCTACGACGCCTGAAGAACGTCGCTACAGGCATATTATGTTTAGTATGGTTATAAAACTCATCGGATATACAATTATTATAGTACTTCTGATTGATGAATGAGTAGCTTTTAAAACTATTCTTCATCTAGCAAACCGAAATCTTCTAATAGGTTTTATTATATAAATCTATGCTTCAACCTTCTAAAGCATGTCATTTGCTTTCGGTTTTTAGTCTGGGACATTAGGCTAACTATTACTTTAGGAAAATATGGGATTTTCCTGTATACAAAACAAACAACTAATAGGAAAATAAGGGATTTTCTTGATTTAACTATCTACATTATTCAATACAAATATTCTCATGCATTTCACACTTTTATAAGAAAATAAGGGATTTTCTTGGAAAACATACTCTCAATTTGGAATGGCATACAAATTTTCTAAACCACTTATGAACTCACCAACTTAATTGTTGACACTTTCTCTTTAAAATAACTTGTATTCTCAGGGAACCGCTAAGCAGGTTTGGAAATCAACTTTTGGGGATTAACGCGTTGGCGTTAATTACTTCTTTTGAAAGATGTTTATGTATTTATCTTTTGAACATGTAATGAATACAATTATGTAAACATTTTTAAAACCTTTATATATGTATGGTTGTGTGTACTTTCCTTTCTATGAACTGTTATGATACTGAATATGACGTCCTCCGCCCCCGAACGTTTCCGCCGTTCTGGTTTGGGGGTGTGACGGATTTCTAGTGTGCATTCTCTCAAGTTTTCCAAGGTGTTTTAGGTGATTTTTGATTCCACTTGAGGCTTCCACACTATTGGGGCTAAGCTCTTAAAGTTCAAGACTTCAAGCTACATAAAAAGGTATGTTATCTAACTAGGCTTTTGTAGTATAGTTGCTTCATATTATGCTAGTTAGGATAAAACCTTGGAATTTTGAATATTTGCATGTATGATAGAGAAAACATAGATCCAATGTTTATAGGGTTGCATGTACACCATAGGAGTGTTATAATGCTCAAAACCCTTCAATAAAGTCCTCACTTCTGATTCCTTGTGTTGTTATCTGCTTTGTCAAGGATTATGTGGAATACCCTTGGCTTTGGTGGTGCATATGGCATTGCTGCTTCATTTTTGTTTGGGCTGTCTCTAAAAATATGCCCTTCTTTTTTACATCCGAAACATACCTTCTTGTTGAATGTGCACTCATTGGCGTAATGCCCATAATTTCCACACTTGAAACATGTCACCTCTTCGCCACATTTTCCCAAGTGTTGTTTTTGCACTTATCGCACCATCTTGCTTCACCTCCTCCTCCTCCTACAGACTTTGAAAATTAACTCTCCTTGTTGGACTTTGACGATCCTTCAAACTTCCTCTTCTCGCCAACTTCAGCTCTCTCCAAACCCTTTTCCCTTATCTAGGTCTCAACATTCCTGGCTGCCCAGACAACGGCATTCAAAGTGGTTGCTTGTTTAACCATTAGACCAAAGTCTGCTGGTAATCCATTGGCAAACTTGTTGACCTTGAAGAGTTCAGTTGGAACTAGGTAAGGAATAAGCTTCATCTTCTCCGTAAAACTTGCAGCATACTCGGTAACACTCATCATTCCCTTCTTCAGGTTCTGGAACTCATTGTTGATCTCCAGAAGATCCTGCTCAAAGTAGTACTGCATTTTTAGTTGCACTAGGAAATCTTCCTAAGACATCTTCCTTGCTTCACCCTTTGGCATCGTATTGGATAGTAACTTCCACCAGCTCAGTACTCCAGACTTTAATAGGGGAACCGCGAGAGGGGTCTTTTTCATGTTGTTACAATCGCAACTCTCAAACATTATCTCCATCTTGGATATCCAGTCCATAACTTCCAATGGTGTTGGGCTTCCATAAAGACACGGTGGTTTGGATGTCATGAAATCCTTGTACTTGCATCCACATCCGTCAATTCCTCCATCTTGTTTATTCCTTACACCCACTAGCGATTCAGCTTGACCAACGGTCCTACTGTAGTTCCCTTCCTCCGATTGTCCATCATTCAATTCGTGCAGTTCAAATGGAACCCTATGTTCATCCCGATTCTGTTGAAGTAAACTCCTTGTCTCTTCCATTTGACGATCCAACATCATCTACTACATCATATGCTTTACCAAGATGTTGACGAATTTCGCATTCATAATCATTTAGCAACTTGACACATTTTCGTTATCCCATGTTGAACTTCTTCCGGTCGAAGATGTGTTGGAGGCTTTTGCGGTTGGCGAACATGACACACTTTGTTCCGTAGAGGAATACAAACTCTACGGCCCTCAATTGTAAGTCATGGGTAATGTAGTTGGTCTTGTTTGGCTTAAGTTTTCAGGATGCGTATGCAATGACTTTATTTCGTTGCATAAGTAGGCATCCCAATCCTTGGTGTGAGGCGTCGCGAGATACTACAAAGTCTTATGTTCTCTCTAGAAGAGACAAAATTGGTGTAATGCACAAAAATTGATTCATTTTCTGGAAGGCAGAGTCTTATTTGTCTCCCCAATCGAATTTCTTGTCCCTCTGGGTTAGAGCAATTAGAGGCTTGGCTATCTTGGAAAAGTTATCTATGAATCTCTGCCAATAGTCTGCAAGACCTATGAATCAGTGTACCTCGTTTGGCTTCGTTGTTCAGTCCGAATGGCATAACCAGAAACTAGTAGTGACCATACCGAGTCCCAAATATTTTCTTTGAAATGTCTACTTCTTGGACTCTGAGTTAGTGGTTGCCAGATCTTAAATCGATATAAGCATAGTAACAGGATCCTTGTAGTTGGTCGAACATTTCATCGATCCTCAAGAGTGGATATCAGTTCTTGATGGAAAGTTTGTTCAACTCCCATTTATAATACTATTTTTTTATAGGTTTAACTATATTTGTATTAAACAAATGTCGAAAGTACTCAACACTAGTATTATAATGACCGCGTCGTCGATACCTTTCTAATCATATATACATACATATGTGTGTGTGTGTGTATATATATATATATATGGTTTATTCTTTATTTTAATATGTAAATTAGCTATTATAATGTAACGCCCCGGATTCCCAGGTATTATTCATTTATTTATTTTTGGTAAATTGTGAGGAGACTCGGCGAGTTGGATCCTAGACTCGCCGAGTATGATCGTGGATTTGGACGCGGGTTCGCGTCCGGACTCGGCGAGTCCAAGAATGGACTCGGCGAGTCCACGCTGTTTAATGAAACCCTAATTTCCTGGCCTGGAGCCCTATCTAAAGGATCTTATACCCCTTCATTGCAGCTACCTTCGACCTTGAGAGCACCAGAGCTGCTGAGAGTCCTTGTGAGTGAGATAAGAGGCCATTATTCACCATTTTTGTGTGTATTTGCAAGAAAAGAAGAGGAAGGCCAAGCTAGGAGAGTTGGGGAGCTTGGATCTACTCTCATTTCGACAGAGGAAGCTATTTGAGGTAACATTCAGAGCTTATTCTCGTGTTTTTCTTGATATGGTCAAATCTAGGGTTTCTTCATGCCTTGTTTGCCTTGTAATTGGAATGTGAGAGGTCCCATGGGGAAATGGTACCTAGATCTGGACCTTAGTAGGTCCAGAGAGTCCCAAATGCTCTGCTTTATGCCTTTCCTTTTTAGTTGGGGGCTTAGGTTGCCATTTTAGATGTCATTTCACCAAAAGAAGCCTTGTAAGCGTTGCATGGTAGCCAAGATTGTGACTTTACGTGATGAATGTGCTTGGCAGGGCTAGATCTATGAGTTGTTGGAGCGGATCTGACCTCAGGAGCGAGATTGAGTTGATGCATGGCATGGACTCGCCGAGTCCAAAGAACAGACTCGGCGAGTAGCATGAAGATTGTCCTTAACCACTCAGCGAGTGATCTTGCCGAGTTAAGGGGTTGACTCAGTGAGTCAGGGAGAGTTGGAGAGGGTTGACAGATGGACTGAGTCGAGCCGGAACTCGCCGAGTTGTTCTTGAGACTCGGCGAGTTGAGTCGTGGTGGCCCCACGATTCATGCCAGGTGGAACTCGTCGAGTCAGGGAAGTACTCGACGTGTCAAAAGAGGATCCTAGGGAGTCAGTAAACACGTATAGACTCGCCGAGTCGCTCTAGTGCACTTGCCGAGTCCGGTCAAAGTTGACCGTTGACCAGAGTTGACCAGTGTTGACTTGATAGGGGTAGTCAACCTTAGTTGAGAAAGTGTTAATTAGAGATATATTGTGTTATAGGAGGATTATAGTTCGGAGGATCGAGCGCGAGTGATTTCCGGGATTTGCGAGTTATCGAGATACGCGAGGTGAGTCTTCTCACTATACTTTTCCTTGAGTAGGTAATCAGAGTTATGTGATAGAGTATTTGTATGCTATATGTATGTTATGTGTTGTACTGCATTATTTCTATGTGATTTATGTTGTGCATGTTTATAGAGTTGGAACCGGAAGGTTCCCAGAGTTAGAACCAGTGGGTTCACAGAGTAGGGTCTACGGGCCCACGGAGTTATAGCCTCGAGTGGCTAATATATGTTATGTGTGGTATTTTGGGGAACTCACTAAGCTTTGTGGTTACAGTGTTAGTGTTGTTTGTTTCAGGTACTAGTGATGACCGTGGGAAGGCGCCGGCTTGATCTGTACACACGCATGGGATTTTTATGATATGTGATCTTGGGATTTTTGTATGATATGGATTGGAGTTTTAAAACATTGATGCTTTTATGAAAATTAAATGAAAATGCTTTTATATTATGCGAAAAATTATTTTGAAATTCACGGTGTTACATATAATTTTTAACACATTCATACGAACTCCGTTTTTAACGTATTTTATATCCATGCGTAGATATCGACGAGATCTACAACTTTTGTTTAGACTCCGGCGGCTAATTTTGACTTTATTTTACGTCCATATTTTTATAAAATTAAACGATTTTGCTAAAATCATAACTCTCTAATACGGACTCTGTTTTTGACATTCTTTTCTCAAAATTCCTATTTTAAGGAGTACTACAATTTTTGTTTTGGTGGCATTGGCTAAAAGTCAACCGTTCTCTTCGTAGCTTTTTACATCGTACATTCCTTTTGCGCGACTGACTTTTATATCTTATGAAAATCATAACTAATTCATTTGGATTCGGATTTCGACGAAATTTATATTTTCAGGATCGGGACAACATGTACTTTGTAAATATAATATATATATATATATATATATATATATATATATGTTTTGGCTCACTTATTTTTACGATTTACGGACGATTCGACTGATTTTTCCTATTTTATTATATTATAATAATCATGAAACACATAATATTCACATAATTCTTCATTATTATGTGGAATATGTTACAATTGTTGACTCTCACTATGACTTTGGTTAAGATTATTTATCCTAGATAATCTTCTATAAAAAATCATTTTTAACGCTTATTATATCTTAATTGACTAGCCCGAATCTGCGGGTGTTACATGTTGGACCACCAATAAAGCTTCTTGAGATCGAGATACATCTTATTTGATCCGAGATGAATTGAATATCCCGATTTATGAGCTTCGTTTAGAACTAGACTCCAGACTTCACCAAACTTTGGGGTCCAAATTCGGTTCATGAAATATCGTGTTCCGTCTTCTTTGAGGCCGAACCGTTTATCCATTCCTCGAAGTTTTTTTCTTCAACGATATTCTCGAGTTTGACTGCTTCTGGTTGAGCCTCACAAATTTGAGTGGTGAGGTTGAGTCGATGGTTAGGGTTAGAGCCTTTACATGAAGTGGCTTTTCTTGTTCTTTCCTGGTTAGAGCATCTACTACAACATTTGCTTCACCGAGATGCTAGCGAATTTCATATTCACAATCATTTAGCAACTTGACACATTTTCGTTATCCCATGTTGAACTCCTTTCGGTCGAAGATGTGTTGGAGGCTTTTGTGGTTGGCGAACACAACACACTTCATTCCGTAGAGGTAGTCTCTCCAAATCTTTAATACAAACTCTACGACGCTCAATTGTAAGTCATAGGTAATGTAGTTGGTCTTGTTTGGCTTAAGTTTTCAGGATGCGTATGTAATGAATTTATTCCGTTGCATAAGTAGGCATCCCAATCCTTGGTGTGAGGCGTCGCGGGATACTACAAAGTCTTATGTTCTATTTGGAAGAGACAAAATTAGTGTAATGCACAAAAATTGATTCCTTTGCTGGAAGGCAGAGTCTTATCTATCTCCCCAATCGAATTTCTTGTGCCTCTGGGTTAGAGCAATGAGAGGCTTGGCTATCTTGGAAAAATCCTCGATGAATCTCCGCCAATAGTCTACAATCCCTACGAATTAGTGTACCTCATTTGGCGTCGTTGGTCAGTCTGAATGGCATAACCAGAAACTAGCAGTGACCGTACCAAGTCCCAAATGTTGTCTTTGAAATGTCTACTTCTTGAACTCTGAGTTAGTGGTTGCCAGATCTTAAATCGATCTTTGCATAGTAACAGGATCCTTGTAGCTGGTTGAATAGGTCATCGATCCTCAGGAGTGGATATCGGTTCTTGATGGCAAGTTTGTTCAACTCTCGATAGTCGGTGCATATCTTGAACGATCCATCATTCTTTTTTACAACAACACTGGAGCTCCTCATGGAGATAATCTTGGTCGGATAAAGCCTTTGTCAAGAAGTCATTGGAGTTGAGTGGATAGTTCTTGCATTTCCGATTGAGCCATACGATAAGGAGATCTTACCGCTGATGTTGTACCCGGGATTAAGTCGATTCGGAATTCGACATATTTGACTGGAGGTATTCCAGGAAATACCTCTGGGTAATCGCACACTTGCAGTATGTCTTTGATTTCCTTACCCTTGTCTTGTATATCCACGACGTGGGCCAAGAAAGTAAAGCATCCCTTTTGTAAACACTTTCTCGCCATCATGCAATCTCTTAGATTCTTTCATGATTTGTCTACGTAAATTATGAGGGCTTCGTTGTAGGGTAAAGGCATTCAGACGAATTTTTCATGACATAAAATCTCTGCTCGATGAAGTGATAACCAATTTATTCTGATGATCACATCAAAACTTTCAAATAGTCATCGATATTAGGTTGACGTGAAAGACGTGGTTATTCAGGGCCTTTCCGCAAAACTTAGAGGTGTGACCTCTTAAGTTATAGATGGTGCAGACCATGCAATTTCCGACATGGTGAAAATGGAACTTGGTACAGTGGGGTAAAGTCCTAGAGTAGGGCTTTGATTGAGTGGGTGTGTTTGTGATTAGAGTGTACACAACTATAGGTTTTGGATTAGGTTTGTGGTGCTTGAAGATCCATTTTGACTTGCCATGGAACTTCCTTTTTGTACTCCTAGCCTGTTTCTTTTCAGTTTGTGGGGTTATGGAACCCTGATGGATATATTGCTCAATCAATTGCAGTAATCGAACCTTGAACTGGTGAAGCTAATCCCCAGATATACCTTTTGGTATTTTTGTATTTCGGGTTCACCATTCCTAGGTAAAGGCTTGTGAGGTTGTTAAATTGAGAGGTGTACGCAGTCACATTCGATCTTTTATGGTAAGGTTCCAAATTATAGAGAGAGAATTGAAATCCTACCGATTTCAAATGATAGAGAGAGAAGTTTGGAGACTACTGAATGATCAGTTGGGAACTATGGGTTTCTCTGTTACGATGGTAGCGGAGCTATTGGTTCTTCTGTTCTTCTTTGGGTTTAAGCGAACTAGGAAAATTTGAATGTCATCCCATATTTTTAAGTATTTTGAATGTATACGTTGTTTTGGGTTTGATCTAAGTTTTCTAAAGTACTAGGTTTCCGCAGCGAATCTTGAGAACATCCTTTAATATTCTCTAAAACTTTCAACCATTGTAGTCTGTCAAACTCCTTTCTCACGGTTGGTTGTTCACCGGCTCGACGATAAATAACATAGGCTTACGTTCAAGGTTTATTTATGGTATGACTTATGTACGGTACTAACCTTAGTTGAGGCGTTTGACCAAAAGGGTTGAGTTGGTAGTTTTAGTTGGAGGCATGTTAGAATTTTATTAAGTGTTCTCATCGCGGGTCATAGTATATATAACTCTTATATATTATTGTTGGTGGGGTTTTCAGTATTATTAAATTTTTGTTTTGTACTTCAAGACTACCAAGCACAGACGAGGGCCAGATAGGAAACACCGGAGGGCAGGACCATTTTAGCAATTAAGCGGTTATGAAATCCAACAACCCAAGCAACATTTCAAACCAAATTCCTCGTACCATAAGTAGCCAAGATGTAGTATAATTAATATTAATAATACTTTTATTAGAAGCTAATTGCTATAGTTATATTCCTCTTTCGAGGATACGAGTTCTCTATAGCCAATTTAGCTCTGATACCAATCTGTCACACCTCGACCGAGGCGGCGGAACATGTCGGGTTGTGTGACTAAGTTCATGGATCACAAGTAAATTGAATATACAACACAAGTACAACAATAAACAAAATAACATTCATGTTCCATCTTGATATTTAAATACAAGGGTTTTTACAAATAATAATAATAATACATGAATTGTCTTAACAGGTAGGCATATAATACAACAGAAAGTAAACTAGGTCACCTGTAATCCAATCTGTCTTGAATGTCTGTTTAATGATTTCCTGAGAATACATGCAATTTTGAGGGTCAACACAAGGTATGTGAGTGTTACAGGTTATCTGCAAACAGCAATAATACTTTTAAAAAATCTAAAAAGTTTTTTCTTTATAAGTAACCAATATTTAAATAAGCTTTGAAAAATCCAAACAATGTATTTTCATAATTAATTTCATGCTTAAAACGATTTTTAAATGAATCAAGTTTAAAAGTTGTGGTAAGAGACAAAGAAAGATATGTGAGTTAATGTTTATAGTGAGTCCTATAATCGAGCTATGTGACTTGAATGTACCTGACTACAACGCTTCATTGGACGTTGCAACAAACATTGTAGACACCTATCACCCGCTTCGATTGATCAGTCGAGGTTGTAGCTAGAAACCGCTGGTGGGGATGTCAACCCCATATAGATGTATACATATGTATCTCGCTCCGAAGATTAACGATTATAATGGTTTCGGTATGCTAAGCGTTTAGACTCAGCTAATGAACAACATAGCATCTCACTAAA
This sequence comes from Lactuca serriola, assembly GCF_051521515.1. Lineage (NCBI taxonomy): Eukaryota > Viridiplantae > Streptophyta > Magnoliopsida > Asterales > Asteraceae > Lactuca > Lactuca serriola. Next base: position 37,917,379 of record NC_136413.1, on the reverse strand, counting down.
AATCCGGTAACTAAAAAGTTTGTGAATAACTCTTAGCCCTAACTTACTTGTGGGTATGTTCTAGGCGTAATGAATATCATTGTATAAAGTTTATTAAAGCCGCGTAAGTTTGACATATATGTAAAAGTGTAATGTGCTCGCTTTTATAAAAATGAATGTTTCAAATTAATGAACATATGTACATGTATAAACTTTATGCATATAAACATATAAATATAGATGTAGAATAATAGCTTGAATCATTGAAATACTAGAAAGTGTTATAACGTACTTGTCATAATATACAATGTCATATAAAAAGCATATATTTTTGTATCATGTAACATTTGACATGTGGACTAGTTATTTCACGATAAAAATTTCATAATATATATACTAAAAGTTTATATTAGTTATTTGTGACAATTGTTAAATTTTTAAATAACATTTTTATAAACTAGATTTATTTTATATTCACACAAAGGATAATATATTTGTATAAACAAAATATATATAGAGGCACATGTATTCCCCCTGAAACAATTAAAATGTTGAAAATGGGCCGTAAGGACTCACCACTTGAAGCATGAGTTCAAGTTGTTAGAATTCGAATTCTTGTAAGAAACTTGTCGTGTGAACCGCAACTCCACCATTCTTGAACTCTGAAGTACTCTCGGGACCGTTTTGCAACAAATCAAACTATTGGAGGCTGTTTGGTAATTTATTTTAACCAACATAGAACTGTTTTGGTTAAAATAATTAAAGGAGGGACTGATTTTGTAACGTGAACAAATTTTAGAGGCTGGTATGTAACTTCTTGACATAATGGGACTGAATTTTAAATGTTTTGTCAAAGGACGGTTCATTTTGTCATTTTTGAAGGAATTTAAAAGGGATTAGGGTTTTTATGGAAAAGATTCTCATAGAGGGACCATTTTTGTCTAATGGTCCAAACATCAATTAAATTAGGGATTTTAAACCCTCCCGTCTTCGTCATTTGCAGATGGAACAAATAATAGAATGGATCGGGGGTGAGTCGAGGCAGACGAATGAAGAGAGGAGGAAGCGAAGGGCTCGTCGGCGCTGCTTCCGATTCGTCTGTTGTCGGAGACCACAAAGAAGACTGCAGGCATGAGGAATCTCGCAGGCGGCTAATCCATTTCTTTCTGATCGATGGCGCAGAGGATATCTCTGCGGATTGACGAGGCCGAAGGGGAGATGGGAAGTAGAGGCAGCGAGGCTTCTTCTTCTCGTCCGGCAGATCGGTGTGGGGTGGAAAGGGAAGGAGGCGATCTCCAAGGAACCTTCCTGGTTCGTGCATCTTGTAGCCGACCGAAGTCAAGCAAGTAGGGAGAACCTCCGAAGCTTTGTTGGACCGACGAAAGGGAAAGAGTCGAAGCAGCGAACCTGTTCTTCTTCTACTCCAGCCATGAGGTGTGAAGGGGAGGAGATTAGCGACTTCAGGTTAGTGTTTTTTTCATTGAGTTCGACTGGGAGAAAGGAAAACGAAAAAGAACTCGATCAAACTAAGGAAAGAATGAACAAAATGCAACAATATGTGATAAAAATAATTCAGATATCATAAGTTTTATTAAGTTTATTTGAATGTTATAGTAGTATTATGCACGTTTACTTTCAAGGCTGAATAAATCAAAGCCATGTTGGCTGTAGTACCGAGTCTTATGCTTAGTAGATATAGTTGGGGTAGTTGCTAATTAATCGCACTTTATTTTGCTTAAATAGCTATCGAGTCTGTAAGTTGAATATCTCTACAGATTAGTTTATCATTCAATCAAGTTCAAGCTTTTAGCTATATGCTCTGTTTTGGTGTGCTACTGTTGCAGTCTTCTTTCAAGAACTAACAGTTGGTATCAGAGCAATCTGGTGCATGCCCAAGTATCAACCAAAGGAGATGACAGGAGAGAATAGCAATGGCAGCAAAGACGGTCAAGTCACACTCCATTATCCAATGTTGACAAAGACGAATTATGGAGCATGGGCAATAAAAATGCGAGTGTACATGTTGGCTCAAGGTGTTTGGGATGCTGTAGAGCCCAGAACCTCGAATACCCTTGTTGAAGCAAAGAAAGATAACATGGCATTGGCTGTCATTTATCAGGGTATACCGGAAGATCTACTAATGGTGTTGGCGGAGAAGAAGACGGCCAAAGAAGCTTGGGAAGCTCTCAAAACCATGTATGTAGGAGCCGACAGAGTGAAGACTGCAAGAATTCAGACGCTGAAAGTTGAATTCGAAGCACTACGCATGACGGAGACGGAGAGTGTTGATGATTTCACCGGAAAAGTGACTAACACTGTGAGCACACTTCGCACCTTAGGGGACAAGGTGGAAGAATCGCAAGTAGTGAAGAAATTACTCAGAGCAGTCTCTTCCAAGTTCGTTCAAATTGCTTCAACACTCGAGCAGTTTGGAAATCTAGAAGAAATGTCCGTTGAGGAGGTAATTGGAAGACTCAAGGAATATGAAGAACGAATGAAAGGCTATGGTGAGAGTGACGATCGAAAACTTCTTCTAACCCACAAAGAATGGAGCGAAAAAATCAAAAAGAAAACAGACGGAGAATCAAAACAACAAAAGTGGAATCGTGGAAGTTCAAATGGGTCACAAGGTGGTCGAGGCAGAGGCCGAGGAAGGAATGGTGGACGTGGTGGTCGTGGAAGAGGTGGTTCACAACACCAAAAAGAAGGCAGTCAAAGCTCCTCAAGCAGTCGGGATAAAGCTGACGTTCAGTGCTATAATTGCCAAGAATTTGGGCATTATGCAGCTGAATGTAAGAACCCGAGGAAGGAACGAAATCATGAAAACAATTTGATTAAGGAAGATGATGAACCTGCTCTCTTGCTTGCAACTTATGAAGATAAAGGAAAAGTGTATCTAAATGAAGAGAATTTGACCCCAAAATTGCGTACACACGGTAATTCCCAAATTCAAACTCGTTATTGGTATTTAGATACAGGAGCTAGTAACCACATGACTGGAGACAAGTCCAAGTTCATGGATTTGAATGAAACTATTCAAGGTTTTGTGAAATTCGGGAATGAATCTCGAGTAAATATCGAAGGAAAAGGCTCAATCATATTCGGGTGTAAGGATGGTAGCCAAAGGAAGATGAATGAGGTGTACTACATCCCAGATCTGTGTAGTAACATAATCAGCTTGGGACAGTTGGCAGAAGGAGGTGACGAGATTCAAATTAAAGATCCATATCTATGGGTCAGAGACTCCAAGGGAAAGATGTTGATGAAGGTGGAAAGGTCACAAAATCGGCTTTACAAAATAGAGTTAGAAGAGATTGAAGGCATGTGTTTGACTGCACAAACAGATGATCAATCATGGCTGTGGCACAGAAGAATGGGTCACATTAACTTTTATCTGATGAAGAAAATGGTGGAAAAGAAGCTTGTAGAGGGAATGCCATCAGTAAAGTCTCAAGCTCAACCTTGTGAAGGATGTCTGGTGGGTAAACAAGTCAGGAGTCCTTTCCCACACCACACAAAATTCAGAGCAAAGAAGAAACTAGAGCTGGTTCATGGAGACTTGTGTGGTCCAATCTCACCACCTACGCCAGCTGGAAACAGGTATATTTTGCTAATGGTTGATGACTATAGCAGGGTAATGTGGACCTATCTGTTGAAGACAAAAGATGAGTCCTTTCAAGTATTTAAAGATTTCAGGGAGAAAGTGGAGACTGAAACCGATGAAAAGATCAAAGTATTTAGAACGGATCGTGGGGGTGAGTTCTTGTCAAAAGAATTCACAGATTACTGCAGAAAGACTGGCCTTGAAAGACATTACACAGCTCCATACTCCCCACAGCAAAACGGAGTTGTGGAAAGAAGAAACAGAACGGTGTTAGAGATGGTGAGGTGCAACTTGAAGACAATGCAGATGCCAGATATGTTGTGGGGTGAAGCAGTAGCATACTCTGTTTATGTACTAAACAGAGTCCATTCAAAAGCCTTGAAAGATTCCACACCGTACGAAATGTGGACGGGAAGGAAGCCTAACATCGATCATCTCAGAGTTTTTGGATGTGTTGGCCACATGAAGATTGCAAAAGGTCACTTGAAGAAACTGGAGGATAGAAGCATTCTTGTAGTTCATCTTGGAGTTGAAAAGGGGTCAAAAGCATACAGATTGTTAAATCCCAGTAATGGGAAAATGTATGTTAGCCGTGATGTGGTATTCGAAGAAAATCGTGCCTGGGAATGGGGGGATAATGATTCGATTAAATCAATGCCGGGAATAAGCTTTACAGTGGAGGGAGTAGACTTCAACGAAGAATTCTATGAAGACGATGATGATTGGAATGGTGAAGATGAGTGGGTCCCGGATACACCCGATCAAACCGGGTCAAGTCAAAATAATGAAGACTAGGCTGAAATGGGTCAGCTTAGTAACCCGCAACCCGATTCGAATACTCCTAATACCCCTAATTCAGCAGGTATTCCAGTCGCACAAAATTCCCCAAGCCTCACCGAGAACTCGAGCGACGATGAACCCCCACCTCGTTACAGATTACTCACCGATCTGTACGAGAATACAGAAGAAATACACATACCTCCTGAAAATCTATTGTTGCTATGTAACAGCCAAGAACCCAAAACCTATTTCGAAGCCAGCAAACAAATCGAATGGGTACAAGCGATGAAAGAAGAATTGAACTCAATCGAGAAGAACCAAACATGGAAACTTGTTGATCTCCCGAAGAACAGAAAGCCTATCGGTCTTAAATGGGTATTTAAGCTGAAAAGAGATCCGGAAGGCAAGATTGTGAAGCACAAAGCACGTATTGTAGCGAAGGGGTACGTACAGAGACATGGAGTCGATTTCGAAGAGGTATTCGCACCAGTTGCAAGAATTGAGACAATTCGTCTCATTCTTGCTTTAGCTGGTTCAAATGGTTGGAAGGTACACCATTTAGATGTCAAATCGGCATTTCTAAATGGAAATTTGGAAGAGGAAGTCTACGTCTCTCAACCAGAAGGTTTTCAGAAGAAAGGAGAAACTCACAAAGTCTTGAAATTGTCTAAATCCCTGTACGGCCTCAAACAGACTCCTAGAGCTTGGAACACATGTCTGGATCGACATCTGAAGACTCTTGGTTTCAAAAGATGCGCCTATGAGTACTCAGTTTACACGAAGAAGGAGAAGGGTGACACCCTAATTATAGGTGTGTATGTTGACAACCTAATAGTGACAGGAAGCAGTGCGAAGAAGGTTGAAAGGTTCAAACGAGATATGAATATCAAATTTGAGATGAGTGATCTCGGACTGTTATCATATTACCTTGGCATTGAGGTAAATCAGTATGAAGGGGGAATCACTCTAAAACAAGCAGGTTATGCTAAGAACCTACTATCAAAGACAAGGATGAAGGATTGCAATCCCACAAGAACTCCAATGGAGCACAAACTCAAGCTGCAGAAGGATGGAGAAGGAGATTATGTAAATCCCACTGAATATCGAAGTCTAGTCGGGGCATTGAGGTATCTTACTCACACGAGACCAGATATCACTTTTGCAGTGGGAATTGTGAGTCGCTATATGGAAAAGCCGATGAGTCAACACTTACAGGCTGTAAAGCACATACTCAGATATATAAAAGGTACACTGAACTTTGGTCTAAGGTACTCAAAAGGGGAAGAAAAAGTAAGTCTCACTGGTTACACAGATAGTGATCATGGAAATGACTTAGATAATAGAAGGAGTACAGGAGGTATGGCGTACTATGTGAACAACAGTCTAATCACATGGGCATCTCAAAAGCAAAGGTGTGTGGCTCTCTCATCTTGCGAAGCTGAATTCATGGCTGCAACTCTAGCAGCCTGTCAGGGGTTATGGCTAAGAAGGCTTCTGAAAGAAATAACAGGTCAAAATGTACCTCCAGTTGAGATAAAAGTGGATAACCGGTCGTCCCTTGACTTAATGAAAAATCCTGTTTTCCACGGTAGGAGTAAGCATATAGACATACGGTTTCATTTCATCCGAGAATGTGTGGAAAATGGGGAAATCTCAGTGAAGTTTGTACCAAGTGAAGAGCAAAAGGCTGACATTTTGACAAAGCCACTTGGAAGATTGAAGTTTGATGTAATGCGTGATTTGCTTGGAGTTAAGCAGGTTTGATCTCTGAATTAAAGGGGAAAATGATAAAAATAATTCAGATATCATAAGTTTTATTAAGTTTATTTGAATGTTTTAGTAGTATTATGCACGTTTACTTTCAAGGCTGAATAAATCAAAGCCATGTTGGCTGTAGTACCGAGTCTTATGCTTAGTAGAGATAGTTGGGGTAGTTGCTAATTAATCGCACTTTATTTTGCTTAAATAGCTATCGAGTCTGTAAGTTGAATATCTCTACAGATTAGTTTATCATTCAATCAAGTTCAAGCTTTTAGCTATATGCTCTGTTTTGGTGTGCTACTGTTGCAGTCTTCTTTCAAGAACTAACAATATGCGTGTATCGATAGTGGATGCCCACTGCAAACAGGGAGTAGGAAGGAGGTGGTTCGGTGGGAGGAACTGACGGCAGTAGCGGCTCACATGGGGCGTTTGGTTTGCTCTTTTCTTTTCTCTCTCTCTTTTTAATGAATTTTCATCCGATTTGAGTTTTCTATCCTCCATTATTATTAATATTATTATTATTATTATTTAATTTTAACGTTAGAGCTCATTAATAGGATAATTTTTTTTTTGAAAATATTTCGTTAATAGAAATTGCATTTTCATTTTCTTTAACATGTAGACCATTTATGTACTTTTTTTTTCTAAATATGGACCATTTATATTTTTTTTCAAATATGGACCATTTATGTAATTTTGCTCACAAGTGGACCATTTATGTAATATATACTTTTAAATTTTCATTAGTAGGTCATTGATATGTTTTCTGGGTAAAAAGTTGTTTTTAGTACTGAAATTTGCAAATAAAATAAAATAAAATAAAAAATAACCACATTGTATATTTATATAATTATTATTTTGGATTTTCTTAGATGATATTGAAAAGTTTTATTTTCCTACATTGAAGCTCATTTGTAGAGAAATGTTCTGCAAATGAATTTCATTAATAGCATTGAACTTTGTAAAAAATGAATTTAATATTTGTTTATTGGATATATCTAAAACGGGTGAAACTTTTGAAAAAAAAAAAAAGCATCATGTATTTGTTTGACATATTTTGATTTTTATTATTTCATAGGTGGGTGATATATGGGTCAAAGAGTCCATGGAGGGATAAATGTGTAGAAACATGCTTGTCAAAACACTCCATTTCGCACAAGAGTTATTTTGCAAAAGTTTTTTTTTTTTTTTTTTTTTTTGTCGATAGTCAAAAATCAAAAAGGTTTTAATGGGTTAGAGTTGTCAAATTTCTTTTATCAGCAAAATTTCTTTCTATAAAGCTGTCAAATTTATATGTAGACATATTTCCTCTATAAAGCAAGCACATTTTTGATTTTATTTTGCATTTAAATTTTATGAATTCCAATCTTATGATATGAATTTAGGTTGTCAAAAAGAGTTTTAATTATAGTGGATTCCAAGCCCCTTAATCAAATTTTCTAATTTTAGACTAAAACTTCTTCATTTGCATTTAAAATTTTTGTATTATGCATTAACAACTATTAGTGCCTATTGGCAAGACAGTTTCATGACTTTACTCATAAATTTGGAATTATATACTAAAAGTTACTTGAATTATATAGTAAAAGTTACATAAATTTGGAATTATATACTAAAAGTTACTTGAATTATATAGTAAAAGTTACAAAAACACAGAATACTAAATTGGATTACTATTTAAATATTATAGTTTGATAATCACATATTTTATAATTAAAGTTTTATAACTCAATGAAATAATTTTGAGAAAATTTGTGACTTTAATAATATTAAATTACACTCATACCTTACTAAGAAAAACATCACTTGGGTAGCGATAAGTGGAATGTAGAAAGTAATCGACGAGGGCCGATACTGTATCCCATCCAACAAGCGGTATCTTATAAGTGAAATTCTGCAAAATCAATATACATCTTACAAAAAAACCCTTTTTAAGGTTGGTGAATATAATTTTGAGTGATGAATACCTTTTTCCTGGAAAAGCATAACATCAGTTAACAATGTTTCAAATCTTTGTACATTCAAATCTTTGTACATTACAAGACAATTTCAACATTTCTCTAGCGAAACCATCAGTTTGGTGAAGAAGAGAGTAAATTACGCATTCTGGCATTATGTACTCCATTTTAAATTCATATGCAACCCCTTTTGCCTCTAATATTGCTTCAGTTGTTTTTTTTTATTATATCCTTTAGGATATTCCTACTAATTATGAGAAAAAACCTAAATCATCTACATTTACAACATCCAAAATCAACCATTTAAAGGAGGCACATATACAAATGAAACTAATTAAATACCTCTAAGTGTAGTCCCCGGTGGATGCCGATATAGCGGTAAGCAGGCCTAGCCGTCTTAGCAAAGATTCTCAAAAATATCATCGCCTGCAGATGCGAAAAATGAATTCATCGGTATTTTCCAGGTCGGTGATGATAATGCCGCCATTTGTTTCGTTTGTTTTGATAGGGATACGACCCAAATTGCATCCGACAAAGAGGCCTAGCTATGGAGCATACATAAATTGAACCCAAACGGTACAGAAATCAAGAAGCCAACCAGGTTTTTCGTATCGAGTACTTTTCGACTCTTGAGTGTGTTGATCAACCAAAAGGATAGTTCTCCCAAAATTATTCGATGGAAACAAATAATTTAATAATTATTAAAATGTTGCTATGACATGTTTCAGTTGTAAGTATTGTAGGCTAAAAATTATCAAAATGTTTAAAAAAAATATATTTCTTAAATTCTCAAGGATAATATGTTTATTTTGGTGTAATGTTAGTTTTCTATTAGTCATACCAAACGCTAGCAGTGAACAAAATTGGTCTTAGACCAATTTCGGATTGGTCCCGTATCGGTCTGATCCATTTTCCAGTCTTTGGCAGCGAAACGCTCTTAGACAGTTCGATCTTGCGGTCTTCGTGTGTTTTTTTCGGTTCAGATTTGGTTTTTTTCGGTCTTTAGGTTTGATTATGACGTTGTTATTTAAAATTTAATGATATGTTGGAATCAAAGTGTGGTCATGACTTGTATTTTTACAAATGAAAAAATACTATCTAATTTCGTTATCAATAGAAGTTCAAATATAATAGTCATTAGTGTGCGTGCAAGGTGTACGTTTATTTCTATCTTTCGGTTTGGCTTCAATAGAATTTACATGGAAAGTACATTGTCATTCTCTTTCTCATATGAACCGTTTACATAATTTTATTCACATATAAACCATTTATGTAATATTATAGGTTTCATATCTTAATTATTTATTTCCATTACATCAAATGTAGTTTAAATGCTCATTAGTAGGACATTAATATGAAGTTTTCTGGAAAAAAATTGTTTTTAGTATTCAACTTTGCAAAAAAAAAAAAAAAAAAAAAAAAACGTTAATAAGTTGCATCATACTTTTAAAAAATTAATTTTTTTTATCATTCTTTTTTGAAAACATTTCGTTAATGGAAAGTGCATTTTCATTTTCTTTCACAAGTAGACCATTTATGTATTTTTTTTTCAAATATGGACCATTTATGTAATTTTGTAAGTAGCCAAGAAGTAGTGTAATTAATATTAATAATACTTTTATTAGAACCTAGTTGCTATAGTTGTATTCCTTTTTTGAGGATACGAGTTCTCTATAGCCAATTTAGCTCTGATACCAATCTGTCACACCCCCGACCGAGGCGGAGGAACACGTCGGGATGTGCGACTAAGTTCATGGATCACAGGTAAACTGAATATACAACACAAGTACAACAATAAACAAAATAGCATTCATGTTCCATTTTGATATTTGAATACACGGTTTGTACAAAAACTAATAATACATGAATTGCCTTAGCAGATTGGCATATAATACAACAGAAAGTAAACTAGGTCAACTGTAATCCGATCTTTCTTGAATGTTGGTTTATTGATAACCTGAGATTACATGTAATTTTGAGGGTCAACACAAGGTTGGTGAGTGTTACAGGTTTTCTGCTGATAACAGTAATACTTTTAAAAAGTCTAAAAAAATATTATCTTTATAAGTAAACCATATTTAAATAAGCTTTGAAAAATCCAAACAATGTCTTGTCATAAGTAATTTCATGCTTAAAACGATTTTTAAACGAACCAAGTTTAAAAGTTGTGGTAAGAGAGAAAGAGAGAGAGAGAGAGAGAGAGAGAGAGAGAGATATTCGATTTAATTTTTATAGTGAGTCCTATAATCGAGCTAGGCGACTTGAATGTACCCGACTACAACGCTTCATTGGAAGTTGCAACAAACATTGTAGACACCTATCAACCGTTTCGATTGATCAGTCGAGGGTGAAGCTAGCAACCGCAGGTGGCGGGATCAACCCCATATATATATATATATATATATATATATATATATATATATATATATATATATATATATGTATCTCACTCCGAAGATTAACGATTATAGTAGTCTGGGTATGTTAAGTGTTTAGACTCAGCTAATAAATAACGTAACATCTCACTAAAAATCCTTTAACTAAAAAGTTTGTGAATAACTCTCAGCCCTAACTTACTTGTGGGTAAGTTATAGGCATAATGAATATCATTGTATAAAGTTTATAAAAGCCGAGTATGTTTGACATATATGTAAAAGTGTAATGTGCTCGCTTTTATAAAAATGAATGTTTCAAATTGATGAACATATGTACATGTATAAACTTTATGCATATAAACATACAAATATACATGTATAGTAATAGCTTGAATCAATGAATTACTATAAAGTGTTATGACTTACTTGTTATAATATACAATTTCATATAAAAATCATATATTTTTGTATCATGTAATATTTGTCGTGTCGAATAGTTATTTCACGATAAAAATTCCATAATATGTATACGAAAAGTTTATATTAGTTATTTGTAACAATATGTTAAATTTTTAAAGAACATTTCTAAGAACTAGATTTATTTTATTTTCGAATAAAGGATAATATATTTGTATAAACAATATATATAAGCACATGTATTCCCCCCCTCCCCTCCTCCCGAAATAATTAAAATATTGAAAATGGGCCGTAAACACTCACACTTGAAGCATGAGTTCGAGTTGTTCGAATTCGGATTCTTTTAAGAATCTTATCGTGTGAACCGCAAAGCCACTATTCTTGAACTTTGAAGAACTCTTGGGACCATTTTGCAACGAATCAAACTATTGGAGGTTGTTTGTGAGTGATGAATACCTTTTCTTAGAAAAGCATAATATTAGTTAACAGTGTTTCGAATCTCTGTACATCACAAGACAATTTCAACGTTTCTGTAGCGAAACCATCAATTTGGTGAAGAAGAGAGTAAATTACGCATTTTGGCATTATGTACTTAATTTAAAATTCATATGCAACCCTTTTTGCCTCTAATATTGCTTCAGTTGCTTATTTACTATATCCCTTACGACATTCTTGTTAATTATGAGACAAACCCTAAATCATCTACATTTATAGCATACAAAATCGACCGTTTACATGAGGCACATATACAAATGAAACTAATTAAATACCTTGAAGTGTAGTCCCCGATAGCCGCCGATACGATGGTAATCATGTGTCACATCCCCTAATTTCTCGGCCAGAAAAGACCGATTTAATTTATGCTTTTTAAAATAAAATCATAGAAATCTTTTTAAAAGATGTTGCGGAATTATTCCCCAAAACAAAACATGATAAAAGTTTAGCAAAACCTTTCTTTAAGAAATGTATAGTTTCATTTCATATCAAAACCTCGGGATGTCATGTTCCGATACAGATCAAAAGCATAAACAAGACATTATAAGCCTTTCAACAATTATTTACAACTACTAGCCTATAATCCAAAAATCTCTCGTTGTCCTCCGACTATGCTCGGGATCCACTACCTGTAACATAAAAGCTGAGTGGGTTAGGCTTGGGAGCCTGGTGAGCATATAGGGTTTTCAACCCACAATAATAATAAACTTATTAAGTTCACCAATCAACAATAACCCTGATTACCCGTTCCCGTTATCCTCACTTTACGTCCCTAAACACTTATCACAAGGGACTTAGCCTAAAGAATATCATCGGGATGGACACTACTGCTAAGGGGTTTCCTCAGCCATACATGTCCTAAAGGCAACCATGAGGGGGATAGAGTACAACGAATGAACACTCTTAATTCATTACACCTACAGGTTGCGGGCCTGCCAGTGTTCCATTGGACTATCTAGAAAGTCTGTGGTCGTCATCCAAACTCCGCTAGTTGACTGGATCTCAAATCACATCGAGGCCTCTCATCACTCTTATTTTATCACACATCACTATCTACCCATGTTTTACCCAACATATTTGTAGATAAAAATACATATACAGTTTAAAACTTGTATAAAACGTCAATTCAACAGTCACCTCAGTCAAACAATTAATATAATTACACATAGCACGTATTTCATATAAAATACTTCATATCTAGGTGTAAGATGAAGGTGACTATACACTCACTTGATTTGATGATAATCGGGCAGCAATTTGTTTCCTAAAATGATAGTTTCTAATAAAACCGGGAGTTTTATTAAGAAACCGGGCTCTGCAAAGGTCGGGCTTTGAAACCGAAAAGATAAATTTTTCGGGCTTCTCGGGCACTTCATGGAGTATTCTGGGGCTTATAATTGATATTGGGGCTTTGGGGAATGTTAAAATGAAGAAAATATGAAGAAATGGGCTAAATATGGAAAAACTCCAAAAGTAACCGAGAAGGCTCGCATACCCCTTGTATTTATAAGGGTTCCGAAGTCGGCTTAAGGAGGAGAGGAGTCAGCATGTGTGGCACCTAGCATCAGGAGCGAAGGCCACGCGGCAGCAGCTGGCCGAGGGTGCGCAGGTGGCTCGCACGTGATCTGTGCATGCGAGGGGCTTGTTGTCGCCTCTTGATTGGACCACAGTCTAGTCGAGGCTTCGGACGTGGCTCCTCCTGCGAGGCTCGGACACAAGGAATGGAACACGCGTCGGACTTCTAATGGATCGGACTTTGGATGCGAGGGCAGGCGACACGTCTCGCCAGCTGGCTTCGGTGACTCAGCCACTTTCTGGACACACGTCGGATGCAAAGGGAGGACACGTGGCCAAAGTCCACGTGTGCGAAATTCCTCGGTTTTGGGGATTTTTCTCGTTTTTCGCACCAAAACTTCTAAAATCCATAACTTTCGCATACGAGCTCCGTTTTTGACGTTCTTTATATGCACGCGTAGGTAAAATTACGCTCTACAACTTTCGTTTAGACTTCGTCGGCTAATTTTGACTTTAATTTTTATATTATTATTTTTAACAGACCGGGACAGGAAATCCGTTAAAAATTCATAACTTCTTCATCTGACGTCTGTTTTCGTCAGACTTTTTTACCGTTGTGCTACTAATGACGAGACCTTCAGTTCTCGTTTAGGTTGTGTCGGCTAAAAATCACTCGATCTAAAATTCGAGTTTTTAGCTGTTTACCGCTAAGCTGAAACTTCGAAAAATCATAACTTCCTCATACGAAGTAAGATTTGGGTGTTCTTTTTATCGAACTTCTCAGTTTAACGAACACTACGAGTTTCGTTTAGATTACTAAGGCTAAAAATTAGTTTATCAAAAACTCGCTTTTTACGACATTCGGCACCATGCCGGTTTATCGCGAAACTTCGACAGGTCATAACTTCTTCGTTATAACTCGGATTTTGGTATTCTTTATATCCCCGAAATCCTTGTTTTGACCACTACAACTTTATGTAAAGATATCGGCTTTATCTCACACTTTAATTTTGACGCTTATTTTTATTCTTAATTAATTAAACCCTAATAATTAAGCATAAAACACATAATTCACATAATTCCTTTTCATTTCTTCAAAATGAGTTACAAAGGTTAACCTAGACTATAATGTCAATATTAATGTCTAGCCTAGAAACACGGGCATTACAGCATGCCTATCCGTCTTAGTCAAGATTCTCAAAAACGCCATCACCTGCACATGCGAAAATGAATTCATCGGGATTTTCAGGTTGGAGGTGATAACGCCGCCCTTCTCCTCGTTTTTTTTATAGGGATACGACCTAAATTGCATCCGGACAGAGCCCAAACAGTACATAAATTGAGCCCAAACGGTGCAAAAATCAAGAAGCCAACCAGGTATTCTGTATCGAGTACTTTTCGACTCTTGAGTGTCGATCAACCAAAAAGATAATTTCCTAACAATTATTCGACGAAAACAAATAATTTAATAATTATTAAGATGTTGCAATGACATGTTTCAGTTGTAATTATTATAGGCTAAAAATTAACAAAATGTTTCTTTTTAAATATCTTAAAATCTCAAGGATAATATGTTAATTTTGGTGTAATGTTAGTTTTGTGCTAGTCATACCAAACGCTAACGGTGAAAAAAATTGGTCTAAGACCTATGTCGGATTGGTCTCGTATGGGTCCGGTCTATTTCTTTGGCAGTGAAACGCTCTTAGGCAGTTCGATCTTGCGGTCTTCATGTGCTTTTTTTCGGTTCAGACTCGGGTTTTTTTTTCGGTCTTTAGGTTTGATTATGACGGTGTCATTTAAAATTTAATGATATGTTGGATTCAAAGTGTGGTCATGACTTGTATTTTTACAAATGAAAAAAATATTATCTAATTTTGTATTCAATAGAAGTTCAAAATAATAAGCTCATTAGTGTGCGTGCAACGTTCATATTTATTTTTGTCTGGTGTTTGTCTTCAATAGAATTTACATGGAAAGTACATTGTCATTCTCTTTCACATATAGACCATTTATGTAATTTTTTCACATATAGACTATTTATGTAATATTTAAGGTTTCCTATCTTATTTATTTATTTCCATTTACATCCATGTAGTTTAAATGTTCATTAGTAGGTCACTAAAATGATAGTTTTCTGGAAAAAAAAATTATGGTATTCAACTTTGCAAAAAGAAAACGTTAATAAATAGCATCATACTTTTAAAAAATTACCTTTTTTGGATCACTTAAGTTACATTTGTTTTTGTATACTAAAGCTCGTTTAAAGGACTGTTTTCTCCAAACAAATTTCAATAATAGCATCACTTTCAAAAAATTAATTTTCGTACTCTTTTTAGCTGGCCTGAATTTTTTATATTATTTATTTATTTTATTTATTTTGAATGTTAGAGCTCATTAATAGAATAGTTATTTTTTGAAAACATTTTGTTAACGGAAAGTGCATTTTTATTTTCTTTCATATGCAGACCATTTGTGTATTTTTTTTTTCAAATATGGACCATTTATGTAATTTTGTTCACAAGTGGACCATTTATGTAATATATACTTTTAAATGTTCATTAATAGGTCATTGATATGACAGTTTTCTGAGAAAAAAAATAGTTTTTAGTACACAAATTTGCAAAAGAAAAAAATCATTAACAACATTGTACATTTATAAAATTATTATTTTAGATTATTTTAAGATGATATTGAAACTTTTTTTCCCCTACATTGTAACTCATTTGTAGAGAAGTGTTCTAGAAATGAATTTCTAGCATTAAACTTTGAAAAAATGACTTTTTTTGGATTCTTTTTAGTGATGTGGAATGTCACATGGTTATACAATGGATTGCCTATTTTTCTTTTATTTTCTTGGCAAGTTCATTAACTTTTAACGGTTCTCATGGTTGCATTGAAATTAGATTAATATGAAAGTATATTACTTGTTTTTTCAATCTTACTTTCAAATTTCTAAAATGTGAAACATCTTAATGTTTACTCACTTGAATTTAATATTTGTTTAATGCATATATCTAAAAAATGTGAAACATTTGAAACAAAAAAAGCATCATGTATTTGTTTGACATATTTTGTATTTTATTTATTTCACAGGTGAGTGATATATGGGTCAAAGAGTCCATGGAGGGATAAATGTGTAAAAACATGTTTTTCAAAACACTTCATTTCGCAGAAGAGTTATTTGACAAACGTCACTTTTGTAGAGATAAGTGGATCGTAGAAAGTAATCAACGAGGGCTGATACTGCATCCCATCCAACAAGTTGTATCTTATAGGTGAAATTATGAAAAATCAATATACATCTTACAAAGAAGCCTTTTTAAGGTTTGTTGAATATAATTTTCAGTGATGAGTACCTTTTCCTAAACATCAGTTAACAATGTTTCAAATCTCTGTACATCACAAGACAATTTCAACATTTCTCTAGCGAAACCATCAACTTGGTGAAGAAGAGAGTAAATTACACATTTTGGCATTAGTTGAGGTTGTAGCTAGCAACCACGGGTGGGGATGTCAAACCCATATAGATCTATACATATGTATCTCGCTCCAAATATTAACGATTATAGTAGTTTGGGTATGTTAAATGTTTAAACTCAGGTAATGAATAACGTAACGTCTCACTAAAAAGTTTGTGAATAATTCTCAACCCTAACTTACTTGTGGGTAAGTTCTAGGCGTAATGAATATCATTGTATAAAGTTTATAAAAGCCGAGTATGTTTGACATATATCTAAAAGTGTAATGTGCTCGCCTTTATAAAAATGAATGTTTCAAATTGATGAACATTTGTACATGTATAAACTTTATGCATATAAACATATAAATATACTTGTATAGTAATAGCTTGCATCATTGAAATACTATAAAGTATTATAACTTACTTGTCATAATATACGATGTCATATAAAAATCATATATTTTTGTATCATGTAATATTTGTCGTGTGGACACGATAAAAATTCCATAATATGTATACGAAAATTTTATATTAGTTATTTTTAACAAGATGTTAAATTTTTAAATAACATTTTTATTAACTAGATTTATTTTGTTTTCACATAAAGGATAATATATTTGTATAAATAAAACATATGGGCACATGTATTCCCCCCCCCCCCCCCCCCCCCCAAAAAAAAATAATAATAATAATAATAACAAAAATGTTGAAAAGGGGCGTAAGGACTCACCCTTGAACAAATTATAGGGGCTGATTGGTAATTTATTTTAACCAACATAGGACTATTTTGGTTAAAATAATTCAAGAAGGGACTGATTTTGTAACTTGAACAAATTATAGGGGCTGGTATGTAACTTCTTGACAGAATGGGACTGATTTCTAAATGTTTTGTCAAAGGAGGGTTCATTTTTTTCATTATGAAGGAATTTAAAAGGGATTAGGGTTTTATGGAAAAGATTCTCATAGAGGGACCATTTTTGTCTAATGGTCCAAACATCAATTAAATTAGGGCTTTTAAACCCTCCCGTCTTTGTCATTTGCACCCTGCTCCTGAGTTCATTAAAGGAAAGAAAAGAAATGAAAGGAAGAACAAGGAGGGAAAAGAAAAGAAAGGGAATGGAAAGGATAAAGTATTCCGTGCTCCCGAGTTCAAAAGAAAGGAAAAGAAAGTATTCATTTTAGGTGCTCCCGAGTTGAAAGGAAAAGAAAAGAAAAAAGAAAAAAAAAAAAGACAATTATACCCTTCATGTTATTAAGTAAATATTTTAAGTGTTTACAACCCCACATCCATTCTAACCCCCCCCCCCCCCCCCCCCCATAAAAATAATAATAATAATAACCAACTCTCCCCTCCTCCCCGTCTACTTAAAACATTAACAAAACAACTTTTTTAAAAAAGGAAAACCGCATGTTATTCAATTGTTTTCAAGATGCAAAACAAAAACCAAAAACAACTTTAAAAAAAAAACCAAAATCATAAACGCATAAGATCAATCCAGTAACAATCACCCAAGGTTATTCCATCACGTGCACCCATCATATCTTTGAGGACACACATCCGTATCTGAAGGGGACAACTGAACAATGTCTTAGCTTTTGCTTGATTTGCTGCCAAAAAATTTAGAGCCCTCGGTAATTCATGGGGTTCCAAATCCACCAACTCCAGTTCTCTATAAATTTCGTCCCCTGTATACTCCCGAGGATAAGCTCTATCAAATATTACATTACCCTCCCTAATAGCACCAGCCACATTATCAACCGATTTCATTATCTTTGAGTTAAAATCTTCTTCTTCTTCTTCTTCTTCTTCAAATTTCCTCTTTTTACTCTTACACTTCTTTGCACCTGAAGACTGCCCTTGTGAAAACGGAGTTGGAATAACACCTTGAATGTCATCATCAAGATCAACATATTCGTTCTCCAAATGAATTTCATTGTTAGCTAACAAGTCGTCAACTTCTTTAATTGTTTCAACTTGAATTTTCTCATTTTTATTTAATCGGTCATTTCTTTCTTTTCCCGTTTCAGCATGTGCACAAGATGCCCTATCCCTTTCAAATAATACCAACATATCATCGAAGTTTGCAATCTTTTTTGTCCTTAACAACGCAGCCTCAGGTTTTGACTGTTTAACAACACAAAAATAATTAATATTGCAAACGATAACATAAAATATTTAAAAAAAAAATAATATAGACATAAAAGGAACACTTACATTTATTAAATTATCCCATACTTCTTCCTCCGCTTCTATTAGTTGAGTAGTTGAATTCCAAGAGAATCCGCTCAATGAAATTCCCCTAAACAAATCGTACCATTGCGAAAAATGTTTTTTTAAGGTTTTGTAGCAATTCTTCAAGTGACTTTTGGTAATATCCATTTGATGCTCATTGTTCAACTCCTCAACCATTTGAGCATATGCAGTTGGTGTGAAACTACCATTCACCCTATTGCCTATCTCTTGTTGTTTAATCATTGCTTTGATATACGCATAATCCATCTTATTTGACCATTTAACTTGTTCCTTTTCACTACCACTAGCTTCCTGTTTGCTCATGGTGACTTTGGACATAGGAATAAAAATTAAAGAATCATACATTGTTAGACCACAATACGAAGCATAATACTAATGAAAAATATGAAGGGTAAAACACATAATTAATCTCAAAAACCAATCCTCACTAAAATGTGAAATTGAAAACAAAATGCATCAATATGAAACTAGTTTTACATATTAATTTAATTGTTTGAATGTGCCAAATAATTTGCCCACATTTCATTTGCAATTGAATTCCTTAGTTGATCTGCCCTACTATTATCCTCATATGTTTCTGTTGAATTACGACGATCTTTCTCTTGTCGTCCGTTTAAGATCTCCTGTATCACCTCATCTTCAAGATTTATGTCGCGGTTTTCATCTAATAAAAAGTTGTGTAGAATACAACATGCCAAAAATATGATAGATTGTGTTTCACAAGAGTAAAATGGTTCCATTGTACTTCGAATGATAGGAAACCTTCTTTTAAGGACACCAAAAGCTCGCTCAATGGCGTTATGTAAGGAAGCATGACGAAGATTAAACAACTCTTTAGAATTTTGTGGACCACGCATGGAGTACTCTTTTAAATGATATCTAACACCTCTATATGGCACCATTAGTTTATTCGTATGAGGCAAACCCCCATCTACTAAACAATATCTACCTATAAAGAGCTTAATCAATATTATTGAAAAATATTAGATATTGAAATTACATTTGTTTAATAAATTACCTGATGGAATTAGTAGTTTATCATCTCTAGTAAATGCGTTCTTTATTATTCTCGAGTCTGATGTAGTACCCTCCCAACCCGTTAACACATACGTAAACTTCAAATCAAATGTACAAGCAGCTAATACATTTATTGTCGGGTATCCCTTACGACCACGGTATCTAGGGGCATCTCTGTTAGGCACATGGACAAGAACATGAGTTCCATCTAGTGCCCCTATACAATCCTTGACAAAAGGATAAAATCTCCTACTTTCTTGAATTTCTGTCGGGACAACATCACCTGTAGGTTGCTGAATATAAATACCTACTATTGCTATAATCGATCGTAATACTCTATGGAAGCACCTACTCGTTGTAGATCTAGAGCGACGATACATCCACGAGGTAAACCGAGTTCGCAAATCATTACTTACAATATGCAAAAATCTAGCAACATGTTCCTCAACGGACATGTGTTGCGTACGTCGTAGACCACCTACAGTTTGTAAGATTTCACACAATCTCCTAAAAGCATTTTCACTCATACGAATAAGGTCACGATATTGACCACCTTCTAAAAGATTGTGTAGCAACTCTTCCCGTACAACTTGTCTTTCTAAACTAACTTTTCTAGTGGGTAACCTAACCCGCTTTTTGTTGGCCATATTACGTTGTGTAATAAAAGTCAACAACAAGCAAATCAAGTTAACGACTTGCAATTGCCGGGCTCATAAAGCATAAGCAGGGTTGAGTACCAGAGTATCCATAAGGACTATATATGAACTAATCCCTTTTTCTGATACATGATCAAATAGTTTGAGTTAAATTTAAACAACATGGATAAAAATAACATGTAATTATAAAGAGTTGATTTATTAATTATAATTAATGAACTTTTTTTTGTTATAAAAGTTAAATGTAATCTAGGGGCAAAACAGTCATTCTGATTTATTGAATGTAGTCCAGGGGCAAAACAATCATTCTGATTTATTGAATGTAATCCAGGGGCAAAATAGTCATTCTGATAAAAATAACATGTAATTAGCTTCAAAAAAATAACATGTAACTAGCTTCAAAAAACAGTAATTATAAAATTTACCAATAATTAATAAACTTTTTTTGTTATAAAAGTTAAATGTAATCTAGGGGCAAAACAGTCATTCTGATTTATTGAATGTAGTCCAGGGGCAAAACAATCATTCTGATTTATCGAATGTAATCCAGGGGCAAAACAGTCATTCTGATAAAAATAACATGTAATTAGCTTCAACATATAACATGTAATTAGCTTCAGAAAAACAGTAATTATATCATTTACCAATAATAAAATTAATTAATATTGCAGTATTTGCTTTACTACTTAACCGTAATAGACATTCATTATAACATACTCACATCCTTTTAATTCTTAAACAATAATGACATTAACATTAAACTTGTAAGCAGTTTGAACATTTCAAGTTAAGGGTATTACCCGTACAAACAAACAAGTATAAATTCTCTGCTATTATGAACAAAAGATGGACAAAATATTACAATTTTTAGGAGGGACAAAATATTACAATTTCCAATTGATAAAAAAAATTTGTAAGCATTTTGAACATTTCAATTGTAGTTTCAACGCTTTTGCTATTATTCTAAATATGTGACAGACATTATTACACTCATTCTTGTATATATTACAACAGAAATGGCCAACTTTACCTTAAATATTTGCATAGCATCGAGTGATTTGTTATTGGATGGGATTAATTAGTGCTATAATACAACACAGATACACAGTCTAACCAAAAAAAATTGGCAGAAGTCATAACAGAAGGCAGAAGGCGTAACACAAATAAGAAGAAATTGGGTAACAAACATAAGGCAGAAGCCTAATCAGGTAGAATATAGAAGAAAAAAAAAAAAGAAGAAGAAGAACAGTTGAAGAAGAAATTGGGTACCTGGTGTTTGTAACATAGAAGAAGACGAGGCAGAAGCTGATCAATCAGATAGAATCAGGGAGCATATCCTTTTATTGTTAGGCTAAAGGGTATTTTCGTCATAATCTAACCTTTTATCTTCCAGCCGTTTTCTTTCTCTCCAATTCCGCCCATTTTGGGAGGAAAGTTTGGAACGATACAAATCCTCACAAATCTGTTCTCTTCAAAAAAAAAACTAGGGAGCACCCAAACTTCTCTTCTTTCCTTCCAAATCCTCACACTTCCGTTCTCTTCTTTCATTAAGTGATACTCAGGAGCATTGCAGATGGAACAAATAGAATGGATCGGGGGTGAGTCGAGGCAGACGAACGAAGAGAGGAAGAAGCGAAGGGCTCGTCGGCGTTGCTTCCGATTCCTCGGATGTCGGAGACAACGAAGAAGACCAGAGGCATGAGGAATCTCGCAGGCGGATAATCCGTTTCTTTCTAATCGATGGCGCAGAGGATATCTCTGGGATTGTCGAGGCCGAAGGAGAGATGGAAAGTAGAGGCAGCGAGGCTTCTTCTTCTCGTCCGACAGATTATTGTGGGGTGGAAAGGGAAGGAGGCGATCTCCAAGGAACCTTCCTGGTTCGTGCATCTTGTAGCCGACCGAAGTCAAGCAAGTACGATAACCTCCGAAGCTTGGTTGGACCGAAGAAAAGGAAAGAGACGAAGCAGCGAATCTGTTCTTCTTCTACTCCAGCCATGAGGTACGAAGGGGAGGAGATTAGCGACTTCGGGTTAGTGTTTTGTTCATTGAGTTCGACTGGGAGAAAGGAAAACGAAAAAGAGCTCGATCAAACTAAGGGAAGAATGGACGAAATGCAACAATATGGGTGTATCGATAGTGGATGCCCACTGCAAACAGGGAGTAGGAAGGAGGTGGTTTGGTGGGAGGAACTGACGGCTGTAGCAGCTCACATGGGGCGTTTGGTTACTCGATCGTTAACAGATAAGTTCCTTGTTGTTTCTTGTTCAATATTTTCTTTTCTCTTCTTTTTTCTCTTTTGTTCTTGTTTTGACTGAAATTGATGAAGGGAACCAAATGGTTGTTTGGGTTTGTTTGTGACAGGGGAAGAGATCTTCGATGGGTGCAAGGAAAACAGCAATGGGGTGACTTTGGTTATTCTATATCCAACTGGATTTGAAAACTGAAAACGGAGACCGAACAGAAAGAAAACAGGAAGAGTTCCTCAACCTCTTTTGAATCTCATCAATTTTATGTTCAAGAGTTTTTAATTGTTGTTTGATTGTTTGTGAATCAGTTATAGGATCATTAGTTGAGGAGTGTGAGCTATAATACATGTGAAAAAAAAAACGTGGGAAGGAAAGAAGACAGTGGAGTGCAAGAATCCCTTTCTTTTGAGTGTGTGATTGCTCAAAACAAATTTTAGAAGTAGCCATAAATTTGCTGTCATTGTCATTTTTAAGTGTAAAGGGTATAAGTTTTATATTTAATATTTTAGATAATGTACTTGCTCCCAAACGCATGTAATGTATGTATATTTGATTTAATTAAGTTTGTAATTGTATAAATATAGAAAATTGTTCATAATTTCCTTTTTACTTAATATTATGTAATATGCCTTTATTTTTTATAATAATAATAGTAAATCTTTTTTTTTTTATGAATTTTCATCCAATTTGAGTTTTTTATCGTCCATTATAGCAACGTATTTTCTTCCAATGTAAAATTTGCATTATTTATTTACAATATATTTTTCTATTTATATTTTATATGACCATAATATATGTACATAAATTCACACAACATCAAATTTATATGACTTTATATAGTAATCTGCTTAAAGGTTAAAGTTTCCTCAATTTTTATTAACTTATTTCTTATAATTATTTAATCGTGTCTGCATAAATAATAATACAGTTTATTAGTTTTGTCTACAATTGTTTGTCACTTTAATAGGGTTACCATATACCAATTAAATCTTTAATCGTTATAAAAATATGTTTCCTTAAATATGAATATATGCACCAATTTTTGAAATATTGTGTCATTTCCATCTTCAAAATTTTCATCAACCAGATTGGGTTTATATATTTATATATATTATTCCGGGATACATTACCAATAATTGAAATTATATCGAAATCAACTGTTTAAAGTTTCACGAATAATAATCTGAAAACGAATGATTTTTCAAATTTGATAAATATTTTATTATCAAAAATATTTCAAATTTGAAATTAAATAGTAGGCAATAACCTTAGACTAAAAATGCTTTCGGAATTTCCATTTGAGCTGTGCAAGTCCCTCAACGGTTAGAAACGGTTTTGACAGTTTTTAAGAAAATCAGTATAATACAAGTTTTGGATTCTAAAAACGGTCGTATCGTTTGCATATGAACTCCATTTTGGACGTTCTTTATATTTTCGGAATCAGGGAAACGCGTACTACTTGTGACATCCCCAAAATCACGGCCAGAAAAGACCGATTTAATTTATTCTTTTAAAATAATTTTCAGAGTAATCCTTTGATTTAAAAGAGTTACGAAATTTGTTCCCAAAACAAAATATGATAAATAAAATTTATCAAAGCATTCCTTAAAAAAATGTATTTTTATATATAACAAAACTCGGGATGTCATGTTACAATACAGACACAAAAGCATAAATGCATATTATAAGCCTTAAAACAGTTATATACAACTACAGGCCTATAAACAAAACAACTTGATGATTCATCCATATTATGCCCTCACGCCACTACCTGTAATGCAAATAAGACTGAGTGGGTCAGGCTTGGGAGCCTAGTGAGCATATAGGGTTTTCAACCCACAATAAATAATTATATTTAATTTCACCAACCAACAATAACCCGATTACCCATTCTTGTTATCCTCACTTTACGTCCCTAAAAAAACAACTATCACAAGGGACCTAATCTAGGATTTTTCATCGGGATGGACATTACTGCGAAGGGTTTCCTCAACAATAGATGTCCTAAAGGCAACCATGAGGGGGATAGAGTACACCGGTGAACACATCGTTCACAACACCTACATGTTATGAACCTGCCAAACTCTGGATAGTCTAGCAAGAGTCCGTGGTTGTCATTCATACTCCGCTAGATGATTAGATCAACAACAACATCGACACCGAGGACTCTCATCATTTTATTTCATCACACAACAAATGTCTACCCATGTTCTACCCAACATATTAGTAGATAAAATATATACATTTATATACAACTTAAAACTTGTACAAATCATTCATTCAACAATTATTTCAAATAAGCAAATAATATACAAACACATAACACGTATTTTGTAGAGAATACTTCGTATCTATGTGTTAGAAGAAAAGGAATATACACTCAGTTGATAAGAAGATGATCAGACAACACTACGGCTCTAAGAATAGTATTTCTTCGGTGAAACCGAGAGATCTTCACAAAAACCAGGCTTCTCGCGAGCAGAGTTTCGGCTCGGAAACTTTACTTCTCGGGATCTTCGGGGCTTCGGGACTCACTTCGAGTGTCGGGATGTTACCAGGACTTCGGGGGTTTAAATTGTAAGCAAAATGAGGCAATAAGGAGTGAGAGAGAAGAAATGAGCAACAAATCCCGGAGACCTTGCTTTATATTTATAGGGGGAGGCTGACCCTCTGAATCCAGCGCGTTTCGGTGCGTCATGGCTTATGAACTTCGGAAGTGATGGCTATGTGACAAAAGGGCGACGTGGCCTATCCGAGGCCAAGCAAAACGAACGTGAGTCGTCCCCCTTCTGAACGCGGGGCGTTCCCTCCGAATAAGCTTCGGTATGTGTGCCTCAAACTTCAAAAATTCATATCTTTTGCATACGAGCTTCGTTTTCGACGTTCTTTATATCCACGCGTAGGTGAGATTATGCTCTACAACTTTCGTTTAGACTCCGTCGGCTAATTTTGAATTTTATTTTTATTATATTATTTTTAGTAGGCCGGGACAGGAAAACTCCGTTAGAAAATCATAATTTCTTCATCTGACGTCCATTTTCGTCTGTCTTTTTAGCGTTGGAATTCTATCGACGAGATCTTCGATTCTCATTTAGATTGTTTCGGCTAGAAACCACTCGATCTCATATCCGAACTTTGGGCTGCATACCACTAAGTCAAAACTTACAAAAATCATAACTTCCTCATACGAAGTCAAATTTAGACGTTCTTTTTATGTATGTTCTCGGTTTAACGTATTCTACGACTTTTGTTTAGATCACTAAGGCTAGATACCGCTCTATCTTAAATTCATATTTACGTCATTCAGCGTCCTGTCGGTTCTGTCGCGAAATTTCGACATGTCATAACTTCTTCGTTATAACTCGGATTTCAGCATTCTTTATATATTCGGAAACCTTGTAACGACTATTACGTCTTCATGTATCGATATAGGTCTTGTCTAACATTTTATTTTTACGCTGATTTTTATTCTTAATTCAATTAGGCCACACAATTAAGCATAAAACACATAATACTCAAATAATACATTCTTATTATTTCAAAATGAGTTACAAAGGTTAACCTAGACTATTACATCGCCATTAATGCCTAGCCCAGAAACATGGGCGTTACAATTCTCTCCACCTTAGGACGATTCCGTCCCCGAAATCACACATCAACGAACAAAAGCGGATAGCGACTCATCATGTCACACTCCGTCTCCCAGGTGAGATTTGGCCCATTTGTATGTTTCCATCGGACAAGCACTAATTCGACCATCTTGCGTCACAACTACTTAGTCTTTCAGTCAATGATTCCCTCTGGTTCTTCAATTAACCTTTTGTTCTCGTCAATTCTTAACTCAGAAATTGGAATTATGTCGGGAACTTCTCCCGTGAACTTCCTCAAATAACACACATGGAAAGTGTTATGAATTCCATTCAGTTCTTCGGGTAATTCGAACTTGTAAGCTTGGTTCCCAATCCTCTGGAGAACTTTAAACGGTCCAATAAACTTTGGACTTAACTTTCCCCTTTTTCCAAACCTTATAAGTCCCTTCCACGGCGAGACTTTAAGCAAAACTGAATCTCCAACTTCAAAAGTCATCGGTCTTTGCTTGTTGTCAGCATAGCTCTTTTGACAATCCTCAGCTGCTAACATTCTCTCCCTAATTATCTTCAACTTTTCAGTAGTTTGATGGACTATCTCCGGTCCCATAAACTGTTTTTCCCCAGCCTCAAACCAACCAGATGGCGTACGACATTTTTGTCCATACATAGCTTCATAAGGTGTCATCTTTATGTTCGAGTGGAAACTATTATTTTAGGAGAATTCTACCAAAGGTAAATGTTCATCCCAGTTACCTTGGAATTCCAGAGTACATGCTCTCAGCATATCCTTCAAGCGTTTGTATCGTTCGCTCTCTCTGACCATCAGTCTGTGGATGGTAAGTTGTACTTAAACACAACTTGGTACCCAATTCCTCTTGTAGACTTCTCCAAGATCGCGAGGTGAAACGACTGTCACGATCTGACACAATCGTTAACGGAACACCGTGAAGCCTCATAATTTCTTTCACGTAATAATTCGCAAGTTTATCCATAGACCATTTCTCATTGGCTGATATGAAATGCGCACTCTTAGTGAAGCGATCTACGACCACCCAAATCATGTCGTGACCGTTCTTTGTTCTGGGCAGTTTAGTGACAAAATATATGGCAATGTTTTCCCACTTACCCATCGGCACAGGTAAAGGTTCTAAACTCCCGTATGGTTTCTGATTTTGTGCCTTGACTCTATCACATGTCACACACTCCGCCACATACTTTGCAATATCAAGCTTCATCGTTGGCCACCAGTAATAGGGTTTTAGTTCCCTATACATTTTAGTGCTACCGAGATGAATTGAGTACATGGTTTTGTGAGCTTCTTCCATGAGAAGATCTCTTATTCCTCCTGACTTAGGTACCCAAATACGATCTTGGAATACCTTCAGTCCATGACCGTTTGTTCCAAACACCAACGTTTTGCCCAAACGTTCCTCTTTCCAGTCATTCTTTTTCAGAAGCTTCCTCTTGATCTTTCTTTATACTTTCCATAATTGTCGATACAACTTCTATTCTCAACGCTCTTGGCCTTCTTCTTTCAAGATTGACTTTCCGACAGAGAGCATCAGCAATGACATTTGCTTTACCGGGGTGATAAAGTATCTCATAGTCGTAGTCCTTGAGTAACTCTAGCCAGTGTCGTTGCCTCATATTCAATTCTTTCTGATTAAAGAGATATTGGAGACTCTTATGATCAGTGAAAAGTTTTCACTTCATGCCACAGAGGTAATGCCTCCATATCTTTAGAGAAAATACTACCGCTGCCAACTCCAAATCATGAGTGGGGTAGTTCTTTTCATGCTCTTTCAGCTATCGAGACGCGTATTTTGACATCCCCATTTTTACGGCCAGAAAAGACTGATTTTTTATGCTTTATAAAAATCGTAGTACCTCCTTTAATAAAAATGTTGCGGAATTTGTTCCCAGTAAAACATGATAAATACGTTATCAAAGTATTTCCGAAGAAAAGTACTTTTATTCATTTTAAAACATTTGGGATGGCATCGTCCATACAGAAACATAAGCATAAACAGAACTTACATTCATTATCACTAGTGATTTACATCTCCTTAATCTCTCAGTTTAGTGTAGCTTTATATCGACACATGTGATACAATTAAACTGAGTGGCCAGGTTGGGAAACCTGGTGAGTCCATAGGGTTTTCAACCCACAATAATATAATTATTATGTTTAATCATCAAACAATTAACCCAATTACCCATCCCCATTATCTTCTTTATTCCTAAGTACCTTCCCTAAGGATTTATCCTAAGGGTCGTCTCCTACATCATATTTACCTATCATCTCCTTACATCGCATATCCTTATATGTTTGTTCCTAAGGACTCTCCCTAAATATCATCGCCTACATCTCATAGACAGTATTAAATCAGGGATTACTCCCTCAATTCGTGCCCAACAAGGGTTAGGGCATCATCGCATGAATACGTAGTTACAACATCGCCTGAACTCGTAGTTCATAGTAAGGGGTTAGAGTATCATCGCATCAATATGTAGTTACAACATCGCCTGAACTCGTAATTCATCACCTACATGTTATGAGCCTGCTGGTGTTTCCACGGGGTTGTCTTTGACAATCCGTGGTCGCCATCTATACTCTGGTAGATGACTACATCTCCAAATTGTCGGACAAGGTTATAGTATCTTTCATCCTACATCACCGATTCATCATCACATATCTATCCTCACCTAATTATCATCACCTATCTCTCATCATTTTATTTCATCTACCCATGTTTTATCCCAACATATTTATAGATATAAAATAAATATATAGTTTAAATCATTTAAAACATGTATAAAATCATTCATCCAACATAGACAGCAAGTATCCAGATAATATGCACACATGGCACGTAGTATATGTGTAAGATGAAATGGACCATCCACTCACTTGATACGGTAGTGACTCGGTACTCAGACAGCGCTTCGTTACTCTCAACACAATTTTCCTCGGACAAAACCTAGTATCATTACCACTAGAGTTTAGTCTAATATTTACCAAGACTAATTAATAGTCTGGCTATTATTACTATTATATAATCATTAAACAATACTTATGTAACCCATAATAATAGCCCAAGTACTTATTATAAGGCCCTAATAACCTTACTATATTGAAACATAAGCTATACTAAAGATAGGGTAGGCGTAGCTCACTTACAGCGGGTTTTCCCGAAAACCGGGCTTCGCTGGAGCAGCGTTCTCGAGCGGAAAGGCTCTTTTCTTGGGAATCTGGGAGCCTCGGGGCTTCCTTCGGGTGCTAGGGGGTTTACCTAGGCTTTTAGGGGGGGTTAGGGGGCTAGAGAGAGAGTCTAGATAGAGAAAGAATAGTTTGGAAAGGTGTGAGAATGAATGGAACCCGGCACCTCTATTTATAGGTTGAATTCCTGATGGACTCGCTGATTTGGTTCACTGACTCACCGAGTCGGTGCCAGGTGTCATCACCTGATGGCTTTTCTTGGGGAGAAAGCCTAGGCTCATATTCATCCACGTCACTCCTTTTGCAGCAGCACCCTGCCAACTTCTAAACCCCGTAACTTTCGCATACGAGCTCCGTTTTCGAAGTTTTTTTTTCCACGCGTAGGTAAAAACAATATCTACAACTTTCGTTTAGACTCCATTGGCTAATTCTCGACCAATTGTAAATTTAACAGTAGGAGGAGTTTAGACTGTTAAATGACCGCGAAGAATTCGTAACTCCTTCATACGAACTCCGTTTTCGTCTGTCTTTTTACTGTTGAGTTCCTATTAATGAGATATTCAACTATCATTTAGGTCGTGTAAGCCAAAAACCACTCGAACTAAAATTCGTGTTTCGGGCCGTGCACTGTTAAGCCGAATCTTAGAAAAATCATAACTTCCTCATACAAAGTCAGATTTGGGTGTTCTTTTTATGGATGTTCTCGGTTTAACGTATACTACAACTATGATTTAGATCACTAAGGATAAAAAGTCCTCCATCGTAAATTCACTATTTACATCTCC
The DNA here is from genome assembly GCF_051521515.1 of Lactuca serriola. NCBI lineage: Eukaryota > Viridiplantae > Streptophyta > Magnoliopsida > Asterales > Asteraceae > Lactuca > Lactuca serriola. The sequence continues at coordinate 37,887,267 of NC_136413.1, read as the reverse complement.
CGGTGTCGTGCCGGTTTTGCCGTAAAACTTCAACGGGCCATAACTTCTTCGTTATAACTCGGATTTCGGCGTTCTTTATATGTACGGAACCCTTGAGACATATTCTACAACTTGGTTAAGATTATTTATTCTAAATAATCTTTTGTAGAAAATTCGTTTCCGACCCCTATTATCTCTAAATTAACTAGCACGGGTCTACAGGCATTACACATATGCTATCACCTTTTCTCTTTGGGTCAAAACACAACCCAACCCAACACCAGACACATCGCTATAGACAACGAAGTCTTCAACTCCATCGAGTAGAGAAAGAATCGGTGCCTCACATAGCTTCTTCTTTAGCAACTCGAATGTTTCTTTATGCTTATCACTCCAAGCGTAAGTAGCTCCTTTTTTAGTCAAATCTGTTAATGGAGTAGCGGTCGAAAAAAAAGCCTTAGATAAACCTTCGGTAATATCCAACTAATCCCAAAAAACTTCGGATCTCTGTGGGACTTTTTGGTTGTTCCCACTTCATCACAGCTTCAATCTTTTTTGGATCAACCATTATCCCTTCTTGGTTGACCACGTGACCCAAGAATTGGACTTCTCGAATCCAAAAATCACATTTGGAGAACTTAGCATACAACTTCTCCTTCTTCAAGACTTCTAACACTTCTCGCAAGTGTCTGTCATGCTCCTCTTGGATTTTCGAGTAAATCAGAATGTCATCTATGAACACTATCACAGATTTATCAAGGAACGGATTACAAACTCTGTTCATTAAATCCATGAATGTTGCTGGAGCATTGGTTAGTCCAAACGACATAACCAAAAACTCATAGTGTCCATATTGTGTTCTGAATGCAGTCTTTTCGATATCCTGCTCCCTCACCTTCAGCTGATGATATCCTGACCTTAGGTCGATCTTTGAAAAATAACTTGAACCTTGTAGTTGATCGAACAGGTCATCAATCCTTGGTAACGGATATCTATTCTTTATTGTTTCCTTGTTCAGCTCTCTGTAATCGATGCACATTTTCATACTCCCGTCTTTCTTTTTCATGAATAACACCGGAGCTCCCCAGGGTGATGAACTAGGCTTAATGAAACATTTGTCCAATAACTCTTGAAGTTGCATCATCAGCTCCTTCATCTCTATTGGTACTAATCAGTACGGTGCTTTTGCTATTGGCGTGGTTCCTGGTAACAAGTCAATACAGAATTCTACTTGTCAATCAGGTGGTAATTTAGAAAGATCTTCGGGAAATACTTTCGGATACTCACACACCACAGGAATGCTCTGCATCTCCTTTTTCTCCTTCTTTGCATCAATCACGAATGCCAAATATGATGTACATCCTTTGGCTAAACACTTTCTGGCTTTCATTAGAGAAATGATTCTAGAATTTACTCTGCATTTGTCCCCATACACCATAAATGACTCTTTCCCAGGGGGATTTACTTTTACTATCTTCTTCTTGCATAGTATTTCGGCATCATTGGCGCTAAGCCAATCCATTCCCAGCACGATGTCGAAACCATTCAACTCAATGGGAAATAATTCCTCGTGGAACTTATTCCCATTCAAATCAATCAAGATGTTATTCATGCGATGGCTAACAAGTATAAAGTTGCCACTAGCAACTTCGACTAATAAAGCATTATCTAGTCTATCGACAGACAAAACTAGTTTTCTACCAAATTCATGTGAAATAAAGGAGTAGTTGGCTCCAGAATCAAATAAAATTTGGGCAGGCAATTTGTTTACGAGAAAGGTACCTGAAGCGACATCAGCTTCATCTTTAGTAGCTTCCAAGGTAATCTGGAAGGCTCTCGCCTTCGGCTTTGGCAGAATATTGGGTTTTGTTGCCTCCTTCTTTTTCGGACAATCCCTCGAGATGTGCCCCTCCTCACCACAAACATAGCAAACTTTCTTGGTAAGGGTGCATTCGTTGGCATAGTTCCCTGGCTTCCCACATTTGAAGCATGTGGCTTCCCCGCCACATTTCCCAAGATGCTTCTTCTTGCATTTGTCACACCATTTCACTTCGCCTCCTCCACCTCCTCTCGAACTAGACTTCGAGAATTTACTTTTCTTGTTGGACCCTGAAGGTCCATCTAACATCCTCTTCTCACCAACCTTTGACATCTCCAGACCCTTCTCCCTGATCTGGGTCTCAACATTTCTAGCAGCCCAGATGGCGGCTTTCAATGTGGTTGCTTGCTTAACCATTGGACCATATTCTGCTGGTAGTCCAAGGGCAAACTTATTGACCTTTGAGAGTTCTGTTGGTACTAGGTATGGGATAAGCTTCATCTTTTCTGTGAAACTTGCAGCGTATTCATTAACGCTCAATTTTCCCTTCTTCAAATTCTGAAACTCATTATTGATTTCCAGAAGGTCATGCTCGGAGCAGTATTGCAATTTGAGTTGCACCACAAAGTCTTCCCAAGACACCTTGCTTGCTTCTCCATTGGGCATAGAGTTAGTTAATAGCTTCCACCAACTCAACACTCTAGATTTCAACATAGGGATCGCAAGAGCGGTCTTCTGTCTTTTGATGCATTCGCAACTCTCGAATATTGTCTCCATTTCAGAGATCCAGTTTATAACTTTTACCGGCGTCGGGCTTCCGGATAGACATGGTGGCTTGGATGCCATGAAATCCTTGTACTTGCACCCACACCCATTATTTCCTCCATCCTGGTTGACTTTCCTAACAATTGGTGGGTTGGCTTGACCAACAGTCCCACTGAAGTTTCCTCCTTCCGAATGCCCTTCATTCAATTCGGGCTGTTCAATCGACATTGAAGGTTCTTCGCCATTCTGCTGAAGCAGACATCTTGTTTCTTCCATTTGGCAATCCAACATCGTTTGGATCATCGCTTGTACCCTAGCCATTATCATTGGCTTAGGTGCTGCTGCTACAACAGGTACTCGTTCAATCACAGGTGGTTGATTCCTGTTTTCATCTGCGTTTCCAATGCTACTCCTGGTTCTTACCATTTTTTGATCTACACGCTAATTAAGATGAATATATATCCTTGATCATGATAGATAATTAAATCATCCTCATCACTCTGAAATGTTTACATGTTAGTTCTAATACCGTCGTCATACGCTTAGAATCCTAAACACATAAGGTCTCCATATCCGATTGACAACAAACCGTAGATCCGAACAAATGATATCATATATGGCAAACATATAACATTTAGCACATAAAAGCATTTTAGGCAACTTTCATAAAATAAACTAGTGCTCGTGTCTAAAATATGACAGACACTCATCTCACAATCTTCACTTGACATTCTAAGTTCAAGTCTAGAAATCCTACAAATTCCTAGTTCGCTTAAACTAATACTCTGATACCAACTGCGAAATCCCCAAAATCACGACCAAAAAAGACCAATTTAATTTATGCTTTTAAAATAATTTTCAGAGTAATCCTTTGATTTAAAAGAGTTGCGAAATTTGTTCCCAAAACAAAATATGATAAATAAAATTTATCAAAGCATCCTTAAAAAAATGTATTTTTATATATAACAAAACTCGGGATGTCATGTTTCGATACAGACACAAAAGCATAAACGGCATATTATAAGCCTTACAACAGTTATATACAACTACAGGCCTATAAACAAAACATCTTGATGATTCATCCATCTTATGCCCTCGCGCCACTAACTGTAATGCAAATAAGATTGAGTTGGTCAGGCTTGGGAGCCTGGTGAGCATATAGGGTTTTCAACCCATAATAAATAATTATATTTAATTTCACCAACCAACAATAACCCGATTACTCATTCCCGTTATCCTCACTTTACGTCCCTAAATCAACAACTATCACAAGGGACCTAATTTAGGATTTTTCATCGGGATGGACATTACTGCGAAGGGGTTTCCTCAACAATAGATGTCCTAAAGGCAACCATGATGGGGATAGAGTACACCGGTGAACACATCGTTCACAACACCTACAGGTTATGAACCTGCCAGCGTTCCACTGGACAGTCTAGAAAGAGTCTGTGGTCGTCATCCATACTCTGCTAGATGACTAGATCAACAACAACATTGACAACGACGCCTCTCATCATTTTATTTCATCACACAACAACTGTCTACCCATGTTCTACACAACATATTAGTAGATAAAATATATACATTTATATACAACTTAAAACTTGTACAAATCATTCATTCGACAATTATTTCAAATAAGCAAATAATATACAAACACATAACACGTATTTTGTAGAGACTACTTCGTATCTATGTGTTAGAAGAAAAGGAGTATAGACTCACTTGATAAGAAGATGATCGGACAGCACTACGGCTCTAACAATAGTATTTCTTCGGTGAAACCGGGAGATCTGCACAAAAAACGGGCTTCTCGCGGGCAGAGTTACGGCTCGGAAACTTTACTTCTCAGGATCTTCGGGGCTTCGGGACTCGCTTCGGGTGTCGGGATGTTACCGGGGCTTCAGGGGTAAAAATTGCATGCAAAACGAGGCAATAAGGAGTGAGAGAGAAGAAATGAGCAACAAATCCCGGAGAACTTGCATTCTATTTATGGGGGGAGGCTGACCCTCCGAACGCAGCGCGTTCCGGAGCGTCATGGCTTACGAACTTCGGAAGTGATGGCTATGCGACTAGAGCGCGACGTGGCCAATCCGAGGCCAAGCAAAACGAACGCGGGGCGTTCCCTCCGGATAAGCTTCGGTATGCGTGCCTCAAACTTCAAAAATTCATATCTTTCGCATACGAGCTATGTTTTTGATGTTCTTTATATCCACGTGTAGGTGAGATTATGCTCCACAACTTCCGTTTAGACTCTGTCGGCTAATTTTGAATTTTATTTTTATTATATTATTTTTAGTAGGCCGGGACAGGAAAACTCCGTTAGAAAATCATAATTTCTTCACCTGACGTCCATTTTCGTCTGTCTTTTTAGCGTTGGAATACTATCGACGAAATCTTCGATTCTCATTTAGATTGTTTCGGCTAAAAACCACTCAACCTCATATCCGAACTTCGGGCCGTATACCGCTAAGTCAAAACTTACAAAAATCATAAATTCCTCATACGAAGTCAAATTTAGACGTTCATTTTATGTATGTTCTCGGTTTAACGTATTCTATGACTTTCATTTAGATCACTAAGGCTAGATACCGCTCGATCTTAAATTCATATTTTACATCATTCAGCGTCGTGTCGGTTCTGTCGCGAAATTTCGACAGGTCATAACTTCTTCGTTATAACTCAAATTTCAGCATTCTTTATATATTCAGAAACCTTGTAACGATCACTACGTATTCATGTATCGAGATAGGTCTTATCTAACATTTTATTTTTACGCTTATTTTATTCTTAATTCAATTAGGCCACATAATTAAGCATAAAACACATAATACTCAAATAATACATTCTTATTATTTCAAAATGAGTTACAAAGGTTACCCTAGACTATTACATCGTCATTAATGCCTAACCCAAAAACACGGGTGTTACACTACTAGACTATAGTGTTCGCAACGCTCAAAACTATTTAATAAAAAAATTTAGTTTTTCATATGCATTCCTAAGGTTGTCGCTTAAGTTGTTTGATTTGTTTGCCAAATTAATAAATTTGATGTAAGATACCATCTGTTATCTTATAATAGTTGAAATAACTCATTTATTTACATTAGTTGTACTAAAACTCAATGAATAAAATTACAAAGAGATTTACTGTGAACTTGACCGTTAACAGTCTATGACCTAAATTCCGGGACGTCACATTACCTCCCCATTAAGGGAATTTCGTCCCGAAATTATTTTGTTCTAGAATATTTTGTCCCACTATCATTTTGTTCTACTAGTATTTCATTCTAATAGTGGAGGGAGCACCGCTGAAAAATTGCGGATACTTTTGTTTTGTTTAATCCCTGCATTTCCAAGTAAACTCCGACTCTCTGCGAGAGTTCTATCGGACCTTTACTACAGGTATGCGGCTTTGTTTGATGCTTTTGATTTCTCGATCCATGATATCCATCGGTTCCTTCACGAAGTGAAGTTGAGTGTTGTCCTGGATCTCATCAAGGGGAAAGACAAGCTTCTTATTAGAGAGAAACTTTTGAAATTATATATGTGGGAGGTGTTGTGAACTTTGTTCATTTCTTGAGGTAATTGGAGTTTGTAAGCCACCGGACCAACCCTTAACCTAATTTCAATAGGTCCGATGTAACAGTGATTTAGTTTACCTCGTTTTGCTTATCTAACGACACCTTTCTATACTACGACCTTTAGTTGAACACGACCTCTTATTTTGAATTCTAAGGGTCTGCGTCTTGTGTCAACATAGCTTTTCTGATGACTACGTGCGACATTCAATTGTTCCTTTATCTTAACGATCTTCTTCGTTGTTTCCTGATTACCCTTAAGGCCAGTAAGTAGAGTATCTCCAGTGTGCCTTATAGCTAACGGAGTATCTCCTTGAGATAGGTCCTTGTAGGTTTCTCCATTTCGTCAGTTTCTTTGAAGCTAGGAAATAGGCAGACTTGGTTAAACAGTCAACCACTACCCAGACGGTGTCACACTTGACGTTCTTGGCAGCTTCATTATGAAGTCCATGGTCATCTATTCCTATTTCTAATCCGAACTGACGGTTGTTGTAGTATACCAGACGGCTTTGGTACTCTGATTTGTATTTGAAGTAAGTTAAGCGCTCACTGTCGTAGGTGGCAATCTCTATCTATATATTGGACCACCAATAAAGCTTCTTGAGATCGAGATACATCTTGTCTGATCCGAGATGCATTGAATATCTTGATTTATCAACTTTGTTTAGAACTAGACTCTTGACTTCACCAAACTTTAGGGTGAACATTCAGTTCGTTAAATATCATGTTCCATCTTCCTTGAGGCTGAACCGTTTGTCCATTCCACGAAGTTTTTTTCTTCCATGATATTATTGGGTTTGACTACTTCTCGTTGAGCATCACAAATTTGAGTGGTGAAGTTTGAGTGGATGGTTAGGGTTAGAGCCTTTACACGAAGTGGCTTTGCTTGTTCTTTCCTGGTTAAAGCGTCTACTACAACATTTATTTTACCAAGATGCTAACGAATTTCACATTCGTAATCATTTTGCAACTTGACACACTTTTTTATGTCATGTTAAGCTCCTTCTGGTCAAAGATTTGTTGGGAGGCTTTTTGTGGTTGGCAAACACGACACACTTCGTTCCCTAGAGGTAGTGTCTCTAAATCTTTAAGACAAACTCTATGGCTCTCAATTGTAAGTCATGGGTAATGTAGTTCGTACTCCTTTTAGCTGGCCTGGATTTTTTATTTTTTTATGTTTTTTATTTATTTTGAACGTTAGAGCTCAGTAATAGGATAATTCTTTTTTGAAAACATTTTGCTAATGGAAAGTGCATTTTTATTTTCTTTCATATGTAGACCATTTATGTATTTTTTTTTCTCAAATATGGACCATTTATGTAATTTTGTTCACAAGTGCACCATTTATGTAATATATACTTGTAAATGTTCATTAATAGGTAATTGATATGACAGCTTTCTGATAAAAAAAAATGTTTTTAGTACAGAAATTTGCAAAAAAAAAAATCATTAACAACATTGTACATTTATACAATTATTATTTTAGATTATTTTAAGATGATATTGAATTTTTTTCTTACATTGTAGCTCATTTGTAGAGAAGTGTTCTAGAAATGAATATCATTAATAGCATTAAACTTAGCAAAAAATGACTTTTTTGGATTCTTTTTAATGATGTGGAATGTCACATAGTTAAACAATAGATTGCCTATTTTTCTTTTATTTTCTTAGCAAGTTCATTGACTTTTAACGGTTCTTGTCTTTGCATTGAAATTAAATTAATATGAAAGTATATTACTTGTTTTTTCAATCTTACATTCAAATTTCTAAAATGTGAAACATCTTAATGTTTACTCACTTGATTTTTAATATTTGTTTAATGGATATATCTAAAAAATGTGAAACATTTGAAACGAAAAAAGCATCATGTATTTGTTTGGCATATTTTGTTTTTTATTTATTTCATAGGTTAGTGATATATGCGTCAAAAAGTCCATGTAGGGATAAATGGGTAAAAACATGTTTTTCAAAACACTTCATTTCGCAGAAGAGTTATTTGACAAACGTCACTTTTGTAGAGATAAGTGGAACGTAAAAAGTAATTGACGAGGTCTAATATTGCATCCCATCCAACAAGCGGTATCTTATAGGTGAAATTCTGCAAAATCAATATACATCTTACAAAGAAGCCTTTTAAAGGTTTGTTGAATATAATTTTGAGTGATGAATACCTTTTCCTGAATGTCAGTTAACAATGTTTCAAATCTCTGGACATCATAAGACAATTTCAACATTTCTCTAGTGAAACCATCAACTTGGTGAAGAAGAGACTAAATTACACATTTTGGCACTAGTCGAGGTTGTAGCTAGCAACCGCAGATGGGGATGTCAACCCTATATAGATCTATACATATGTATCTCGCTCCGAATATTAACGATTATAGTAGTTTGGGTATGTTTAATGTTTAAACTCAGGTAATGAATAACGTAACGTCTCACTAAAAACTTTTCAACTAAAAAGTTTGTGAATAACTCTCAGCCCTAACTTACTTGTGGGTAAGTTTTAGGCGTAATGAATATCATTGTATAAAGTTTATAAAAGCCGAGTATGTTTGACATATATCTAAAAGTGTAATGTGCTCGCCTTTATAAAAATGAATGTTTCAAATTGATGAACATATGTACATGTATAAACTTTATGCATATAAACATATAAATATACATGTATAGTAATAGTTTGAATCATTGAAATACCATAAAGTGTTATAACGTACTTGTCATAATATACAATGTCATATAAAAATCATATATTTTTGTATCATGTAATATTTGTCGTGTGGACTAGTTATTTCCCGATAAAAATTCCATAATATGTATACAAAAAGTTTATATTAGTTATTTGTAACAAGATGTTAAAATTTTAAATAACATTTTTATAAACTATATTTATATTATTTTCGCATAAAGGATAATATATTTGTATAAATAAAACATATAGGCGCATGTATCCCCCCTCCCCCCCGAAATAATTAAAATGTTGAAAAACGGCCGTAAGGACTCACCCTTGAAGCGTGTGTTCGAGTTGTCCGAATTCGGATTCTTTTAAGAAACTTGTCTTGTGAACCGCAAATCCACCATTCTTGAACTTTAAAGTATTCTCGGGACCGTTTTGCAACAAATCAAACTATTGGAGGCTGTTTGGTAATTTATTGTAGCCAACATAGGACTGTTTTGGTTAAAATAATTCAAGGAGGGACTGATTTTTAACTTGAACAAATTATAGGGGCTGGTATGTAACTTCTTGACAGAATCGGACTGATTTCTAAATGTTTTGTCAAAGGAGGGTTCATTATTTTCATTTTTGAAGGAATTTAAAAGAGATTAGGGTTTTTATGGAAAAGATTCTCATAGAGGGACCATTTTTGTCTAATGGTCCAAACGTCAATTAAATTAGGGCTTTTAAACCCTCCCGTCTGCGTCATTTGCAGATGGAACGAATAGAATGGATCGGGGGTGAGTCGAGGCAGACGAATGAAGAGTGGAAGTAGCGAAGGGCTCGTCGGCGCTGCTTCCGATTCCTCGGATGTCGGAGACCACGAAGAAGACGTGAGGCATGAGGAATCTCGCAGGCGGCTAATCCGTTTCTTTCTAATCGATGGCGCAGAGGATATCTCTGGGGATTGTCGAGGCCGAAGGAGAGATGGGAAGTAGAGGCAGCGAGGCTTCTTCTTCTCGTCCGGCAGATTATTGTGGGGTGGAAAGGGAAGGAGGCGATCTCCAAGGAACCTTCCTGTCTCGGAGTAGTATTGCAATTTGAGTTCCACCACAAAGTCTTCCCAAGACATCTTGCTTGCTTCTCCCTTGGGCATAGAGTTAGCTAATAGCTTCCACCAACTCAACACTCCAGATTTCAACACAGGGATCGCAAGAGAGGTCTTCTGTTTGTTGATGCATTCGCAACTCTCGAATATTGTCTCCATTTCGGAGATCCAGTTTATAACTTCTACCGGCGTCGGGCTTCCGGATAGACATGGTGGCTTGGATGCCATGAAATCCTTGTACTTGCACCCACACCCATTATTTCCTCCATCCTGGTTGACTTTCCTAACAATTGGTGGGTTGGCTTGACCAACAGTCCCACTGAAGTTTCCTCCTTCCGAATGCCCTTCATTCAATTCGGGCTGTTCAATCGGCATTGAAGGTTCTTCGCGATTCTGCTGAAGCAGACATCTAGTTTCTTCCATTTGGTGATCCAACATCGTTTGGATCATCGCTTGTACCCTAGCCATTATCATTGGCTCAGGTGCTGCTGCTACAACAGGTACTCGTTCAATCACAGGTGGTTGATTCATGTTTTCATCTGCGTTTCCAACGCCACTCCTGATTCTCAGTTCTGAGAGACCTTGTAAGAGCTACGATTGCCGATCGGTTCCTGAAGTATTGCAGTTATAGTTATTAAACTTATCCAAGTGGGAGACTGTTGGATAAGGTGTCTAAGTCCATAACTATTTCTGGTAAATACTTGACCCGACCCGACATGGTCCATTTGGGTTGCATGGCACCATGCAATTGAATAAACTAAATGAGAGAAATAACACATATGGTTTATTAATATATTATAAGTTCTAATATATTAATAATATTATTTAATTAGTTTTGATCAAGAATTAATTTAGATCTAATTAAGTGATCAAAAGATAACTAATTAGATATATGGGTAGATTATGTAAATCTTCCATATCTTATATAATGGGCTAAGAGGCTCCATGGATTATCAAGTTGGGTTCCACCCATAGGATGCTCCATGGATGCTCCATGGAGTTAACCCATGGATCAAGAAATGAAGAGTCATGGAACATTATGGTTTACCTAATGTAACACACTATATAAGCAATGTAACTCTCCCCAAAATTGGCTACACTAAGAAACAAGAGGGCTTGTCCGATTTTGCATGTGTTAGAGTATTCTCTCAAGTTTATTCTTTGCATTTGGTGTTGTGTGAAGCATTTGAGGCATCACACTTGAGGTGCTAGGCTCACAAGGTTTCAAGGAACACTTACAACAACAACGTATGGAGTTCTATCTATTATTCAAGTTAATATTGTTCCCCATGTATGCTAGATAGGATCATAGCCTTGGAAATCAACTTTGCATGATAATTAGACAAACATAGATTTAAGGTTATTAGGGTTGCATGTACACTAAGGAAGTGTTAGAATGCTCAAAACCCAACAGTGGTATCAGAGCCTAGGCTTGTTTGTTTGTTATTTGTGCTAAATAGTTGGAAAAAGTCGATTTTGTGCATTCTGACTGATGAACTCGTCGAGTCCATGGGGGGACTCGTCGAGTTCATGTGAATCTTCAACCTACTCTCCGAGTAGGTTTATGCACTCGGCGAGTAGGAGCCTCAGAATGCAGATTTTCGACTTTAGTTGCTGGAAATGGACTAGAAACATTTCCCTAAACTGTTTTGGTACTTGAAAACTTGTTTTAGATGGTGTAATGTCTTTGCTAATCCATTTACAAAAACAAGTTATCAAAATTACAAAAGTTTTAAGTGTAAGTTTTGATTCATGAAAGTGTTCATGTTCATGTTCTTTATCTTATGATGTTTAGATGATCATAGGAATTTTTTGTAACCTATGTGGTAGATTAATTCTTGATCATTATGTGTTTTAATGGAGTCCATAACTTGTCCTCAAGTTATGGAAAACCAAAAGTCACTTTGCTTTAAAACCATTAAAAGAACACATGGGTTATAAAAATGAAGAGTCTTCATTTTAAGACCCTAATAAACTCATAAGTTACAAGAAATGAAAAGTTTTGAAAGTTTACAAAACTTGCCCTCAAGTTTTGGAACAAGTAAAGTCTTGATTAAAACTTTAGTTCCAACCCTTAGAATTTTAAAAGTTAAAATTCAACCCTTACACTTATAATATTATAAGTTAATAATAATATATATATGTATAAGATCAAAGTCATCTTACCGCTAGTACGCCTCATTCATGAAGCCGGTCTATAAGGTGGGTATAAGGTTGTTGCCTATAAAATGGCAACTTAATGGGTGTCCACTCTCACCCACCGCTTGCTTGACTGGTGGAGGGTCGTTAGCCGAACGGGTAAGACAAGGACTTATAAATTCTCATTAAAAGTATGATGAATATTATAAAGTAACTAAATGTTTTATTAAATTCCCAATCTTAGTTACTTTAGGAAAAATGTGAATAAGGTGCTAATCCATGAAATTACACTTTACACTTTGTCTAAGTCGTTAGTGGAGCGTGTGTGGTTAACCGGCACACTAACTTGGACTTAACAAGGTAGGTAAAGGGTGACTTAATATTTATCATAGTATCGATGGAGCGTGTGTGGTTAACCGGCACATCGATTGAGGGGTAATTTATTAAGGGTACCAAGTAATTTGCATGGTTACTTCACACCTCGTTTTGTGATCCTCGGCATCCCAGTCACAAAACTTGGAGGACACACTCGAGATTGAAACATGCCTTTGAAAAGTTCATTGAATCTCAAAAGAATCTAGGAGTTTCTAAGAACCAAATTAAATATTTTTATTTCGACTTTGGTGGAAATTGGTGAATCGTCATTCACCTACCTTTCAAAAATGTTATTACTTAGATTACGGCATACCTCTTCTAAGTATAATATATTGTGATTGGGTCCTAGCCTTAATACTACATTGGGTGTTTTATTAAGGACTATCTCTATTTCTAAACTAAACTTTTCTTCTTTTCAGATGTCTGTAAACACTGCTGCTTCTGGCTCTAATCCTAATGGCTCCTTTTCTCTAATGAACTTGTGTGGGAAAGTCACTTTTGATGGATCCAACTTTAATGAATGGATTAGAAACATCCGAATGATTACCCGCTACGAGGACAAAGAATATGTCCTCGATAAGCAGCTTAAGGAGATTGATGAGACAATTGCTACTCCTCAAGAGATCGCTGACTTTAGGGCACATGAAAGGGATGCCACCAAGGTGGCATGCATCATAATGGCCACTATGACAGACGACCTCCAAAAGTCCTACGAGGACTACTACCCTTTTGAAATGCACCAAGATTTGATGGAAAGATACCATCAAAGTGCACGACAAGAGAGGTATGAAATCATCTCCTCCATGATAACAACCCGAATGAAGGATGGAGAACCCATCACGGGCCACATGCAGAAAATGCAAAGATTTGTGGACCGCTTGCTGAAGCTTAATGTGAACTTCCCCGAGGAGCTAGCAATAGATATTATTTTGCACTCCTTACCTTCATGTTATGATCAATTCCGCATGACATACCACATGAACAAGGAAGAGTTCACTCTCAGCAAACTTCAAGGACTCTTAAAGACCACGGAAAGTGGTCTTAAGGGTAAGGTGGTTGTTACTACTCCTACTCCTACCAACTCCGCCCCTGTCTTGGCAATCAGGAAAGGACGAGGGAAGAAGAGAAAGAGTTCTTCGAAGGGTACCAAGGTTAGGACCCTTGAGGGATCTTCTTCAAGTGGAACCAAGAAAGGTTTCATCACTCCTTCTTCTGACCCAAAAGAGGCTGAATGCTTCTATTGCCATGAAAAGGCACATTGGAAGCGGAACTGCCCAAAGTACCAGCAAGATGTGAAGGATGGGAAAGTTAAACCCAACCATGTAGGTATTTACACTATCTTATCTAATAACTCACCCCATTCTAACTCATGGGTCCTTGATACCGGTTGTGGTATTCATAACTGTTATGATTTGCAGGGACTAATAAGAAGTGAGAATGTGGAGCAAGGAAGAATAAACTTGATCATGGGAAACAGGAAAACTTCACATGTCACCAAGATTGGAGTTTATACTTTATCACTAAGTAGTGGGTTTAGTTTAGATTTGAATAAATTTTGTTATTCGCCAGAAATGGCAAGAAATATTATTTCCTTTCATGCATTGTATAAACAAGGTTTCACCTTTTCATTTGATAATGAAGTTGGTTCGATTAATGCTTTCTTTAATAATGTTCTTTATTTTAAAGCATTACCTTGTGATGGTGTGTATGAAACTGTATCTGTGGTTGATAACTTAGGAAATAATGTTTTGTGTATTGATTCTCCTAATAATAATAACTTGGATAAAGCATCATTATGGCATTGTCGTCTTAGACATATAAGCAAGAAACGCATAGGCAAACTCCAAAAGGATGGAGTCTTGGAGTCATTTGACCTAAAGTTGCGAATCATGCTTACTTGGAAAAATGACAAAGTCACCCTTTATAGGTTCTTGTGAGAGGGGTGAAGGTTTGTTGGATCTTGTGCACATGAATGTGTGTAGACCATTCAAACATGCCACAAGGGATGCTAATCGTTATTATTTGACTTTTACTGATGATTATAGTAGATATGGATATGTCTACTTAATCAAGCATAATTCAGAGACTTTCGAAAGGTTTAAGGAATTTAAATAGGAAGTCGAGAATCAATTGTGCAGGAACATTAAGATGCTTCAATCCGATCGAGGTGGTGAGTATCTTAGTTCAGAGTTCCTAGACTATCTTAGGGAATGTGGGATTATCTCACAATTGACCCCTCCCAGGACACCGCAGTTGAATAGTGTGGTTGAGAGGCGTAATCGGACCTTTTTGGATATGGTTCGTTCCATGATGAGTCGAGCTTTGCTACCAATCTCATTATGGGGGTATGCCTTAGAGACTGTCGCCCATATTCTTAATCTAGTCCCTACAAAGAAAGTTGCCAAAACTCCTCATGAGATGTGGACTGGTAAAGTACCTAAACTAGACCACATCAAGATTTGGGGTTGCGAGGATTTTGTGAGGCGCGAGTCTCATGATAAGCTAGAACCCCGAAGCGAGAGGTGTATTTTCATCGGCTACCCACAAAGATCATTTGGTTACCTCTTCTACAAACCTAGTGATAATGTGGTCTTTGTAGCAAGAAGAGGAGTCTTTCGAGAGAGAGAGTTTATAAGCCAAGGAGACAGTGGGAGGAAAATTGACCTTGAAGAACTTCAAGAGTCAAGTGGTGAAGGAACTTCAAACCCTAGCCCTCAACTTGAGGAGGAAACTCCTGTTGAGCCAATTGATGAGTCTGTACCTCTAAGGCGTCCCACGAGAGTTAGGAATGCACCTGAGCATTACTATGGTTTCCATATTACTGCGGAAGGTGAGACACTTATTAGTGATGAGACACTAGTAGGTCTGGATGAACCTAACAGCTACACGGAAGCCATGGCAGGCCCTGAGTCTGCTAAATGGAAAGAGGCTATGGATAGCGAGATACAATCCATGTATGACAATCAAGTTTGGAACTTGGTTGAGAATGTACCAGGTCGTAATACTGTAGGGTGCAAATGGATCTTCAAGAAGAAGACCGACATGGATGGTAATGTACACACTTATAAGGCTCGACTGGTTGCAAAGGGCTTCTCTCAAACTCCTGGAGTGGATTATGATGAGACCTTTTCTCCAGTAGCCAAGATTAAGTCTATTAGGGTTATGTTAGCCATAGCTGCATTTCATGACTATGAAATATGGCAAATGGATGTCAAAACCGCTTTCCTTAATGGAAAGTTGACTGAAGATGTTTACATGAGTCAGCCAGAAGGTTTTTTCAGCAACGAGTACCCTAATAGAGTGTGTAAGCTTGAGAAATCCATTTATGGATTAAAGCAAGCACCTCGCAGATAGAATCTTTGCTTTAATGAGAAATTCAAGGAATTTAGCTTTTCTAGGAGTGAAGATGAATCTTGTGTGTATGTCAAGGCTAGTGGGAGTATTGTTAGCTTTTTGGTATTGTATGTGGATGACATACTACTCATAGAAATTGACATCCCAACTCTGCAGGAAGTTAAGTCTTGGCTTGGGAAGTGTTTTTCTATGAAGGACCTATGTGAAGCTGCCAATATTCTAGGGATACGGATTTTGAGAAACCGGAGTAAAAGACTAATTGGACTTAGTCAAAGTACCTACTTGGACAAGGTGTTGAAGAGATTCAGGATGCAGAACTCCAAGAAATGAGAGTTACCCATCCAGAGTAACGCCAGATTGAGTAAGACACAAAGCCCAAGTACCGAGGCTGAGATAGCAGAAATGAGTCAAGTACCTTATGCTTCAGCAATAGGCTCGATCATGTATGTTATGACGTGTGCTAGACCTGATGTAGCCTTTGCCTTGAGCATGGTTAGCAGGTATCAGGGGAATCCTGGCAAGGCACACTGGACTGCGGTAAAGAATATCCTCAAGTACCTACGGAGGACTAAGGACTGGGTCCTTACCCTCGACGGGAGTGATGACTTGAGAGTTGTAGGGTACAGTGATGCTAGCTTCCAGACTGATAGGGATAATTTCCGCTCTCAGTCGGGTTGGGTCTTTACCTTAAATAGAGGAGCAATCACTTGGAAGAGTTCCAAGCAGGAGACAGTGGCTGATTCCACTTGTGAATCAGAGTATATAGCAGCGAGCGAGGCAGCAAAGGAGGCAATATGGCTAAAGAACTTCATTGGAGACCTTGGAGTTGTACCAGCTATAAAAGAGCCCATGAAAATTTTCTGTGATAGTGAAAGTGTTGTTGCCTTAGCCAAGGAACCAAGGGATCACGGGAGATCCAGACACATCGACAGAAAATATTATTTTATCAAACATCGCATAGAAGAAGGAATCCTCGTAGCAAAGAGGGTATTATCGGATGAGAACCCAGCAGATCCCCTTACGAAGGGTCTGAGTAGGGTTAAGCATCTCCAGCATGCTCGGAGAATAGGGCTGAAGGATGATATAAGTTTTAGTAGTTAGATAAATTATGAAATTTGTAACGTGTAATTGACATTTGATGATGAATAAAAGTTGTGTTTATTTATGAGTAAAGTGTTACTATCATTTGTCAATCGTTTACTATAATTTCTTTTGCATGTTTTGACTTCCAGAATAGTATGTTGTGGTTTCACATATTATTCCAACTTTCCACAGTCAGTCATATGTTGGAAGTAGATATGAAGTTTAGACTGTCATGAAGTTGGTTGTAGGTGTCAGGATATAAGACAACACTTCATGAGTGCTCATACGTTCTGAGTATTGGAATCAACCCACGCTCACTGGAATCACTTCATGGAATTTTATCTCGAGTGATCGTGAGACGGTAATATCATATAAGTCTTCAAACCTAGAGATATGTTTTGTTGCCTATGAATTGATTATGCATTGATTGTACGAAAACGCATTGGTAACTCGATGCTATAAAACGTGATTTTATGTATAATTCAACTAGTAGTAGAACAAACATATGAGTCGAAGTTTATCTGTTCCTTCTTGGATTAGAAGCTGATATCTGGGCCCCTCGATGATTTTGTTTTGACCTATGTACCGGGCCCGGTCAGAACTAAGTTAATGTGTTCAATTAAGTTCTTTGTCAAACAAATCGGAAATTAGGAAACAAACTGCTGGACAATAAGCAAGACATTGTTCCATGTAATTGTCCGGCTGATATCTAGAACAGAGGAATATATGATCACTTATCTTAAAGGGCGTATCAACATCTTCTCAGTTCCGAGAGACCTTGAAAGAGCTACGATTGTCGATTGGTTCCTGAAGTATTGCAGTTATAGTTATTAGACTTATCCAAGTGGGAGACTATTGGATAAGGTGTCTAAGTCCATAACTATTTCTGGTAAATACTTGACCTGACCCAGCATGGTCCATTTGGGTTGCATGGCACCATGCAATTGAATAAACTAAATGAGAGAAATAACACATATGGTTTATTAATATATTATAAGTTCAAATATATTAATAATATTATTTAATTAGGTTTGATCAAGAATTAATTTAGAATTAATTAAGTGATCAAAAAGATAACTAATTAGATATATGGGTAGATTATGTAAATCTTCCATATCTTATATAGTGGGATAAGAGGCTCCATGGATTATCAAGTTGGGTTCCACCCATAGGATGCTCCATGGAGTTAACCCATGGATCAAGAAATGAAGAGTCATGGAACATTAGGGTTTACCTAATGTAACACACTATATAAGCAATGTAACTCTCCCCAAAATTGGCTACACTATGAAACAAGAGGGCTTGGCCGATTTTGCATGTGTTAGAGTATTCTCTCAAGTTTATTCTTTGCATTTGGTGTTGTGTGAAGCATTTGAGGCATCACACTTGAGGTGCTAGGCTCACAAGGTTTCAAGGAACACTTACAACAACAAGGTATGGAGTTCTATCTATTATTCAAGTTAATATTGTTCCCCATGTATGCTAGATAGGATCATAGCCTTGGAAATCAACTTTGCATGATAATTAGACAAACATAGATCCAAGGTTATTAGGGTTGCATGTACACTTAGGAATTGTTAGAATGCTCAAAACCCAACAGTTAGTTCTAATACCGTCGTCATACACTTAGAATCCTAAACACATAAGGTCTCCATATCCGATTGACAACAAACCGTAGATCCGAACAAATAATATCATATATGGCAAACATATCACATTTACCACATAAAAGCATTTTAGGCAACTTTCTTAAAATAAACAAGTGCTCGTGTCTAAAATATGTCAGACACTCATCTCACAATCTTCACTTGACATTCTAAGTTTAAGTCTATAAATCCTACAATTTCCTTGTTCGCTTAAACTAATGCTCTGATACCAACTATGACATCCCCAAAATCACGACCAGAAAAGACCGATTTAATTTATGCTTTTAAAATAATTTTCAGAGTAATCCTTTGATTTAAAAGAGTTGCGGAATTTGTTCCTAAAACAAAATATGATAAATAAAATTTATCAAAGCATTCCTTAAAAAATGTATTTTTATATATAACAAAACTCAGGATGTCATGTTTCGATACAGACACAAAAGCATAAACGACATATTATAAGCCTTACAACAGTTATATACAACTACAGGCCTATAAACAAAACAACTTGATGATTCATCCATCGTATGCCCTCGTGTCACTACCTGTAATGCAAATAAGACTGAGTGGGTCAGGCTTGGGAGCCTGGTGAGCATATAGGGTTTTCAACCCACAATAAATAATTATATTTAATTTCACCAACCAACAATAACCTGATTACCCATTCCCGTTATCCTCATTTTACGTCTCTAAAACAACAACTATCACAAGGGACCTAATCTAGGATTTTTCATCAGGATTGACATTACTGCGAAGGGGTTTCTTGAACAATAGATGTCCTAAAGGCAACCATGAGGGGGATAGATTACATCGGTGAAAACATCGATCACAACACCTATAGGTTATGAACCTGTCAGCGTTCCACTGGATAGTCTAGAAAGAGTCAGTGGTCGTCATCCATACTCTGCTAGATGACTAGATCAACAATGACATCGACATCGACGCCTCTCATCATTTTATTTCATCACACAACAACTTTCTACACATGTTCTACGCAACATATTAGTAGATAAAATATATACATTTATATACAGCTTAAAACTTGTACAAATCATTCATTCGACAATTATTTCAAATAAGCAAATAATATACAAACACATAACACGTATTTTGTAGAGAATACTTCGTATCTATGTGTTACAAGAAAAGGAATATACACTCACTTGATAAGAAGATGATCGGACAGCACTACGACTCTAAGAATAGTGTTTCCTCGGTGAAACTGGGAGATCTTCACAAAAACCGAGGTTCTTGCGGGCAGAGTTTTGGCTCGGAAACTTTACTTCTCGGGATGTTACCGGGGCTTCGGGGGTATAAATTGCATGCAAAACAAGGCAATAAGAAGTGAGAGAGAAGAAATGAGCAACAAATCTCGGAGACCTTGCATTCTATTTATAGGGGAGGCTGACCCTCCGAATGCAGCACGTTCCGGTGCGTCATGGCTTACGAACTTCGGAAGTGATGGCTATGCGACTAGAGGGCGACGTGGCCAATCTGAGGCCAAGCAAAACGAACTCAGGGCGTTCCCTCCAGATAAGCTTCGGTATGCGTGCCTCGAACTTCAAATATTCATATCTTTCGCATACGAGCTACGTTTTTTACGTTCTTTATATCCACGCGTAGGTGAGATTATGCTCTACAACTTTCGTTTAGACTCCGTCGGCTACTTTTGAAATTTATTTTTATTATATTATTTTTAGTAGGCCGGGACAGGAAAACTCTGTTAGAAAATCATAACTTATTCATCTGACGTCTGTTTTCGTCTGTCTTTTTACCGTCGGACTACTATCGACGAGATCTTCGATTCTCATTTAGATTGTTTCGGCTAGAAACCACTCGATCTCATATCCGAACTTCGGGTTGCATAACGCTAAGTCGAAACTTTGAAAAATCATAACTTCCTCATATGAAGTCAGATTTAGACGTTCTTTTTATGTATACTCTCTTTGTTTAACGTATTCTACGACTTTCATTTAGATCACTAAGGCTAGATACCACTCTATCTTAAATTCATATTTTACGTCGTTCAACGTCGTGTCGGTTCTGTCACGAAACTTCGACAGGTCATAACTTCTTCGTTATAACTCGGATTTCAGCATTCTTTATATATTCAGAAACCTTGTAACAATCACTAAGTATTCATGTATCGATATAGGTCTTATCTAACATTTTATTTTTACGCTTATTTTATTCTTAATTCTATTAGGCCACATAATTAAGCATAAAACACATAATACTCAAATAATACATTCTTATTATTTCAAAATGAGTTACAAAGGTTACCCTAGACTATTACATCGTCATTAATGTCTAACCCAAAAACACGGGTGTTACACTACTAGACTACAGTGTTCGCATTGCTCAAAACTACTTAATAAAAAAATTTAGTTTTTCATATGCATTCCTAAGGTTGTCGCTTAAGTTGTTTGATTTGTTTGCCAAATTAATAAATTTGATGTAAGATACTATTTGTTATCTTATAATAGTTGAAATAACTCATTTATTTACATTAGTTGTACTAAAACTCAACGAATAAAATTACAAAGAGATTTACTGTGAACTTGACCGTTCACAGTCTATGACCTAAATTCTGGGACGTCACATTACCTCCCCATTAAGGGAATTTCGTCCCGAAATTATTTTGTTCTAGAATATTTTGTTCCACTATCATTTTGTTCTACTAGTATTTCATTCTAATAGTGGAGGGAGCACCGCTGAAAAATTGCGGATAATTTTGTTTTGTTTAATCCCTGCATTTCCAAGTAAACTCCCACTCTCTACGAGAGTTCTATCGGACCTTTAGTACAGGTATGCGGCTTTGTTTGAGGTTTTTGATTTCTCGATCCATGATCTCCAACGGTTCCTTCACGAAGTGAAGTTAAGTGTTGTCCTGGATCTCATCGAGGGGAAAGACAAGGTTCTTATTAGAGAGAAACTTTTGAAATTATATATGTGGGAGGTGTCGTGAACTTTGTTGATTTCTTGAGGTAATTTGAGTTTGTAAGCCACCGGACCAACCCTTAACCTGATTTCAATAGGTCCGATGTAACAATGGTTTAGTTTACCTCGTTTTGCTTATCTAACGACACCTTTCTATACTACGACCTTTAGTAGAACACGGCCTCTTATTTTGAATTCTAAGGGTCTGCGTCTTGTGTCATCATAGCTTTTCTGATGACTACGTGTGTCATTAAATTGTTCCTTTATCTTAACGATCTTCTTCGTTGTTTCCTGATTACCCTTAAGGCCAGTAAGTAGATTATCTCCTTTGGATAGGTCCTAGCAGGTTTCTCCATTTTGTCAATTTCTTTGAAGCTAAGAAATAGGCAGATTTGGTTAAACAGTCAACCACTTCCCAGACGGTATCACACTTGAAGTTCTTGGTAGCTTCATTATGAAGTCCATGGTCATCTATTCCTATTTCTAATCCGGATTGACAGTTGTTGTAGTAGACCAAACAGCTTTTGGTACTCTGATTTGACTTTGAAGTAAGTTAAGCGCTCACTGTCTTAGGTGGCAATCTCTATCTATATATTGGACCACCAATAAATCTTCTTGGATCGAGATACATATTGTCTGATCCGAGATGCATTGAATATCTTTATTTATTAGCTTCGTTTAGAACTAGACTCCTGACTTCACCAAACTTGAGGGTGCACATTCAGTTCATGAAATATCGTGTTCCGTCTTCCTTGAGGCCGAACCGTTTGTCCATTCCTCGAGGTTTTTTTCTTCCACGATATTCTTGGGTTTGACTACTTCTCCTTGAGCATCACAAATTTGAGTGGTGAGGTTTGAGTGGATGGTTAGGGTTACAGCCTTTACACGAAGTGGCTTTGCTTGTTCTTTCCTGGTTAAAGCGTCTATTACAACATTTATTTTACCAAGATGCTAACGAATTTCGCATTTGTAATCATTTTGCAACTTGACACACTTTTTTTATGTCATGTTAAGCTCCTTCTAGTCAAAGATGTGTTGGGAGGCTTTTGTGGTTGGCGAACACGACACACTTCGTTCCCTAGAGGTAGTGTCTCTAAATCTTTAAGACAAACTCTACGGCTCTCAATTGTAAGTCATGGGTAATGTAGTTTGTACTCCTTTTAGCTGGCTTGAATTTTTTATTTTTTTATTTTTTTTTATTTATTTTGAACGTTAGAGCTTAGTAATAGGATAATTCTTTTTTGAAAACATTTTGTTAATGGAAAGTGCATTTTTATTTTCTTTCATATGTAGACCATTTATGTATTTTTTTTTTCTCAAATATGGACCATTTATGTAATTTTTTTCACAAGTGCACCATTTATGTAATATATACTTGTAAATGTTCATTAATAGGTCATTGATATGACAGTTTTCTGAGAAAAAAATTGTTTTTAGTACAGAAATTTGCAAAAGAAAAAAAATCATTAACAACATTGTATATTTATAAAATTATTATTTTAGATTATTTTAAGATGATATTGAATTTTTTTTCCTACATTGTAGCTCATTTGTAGAGAAGTGTTCTAGAAATGAATTTCATTAATAGGATTAAACTTTGCAAAATATGACTTTTTTTGGATTTTTTTTAATGATGTGGAATGTCACATGGTTATAGAATGGATTGCCTATTTTTCTTTTATTTTCTTGGCAAGTTCATTGACTTTTAACAGTTCTCGTGTTTGCATTGAAATTAAATTAATATGAAAGTATATTACTTGTTTTTTCAGTCTTACATTCAATTTTCTATAATGTGAAATATCTTAATGCTTACTCACTTGAATTTAATATTTGTTTAATGGATATATCTAAAAATGTGAAATATTTGAAACGAAAAAAGCATCATGTATTTGTTTGACATATTTTGTTTTTTATTTATTTCACGGGTTAGTGATATATGGGTCAAAGAGTCCATGTAGGTATAAATGGGTGAAAACATGTTTTTCAAAACACTCCATTTCGCAGAAGAGTTATTTGACAAACATCACTTTTTTAGAGATAAGTGGAACGTAGAAAGTAATCGACGAGGGCTAATATTGCATCCCATCCAACAAGCGGTATCTTATAGGTGAAATTCTGCAAAATCAATATACATCTTACAAAGAAGCCTTTTAAAGGTTTGTTGAATATAATTTTGAGTGATGAATACCTTTTCCTGAATATCAGTTAACAATGTTTCAAATCTCTGTACATCACAAGACAATTTCAACATTTCTCTAGCGTAACCATCAACTTGGTGAAGAAGATAGTAAATTACACATTTTGGCACTAGTCGATGTTTTAGCTAGCAACCGCAGGTGGGGATGTCAACCCTTTATAGATCTATACATATGTATCTTGCTCCAAATATTAACGATTATATATTAACGATTATAGTAGTTTGGGTATGTTAAATGTGCAAACTCGGGTAATGAATCACGTAACGTCTCACTAAAAAGTTTTCAACTAAAAAGTTTGTGAATAACTCTCAGCCCTAACTTACTTGTGGGTAAGTTCTAGGCGTAATGAATATCATTGTATAAAGTTTATAAAAGTCGAGTATGTTTGACATATATCTAAAAGTGTAATGTGCTCGCCTTTATAAAAATGAATGTTTCAAATTGATGAACATATGTACATGTATAAACTTTATGCATATAAACATATAAATATACATGTATAGTAATAGCTTGAATCATTGAAATACCATAAAGTGTTATAACGTACTTGTCATAATATACAATGTCATATAAAAATCATATATTTTTGTATCATGTAATATTTGTCGTGTGGACTAGTCGATAAAAAATCCATAATATGTATATGAAAAGTTTATATTAGTTATTTGTAAGAAGATGTTAAAATTTTAAATAACATTTTTATAAACTATATTTATATTATTTTCGCATAAAGGATAATATATTTGTATAAATAAAACATATAGGTGCATGTATCCCCTCCCCCTCCGAAATAATTAAAATGTTGAAAAAGGGCCGTAAGGACTCACCCTTGAAGCGTGTGTTCGAGTTGTCCGAATTCGGATTCTTTTAAGAAACTTGTCTTGTGAATCGCAAATCCACCATTCTTGAACTTTAAAGTATTCTCGGGACCGTTTTGCAACAAATCAAACTATTGGAGGCTGTTTGGTAATTTATTGTAGCCAACATAGGACTTTTTTGGTTAAAATATATCAAGGAGGGACTGATTTTTAACTTGAACAAATTATAGGGGCTGGTATGTAACTTCTTGACAGAATCGGACTGATTTCTAAATGTTTTGTCAAAGGAGGGTTCATTATTTTCATTTTTGAAGGAATTTAAAAGGGATTAGGGTTTTTATGGAAAAGATTCTCATAGAGGGACCATTTTTGTCTAATGGTCCAAACGTCAATTAAATTAGGGCTTTTAAACCCTCCCGTCTGCGTCATTTGCAGATGGAACAAATAGAATGGATCGGGGGTGAGTCGAGGCAAACGAATGAAGAGTGGAAGAAGCGAAGGGCTCGTCGGCGCTGCTTCCGATTCCTCGGATGTCGGAGACCACGAAGAAGACCGGAGGCATGAGGAATCTCGCAGGCGGCTAATCCGTTTCTTTCTAATCGATGGCGCAGAGGATATCTCTGGGGATTGTCGAGGCCGAAGGAGAGATGGGAAGTAGAGGCAGCGAGGCTTCTTCTTCTCGTCCGGCAGATTATTGTGGGGTGGAAAGGGAAGGAGGCGATCTCCAAGGAACCTTCCTGGTTCGTGCATCTTGTAGCCGACCGAAGTCAAGCAAGTACGAGAACCTCCGAAGCTTGGTTGGACCGAAGAAAAGGAAAGAGACGAAGCAGTGAATCTGTTCTTCTTCTACTCCAGCCATGAGGTACGAAGGGGAGGATATTAGAGACTTCAGGTTAGTGTTTTGTTCATTGAGTTCGACTGGGAGAAAGGAAAACGAAAAAGAGCTCGATCAAACTAAGGGAAGAATGAACGAAATGCAACAATATGGATGTATCGATGGTGGATGCCCACTGCAAACAGGGAGTAGGAAGGAGGTGGTTCGGTGGGAGGAACTGACGGCAGTAGCAGCTCACATGGGGCGTTCCTTGTTCTTTCTTGTTCACTCTTTTTTTTTTCGTTCTTGTTTTGACCGAAATTGATGAAGGGAACCAAATGGTTGACAGGGGAAGAGATCTTCGATGGTGCAAGGAAAACAGCAATGGGGTGACTTTGTTTCTCTTTTGTTTTTGTTTGTGAATCGGTTATATGATCATTAGTTGAGGAGTGTGAGCTGTTATATTATCAGTAGTTGAGGAGTGTGAGCTATATAATACATGTGAAAAAAAAACGTGGGAAGGAAAGAAGACAGTGGAGTGCAAGAATCCCTTTCTTTTGAGTGTGTAATTGTTCAAAACAAATTTTAGAAGTAACCATAAATTTGCTGTCATTTTTAAGTGTGAAGGGAATAAGTTTTATATTTAATATTTTATATAATGTATTTGTTCCCAAACGTTATGTAATGAATGTGTATTTTATTTAATTAAGTTTGTAAGTTTATAACTATATAAAAATTGCTCATAATTTCCTTTTTACATAATATTATGTAAAATGTCTTTCATGATCTATCAAGTAAGGATCGGTCAGGTAGGACAGTTGGGAGACAGAACCATTTCGGCATATAGCCTTTCTGAAATCCAACAACCAAGCCAATATGACCGTTCTAGACACCTCTCCCATAAGTAGGTCAACTAGTAAAACGACTTGGAATCACTAATAAATCTTGTTTATGGGTTCATAATAACGATAATGAAATTAAACATAAGTTATACTTAAAGTATGGTATGCATAACTCACTTACTAGGGATTTAGCGAGGAGTCGGGATCTACACGAGCATAACTTTTGAGCCGAAAACTCTTCTACTCGGGGCTTTCCGGTGCTTCGGGCTTCGCTACTAACACCTAGGAGGTGCTAGAGAAAAGGTCTTAGGACCTTGGGGGATTTGGGAAAGAATGGAGTTTAAAGGTGTGATGAAATGAGTGAATTTCGACTCTATGTATAGGTTGTACAGGGGCCTCTCAGTTCGTGAGACATGCCTCTCACGTCGTGTGTCTTGAGTAGGCACCAAGGCGAAGCCTGGTGCTGACACGTGGCGCAGGATGCAGGTAAAACAATCAATCTTAAAAAATTCATAACTTTCGCATACGAGCTCCGTTTTTGACGTTCTATATATCCACGCGTAGGTATTGACAAGATCTACAACTTTCTTTTGACCCATTGGCTAATTCTCGATCGATTTTAAATTTAACAGTCTGAGAAGATTACACTGTTAACGACCGTGTAAAGTTCATAACTTCTACATATAGACTCCATTTTAGACTGTCTTTTTATCGTTGAACTCCTAATAATAAGATCTTCAATTCTCATGGATCATTTTGGCTAAAACATGACCGATTTAAAATTTGATTTCTGAGTTGTATACTACTACACTGAAACTTCGAAAAATCATAACTTCCTCTTATGAAGTCAGATTTGGACGTTCTCTATATGTACACTCTCGGTTTAATGAATATTATGACTTTAGTTTAGATTACTAATGCTAAAAAATAATTTATGAAAATTCTCTTTTTACGTTACGCAAAGCCGTGTTGGTTTAATCGCAAAACTTCGATGGACATAACTTCTTCGTTATAAGTCAGATTTCAGCGTTCTTTATATGTATGGAATCCTTGTGACATACTTCCTCCATCCCAACATTATTGTCCACGTTTGACTTTTGAAGTCTTTCCATGTCAACTTTGACTATAAATAATTTTATTTGTGTTATATAATTTTTGATTAAACTTATAACAATAAAAATACATTTAAAAAACAATCTAATCATATATCTTGAATAAAAAATTATATAACAAAAAGTAAATTATTTAATTTCAAAGTTGAACAAAAGAGACTTAAAAAGTCAAATGTGGACAATAATTTTGGGACGAAGGGATTATAATACAACTTTGTTAAACATTATTTATCCTAAATAATCTTCTATCAAAAAGTCATTTTTGACGCTTATTATCTATAGATTGATTAGCCCGAATATGTGGGCGTTACAATTATCTCCCCCTTAGGATGATTACGTCTCGGAATCATCAACAAAACAGGGCTTGTATAATGACTCCATACATTATCTTTTCATCCTAGTAATAACCGTAACTCTTATGTCCTTTCAAATGAGTATCTAATTCTTAGACTTCTTGATTGTTGACGGTGCTCAATCTTGCACCTGCTCTTAGAGGTGTTCGTTTGAGTTAATCTTGGTAAATAGAATTGTATTATGAATTGTGTTAATCATGTATTACATCATGTGGATATATAATTGAGTAATTTACACTCTAGTCCCTATACTAACAATGATTACAAATATTGTCTAATATTCCCCCTCAAGCTAAGATCGGGGAGCGAGCTTTAGCTTGGATCGTAATAGGAGAAAACGTTGTGAGGGTAGTGGCTTTGTAAAGACATCTGCTATCTGATCACCTATAGAGATGTATTGAGCCGAGAGCTTTCCTTGTGCGACCTTTTCGCGAACAAAGTGAAAATCGACCTCGACATGTTTGGTACATGCATGAAATACTGGATTTGTTGAAAGATATGTAGCGCCTAGATTATCACACCATAATGTAGGAACTCTCTTGAGGGAAACACAAAGTTCTCCCAGAAGTGCTTCAAGCCAAGTTAGCTCAGCCACTGTATCAGTAAGAGCTTTGTATTCGAATTTCGTTGATGATCGAGAGACGGTGCATTGTTTACGAGCAGACCAGGAAACAAGGTTAGAACCAAGATAGATTGCATATCTGTGACAACCCAAATTTATTTCCGTTACATAATCCCGTTTTCGCTAACGGAATTCGTCGTTATATATATATATATATATATATATATATATATATATATATATATATATATATATATATATATATATATATATATATATATATATATATATATATATCCGTAATATTTGGAGTCGTCAATAAATAAATATCTATTTATTTATATTTTCTTGACCTTATCATTTTAGTATAAGTAAATATAACTTGTAAGTGTTAACCCCGTTTAACCAAATAAAGTTATATTACTTTTCAACCACTTCACCCGGGTAAAAAGTTTTAACCCCGTTAAACTTTAGCATCGGGTAGCCGTGTACCGGGTGCAATACCCGAGGCATTTATAAAGGGAATGAACACCACTTTGAACACTTTTACCATTCAT
Source organism: Lactuca serriola (assembly GCF_051521515.1). Lineage (NCBI taxonomy): Eukaryota > Viridiplantae > Streptophyta > Magnoliopsida > Asterales > Asteraceae > Lactuca > Lactuca serriola. Next base: position 37,858,569 of record NC_136413.1, on the reverse strand, counting down.
TCACACTCTCTCACTACTTTCTCTCTCTAGACCCGATTCCGACTCCAAAACCTCGAATTCCGGCTTCCAAACGTAAGGGTTTCTTCCCTAACTTGTTCTAAACGTACTCCATTGCATTTAGCACACAAAAATCATAGGATTTAGTGGAAAACATGGAGTTTACGGCCTAGGAAGCCCCTTAGGCCGTAAACACCCCAAAACTTGGCAAAAGTCCCATTTTTCTTTCCTTTAAGCTTGTATACTAATTAAGGGAATTGACTAGATGAGTTTGGACATCAAAACATAAGTTTTTAGGGTCAAAAAGAGGGTTTACGGCCCAAGCTTGTGCTTAGGCCGTAAACACCCAAATTCCTTGATAAATTGCCCCAAACACTCATCCAAGGCATGATAGAATTTAGATATGATCATAGGAAATGCTTAAGGCTATAAAGCATCACATTTTAGAACCAAAAAGGGGAGTTTACGGCCAAGCCTATGCTTAGGCCGTAAACACCCAATTCTCATGCCAAAATGTCCCAAAAACTCAACTAAGGCCTTCTAGAATTTGGTTATAATTTAAGGGAGTGCTTAGGACCATTTATCAACACATTTTGAGGGACAAAATGGAGTTTACGGCCCAAGCACAAGCTAGGACCGTAAACTCCCTCAAACACCATCAAATGAAGGTTTTAACCCCCAAAGTTGGTCCTAGGCATTCACTAGAAATTTAGAGGATTGATTTAAGGCCTTAACATGCATTTTTGGAGGAAAACAAGAGTTTACGGCCAAGCCTAGGGGCTTACGGCCGTAAACTCCCAAGGAGTGGCCTTTGGGCCGTAAACTCCAAGGGAGTAAACTCTTGGACTCCCCCGTAACCCCTATTTGGCCTTATACGATCCCCGAGAACCACTTCTAAGCCCTAAGACCCCGAATCAATGCTAGAATGTCTAAATGTTCTCATAAAAGGCATAAAATGATTAATTCTTTTCAAAACACATATTCCACATGTTAATATGGTCCTAAAAGGTGCACAAGTCTTTATTTGGTACAAAACGCTCAACCGACACTTTCACCCGATTTACCCGATTTACTCGGTTTCAGGTGAGTTCATACCCCTTAAATGAACCTTTCAAATGTTTTTATATGTTTTAGGGGGGGATACAAGTCAATTATACATGTTTATGGAAATTAATCACATGTGATTCACTATCCATAGTTCAAATCACATGTGATTTACCACTATGCTTCATATAAGGATTTTCGCTTTCAAAACTATTTTGGATAAATAAACAATTTTCTAAATGTTTCCTTTTGAAAAGAATTTTTATTAAATAATTTTTTCTTAAAAAATGTAACCACACTAATATATTTATATAAGTAAGACTTGAAGGACTTAGGACCAATAGCTCGCCTTATTTCCTGTTCTTGTTTGATTGTGGGCTTAGGGTAGTTGTTATCCGTCCAACTGTCGTTGATTTCTTAGTTATATATCATGTATATTAGTGTTGGATACGAGGATTTTCATTTCTCCCGATGCTTAAACCACTAAATTGACAAGAACCATACACACTAAGTTAACTATAATAGGTATAGTTAAGGCCACTACTACTCGCTATAGCTACTACTCTACACACTATAACACACACTATTACGAGACTATACACTAATAAGAGAACACACTACGAGTTATACAAAAGACTACTACACTATAATACAAGAGAAAGTACTAATCCAAAGATAATACACTAACTCTCTATGAGATACTCTATTCGCTACACACTACGCCCAGAGTTTTCCGACGGGAGAACGACGCTACATGTATAGATCTATACGGGGGCAGAAACTATTACATCCCGACTGTTAATTTCAGTCCGAGCCGTGCAGGCCCATGGATGCCGCTACTTCACTACACTATACATGACCGGGAAGGTCATGGGGTCCTCTATTACTCACACTATCGGTAACATACAAGGAATACACTATATCCACACTAAAATACTAAACTAAAGGCTAAGTTAACATCCCGAAGTAAACAAGTATCTAATACTAAATGAAGTTTGCACCTCTATTAATGACTAACAGGCATAACCTATTTTAATACCTTACTTATTGGAGATTCACTAATATACTTTTACAATAAACGTTTTTCAAAGATGAGAATTACATGTTTTCTTAAAGGTTTCACTTACAATGTATTTTCTAGAAAATATAGGATTTTCTGGGTTTTCTACTACTTATGAATGTAAATTGCAGCTTTTCATACTATCAGTTCTAATTCTTTTTATACAAAACTCACACTAAACTCTTATGAACTCACCAGCTTTATGCTGATACTCGTTTTCAAAATAACTTGTATCCTCATGTCAAAGATAGACAGGTACAGGTGCAGCATTTTGGAGAAGGTGGAGCATACAAGATCCATCTCTTATTTTTGTATTACTTTTGGTGTTTGTTAAACATTACAAAACACACTTGTAATTAAACTCACTATGTAATGCAATGGTTGTATGTTTCTTGTTTTTACTATTATGCAATTGTGATGATACTGTACATGACGTCCTCCACCCCAAAACGTATTCCGCCGTTATCGGTTTTGGGGTGTGACAATATCCCCCGGTGGATCGACGGTCATTAGGGCACCCAGCCCAGTTAGCATCGAAATAAGATGTTATGGAGAGCTTAGTAGAGTTTGTATATGCATGAAGTTGAAGATTAGAGTTACGATGAAGGCACAACCCGTAAGAGACTATACCCTACAGGTAGCGCAATATACGCTTGACGGCTGACCGGTGATTTTTTGTTGGAGAGTGCATAAATTGGCAGACTTTATTTACCACAAAAGTGATGTCAGGCCTAGAAAGTGTGACATATTGAACAGCACCAACGATTTTTCTATATCGAATCGGGTTATCAAAGGCCTTACTATCCCCAATGGACAAATTAGCAGTTGTTGTTATTGGAGATGAAACTGGTTTGGCTGTAGAAAGACCAGCATGTTGCAGCAATTCAAATTGTATTTGCGTTGAGACAAAATGATAGAATCCGGTTGATAGTGTATCTCAACACCCAAAAAATAAGACAAGGTGCCTATATATTGAACCGAAAATGAATTGCTAAGGTTCTGTACAACTGGATCAATGACTTGAGAATTATTAGCTGTCAAAATGATATCATCAACGTAAACTAGCATGTACATGAGAACTCCCTGTGTTGAATAGATAAACAACGATGGGTCAGTCCGAGAACCCCGAAAACCAAGAGCAAGAAGAGCGGTAGAAAGCCTATGAAACCATCCCCTTGGAGCTTGTTTTAGGCCGTATAATGACTTGTGTAAAAGAAAAACATGATCCGGTTTGGATGGATCAGCAAAACCAGCTTGTTGTTTTTAGATCACCATGTAAGAAGGCATTTTTAACATCGATCTGTCGTAACGGCCATTTTCGTGTGACAGCTAGAGAAAGAACGACACGAATGGTTGTTGCTTTGATAACCAGGCTAAATGTTTCTTGATAATCAATGCCTGGTTGTTGTCGAAAACCCTTAGCAACAAGACATGCTTTGTATCGCTTCACCGCTCCTGTCTCGTCTCTTTTTAGTTTATACACCCATTTGCAATCAACCACATTGATATTTTTGATGCGTGGAACTAGCGACCAAGTTCCGTTTTGTATCAAGGCTGAATATTCCTCACACATAGCCGAGCACCACTGTGGTTGTGTGTTAGCAATGGTAAAGGTGGGAGGTTCAGTATCAGAGTAGTTTTTCGAGTTAATATGGTTGATTTGAGACCATTATACTCTTCCCTAAGTCCGAACATAACAAGCATGACTAGGTCATTTTCTTTTATAGGTTCACCGAATTTAGCAGGAGCATCAGCATAAGCTTGAGCCCGGTTCAGATAGGTAGGGGAGGATTCATCAGCCTTCATCTCAAGTTTCAAAAGTTGGGTCTTTAGATTGTATTCCCTAGAAGACATGTGTGGAGCGTAGGAACGCTCGAGGGACAACCATAGATCTCAAGAAGTATCCCCATGTACGTGTTGGAATGAGGCTTCAGAGACATTCGAGATAATCAACATGCGTACATGATCATCATTGGCGACCCATGCTTGGTACTGAGGGTTGGGTTGTGTGGTTTGTGTAACAGATGAAGCGTCAGTTTCTTTCCCAGTGGATGAGGTTTAGACTGAGATGGTAACAGGTGGACATGGGATTGTGTCGTCAACATAGCCAAACAGGCCATTTGTAACCAGAAACGGTCTCGGACGTGGGTGGGCTGTGGTGGGATGGGTGGTCATTTGTGGGATAGTAGGCTGTTGTGGTTCAGTTTCATGGGTAGAAGTGGTTAGCTGATTTGAAGTGGTGTTGGAGGGTGGATGGTGTCGACAATGGTAAGTATAAATGATGGGAAGAAGAGATAAGTTTGAGGAAGATATTTGTGTAGAAGTGGATGTATGGTTTGGTTTATGAAAGAGTGGTGTTGTGGGTTGTGTTGGTGTAGTAGAAGGCGGAGAATGGTCCTGTGGTGGTAGAGGAGTTGGATAGGAAGAGACATATGGTCCAAGAACAGGTTGTGGTGGATTCTTTGGTGGGGCATGGAAAGGAAATGAGGTTTCAGTAAAACGAACATGTCTAGCGACATAAATGCGTTTGGAAGATGGGTCAAAACAACGATAACCATGATGGGAAGTGTTGTAGCCTAGAAAGAAACAAGGAATGGATCGAAAATCCATTTTGTGTTTGTTGTATGGACGGAGATGGGGATAGCACCTACAACCAAAAACCCGAAGAAAAGAAAAAATCAGGTTTGTGTCGAAAGATGTGTTCGAAGGGTGAGATGTTGCGAGTGTTACGAGATGGCATGCGGTTGATAAGATACACAACTGTTTCAAAAGCAAAGTGCCAGAAATGTTGTGGAACATGAGATTAGGCGAGTAAACTAAGCCTAATTTCCACTACATGACGATGTCTTCGTTCGACAAAACCATTTTGATCACTTGTATATGGACAAGAGAGTCGATGAATGATACAAAGGGGTGAGAAGAACTTAGAGAGAATTCGAAATTCCCCACCCAATCAGTTTGAATAGTTTTAAGCTTTGTTTGAAATTGTCATTCAGCCATGACCAAGAAAAGTTTAAAAGTTGGGAAAATATCAGATTTTGATTTTAATGGGAGGAACCACATGAAACTGGAAAAATGGTCAATACATAACAGAAAATAATTGTGACCATCAGTAGAAGTAACAAGTGCAGGGCCCTACACGTCACAAAAAACAAGATCTAAAATATGTGAACTTTTGTAAGAGGAAGATAACAAATGTAATTTAGATGATTTTCCAATAGAACAAGAGTCACAAACAACAGTAGACCATTTATTTGTTAAAGGTAAATTGTATTTAGATAACATAGATTGTAAAAGTTGGTGATGTGGATGCCTAATTCTTTGATGCCAGGTTTATGAAGAAGCGCGTACGGCAGAGAACGCAATTTTTGGAAGTGATTGAAGATTGAGTAGAGGAATTGAGTAGAGTCCACCATTACTTGGACCCATGAGGAGGGTGTAGTGTGTAGCTGTGTCCTTAATGACAAAAAAAGAAGAGTGAAATTCAAAATAGATATCATTGTCTAAACAAAATTTTTGAACATAAAGAAGGTTTCGTTTGATATCAGGAACATGAAGAATATGTGTAAGAGAGAAGACTTTATTTGGTGAGTAAAGTTTAGAAGAGCCTATGTGAAGGATGGCTAAACCCTTACCATTGCCAACATGGAGATTATCCTCGCCATAATAGGGCTCGACATTCTCAAAACCAGAGAAATCATGTGCCACATGGTGGCTTGATCCTGTGTTGGGGAGCCATGATGTGGATCTTTGTGAGCGATATTCTGCATAGTTAGCTGATGGTGGTGGTCTTTTGAGTGTGGCAGGGTCGCGATTTGGGCACTGAGACGGAACATGTCCTATTCCGCACCTGTTACATGTACCAAAAATGGTATTTTGATTATACGCCCAAGAAAACTAACTACGATTACCTCCCCCATGATTTCTGTTGTTGAAATCTCCTTAAGTGCGATTAAAGTTGCCTCGTCCTCTTCTATTATTCTGACCGCATCCACAAGGATTACCAGACATGTTAGTTTAAAATGCTTGAGCGCTTTGATTATTAGTTGGCTGAAGTTGAACGCCAAGCTGAGAAAGAAGTTGTTGTAAAGCCTGCAATTGATCTGGTGAGGAAGTAAGGGAGACAGGTAGGGTCGTTATGTTGCGGCTTGTTGTTGTAGCCGTGAAGGCTTGAACGGGTGATACCTCAGGTGTTGACTTCCGGACCATATAATCGTGATCAGACAGAAGACCATGTAATTTGGAGAAAGTTGTAGGAGTTTTTTGAGTTAAGATGGTTGATTTGAGACCATTATACGCTTCCCTAAGTCCAGACATAACAAGCATGACTAAGTCCGGACATAACAAGTTGTAGGGGACAAAGTAAACCCAAACTTGTGGGAGTTCTGAGCAGTCTTTTCAATTGTAGAAAACACTGTAATAGGATCCATGGAGGAAAGAAGAAAAAAAGAGGTAGGGTAGGATTACGATATGTGCTAACCAGGGGCAATCTTTGTTCTATGCTTGTTTCTTGTGCGATGGAGTTTTTTTTTTGGGTGGTAGGGTTAGGTTTGTTTTGATCGGCTCTGATACCAAGTTAATCTTGGTAAATAGAATTGTATTATGAATTGTGTTAATCACGTATTACATCAGGTGGATATATAATTAAGTCATTTACACTCTAGTCCGTACTAACAATGATTACAAATATTGTCTAATAGTTTGGATGGATCGTTTCGATCCGATCCAATTAAGTAAATGCAAATTGATTTTGGTTTTCAAAATATGTATCCGAATTGTCCAAACTAAATTATAATATGATCCGATCCAATCCAATTACAATTCGTTTGGATCGGTTTTTAGAATTCAGTTTTAAAAAACCATAAGATTTTAAAACGACGTATAATTATAATATTATCCAATTTTTCACATAAGAAGATAAAACAAATTATTTATGTGTGATTAAAAATTTATAAAAAACTACTAAGAAGATATATTATAATTTAATATATAATAGATAAAAAGCTTTCAAGAGAAAATACATATTAATTTTTTTATTAGGTGAAACATTTTGAACTTTTTTGAAAAAAATAAATTATAAATTTAATAAATAATTATAGATATATTAAAAATAAATAAATGATAAAAAAAATCGGTTTTTTTTACTATTCGGTTCTTATTTTATAAACCAAAACCATTCCATAATCCAAAATAATAATTTGGTTTTGGTGAAAACCAATTCAAAAATCCGAATATCCGAACCAAATAGTCCAATCTAAATTGTCCAGTTGGACAATTCGGTTTTATCCAAATAGTGAACAAATCTACCTGCTCTTCGTACTATGTTGGACTTTCAATCGTAACCTTCGAGTTATAAATTTGATCCTTATTGGAGACTCTTGCTCTTTCTTAAACAGACTTAACTTAAGATAAGTTCTTTACTTCGATTATCGTAACAGACTGACGAGTCATGTTCTAATGACCTCTCGTCATATGAAGCAATGCTTAGACTCAGGTCTTTTTTAGTTAGAATCCAGAATGGAAGACACCTTCCTTCATGTTCTAATGTGGTACAATCACATTCTAGCAAGTAGCACGTCTAGCTACAACTTCTTACTTTAACGGCGATCGTGATACTTCTATGGATCGCTTCAATTATCTTTCACTTCAATCTTTTGGCTGAAATCAGATGTTACATTGGTTCTGAACCACGTAACATACTTATCTTAGCCAGGCTTGATTTTATATGACCATTAGGTTTGGAATAACCATCATCTTCTTAGTCATTACCAAAACGACGGTAACGACAGACATGAACAAAACAGAATCAGTTACTAGCACCTTGGTAACCTTGTGGCTTTTCCTGATCCAAGTGTGAGTCATATGCTTTCGGTAGTATAGTCCTCTATTACCTTTCACACCTACTCATACTTGTCTCAAGTATTGCCTCGTAGTCCCCAAGTTCTAATCTTCTAAAATCACAAAACGATTTAACACATACGAATGTGTCCATATAATCTAAAAATTTTCCTAAGACTCTACCAAGACTTCTTCCATGTGTATCTTCAACAACAATTCTGATTCAACTCAGTTGGTGGTGGAAATACCAGACGAGACGATAGGAAAACATCAGGAATTACACAAATCGGTCTACCATCCCGCCAATCAATTGTGTACATTTGGATATAACGTAATCATCTAGACGTACTATTATTTTATCAGACATATTCTAAAGCAAAGATACCACTCCTACGATCTCTTCTGATAGGTCATTCATTATAGTAAATTAATATTTTATAATAAGTATACGAAGCCATTTGAAAATTTAACCCTAATTATCTTTTTTCTTGTATCTAAAAGTTGTCGGCCACATTGCCGTCTCTCCCACACCACAAACATAAATTTAGGAATTTTTATTTTTTAATCTGTGATTTATCTTGTGTAATTTCAGTTTCGTTAATCAACTTTGTACCTATAAATTAAGGTTCATAGCGTTCTGAAATGTAAAAAAGTATTGTTACATCGATGTCCTCTTCTCTTGAAAGAGAAAACATAGTCTCTAAGGGTCCTCAATCACTTTCTTCCTTATTTGATTTGACTTATTTGTTGTTATGAGCTAAAAGACTAGCTTTCTTAAATCTAATTAAATCGCTTACAGTAATTTCTTTTAATTTATATCATAATTGCTTTTAGATTGAGGGGCTTGTAATATGAAAATATGTAAGTGACAGCAGGTTTCACATGGTTGTTTATTCAAAATGAATAACAAGTGTTGGATGGATTGACTCGATGAAAAAAATCCACCAAAAAGAAGCAACAAATCTTTTTTTTTTTGCTTAAGGTATATTTAGTCTCATTGGCATTTTATTGAATGGATCCAATATGTATTTGTTTTTCATGTTTTCAGATTTTTCAAGCTTTACTTAAGGATTTGTCATCCTTGAGCTTAGCTCCTTTTACAACTCCAAGCATAAAGCCATTCTTATAAAATGTAATTCGCTTAAAATGGATTAGCAATATATTCCGTTATAATGTGTATAGTTGTATTAAAATGTATAAAACTATTATTGTGTAAGAATTTGTATGAATCTACATTCACATATTCATGAATATACAAGGAATGTGGTTATTTTTCAACTAATAGTTCAAAAATGTTGTCCTTCTTCAAAAAGTTCATTTAATCAAAATATTTATTCTGTCAGAAATATGTATCCTGTCATTCTTGTATAAAATATCATTTTAACAAAATGTCATTTTTAAAAAATATAATCAGGTATAATAAAAAATTACATTAAAATTAAAATTAAATTAATTAGAAAATTAAAATTACTTTTTAAATTAAGAGAATTAATTATCCCTAAAAATCTGGAATTTTCCTTTTTTAAATTTATCTCAATTGACTAAAATACCCTTATAGTGAAATTAGATGGTATTTTTCAATTATTTTTAATTCAATAATATTTATTAATCACTTTTTTAAAATAACTAAAATGATTGGTCTACAATCAACCTTACATTCGCACAATAGATAGTTTTAATACAATAACATATATATATATATATATATATATATATATATATATATATATATATAGGTTCCGTTGAGATTCCAAAAAAAATGGAGATCTTGAGATTCAACCTCAGCCATATATTTCTCATTTGCTGCTCTGACACTCCGACGTACTGGCGTGCCGAGAAAGTTATAATATAAATGATTATTCAGTGTCGTCTGACCTTTTTTCCCCCACCATCAAAACCGTCATCGTTTCCACTACTATCATCACTTTCGCCACCAACCGACCCCACCACTGCCACCTCTGTTACCTATGCTACCGCCACCTCTGCCACCACAACTTCATCTGCAACCAACAACCATAATCATATATGATTACTCAACCTGTGAACAAACATATATATAATCATTTATGATTAGCCATATATGTATAAACAGGTATAATCATATATAATTATAGCTCTCTATAATATAATCATTTATGATTAAGCATACATCATATTTATCGGTATACTGGAGGGTTAGAGCAGCAAATGAGAAATATATGATTATATGACAGAGAGGTATAATTAAAATGAGAAATATATTTCTAGGGTCAAGTGATTTGGTAGCTCGGTAACGTATAAATGAGAACTCCTGAAAAAAAAAATATGACCAAATTGTAATTGTTATGTTTATATTTAGGGTAAATTGTAGGAAATATCAATGTACTCTTTTTATAAATATAGACAATGTACTTTATTTTTTTACTCACAGTTCCATTTATTTACTCATAATAACAACATGCTCACATTTTTCAACAATAATAGCAATATGTAACTCTTAATAACAATGTACTTATATTTTCTTTACACATAATAAAAAAATATAAGTACATTGTTATTATAGGTTAAACTAAGTTGTTAAATGAAAGTAAATATAAATATGTTTCTATTATTACTATAGCACATGGTTCTTGGTACGTATTCTGTTATTAAATCTTCAATTAGTTTGCATTTTTGGCCATGGACTTGGCGAGTCGAAGGACTGACTTGCCGAGTAGAAGCGGGATGAGACGCGGAGTTTAAGTTGCGGACTCGGCGAGTCGGGTCCCGGACTCGGCGAGTAACCGCTGTCTGGACAAAAACCCTAATCCAGGGGTTTGCACCCTATTTAAACGACCTTATGCAGCCTCCATTCCCCCCTTTATGCTCCCAAACACTTCTCATAGCAAACCCTAGCCGTTCTTGAGAAAATCTAAGGCTTTTGAGTGATTCTTGTGAGTTTTGACCTCAAGGAAGAAGGAAGAGCATAGAAGGATCAAGAGGAGACTGAAGGATTCGAGTTTGGTTCATCATTTGCAGTCTACAGAAGGTATAAAGTCTGAACCTTGCTCATTCATTTGTTAGATCCCTCTTTGAGGTGTTTAGGGCTTTTATAAGCCATTTTTAGTGGCCAACCATGTTTGCAAACATGGTTGGGGGTTTGAGCTTCTGGATCATGTCATTATTGGAGTCACAAGACAGATTTGGGTTGCTTTTGCACCCAAGGAAGGCGCCATGCCACAAAAGAACCATTTTAGAGCCTTTTAAGCTCAAAAGTCCCATGCATGCACGTAAAGTTTGTAACTTTACGTGCTAGATCGAGTTTAGGGGCTTGGATCTATCTTTTGGACAAGTGTTGTACATCAGAAATCGAAGTTTTAAGGAGGGGATGTGACCGACTCGACGAGTCCATTCCTGGACTCGGTGAGTCCAAGGGTTCTGTCCCATATCAGTGAGGGTCAAAAGGACCAGATGAGTGTGGAAAGGTTTTAGGGAGTCCCAGGGGGGGCACAAGAAGGCCAATTGCCCCCAGTTGACAGCAGCATCAGTGCCAGTGAAGGCGCCAGCTCCAGCGACCCTGAGGATCACAGATGGCCGGCAGGGCAAATCGGAGGCTCTAGTGGTGAGGAGCCGGACCTTTCAGCTGACTACAAAGGAGGCACGCGCCACACCCGATGTGGTGACGGGTATGATTTTTTATTTATTCTTTATGTTATGCTGCTGTAATTTTGATATGTTATATGTATGTGCTCTGTTTAGGATCGTTCCATGTGAACGGTATCCCAGTTCAGGTGTTGTTTGACTCGGGGGCTACCCGATCGTTTGTTTCTCTTGCGCTCATCAAGAGATTTTCCTAGTCTTCAGGCATGTTGGATTGCCCTCTAGACGTAGAGATTGCAGATGACTGTTCGGTGCGAGCATCGACGGTGTTCCGAGATTGTGTGCTGAGGTTATTTGAGGAGCGTTATCTGGTGGATCTGGTTCCCATACCTTTGCAGGGGAACAAGGTTATTATCGATGTGGATTGGCTAAGCCCCAATGGGGCGGTGATCGATTGCACACATCAATTGGTGCGGATCAGGACCCCAAGTGGGGGAGAGCTGGTGATTCAGGGCGAAAGGCCACAGCAAGGACCAGCCCTATGTTCAGCAGGGAGAGCTAGGCATTACCTCCAGCAGGGTTGCGCAGGTTATGTCGTGTATGTTATGGATACCTAGGAGGCGGTTAGAGCGACGGTGGGCGAGGTGCCCGTAGTACGAGAGTTCGCAGACGTATTCCCCGAGGAGCTGCCTGGGATACCTCCGGAGCACCAGGTGGAGTTCATGATCGACCTAGTCCCTGGTGCGGCTCCGATAGCCAAGGCACCCTATCGGTTGGCTCCTCCCGAGATGCAGGAGTTGTCTACGCAGCTGCAGGAGCTGCTAGACAAGGGATTTATTAGGCCAAGTAGTTCGCCTTGGGGAGCCCCGATTCTATTTGTGGAGAAGAAGGACAGGTCGCATCGTATGTGTATAGACTATAGGGAGCTGAATAAGGTAACAGTGAAGAACCTTTACCCACTCCCGAGGATTGATGACCTCTTTGACCAGCTACAGGGAGCATCTTGGTTCTTCAAGATTGATCTGCATTCAGGATATTATCAGAAGAGGGTCATAGAGGAGGATGTGTAGAAGACTGCGTTTCGGACGCACTATGGCCACTACGAGTTTGTGGTGATGCCCTTCGGGCTCACCAATGCTCCTGCCGCGTTCATGGACCTCATGAACCGCGTGTGTAGACCAATGTTAAACCCGTCAGTGATAGTGTTTATTGATGATATCTTGGTTTATTCCAAGACGCAAGAGGAGCACGAGGAGCACCTGCGGGAGGTGCTGGAGACTTTGAGGAGGGAGAGCCTTTATGCCAAGTTCTCCAAATGTGAGTTTTGGTTGCGCAAGGTGCAGTTTCTTGGGCACCTTGTCAACCAGAACGGGATTTCGGTAGACCCGGCCAAGGTGGAGGCCGTGATGAGATAGGAGGTTCCGAAGTTTCCATCCGAGATTCGAAGTTTCCTAGGATTAGTGGGCTATTATCGGAGATTCATCCAGGATTTCTCCAAGATAGTCGTACCATTGACCAGGCTAACAAGGAAGGCCGTGGTCTTTCATTGGGGGCCTGAGCAGCAGGCAACGTTCGAGACACTGAGACAGAGATTATGTGAGGCGCCAATCTTAGCCCTGCCAGAGGGCATGGAGGATTTTGTTGTGTACTTCGATGTGTCCATCTCAGGTTTGGGTACGGTGTTGATGCAGAGAGGGCATGTCATCGCCTACGCGTCGAGGCAGCTGAAGCCTCACGAGGCGAATTACCCGACGTATGACTTGGAGCTGGGGGTTATTGTGTTCGCCCTCAAGATTTGGCGTCATTACCACTATGGGGTTCGCTGTACCATTTACACGGACCATAAGAGTTTGAGGTACCTCATGGATCAGCCAAATCTAAACATGAGGCAGCGTCGGTGGATGGATGTGGTAAAGGATTACGATTGCGAGATCCTTTATCACCCGGGTAAGGGCAATGTGGTGGCCGATGCGCTTAGCCGCAAGGCGGCGCCAATTAGGGGTATCTGCATGCGGATGACAGTGATGACTCTGCTATTGGAAGCAGATTTGGGAGGCCCAGCAGGAGGCCATGAAGGAGAAACATCGAAAGAGTGAGCGCATAGTGGGTCAGGTTTCCTCCTTCGACTATGACAGCAGGGGATTATTGACATTACACCGCAGGGTGTGGGTGCCATACCTCGGAGGCGTATGCCAGATCTTGATGGAGGAGGCGCACAAATCCCGATTCTCCATTCATCCCGGGGCGACGAAGATGTATAGGGATCTTCGTCTGGACTATTGGTGGCCCTGCATGAAGCGGGATGTGACATGGTACGTGGAGCGGTGCTTGACCTGCAGGAAGGTCAAGGCCGAGCATCAGAGACCTCACGGCAAGATGCAGCCGTTGGATATCCCGTTGTGGAAATGGGAGGATATTACGATGGATTTTATCACCAAGCTTCCCAGGACTGCACGGGGAGTGGATTCGATATGGGTCATCATGGATCGATTGACCAAGAGCGCCCATTTTATCCCAATTCAGGAGAGTATCTCGGCCGAGAAATTGACCGATATCTATATCAGAGAGGTGGTGGCCCGGCATGGAGTGCCTGTTTTGATGATTTCGGATAGGGATGTACGGTTCACATCCAGGTTTTGGAAGAAATTCCACGACGAGTTGGGTACGCGTCTGCATTTCAGCACCGCCTTTCACCCGCAGATGGATGGCCAGAGTGAGCGGACCATCCAGACTCTGGAGGACATGTTGCGGGCATGTGTTTTAGACTTCGGAGGTAGCTGGCATACCTACCTTCCGTTGGCGGAGTTCTCGTATAATAATAGCTATCATGCGAGCATCGACCGTCCTCCCTTCGAGATGTTTTATGGGAGGAGGTGCAGGACCCCGATATGCTGGGGCGAGGTTGGCCAGAGGGTCATGGGGAGCATTGAAGTAGTGCTCAAGACGACAAAGAAGATTCTACAGGTCCGGAGCAGGCTTCAGACTGCTCAGAGTCAGCAGAAAAGTTATGTCGATAAGCGTCGATCCGACCTGGAGTTCCAGGTCAGAGATATGGTTCTCCTGAAAGTGTCGCCTTGGAAAGGCATCATTCGATTCAGGAAGCGGGGCAAGTTGGGCCCAATGTATATTGGACTGTTCAGGGTTATAGCCCGGGTGGGCAAGGTGGCATATAGGCTGGATTTGCCAGCCGAACTCAGTCAGATACACAGCACATTCCATGTCTCTCAGTTGTGGAAGTGTCTGGTGGACGACTCAGCAGTAGTACCCTTGGAGGACATTCAGGTTGATGGCAGCCTGAATTACATCGAGCGGCCTGTAGCGATCTTCGACCGGAAGTCGAAGGATCTAAGGAACAAGAGGGTTGAGCTGGTAAAGGTGCAATGGCAGCACCGGAAGGGCTCGGAATGGATATGGGAGCCGAATGATGAGATGATGGAGCATTACCCAGAGTTGTTCCAGGATCGAGCAGCAGATTTCAAGGACGAAGTCTAAAATAAGTGGGGGAGATTTGTAGCACCTGGTTCTTGGTACGTATTCTGTTATTAAATCTTTAATTAGTTTGCATTTTTGGCCTTGGACTCGGCGAGTTGAAGGACTGACTCGCCTAGTAGAAGCGGGATGAGACGCGGAGTTTAAGTTGCAGACTCCGCGATTCGGGTCCCGGACTCGGCGATTAGCCACTGTCTGGACAAAAACCCTAATCCAGGGGTTTGCACCCTATTTAAACGACCTTATGCAGCCTCCATCCCCCCCCCCCACCCCCTTTATGCTCCCAAACACTTCTCATAGCAAACCCTAGCCGTTCTTGAGAAAATCTAAGGCTTTTGAGTGATTCTTGTGAGTTTTGACCTCAAGGAAGAAGGAAGAGCATAGAAGGATCAAGAGGAGACTGAAGGATTCGAGTTTGGTTCATCATTTGCAGTCTACAGAAGGTTTAAATTCTAAACCTTGCTCTTTCATTTGTTAGATCCCTCTTTGAGGTGATTTAGGGCTTTTATAAGCCATTTTTTGTGGCCAACCATGTTTGCAAACATGGTTGGGGGTTTGAGCTTCTGGATCATGTCATTATTGGAGTCACAAGACAGATTTGGGTTGCTTTTGCACCCAAGGAAGGCCTCATGCAACAAAAAAAAACATTTTAGAGCCTTTTAAGCTCAAAAGTCCCATGGATGCACGTAAAGTTTGTAACTTTACGTGCTAGATCGAGTTTAGGGGATTGGAGCTATCTTTTGGATAAGTGTTGTACATCAGAAATCGAAGTTTTAAGGAGGGGATGTGACCGACGCGGCGAGTCCAAGAGTTCTGTCCCATATCAGTGAGGGTCAAAAGGACCAGATGAGTGTGGAAAGGTTTTAGGGAGTCCCGGGGAGTGACCCAACGTTCCGGGCTAAGCAAATTGTTCTGGAAATTCATGGCACTCGGCAAGTGCATGAATGGACTCTGCGAGTCCAAGGCAATCTTCATAGAACTCGACGAGTTGTTCATCAACTCGGCGAGTCGAGGACAGAACGTGTTCATCGGATGAAGATTAACTCGACGAGTTGCTCATACAACTCGGCGAGTTGGATGAAGGACCATTGAGTATCAGTTAGGAAGTGAACTCGTCGAGTCAATGCCTAACTCGACGAGTAGAGACGGGAGTAAAGACTATCGACTGGATATGGACTTGACGAGTTGGCAAGCCAACTTGGCGAGTCGGGTCAACTGGAAGTTGACTTTGACTTTGACTTGACTTTGGTTTGGAATCGGTCAGGGGTAAAATAGTCATTTTACCCTGGGAATAGTATTAATGTCTGATTAAGTGTTTTATGGAAATATAGCTGGGGGATCAACGGAGCAGTTGTCAGACATTTGCGGATCAGCTTTTCAGCAGCCAGCCTTTTGAGGTGAGTTACCTTCCAGTAGCGGTGGGTCTAAGGCCACAATGTCATCCCACCAGTAGGAGTCGTATGCTAGATGATTGTCTTTGTGATATCATCTAGACTTGTTATTACCTGATATGTTATGTGCTAGTATGATATGTATATGCTAGTAGCTGTAGGGGAGATAGTCCCCAAGATCACCGGTCGATAGGGCCGAAGGGGTAGTCATACCCAGTCATGTTAGATAGAATATGATTATGTGATACATGTTATGTGGTGGTAGTAGAGGGGTGAAATAGTCCCCAGTATCCGGTCGACAGGACCGAAGGGGAGGCCAGCACCCAGATATGTAGGCAGTATCCGGTCGACAGGATGGAAGGGGAGGCCGGCACCCAGATATGCTAGGCAGTGTCCGGTCGAAAGGACCAAAGGGGAGGCCAGCACCCAGATATGCTAGGCAGTGTCTGGTCGAAAGGACCAAAGGGGAGGCCAACACCCAGATATGCTAGGCAGTGTCCGGTCGAAAGGACCGAAGGGGTAGGTCGGGCACCCAGATATGTCTGACAGTATTTGTATGTTATGTGATTGTATGGTATGTGGTATAATGGGGGAACTCACTAAGCTTCGTGCTTACAGTTTACAGTTTTGTTTTCAGGTACCTCTTCTTCAAAGGGGAAGGAGTTGGCGCGGTAGTGACACATCATACACGCATATTGTTTTTCACACCATGAGTTATTCTGGGATTTGTACTCTAACATTATGGTTGTTTTTATGTTTTGGTTTTCAGACACGAAATATATTTATGAAATGATAGGATCAAACGATGTTTATTCACAAATGTTTTCCAAAGTGTTGATTTAAAAATGAATTTTTTTGGACGTGAAAATTAGGTCGTTACAATTACCCTAATATTTGATAAATCGATAGGTAAAAAAATGAAATTTTATAAAATCATAACAGAATTACATACCAACATTGAAGCAAATATAGTTCCAATACGATTGGTCATGGCAGTTAGACATTAATCTCCTTTTCGGGAAAATTCTTCATCCCCACAAAGTTCTTCCGATGCACTCCCATGATCACTAATAAAACATTGTTATGGTATAATTTTAACTCAAATAAACCTTATTAAAAAGGTAAATCAATTTATGTAAATAAGATTATATACTTGATGTTGATATGTGATAGAACGTTGTTACGAGTAAAAAGTAAATCAAAACATTGTTATGATCAATGATGAAACACTCTATTTTAATATAATAACCTTAAGGTCGGAAAGAATAGAGCGGGAAAAATGAGGGGAAATGGGATTTGCATCTAGGAACACCACACCCTGGGTGCGGTTTAGGCAGTGTGGGGGAATACTGGTACCCTGTCTTTTTTCTTCTCATGTGATTGGTCAGCTTTATTTTTGTATTTTCTTTAACTTTCAATATATATATATATATATATATATATATATATATATATATATATATATATATATATATATATATATATATTAAAAAAT
Source organism: Lactuca serriola (assembly GCF_051521515.1). Lineage (NCBI taxonomy): Eukaryota > Viridiplantae > Streptophyta > Magnoliopsida > Asterales > Asteraceae > Lactuca > Lactuca serriola. Next base: position 37,840,697 of record NC_136413.1, on the reverse strand, counting down.
TATAAAAAAATATATTAAAATTTATTATTTTTAATTTTCTACAAATAAAGTATAATATTGATATACAATATATTTAAAAAAAAAAAAAAAAAAAAAAAAAAAAAAAAAAAGAGAAGTGAAAAATAACCATTTCTTGTTTGTGATTGTATATAAAATTGGTAGTAGAATAGAAAAATATAAATGTTGAGGAATACACCCTTACACCCTCGGTCTAATCGTTTTAATTAATTTAATTAGAGTAGCGAAAAGTCATGAAAAGACAGGACAAAAATCGAAACTACCCTTCACTTTAAGGACAAACTAATTAGATAAATAAAGTGGGACAAGATGCATAAAGTTTTAATAAGGACAGAAACCATTTCTATAATTTACTCTACAGATACTATAAAAAAATAAACTTGGACATGTAACTGTTTTGCCTCGTCAATTAAATCTATGAAATTCACCCCCACAAAATTTCAACTGATACCTAACAATCTTCTTTTTTTTTAACAGCCACTTATTGATACGTAACAATCTATAAATAAAGATATCATACACCAAGACATAAAAATATGTTTGGAGTAATAGTTTTCTACTTTCTTCATCTGGTTTTGAGTTGCATATCTGTTAGATCCTGAACCAAAGATGATACGTTGAGATAAGAAGATCCTCCTTCCTCCATTGCTCTCTTCGCCATTTCCGCAAGCTCACTCGCCCTCTTCCTTCTCTCTTTTCCTTCTTCGCCTTCATCCATTAAACATTCCACAGCCCTCTTCACGTCTTCCTTCTTCACCAACACTTCCATCTTATCTTCTTCCCCGAAAGGAACAGGAATATCCACACCAATCCTGACCCCAATCTTCAGAATCTCTACGATGAATGCTTCGTTAATAAACTGGTCAGCAAAATGCGGCCATGTAACCATTTGCACACCTGCACAGACTGCTTCGAGAGTAGAATTCCATCCACAGTGTGTCAAGAAACCACCAACTGCTCGATGTGACAATATCAACACTTGTGGCGCCCAACCATGGACTATCAACCCTCGGTCGCTCACCCTTTCTTCAAAACCTTCTTCTGAAAACCATTTCTCGAGTTCTTCGGTTTTGTCTCTTACGCACCATATGAAGGGCTTGTTCGTGGACTCTAGTCCTAGCCCAAGCTCGATCGACTGTTGTGTAGAAGCACGTGTAAGACTTCCCAAGCAAACGTAGACCACTGACCCGGGTTCCCTTGCATCAAGCCATTTCAAGCAGTCATGCTCGTTGATCATAGCCTTGTTTCCTCTCTCTGCTATATCCGAGTTATCTTTGTTACATAGAGAAACAGGGCCTATACACCATATTTTGGTATCTTTTGCCTTTTTTAATTCCTTAACGTACTCAGGTTCTAACTCCTCGAAAGTGTGAACCACGATCCCGTAAGCTGTTTTTTCCGCTGCTGCAGCACGACTCCAGAACTCCATTTGGTCTGCTGTCCTGGCTTTGAAGGAACCAGTAAGCTGAGGTTTAGTGAACTCAACTCGGTCAGGGAGGCCACTCAGAACAAAGCGTTCTGAGTTCGATTCAATCGTGTCTAACATTTTAGAAGTTAAGACAACGTGCATGGACAAGAGCCAGAAGCATCCGGGTCCATGGAACACGAGCCGAGGAATGTTAAGCCTCTGAGCCACGTCTCCGGTCCAGGGAAAACAAAAGTCTGAGATTATGCAAGATGGAGGAGGAGAAAGTTCCCGGAGAAGATTTTCCGCTGGTTGTTCTAACAAGTTGATAGCTGCGAATAGTTTATTGGAAGACTCAAACGAGGGAAGTGTGTCAAAGCTCTCGCATCCTTCGGGTAAACCGACTTCTGCTAATTGGAGGTGGAGTTCAAGTAGCTTGATCATGAGCTTGGATTCGTTTGCTCGTTCGATAACTTGTCTAAATCGATTGGCAACAAGAGGAGTGGTGAATATTGTCACCATGGCCCCACGAAGGGCTAGTATTCGGGCAATATCCACCATGGGTACCATATGGCCTTGAGCCATTAGAGGGAACATGACGACATGAAAGTCAGTCACAGGTGCAACCATTTTCATTGAACTTTGAACTGGGAAAGCTTCTGTGTTTGTTTGTTTCTATGACGAAGTTGCAGAAGAGGTATTCTCTTAAATAACATATAAAACCCACAAAGTCAAGAGCTTTATGTGAAAAGGAAAAAGATCAAAGCAGCAGCTAGCATTACAAACAATTTGTATAAAACAAGAAAAGTTTGGCAGTTTTGTGTAGTCATCACATGTTATCAAAAGAATGCGTGGCTACAACGACACCGCCAGCCTGCTTTAGAGAGAAGTGCAGGAAATGTATACTGAAATGCCTATAATCTTGATCACACATGGTTCAATCTAGAAAGGTGAATAGGCCATGGCACTCATACCCAAAAGAGAGATAATGCAACATTTGTGGTGATAAACGAAATAATTTCCAAACATTTGAGTTGAACACTTTTCACTAAACAAGATCATAAGAATATATCAGCACTAGAACAAAGAGATCAATACCTACGAAATTTAGAGCAACGATTTTTGTATTTTAAAAATAGTGTAGACCCTCGACGGAATTCATATTGTCACATTTTAAATCTAGTGATGGACACGGAAGCTGATACTTACAAAATTTGGTCATCATTCTTCTAAATTATACTAATCTTTCGCTAAAAAATTTGGTCGTCATCGTCATAACGGCCATCCGGCCGCCTTTTAGACCCTCAAAATGGTGCCTTGTAGGTTAATTTTCGACCAAATTGTATAACATCCATAAAATTTAAGCCAATTTAAAAAAAAAATTGAAATATTTAAAATCATTAACTTATTACAGTTTGTTTTCAAAATAGTTTAAACATGAGAGTATCACCATAATCAAATCATGAAAATATAAGGAGGTGCACGATCATGCCTTCGTCTTCCCGCGATCATCAAAATTCAGAGGTACCTGAAACAAAATCAATAACTGTAAGCCCGAAGCTTAGTGAGTTCCCCCAAAATACCAACACCATACAAATATAATCATGTCATATAAACAAATACAGCATGCATAATGAGCCTTTAGCCTGACTGGACCGCCTCGCAGGCCTTCAGCCTATCTGGACCGCACTCTGAGCCTTCGGCATGTCTGGACCGCCTCTCAGGGCCTTCAGCCTATCCGGACCGCTCGTCGGGCCTTCGGCCTAACTAGTATGCCCTAACCGGGTCTGCAGTCTATCCGGTCCGCCCTAGGTATCTTGGCCTACAGCACAAAACAGGACCTGCCTTAACCAATCCCCAAACCAACAAACATGTGCACATAAATATCATACACTAGCTAGCATGTACATATAGTCATACAAATCTAACAGATCACTAACATGGCAACCATCATATAACCATGATATCGATCTAACTGATCACTAACATAGCAACCATCCTATAACCAGGATAACGATCTAACAGATCACTAACGTAGCAGCCATCCTATAACCATGATACCAATCTAACAGATCAATAACATAGCAACCATCCTATGAACAGGATGCAAATCATAAAGGGTCGGCCTTGGTGCCTTAGACCCTGTTGATATAATGAGAAGAACTCACCTCAAAAGTAGCTCGAAGTGATAAAGTCAAACTCTACCAAATGCAGCTCCAAGTCCAACACCTACATCCACCAATGATCCACTTCCATGATTTCCCAAATTACCAAAATACCCTCAGAAGTCAAACTGGTCAACTCTTGGTCAAAGTCAAAGTCAACAGTCCATGTTGACCCGACTTGTCGAGTGCAGCTAGCAACTCGTCGAGTTCCTTAAGAACTCAGAAATCATCAAAACCCTAATTGACTCGTCAAGTTTCCAACCAACTCGTCAAGTCCATGTGTGTCCAGATGTCGGGAAAAACCCTAACTGACTCGTTGAGTTCATGCAAAAACTAACTACGATCAATCTTCATTGGACTCGTCTGTAACACCCGCAGATCCGGGCTAGTCAATTTAGAAGCAATAGGGGTCGAAAACGATTTTTCGACAAAAATATTATTTAGAATAAATAATCTTAACCAAGTTGTAGAATATTTCACAAGGTTTTCGTACATATAAAGAACACCGAAATCCGAGTTATAACGAAGAAGTTATGACCCGTCGAAGTTTCGCGTCGGAACCGGCACGGCACCGGGAAGCGTAAATAGTAAATTTATGATAGAGCGAAATTTAGCCTTAGCGCTCTAAACGAAAGTCGTAGAATATGTTAAACTAAGAACATCGATAAAAAGAACGCCCAAATCTGACTTCGTATGAAGAAGTTATGATTTTTCGAAGTTTCGGATTAGCGGTGTACAGCCCGAAATTCGAATTTTAGATCGATTGATTTTTAGCCGACACAACCTAAACGAGAATCGAAGATCTCGTTATTAGTAGCGTAACGATAAAAAGACAGACGAAAATGGACATCGGATAAAGAAGCTATGAGATTTTAACGGACCAATCCTGTCCCGGCCTGTTAAAAATATAACTTTAAAAATAAAGTCAAAAATAGCCAACGGAGTCTAAACGAAAGTTGTAGAGTACATCTCCACCTACGCGTGGATATAAAGAACGTCAAAAACGGAGTTCGTATGAACGAGTTACAAATTATAATAGCATATTTATGTATTAAAATAAAGTATAAATCATGTATACATACACATATATATACATATGTATATATCATTAGAAAGGTACCGACGATGCGGTCATTATAAGACTAATGTTGAGTTCTTTCGACATTAGTTTAGTACAAATATCATTAAATCCATTTAAAATAGTATTATAGAGGGGTGTTTAGTTGTTTATATAACTAAAAGGTCATTAAGTAATTATGGAGGGTAGTTTTTGAAAATTCAATTAGTATAAATAAGAGCCTTGGGCTCTCATATTTCTTGCACCATTCTCTTGATTCAAGAGTCTTTCTCTCCTTATCCCCCGAGCATTTCGGTCCCTCGTGATTCGACTTCTCTTTCTGTAGTTTTAGTATAGTAAGGTGAGCGTTGAAGCGCTGCACGAATCTTTCTTAGAAAGATTCAGCGACGAAGTTCTGCCCCTGCAGAGCCCGACTCCTAGCTAAAATCTCCTTGTAAGTAAGTTATGCTTACCCTAGCTAAAATCCCCTTGTAAGTAAGTTATGCTTACCCTATTTTAAAATATAGTTTATATTTAAAATTAGTATTGTTATTATAAATTTATAATAAATATTTGAGCTATTATTATGACTTATATAAGTGTCGTTATAATATCTTTTTAACTACTCGTGGTACGGGGAATCTGGTTTAAAGGGCCGCATAGGGTTGTTGGATTTCAGAAGTGCTATACGCCAAAATGGTCCTGCCCTCCGGTGTTTTATGTCTGGCCCCTGTCTGTACATAGTGGTTGGAAAGTATTGTTTAAACGCTTATATAATAATAATAATAATAAGACTAATAATTAGTCACGGTAATATTAGACTAAAATATAATGGTGATAATACTAGATTTCGTCGAAGGAAATTATTTTAAAGTAAACGAAGCGCTGTCCAAGTACCGAGTCACCACCTTCTCAAGTGAGTGCATAGTTACTTTCATCTTACACATAGATATGAAGTATTTAATATATATTACGTGTTGTGAGTGCATGGTCTCTTCCATCTTACACATAGATATGAAGTATTTTATTATAAATTACGTGCTATGTGTGCATATTGTCTGAATACTTGCTATCTATGCTGGTGAAAGATTTTTATACATGTTTTAAATGATGTAAACTGTATGAAGTATTTTATATCTACAAAATATGTTAGGTAAAACATGGGTAGATGAATGATGAGGGATAAAAGCTGAAATATAGGAACATTAGTAGCATGGACCTAGTGCCCTATAGGTATACATTGGCAGCAGTGGACCTAGTACCCTATAGATGGGCACTGGCAGCTGCGCCACAACTCGTAGATGTTTTAGATCTACGGTAAACGTCCTAGCAGCTGTGCTCTAAGGACAGTATCGACAGCTGCGCCTAATGGGGAGCCTTATGACCATGACAGTGGCGTTAAAAGGTCAATACCGGAAGAAGCGCCTCATAGGAAATGTCCCAATTCTGGCAGCTGCGCCTAAGTGACAAGATTAGCAGCTGCACTTGACCAAAGTGTCATTGGCAACAATGGACTTCATGTTGTTTCCTTAGGATGATCCTTAGGAATGAATGAATGAGAAATAGCTGGTTCTTAGGGTAGATCCTTAAGAATAAAGAAGATAATGGGGATGGGTAATTGGGTTGATTGTTTGATTATTAAAACATAATAATTATATTATTGTGGGTTGAAAACCCTATGTAGTTACCAGGTTTCCCAACCTGACCCACTCAGTTTATTTGTATCACAGGTGTCGATATGAAGTCACATTACACTGAGAGATTTAAAAGAGATGTAGATCACTAGTGTAAATAAATGTAAGTTCTGTTTATGCTTATGTTTCTGTATTGACGATGACATCCCAAATGTTTTTAAAAGTGAATAAAAATATATTTCTTTAGAAATGCTTTGATAACGCGATTATCATGTTTTTCTGGGAACAAATTCCGCAACATTTTTATTAAAAAAACTACTCTGATTTTTATAAAGCATAAACAAAATCGGTCTTTTCTGGCCGTGAAAATGGGGATGTCACATCGTCGAGTTCATGCGGTCCAATTCTTATTCAGACGTTTTCAAGCCACCCCAAAGCTCCATATTGCAGATCTGACCTCCTAGGGCATGGTTTTCACGTAAAGTTGCAAACTTTACGTGCATGCATGGTCCTAAATACCAAAACCAAGCTAAGGGAAAGGTTTAACCCAAGGAGAAATGCCCAAGCTTGCTAAATCAGATAACTTTATGGCTATAGGGACCAAGAGGAGTCCAGATCTGAAGTTACAACTTCAGATCATGCCCAATACCCGAAATGACTCCCAAATATACCAAAGATGGCCCTAAACCCAAGCATGAAGAGATCTAACTAAAGATAAGCCAAAATAACGACTTGTTAGCTTCAAAATGATGCCAAGATGAAGTAGAGTCAGATCCACAAGCTCCTCTTTGCTCCAAGCTTCTTATACTTCACACCTTCTTCACAAAATGCACCAAAATCACTCTTTAAGCCTCACAAACACTCAAGAACAAGGGTAATAGTGATTAGGGTTTCTTTTGGCCATCGAGACGTGGTAAGGGAATGGGGGAAAGGAATTAAGGTCCTTTAAATAGGGTGCAAACCCTAAAAATTAGGGTTTCCATGCACATCCTCTACTCGTCAAGTCGGGGTCCTCCGACTCATCGAGTAGAAGTCATAATTCATGCGGGCCTTATCAGTCCTTACTCGACAAGTTTGGGCCTTCAACTCGTCGAGTAGGCTTCCTTAATTGCATGAAAATCTCTACAATCTCATTTCTGGAAATCGGGGTGTTACATTGTGTTGGATTTCCATATATATCATTGTGTCAAAAATTTGATGTTATTTATAGATTTTCAAGACACGGCACAACAATGTAAAAGTCGTGTTGTGAATATGCATTTTTCATGTTCCCTCCAAATGCACGGTGTGTCTAGAATTTTTCAACATATGTTTCATCTTCTTCCAATCCAGCTCCGTTTCCTGCCAATTAGCTTCCTTTTTCTCCATTACGTATATAAATGTAACATCCCAAAAATCACAATAAATTTAAACTTTTCAAAAACAACCCATTTCTTCCATAAAGTGTTTACAAAACCAATATTTCAAAAGTATTATTCAAAATCAGAGTATCCCAAGATCCAATGTTATAAAAACAGGAAGATGTGCACAATCACGCCTTCGCCTTCCTACGATCCTCTGAAGTACTTGAAACAATAAACTGAAAACGTAAGCATGAAGCCAAGTGAGTTTCCCCAAAGTACCACCACACGACATAACAACAACAGCATGCATACATGAGCCTTCAGCATGACTGAACCGCCTCATTAGGCCTTCAGCCTATCTGTACCACTCTCTAGGCCTTCGGTCTGACTAGTCCGCCTCACAGGCCTTCGGACTATCCAAATCGCCCTGGGTGTCTAGGCCTTCAGTCTCAGCTGGTCCGCCTCAACCTAGTAAACCATCACATATCAACATACACCATAACAATCAATAGCTAGCATATATAGGTAGTCATACAGATCACTACAGCATAACAACATTCTATATACCAGGATACAGATCTAACAAATCACTATGGCATAACTACAACCTATATATGAGGATATAGATCTAACAAATCACTAGAGCATAACAACATACAGTAAACCAGGATGTCAATCCAATGGTTCAGCCTTGGTGCTTTGACCCGTAAGTACAGTGAGGAAAACTCACCTCTTAGTCCGAACAAATAGTTGAATAGGTCCCTGCTCAGAATATTATCTCTACCCGTCACCTAAACATTAAATAGTGACCAATCTCAAACATAACTCAAAATACCTAAAATACCCTTAGAGCAAACTTGGTCAAATCATGGTCAATGTCGGAAAAAGTCAAAAGTCAAACTTAGTCAACACAGTTGAGTACGCCCAGCGTACACAAGTGTTGACCCAATTACGAGCTGGTTAACTTAGTACACCCAGCGTACGCTGCCTGCACTCAATCCTTCCATTAAGAGCTTATTCATTAGGCTCTTTTGCTCAAATTCCAGATCCAACCCTAAACTAACGTTCTTAACAATAAAGTTGGAAACTTTATGGTCTTGCATGGCTAATAAGTGCCTAATCATAAAAACTCTAACTACTTAACCCATTAAGACCTTGAAACTCATGCATGGAAGGAAACTAACAATCAAGATTATATTTTTATGCTTCTAAATGCTCCAGAACGTCTAAAAGGACATCTTGAATGGATCTAGAGCATTCCATACTCAAGGAAAACATTGATTGGGGACAGCAGCACATAATAACACTACATAATCTAGATTTATCCAAATAAGCATCAAGGTATGAACTTTATACCTTCCAGAGATGTAGGAGGGTGCAAAGCTTCAAGATCCAAGGTTCTTCCAAGCTTCTAAGTTGTTCTCTCTTCCTTCCTCTTCCTCTATGCACACCAAAACACCTATAAATGGCTCAAGAATGCTCAAAATGAATTAGGATTTGGAAGGGTCGAAGTTGGGGATGGAGGCTGATGAAAGAAGGATGACTTAGGACTTAAGGATGCTTAAATAGGGTACAAACTCTAAAAACTAGGGTTTGCACCCTGACCACGTACGCCCAGAGTCACATTTGTTTTAGACTATTGGCCTTTTGCATAATTTAGCCATCAAAGACACCATTTCACAATTCATAGGTTAGTGATAGAAGGGCATGATATGGTGGGACCGAGTTTGGTGGTGAGTGTAAAGGGGGTATAAGATAAATGGGGTGAAGTCTAAGATTAGGGGAGTGTGGTTGCTAATTGCATGTTAGCAAAGGCTCATGTGGCAAATATTGGTGGAAGGCTGTAAGAGAGAAGGAGTTGCATAGGGATCCAGTACATCCAAATGCATTTGAGTTTAGAATAGGGTGGTTTCATGATAGTATGGCAAACACCTATTGTAGGTGCTTGTAATGTTTTTTTGCGAAAAGGGTTGCAAATTAATATATCATCGAAAAATACTAGCACAAAGCATTATATTACATTGAGAAATAAATCATGCATTGTGGCTTGAAAAGTGGAGAGTGCAAAGCCCAAAGGAGATGTCAAACGATTAACGAATAACTCATAATAATTGTCTACTTTGTGTGTATTGAACCAATGACATGTATAAACACCCTAATCCTCGTTACCATTCACAACCATTTCACACCATAAACTAGCCACACCATTCATAATATGATGTTTGCACCTTTGATTTGGAGTACAAAGAAGGGAAAGGTCGAGGGTGACATCTAGAAAAGGTCCATCAAAAATGGAGATTGGATCCATTATCGATCAATACTATAAATGAGTGGATTGGTACAATCGAGAGGAAGGGAGGCAATTCAAGGTTCGACGATATTATAACTGCCTCTAAAATCATTAAGAATGATAAGCGAGTAGACATCAATATGACTCATAATACAAAGTGCTTTAGGAGATGAGAGGTTGACAAGGGTATGGGAGAGATATATGAAATGGTTATGTGGTTATGTAGTGTGAAGGATGGCAAATTCGGTGTCAGTGTGGGATGTATACTCGAAATTAGGGTTGGTATCATTGTAAGAAGTTGTTAGGAAGTCACGGGGAGAATCAAGTGGCAATGAGTCCCATGATGAGGATGAACTAGGGGTGAGTTGTATTTATAGTCGATGTGGTATAATTTTTAGGAAACGAAAGCAAAGGCTTGATGCCTATAGTTTTTCTAGGACGTAATGGAAATTCTTGTGTGGTATGGGTGTAATTGAGTCAAGCCAGCTAGTGAGATATTCGAGACCGACTCAAAAAATATTTGAAATCGACGCAATTCAAGTCGAGTCGAGCTCAAGCTCGAGTATTGAAATACTCAGTCGTAAAACTCATGAGTTTAATCGAGCTTAGTTATATTTATACTTTTACCCTTTATTTTATTTATATTTTGACATAATTAAGGGTGTGTTTAGGATTAGTTTTTAAACTTAAAAGTCCTTTTTGTAAAATGACTTTTTGTAAAAGAACTTTTTCTAAAAAAAAAAGTTTTTAAAATGTACTTGGCTTGGCATTTAAGGCTAAACAAAAAACTTTTATACTTATCAAACTTTTTTTGGACATTTTTAACTTTTTGAAAAAGTTAAAATTTCAAAAAGTCATTTTAGAAGTAATGTTAAACACTTTCTGAGTCGAGTCAGACTCATGAGCTTAATTATATTTCTATTTCAATTTAATTTAAATTTATCTTTATAATAATTAGTCAAGTCAAGTTCAAAATTGTCGATTATTTTATCAAGCTCAAGCCCAAGTTTGAAATTGAGGCTTGAGTCAAGTTTCAAGCAAGCTTTTCAGTAGAATTGAGTTTCGAGCTTGGTAGGATTCAACTCAAGTGTGTGTCTTAAGTCTTAAGAATGGAATAGAGAATAGAGGGGTGCGACTTAGAGGCATGAATCAACACCGAAATCATTGATCATTGATTTTGTATTCAATGAGTTCAACATCGTGGGGGCAACTCTATAGAAAGAGAAGTATTGATCCTCTTGAAAAAGCCAACGGAGGGCGTGTTGTAACAAGGAAAAGACAAATTGAATTATTAAATGCATGAATGTAGACGCCATTGAGATTTCAACTTGCAAGCAAAGCCAAGTAGTGGTCCTAAAACTCAATATGAAACCATTCAACTTGTTTGCACCATGAAAATCTTGAGTGTATGAAGTAAGTTAAATTATACAAAATTACAACATAAAAATCTATAAATAAATAAAACAAAACACACAACTATACAAATCTAGCAATTGTTCTACTCTCTCTCTCTCTCACTCTGAGGTATATATATGCACAAACACAAAGACAAAGACAAAGAAATTGAGCACTACTACTCTTTACAGAAAAGTTGTTTTTACTTTCTACTAGATGATTCTGAATCGATACTGTAACTGCTCCTCCCAGATTCTATATGATCAAAAAGTCTTTCAGCTCTCCATGAAACCGAATTTCCAGATTTTAATAACATTCCAAGTGCTGATGAACATGTTGCCCTTACAATTGCATCAGTTGAACGACTTGCTTTCCCCACCAATAACCCAAACACCTGTCATTTATAGTTTATACAATACAATACAACCATTTTTTTTAATTATCATTATTAAAAAGTCACTAGCTAATATAATAACAAGACTCTGAAAAGTACATACATGATTTAACTATCATGATTATCTTTAAGTTACCAATACACTTTTTTTATAACTGTGTTTTTTTAAATGTTTCTGTGAAATTGGTTTTTTTACAAGTATAAAGTTTGTTGGTTAATAATAAACAAGTTAAATAGGAAGAAGTTGTTACCTGATAATAATAAGAAGATGAAATGTGTTGATCATCTGTCAAAGCAAGCATGCTGCTGGATAAATAAATGGCATTTGCTTGGATAGCAGGCCATGGAGCATCAAAAGCCTAAACAATAATAAAAACCAAAATTTTATTAATTAAATTTTTTATACTTGCTGATAATAAATAAATAAATAAAACACACGATTTAAATTTTTACAAGACCTGAATTATTGATGACATGTAAGTATCAATTCTGGAAGCCAGATGCTGAACGAGTAGTCTGGCCAGATCTCTAAGGAAATCTTGATAATCACTTCTGAGAAGGGTAAAATCGTAAAAGTGTCAAAACCATGAAATTATTATATTTACTATATATAACATGTACCTGTGATCAGAAGTAAAGCGTTGTGTGTTAAGTAGAGGGATTAAATCGTCTATTTCCATGAGGGGAGCTACCCCTTTCATTGTATTCTGTTTAGTAATTTTATAAAATTATCAAAAAGCAAAGAATTTTTTTTTAAAAAAAAAAAGATCAAAGAGATGAGATGCAGAGGATAATTACCCGACAAGCTTGTCTGACGGAATATTCCTCATCAAGAAGATGAAGAATCAAACGTGGCAACACAGCATGTACCTAAAAAAGTAGTTTATAAAAAAGTAATTAAGAAATTTAAAAAATAAATAAATAAAAAATCATTGAGAAAAAAACCTGTTCAAGAAAAGAGTCACGTTGTGCCCCAGAACCATATTGACTTAATGCTCCAAATGCTGCAAAAGCATTTGCTCTCATCTTAGTGTCCATGGAGACCTGTTTAAAGACATAATAAATTACTTTTAATATATTTTTTTTAAAAAAACATATATTATATTATTAGTTAAATTAAATTGAATAGTATTTTACTATTTTTATTATATTGAATACTTCACCTGAAGATTGCGAAGGCGCACACACAAATTAAGTAGAACATGCTCCACACCATTTGGTGATGACTCAAGAATCTGTAACATTTATTAAAATATAAATATTCAAGTTTATAAAAAAAATAAACAATTTTTGTAATTATTAAATAATATACCGAAAGTAAGCATAAGACTGCAGTCAATTGAACTGATTCATCTGAGTCATCAAGCAATGCCAATATTACACCAAGGATTTCTTTTGTGTGTGTATTAATATGAATAGGTGGTATCTGCAACAACATATTATAAAAAATAAAAACTTTGTAAAAGAAAAATGTACGATTTAATAAATTTTAAAAAATGTAAATAAGAATTGTAAGATGTATGACCTGGACAAGTCCTCTTAAACATAGACGCCTGACCATTGGAGAATCATCTGACACATGTCGACATAATGCTTCTACTATTTCCTCCAATACTGAACCAGATCCTTCATTGCTGTATTCGCAAATAATAATCATTAAATATAAAAATATATATATTTATAAAAAAAAAAAAAAGTATTTAAAACTTAAAACTTAAAACATACCTGTGACGTACAAATTCTGATAATGCTGCTGCTGCAGCTTCTCTCTGGAATCTCACAGGTTGATTTAGGTATTTACTTAAAATAACTGATATTGCTGAAACCTGAATAAATTAAAAGGTAATAAGAAATAAGAAAAGGTTTTTGAAAATAAAAAAATAAAAAAAAATAAAAAAAAAATACAAGTTTACCTCTTTAGGTCTTTTTATTGAAATACATCCAGCCAAAGCACCAATAAGTTCAATCCACTTTTCATCAACAATGTGTTCTCCATCTCTAGCCAAAATCTTTACACCAATGTTGGATATTTATTTATTTATTTATTTAAATACATTTTAAAAGAAAAAATCATATGTATCAAAAAAAAAATCCTACCTTTCCCATTTCAAGATCCCCAACACATTCACAAAATGCTTGAAATGATATCAGAAGTATACTGCAATTTAACATGACCATATAAAAGCAAATTCAAATTTCAACCTCAGTTTTATATATTTTAAAGTTATTATAAAAATTAAAAGTAACACAAAGAGATTAATTAATTACCGAAGTTGTTCGTGTTGGATAGAAAGAGATTGGCTGTGACAACTGCCTAAATGAAGAGTAAGTATAGCTGTAACAGAGGCGTAATTATGTTCAACTGCTCTTTTTCCAATTTTACCCCCTCCTCTGTAGTAAATGTAAAATGTAAATATCAAATCAATGTAACTTTATCAATAATTAAATTACAGAAAAAGACCTGAAAAATGCAGTTAAAGCAACAATGGCAGCTTGAAGGATCTCATCTTCAGTACGTGTGAGAAGAGAATCTCCAGAAAGGTCTCCTTTTGATATGTCAGTTTTAGTGTGGCTTAAGGCAGATATTAAATGCTCCAGAAATAATGATGAAAGTTCATTATGTTGTGAAAAAGCCTGTAATTTTCAGGGGTATATAAGTAAATAAGTAGATGTGAATCTTATAACTTGATGGATACTTACATAAAATGCATCCTGCATAGGCCAGCCACCTGGCATTCTTAGTATATCTTTTGTTACTATATCTCTTGCAGCAGCTGTTAATACTTCATTGAATACAACTCTAGGACTTGTATGTTCAGCTAGACAAGATATCTTTATTTTTTTTTTTAAATAAAAGTCAAAGAAAATAATAATAAAAAACGAAATATTTAAAAAAAAAGTTACATTATTTGAAAGGATACAGCAACAAGTGTTTCATGGCGTAAGTATTTCTCAGACACATGAACTGTAGCAGAAAGCAAAGATTGTGCAGTTCTGAAGAAAAACACAAATGTCAATATAACTGATCAATGAAATGTGTAACAACATAAAATGACAAAAATGACCTTGAGATATCAGTTTCATTAAGCTCATTTCCTCTTTTTGTAACAAACTCAATGACAGCTTGTATACCACCTTCTGCTGAGGGCTTAACTCTATCACATATAGCTACAGAACAACCATTGAGAGTAGCCACCAACTGTTTTATCAAATTTCCAACAAAAAAAGTATATTAATAATCAACACTCAAACAAATTTCATATGAAAAGTCAAACAGTCTTACCTCATCTTTTGTTAACAAAACACAAACAGATGAAATGACACGATTAAACACTTCTGAAGGATCAATAGATGTGTCCTAATCACACACAAAAAAAACAACATATGAGTAATTTTTATAGAAAAAAATCAGGGCATAGTATTATTGTATTATTGTATTATTGTGGTAAAGGTTACTTTTTTCAAAATGGCAATAACGTCCTCGAGAGATGACAAAGCAGCATAGGAAGATTCAACAGGTGTGGTGTAACTAGAAGCTACATGTCTTGGGAGAGATAGAGATATATCAAAAAACTGGTCTAAAATCTGCATGGAGTAAATAAAGGTAAAAGAACAATACAAGATTTTATAAACTTTTTTAAAAAACATTTAGTAAAAACTTTTAAATACCTGAGCAGAAACTTTTCTAACTTGAGAATTTGTATCAGCACAACGTGGAAGATACACTATCACTCTATCTCCCAAACACAATGCATCTCTACTTGGCAAAAGAAAAGCAGCTGCAATTCCATATCCATATATCATAATTCATTTATAGAAAGTGAAACATTTTTATAAAATATAAAAACTTACATGGTAAATTTGAAACATTTGACTTTGAGTTGCCAGTGACACAAAGGGTACGAAATTTGAGAAGCATTTCATAAACTGCATTGCATCCTCTTTTTCTTTGGTAATCAAGAGGTGAAGAGACAATGTGATCGATTTGTTTCAAGATATGTAAAAGTTGCTCTGCACGACTTCTTCCATCTTCCCCACTATAAAATATAAAAAAATTTATATAATGTTGTGGAGTTTTATGTAAATTGTTAACAACATGAATACCTTGTGAGAAGAATTGCACATAGAAGAGTGATGAGATTGTCTATTAGAGGATTCACAGCTCCAGCTGGATCATTAGGTAAAGAAAAGAATCCCAATGTTGCCTGTAAAGTAATAAAAAAAATTGAATAAGTAGACTAGAAAATTAAAAATTTTTAAAAAAAAAAAAAATTTAATGTCACCTTCATGACAATATTTCGCATTTCGGTTGTTAACTTTGGATCCACGGATACTAAAGTAGTGCAAGCACTTAAAGCAAGGGCCTGAAATACATGTAACAAAAAAAAAAAGAATAAACATTGAAATAGTTCTTCAGAGTGATTGTAATTTATAAATTATTAAATTAAAATTAAAAACCTGAGTGTGTAAAAGCTCAACACTTAAATCAGAAAAGCCTTCTTCATCATGTCTACGCATTAGGGTTAGTATGTAGTCAAGCAACTGGTCTCTTTTTTTCAATGGGAATGAAATTCCACTTTCAGCAGCATTAATAACAGCACGCCCTAAAGAATATAAATAAGATTTTTTTTAAAAAAATTAAAAAACAAGTAACATATTTGTAAAAACTGTCTATAATATAGTAATAATAATATACTAACCTAGTAAGTCAATAGCAGTGATAACAGCTTGTTTTGCACTAGGGTGTCTTACAATAAGAAGATGTGATAACATATTAGTGCCCTAAAAAAAAGAACACATAATTCCATGAGAAAATTTGAAAGAATACATGAAAGACACAAAATGAAGACAATTATTTGAAGTTTTTAATGTTACCACAAGTGCATCTATTCTGGCTTCAATTACAGTTGAAGGAGCATATCTTGCAGCATATCCATACATGAGAGCTAATGCAGCATGAATGTCATCAGAATCTTTAATCTTAGTTTTATCTGAGAAGAAGGATAGAAATCTGCATTTCAAACAGTCTTTTGTTGTCAAAACTAAAGATAAAATAAGCATAAACAATAAAAAAAAGTATATTATATATAATACCTCTGTAGAACACTTTCTCCAATATTGTCAAGAATGTCTTTAAGTTTATCTAAAACAGTATCCAAGTGGGATGCTGCAACCTGCAAGGAATTGACATGGATTAAATTTACTTCACAGGGGTAATTTGGTAATTCCATACATACCAATCCCATGGCTTTAGCCAAACCAAGTCGATTTTCAGGAATGGTGATATTTGCTTGTTTGTACATCCAGTCAATTTTATCACGAACATAAGTCCTGTTATCAACTTTCTGAAGAAGTATACCAAGACATCTGTAGGAAAAAAAAATATATTCTCAATAACATAATTTAATAAAATAATGAGAATGAGAATGAGTTCATACCTGTGAAGAAGTGCAGAATGCTCATCATCAGATGTATAAAGCTCATACTGCTTTGCAAAAGCATTTCCAAGAGAAATGACCCAATCAGTGTCTTGAACAACATCCAAAGTTTCTGCAAGAAACTGCAAAAAAAAATATATATATATATATATATATATATATATATATATATATATATATATATATATTAACACATTTTTAATGACATGAAATGTAAAATCTCTATTTGGAAGTGATGACACATACATTGATTATCATATCATCCCATGTTTCTTGATAATTAAGGTCTTGTTTAAGGTCTTCAGTGTCGCTGACATAAGCTTTCATTTTTGGAATCTAGAGCTTACCAAAACAATATATTAGTTAGAGTTAGGTCAAAGCATCAAAACTAAACCAATCAACATTTTAAAAATAAATAAATAAATAAAAAGATTATCGACTACATAACTCGGTACCTCATCTTGCCAAAACAAGTTTATGTTTTTTGGAAATAGTGAAGCCAAGTAACACAACACCTGAAAATCCCATGTAAAAGCAAAGTAATTCTCTATTTTTATTAGTAAAACTAAAAATAACTTACAAAAAAAAAAATATAACTTACTGTTAAAATTTGAGTAGCAAGTTGTTCTCTTGCAAGAGGATTGTGAAGAAGCACCACTAAACGTGCAAAAAGCTCCTGAATTTGTTCATTTGAAAACCAATCATTCAATCATTCAATCAATAACTTCCATTTGCTTTCAAATTTCAATCAATCAATCAATCAGTTGAATTTTCTTTGAATCAATTACCTCAGGGCGTGGAATATCAACACGAGTTCTACATTCACGTATCATTTTATCATTATGAAGAGCTCTATGTCTACACATATCTGATATGCATCTGCAAACCTGTAAAATACCTTTTCATTATTCTAAATTGTAAAACTTATAATTTATATCATATGTTGAGATATAAGAGAGATTTCAACATACTGTGGCAACTGCACCAGTGTATAAACGAGGTATGATCATCTTCAACATAAATGGCCACAAAACATGCTGCAAAATTCACATCCGTTTAGCTATTGTGGAACATAAAAAGTAAATAAATAAATCTTTTAACAAAAAACAATGTCATACTCATACATGTTTATTCTCATCATAAAGAGGGAAATTTTGGACAATTTATTAAGGTTCAACTTACTTTACCTCCATTTCAGGAATAGTTATGGTTATTAAAAGGAGACCCTTTTCACATATTGCCCTTAACTCTGTTGGACGAACAGCTCCAATCTTTACCTTCAAGAAACAGTGAAAAACACACACACACACACTCCATTTGTTAGACATTATACAAACAATTCACAATCACACATAGATGAAATACAAATTACAAATTACAAATTACAAAGTTACAAACCTCTGATCTCTTTTGCTGAAAGGAATAATAAAGATTGCTAGGTCTAAATGGGTCCCTCAAGCTCACAAGATCATCAATTTCTTGATCTGACATGGCACAATGTCTTACAAGATATTCAACAAACAGCTCCCCAGAAGGACCAATCAAGTAACAGTGGGAAGCCATAACAACTATTAGCTGAAAAAGAGGAGGAATGAAAGTTAAAAGTTATGTTTAAAATCTAAATTTTAAAATTTGAACTCACAATATTGGAAAAGTTGAAAGAAAAACGTACTTCTGCAAGTGCTTTACGAACACCCAAATTTTGCTCTTCTAATAATACTGTAATGGCTTCAATTAATGCTGGCCTTTTATTATGCCAAGCTTCAGATAACCTTGGTAAAAGATGCTTTAGAACACATAGAGCACCAAATGTCATTTGATCTTCTTTCAACTTGGATTTCTGTATAAAAAGACACATGTTAGTTTATCAAGAAAGTTATTTTTGTAATTATGATATGAGGAAGAAACTATGGGACTCACGCTTAGAAGAAAAACAAATAGATCTGCAGGATACACCAATCCAACAGTGAGAAAGCAATGTTGAACTTCATTATATGTCTGCAAAAAAAGGAATATATGAACAGCATGTCAATGAAAAATCAGATATTTGAATTTGTTGTCATTGAGAAAAGAAAAAAAAAAAAAAAGCACCTTGAGGCCAACACAGAAATTTGAACGCTGTTTGATGTCAGTATAACTACAAACAACTGGTAGAAGTGTTGATAATACAACTGTGAGATCCTGAAAAAATTTAACATATAACAGTTGTCATTGAACAATTAGCATTCAGCAATGTTTCTACAATCACAAAAGGCAATTGGATTTGTTGATTAGAACCCTGAATTTGTTGGAGAAGAAAGTATCAAAAGATTGTGGTCTTAGACTCTTACTAACCTCAAAATCAAGTAAAGGAGAACCGTTTTGAGGGAGTGAAGCATTCAATAGATTGTGAAGACTACATGTAGCCAAAAAGGCAATATCTTGATCCCTTTTATACCTGCATAAATGACAAAGATTTTGAATGATCATCATACTATGTTTCAATCAAAAATCATTATGAATGATCATCTATCTTACAATTCCAATATAGTTGGAACAAATTTTGGTAAAGATGCCTTCAATAATGTTCTTGTAACAAGCCCAACTAACTGACCCAATGCTTCTACAGCAGATGTCCTAACCTGAAGCAGAAGCAATATTACCAGAATTTTTCATTAAAAGAAACACCCAAATTACTATGTTTTTTAGTCCCAAGTTGTGTAATTTTAATGATGTTGTAATTCACAATTGCAAACCTTAAGATCACGTGAAGTTGCCCAATTTTGCAATAATAACTCAAAGGCAGAATTTAGAAATGACCTGCACTTAAACCCATAAGATCAAAAAGAAAGAAAAATAGTGTTTACATATATCATAGAATCAAAAGGAAACAACAATAAAAAAGAAAAATGATTTCTCACGTGACATCACTATCAAGAATTGATGAAAGAGGGTACTCCACACTGTATTGCCAACAGGCTTGACACCAACACCTGAAAGCTGGAAAAAAAAAAACAATAACACAAATAAAAATAAATGTAAGATTAGAGATAACAGATGCATGTGTATGAAAGAACCAATAGATGATAGTGAAAAGGAATCATGGAAACAAGGAGTTAAAGGGTCTTTCAGCATACCATTTGCAAAAATTGGCCGATGTTGATCTTTAACATTCCCTAAAATGGGAAGAACTCGGGAAAGCACACCTTTAAGTCTTGGGGTAAACTGCAGAGCTTCAAATAAATGATCATAGCACCAAAAGATATTCAGTTTCAGGACTTAGTTTTGAACACATGAAAGAAGACTCACAAGGATGCTAAATAGTTGGATAGAGGACTAACCATCAGAAGTAGCAAAGTCTGCAAGTATTTGAACCATAGCTGGAAGAGCTGAGTTTTGTGCAGATAAGTGAAGAAATAGTTCTTCCATCATCTATGGAAGTAAATCAGAAAGCTTGAACAATCAGGCATACATTTTGGAACAAAGATAGATGTGAAAGAATGATGATATTCTTTTTGACTGTTTCTATCTACTTACAAGGTCTGGTAAATGAGAACCAATAGCAACAAGTAGAGATGAAGCAGCCCTTTGCCAATCAGCTTTTATTTCCTACATGGCATATTAAAAGATAGATGCCAAACAATATTATAAGCATTATATTACAAATTTTGAAATGATTAACAATTACAAAAACAATACCGAAAAAGACTAGACCCAAATTTACCTTTGATGAAATGATCTCAGCAGTGGCAAGTTTAGCAAGTTTGGTCATATAAGCGGTGTCAACTTCCCCTTCTTCAAGGGCACTAATTGCAATTGACATGACTGTAAATACACCAGCAATATTCCCAAACCTCTGCAAATAACAGGAAAAAGAAGTTCAAATAGTCTTTCTTTTTTCTGATTACGTGTGTAATTTATGTTACAGTGAGTGATAAGCCGTATAGTAACACGATGCTTGCTGTGAAATTAGAGTCGCCTTTACCAAATTTTGAGAAGAGTGTTACAGAAAAAATACAGCTTTATTAGTGCACAACTATTGAAATTACAGTAATTGTGGAAATAAGAAGGCTTTGTGAGTTTATGCAATAAGAATGTAAATACCCGACGGCCGCCTCGAGATACCGTTAAGCAACAATCAAGAACTAAAAGCGGGTTCCTGCAATTTCATTCAATTTCAATTCACCAATTCAATTAAGACTGAAAACTTAACATTACGTATAGAATACACGTATGCTTACAAAGGAGCGAGGGCTTTAAGAGACGCCATGGACGCTTGCTTAACCATTGGGGATTCATCAGCGAGCGATGAAACCAGAACCTGAATCGCCTCTGGGAATCGAAGATAAAAATATATGATGAAAATTCTGATTTAGATAATCGAAAAAACCGTAGAATTAGGGAAGTACCAGGAGCAGGAAGCGAGTTTCCAGAACTTGATGCCATCACTGCATTGAATCAAAGGAAAACAAAGAAGAAGATGAAAAGCGAAGAAAATTGGATCGCAAATTCGCAGTGAGAAGGAAGAAGACAGCCCGTCGTGTATAATTGCCAGGTGGCTTGCGGTGCTTTTTTATTCACCCTTCCAGAAAATTAATACATGTCTCAAAGTTCCTTAAAAAATATAATGATTATATGATCCTAAAATATTTTTAATAAAATAATAATAATAATAATAATAATAATGTTATTATTATTATTATTATTTTGAACAGCAAAGTAGGATGACTATTATTTTATTGTTATCTCATAATAAATATATATGAAAAAAAATTCATTTGAACGGTTAAGATTGCAAGATATATGTCAAGTGGTTTAGTTTGATGTTATGGTTTTACAAACCAAGTTATCTACATTGCAATTTGACAGGTTTGATAATTTAGGCCAAAGGATGAGAAATGAAGGATAAGATAACTGAATTTTGTTTTTTTTTTAAATTTGTTTAACTATTTTTAAATTTATTGTTAATATATTATTTTTTTTAAGCTAACATTAACAGTTCACTTTAAATTAGTAATCGAACTCGAATATTGGGTTCATCAATTTTGTAAATTTATCAAACAAGTAATACAAATTATTATAGAAGATAATCTAGACGAACCATAACAAAGCAGACCCAAAATGATATAGAAGTTTTTGTCATATAAATAGATGTACCTATCACAAGCAATTATAGACGGTTTGCTTGATCGAAACAGGAGTTGTTTGAAACAGAAGTTGTACTATTGCAAATAGGTGGAAATGGTGATTAGAACTAGGACCATAGTAAAACAATTATATGGGGTATAGACTATAGAGACATCTTGATGCACTTATTAACATTCTAGAATATGTTCATATTTCCGAACAGAAAGATATATGGCGATAAGATGTAGGGGTTGCGGAAATTAAGGTAGCTAGAATTCGTCATTTAATGGATGACACTTGGTTGTCGGATGGTACAAGGGCTTCTCGATGAAACATGTTTATTCCAAGGAATATTAATATCTTCCTTTGGCGTGCTCTCCTTGATTGACACTATGGGCAATTTGGAGACATCGAAACGGTGTTATGTTTGGAGACATAAAACTCATTAAATCTTTACTTTTCGATAGCATAATTAATTTTTCATTGAGTTGGTTCGTGCATTGTTACAATAAGGTTAAGGTTAGTTGGGTTGATTGGTTTAAAAACCTAAGTCTAACTATTTTTGTGTAGCTTTCTAGCTTCTTGCTAGTTTCGTTATAAAATACAGATATTCTATAAAAAGTTGTACAACCAAGGCACTCTAAAAAGACCCAAGCTACTACATCTAATTCGCAGCATAAGTTGCAATGAAGTCGCAGAAGTTGTTCCCGCCATATTGTTTAAGTTCATACAACGTTGACTACGACGTACAATCACAAAGCATCTTGGTACTCTGTAACCTCTCTTAATGTTGAGGTGATTGGGAATGGGGTGTAAATCAGGTATCATCAGGGTCGGTCCAAAGATATAGTAGGCACAAGGCAAAAAGAAAAAATAGGCCTTCAAATTCATAAATATAATAAAAATTAAATTGAAAATAGACACGGCGTTATAAAATTCATTATTAATATTAAAAAACACAAATATTACCACAACATTACAAAAACAACTAACTAAAAAAACTTATCCTACCATTTTTAGGTAAGTTAACTTTATATATATATATATATATATATATATATATATATATATATATATATACATATATATATATATATATATATATATATATATATATATATACTCTAAGAATTTTTGGCCCTTTAAAGACATGGACTATGGACGACTGCCCAGGTTGCCCACCGTCTGGGTTGGGATTGAGTATCACAAAAGTACAATGATAACATATGAACACCGACTCATGTACACGTCATATAATGGGTAGTTTTGTTGTAAGTAACATGAGACCTCGTGTCACTAAATGTGAGACGTGCAACTAACAGAGCTCACATCTTAGTGGATGTACGCTCAAAAAATATTTTGCTCACGCCTTAATGTTGAGTGAGAAGTCAACATATTTACACATCAAGACTCTCCTAAGAAATAATATCTTTCATCCCTTTAAACTCTTCTTAACTCTATAAGGTTCAATATCACATATTAAATGTAAGAACTTCGTATGAAAACACTAATTCAGTAAACACCAAAAATGAATAAAAGTAGAAACCATATGTAGTAGTTTGCACGGATTTACATACCTCTTAGTATGGCTTTGCACCCATGGTTTACAAACTTTCCTCATAAACACTTGTCACTATTCTTAGGAATAAAAGTAGAAAGCCATATGTAGTAGTTTGCACGAGTTTGAAACCCTCTTGGTATGGCTTTGCACCTTATTCACGTCTTTACAAATTTTCCTCGTAAACACTCATCACCACCTCATATGAGTAATGAGAAAATAAATTACACACACAAGCTCAATGTGATCTACATCTACAGGGTAGGAGGGAAATATTCTTATTCATGAGCTTGAAAACCAATAGTATGTTTCACAAATATTCTTATTCATGAGCTTGAAAACCAATAGTATGATTGAAACACTGGCTATTCGATGTATTATATAGGTAACATATAAAACATAGCACTAACTAGAACAGGTCGGGCATAGATACACATATCAATGTAGGTTCATACCGAAGAGGCCCCCCCTCCCCCGACCACCCCATGGGATAAGTGTTTGTCGTGTACGGATTCGGGTCTAACGAACCTCAACCTACTCCGAACATTTATCTTGTCGATATCGGGTGTCAAGTTTCTTTACGGGTCGATATCCATTCGAGTCATCAAATTTCAAGTCACATTTAACATATATGCATGGTTTGTACAAGTCCTCTATAAAGTTGTACAAAAATATCTTTACCAAAATTCTTATAAACGCATACCTACATGATACGACTTTACCAAGATCTTGTAAAGTTATACACCCCCCTAAACAAGTTCCCAAAACCTACTAGCACGATGGTATGCCTATCTGTGAAGTCCTACAAAAACTCATCATCACACATTTGATGTGATGGGACGATTATTGGAACCAATGTCACTTTTTAATATGGAAAACATTAGTTACAAATGAGTTCGCTATCTTGTAATGGTTGCATCATATTATCAGTAGACCACCACATTGAAGGAGTACATGAGCTCAAGCAGTTATTTGAGAGAATTTGCAATAAATACGAAAGAGTACCTGAGTTAAGGGTTATTTGAGAGAATATGCAATGAAGTGGATGGTGATAGCCGATAAGCAATTACTCCCGAATTGTTTAGCTATTCAACCCCATTTTGTATGAATTAATAGTCTGGATAACATAAGTTATACGTTTAAAAAAACCATCATCTTTATCGACATCTTTAGATATAAAACTATAGTGTGATACAATATACATTGCTAAGTTTTGTAGTTTTGAAAGTAAATTAGCCCAAAAAAATTAAAGCTTTATCCTCATTAAGACATGAAAATCGTGTCTCACATTTATATCATAATACTCAAACATTTTTTATATAATATGCTTTGGTACTTTAATGATATTTGTTCAAACATTTTCTATGCTCCCATTTGTTTAAAACTTCTCTTTTTCTGACAATGACTATAGTGCATTAACTATGAAATGTTTCTTGTAAAATAAATTTCACAATTACTTCTTGTAACCAAACTTTGGTTACAAAATTGGTTGTCTTGTTTTCAATTTGTGAAAGAGTTTATACTTTTACACCCTCATGTTTTAATAATGAACAAACCAGTCCTTGGTCTTTGAAACATTGCACTAACAATATAAACTTCATGTTTGATGTTCCTCTAAACAAATTGAGGAAACACCAAATTCTGATTCCTCAAATATTATAAACAATTTCAACCTATCTTGCAAATATTCAGTATGGATTCTTATAATTTAGCTCAATGTGGAGTAAAAATGCAGCAACTATACATACTCCATAGTTTCTATACTCGTGTTCATAAAAAAACTTATTCCTATTTTCAACTTTAACAATAAACTGAACACTTGTATTATAAAATTATCAATTGTAAATTTTAATAATTGGATTCATTCATGAAGAGCTAAAAGGTGATCCAACAGGTGCAGCAAGTCCAAGAGATCGCATTATTTTAAACCTTCTAACTTTTCTTGATGTATATAATGGGCAACTGACCTCCTACATAACAATAAAAACATGTCACTTTATATCTATATTTTTAAATAATTTGCAAATTTGGTCCCTGAGGCTTTTGTATTTCCTTTTTGCAAGTTTGGTCCTTGCTTCAAACATACAAAAACCTTAAACAAGAACCAAATTTTCAAAAAGGAAAAATTTAGGAACCAAAGTGAAAAAATGAGATAAACTCAGGGACTAAAATTGTAATTTATGAATGTAGAAAAAAAACAGCAAATTTGAGCACCCTTTAACTCACATCAAAATGGACTTTTGGTTTTCTTTCACGCTTGCTTCTTGCTCTACCTGAACTCGATGAGTTATCCCTTTCTGAATGAGCAAAAAAGAAAATATAAAATGTTTGAAGAAAATTGGAGCAATTTTTATAAAAAGTTACAATATTTCCTCTTTTGGAAACTTTCAAGATTTGAATTTTACCTATTTGATCATGTGTTTTAGCCCAAACAACACTTCCAGGAGTTCTGGATACTTCACTGATTTCTGTTGGTTGTGATCTATTAGGATTCAGCTCCAAATCCAATGCATCATTTCTATCTTCATAATTTCTATATTCCCACATAAAAAAGATAAAAACTTTGAGAATTTATATTAAGGGTACCAAAAAAAAGAGTTAAAAATGCATTCTTGATATTGAGGAAAGATTCAAGTGTTAAAAGTTAAAACCTGTTACTGCATGGTTGAACATGTGCTTTTTGACCAAATGATTTAACATTGTTTTCAGGCTCAATGGATTTAAAAAATGGAAAAATTGTATTTGTACGCCTTATTGTGTCATTTGACATATTTAACCTCCCTATAGTGTCACTTGTCTGAATCTCTCGAAGCTCTATATCTGTTACATTAAGAAAAAAACAGAAAAAATGGAAGATAATTACTTGTGTTGTCATAATAAACAAAAAGACATCTTTTTTAACCCTAAAAAACACAAGTAGACACATGAATTCCATTCCATTTCCCCCCAACTAAATGCATGACAGAATTTAGTTCCTTCATGATCCAAATCCTTCAATTCCCAATTCCATTGATGGATTTTGATTCATTCAAAAATAGTCTACACCTTTTAATTTATATGTACAACTTTGCCAATGTTATGGGGGCATTCTTTTCACAAATATTCAAATATCTCATAAATGCAATTATCCACATTTCCCTCCAACATTACTTGATAAAGCATATAAAATCAAATCAATCAGAAAGTAGAGATTTCTTATGGATTCAATAAATATTTTCTATTACAAACATAAATTTTGGTCAAACAGATGAACCTATAGAGTATAGACCATTAAGGTTACTCATATGTGAAACCTAAGGAACCTTGAAGTTGAAGGTGCCTTTTTTCCATCAATTATGTTCTAAAGAAAGATGAAACAATCACACTTTAAAAAAAAGGACTAAAAATCATGCAAACTATCTACAGTTTAGCAAATTGTGCACTCAATGAATAGAATAGGGAAATATAAATTGCAACAGGTTCAATTTTATACATACATGAACAAAGGAATCTAAAACTATTCATAGAAACCCTAATCCGAACAAACATGCAAAAGTACCCATATTTTTTTCGGAAATGGCTGATAGATCAAGCCAATTCATACATAAATCAACACATATGCTTCATATATCAAATCGCAAGTCGTAATTTCCGGAACACAAGTTCGAATTTTGAAAAAGGGAAAGAGGTAAACAAGACCTTTGGAGGAACAGATGGGAAGAAAGAATTCAGTGCGAGGTTTGGATGTAGAAGCACTTCTCGGAAGCTGAAAACACTTGGGTATGTGATCAATTTGTCGGGTTTTCTCCGTCTTATTCTTTCTGCAATACACCTTAACCTCCATTGCCATTGCAGCGGTAAGTTGCGAAATAACGAGAGAGATGGAGAGGGAGAATGGAAGGCTATAGCTTTTGATGGATTATTTGGGAAGGAGCATGTATATATGTAGGAATTGACAACGCAAAAATTGGATTGGGGAATCTTGAATGGGTCGCATTGGATCACTCTCTTCTGACCCTTCTTCCCACAAATTTCTTTTGGGGTGAAAACTTCAAATACAAAGTTTCCCAAATGCATTATGAACCCACATCATTCGTTTTCTTTATCGTGTTAACAGAAGTCATTCTATAATAAAAACGTATTGGATAATGTCACCAAGTCATTCTAAGTTTAGTAAGTTGGTTGTTGATATAGAGCTCTAAAGAAACATTTTATCATTTAAGTTTAGAAGAAAAAAACATAAGATCATATAAATTTTTTCTTCAATCTTGGTGATTGATCTATTTGACGATCTTGTGGTGATCGATCTATTTGCCAAGATATCGATTCTTTATTCTATTGTCTTGAATATCAAATTGCTATTAATTAAAAAACATCTTTGGAGCAAGAAGGAACTACACTCGGAAAGATACGTGTTCGAGCATGTTGAGAAATTTAAGACTTTCACAAAATAGTCATTAGACCATGTGTTATACTAATCTTTCATATTTCATTGTCACGTCAATGTCATATTATTTTTCGACATTTATATTTCATTCAATTTTTCACTCTATGTTATGTTACAAATCTTTTATCTTTCACTCATTTTTTTAATCTTTTTAATAGAAAAAACTAGAAAAAAAAGAGGAGAGAGAAGTTTCCGCCACGAGGGTGGAGTCACAACGGGATCGTTGTTGTACGAGCCTGTAATGGCCGACATGGTGTTCTGATGTCACAATGGCTAGTTAGGACTTTATTGTGTGCGGATGAGTATAACACTCCACCTTTTAAAATCTTTTTTTTTCAAGTTTTTATGTTTACTTTAGGTTTAGTTACAAGGCATGTGTTTGATTAGAAGTGAATAAATACACCATACGTACCAATCAATTTTTATAATTTAAATATATTTTTAATCTAATTGTAAGTAAGCATATTAATATCATCCATCGAGAACATTGTTGCCCACCTTTCACTCATGAATATGATGTCGTTTCTTGCATTCAAAATCATCCAAATGGTAACATAAACAAAAGATAATTGCAACTTCTAAAACCTTTTGCATCCATCACCCATATTCAAAAAATCTAAAAGATCATAACACGACCCAGGTTGCCCCTACTGAATCGAGGACCACTCCACAAGCCATTTCCAAACAATCAAGGTGAAGGAGCATGTGAAGAAAACCTGATCAATCAACTTAGAGCAAATGTAGTTTGGGTGGAAGTAGAGAAGATGGATTAAGGGTTGTCTTTCCTCGAGTAAGGCCTCCGTTTTAGTGAACGGCTCTCCTGCTAAGGAATTTGACATATCCAGGGGTATTAGTGTTAGTCAAGGTGATCCATTGTCCCCTTTTCTTTTTATCTTCTCTATGAAGGGTCTTCACATTTCTATTAAAGTGGCATGTGAGCTTCATTATTTTCGTGGGCTTTCGCTTCCTCACAATAATATCTCCTTTTCACATCTAATATGTGTTGACGATGTGATTTTCATTAGCGAGTAGTAGGAAATCAACTTTGTTAATCTCATTCGATTGCTTTGTTACTTTTTCTTTGCTTTGGGTTTGAAGGTTAATTTACATAAGAGTAAAGTTTTTGGGGGTTAGAGTAGATAGTGTTGAGGCTGAAAGACTTTCTAGTATCTTGAAATGTGAGCTCGCTTCTTTCCTTTTTACTTATCTTGGTCTTCCAGTGGGAACCAATATGAGGCTCGTTAAGCATTGGAATCTAGTGATTGATAAAGTCAAGGGGAATCACTCTAAGTGGAAGGCGAATTGTTTATCGTTTGGTGGAAGGCTTACCCTTTTCAACTCAGTTTTAATCAGCCTTCCTCTTTTTTGTTCTCACTTTTTCGGGCTCCGAGAAAAGTTGTCAATGCTCTTTATGGTATTCGTAGGAGTTTCCTATGGGGCGGAGATGAAGATAAGAGAAAAACTCAAGTCTGTGGCTTGGGAGGTAGTCAATAAACTAAAAGCTCTTGGAGGTCAGGTGTGGGATGTCTTTGAGTTGGCTAATTTGGCTCTCCTAAATGGTGGTGGAAGATCAAGAATGGGCATGACTCCTTTTGTACCTCTTATATCAAATCTATTCATAATATAAAACTAATTGATGGAAAACCTTTAGCTAAAATATCTATAAAAGGTGTGTGGCTCAATATCTCGCAAGTCGACATGGATTTTACAAGAAAGGGTATTGTGCTTACTGACTTTTTCAAAAGGAAGGTCGATATAGGAGATAATACATTTTTTTTGGAAAGATATATGATGTAGGTACATTTCCTTGAAAGATGTTTTTCCAAATCTTTACATGTTGGAGCCCAATAAAGATTGTTATGTTTTGGATAAAGTCTTAATGGGAGCTGATCGGGTGAATTGCTATAATTAGGGTGGTCAAGACAATTTATGAGGGGTAGAAAAGGTAATCAGTTTCTCTTTGACCAACCTTTTAGTTACATTTCAGATGTCAAATGATCATGATAGGTGGATATGGAGCAATTCTAAATGTGGGAAATTCTCTGTCAAGTTATTGATGTATGTTCTCCATACTTCTGGTGTGGTGGCTATTGTGGCTCTATTTAAGTGGGCGAATTGGATCCCTCTTAAGATCAATTGCTTCATTTGGAGAATTTTTCAAAGCAGGATCCCTACTTACACAAATTTCTCGAGGAGGGGTATCATTGTCTCTTCCGTTCTTTGTCCATTATGTACTCCGTAGATGAGCTGATTGATCACGTCTTCTTCACGTGCTCCTTCACCTAAACTGTGAATAGGTCTAAATTAAAAACAATTAAAAAAACTTGAGTGGCATGTATGGTGTATGTATCATCTTGCTTTTGTTCTCTATATTAATGCTTGAGCTTGAAACTCATACTTTTTTAGTATGTTTCTATCAATTTTATTTAATGAAATTAATTGAGAAAATAAGGGTTTTACAAAGAAAGCAAAATCACGACGCCACAATGCTTGGTTATAGCGGGATGAAAAACTCTAAGTCGCGGCACGACCTAAGTAAGGATTATGGCGTGACACCGCTATTTTCACAAAATCCTAAATCTCGAGTCTTGGGCCCTATATAATGACACTAACTCCTAGGGTTGCCTCATCTGGTAGCCTCCATTCTCCAGAATCATCGCCCACGAAACCCTAGACTTTATTTCTTGATTTCCTTGAGTTTTTGTCACCTTGATGTGTAGCTTGAAGGAGAATGAAGCTTATTTGGTGCAAGGAAACATAGATCCAGAGAAGATGTATCCTTCTCAAAACATTTTGGAGTTTTTAGTTGATGTGTTACTTGCTTAGATATAGGATTTGGTTGAGCATTTGTCACTTTTGGTCCCATCCTCTTGATGCTCTTGGAGTTTGGAAACTCCAGAGCTTTGTACTTGGTACTTGGTTCTTGTTGTCTTCTGGTGCTTTGGTGGAAAAAAGAATGCACGTTTGTGCTCTCTTGGCTCTATGCAAGAGAGGTCTTACCACTTATGGACTTCATTTAGACCTAGAATATATGGTTTTTTGCATGAGGCTTCCTCATAGATAAAGTTGGAAACAATATCCATTAAGACTACTGATAGAAGGGTTCTGGAAAGTTTGAACCCTTGTCTTAAGGGATCAAGTGCTTAATAAGAAATAGGAATATGCCTTGAAAAACGTGACGCAACCAAGGAAGATTTGCACCACGAATAAGCAATCGCCACTATTTTGTCGCCTAGTGGTAGCGACGCGACCATGAGTTGGGTCATGATGCGTTGACCGTTGACTTTGACTGGTTGACTGTTGACCATTGACTTTTTGACAAATCTGACTTTTGTTTAAACTTTAACTAATTCATCAAAACAAACTTTAATCAAAGCATTAACACCACTTTTCTAACCTTTACAATTCGAGCATTTAGCTACTCTGATTGGGTTGGTTGCGCTGCCTAAAGAAGACACTGGAGAGTCGTTGATTTCATGGAAATCAAAGAAACAAATTGTGGTTCACATTCATTAGTTAAGACAAAATACCATGTTATTGTTTTGACTACAAGTGAAGTCATATGGTTACATTTGCTATTGACTTTGGAATCTTCTCTCATGACCCTACATCATTGGTGTTTTGTGACTACAACTAACTATTCACATTGCATCCAATACAAACTTCCATGATCAACCAAAACATACAGAAATTGCTTGCCAATTTATGCAAGACAATTCTAGATCGTACTATCAAGTTGATGCTTATACGTTCTCAACACCAAACTAAACTGCTTCCCATTATTTTTCACGATGGCTCTAAAAAATCTCTACGAGTACATCTTGAGTGTGATTAGAGGAGACATAAATTGACACGACACGAAACCCGACACGAAATAAACGGGTTTGGATAAGATGTTTCAACTCGTTTAAGTAAACAAGTTGACACGACACGACACAAAAATTAAAAAGGTAAGGTTACGGTTGAAAATTTCAACTTGAATATGACTCGAAAATGATCCGTTTATTTATATGCAAGTTTTTTGAATTATTTAAATAAACTAGAAAGATACAAAACAAAAACAATATGTAAAAGAAAACATTTGGATTGATTCGTTTTGTAAAGTTGAAATGATTTAGCTGTCTAGATCAAGAATTTATTTTCAGTTTTTCCGTTCTCTCCCAAACTACACAATCCCTTTGACCAATCTCTCATCTTCATGTTCTTGTCTTCCGCCTCGCCAACTCCTACTCTTTCAATTTTTCATCTGAACTTGTTATGACTTCATCTATTATGTCTCTAAAATATTAGTTTTTCTTTTCCGCCTACCCAACTCTTACTCTTGCTACATGCTCAATCTTTTAACATCATATGACACGTCGTATTTTAAGGTATACCCCTAACACGAACTCGACACAAAAATAAATTGTTGGACATGACATGACACGACACATTAATTAAACAGATCAGGTTAGAATCAAGCACTTTTTACCCATTTAGTGTTTCGACACCAACTCAACACAATTGCCATCTTTAAGTGTGATGTTGGATATATTTATATGTACTCAAAGATAGTACTTGACTACTCAAATCACTTTGTTAGTTAACAAATTCTATTAGTTATGTGTAGCTTAGCATCTTGGGCAAGTTTACATTGTATATGTGTAACTATGTTTGTTTGCAAGGATAAGAAGATCATTTCATCATTTTACATTTCTTGTTTTCCAATTCTCCTCTCATAATACTATTGAACAAATATTTCAAAAAAAGGTACATTGCACAAAAGCACAATACTCTATAACATCCCACAAAAAACCAATAATTGCCTCAAAACTCCCATCTCCACCTACAAAATTTGGATCAACAAAATGTGTAACTTACAATTCCATAATACAAAAATATAACTTCATCAAACATTTACACATTTGTGTATTTCTGTAAACATACCAATCATTCAAACTCAAGACCACACATGTCCATCATCCTTCTTTTGCTTCTTCTTCTTCCTTCTTTCCCCTTTCATGTCCCCCCTTTCTTCAACGCGTTTTGACTGTTTTGCCCTTATTTCTTGCAACTTGCTCTTTGCATCTCGAAAAGGCGCATCAGATTTTGAAGCCATCAATTGCTAAAAACAAATCAAAGTTATTTCAACTTTAGCCAAATCGATAAAAATGTAATTTACAGATTTACCACATTACTCAAGTCAAAAAAAGTCAAACCTTAATGTGATCCATGGCTGCCAGATTGAATCCAAGAGTATCCTTACATTCCTGAAACAAAAAAGTCAAAATTAAGCTCTCTTTTTTTAATAACCAAATGTACAATTTGCTTAAAAAATACAAAATAAGTCAAACATAATATGTTGACTTTTGTACCTTGACTTTAGCATGAAGTATGTCTTTAAGAAGAGCCAAAAGAGGCCTTGTACTTGTGGTTGCAACTAACTGATTATGATGCAACTGCAATAACACTGTTGCAATCCTGCAAACTAGCTCAACCTAAACATTTTTTTTTTAAAAAGTTAAAAAATAATAATCATTAAAAGCTTATGATCTTTACTTCTTTAGTGAATATTATTAGAAACTTAATAATTTAAACCTTATCAGGATTAGAAGACCAATCTTTTAAATTTGATAAAAGCTTCAAAGCATCTGAAAACGGTAAAGCCTGCAAATATACAAAATCAATTACAAATTTATGTAATGATCTTTCATAATTCATATACAAATACATTATTTTTAAATTTTTTTCACTTACAAGTAAAGTTTGTTCCAAATCATTTGTATGAACTTTTGAAACTGCACGAAGAATATAATCAGAAGGAGAGAGCCCAAGCATGATAACATTTGACCTAAATTCTCCACCTTTTCCCTGTTTCTTTTCCTCCTAAATTTTTCAAAACCAATAAAAAGAAGTTAATGTGCATAGAAATATATATATATATATATATATATATATATATATATATATATATATATATAAAAGGAATTTATAACAAGATCCAGAATTACTTCATTTTCAGCCATTCTTTTCAATTCTTCAGTTGCAATATCTAATGCTTCAATAATCGAGTCAGTTCCTGTGAGGGTATCTTGCGTCTTTTTACCAGCTATAGCAACAGCACCTTCTTCCGGAAGCTCTTGTTGAGGTAAATATCTGTTTTCCAAATTCTCCAAATCAGCCTCAAACATTTCTTCCAATCTTTTCTCTTTTTCTTCCTGAAATTACATAAGCTACATATTAAGTAAAATGTAAGAATATGCCAAGGGCAAAATCGTAAAAATACCTCGAGAAAAAAGGGTTCTTCAGTCCGGTCCCACCGTCTTATTGACCTGTCATGAGACCCCGTGACTACAAAATCACCACGATCACTAATTGATAAACACCAAATTTCCGCATGATGCCCTTCTAGGGTTAAAAGTAACTCAAATTTATCAGCATCCCAATATTTTACCACACGATCTTTCCCAACTGTAAACATGTAATGTGTGTTTCGGACAAATTTTACCCCTGTAACACTACCATATTAAAAAAAAAGTAATCAATTTTATGAAATGAATCGATTTGTAGAACTATAAAGATTTTAACTTTTTTTACTTAATAGAGTAACACTTACCTATCAGCATGAGCAAAAATGGATTTGTGACAATCACCAAAATCCAATCCCCAAATTTTTATATTTTTGTCTGCGGACCCCGTTACAATAAGATCCCCATCAGATGATATATCCATGCACAATACTGGAAGCTTGTGACCATATAATGTAAGAAAAAACTTTGAAGTATCCATGTAAAACACCTGAAAGTTTTCAAGAAAATATTAGCAACTATTCAACTAATATAGAATAAAGAATCAAAAAGACATATCTAACCTTCACAGTGCAATCCAATAGTGCAATAGCAATATGTTTCCCATCAGGGGAAACAGCAACAACGATGACATCATCATTCATTGATAAGTTCTTCACAGTGGAAACCGTTAGATTGACCGAATCTTGACCTTGAATCTTTGTGGTTTCATATTCCCAGAACTTAACATCATGATCAGAACTACCTGTCACAAAACCACCACCATCTGATGTGGCGACAATTGATTGGATGGCTCCTGTGTGAGCTTTTACTACTTCAACTAAAGTGCCACTTCTTACATCAATAATTTCAAGATTGCCACTTTTTGTACCA
Organism: Lactuca serriola; assembly: GCF_051521515.1. Taxonomy (NCBI): domain Eukaryota; kingdom Viridiplantae; phylum Streptophyta; class Magnoliopsida; order Asterales; family Asteraceae; genus Lactuca; species Lactuca serriola. The sequence continues at coordinate 37,805,308 of NC_136413.1, read as the reverse complement.
ATGACAGCGAATTTGTTCCCAGGAACAAATAAACTACACAACCCGTATCCTGAATCAATGGTGCGAAGGCAAGAACCAGTGCTAGGGTTCCAGATTTTGACAGAATTGTGACTTGTTGACATTAAAAGAGTGTTATCTGAACTAAGGGTAACACTTCTTACATCAGAACGATGCCCTTGAAGCTCAATGGAACTGGTTTTTGTAGTGGAATTGGTATCTATTGAATATATTTCAAGTAAATTGTTGTTTAATGATATTGCTAATGTAGCTAGTGAGTTTTTGGAAGTGATGGGGGAGAATGAGATGGAAGAGATTTTCTTGGTGGCTCTTACAGTTTGTAAAAGCTTAAATACATCAGGGACTGTAACCTCTGTTACCATGGTTAGGTTTGAATCTTCTGTGTTTCCATTTTCAACCATTTTAGAAGATTTCTTCTCTTTCTTTCTGTTGACTCGCCTTTTTGCTTTACGTTTTGATTCGGTTTCATCTAATACACGATATATCTCCACTGTTTTTCCTGCAGCTTGACAGGCTAAAAGCGTACCTGATTTGTTGAATCTTACTGTTGCTACGCGATCTTTGCTCTGTCTTTGAATTTCACCAAAAGGTTTTAGAATTTCCCATTTGTTTTCAATAGAAGAGTCTTTGTTGTTAGTATCTAGGTTTTCTTGCTTAATGGTGTAGAATCGGAGCTCTGAATCTGCTGATCCTGTGACTAAATACCTTTCTTCAGGATCGACATCTATGGACCAAACTTCACTGTGATGACCACCGATTATTTGTGTACAATGTTGGGTGTCAAGATCCCAAACCCTTAAAAACTTGTCCTTTGAGGAACTAACAAGCTTTTTACCAGAATCCAAGAAAGCAAGATCAGTAACCTACATTCCAAAAGCAATTGATAGAAGAAATTCGTAAGAATAAGGTGACAAAAACACTTTGATGGGTTTTAAAAGATATAAACCTGATCCCGGTGGCCACGTAGACGGAAAAGTCCAACTTCGCCAATAACATCCCATAGAACAATGTCATTGTCTTTGCTCCCAGATGCAAGTAATGATCCTGTTTTGTTGAAACGAAGGATTGTTGTAGCCCCTTTGTGCCCATTCAATGTTGTCTCACAGGTTCCTCTCTCACAATCCCAAATTCTTATACTTCCATCAGCATGCCCACTAGCTATCTGTGACAGATAAAAATAAATAAACACACGAGAAATCTCATTTTAGCGATAAGTAAGATGCTCTCAAAGCAAATTTGAGCTAGATAAGATAACAATACGGGACAAGTTTTGATACGCTATACACTAAATACGACATGTGCACGCGTTATAGGGAAAAGTAGGCACCAGAGATGAAGAAGAAGGCACGGCTGCAATGGAGGTAACGGCTAGAGAAGGGCCGCGAGATTGGGTAGAAGGTGTAAGCGTTTTGGCGCAGACGCCTTGACGGACATGCCAAACACCGACCTTCTCAAGAGCTGGAGCTAGTAGATGTTTACCGGAGGTGTCGTATGTGATGTTGGAATCGACTGAAGCAATCACTCCGAACGCCGTCGCCGGCTCATACCGGAGATACGACTTCACCATTTTGTTGCTTTTGCCTTGTTTCTCTTCTGGCGTTTGATGCGATTGTTTCGTTAGAGGTTTTTGGGTGCTAGGGTTTAACGGTTTCAGGTTTTGCGAGTTTGACTTATTTTGACTAATTAGACTCGGGCCAATATGGGCTTATTTAAACCCAAAATTAATTGGACACAGTTCACAAACCGGGTAGGTTCAAATTCAATTCCATCATCAACTAACTCACGGCCTCATGCTATCTATTTTATTTATTTTATCCAAATCTTTAGAAAAATCTCAATATTTACGGGAAAGTTATACTTTAGTCCTAAGAATTTTTTTTAATGAAAAATTTCTGAAAACCGGCAAAAATTTGCAGTTTGACCCTTTTTGACCATTTGAAACCGTAACCAAATTAATTTGAGACTATTTTGTAAACTAATCCAAAATATTATGACTTTTCTATAAACAAAAAATATTATGACTTTTCTGTAAACAAAAATATTATGACTTTTCTACAAAAAAAAAAAAACTTTATTATTATTAGACAAAATTGCAAAAATAGTCCCTATGGTATGCAAATTTTGGGGGTTTTAGTCCAAACTACGACTTTTTTTGGATTGATGGTTCTTTTGAGCTAGTTTCTTTGCATTTTTGGTCCCTCAGTAAACTGAAAAGACTATTATGCCCTTCTGATATATTTTTTATGATTTTTCTATTTAATTTAAATGAAAAATAAAATAATTACCTAATTTGGGGCCCACCTCTCTCTCTCTCTCTCTCTCTCTCCAGTTTTCTGTGAAATCCAAAAGGAGTCAACACCCTCCTAGTCTTCCAATCAACCCTACTATCTTTTTTTTTGTTGCACTATCAAGAAACGACACCACTATTTGTGGTCTTGAACCACCATGTTGCACCACCAAACATCATCCAACCTTATCCTTCTACATTATTCCTCTCGAAGACCTGCTGCTCATAAAACGAAGAAGGGAACAAGAACCGCTAAGGACAGCCACCCACGACTACCCACCATCACTAATGTTGTGGAGTTCCGGCCATCATCGCCACCACCAAGCTGTTGTTGTCAGGGCACTCCAACCATCACTAGTCACCGAATTCAATCACCACCAATCCCCGTAAAGGGTAAGCCGTAAACAAAGCAACAAAAGCCGTCGGAACTCCACCACTCGCCTACATCATCGCTCAGTGCCACCACGACCACGTCTCCGTTACTGTGAAGCTCCGCCGTCGTCAGCTGTTGCTTCCTCTTGACCCCTCATTGAACTCATCGGAGCAGTAAGAAAATGAAGTAGTCGGAGCTACCTTCGACTGCCATTGCATCCCACCACCACTGCAGTCTGCCACCATTACCTTGCTGTCATTGGTAAGTCTGTTCAAAATTATATGTTTCTCATGACAGTAAATCCTTGAAACCTGATTATATGAGCCAATAATAATCAATGAAGTGGATCGATGGAGAAAATCTTCATTCCATGTGGCAGAGAACAGAGCAAACATGAAGTTCTAATTTCATCATCTTCTTCTGATTCCATCCAGAAATTAACCCAAATCAAGTTTCTTTTGGGTTTAAAGTCGTCCCACCGGATACCTGCATCTGGATCTGTGGGCGGTGACAGGTGGTGGTGGGGACTGCCCACCACAGCAACGGCGGCGAGTAGTGGTAGCACAACAGCTTTGTTGCTTCCGTCTTCCCAATACAACGGTGATCGAAGAGGAAAAAAGGAACAAGGATTGGGGTTTGTTTGGGGTTGCTCAGATCAATAGAAAAGAAAAAAGAGATGGGGTGAGGCTAGAATGGTTCTATGGTAGGCGGAGATGTAGTGGTTCACGGTGGAGTTTGGTGGTCGAATGGAGGCTAGCAGGTGGTACGATGGCAATCTCCGGATTACCGGAGGTAGCAGCCCCTTCTTGTTCGTTGAAATCGGGAACGAAAGAAAGAAATGGGTAAACGACCCAGAAAGAGAGAGGGAGAGAGAGAGAGAGAGAGAGAGAGAGAGAGACTTTTATTTTTTTAATTAGTTCAATAAATAAATAAGTATTTAGATTTTAAAAAAATTGAAAGAAATGAGAAATAAATAACCTAAGGGTATTACAGTCATTTCACTATTTAGATGGACCAAAAACGCAATGAAACTAGCTCAAAAGGACCACCAATCCCAAAAAAGTTGTGGTTTGGACTAAAACCCCAAAAAATTGTTTACCACAGGGACCATTTTTGCAATTTTGTCTAGTTATTATTATTATTATTATTATTATTATTATTATTATTATTATTATTATTAAAAATATAAATAAGAATATTATTTTTTGAACTTGTTATTATTAATATTGTTACTAATACATATAAATGCATTTAAATGAAAAAAATAATATTAACGACATTGTTTAAGGGTGGAGGTGGAGGAGATGGTGATGTTTTTAGCATTGAAATCGTGAATGTCTGCTTGTATATTTTTACTTTGTATATGGCCATTTCACATTTGTTATTATTGTTTTCAATTCAGAATATTAATACTTAACAATTTTAAAGAGGTTGCATATTTGTAAAAATGTTTATAAATAGTTTAAGGTATAAGGGTTTCTCACTTTGTATATAAAATTGTTTAAGGTAGAAGAACTACTTTCCAAATCCAACAAATCCACTACAAACATCTACATAGGTAACCCATATCAAGATTCAAAAGTATTAATTACAATATATTGTTTAAAAGCATTCCATCGGACCTTCATTATGGGTATGCGTGTTGATGCAACGAGGGAAGGTAACTGCTTATGCTTCCCGACAGTTGAAGAGTGTTGAGGCAAACTATATTTTGCATGATTTGGAACAAGCAGTTGTGGTCTTTGCTATGAAGTTATGGCGTCATTATTGTTGGATTAGTGTCTAAGTCCATAACTATTTTGGTATGTACTTGACCCGATGGTGCATGGTCCTTTTGGGTTGCCTTCACCAAAGCAACTTGATAGGATGAATCATGGAGAGAAAGGATTAAATATGATTTATTAATATATTATGGGAATAATATATTAAAGGAGAAATCATATTGTTTAATTAATATTAGTCATGGATTAATTAGTAATTAGTTTTGTGACTAAAAGATATTAATTAAACTTAAGGGACTGGAATTGTAATTATAAGATAATTGTAATTTGGGCCATGGATTGCCTTGTATTAAGGAGTGAACGAATTCTATGGGGAAGCCCATAAGGAAATCGTCCAAGGCCTTAATTAAATGAGTTCATGGGTTGCTTAGGGCTTAAGCATCCAAATTAGGGTTTCCTTGTTAGATAACCCTAATAGCCTCACTATATATAGACCCCTTAAGGACCAAAAAACGTGGCTAAGCTTTGTTCTAGGGTTTCACACGTTTTTGGGCAGCCTCTATCCTCTCTCCTCTTCATCCTCTTGCTTATGGTGTTTGTGAACCGTTAGAGGAGTGACATTTGTGACTCTAAGCTTTCTAAAGTCAATACAAGGAGGAATTGGGATTGTTATTGCTACATAACAATCAAGGTAATATCTTAAACCTATTCTCATGTTAATATGATTACTTGAATGCTAGAATTAGGGTTTATAGTCTTGGATAACTTGCATGTACAATAGAGAAACCTAGATCCAAGAATTAGGGTTTGTATGAGCACATAGGATGTTCTTAGGACCAAAACCCATCAGTGGTATCAGAGCCTTGATTGGTTTCTATTGTATTGATGCATTATGTGTTTATTCAAGTTGCAAAATCGATTTTTGAGCCATCTTCCTGATCAACTCGGCGAGTACCACAGTGTACTCGGCGAGTAGGCCTCAACTCGGCGAGTACAGTGTGGTACTCGACGAGTTCGAGCGTCAGATGGAGCTATTTTCGGGATTTCTTGCTGTTTATCTTTGAGATACTTGCCTTTATCATATTAGATCAATATAAATTCGATTTTATGATATATATGACTATATTCTTGATCTAATTGAAGATATTTATCAATTAATAAAATATTTGTTTCCTATGTGATAATTGATTGATTATTTTGATTAAATTGGTAAATTATTTTGCAAGAAATCATTAAATAAATCAAATATGGATAATTATGTGATTAATTGTTAATTTAGATTATTTGTTATTTGATCCTTATGTTATGAAATGTTTCATATTTTCCCTTTTAGGTTTTATAGTTTAAATTTGACCTCAAAAGTTTTGTTGTTTTGAAATTTAAATAGTTGAAACCCTAATGTTTTGAAAAATGTTTCAAAACTTGCCCTCAAGTTTTGGAATTTAAATTTTGATTAATTGCTTAATTTTGATGTATATTTAAATTCTAAACCCTAATGTTTTGAAATGTTTCAAAACTTGCCCTCAAGTTTTGGAATTTAAAAAGTTGATTAAAAGTTTAATTACGAATGTTAAATTCTAAAACCCTAGTATTGTTTTGAAAAAGTTCAAATCACACCCTTATGGTTTTATTAATTATTTAAGGTGTATAATTAAAAGAGGTTTAATAAATGCATAAAGTTTTTGGTTTAAAATTTAATTGAATTAAAAGTATAATTGTTAAATTTGACCACCTAATATTTTAAAAGTGTAAAATACACCCTACACTATATATATAACATTAAAAGTCTAACATTATATATATGTATGAGTAAAAGTCAGTCTTACCGTTAGTAGGCCTTATTCACGAAGCTGGTCTATAAGGGGTGTTTAAGGAAATTGCCTATAAAATGGCGATTGAACGGGTATCCACTCTTACCCACCGCACTCTTGACTAGTGGAGGGTCGTTAGCCGAACGGGTAGGATAGGACGAAACCTTCCATTATAAGTATAATGAATTACTAAAGTAACTAAATGTTTTACAAATTCCCGATCTTAGTTACTTAGGCTAAAGTAAATTGATGCAATTCCATGAAATTACACTTTGTGCCCTTGCGAAGACGTTAGTGGAACGTGTGTGGTTTCCCGGCACACTAAATGGTTCTAAGCAAAGGTAGCAAAGGGTGACTCAATGTTTGTCATAGTTCGATGGAGCGTGTGTGGTTTACTGGCACATCGAATAGGTGACTGTAACATGTGAGGGCACCATGTAAGTTTGCATGGTTATTCACACCCGCTTTGTGATCCTCGGCATCCCAGTCACAAACAAGAGGGGCATATCGAGATTTAAACATGCCATTGAAATGTTCAATGAATCTCAAAGGATCTAGGAGTTTTCATAGATTTAAAACTTCAATTTCTTTTTCGTTTTCATGGTGGAAATTAGTGAATCGTCATTCACTTACCTTCAAATGTTCTGCAATTTGGGTTACGGCATCCCTCTCCCGAGTTGTAGAATATTGTGTTGGGTCCTAGCCTTAGTATCTCATTTGGGTGATTTACTAAGGACTCAATCAATCAACTAACTTGAATTCGTTTTCTCCCGTTTTGTAGATGTCAAAGTTCGACAACTATGGTTTTCCCAAATCCCGTGGAACAAGCTTTCCACATGAAGATGATATTCCACGATTCGATCGAGGAACAAGAAATCATGCTTCACTTCCTCCACCTCCTCCAATTATTCTCCCTAACCCACATGTTCAAAGGCTTGAAAAGTTCAAGATCACTCAAGCCCTTTTGGCAAGTAAACAAAAGAAGGAAAGTCGGTGTGTGCACACGTCCTAGGGATGAAGTCACACATTGATAGGTTAAGAATGTTGGGATCCGTTGTCTGTGAGGAAATGGCTGTTGATTGGGTTCTTCAGTCACTTCCTAACTCATATAGTGAGTTTGTAAGAGAATACTATATGATGAACCGCGATGTGACCCTTATAGATCTCACCTATATGCTTATTGCTGCTGAATCAGAAATGGTTTGGCGCAATAGAAAAGCAAAGTTGATTGGTGAATCTGACTTCAAGACCTCTATGGATATAGACAATGGCAACGAAAGACATGCTATGATCGAAAAGTTTGATCATAAGAGAAAGGCAATGTCTGAAGTAGTTCCATGTCATGTTTCAAAAGATTCAATTTGCTTTTATTGCCAAGAGAAAGGGCATTGGAGACGAAGCTGCCCCATTTACCTAAGAGATCTAAGAGATGGGAGAGTCGAAACGTATGGCTCTAATATAGGTAAAATCCATTAACTAACTCTTTTAAGCTTCTATTCTAGATTCTTAATACATAATGTGATAAGATTACAATTGATGTTTTGTAGGATCGAAGAAAAGAAAGGAAGCTTAAGGGAAGAAGTGAGCAGAATCTAACCGTGAAGGAATGGATTTCGATCGAATTTCTCGAAGATTAGATTCTTGAGCTACTACTTAGAGTTAGAATTAGATTGCTAAGAAAGATGTATTAGCATAGTTTTTCAATGAATTGCATTGTAAGGACAAATTTTTCGCAATAAAATAAATTTTGATTTTATTTATCCTTGCAATGGCGTATATGAAAAATTAATGTTTGAATATTTCTATTATTAGCAATAATGGATTTGGTTCTTATTATGTTATTTGTGGAAATGTCGAAGAATTTACCAAATAAGGAAAGTTTCTCATCGCCCAAGTTTCAATTGGAATCATGCAACTTGGTTGCACGATGAATGAGAAATTTCATATTTGGAAATTAGACTAATTCATTTACAAAGTGTCAAGTGAAGGACTAGGAGATCGAATACACAAAGTTGTGTGTTGATCAAGTCCACCATAAGAATAACAAAATATTCATCATGTGGTTTAGTAAATATGATTATACTTACAAGATTAAGTGTAATTCTGAATTGATTGAAAAAGTTTAAATCAATAGCAGAACGAATAAGAAGAATCAAGTAGGCAGAAAGATAAAAGTTTCTCCATTCTAAGAAGAAGGGAGAGTACCTTTTATGCTTTATGATAGGTCTTAATGATTAAGAACCATATCTCAATTGATCCTCTAAGAGAATCTTAGTACAATTGTATGTCTAAGAAGAGGAATCAAGAATTGAAGAAATGGTTAAATCAAGAGGTCAATCATACTTCGTTCCAAAACAAGTCTTAGAGTTAAGATTGCGACATTGAGTGATAAGTATTAAGAAGGTTTATAACATTCATCAAATGTGGAAAAGTTGTGATGTCTTGGATAAGACAAAGACCAACTAGGACCAATTTATGAAGTATTTTGATAAAAACTACACTAACTCTCGAATATTTGGTTGTCAAGAAATGTTTATTGACAAGAGAATCTTATATGTCAAGGAGTCAGAGGGAGACTTAATGGTCTTGAAAGGTTTCAAGAAAAAATCAAAATAGACCTTATTAATCATCACTAGCACACGAGTTGAGGTTTACAACCTATCGTGTTGACATTATTTTGTTTCTGTGCCATTCCAATTAAGTTAATTATGCATGTGAATTCTATGAGTTCTCATTTGAATGCATAAAAGGCAAGGACCTTGATCAATGAAAAGTACATTGATAAGAAAAGGTGAGCTGCTTAACTACTTGGAAGACATGGTGGGCAGCTGTGCTACCATAAGGCAAGAAATCAAGATTAAGGAAGTTCAGTCCATATGAGTTTGAATTTGTCGTAAACTTTGGTTTTGACAAATTCACATGGACAGGAACACATACACCGTTTAAATCTAAGTGTCATAAGATTTCCTCCTTCATGAAAATGATTGTGAGGAAATGCTTTCACTAAGAAAGATTTTAAGAAGATAGTGATTGTAAAATTGCATTCTCGAATTCGATTATGGTTACGATATCCCTTTCCATAATTTGAATTGTGAGGTTTGGCAATTGTTTAGACACACATATGAATTATCTAAGGCAAAGGTGTATAAGTTCAAGAAGCCTTGATAAAAGATTATCAAAACACTAAGTATTAGAAACATGAACTTAAGAAATTCAATAAGCATTGTTTTCTGAATGTTAAGCTGTTTCTGAATACATGTCAAAGCTAGTGGGAGCATAAGTGTTATGTTTATGATAATCATCATGATAGTGGGAGCATAAATGTTATGATTGTATGATTATTAAGGAAAGTATTGCAAGTTGGCAATATTAATTATAGAAAACAAGAGTCATTCTTTGCAAAGTTGTAAAGATGGAATAGTTTTTTGCTATAATTAAGGGAGAGAATATTATGCTTCATTTCAAATCTAAAGGCTTAGGTTGAGAAATGTTAATAAATTTAGTCAAAGGTAAATAGTGTGTTCTTAAAATTTCGATTATAATTACGGCATTCCTCTTCACAATTCGATTTTTGAGAACATAGCAAATAAAACATTATGCATCGTGTCTCATACGCTTCAGGTATAGGATCGATTGCAAATGCTTTAATATTTGACCATTCTAAAATTTTTCAAATGTCTAGCGCATTTAGAGGGAAAAGGGACTAGAATCGGTTTTGACTAAAATAATTAAACAACTATCAAAGGACAATCCAAAGTTCGACGAGGATTGGTTGCTTGTGAGTAGTTGGAAGCATGGTATTGAATGGACCATATCGACATTATTGTGAATAGAAAAGATTCTATTAAGAATGAGTTGTCATATGGAAAATATGGAAATGTTTCCATATTGGATGGACCATATCGACATTATTATAGATAAGATTCTATTAAGAATAAGTTGTCATATGGAAAATATGGAAATGTATCCATATTAGAAATTGAATATTGAAAAATCTATGACTAGATTAGAAACCTTTATGCAAAAGGATGTTCAAAGGAATGTACTTTGAGTGAGAGACATCATATCTAAGGAATTGTCTTGTAACAATCTCCGATAGAAGACTTTGTAATATCATTGGCAATAGTCTTTGTGACTTTGGTGCAGTGACATTACGAAAGGATCATTGCATAAAATGTTAGAATCTAGCATATTCTATAAGTAGCAAGAATTTGATATTCTTTCACTTATGAAAAAAGGATTTGGGGTTGTGAAATGAGAATGATTGGAAATGTGCTCAATTTGGTCTATTTCACAAAGTAAGAACCATAGGTAAACATTGTGTGCATGCTAAGAGCATGGGACAAGTGTAATAATTCAAGTAAAAAGTTGATTACCCGAAACGACAAATAATGAGTAATCGATATGGTGATAAATAAAAGGTGTTTTATTTATACTCAAAGGTTTGAGGCCATATGGGATTAGTATTATTCTTGTGTTTCACATTTGCATGTTTTGACTTCCTGAATAATTTAATTGGTTAAGAACAGTTAAATTATTCGAACGGGCCACGGTCGTTCATATGTTGGAAGTAGGTATGAATGAAGACTATCGTGAATTGGTGTGTGGATTGTCTAAAGAGCATTAGACATGAGCAAATCTTTGCTGCAACATTCATGAGTGCTTATGAATATGATTTGAGCATTGGATTAAACCCACACTCACTTGGATCACTCCATGGATTGTATCACGAGTGATTGGTGAGACGATAACATCTTATATTCTTGAAACCGAGATGTGTGAGTTGTATCTTGCGAATCGGTTGCACATTGATAATATGTAAACGCACTAGTAACTTGGTGTCACAAAACATATTGTTGTGTGTGATTCGGTGAGTGAGTGCAAGCAAGCATTGTATCAAAGTTTATCCGTTCCTTTTATCCAAAGTAGGATAAAAGCGATATCTTTGGGCCCCTCGATGATTTAGTGATGACAAACGTAAATGCTCGGCCGGGCTAGGGCTAATTTGATTTGTTTAATTAATCAGTCGTCATAAATCGGAATCGAGAAATAGTACAAAGAGAATGATTAGAAATCATGTCTTACGATATCTAGAATGGAAGAATATATGATCCCTTATCTAAAGGACACGCGTATCTGATAGTATCAGAGTTGACAGCGGCTTTGGAAAGCTACGATTGCAGATCAGGATCAGAAGTCGTACGCATAATAGTTATTAGACTTATCCAAGTGGGAGACTGTTGGATTAGTGTCTAAGTCCATAACTATTTTGGTATGTACTTGACCCGATGGTGCATGGTCCTTTTGGGTTGCATTCACCAAAGCAACTTGATAGGATGAATTATGGAGAGAAATGATTAAATATGATTTATTAATATATTATGGGAATAATATATTAAAGGAGAAATCATATTGTTTAATTAATATTAGTCATGGATTAATTAGTAATTAGTTTTGTGACTAAAAGAGATTAATTAAACTTAAGGGACTGGAATTGTAATTATAAGATAATTGTAATTTGGGCCATGGATTGCCTTGTATTAAGGAGTGGATGAATTCTATGGGGAAGCCCATAAGGAAATCGTCCAAGGCCTTAATTAAATGAGTCCATGGGTTGCTTAGGGCTTAAGCATCCAAATTAGGGTTTCCTTGTTAGATAACCCTAATAGCCTCACCATATATAGACCCCTTAAGGACCAAAAACGTGGCTAAGCTTTGTTCTAGGGTTTCACACGTTTTTGGGCAGCCTCCATCCTCTCTCCTCTTCATCCTCTTGCTTATGGTGTTTGTGAACCATTAGAGGAGTGACATTTGTGACTCTAAGCTTTCTAAAGTCAATACAAGGAGGAATTGGGATTGTTATTGCTACATAACAATCAAGGTAATATCTTAAACCTATTCTCATGTTAATATGATTACTTGAATGCTAGAATTAGGGTTTATAGTCTTGGATAACTTGCATGTACAATAGAGAAACCTAGATCCAAGCATTAGGGTTTGTATGAGCACATAGGATGTTCTTAGGACCAAAACCCATCAATTATCTATATGGAACGAAGTGTACGTTATACACTGACTTCAAAAATTTTACAACATATTCATAATCAGAAAGAACTGAATATGAGACAATGATGCTGGATGGAGTTACTAGATGAGTTTGATTATGAAATCAACTACCATCCGGGTAAGGCAAATGTGGTGGCTGATGCCTTGAGTCGTAAGGAACCAAGAACACCTTATCATCTAAAATGTGTGGGTTTGGTGGTGGTTCTTAACATAATTAAGAATGTAAGAAGTTCTCAAACAGAAGGACTAAAAGATGTGAATGTAAAGGATGAGATAATGATTAAACAACAAGATCAGCTTGTGGAAGAAAGTAAAAGACTAAAGACCTTTCGGGGGCGACTATAGGTTCCTAAGGTTGGAGGTATTCATGACATATTTGTTGGGTTTTGAGCATTCTAACACTCATATGATGTACATGCAACCCTAAATACCTTGGATCTATGTTTTCTCTATTATACATGCAAATATGAATATTCAAAGGTATTGCCCTAACTAACATACAATCTTTGATACTTGGGGTAATAAAATAGATAGAATACATACCTTGTTGATGTAGCTTGACTCCATGAAGCTCGAGAGCCTAGTGCCCCAAGTGTGACACCTCAAATGGTTCACACAACATCATCAACACTTGGAATAACCATGAGAAGAAGACACTCATGCTCAAATCGGCTAGCCCTCATATATGTATCACTAGTGCCGATTTCTTGAGCCAAAGGGGTACTAATATAGTGTGCACATTAGGGTTACACCATGTAAAAGATGCTTAAATAGGGGTAAAACCCTAAAAATGAGGGTTTATAGCTAAAGGGAGTATGCTCGGCGTACTCAAGAACCACCAGCGACCTGACAGCCATTACGCCTAAAGCACTTAGTGAGTACGCCCCGCATAGTTGACCAAGCTCCAAAACACTTAAACTTCATTTCGCCATAACTCCATTGATTTAAGTCCAAATGCATCAAACTTTATATCAACGGAAAGGTGACGAGAATCCCTACACTTACTTCTAACAACTCACACCTGCCTTAAGACTTCTCGAACAAAAACTCAAAATTCATAAAGGCCCAAACTATCAAATTACAATTATAACCTTGGGCTCTGAAACATAATCAAACACTCGGATCACTTAATCTATAATACCCACGTCTAAAAAGGGCTAACTCTCTCTTCCCCCAAGGCCCGAAGCCTTAAGATAACTGATGATCGGTTCATGGCCCCGAATAATGAAGCAATTCAAAACCGAGTTTTACATCAGTGTAGATCGTACACCTAACACCATACAGATAGTGCCTCCGGATCTTGAGGGCAAACACCACAACCCCCAACTCCAAATCACATGTAAGGTAATTTGCCTCATAAGGCTTCAACTGCCTCGAGGCATAAGCAATCACATGTCCTCTTTGCATAAGAACGACTCCCAAAACTTATATAGAGGCATCACAATAAAACATAAAATCATCCATACCCTCGGGAAGCATGATAATTGGGGCCTCGGACAATCGCTGCCTCAGTGTCTCATAAGCCAAATGTTGATCGATGCATCACTGAAAGGTAACATTCTCCTTTGTCAAGCGGGTCAATGGCACAACAATCTTGGATAAATCCTGGATAAATCTCCGATAATATCCCGCAAGACCTAGGAAGCTCTGTATATCATATGGGCTTCTCAGAACCTCCCATCGTATCACAGCCTTGATATTGGTTGGATCAACTAATATACCCTTTTGGTTGACGATGTACCCCAAGAATTGCACCTCGTGCAACCAAAACACGCATTTAGAGAACTTGGCATAAAGTCTATCCCTCCTCAGAGTCTCCAACACCACCCATAAATGATCATCATGCTGCTCCTTGGTCTTGGAATAGACCAAAATATCATCAATAAACATGACTGTTGACCGATCCAACATTGGCCTACATACCCGGTTCATGAAACCCATGAACGTTATTGGCGCGTTGGTGAGACCAAATGGCATCACCACATACTCGTAATGACCGTAATGAGTTTTGAAGGTCGTCTTCTGCACATCCTCGTATTTGACCCTCATATTATGGTAGGTAGATTGCAAATAAATCTTGGAAAACCAAGATGCACCCTGAAGCTGATCGAATAAGCCGTCGATCCTCAGAAGTGGGTAAGGGTTCTTCACTGTCAGCTTATTTAACTACTGGTAGTCAATGCACATCCTGTGTGAACTGTCCTTTTTTTTTCATGAACAAGATCGGTGCTCCCCAAGGTGAGCTGCTTGGCCAAATGAATCCATTGTCTATTAGCTCCTAAAGATGCGTAGAATAGTCATGCATCTCTAGTGGTGCCAAACGATACGGTGCCTTGGATATTGGAGCTTCACCAGGTACCAGATTAATTCGAAACTCGACCTACCTATCGGGAGGCACTCCTGGAAAATACTCAGGAAACACATTGGGAAAACCCCAAACAATGGGCACCTCACTCAACGTCGTTGAGCCCTCAACCCGAGTATCTGCCACATAAGTCAGAAACCCAGAACAACCCTGTTGTTGATACATCATGGCTCTCACAGATGAATAGAGGGTTGGCCCATGCGAAGTTCCCTCACTAGGAATAACCATTTCTCCCCTACTTGGGGTTCGAACTCTCACTAGCTGGCACTCAAAATCAATCATGTCCCCATTGGGACCCAACCAGTCCATCTCGATAATAACCTTCGACCCTCGTAGAGGAATCGACACCAAATCAATAGAGTACTTCTCGCTGAACAGGTTCAGGATGCACCTACGATGAACCCTCGAAGTAATCACAAAACGATAATCAACAATCTGGACCTCCAACGGATAATCCAAAATCCCAAGAGCATCACTAAACTTCATGTTGAGCACAAGAGATATAAAAGAGTGGGTAGCACCCGAATCAAATAGAATATGAGCAGTCATAACATTGACTAAGAAAGTCCCTATACAAGATCAAATATAATAAAAGTACAAATAAGGAAATCAATAAAGATATAATAAGATTACATACCTTTAACCACATATTGTGACATCCCCAAAATCACGGCCAAAAAAAGACCGGTTTGTTTATGCTTTGTTTAAAAATCAGAGTAACATTTTAAATAAAGTGTGCGGAATTTGTCCCAAAACAAAATATGATAAAGATTTATCAAAAGCATTTCCATAGAAATGTATTTCATTAAAAGACTTGGGATGTCATGTTCGTACATATCAAAAGCATAAACAGTACAATATAAGCCTTACTACATTATTTCATATCTACATGCCTATATTCGTAATCACTCGTCCAAACATCATATCTATGCTCAAGCACCACTACCTGTAATACATAAAACTGAGTGGGTCAGGCTTGGGAGCCTGGTGAGCACATAGGGTTTTCAACCCGCAATAAATAAGTTATTAGCTTTATTAAACCAAACAAACCCGATTACCCGTTCCCGTTATCCTCACTTTACGTCCCTAAAACATCTAACACAAGGGACCTAGTCTAAGGACTATCATCGGGATGGACACTACTGCTAAGGGGATTCCTCAGCAATAAATGTCCTTAAGGCAACCATGTGGGGGATGGAGTACATCTGGTGAGCACACAGTTCAAATAAACACACAGTTCGAATAAACACCAACAGGTTGCGAGCCTGCTAGTGTTCCACTGGACTGTCTAGAATAGTCCGTGGTCGTCATTTATACTCCGCTAGATGACTGGATCATAACTTCTTCGTTATAACTCGGATTTCGGCGTTCCTTATATGTACGGAAACCTTGAGATATATTCTACAACTTTATTTAGAGATATTGGGCTTATCTCACACTTTAATTTTGACGCTTATTTTTATTCTTTATTAATTATACATTTATAATTAAATAATAAACACATAAACACACATAATTCACATAATACTCAAATATTTCATCTTTATTACTTCAAAAAGAGTTACAATAGTTGACCTAGACTATTACATTGACAAAAATGCTTAGCCCTGAAACCCGGGCGTTACAATTCTCTCCCCCTTAGGATGATTCCGTCCCGGAATCATGCATCAGCAAACAGATGTGGATAACGACTCATCATGTCATCCTCTGTTTCCCAAGTGAGATTCGGCCCATTCGAATGTTTCCATCGGACTAGCACTAAGTCGACCATCTTGCGTCGTAACTTCTTAGTCGTACGGTCAACAATTGCCTCAGGCTCTTCGATCAGGCTTTTATTCTCATCCATCTTTAACTCTGAGATTGGAATTATGTCGGGAACATCTTCCGTGAATTTCCTCAAATAACACACATGGAAGGTGTTATGAATACCATTGAGTTCTTCGGGCAACTCCAGCTTGTAAGCTTGGTTCCCAATCTTCTGAAGAACTTTAAACGACCCAATAAACCTTGGACTCAACTTCCCTCGTTTCCCGAATCTTATAAGTCCCTTCCACGGTGAGACTTTTAGCAAAACGGAATCCCCAACTTCGAAGGTCATCGGTCGTCTTTTCTTGTCAGCATAGCTTTTCTGACGATCCTGAGCTGCTAACATTCTTTCCCCTAATCACCTTCAACTTTTCAGCAGTCTCGTGGACTATCTCGGGGCCCATAAACAACTTTTCTATGGCTTCAAGCCAACAAGACGGCGTACGACACTTCTGTCCATACAAGGCTTGGTAAGGTGCCATCTTGATGCTCGAGTGAAAACTATTGTTGTAGGAAAATTCTACCAGAGGTAAGTGCTCATCCCAATTCCCTTGGAATTCAAGGGTACATGCTCTCAGCATATCTTCCAATGTCTGAATCGTTCTTTCACTTTGACCATCAGTTTGCGGATGGTAAGCCGTACTCAAACATAATTTCGTACCTAATTCCTCTTGTAAACTCCTCCAAAACCTTGACGTGAAACGACTATCACGATTTGATACAATCATAAGAGGGACACCGTGAAGTCTTACAATTTCCTTCACGTAAGCATTTGCGAGCTTATCCATAGACCACTTCTCGTTGGCTGCTATGAAGTGTGCACTCTTGGTGAAACGATCCACGACTACCCAAATCATGTCGTGTCCGTTCTTCGTCCTGGGCAGTTTAGTCACAAAATCCATGGTGATTTCTTCCCATTTACCCATGGGTACAGGTAAAGGTTCTAAACTCCCATACGGTTTCTGATGTTGCGCCTTAACCCTTGCACATGTTACACACTCGGCCACGTACTTCGCAACATCGAGCTTCATCGTCGGCCACCAGTAGTAGGGTTTTAGGTCCCTATACATTTTGGTGCTACCGGGATGAATCGAGTACATGGTATTGTGTGCTTCCTCCATTAGAAGATCTCTTATTCCTCCCGTCTTAGGTACCCAAATCCGATCTTGGAATACCTTCAGTTCTCGACTGTTTGTTCCGAATACTAACGTTTTGCCCAAACGTTCTTCCTTTCGGTCATTCTTCCCTAAAGCTTCTTCCTGAGCCTTTGTGATACTTTCCACAATCGTCGAGACGACTTCAATTCTCAACACTCTTGGCCTTTTCCTTTCAAGATTGACTTTCCAACTGAGAGCATCAGCAACAATATTTGCTTTACCTGGGTGGTAAAGTATCTCGCAGTCGTAGTCCTTGAGTAGTTCTAGCCAACGTCGTTGCCTCATGTTCAACTCCTTCTGATTAAAGAGATACTAGAGACTCTTATGATCAGTGAAGAGCTTGCACTTCATGCCGTAGAGGTAATGCCTCCGTATCTTTAGAGCGAAAACTACCGCTGCCAACTCCAGATCATGAGTGGGGTAGTTCTTTTCGTGCTCTTTCAATTGTCGAGATGCGTATGCTATCACCTTTTCTCTTTGGGTCAGCACACAACCCAACCCGACTCCAGATGCATCACTATAAACCGCAAAGTCTTCAACTCCATCGGGTAGAGAAAGTATCGGTGCTTCACATAACTTCTTCTTTAGCTTCTCGAATGCCTCATCGTGCTTCTCATTCCACATATACGTAGCTCCTTTGTGGGTCAACGTTGTTAATGGAGCAGCTATCGAAGAAAAGCCTTGGATAAATCATCGATAATATCCGGCTAATCCTAGAAAGCTTCGGATCTCCGTGGGACTCTTTGGACGTTCCCACTTCATTAAAGCCTCGATCTTTGCTTGGTCAACCATTATCCCTTCCTGGTTAACCACGTGACCCAAGAACTGGACCTCTCGTATCCAAAAGTCACATTTGGAGAACTTAGCGTAAAGCTTCTCCTTCTTTAATACTTCCAACACTTCTCGTAGATGCTTGCCATGATCCTCCTAACTTTTAGAGTAGATGAGAATTTCGTCGATGAACACTATCACAGATTTATCGAGGAATGGTTTACAAACCCTATTCATCAAATCCATGAATGCTGTTGGAGCATTGGTTAGTCCAAACGACATAATCAAGAACTCGTAGTGTCCATATCTCGTTCTGAATGCAGTCTTCTCGATATCCTGATCTCTCACTTTCAGCTGATGATATCCCGACCTAAGATCAATCTTTGAGAAGTAGTTCGAACCTTGCATCTGATTGAATTGGTCGTCAATCCTCGACAATGGATACTTGTTCTTCACCGTTGCCTTGTTCAGCTCTCGGTAGTCTATACACATTCTCATGCTTCCGTCCTTCTTCTTCACGAATAACACCGGAGCTCCCCAGGGTGATGAACTAGGTCGAATTAAACCGTTGTCCAACAGCTCCTGAAGTTGCGTCATAAGCTCCTTCATCTCCGTTGGTGCTAATCGGTATGGTGCTTTTGCTATCGGTGTCGTTCCTGGTAACAAGTCTATACGAAACTCCACTTGTCTATTAGGTGGTAATCCGGGAAGATCTTCGAGAAAGACTTCCGGATAATCGCACACAACCGGTATATTCTGCACCTCTTTCTTCTCCTTCTTAACATCGATTACGAATGCCAAGTACGATGCACATCCTTTGGACAAACATTTCCTGGCTTTCATCAGGGAGATGATTCCAGAATTCACTCTGCGTTTGTCCCCATACACCATAAATGATTCCTTTCCAGGTGGGTTTACCCTTACTATCTTCTTTCGGCATTGAATCTCAGCATCGTTGGCGCTAAGCCAATCCATACCCAAAACGATGTCGAAACCATTTAACTCTATGGGTAATAGCTCTTCGTGGAATTCGTTTCCGTTTAGGTCGATGACGATTTTCCTAATACGATTACTAACAGGTACGAATTTGCCACTGGCAACTTCTACAATCAGGGCATTATCAAGTTTTTCTACAAGCAATGCTAATTTCCCACCAAATCTATGCGATACAAAGGAATAGTTAGCTCTGGAATCAAATAGTATATTGGCAGGCAAACCATTTACAAGAAAGGTACCTGAAGCGACGTCTGTTGCCTCCTTCGCAGCCTCGAGCGTCATCTGGAAGGCTCTTGCCTTCGGCTTCGGTGGTATGTTGGGTCTTCCCGCATCTTTCTTCTTTGGGCAATCCTTGGCAATATGCCCTTCTTCACGACACTCATAGCACACCTTCTTGTTGGTGGTGCACTCATTGGCATAGTGCCCCGTTTTCCCACACTTGTAGCAGGTTACTTCCTCACCACATTTTCCCGAGTGCTTCTTCTTGCACTTCTAGCACCATTTAAATTCATTTCCTCCTCCGAACTTCTTTGAACCGAACTTGCTCTTCTTTTTGTTAGGTTTAGCAGACCCTTCAAATTTCCTCTTCTCGCCAACCTCGACTTTGCTGGCAGCTCTTCCTTAATCATATCCTCCACAGACTTGGCAGCCCAGATAGCTGCCTCCAAAGTAGGTGCCTGACGCACTGGCACCGCGTACTCCCATGGTAATCCCTTTGCGTACTTATCAATTTTTGTCAGCTCATCCGGAACAAGACGCAAGGCAAATTCCATCTTTTCTGTGAAGTTGTTCGTGTATTCATCGATTGACATGCTCCCCTTTTTCAGGGTTAGAAACTAGTTCTCTAGCTCGAGCAGGTTTTGAGCTGAGCAGTACGTCCGTGGTCGTCATCTATACTCCGCTAGATGACTGGATCATCAATAACATCTATAACGAGGCCTCTCATTATTTTATTTTGTCACACAGCAACTATTACATCTACCCATGTTTTACCCAACACATTTTGTAGATTTAAAATACATATACAGTTTAAATCATTGAAAACATGTATAAAACGTTCATCCAGCATAGATAGCAAGTATTCAGATAATATGCACACATAGCACGTAATTTATATAAAATACTTCATATCTATGTGTAAGCTGAAAGTAACTATGCACTCACCTGAAAGGTGGTGACTCAGCACTCGGACAGCGCTTCGATACTCTCAAAACGATATTCCTTCGATAAAACCTAGTATCGATACCACTAGGGTTTAGTCTAACGATAACCGCGACAAATTAATTGTCTGACTATTATTATTATATAAGCGTTAATAACACTCAATATAACTCATAATAATAGCCCAAATAATTATTTTAAGGACCTAATAACATTCCTATAATTATTTGAAAGCTATATAAAAAATTGCGTAAGCGTAGCACACTTACAGCGAATTTTATCGAAAACCGGAACTTAATTGGAGCAGTGTTTCGAAACCGAAAGACTCCTTTTTCTCGGGACTCCGGGAGCCTCGGGGCTTCCTTAGGGTGCTAGGGGATTTATCTGGGGATTAGGGGGGGGTTTGGGATACTTAGAGAGAGAAAGTAGTGAGAGAAAGAGTTGATTTTTGGTGTGAAAAACCGGCTGCCTTCAGACCCCTTTTATAGGCGCGAAGCCTCGGTGGTACGCTGGGCGTCCAGCAGCTACGCTGAGCGTAGTCTCGGATAAGAATGCCAGCACCGGTCCAGTTGTCTCGCACTCATCTCGGAACGATCGCACCGAAGTTACGTGGGGCGTAATAGCGAGGCTTCGTGGCATGATCCGAAGCGAGATCTGATCAGCGATGGACGACCCACAACGCGCCACGTCATCAATCTCGCAACAGACTTCGCAATTTCGAGTTACAACTTCAAAAATTCGTAACTTTCGCCTACGACCTCCGTTTTTGACGTTCTTCATATCCACGCGAAGGTGGGAACGTACTCTACAACTTTCGTTTAGACTCCGTCGGCTAATTTTGGCTCGATTTTAAATTTTTATATTATTAACAGACCGGGACAGGATTGGTCCGTTAAATCCTCATAACTTCTTCATCCGACATCCGTTTTCGCCCATATTTTTCTCGTTATGCTACTTTTAACGAGATCTTTGATTATCGTTTAGGTCGCGTCGGCTAAAAACCGCTCGATCTAATATTCGAATTTCGGGTTGTACACTGCTAATCCGAAACTTCGAAAAATCATAACTTCTTCATACGAAGTCAGATTTGGGCGTTCTTTTTATCGATGTTCTTAGTTTAACATATTCTATGACTTTCGTTTAGATTGCTAAGGCTAAATCTCGCTCTATCGTAAATTCACTATTTACGCTTCCCGGTATCGTGTCGGTTCTGTCGCGAAACTTCGACGGGTCATAACTTCTTCGTTATAACTCGGATTTCGGCGTTCTTTATATGTACGGAAACCTTGAGACATATTCTACAACTTTATGTAGAGATATAAGGCTTATCTCACACTTTAATTTTGATGCTTATTTTTATTCTTTATTAATTATACATTTATAATTAAATAATAAACACATAAACACACATAATTCACATAATACTCAAATATTTCATTTTTATTACTTCAAAAAGAGTTACAATAGTTGACCTAGACTATTACATTGACAAAAATGCTTAGCCCTGAAACCCAGGCGTTACACATATGGTGCTGCTCGAGCCTCATTGGTAATCAGCTGGAGTGTCCTGCTCTTCACCACAGGTGTCTCCACCTTGCCCTGGTGGCCATCAGTAATCCTGAAGGTAGTTGGTGCAGGCGACGCCACTGCCCTCCTTATAACCTCGGATAATTGGCCTTTATGGTCTATTTGGTTGTAGTGAAAATAGGTCAATTGTAACGCCCTGTTCTAAAATATTCGTTTATGGAATTTCAGAGGCCAAGGCCAGGGGCGTTTTAGTCCTTTATTAAATTTGGAGTTATTTTTCGAGAAGTTTTCGGGCCGGGTTGTGTTGTTAGAAACGTAGGGTTTCTCGTCACCTTTCTGTGGATATAAAGTTCGTCAGAAACGGATCTAGAATGAAGGAGTTATGACACTTGAAGATTTGGAATGAATGGCCCTTATAGCGAAAAGTTTGCATGGAAGGCCATGCTTGAGTTTTTAGTGCACGCGTGTTTAGCTGAGTACGCCCAATGTAAGGCTGGTGTACGCCCAGCGTATAGGGGAAAAAGATCGCGGGTCCTATAGGCGTACGCCCGGCGTACGGGAGTTACGCCCAGCGTACGCTAACAGCTTAAAAACCGTAATTCTTGGACAAGCACTATATAAAGGACATTATAGCTCCAACCCTAGCCCCCATATCAGCCTCCCCAACCTCAGAAGGAACCCTAGAACGTCCCTACCTTCATATTGTGAGATCTTGATCTTGGAAGGCTTATCTTGGTGGTCTTAGCTTGGAAAAAAGAAGAGGAACATTAGCAAGGAAGAACCTTGGAGGCCAGGGCTTATAGATCTGAGACAACACCATCCTCTGGAACACCTGGAAGGTAAAAAGCTCATAACTTTGTCTATGGATGCTTAGATCTAGTATGGGTAGTTATGGTAGTTTTTGGTCCAAAGGTGAAAGCTTTATAGCTTGAATCCGATTTGCAGGTCAAGGGTTGCCACCCTTGGTGCTAAATGACTCCCTAGAACAAAAGGTTGATATCTTGAAAGCCCTAATGAGTTCATGCATGAGTTAAGACCTTCTTTCATGGAATTAGAACATGGGTTTTGGAGTTGGGACTTATGTAAGTCATGGAATCCATAAAGTAAGCAACTTTATAGATTAGGGCATGGAATAAGACCTAGATCTAAGTTTATGGCTCTTGAGTCGGAGTATTAAGCGCTTAATGGAAAGTGTCTTAACAGAATGAGTACGCCGAGCGTAATTGCAGGTACGCGCCGCGTACTCTCTAGCAGGCCAGTACGCTAAGCGTACATTAGATTATGCCCCGCATAACGCAGTCAGTTGGGCTTATTGCATTTTGGGCCTCGGTGTGGGCTGAGTTGAGACTTAGGGTCCTTGGGTCTTATTGGGCCATCAGAATTCGGTTGCTCAGGACCAAGGATTTAGCATTAGGCTTGAGTAAGGTCCAATAAAGGGTTTTGGGCCCAATATAGCAAATTGGGCCAATAGTGAGCTTGGAAAGCCTATATTGTTATTGGACCTCCATAAGTTAGATTATGGGCCAAGGTTATGGTGGGGCCCATATGAGGAGATAGGCCCAATTCAAAAAATTGGGCCATTAGTGGGCCTTTAATGGGCCATTGATGGACTTAGAAGAATTTAAAGGTTTTGGGCCTTGGTTATGACCCACACCATAGTAGGGGTAAAATAGTCATTTTACCCATAAAAAGATTCCCCTTTTTGATTTAGTGTTTGACTTGTCATGATAGCCGGAGAGCAGCCGGGACAGCAGTCGGGGATCTTTCACTCGAGTTTTCAGCAATCAGCATTTCGAGGTGAGTTTCCTTCCAGTAGGAACAGGTCTAAGGCCATAATGTCGGCCCGTTTAGCTAGCAGTAGTTTCCGGACTTCGGTCCGATGCAATAGTTAGTATGTTTGATGCCTTCGTGGCTCAGACATGATTTATGTGTTATGTGTTCCGGGCTTTGGCCCAATGCAGTATGCAGTATATGTGTGTTCATGCTAGTTGATATGTTTATGTTATGCTATGTTCAGTTAGTTTCCGGACTTCGGTCCGATGCAGGGGACAAGGTCCCAGTTAGTTTTCGGACTTCGGTCCGATGCAGGGGGCAAGGCCCCAGTTAGTCCGGACTTCAGTCCGATGCAGGGGACAAGGCCCCAGGATGCAAACCCTACCTTTTCCCCATTTTAGGCAAAAACTCGCCCGATGAGCATTCTCCATGTCAGCGACCCAACGTCAGCTAGCAATGGGGTGCTTGGCCCCGAAGAACTCTGAAGCTGCATAAGCCATGAACTCCCATAAAGAGGGAGTTCGCGCTCCTAACTGACCTGCAACAATTCCGACTCGGAATTTCCTGAGTCGATTATCCATACACACCATAATCTCCTCCTTGATGGTACCAAACGTCATAGGAGCAGCATCCACGATACCGCAAGTGACCTCGGCCGCAGTAAACTAACGCAACCTCTTATTAATTGTTTATGTGCCTGAGCTAGAACCAGAACCAGAACAAGAGCCAAAACCTCATCCTCGAGTGATCACCACCATAATCAAACTGAAATACAAACATATAAATGACCATCGTAAAACTCAATGGAACTCTCAGTATACATGTCTCCTTAGAATCCACAGGTCCGTCCTTGTCTCAAGTGAAAACCTTGTGCTTCCAGAAGTACGAGACCGATCCTACCTTCCACACCTATATGTACCCTCCTTAAGAGCCGTAATGATTCCTCTAAGTCACCACACTATATATATATATATATATATATATATATATATATATATATATATATCAATCCTATGTTATACATCATACAAATCTACTATGGCATTACCTAAGCTCTACTAGGAATTTTCAATCTGACCGCCCTTACCATACAAAAATCTCAATCAACATTTTCGGTTACATTATGCATGCAAGTTATACACAAAGTAGGACCACATAGACTATCAAATGATGATTCTACCATAATTCAACAACCAAACAAGGAACAGGAAATGAAGCTAAATCAATCATTCTAGGGCTATATGATCCTAATCGTATACTTCAGATATCAAATATGCTAATTATAACACATAAGTATGGGTATTTGGGATTTACTTACTCGAGCTCGGCTGATTGCACACATAATACCCCCTTTTACTTTGTGAAATCTATTTAAAAATTAAATTTTCTTTTGAAAAGATTATCATATCCTCAGTTTGAGTTCTGACACACCTGGAGTGTGCCTGGATCCCTCAAACTAAGGCTCTGATACCAAATTATAATGACCCAAAATTTATAACTAAAAATTTCATTTTTACTTTCACCAATCCATAGATCAGATGTCTCAAAATCATCCAAAAATACAAGCTATCATAAAATATCAGAGTAAGAGATGTCATAAAATGCGGAAATCGTGAGGGGAGAATCATGTGCCATCACGTCGAGCCCTTACCTTTTGTACCAGAGGTCCCTGAAACCAAAAACATATATGTAAGCACAATGCTTAGTGAGCTTCCCCAAAATACCACATACATCATACACATAATATAACAACTCGTGGTCGTGTTAGGTCTGTATCAACCCCAAGTAACAACAAATAGTTGTGTCGTGTCTGTATCAACCCCCTGGTCCGTATCAACCCCGTGTCCATAATTACTCCGAGCCTAAATTGGCTCCATGCATATATCATATAATTGATGGGTTTTGAGCATTCTAACACTTCCTAAGTGTACATGCAACCCTAATAACCTTGGATCTATGTTTGTCTAATTATCATGCAAAGTTGAATTCCAAGGTTAGATTCCTATCTAGCATACATGGGGAACAATTTCTAACTTGAATGAAAGATAGAATAACTTACCTTGTTGTTGCTTATGTTCCTTGAAACCTTGTGAGCCTAGCACCCCAAGTGTGATGCCTCAAATGCTTCACACAACACCAAATGCTCTTGGAAAGACTTTTGAGAGAATACACACTACTTGAAATCGGCCTAGCCCTCTTGTTTCTTATGTGTAGCCGATTTTGGTGGAGAATGGGATCCTTATATAGTGTTGACACATCTAGGGTTACACCATGTAAACCCTAATGTGTCATGACTCTTCATTTCCATGACCCATGGGTTTGTAACACCCATGGAGCATCCTATGGGTAGAACCCAACTTGATAATCCATGGAGCCTCTTAGCCCACTATACAAGATATGAATGATTTACATAATCAACCCATATATTTAATTAGTTATCTTTTGATCACTTAATTAATTCTAAATTAATTCTTGATCAAACTAATCAAATAATATTATTAATATATTAGAACTTATAATATATTAATAATCTCCAAGTGTTATTCCTCTCATTTAGTCTATCCAATTGCATGGTGCCATGCAACCCAAATGGACCATGCCGGGTCGGGTCAAGTACTAACCCGAAATAGTTATGGACTTAGACACCCTATCCAACAGTCTCCCACTTGGATAAGTCTAATAACTATAACTCCAGTACTTCAGGAACCGACCGGCAATCATATCTCTTTCAAGGTCTCTCGGAACTGAGAAGATGTTGATACGCCATTTAAGATAAGTGATCATATAATCCTCTATTCTAGATATCAGTCGGACAAATACATGGAACAATGTCTTACTTATTGTCCAGCAGTTTGTTTCCCGATTTCCGATTTGTTTGACAAAGAACTTAATTGAACACATCAACTTAGTTCTGACCGGGACCGGTACATAGGTCAAAACAAAATCATCGAGGGGCCCAGATATCAGCTTCTAATCCAAGAAGGAACATATAAACTTCGACTCATATGTTTGTTCTACCACTCATTGATTTATACATAAAAGCACGTTTTATAACATCGAGTTACCAATGCGTTTTCGTATAATCAATGCATAACCAACTTGTAAGTAACAAATCATATCTCTAGGTTTGAAGACTTATATGATATTACCGTCTCACGATCACTCGAGATAGAATTCCATGAAGTGATTCCAGTGAGCGTGGGTTGTGTCCAATGCTCAGAACTTATGAGCACTCATGATTGTTGTAGCCTTGTCCAACACCTTAGACCTCTGCAACCAATCATGACAGTCTTGATTCATACCTACTTCCGACATATGACCGACTGTGGAGGTTTGAATAATATGTTATAACAAACAAAATTATTCTGGAAGTCAAAACATGCAAAAGAAATATAGTAAACGATCTACAAGAGATAGCAACACTTTACTCATAAATAAAACACCTTTTATTCATCATCTAATGTCAATTACACTTTACAAATTTCATAATTTATCTAACTACTAAAACTTATATCATCCTTCAGCCCTATGCTCCGAGCATGCTGGAGATGCTTAACCCTACTCAGTCCCTTCGTGAGAGGATCTGCTGGGTTCTCATCCGATGATACCCTCTTTGCCACGAGGAGTCCTTCTTCTATCCGATGTCTGATAAAATGGTATTTTCTGTCGATGTGTCTGGATCTCCCGTGATCCCTTGGTTCCTTGGCTAAGGCAACAACACTTTCACTATCACAGAAAATTTCCATTGGCTCTTTAATAGCTGGTACAACTCCAAGGTCTCCAATGAAGTTCTTTAGCCATATCGCCTCCTTTGACGCCTCGCTAGCTGCAATATATTCTGATTCACAAGTTGAATCAGCCACTGTCTCTTGCTTGGAACTCTTCCAAGAAATTGCTCCTCCATTTAGGGTAAAGACCCAGCCCGACTGAGAGCGAAAATTATCCCTATCAGTCTGGAAGCTAGCATCACTATACCCTACAACTCTCAAGTCATCACTCCCACCGAGGGTAAGGACCCAGTCCTTAGTCCTCCGTAGGTACTTGAGGATATTCTTTACTGCAGTCCAGTGTGCCTTGCCAGGGTTCGCCTGATACCTGCTAACCATGCTCAGGGCAAAGGCTACATCAGGTCGAGTACACGTCATAGCATACATGATCGATCCTATTGCCAAAGCATAAGGTATTCGACTCATTTCTGCTATCTCAGCCTCAGTGCTAGGGCTTTGTGTCTTACTCAATCTGGCGTTACTCTGGATGGGTAACTCTCCTTTCTTGGAGTCTTGCATGTTGAATCTCTTCAGCACCTTATCCAAGTAGGTACTTTGACTAAGTCCAATTAGTCTTTTACTCTGATTTCTCAAGATCCTTATCCCTAGAATATAGACAGCTTCTCCTAGGTCCTTCATAGAGAAACACTTCCCAAGCCAGGACTTAACTTCCTGCAGAGTTGGGCTGTCATTTCCTATGAGTAGTATGTCATCCACATACAACACCAAAAAGCTAACTATACTCCCACTAGCCCTAACATACACGCAAGACTCATCTTCACTCCTAGAAAAGCCAAATTCCTTGACCTTTTCATCAAAGCAAAGATTCCATCTGCGAGGTGCTTGCTTCAATCCATAAATGGATTTCTCAAGCTTACACACTCTATTAGGGTACTCATTGCTGACAAAACCCTCTGGCTGACTCATGTAAACATCTTCAGCCAACTTTCCATTAAGGAAAGCGGTTTTGACATCCATTTGCCATATTTCATAGTCATGAAATGCAGCTATGGCCAACAGAACCCGAATAGACTTAATCTTGGCTACTGGAGAAAAGGTCTCATCATAGTCCACTCCAGGAATTTGAGAGAAGCCCTTTGCAACCAGTCTAGCCTTATAAGTGTGTACTTTACCATCCATGTCGGTCTTCTTCTTGAAGACCCATTTGCACCATACTGTCTTACGACCTGGTACATTCTCAACCAAGTTCCAAACTTGATTGTCATACATGGACTGTATTTCGCTGTCCATTGCCTCTTTCCACTTGGCTGACTCAGGGCCTGCCATGGATTCCGCGTAACTGTTAGGTTCATCCAGACCTATCAGTGTCTCGTCACTGATAAGTGTATCTCCTTCTGCAGTAATATGGAATCCATAGTAATGCTCAGGAGCATTCCTAACCCTTGTGGAACGCCTCAGAGGTACAGACTTGTCAATTGGCTCAACAGGAGTTTCCTCCTCAAGTTGAGTGCTAGGGTTTGAAGTTCCTTCACCGCTTGACTCTTGAATTTCTTCAAGATCAACTTGCCTCCCGCTGTTTCCTTGGCTTATGAACTATTTCTCTCTAAAGAAACCCCTCCTAGCTACAAAGACCACATTTTCACTAGGTCTGTAGAAGAGGTAACCAAAGGATTGCTGTGGGTAGCCGATGAAAATACACCTCTCGCTTCGGGGTTCGAGCTTTTCATGAGTCTCGCGTCTCACGAAAGCCTTGCAACCCCAAATCTTGATGTGGTCTAGTTTGGGTACTTTACCAGTCCACATCTCGCGAGGAGTTTTGGCAACTTTCTTTGTAGGGACTAGATTAAGGATATGGGCGGCAGTCTCTAAGGCATACCCCCAGAATGAGATTGGTAGTGAAGCTCGACTCATCATGGAACGAACCATATCCAACAAGGTTCGATTACGCCTCTCAGCCACACCATTCAACTGTGGTGTCCTAGGAGGTGTCAATTGTGAGACTATCCCACATTCCCTTAGATAGTCAAGGAACTCTGAACTAAGATACTCACCACCACGATCGGATCGAAGCATCTTAATGTTCCTGCCCAATTGATTCTCGACTTCCTGTTTAAATTCCTTAAACCTTTCGAAAGTCTCTGACTTATGCTTGATCAAGTAGACATATCCATATCTACTGTAATCATCAGTAAAAGTCAAATAATAACGATTAGCATCCCTTGTGGCATGTTTGAATGGTCCACACACATCCGTGTGTACAAGGTCCAACAAACCTTCACCCCTCTCACACGAGCCTGTGAAGGGTGACTTTGTCATTTTTCCAAGTAAGCATGATTCGCAACTATCATCTGACTTTAGGTCAAATGACTCCAAGACTCCATCCTTTTGGAGTTGGCCTATGCGTTTCTTGCTTATATGTCCAAGACGACAATACCATAATGATGCTTTATCCAAGTTATTATTATTAACAAAATCAATACACAATACATTATTTCCTAAGTTATCAACCACAGATACTATTTCATACACGCCATCACAAGGTAATGCTTTAAAATAAAGAACATTATTAAAGAAAGCATTAATCGAACCAACTTCATTATCAAACGAAAAGGTGAAACCTTGTTTATACAATGCATGAAAGGAAATAATATTTCTTGCCATTTATGGCGAATAACAACACTTATTCAAATCTAAACTAAACCCACTACTTAGCGATAAAGTATAAACTCCAATTTTGGTGACATGTAAAGCTTTCCTATTCCCCATTATTAAGTTTATTCTTCCTTGCTCCACATTCTCACTTCTTCTTAGTCCCTGCAAGTCACAACAAATATGAATACCACAACCGGTATCAAGGACCCAAGATTTATAATGGGGTGAGTTATTAGAAATGATAGTGTAAATACCTGCATGGTTGGATTTAACTTTCCCATCCTTCACATCTTGCTGGTATTTTGGGCAGTTCCGCTTCCAATGTGATTTTTCATGGCAATAGAAGCATTCAGCCTCTTTTGGGTCAGAAGAAGGAGTGACGAAACCTTTCTTGGTTCCACTTGAAGAAGAGCCATCAAGGGTCCGAGCCTTGGTACCCTTAGAAGAGCTCTTTCTCTTCTTCCCTCGACTTTTCCCGATTGCCAAAACCGGAGTAGAATTTGGAGTAGGAGTGTTAACAACCGTCTTCCCCTTAAGACCTGTTTCTGCGGTCTTGAGAAGTCCCTGAAGTTTGCTGAGTGTGACCTCTTCCTTATTCATGTGATATGTCATGCGGAATTGATCATAGCACGATGGTAAGGAGTGCAAAATGATATCTATTGCTAGCTCCTCAGGAAATTTCACATTAGGCTTCAGCAATCGATCCACATACCTTTGCATTTTTTGCGTGTGGCTCGTGACGGATTCCCCGTCCTTCATCATGGTTGTTATCATGGAGCAGATGATTTCATACCTCTCTTGTCGTGCACTTTGATGGTATCTTTCCATCAGATCTTGGTGCATTTCATAAGGGTAGAAATCCTCATAAGACTTTTGGAGTTCCGTTGTCATTGTGGCCATCATGATGCATGCCACTTTCGTAGCATCCCTTTCATGTGCCTGAAAGTCAGCGATCTCCTGAGGAGTTGCAGTGGTCTCATCAATCTCCTTAAGCTCCTTGTCAAGGACATATTCTTTGTCATCGTAGCGGGTAATCATCCTGATGTTTCTGATCCACTCATTGAATTTGGATCCATCAAAAGTGACTTTCCCACACAAGTTCATAAGGGTAAAGGAGCCATTAGGGTTAGAGCCAGAAGCAGCATTGTTTGAAGACATCTGAAAGAGAAGGACAAGATTAGTTTAGATATTAAGAGAATCCTTAATAAAACACCCAAATGTAATATTAAGGCTAGGACCCAATCACAATATATTATAACTTAGAAGAGGTATGCCGTAATCCAAGCTATAACATATTTGAAAGGTAGGTGAATGATGATTCACCAATTTCCACCACGAAAACCGAAATATTAAATATTAGGTTTTTGATTGGTTCTTAGAAATTCCTAGATTCTTTGAGATTCAATGAACTTTTCAAAGGCATGTTTCAATCTCGAGTGTGCCCTCCAAGTTTTGTGACTGGGATACCGAGGATCACAAAACGAGGTGTGAAGTAACCATGCAAATCACTTGGTACCCTTAAAGTTTATCACTCAATCGATGTGCCGGTAAACCACACACGCTCCACCGATACTATAATAAACCTTAAGTCACCCTTTACCTACCTTGTTAAGTCCAAGTTAGTGTGCCGGTTAACCACACACGCTCCACCAACGACTTAAACAAAGTGTAAAGTGTAATTTCATGGATTAGCACCTTATTCACATTTTTCCTAAAGTAACTAATATTGGGAATTTAATAAAACATTTAGTTACTTTTATAATATTCATCATACTTTTAATGAGAATTTATAAGTCCTTGTCTTACCCGTTCGGCTAACGACCCTCCACCGGTCAAGCAAGCGGTGGGTGAGAGTGGACACCCATTAAGTTGCCATTTTATAGGCAACAACCTTATACCCACCTTATAGACCGACTTCGTGAATGAGGCGTACTAGCGGTAAGACGACTTTCTTCTTATACATATATATATATATATATATATATATATATATATATATATATATATATATATATATATAATTATTAAATCATAATAATATAAGTATAAGGGTTGAATTTTAACTTTTAAAATTATAAGGGTTGGAACTAAAGTTTTTTTTAACATGACTTTACTTGTTCCAAAACTTGAGGTAAGTTTTGTAAACTTTCAAAACTTTTCATTTCTTGTAACTTATGAGTTTATTAGAGTAATAAAATGAATACTCTTCATTTTTCTAACTCTTGTCTTCTTTTAATGGTTTTTAAATCAAGTGACTTTTGGTTTTCCATAACTTGAGGACAAGTTATGGACTCCATTAAAACACATTATGATCAAGAATTAAACTACCACATAGGTTACAAATAATTCCTATGATCATCTAAACATCATAAGATCAAGAACATGAATATGAACACTTTCATGAATCAAAATTACACTTAAAACTTTGTAATTTTGATAACTAGTTGTTGTAAATGGATTAGCAAAGACATTACACCATCTAAAACAAGTTTTCAAGTACCAAAACAGTTTAGGGTAATGTTTCTAGTCCATTTCCAGCAACTAAAGTCGAAAATCTGCACTCTGTGGCTCCTACTCGCCGAGTGCATGAACCTACTCGGCGAGTAGGTTGAAGATACAAGTGAACTCGGCGAGTTCATCAGGCAGACAGCAAGCTTTTCGACTTTTTTCAACTTTTAAGCACAAATAACAAACAAACAAGCCTAGGCTATGATACCACTGATGGGTTTTGAGCATTCTAACACTTCCTAAGTGTACATGCAACCCTAATAACCTTGGATCTATGTTTGTCTAATTATCATGCAAAGTTGAATTCCAAGGTTAGATTCCTATCTAGCATACATGGGGAACAATTTCTAACTTGAATGAAAGATAGAATAACTTACCTTGTTGTTGCTTATGTTCCTTGAAACCTTGTGAGCCTAGCACCCCAAGTGTGATGCCTCAAATGCTTCACACAACACCAAATGCTCTTGGAAAGACTTTTGAGAGAATACACACTACTTGAAATCGGCCTAGCCCTCTTGTTTCTTATGTGTAGCCGATTTTGGTGGAGAATGGGATCCTTATATAGTGTTGACACATCTAGGGTTACACCATGTAAACCCTAATGTGTCATGACTCTTCATTTCCATGACCCATGGGTTTGTAACTCCCATGGAGCATCCATGGAGCATCCTATGGGTAGAACCCAACTTGATAATCCATGGATCCTCTTAGCCCACTATACAAGATATGAATGATTTACATAATCAACCCATATATTTAATTAGTTATCTTTTGATCACTTAATTAATTCTAAATTAATTCTTGATCAAACTAATCAAATAATATTATTAATATATTAGAACTTATAATATATTAATAATCTCCAAGTGTTATTCCTCTCATTTAGTCTATCCAATTGCATGGTGCCATGCAACCCAAATGGACCATGCCGGGTCGGGTCAAGTACTGACCCGAAATAGTTATGGACTTAGACACCTTATCCAACAATAATCACATACATACATAACGTACATGACAGTGGGCCGAACTTGGTGCCTTCGACCCACTAATGTGGTAAGAAGACTCACCTCTAACTAAAGATAACTAAATCGCACACTCGAGTTGTTGCTAACACGGCTCCTCACATTAATCATAACCCAATAACATCCCTAATTAATAATAGGGATTGACTATAAATGAATGTCTAATTCATCCTTTGTCTATCTAAGGGAAAAGACACTTTTTCCTTTCTCATTCATGACCCAACTAGTTAAGGCCCAGAATCTCTAATGTCCCAAGGCCCAAAAGTGTTTCCTAGTAGAATGCCCTACGTACAATCATATGATGTGAAAGGGTTTATGGGGCAAAAATACAGCATGCACAACATACTTATAGTTACAGCCAACGTACGCGTCAGAGACCTAGACCTTCTATTAAGGTCTTAATGCTTTAAGACCTAACGTCCAAACTTCAAATCCAACATCCAATTGACATCTAAAATCATAAAGTTGCAACCTTTATGGCTTTTCATGGAATAAAGGAAGCTAAAAACCAAAACCTGACTTAAATCATCATCTAAACTTCCATAACTATTTCATGGAAGAAAACCAAGGACTAATCTTGCATTTTTGTGACACTATACACCCTAAAATGTTTGAAAGGACAACTTAAAAGCTCTGGAGTATTTCATACTCATAAAGATCAAGGTTTTGGGACAAAAAGAGTATAAATCTAAGCTTAAAGAATATCTAGCAAAGAAAGCTCCAAGGTATGAACTTTATACCTTCTGAAGATACACAAGGATGAGAAGAATCTGGATCCAAAGGATTGAGAGCAACACCACCACTCCAAGGTTCTTCCTTCACCATCAAGAACACCAAAATGTCACTTTAAAGCTTCAAAACTCTCACACAAGGATTAGGTTTTCGAGATGGAGGCTATGAGAGATGGATGATGAAGATAAGAAAGGGTTTAAGCACAATAAGTTCTTTAAATAGAGTCCAAACCCTAAAATTAGGGTTTTTCCTCGATTTTCGTACGCCCAACATACATGAGATATTTCACGAGCATCATTTAAGGTCCTACACCTGGCATACCCATCTCGTACGCCCAACGTAGGGACCAATTTTGCAAACTTTTTAAGAAATCATTGCTAAAATGAAAAATTACATGGAACACTGGCGTTACATATCCTTGAAGATTTCTGGATTGAGGACATAGTTTTGAGTTACTTGAGGATTTAAGATTAGTAACCTAGTAGGGAATCACATTTGACAACCCGATATTTCAAGTGAATGTAATGACCAAAAAGTTGAGGAAGTGTAATCTACTTTTGATATAATAAAAAAATAGCGTCAAAAATAAAATGTTCAAAAGTCTCAATTGGGTTGCATAAAGTAATAGATATCGGAACAAGGTTTTCAGAAATGTAAAGAACACAAAAATCCGAGTTATAACGAATAAGTTATGACCAATCGAAAATCCGCAGCAAAACCGGTAAAACACTGTTAAACGTAAAACACAAAATCTCAATAAAATACTTTTTAGCCTTAGGTATCTAAATGAATGTCGTAGATATCATTAAACCGTGAACGTACATAAAAAGAACATTCAAATCTGACTTCGTGTAAGGAAGTTATGGTTTTTCTAAGTTCGAAATAGCAGTAGACAACTAAAAACTCGAAATAAAGATCGATCGACATTTATCCGACACAACCTAAACGAGAATTGAAGATCTCGACAATAGTAATGCAATGGTAAAAAGACAGATGAAAACGGACGTCGGATGAAGAAGTTATGAATTTTTTACAGACTTTTCCTGTCCCGACCTGTTAAAAATGTAATATTAAAAATAAAAGTCAAAATTTGCCGATGAAGTCTAAACGAGAGTTGTAGAGTATATTCTCACCTACACGTCGATATAAAGAACGTCAAAATCGGAATTCGTATGTGAGAGATATGAATTTCCGAAGTTCGGGACACGAATTCCCACACTAACAGAGGACTCACGATGTGAGCCTGAAGCTCACGACGTGAGCTAGTGAATGATGTGTGCCAGAGACGGGCTATCAGGCGTCGAGTATATGGAGGGGATAAGATCGAACTCACGACGTGAGCCACTCCATGCTCATGACGTGAGCTCCACAATTGCACCCTATAAATAGAGACCAAAGGTCTCAGGTTTAGGTGCTCAATTCTACTCTCCCTTCCTGCTTTTACTCAGTGTTAAGCATCCCGAAACTACCTCGACGCCCCGGTTACTTATCCAAGCTCCGACGAAGGTCCGAAGGTCTGAAACTCCTGAGAAAATTTCCACTTTCTGGTCGAAGTGGTGCCCGAGAAAAGTCTCGTTTTCTTCAAATCATCACACTTACCAGGTGAGTTCATACCCCTATATTTTTACGTTTTTACTATATTTTAGGGGAAAAAATACAAGTGAAACGCAAGAAAAACTTATGTTAAAATGCAAATCGTTACATACAATTTCTAATGTTTTATGTACATTTAGTATATAAATGTTAAATAAGTAAAATAACGTTATTACAAATGTTATACTTTACATGCAAAGTTGGTAATATACTAAGGTTTATCATTCAAATGAAACACACTTTTGAAAAACTATAATAGGTATAGTTTATGAGATATTCATGATATTTTACACTCTTTGAACACTATAGAAAGGAAATACTTACATTTACAAGAAAAATGGACTTTTCATACGTAGATCTATTTGATACAAACTTTTGTGAGACATTTAACTTCATGTATTTTCAAGTACACATTTCAAGTCCTGTGTTATAAACCATAATCTCCTGTAGGGAGAACGTGATACTTGGGTATAGATCTATACTGGATTGACAATCCCACACCTAAACTGTTAGCTACAGTTGGACCGGCAAATCTGGGGTGACAAACGTCATATCATTCCAACATCTGAAGACCGTTGTGACAGACAGTCTGGGTCAATAGTACGGTTATAAAACACACCTGAAGTATTAAAACATTTGATTTACGGGGCTATCAAATGCCTTAGTGGTTATATATGCATATATAAATCTAATCACACTATTTTAGGTATGGAAAATACTTACGGATTCCGGTTTTTGGAACTTTTAAAAATACTATTCATTTACGGAAAATATTGGATTTTCTAGAAACAAACTCAGTTACTTTATACAAAAAATTCTTATACAAAAATGCCTATGAACTCACCAACTTAATTATTGACACTTTTTCAAAACTACTTGTATTTTCTCAGGGATTCAGTAATACAGATAAACAACAGCTTTTGGGGAAGGGACACTAAGACATCAACTTCAAACTTATTATATCATCATAATGTAATTTCTTTTGAAACATGTATTACAATCAACAATGTAACTTTTTAAATTATATTTATGATGGTTGTGTTTGCTTTCTTTACTATTTACTCAACTGTTATGATACTAAATGAAGTCATCTGCCCTCGAACGATTCCGTCGTTCTGGTTTGGGGGTGTGACAAATTGGTATCAGATCATTGTTTATAATGAACTAAGTATATCGAACCACATAAGATATACAAATATAATTGCAAAGGGACTAAAATTCTCTAACAAAACACTTTCACACCAACCATACTTCATTAAATTAAAATGTGAGTTTTCATAAATGTACAAATACATGCATGCAGCAATTTAATGCCATAGTTAGAACTATACAAAAGTACTAAGACAAGTTGGATACTATGACTAAGCCTCGGAATATATAATCAGATCTAGGATGAATATAGCCTGATCAACTATATTTATCCGAGATATGACCAACGTATGTCGGGGAATGGTCGTAGTGAGCAACAAGTCAAAAATTACCAAAGTAACACTAGAATCAAACCTACAATTTTAAATAATGTAGGAGTATTTATGACATAATAAAAACTATAACAAGCGAGTAAACCCCGACATTTCGTTAGGACTAGGATCACCAATTAAAATAAAAATTAAGCTTATAAAAACTAAAAACCTTCACTGACAGGGCTATAAATGCAAAGTGGATACTTTAAAGTTACACATGATTGAGGTTGCACAGACTTCGGGTTTCTTGATTTTACTTTAGGCTCTTTTCCTTGTTTGGATGTGGGCTTAGAGTGAAACTACTTATCCAACAGTCCATTCAATCTCAATTGTTGGTAATTCATATACACTAGGTAATTATAGGAGGACTCGATGTAGGTCTTATCATAAAATTTTCTCTTTACTCTTAGGTCTTATATATATATATATATATATATATATATATATATAATTCTCTTACCTCTATTCTCGATCAGACGATATGGTAGGATTTCATATCCCTGGGGACCCCTACTACCCAAACTAGGGCAATGGAGGTTGGATTGAGGAGGATCTAGAAGAGGATCACAAAGAGATTCCCGAGGAAGATCCAGAAGGGTTTGATCGGTCTACATTTATAGCATAATAAATTATACTAAATATGTTGAATTGGTGCATAATTGTCGAAGAATGACACTACTTTGATGAGTTGTTGAACTTTATATGTAGGTCAATATATTGTACTAAAAATGGGTGGAAACTGCAAGAAAAACAAGCAAAAGGAAGCTAACGAGCATCGGAGACGAATTGCTAAAGGAATGAAGAAAAATGTTGTTGAGAAATTTGACCACTCTTCAATGTTTTGATCATATCTCAAGATCTAGAGCTCCGATTGACATGAGTGAAGAATTTCCGGAAACTAGACAACATTTCCTACAACTTTCATGTTTTGCGTTTTTACTGATTCTACCGTTTTCATCACCAAAAATGAGGGACGTCCTAGAACGCGTCTAAGATGCCTCCTAGGACGCCTACCCGTTTTAGGCCATTTTCAAGTGCAAATCAAGGATGATGGATGACATGTAAAATGTCCCAAAGGATGCCCAGACGTCCTATATGACGTCGAAGACGCCCACTATGACGTCGACGCGGAAAACAGCTCCGAAAATCAGTTTTTCAGCACCTATTTAAAGGAGATATAACCCTAATCAGTTTTTCAGCACTAGTTTTGGAGGGTTCCAAACCTTCTCTAAATGTGTTCTTGATCATAAATTTCCAAATCCGAGGCTACGAATCATCAAGTTCATCATCATTTAACGATTGAAGATCGTTCAACCGACGAATCATCACCAATTCCATCAAACTCCAGATTTGGTTACTTCTTCTCCAAGGTTTCATCATTCCATGATTAATTGATCATTAGACTTTATTAGTTTTATGATTTCAAGTCTGTTTATGAATTTTAATATGAATTCCATTGTTTTTATTCAATTTGTGTGGTTTTTGATTGTT
This sequence comes from Lactuca serriola, assembly GCF_051521515.1. Lineage (NCBI taxonomy): Eukaryota > Viridiplantae > Streptophyta > Magnoliopsida > Asterales > Asteraceae > Lactuca > Lactuca serriola. The sequence continues at coordinate 37,766,287 of NC_136413.1, read as the reverse complement.
ATGGAAGACTAAACCACCTAGGTTACTTCCGGGAATGTTGTACGATGTTAGGATGAACACGTTTTGATTATTAATTTTATTCTAGTCAATTTCAGTTATTATTTCATTCTTAAAGTTATGGTTTTTACTTACATTGATTGGAGTTGGGTTTTCTTATTGTGTGATATTCCAACTAAGATAGTGTATTGTTAATTCACTAATCATTCTGAATTTAAGTTGTTTAGGAACTAAGATGATGAGTTGAACCCACATACATTATTCCGAATTTGTAGTATTATATACTCAACATTGTAATAGGTAATCGTAAGACACATATTGCCAAACCACTAGTTGTTCCTAATCCAATTATACATAGAGAGTATGATAGCTAGTTGGGATAACATACTATGTGCTCAAAATTATTTGTTGCATGTTAATCAACCTTAATTATGTCTAGGTAATTAAGCTGGAATTTAAGGGAAGAAAAACGTGTAAGTCTAACCATCCGAACAACTGAAACGGAAGTACCTTGTTTTCTCATTCATAGTATTTGTTTTAACAAACTTTTGCAACATAAAGTTTCTAGTTGTTTAGTTTATTTTAGTTTAATTTGAATTCGTGACAACTGCAAGCATTAGTTTTTCCATTTGACTATTTTAACACAAGGTTTAACCACAAACTCCTCGTGGATTCGACCCTTACTTACCCAAACTATCTAATGGTTTTTGAGGTTATTTTTGATTGAGACAATGACCTCGATCAAGAGGATACCGAAGAAGGGGAAGAGGAAGCAGATGATGAGGGCACTGACTCAAAACCCGATGTCTACAATCCTCCCCAGAAGGCACCAAACCCCCGTTGGAACTTTCAGGGTCCGACGCCCCTCTGGGTTGTAGATCTGAAACGATGGAGCAGGGAACAAGGACAACGTCCACCCTACGGCATGGGACAAGGCTTTTATAACCTCAGTAACGGAGGTTCGACTGACAGAGCACTCGCTTTCATGGTTTGCCGCATCGCCAACCAACGCGAGTAAGCAAGGGTAAACGCCAACCAAATCATGGACGCTGATGCCACTGCCTAAATCACGGCGGTACGTCTTCGTCGCCTGGAAGAAGAATATGATCGAACAATAGAGCACACCTTTTCCCTTCATAAGGACATTACCACTGCTAGAGCCAAGGTAAGGGAGTTCCGGAAAAACCAAGCCGCAACGGAGAGACGCATCATTGACGCTAAACGTCAAGTAGCTCAAGCTCAGACTTCCACAACAACATACCATGGTCCGCAGTGTACCACCCGCTCGGAGTAGAGCGTGTACTTCTTGCGCTATATGTAGACTTATAGAGTGAGCGTTGGTGCTATTCTTTCCTTTATGTATGTAAAACTGACGGATTGTGAGTACACAATTCGGGGGTCTGAATGCGGTCAAATTTTCCCATTTTCATTGATGTACTCTAGACCCGTGTTAAGGTCAAATTTTCCTGATCGATGTATCGAATATTAATATCAATGAGATTGTCACGCATTTATTATTTCATTGAGTATTTAATTAAGTTCTTAAAATACTAAGGAAATCATACACTTATTATTGTAAGTCTCCATTTCGCAATTAACTTAGAAATTCGGTAATGTTCGGAGCATAAAGCATTTAATACTAAGACTTTCCATAATCATTTTTGAAGACTTATCAAGAATTTGTCTTTTAACTTATGGCAAAATCATGCCGCCAAGAAGGAATCCCCGACGCTTCAATACTACAGGAATACCAACACTACCCCCATCAATGGATAATGATGTTTTTCAGGCTGTAGTGACAGTTGCTATTACAACAGCAATGACACAAATGAGTAACAATGGGTCGGGAGGAGGAATAAATAGCTCTACTAATGGCTAACACCAAGTTCGTTCCGGGGAATGCACTTACAAGGACTTCACCAACAGAAACCCATATCCTTTAATGGGAATGAAGGAGTTATGGCTCTATCCCAATGGATAGAGAAAACGGAAGCAGTTTTCGAGATCTGCTCCTGCCAAGAAGGGAGCAAAGTAAAATTTGTTTCATGTACTTTCTCCGAACGAGCCCTAACGTAGTGTAATGGACACGTCAAGTCACTAACTATGATAGTGGCTAACTCCATGGGATGGGAAAACTTGAAACAAATGCTCATGCAAGAGTACTGCCCGAGAGGCAAAGTACAGAAGCTCAAACAAGAGCTTTGGGGCCTTACAATGGTAGGTTGGAACATCACAACCTATACCAATAGGTTCCGTGACTTGGCAATACTTTGCCCGGGAATAGTTGCTCTAGAGAGCAAGAAGATCGAGAGATATATCTGGGGACTGTCACCCCAAATTCATGGAAGTGTACTAGCTTCCAAGCCAGTTACTTTCGATAGTGCCAAACAGCTGGCACAGTCCCTCGTTGACCATGGTATCTGCCAAGGATTCATGACTGCTGTTCCGAAGCAACCCATAGAGAGCAACAACAATACCAACAACAATAAGAAGAAGAGGTTTTGGAACAAAAGGAAGGGTCAATGTTCGTAAGAACCTTCCAAGAAACAACAGATAGTGGCAGTCCATGCCGCTACTACTCCCACCACTGTTCCTGTTACCCCTACACCAGTAAAGCAATATGCTGGAAACCTACCAAAGTGCAACAAATGCAATTTCCATCACAACGGAAATTATCGGGTGATGCATTGTAATAACTGCAACAGGAAAGGGCACACTGCACATTTTTGTAAGGCACCGACACAACCAATCACCCAAGTTCTTGGAGTCGGTGTGGGCCAGGTGTGTTATGGGTGTGGTGAAGCTGGGCACTACAAGAGAGATTTCCCTAAGTCAAGGAATGCTGGCAGCATAGGAAGTGTGCTGGCAATAGGGCAGAACGAAGCAATAGCTGATCCCACAGTGGTTATGGGTACGTTTCTCCTCAATAGCGCTTATGCATGAATACTCTTTGATTGTGGTGCGGAGAGGAGTTTCGTGAGTCATGAGTTCAAACACTTACATAAACAAAACCCCCAATCACTTAATAAGATATTTACAGTAGAAATGGCAAATGGTAAAACAGAAAGCACAAACGACATGTATATAGGTTGTACGCTAGATTTAAATGAACACTTGTTCCAAATCGATCTAATGCCGATCACTATAAGAAGTTTTGATGTCGTCATCGGTATGGATTGGTTAATCCTTCACCATGTCGATATACTTTGTCACGAAAGGGTCGTTCGCCTTAATCTGCCAAATGGCAAAACTCTTATCATTTATGGTGATAAACCCGGAACCAATTTAAAAATAATCTCTTGCATTAAAGCCCAAAAATACCTGCACAAGGAATACCATGCTTTCCTAGCCCACGTTGTAGATAAGGAAAAAGAAACGAAAGACATCAAAGATATTCCAGAAGTCTACGATTTCCCCGATGTCTTCCCTAAAGATCTTCCAGGAGTTCCACCATAACGTCAAGTCGAGTTCAGAATAGACTTGATTCCTGGAGCTACCCCAGTAGCAAAATCGTCGTATCGTCTAGCACCGGCAGAGATGCAGGAATTATCTAGCCAACTAAACGAACTACTCAATAAAGGATTCATCAGGCCGAGCTTCTCACCTTGGGGAGCACCAATCCTATACGTAAAGAAGAAGGATGGATCCTTTCGCATGTGCATCGACTACCGAGAACTAAACAAAATCACGATCAAGAACCAATATCCCCTACCGTGCATAGACGATCTGTTTGCTAAACTCCAAGGAGAAAGGTACTTCTCAAAGGTCGATTTAAGATCCGGGTATCATCAGCTGCGAGTCCTAGAAGGAGATGTTCCCAAGACGGCATTCCAAACTCGTTATGGTCACTACGAGTTTGTAGTGATGCCCTTTGGATTAACAAATGCACCGGCGGTGTTCATGGACTTAATGAACCGAGTATCTCGTTCTTTCCTAGATAAATTCGTGATCGTGTTCATAAATGATATACTCATTTATTCAAAGAGTAAAGAAGAACATAGTCAGCACCTCCGATAGGTCTTGAAAACATTAAGGGCAGAGAAGTTATACGCAAAATTCTCAAAGTGCGAATTTTGGATTCGGAAAGTAGATTTCCTTGGTCATGTGGTCAGAAAGGAAGGGATACACGTGGAACCTTTCAAAATCAAGGCAATCAAGAACTGGTCAGCTCCAAGAACTCCAACGGAAATCCGACAATTCTTGTGCCTTGCTAGCTATTACCGAAAATTCATACAAAACTTCTCAAATATTTCCAAACCACTTACCGCCTTGACTCAGAAGGGTGTAACCTACAACTGGGGAGAAAAGCAAGACGTTGCGTTCCAAACACTGAAACAAGCCCTATGCAGCGTGCCTATATTATCCCTACCAAAAGGAACAGAAGACTTTGTGGTCTACTGCGATGCATCAAACCAAGGTATGGGATATGTTCTTATGCAACGAGGGAAGGTCATCGCATACACCTTGAGACAACTCAAGACGCACGAAGTCAACTACATTACCCACGACCTGGAATTAGGAGCAGTCGTTTTCGCCCTAAAGATCTGGAGGCACTATCTTTATGGCACGAAATTCACAATCTTCACCGATCATAAGAGCCTTTAGCATATTCTCAACCAAAAAGAACTCAACATGAGAAAGAGATGATGGGTTGAACTACTGAGCGATTACGAATGCGAGATTTGTTATCATCCGGGAAAAACTAATGTAGTAGCTGATGCTCTTAGTTGAAAGGAATACTCGAGCCACCGAGTGAAGTCCTTAACCATGACGACCCATTCACACCTGTCCACACAAATCAAGGAAGCTTAAATGGAACCCTTGAAAACAGATAACGTAGCTGGCGAAGCCTTAAGAGGAATGGGTAAAAATCTTGAAGTTAAGGGTGACGGAGCTCGTTATTTCATGAATTGAATCTGGACACCGAAGTTTGGAGGATTCAGAGACGTTGTCATGAATAAGGCTCATAAGACTCGATACTCCGTGCATCCTGGTTTAGACAAGATGTATCTGGACCTCAAGAAATTGTATTGGTGGCCGAACACGAAAGCCGAAATTGCTGCCTTTGTAGGCAAGTGTCTGACTTGCGCCAAAGTTAAAGTAGAGTACCAAAAGCCCTCGGGATTGTTACAACAACCTGAAATACCCGAGTGGAAGTGGGAGCGGATAACCATGGATTTCATAACCAAGTTACCCAAAACAGTGGGCGGACTTGACACCATCTGGGTGATCATCGACAGATTAATCAAATCCATGCACTTCCTACCAATAAAAGAAACTGACAAGATGGAGAAACTAGCTCGAACATACATCAGAGAGATTGTACAACTGCATGGTGTGCCAATATCCATTATCTCCAACAGAGATAGTAGATTCACCTCATGGTTCTAGTAGTCACTACAGAAATCTCTAGGGACAGAACTAGACATGAGTACTGCTTACCATCCACAAATCGATGGTCAGAGTGAGAGGACCATTCAAACTTTGGAAGATATGCTAAGTGCTTGTGTGATCGATTTTGGAAAAGCATGGGATACCCATTTACCACTAGTCGAGTTCTCATACAACAATAGTTATCACACTAGCATCAAGGTTGCTTCATTCGAGGCCCTTTATGGCCGCAAGTGCAAATCACCTGTGTGTTGGGCTGAAGTGGGTGACACGCAACTTGTCACACCCCCAAACCAGAACGGCAGAAATGTTCGGGGGTGGATGACTTCATGTATAGTATCATAACACCGAATGTAATAGTGAAGAAAGCAGACACAACCATCATCAATATAATTGAAAGAATTACATCATAGAGTAAGTTTACATGTTTCAAAATCAATTACATCATGATGACAAAATAAGTTTTGAACTTAACGCCTTAGCGTCCCGTCCTCGAAAGCAGTTGATTACCTGTTCACTGATTTCCTGAGAATACAAGTTGTTTTGAAAAAGTGTCAACACGAAGGTTGGTGAGTTCATAAGAGTTTTTATTTGAGAAATAAACTGTTTTCCTTGTAAAAGCAATAAAGTGATTTCAGAAAAACCAATATTTTCCTTTAAGTGTGAAATGTAAGTTCCCATGTTATGAAATAGTGCCTCCTAGAATTCCCAATAGTTCCCTTCCATAACCTCCAAGTGTATAAAAGTTATATAAAATTAAAGTCAAATAAAGCGTCGAATATAATGGGTCTGCCCTAGGCCCACAACCAAACAAGGAACAGGACATAAAGCGAACCCACCAATTCTAAGTCGATCACAACTAAATTCTATATAACTCTAGCATATATACTTAGGATTTATGGCTGAAAACTAACAATTCTAGATAGAATGTAGTCTTAAAACCAAAGACCTAAACCAATCGTAGTGTAGTATATCAAATAGTAGTAGTAGTAGTAGTAGTGAACACAAACTATACATATCATGGTTCATCAAATAGTGATAGTGGTAGTGCACATGAACTATGCATATTATAGTTTATCAAATGTGGTGGTGACGGTGAACATAAGCTATACATATCATAGTTCATTAAATAGCGATAGTGATAGTGAACATGAACTATGCATATTATAGTTTATCAAAAGTGGTGGCGACGGTGAACATAAGCTATGCATATCATAGTTCATCAAATAGCGACAGTGATAGTGAACATGAACTATGCATATTATAGTTTATCAAAAGTGGTGGTGAGGGTGAAATCCCTTTTTGTAATAAGTTTGTAGTGTAGAGGAAACATAAACTATACCTATTATAGTTTATCACATTGTTTGTAATGTATATATGCCCTAACTGTACCGATTATAATTAATGTATTCATTTGTGGGGGTATAATAGACTTAACTATACTTATTATAGTTTATCATAATTATTCATAGTGGTAGTAACCCTTTTGTATATGTAATACCTTTAGTAATGTGTTTGTTATGTAAATGAATCATAAATTATACCTATTATAGTTTATCAAAATAATTGTTGGGGTAGTGAGCATAAACTATACTTGTCATAGTTTACCAATGTTTGTATTTCAATGGATATAACCCTGTAATACCATTTATATATTTACCATAATTATGAAGGTAAGAATCCATTTGTTTTCTGATGTATGTCTATATACCAAGACAAAATGACATATTTTGTAATAACATATATTCACATAATGATACACATTGCTCAACAAGCTACAAGGTGTAAATGAAATAGATCATATTTATCTAGTGTTAAGCATGTCTTTTCTGTTCTTGGAAAATTTATAGAAAAATAATCAGAGGTCCAAATAAGAATCCGTAATTTTTGAGAGTTTGGAAAATGTGTCTAGTTCGTTCATAAATTTTATTATGATTTTTAGTGATCTCTAACTTGTGTGAAAATATCCATAGTCACAGACTGGTCCGGATTTGTTCTTGAAATGATAGGCTGTTTCGTAAAAATCACCATAAATCGTAGAAAATTTGTATGGAGATGTGCAAGTAGCCATTTTAAAGCTAAGAACTTGAAATACTTGCAACTAATACAATTTTGAAAACTAAAATGTTTAAGTTGTCCAAAACAGTCCGTGATTGGAGTTCAACTTTTCTGATGAAAGCTGTTGGAAAAGTTTAGTTGTGTTCTTGGTGTTTTAACTTGTATTCCCCCCCCCCCCCTAAAACTTACGAAAACATGAAAATATAGGGGGGGTATGAACTCACCTTTTGTGTTCTTAGTGGATGGATGTTTGAAGAAAGGAAGTGTTCAACTCAAGAACACTAAGAAGATGCCTTGATGAATCGAGAACCTAACATGAATGTGATGATGTTTGTGTGAGATTTATATGATTTTGAGTAGAAGGAAGTGCAATAACCATAAGAAGGGTGATGATACTTACCAAATATAGAAGGAAAGCTTGAAAAATGTCTTGGAAATCTCGAAATTAAGAGAGAAAAGGTTGAGAGAAATGTGTTTGATCTTTTGGTGGAAATGAGGGAAAATGAGTGAAGTGAGGATAAAGTGTGGGTTGTCCAGCTCTTAGGACGTGAGAATGGCAGGAGATTGATGGAAAAGTACCAGGAAGTGACTAGGTATGGTGGGGAGGGTGTGGGTTGGTCATGGAGTGGGTGTGGGTGGTTGCTTGTGTCATAAACTAAAGAAAAGTCAACACTCCACCTCTAGTACTTCATCCACTCTTCTTGGATAATATTTATCCCCAAAAACATGATTAATTAATAAATATGTGGACTTATATGTTAAAATAAAGTTTTGGGTGAAAATCCCACGTTAAAATGATGAAAAACGGGCCTAAAACGAAGTCGTAGTCGAAAACCGGGTGATTTTGGGCTTCCTGTGAGACCTCTCAGTGCCTGGGTCGAGGTTCGGTCCTTGTTGCTGCTGGCCCGAAGGCGAAATGGACTAGAAGCAGTTGGAGCGAAATGGACCGAAGGCTTCGGGTTCGGTTCATGCGAGGTTCGGGTCCGAGAAGACTTTCGGGTTCGGTCCTTGCGAGGCTCGGTCCGAAAGGCAGGTTCGGTTCTTGGGGCTTCGGCTCAAAAGTTCGGTCCCTTCATGGACCTTCGACCCTAAGAGGGTCTGGCCCTTTTAGAGGGGTTTCGGGTCCTTAAGTCTATTTTACCCTTTTTACCCCGTTTTAAGCGGTTTTTGACCCGGTTAAGGGTCGGGATGACCCGAATGATTACCAATAGTTAAAGGAACTTTTGAGAGAGATTTGCTAGAGATTTCAAATAGAGAGAGATATATTGAAAGATATTTAGAGAGGTTCTGTTTATGACCTTTTTGAGTGTCCGGCTTCGCAACGCAAGATCCGTAAACCCTGTTAAGCCATGTTTTAGTGTCCTACACACTCCCGATGAGTGTGCAATAGTGTTTTATCGCGTTGGTTCATTGTTTAGCACTATTAAGGCTAAGGAAATTCAAATATACGAATTTTCCAAATGATGTTTTCTCATTAGAATAGTGAATTGTACAGTGATTACATAACGTAAACCCTAATGTACCCGGGTTAATTAAGTTGACCGGTTTGACTTGTTGACTTTATTTGACTTTGACTTGACCGGAATTTGACGATTGTCACACAACTAGCTAGAGGAGAAATACCCGACAACACTCTCACAGGCCCATAAATCATAAAAGAAATGACCGAGAGGATTGTATAAATCCGGGAATGACTAAAAGCTTCAAGAGACAGACAAAAAAGTTATGCGGACAAAAGAAGGAAGCCCTTGGAGTTTCAGGTTGGGGACCGGGTACTATTGAAGGTCTCACCCTGGAAGGGGTTAATATGTTTTGGAAAACGTGAGAAACTAAATCCAAGGTATATCGGACCAATCGAGATTCTTTCCAGGATCGGCCCAGTAGCTTACAAGCTTCGTTTACCGCAAGAACTCAATAACGTACATCCTACTTTTCATGTGTCAAACTTAAAGAAGTGATTGTCCGATGAGACCCTCGTCGTCCCTCTGGACGAAATCAAAATCAACGAGAGTCTCCAATTCGTAGAGGAACCCGTAGAAATCATGGATAGGGAAATTAAAAGAACTAAACAAAGTCGTATACCTATTGTGAAGGTCCGCTGGAATGCAAAACGAGGGTCTGAATACACCTAGGAGCGCGAAGATCAGATGAAACAAAAATACCCGCATCTTTTCCCTAGCCCATAAATACTTACCTCAGAATAAATTTCGGGATGAAATTCTCTCTAACGGGGGGATGATGTGACAACCCGATATTTCAAGTCAATGTAATGACCTAAAAGTCAAGGAATTGTAATCTACTTTTGATATAATAAAAAAATAGCGTCAAAAATAAAATGTTCAAAAGTATCAATTGGGTTGTATAAAGTAATAGATATTGTAACAAGGTTTTCATAAATGTAAAGAACACAAAAATTCGAGTTATAACGAAGAAGTTATGACCAATCGAAAATCCACAGCAAAACCAGTAAAACACTATTAAGCGTAAAACGTGAAATCTTAATAAAATACTTTTTAGCCTTAGGTATCTAAATGAATGTCCTAGATATCATTAAATTGTGAATGTACATAAAAAGAATGTCCAAATTTGACTTCGTGTAAGGAAGTTATGGTTTTTCTAAGTTTTGGAATACCAGTAGACAGCTAAAAACTCAAAATAAAGATCGAGCAATATTTAGACGACACAAAATAAACGAGAATTGAAGATCTCGACAACAGTAATGCAACGGTAAAAAGACAGACGGAAACGGACGTCGGAAGAAGAAGTTCTGAATTTTTTTACGGACTTTTGCCGTCCCGGTCTGTTAAAAATGTAATATAAAATAAAAGTCAAAATTTGCCGATGAAGTCTATACGAGAGTTGTAGAGTATATTCTCACCTACGCGTGGATATAAAGAACGTCAAAATTGGAACTCGTATGCGAGAGATATGAATTTCCGAAGTTCGGGACACCGATTCCTACACTAACAGAGGACTCACGACGTGAGCCTGAAGCTCACGACGTGAGCTAGTGACCGATGTGTGCCAGAGATGGGCTATCAGGCGTCGAGTCTATGGAGGGGATAAGATCGAATTCACGACGTGAGCCACTCCATGCTCATGACGTGAACTCCACAATTGCACCCTATAAATAGAGATCGAAGGTCTCAGGTTTAGGTGTTCAATTCTACTCTCCCTTCCTACTTTTACTCAATGTTAAGCATCCCAAAACTACCTCGACTCCCCGGTTACTTATCCAAGCTCCGACGAATGTCTGAAGGTCCGAAACTTCCGAGAAAATTTTCCACTTTCCGGTCGAAGTGCTGCCCGAGAAAAGTCTCGTTTTCTTCAAATCATCACACTTACCAGGTGAGTTCATACCCCTATATTTTTATGTTTTTACTATATTTTAGGGGAAAAAATACAAGTGAAACGCAAGAAAAGCTTATGTTAAAATGCAAATCGTTACATACAATTTCTAATGCTTTATCTACATTTAGTATATAAATGTTAAATAAGTAAAATAACGTTATTACAAATGTTATACTTTACATGCAAAGTTGGTAATATACTAAGGTTTATCATTGAAATGAAACACACTTCTGAAAAACTATAATAGGTATATTTTGTGAGATATTCATGATATTTTACACTCTATGAACACTATAGAAAGGAAGTACTTACATTTACAAGAAAAATGGACTTTTCATACGTAGATCTATTTGATACAAACTTTTGTGAGACATTTAACTTCATGTATTTTCAAGTACGCATTTCAAGTCCTGTGTTATAAACCATAATCTCCTGTATGGAGAATGTGATACTTGTGTATAGATCTATACGGGATTGACAATCCCGCACGTAAATTGTTAGCTAAAGTTGGACCGGCAGGTCTGGGGTGACAAACGTCATATCATTCCAATGCCTGAAGAACGTTGTGACAGGCAGTCTGGGTCAATAGTACGGTTATAAAACTTACCTGAAGTATTAAAACATTTGATTTACGGGGCTATCAAACGCCTTAGTGGTTATATATACATATATAAATCTACTCACACTATTTTAGATATGGAAAATACTTATGCATTCTGGTTTTTGGAACTTTTAAAAACTATTATTCATTTATGGAAAATATTGGATTTTCTAGAAACAAACTCAATTACTTTATACAAAAAGTCATACAATTCTTATACAAAAACGCTTATGAACTCTCCAACTTAATTGTTGACACTTTTTCAAAACTACCTGTATTTTTCAAGGATTCAATAATACAGGTAAACAACAGCTTTTCGGTAAGGGACACTATGACGTCAATTTCAAACTTATTATATCATCATAATATAATTTCTTTTAAAACATGTATTACAATAAAAAATGTTACTTTTTAAATTATATTTATGATGGTTGTGTTTGCTTTCTTTACTATTTACTCAACTGTTATGATACTACATGAAGTCATCCGTCCTCGAATGATTCCACCGTTCTGGTTTGGGGGTGTGACATCACATGATATATGTGTACTACCTATCACATAATTATAATTGGAAATTAGTTGTTTTTATTTGATCATCTTATCTTTCATAAACATTTATCATGTTTGATGTCTTATGTAGGTTTGTCGGAGCGTTATGGTAGCTATGGGGGGTGTGCATGGCAATTCCCCCACCAGAGGAGGTCAGGTGGTACTCGTCGCAGCAGACTCTAACGACACTCCATATCCAGCAGTCCCAACGATGCTCACCCTATGGATTTTGAAGAGGAGCTAATGGAGGATGACGATGAGGGAAATGCTGACGGTGCTATAGGTCCGGACACCTACGAGTTACCCAGGAGGGGCTTGAGCACATCAGTTCATATTATGAGCCAGAGGAGGAGGAGGATATTGCTACTTCCATGGGGATTTCTCCACCACCCACCCATATGTCATGCATGCTACACATTACTGTTCCTTGGGTGAAAACTATCCTAAGGAAATCAACTTCGATCCGCTCACAGAGGAGGCATTCATCTCCCCCAGCATCACTAGAACCATCTAAGAAAGTATGCGGGGAGTATTCATGGATGCCACAGATTGATGAGTGGCAACATGAGGCATGACATTGGGACCCGTTTTGTGGTGGGAGAGTCTTATACCACTCTAACACCAGCCTCTCTACTAGATATCCCTGTTGAGCGAGCCATATCATTTCTGGTACCACGAACAACCCAACACTCTGGCCAAATATGCTTTATGGAATTTGAGCTTGTCATGATACATATGGCATTGAGATAGCCGACGGAGCGAGTCGAGTACTTAGAGGAGGACAAAGATGTTGCAAAGATGCTGACCTTACTTGTTCAGGACCATCTGGAGGAGACTCGTTCTGAGATACGGGTCCAACAGATTATGATAAAGGAAGTAGTGAGTCATACATAGAGGATGGATGAGTGGGTGGTGAGGGCTAGGACAATAATGTATGTCTCAAACCTATAGATAGATTATGTGTACCGACATTTGGTACAATTGGTTTCAATGTTGATTGTATACTTTGGGTTCTAGGTTTTCTAGCGTGGGTGGCTAGGAAGAACATATTTTTGAGTTAGCATATGGAAAAGTTTGCAAAGTATAGTATGTCTTCTTATTTTGTAAAAACATTGTACTTTTCCTACACTAACCACATCTTTTAGAGGTTCCATTGTACAAAAACTATGATGCATATATAAAATATTAGGACTTTATGAAATGTATGTGATTTTGTGAATATGCGCTAACAACCTGACTTGACTAACACTAACGATAACTCACTATATCCTGCAAAACATGAGAGTTGCAAACGGATCCTTACAAATTATGCTAACTCTTATAAATATGGTGCCTATACAAGCTCAAATTACTAACGTGGAATACGATCAATTAACACATCTTGACATTAACTTTAGGATCAAGAAAATGGTTTCCCCAAGAATCACCCGGTCTAACCCGGGACCCCATCCAGATCAAGATGCTCAATCAACTCAAAACATTGCCCCTATTGACTCAACAACCATAAAGGCATTAGTCTCTATACTGAGGATAGTAAGGTAAAGTTCGCTGCTTGCAATTTCACATATATGGTATTGTCCTGGTGGAATAGCTACACCAAGACTCCGAGAATTGCCAATGTAAAATCTCTGTCTTGGGGAGAGATTAAGCAAATGATGATCACCGAGTATTGCCCTTGAGAGGAGATGCAGAAGTTTGATCAGGAGTTATGGAACTTAATCATGACCGACGCTGATATCACATCCTTGTAGTGACCCAGATTATGATGACATGTGCAGAATATTAAAGATCAAGTTAATTATACAAACATCTTGAACACCAAGAGTAAATAAACACGTTTTAGCTTCAATAGAATAGTACAAGTGGGTATTGTTATTTATCTCACTAAACTAAACAATCCAAATGGGTCTTACATAAAATGGGAGCCACTTACTTTCTATTTATAGGAAAGGCTAAACCCATTACACATCACAAGAGGTAAGGCACATCCAAGGAGAACTTAGCACCCCAAACATTCTCCACCTCAAAGTTAGGATTGGATGTATCGGCTTCAATTTCCAAATAAGCTTGCACAATCAAGATAAACTCCCCCTCGAAGTAACACCGGTCTTCAAATCCGCAAAATGAATACCCGAGAAGCTTCAAATACCCATTTTTGCATTTCCCCCCTTTTTTATAATCAACAAATGATTATAAAACCCACAAAGGATGAGAACCACTTGAGGAATAAACTTGATAAATCTCCCCCTTGATGTGTGACGAAAATTAAACCGCAAAAATCTTTCACGAAAAACAATCATGAAAAGCCGAGAAAATTTTCCAAACTTTTGTGAAATTTTTTGACTTTTGGGTGAGAGTTGCGAGAAATTCAAAACTGGGTATAAACTGTCAACTTTGCAAATTTTCCAGGGACCCGTTGCGCCAAAACAACTTCAAATGTGAAACTTTACCCCAAATGCGAAAATGGGCATAAAGTGACAATTCACATCAAGTGTAGGGAATAAATTTGAAAAATATTCTCATTTCTCAAAATTATACCCCAATTTCGAAACTAGTTATTTTCTGCCAATTTTCATATAATGTAGAGATTCAAATTGAAAATTCTTCATTTTTCACAAAACATTACCCCATAGTGGGTAGAATTTGCCAATTCGTTGAAACTTCAGGGATTCGAATCGACATATTTTTGTGTTCTTCCCTAATTCGCAACCAAAGAGCAGCATTATCATAAATCGATCCACAAAATGCATTCGACACTTCATTGACTCCAAGTACGTTTAATGTGAATGATAATAAGCAAAACCAGTCGAAATGCGTCCGAATTGTATTCTCCCTTAATTCGTTCACATATGCGAACCGAACACTAACTTCAATCGAATTCGATCCTACACATCAAAATCGAATCATTTTCCTGTAGACTCGAATAATCATTCATACATCATACAAGGAAAATTCGATTTCAACTCCAACTCATTTTCAATTCGATTCCAGGACAGTAACAACAACATCAGTCGAACTCGCATTCTCCTGTCTATGTTCAATTCCAAGTCTATCTTCCCATTCGACTCGAACGATCATACATCAAAATTGAACCAATCAAAATCGAATCAAATGCATTCGATCCAAATCAATTCTCTACAAAATCAAGACTCAAAACACTTTCGATTTTGAATAGCAACATCACTAGTCGAATTCACATTTGATTTATCTCAACAATAATTCTTCTGCTTCCATTACATTCATTAGGCTTTCAACAGAAAGCATATCAATTTCGTTTGTTGATCATCGAATCAATTTCGTCCCTTTAATTTAGACGTTCAATTTCAAGACGTTTGACTCCAAGAACGTTAACCATCTGATTTTGATATCATTAAGGCCCCGTTTGATAGTTGCTGACTGAGAAAGTGCTTACTAGAAAGGTTTGTCTGAGTAATAAATTCTGACTGAGTAAGAAATAATGTTGTTTGATAGTATATCTGACTGAATGTGCTGACTGATGCAAAATGACCATTTTACCCTGATGCTCTAATAATAATAATAATAATAATAATAATAATAATAATAATAATAATAATAATTGATTATAAAAGTTCAGGGTACAACTAGTAATTTCCAGAAATTAGTTATGAAAGACAATTTAAATTTGTTGTAGATTTGGGCAAGATGGATATCTTCAAGGACCAAAATTGCCTAATTCTAATTTTGAGTTGTCTTCTTCCCCTGATCCGCCTGAGCATCGATACAACTCTGTTTGTGTTTCTTTTTTTGTGCCTATTTTCGTGTTTTTTCCTTTCCATGGATTAAATTGATGTGTGGGAAGCAGGATGAGGGTGGTGTTGGTTGAGGGGCAATGGTGGAATGGATTTCAATCATATTCAGTCAGCAAGATTTTTTTGGTATGAGCGAGTCAGACATTGTTGACCCGGACAGATGCAAAACTGAGCTATATCAAACACATGGAGCTGACCAAGTCAAACATTTTTGTCTGACCTGACCCAGTCAGATCCAAATCAAACAGGGCCTAAATCCGATTCAATTTGACTCAACCAACCTATGTGGCTTTCGAATTTAGCAATCAACCCAATTTTGATCATCACCATCAAAATCAATTTCATCAGCATCGTCAATACCCAAATACGAACATAAAGAATTATCATCAGTTAAAAACAATTTCTACTCCAACACCACAAATCCAATTTCGACTTTTAAGCATAAGTCTCAATTCGTTTCTAGACCACATGAACATTATTCAAAATTGAGTTTGACTTGATTCAACTCAACACCAATCGAAATCGAATTTGAACCCAAATACGATATGTTTGACTCCTTATCTCAAATTCGATATCTACCTGATGCGAATCAACTACCTGATGTGGGGTTCAACAGTTCATCATCCAAACTTATCCCAAAATTGATTTAATAAAATTTTGATTCATATACAAAAATATGATTCGATTCCAAATATTTCAAGATATCTATTTGTACTCAAATGATTGGATGTGAACTCGAAAACATCAAGGTCAAACTGACTTTACTGATGTAAAAAGAATGATACAAGATAAAGGAATAAGTGACAAGTGGATTTTGAATTGGGCTCAATCTGATGAACGGTAACTATTCTAAAACTTTTTGATTGGGCTGGATTGAATGAATAGTAAAAGATCACAATTTTTATTTTGAGCTTGATCTATTAAAAAATATATTGGATCAACAATGGGGTTCAAACAAAACAGATCCAACGAATCAAAATGATCAAAAATGAAAACGAAAAGCACGACTTGAAATTAAGATTGAATTCGGATTTCAAGAAAAAACCTTGATCGTTCATCATCGGATCTCAACATGAATTTTTTGGAACCCATTTGAGTATTTGAGAAACCTTCTTGATAATTCTTTTTCCATTTGCAATACTCAAACCGATTATTAAAGATCTTGGTTCTGTTGTTGGAACAAGAAAATCTCCAATCTTCACATTGTACCACCCACGATGCATGTTGTATCATCTGTAAACATCATCTTTATGAGAATCTTCAACAATTTTGGGTTTGGAATTTGAAATCATTGCAAGACTTGATGATTGTTCTTTGGAACCCAAATTTGTTTCATAGATTTCGGCTTCAAGACAACATTTGGAAAGTCTAGTTTAGTGAGAGAAATAACAATACACACTTGTACTCTTACTATTCTAATGAAGCTAAAATGTGTTTATTTACTGTTGGTGTTCTTGATGTTTGTATGATTCACTTGATCTTTAATATTCCTCACATGTCATCATAATCCGGGTCACTACAAGCCCACACCAACCGGTTTAATGACTTGGAAACTCTTTGTCCCTGTTTTGTGACCCCTGAGCACAAAAAGATAGAGAGGTACATTTGGGGATTGGTTCAACCAATCTAGGGATTGGTCACAGCCTCTCGACCATCAACATACGATAGTGCTAAGAGGTTAGCTTTCAACTTACTTAATCAAGAGATTAAAAGAGGCACCATGGTTCAGAGGGCTGACATCCCAAGATCCAGAGAGAATAATACACATACAATGCATGCACACATGAGCTTACAGTTTGCATGGACTGCCTCACAAGGCCTACAGGATTCCTAGACCGCTCTATCGAGCCTATGATCTAATGGCCCGCCTCACAAAGCCTACAATAGTTGGATCGCTCCCTTGGGCCAACAGTCTGACTGGACCACCTCACATGGCCTAGAGTACACTAGACCGCTTGTATATATTGACCTACAACACAAAGCATGACTGCCTCAACCTAAGCACATTATGTCGACATATGCAAACAAACAAACAATAACCAATAAATACAAGTAATCATAACAGATCTACCAAATTAACTGATCACTACAACATAACAACATCCTACACACAAGGATACATATTCTAGTATAAAGATAGTGAGAAGACTCACCTCGTATTCAAGCAGATAACAACACAACTCTTGCAAATCCAAAAACTAGTACTACGGGTCACATAACAACACAACTCTTGCAAATCCAAAAACTAGTACTACGGGTCACATATACAATAATCACGCACTAATCCTTAAACTACAACCTAAAGCCCTCAAATTGACCTAAAGTCAAACTTGGTAAAAAAGTCAACGGTCAAATTCAAAGTCAACTGTTAAAAGTTTCACAACCGGCCGCCACGTCGTGGCCGAGCTTCTGTCACGTCATGGTGGCCTCAAGACAAAACAGTCACGGAGCCTACCTTTTCTCACGTCGTGAAGACCAACCCTTCCAGTTGTGGGAACTGATCTGGCCTTCTTAATCACTAAGGCCACTCATCCATACTTTATAGAAGGCTTTCCTACACCAAATGCATCATAAAAATTGGTGCTTTATGGACACACATGTCCAATGTATGTGTCTTCCAATCTAGGTTAAAAACGTTGCAGAAATGAACTCAAACTTGTACATGAGATCAAAAACACCATAAAACACTAGATCTTGAAGATATAATTGTTGGGTTAGGTGTCTAAGCCAATAACTAAATTAGTATAATCATGAATTATTAGCAAAGTATTTTTGGGTTGTCCTCAAACCTAGTAATTGACTGGAATGCTTTTTGGAAAGAGAGACTGATTTATTAATTTTTTATATGATCAATAAATTAATTAGAAATCAAAATAAATGATTTATTAATATATTATGAGAAGGAATATTAGTTTATTTTCTATAATAAACTAAAGGTATGTTTTTTTCTTATAATTCTTTTATTAATTTCGAAAATAACAATGTACTTTAGCGTTCTTGATATTCAATAGTTGTTAGTGAGAACGTAAATCCTTTAGGGTGCATGTGAACTTAAGGTTTATGTTTTTCTGCTAAAAAAATACTTTTTGTAACATATAAAACCGATCATTTGTATCAAAGCCATTGTTCTCATTGATCTTGCATAAAGTTGAATAGATTAAAATTTGGGTTTATAGAAACTAAACCCTAAGGAGGCAATTTCTGAAAATCCTTAGTGTTCTTGAAACCCTAGCCTCCACCCTATATTTTCGAAATTTGCAAGGGTTTTAGAAACCCTGACCCCTTTCCTAATTTTCGAAAGTTAAGGATCCCTTTTAGGGCTTGCCTTGTTTCCTTATTTGTTATTTTAAAAGCCTTAAAATGTGAACAATTAAAACCTGATAAACCATAGCCTATTTTTCAAAAACTAGAAGGCTTAAGATTAGGATTAAATTTGAATTATTTTATTAATTGGCTTATTGTAAATAAATATTTAATCTATAATGATTTAATTAATTTAATTAATTGTTTAACTAAAAGATAAAGATTAAATCAAAATTGGTTTATTTTTAAAGTAAATTAATTTTTATTAATTTTGAAAATTTAAATTTAAACCTAGTATGTTAGAAAAGTTTTAAAATACACATTATACTATATATAATTAAAAGATTAATCTAATATATGTATAAGAAAAGTCAATCAAATTGCTAGTACGCCTCATTCACGAAGCCATACTATAAGGGGAGTTTAAGGAAGCAACCTATAAAATGACCGTCATTGGGTATCTACACTTACCCACCGCTCTCTTTTATGGTCCAAGGTTGTTAGCTGAACGAATTTGATAGGACATAATCTCATTAATATGTATAATGATATAAAGTAACTAAACTATTTTAAAATCCCACTCATAGTTACTTTAGAAAAAATGTGAAAAGTATGCTAATCCTTGAAAACGCACATTATGCTTTATATGTCGTTAGTGGAGTGTGTGTGGTTAACTGACACACTAATAGAGACTATAAAGAGATATGATGGGCATCTTGAAAATTATCATTGTTGATGGAGAATGTGTGGTTAACCGACACATCAATGTGAGATGATAAATGACATCGAGGTTATAAGCATGTTTGCATAATTATTCACATCTTGTTTGTGATCCTCAACATCTCAATCACAAAAGTGAGAGCATCATATGAGATTAAACATGTTATTGATAAGATTCAATGAATCTCAAAAGATCTAGGAGTTTCATACGATTGTAATTGGTAAAATCCTTACCTAACCAAAATAGATTCGAATTTGACTATGGTATCCCTCTTCAAAGTTCGAATTGAAAATATGGATCCTAGCTTGAATTTAGATTTTGGGTTAATATTTAAGGATTAAAATCAACTAGCTTGAATTCTATTTTCTTCTAAATTTAGGTGTCTTATGTATATAGAAATGGTCTTCATTGTTCTTTTGGAAATGGTTTTCCTCTTCTCGTTGTAAAGATGATTTTTCACATTCTGGTCAAGGTGAAAATGTTTTCCCTTCTTTAAGAATTGGTGGAACTAGATATCATGCTCCTTTAACTCTTCCTCATCCTCCTCCTCATGTGACTCTCCCAACATCAAGTTTTTGTCAAGTTGAAATATATGAAACAACTCAATTCCTATTGGCATGCAGACATCAATATGGAAATTTTTTGTGTGCGTATGTTCTATAAATGAAATCATAATATAACATATTAGATAGAATGAGTGTCATCTTCCCAAGGTAGCAAGCCATTGATTTGGTTCTACTCTCGCTACCTAAGTCATATGTTCAGTATGTTGAAAACTTCCATATGAGGAATCTCGATGTGACTCTAATTGATCTAAACCAAACGTTGATAGTTGTTGAAGCAGAAATGCTTAAGAGCACATCTGAGGTGGAGTTGCTTATAGGGTCTAATTCCAAGGTTTCCATGGACATTGGTGGTTCAAAAAAAATTTCCCTTCCCAATGGAAAGGGATCAACCAAATTCAAACATTTTGATCGTATGGTAAAGAGAGAGGCTCATTCTGAGATCATCCCATGTGTTAAGCCCAAAGATTGTATTTGTTTTTATTGCCAATTGACGGGACATTGGTTGTGAAGCTTCCCAAAGTAACTGAAGGATCTCATAGATGGTAAAGTCAATTCGAATGACTCTGCTTCAGGTACATCCATTATCTGACTCCATTGTTTTATAAGTTCCTATTCATAGACTCTTAATACATGATGTGATGATCACATTTTGATGGTGTTAAAGAAGCTAAGGGAAAGAAGGAAGATTAATCAAAGTAAGCTAAATTTGATCGTGAAAGATGGACTTTTGTCACATGGTTCAAAGTTCAGAATTTGGAGCTACTTTTAAGGAGTTGGGATAATTTAATGGATTGTTATTGTTCTTCAGAAATTTCTAAAAACATAGTTTTTCATTTTATGCGTTGTAAGGAAAAGTTCTATTTTTTTTGTTTATTTTCAATAAAGTGAAATTTTGGTTTATCTGGTTACCTTATTTTATATTTCCCTACAATGGCATTTATGAAAGTATTCATTAGATTTCTAATATTAGCAATATTAATTATGGATTTGACTCTTATGATATCACTTGTGGTAATGTCATAATTAAACAAATGAAAAGAAATCTCATCACCATCTGGACAGATACTTGGTGTGTACAAGTCACATTGTATAGTATATGAGAATCTTGCTCATTGGAAAACTATGACTAATTCATTGATCACATGTTTATGTGAGTTAAGTGAAGGACTAATGGATCGAGTACATGTTAATATGAACTCTTCAGACCCACCACAAAGGACGGTAACTCTATTTGTCATGATTTAGTGATTATTCAGTAAATATGGTTGTGTTTATGAGATAAGCATAGTTCTAATACTTTGAAAGAATTCAAAGAGTAGCAGAACGAATATGAAGAATCTATTAGGCAAAAATATAAAAGATTCTCCAATCTAAGAAGAAAGGAGAATGATTTAGTATCATATTTTATGATCATCTTATTGATTGTGGATTTATATCACAATTGATCCCCAAAGAACATCTTAGTGCAATTGTATGACTAAGAAGAGGAATCAGATATTGTTGGAAATAGTTTGATCATAGATGCGTCATACTTCATTACAAACCAAGTTTTAGAGTCGTACTCTAGTAACTATGAATCATATCATGAAACTCTTTCCAAACTTATGTACGCCCAACGTACATAAGTGTACGCCTAGTGTACTAGGGCGCGCCCTAGTATGCTCTGTGTACACACATGTATGCTTGGCGTACTCTTCCTGCCTAAATTAGGAAATTGCCATTAGGGCTTCAATGCATATTTCTTGGACTTAGGGACCAGTTTGACATGAAATAGAATTATAAGGATGAATTTAGAAGTACTTGAACATCGGGATGTTACCATTCTCCCCCACTTAAACTAGACTTTTTCCTCGAAGTCTGCTGCAGTGAACAAATTTGGATAATGCTCGCGCATTTCGCCCTCCAGCTCCGAGGTCCACTCAGAGCCCCTCCGGTGCTGCCACTGTACCTTTACCAAAGGTAATTCCTTGTTACACAAAACCTTTACCTTCCTTTCCAAGATAGCTATCGGTCTCTCAAAATAGCTCAGGCGCTCATTGACCTGAACATCATCATAGGAAACCACTGCACCCTCATCCAATACGCACTTTTGTAGCTGCAAAACATGGAAAGTGTTGTGAATCTGACTGAGCTCCTCAGAAAGATCCAATATGTAAGTAACCTTTCCAACCCTGGAAATCACCCAATATCTACTTTCCTTTCTTCCTGAAGTGTATCACACCTTTCCAAGGTGAGACCTTCAGTAATAGCATGTTGCCGACCTGAAACTCCAACTCAGATCGCCGGTCGTCATAGCTCTTCTTCCAACTCTAAGTGGTCTGCAGCCGCTGCATGAACTACTGAATCAGCTATGTGGTCTGAAGGACCACTTCAGTCCGCCTCATAACCCTGCCACCAACCTCGCCCCAACAAACTGGGGTACGACATCGCTTCCCATACAAGAGCTCGAAATGCGGAGCACCAATACTGGAGTGATAACTGTTGTTGTAGGAAAACTCCGTAAGAGGTAGGTAGGAGTACCAACTCCCACCGAAAGCGATAAAATAGGCCCGCAACATATCCTTAAGGGTCTGTATCATCCGCTCACTTTGGCTGTCGGTTCGCGGATGATAAGCAGTGCTGAAATGCAACCTCGTGCCCAGTTCCTGATGGAACTTCTGCCAAAAACAGGAGTTGAACCGAACATTACGGTCTGAAACAATGGAGACCGGAACCCCATTGCGAGCAACGATCTCGCGAACATACACATCGGCCAACTTCTCGGTTGAAGAACTCTCCGAATCGCCAGAACATGTGCACTTTTAGTTAATCGTTCCATGATGACCCAGATAGCATCAAAACCCTTTGCTGTCTTCGGCGACTTGGTGATAAAATCCATCGAAATATGCTCTCATTTCCACATGGGAACCTCCATAGGTTGCAGCTTGCCATGCGACCTCTGATGCTCATCCTTGACCATACTGCAGATCATGCATCTCTCCACATACCAGACTATCTCTCTGTTCATACACGACCACCAATAGCTCAATCTCAAATCCCGGTACATCTTGGTGGCCCACGGATGCATAGAAAAACAGTTGGGGTACAAAGTTATCCATGTATGACTTTCTAAACGGTTTGACTTTTGTATTCCCACTTGCAAGTGGTAAAGTAGCCTTGTGACATGAGAGATGGAGAGAGAGAGAGACATGTAAACACCTCTATATAAGGTGGGTTCATACCACTTGTAAAGGTGTGCTTGAGAGATGTGACATTGAGAGTGTTAGTGTGTGTTAATTATGTAGATTTAGATATTGATCCCTTTTTGTAACACCTTTTATAATCGAATGCATCTTTTAAACACTCAAATCACTGTGTTCTTTGTCTGTTCTTTAATTTCGCATACCAAATCAATGCTCATAATTCACATTAATTGGTCTCAGAGCGAGTCTTCGAAGATCAAAGTGATTTTTTGAAGAAACGGTTCTCGGTTTGGCTACATTCAACACAATTGGAACGTTTATGGTGAGTCTATCGATGATCCCTCTAAATCTCTTTGATTCGTGCTTGCGTTCTTGAATTTTTGATCATTTTGACTCATTGGATCAATTTTTTTTGAAAAACCCATTTATTATGATCCGATAATTTTCCATTGATCAAGCCCCAATCCAGTCATATTCTTGTGTTCGATTTGACTATCAATTGAATTTTTTTGTTTAAATCAAGTTTTGATCCATATATCATTTTGATTCATTTTTAGAATTTGATATTGTTCATATTCGAAGTCATTTTTTGAGTCCAAATTCGAAATTCACTGTTCATCAATAATTCATGATTGAGCCCAATCTTCAATTTATTACTGTTCATGATTCTAGGCCCAATTTTGTTATATAATCGATATTGTTCATCTAAATCTAAATCATCAGATAAGTTCTGATCATGATACTTATTGACATTCTTCTTCAGATTCAAATTGTTCGATTTATCTTTCAATCTTTGACCCTAAATAAATTTGTGCATCTGATTTTTCATGTGGCTAGTTGGTCATATATTGATGATCGAGAACATTAATTTGATTTCTATATTTGAATCGCATATTATACTCAATTAAATTCTTAATATGATCCATTTGGTCATTCAATTTTCTAAATCATGTTCATCTGATCGATTTATTGATCTTGTTTGTTCGATTCCTATATTATCTATGAATCTTGTTTTGGAAATCCATCATCGATTTGAAGATGTTATGAAATTTATTCGATGAATTGATGATTCTTGGTTTGGAGATTTTGATTGAACGAAGAAATCGTTGATTTGGATTGAAATTGATAAACTAATGATGAACATTCAAGAACAGATGAAGAACGGTTGCAATTTTTGTTGAAAATGGGCGTTTGATATGATATTGTTCAAAGAATCGTTGTTTTGGTGTTATAAACAATTTCGATGGTCAAAGATGAAAGTCAAAATTTGAACAATTACTCATTGTTTTAATCGAAACAAAGATTGTGGTGTGTTGACTGGGTCTCACAAGCTATCCCATTCTCGTTCGCAGTCTGTAACCATAAATTTATGTCTTGCAATTGAATTTAATTTCATATCAGGTTGACCATTTTGATCTCACAAGTTAATTTGGTTCATTCGCATCTACAATCACGTTTAGTGTTTAGAGATCAACAAGAATGTGATTTGGTTAACTGGTTTGAAAGTCAAGAATGTTCGCATACAAAGTCATGATTTGGGTCTCAGTTGAGTTCGCATAAGAAAACGATTGGGTTTGGAAGTTTCGCTATGGGAAGGATTGGGTTGATGGTCAAACAAGATTCGCAATTGGATGATTGGGTTTGGAGGTCAAAATTGTGTTCGCATCCATGGTGTGTGTATTTGACGTGTGTTGTTAACTTGGGTTTGCATATGAGAACAGAACACTTCGTTCGCATCCATGTTTCAGTATGCGAAAGTTGTTCATTTGCATATGATAAGAAGTGGAGAAGAAACAAACTGATTCATTTCGTGTCGCACAACTTTCAAAAAAATGACAATTTTAACCCACTATCGTAATGGGGTCAAAAGTTGTGCAAAATGTTGAATTTCCATTTCGCATGGCTGTAGTTTTCGCAAGTTGGCAGAATTTACCCAGTTTTGCAATTAAGCTGAAAATTCTGAGAAATGGGATAATTTTCGAAACAGAGCCCTATAGTTAATGCAAATTGACGCTTTCTACCTAGTTTCGCAAATGGATGAGTGTTTCACATTTTTGGTTGTTTTGGGCGCACCGGGTCACCGCAGAATTGTGAAATTGACAATTTCTACCCAAATTTGTGAAATTTTGTCAAAGGTGATCCGTGACCGAAGCTGAAAATTGAAGATTTTTTGGATTTTCCAGATTGAAGCAAAATGTTTATGCCATGTTTTAAGAGGGAGTTTTGGATAGAAAAATTCCGAATTGAACGCTTTCTCATTCCCTTTTTGGTTTTATAATCATTTTTTGATTATAAAAAGGGGGATAGATTTAGATATGAGAATCCGAAGTGACCTCGAGTATTTGAAGTTTATGAAATGATTCGATTGGAGATTGGAAGTGGTTTCGGTTCATGATGGGTTTGGGTTTAGTGAAGATTTTTGGGGTGTGCATTTATGCTCAAATTTTGGGTAACTTTTTTGGAGATTTGGATAATCCTAATTACCTTTTGATACTCGGTTTGTATGGTCTCACATTCTAGAACCTGAATTGAAAAGTCATTAAAGAATTGAGGATTTAAAGTTCATCTCTGCATGGGTCATGCTTGAGGCTTGGTTCGTGAAGTTGCTCGAGTTTGGAAGATTTGAAGTGGGTCATCCATACCTAACTTTGAGGGGGAGAATGTTGGGTACAAAGTTATCCATGTATGACTTTGTAAATGGTTTGAAATTTGTAGACCCACTTGCATGTGGTAAAGTAGTCTTGTGACATGAGAGATAGATAGATAGAGAGAGAGAGAGAGAGAGGCATGTAAACACCTCTATATAAGGTGGGTTCATACCACTTGTAGAGGTGTGCTTGAGAGATGTAACATTGAGAGTGTTACTATGTGTTAATAATGTAGATTTAGATCTAGAGCCCTTTTGTAACACCTTTCATAATCGAATGCATCTCTTAAACACCCAAATCGCTGTGTTCCTTGTGTCTTCTTTAATTCCGCATGTCAAATCAATGCTCATAATTCACATAAAAGACGAGACTTATGAGCCTCCTCCAACACAATCTGTCTAACCCCACCAGAAATCGGAACCCAGACCCAACCACATCGGGTTAACAACCCACGACTATCTGCGACAAATCTGACAATCTCACCTATGGTCCTCTTTTTCTTCCAATTCTTTTCCAGAACACCCTCGGCTTGAGCCTCCCTGATCAATCCCAAAAGCAGGGAATCCACTAATATCCTCATAGACGACACCCCATCTGAAGATCCAGGTGACTTGCGGCTGAAAGCATCCGCCACAACATTCGCTTTACCCAGATGGTAAAGGATCTCACAGTCATAATCCTTGACTATGTCCAGCCACCTGCGCCGCCTCATGTTTAGTTTCGATTGATCCATAATATGCCTCAAACTCTTGTGATCTGTGTAGATAGTATAACGGACCCCATACAGATAGTGTCTCCAAATCTTGAGGGAAAAAACCAATGCCCCCAAATCTAGGTCATGAGTGGGATATCACGTCTCGTGCGGCTTCATCTGCCATGAAGCATAAGCAATCACATGCCCCATTTGCATAAGGTCTGCCCCTAAGCCAGTGATGGAAGCATCACAAAATACCAAAAAATCCTCAATTCCCTCCGGGAGGGTCCATACCGGGGCCTCACATAATCGTTGTCGAAGAGTCTCAAATGCTGACAGTTGCTTAGGGCCCCATCGGAAATCCACCCCCTTCCTCGTCAGACCAGTTAGGGGTACTGCAATCTTGGAGAAACCCTGAATAAATCTTCGGTTTACCCTGCTAAACCCAAGAAACTCTTAATATCCGAGGGAGATTTCGAAACTTTCCACTGCATCACGGCCTCAATCTTGGCCGGATCGAGCAAAATCCCATCCTGGTTAACGAGGTACCCAAGGAACTGAACCTCTTGTAACCAAAACTCGCACTTTAAGGACATAACATAAAGCCGTTCTCGCCTCAAAACCGCCAAAACCTTGCGAAGATGCTCCTCATGTTGTTCTCTGGTTTTGGAATACAACAATATATCATCAATAAACACAATAATAGAACGATCGAGCATCAACCTGCATACCCGATTCATCAAATCCATGAACGCTGCAGGCACATTGGTGAGCCCAAATGGCATCACCACGGACTCATGATTCCCATAACAAGTCTGGAACGTGGTCTTCTCCATGTCATCCTATCTCACTCTAACGTGATAATACCAAGACCTCAGATCTATCTTGGAGAACCAAGATGTACCCTGAAACTGATCGAAGAGGTCATCAATCCACGGAAGAGGACAACGGTTCTTCACCGTTAACTTGTGCAGCTCCCGGTTTGTGAACCATCCTTCTTCTTGATGAATAGTATTGGTGCTCCCCATGGAGAACTGCTTGGCCCGATGAACTGCTTGCCTAGCAGCTCCTGCAACTGAGATGAAAACTCCTGCATCTCATGCTGTGCTAAGCAGTATAGTGCCTTGGCGATTGGGGCCGCACGTGGCACAAGGTCAATCCTGAATTCAACCTGTCTCCCGGGAGGCACACCGAGTAACTCCTCCGGAAACATATCTGCAAACTCCCTGACAATCGAGACCTCTGAAACTGGAGCATGATCCCCAACATGTGTACCACCACATAAGCCAAGTGGCCCGAACATCCATGCTGAATATATTGTTGACCCCTAGATGCTAAACAAAACCCTGAACCCATCCTAGTTCCATTTCCGTAGATAACCAGTTCTCCACCACTTGGGGTTCGAACTACCACGTGCTAGCCCTCACAATCAATCATAGCCCCAAACCGGCTCATCTAATCCATACCTATAATCACACAAACATCCCCCATAGGAATAGGGATCAGATCGATTGGATAAGGCACCCCGAAGATCTCCTATACAAAACCCTGATACACTGATGACATAGAAACCCCGTTTTCGTTGGCGATAGAAACCTGCAATGGACACTCTAACTCCCCAATAGGCATATCAAACCCCCTACTGAACGAACGAGATACAAAGGACCGAATCGCACCCGAGTCAAACAACACAAGAGCATGCAAAGAGCTCACTAGGGATGTATCTAACAGAGGCACATATATAAGCATAACATAAAACATAATCAACAAGATAATGGATAGAAACATACCAACCACAAATCTGGAGCTGCTCTGGCCTCCTCGATAGTGATATGGAAAGTGAGACCTAGAGCCCTCGGGCACTCTGCCCTCTCCTGGCGCCCATTGGTGATCCTTAAAGTAGCTGGCGCCGAGGCCTGCACCGACTTGGCATCAAGCAATGGACAGTTGACCTTCATATGGCCGACCTGATCATAATAATAACAAATCCTAGAACTCAGAGTTAGGGCCGGCTGGCGGCAATCCCTTCATATAGTTCCCCTGCTTGCCACATTTGTGGCATCTACTGGCTAGGCGAAAAACCCCCTCATGAACCTTGTTGCACTCTCCACATGTGCAACCCCTCAGTCCTCCCGATCCAGAATCAACGACCTTGAACCACTTCGGTACTGGATGTGACTGTGTCGGGGTCAATCTTTGCTCCCTCAACTGAAGCTCTATCTCAATCTCACGCTGCCTGGAAGCCTCTCCAAAAAGGTATCATAATGTTGGGTGGAAACAAACTGCCTGATATCTGTCTTGAGCATGCTCAAGTAACGGGTCATCTGAGCCTGCTCAGAAGCATACTCAGGACAAAACATGACCCTCTCTATGAACATCCTAGTGATCTCCGTCACCAACTCTGTCCCCTGCCTCAAATCCAAAAACTCCTAGGCCAATCTCTCGTGCTCCACCCGTGACACATCTCCGAGAACTGCTCGCAAGGCACTACAACTCTCTGCTCAGCATAATACGATCCCATAACAAGTCTCCACCGATCCTTTGCTCGGACCTCAAAAGGTTCAGAGCGCACCTAACTTTTTGGTCAGCTGGGAAAGAGCAGGTAAAAAAGCATACTTAAGCATTAGATAGCCACCTCATGGCTATGATCAGGTCCTATACTCCATCAAAATTCAGGGGCATCATATTGTCAAAGTCTCGATACTAAAAAACTTGCCCAGTACCAATCCCTGCAGCCACGACGACTGCGGTGGCTGCAGCAGCAGCAGCTTCAGACAAAGAAACATATCTATCATTAAAGAACTCCATCATTGTGGTCTTGATAGACCGAAATAGCTCTGGTATCTACCCCTAAAAATGGCCACAACCTCCTCATGGAGAATCTACTTAATCCTGTCCTCTGACACAACTGACCCACCCTGACTGCTAGCTCCCGATCCAAACCCGGCTCCAACTTCAACTCATCTCGTCGTCACCATATTGAAAACATACCAAGGAGATATCGGATAACACACACATATAAACAAGGGAACCAACTCCCAACAAAGCCCTAGGGGTTGTAACTTTTTGTTACGCATGCGGGTCTTGTGATTTCAGTAGTACGGGCCCATACTAATTTCCACACCTACCCGTATTTGTCTCAAGGATCATCACAACAACCCTAACAATACATACTAGCATACGCACATACGAAATCCTCACATCCTAGAGGAAGACTACATATCTCAAGATCGGATGGCTGACCCCACACAACTCATCCTACTACTAAATGCCACACGATCCTCCATTGGTGCCAGATAACTATCGCATGAATATAATCACATGCCACAGTTTAAACAATCTTAAACTAAAAGATTCAATCCTACAACGGTTGGACTCCGACAAGAGCTGTGCAGCAGGATCAAATCCCTCATCCTAAGATCATTTAAACCATGTAGCATGTGACTTAGCGTATTCACTCAATAGCTAGTTCACACACGAAAGAGTCATACAACAATCATTCAAGTACTCTACAAGAGATAAGGCATCATATATCAGGTAATTCTATCATGAAGTTCTTGAAGAACCCTATCCTATTACTAGCATGTTGTTCTAACATATCATAACATAATCTCAATTAACTGTGTGGTAATTTAGGGTCTACTTATTGGCTCCGACTGATCGTACACCTTGCATCCTCCTCGATTATTTTAAAAACCATTTGAAAATTGTTTTAAAATCTTTTTCCTTAGTTTGAGACTGAATCCACATGAGTGTTCCTCCAATTCACTTAAAACAAGGCTTTGATACGAACTTGTAACATCCAAAAAATTCATGAAAAATTTAAACTTTTAAAACCAACCCACAACATCATTGTTTACTATTTAGTTTTCAAAACATGTTTAATATAATAGTTTTCCCAAAATCATAAATAAAAACACGAGGAGGTGCATGATCACGCCTTTGCCTTCCAGCGATCATGTGAGGTACCTAAAACATAACCCAAAACTGTAAGCCAATGCTTAGTGAGCTTTCCCCCAAAGTACCAACACACAAAACATATAAAAATAACAAACAACATGCATACAGGGCCTTCAACATGACTGGACCTCCTTACATGCCTTCAACCTATCTGAACCACTTTCCGGACCTTCGGCTCGACTGAATCGCCTCACAAGGCCTACAGTCTTTCCGGTATGCCCTGGGTGTCTTGGCCTTCAACACAAAGCAGGACCACCTCAACCCACCCAACCATGACATGTTGACATACACATAACTAATAAACATTTAACCAAGCATCAGAGAAACAAACAAATTAACAGATCACAACCACATGCTAACAACCTATCTACCAGGATACAAATCTAACAGATCACTATAGTACACAATCATATGATAAATTAGGATAACAATTCAAAGGGTCGGCCATGGTGCCTTCGGCCCATAAGCACAGTGAGGAAAACTCACCTCACAAACTGAACATAACTGATAAGGTTCGACTCCGAATCTCAGCTCTCTAACCGATACCTACTCCATCAAATGACCAATTCCAGCAAAATCCCAAAATACCCAAAATATCCTCAAGGTCAAACTTGGTCAAAGTTAAAGTCAAAGTAAACTGGTCAAACCCACTAAGCCAAATGAGTCAACCCAGCCGAGTCAACTCACTAAGTTGACCTATGTGACTACGTGGGGCGCACTCCGGAGATATGCTTAGCGTACGCGAAGCCTCTTAGAAGACCACCATCGGGGTGGTTGACAGAGTATGCGGGCGTACTCCCATCTATGCGGGGTATAACCTTGCAACCCCAAAAACTTCATTAAGTGCTTAATGGCTTAAGGACTCAAGCCCATACTTTAGATCCACGGTCCAAAAGCACCTTAGAGTCATAAAGTTTCTAACTTTATGAATTTACTAGTCCACAAAGTGCTCAACACAAGGTCTTAATCCATTAATACCTTCTACAAAATGCATGAAATAATTCTAGCAATTGGCACCTCACTTTTATGGCTTAGGACCCTTCCTAGGGTTTGGAAGGACAACTCAAATTGATAATAACCAACCATGAACAATATGAGACCTATGGGACAAGAAAAGCAACGTAAAACACCCAAAAGTGGGATCTAACAACCAAGACACCAATGTATAGACTTTATACCTTCTGGAGGCTCTCAAGAAGGTTAAGATCCCAGATCCACAAGCTTGCTTCCACTTCGAGGCTCCTTGATGCAACTTCTTCTTCCTTTAACACACCAAAACCACACTCTTGAGCTCAAAACACACACTAAGGGGGTTAGGATTTGAAAAAATGACTCAAAGGATGTGGAGCCTGAAAAGGTAGGGAGAAATGAACCATAATGTTGCTTAAATACCACCCAAACCCTATAAGTTAGGGTTTCCTCCTGACCTTAGTACGCCCAACGTACATAAGTTTATGCCCAATTTGACATGAAATAGGGACCAATTTGACATGAAATAGGGACCAATTTGACATGAAATAGAATTATAGGGATGAATTTAGAAGTACTTGAACATCGGGATGTTACAATTCATCTCTGTAATGAACAATTTTAATCAATAAAATCATCAAGGCAGGTGTAAGTCCCAAATCTAATGGATCCAAATCAGTGATCAATTAAGGCAAACAATCAAATAGAGTGTAGAAGGAGTAGAAGAAGAATTAATCCAAGCATGCACACATCTATATCATATAAATGTCAGGTACACCTTGGGAAAACACAAACATATGTCACTGACGTCTCTATACAACTGACACAGACACATTCTATTTATAGGACCACCAGCCGCACACGTGTGTATGGTCGCACACAGAGTGTGCAACCGCACACACGTGTATGGCCGCACACACTCGCTAACATACTACAACCAACATAACAAACCCCAAGACCCTACCAAGACCTATACAAGATGAATGCCTAGCTCAAACCACAAAATTATGACCTAACAATCTCCCCCTTGGTTTGAGCTAGCATGGACTCATGTCTTCTTCATCAGTGATCTATTCCTTGAGCTCTGAGATAGATGGGCCTGCTCCCCCTAAACTTCCTTCACCTATTGATATTCATTTGCCACGAGGTAAAGGATCTGAATCTTGTTGAGCAAGAAACCTGGCAAGCCTCAAAGAGGCAACATCATGCATAGGTTGTGGAGGAGAAGAACCCCCAGGAGCAGAAGAACTCCCGACTTCAAACAAAGATCTAACATTACTTGGTCCTTTTAGGGTCGGTTGAGTTGGTGTAGCAGCTTTGGAGGGTTGTTGGACTGGTGGTGCTTTTTTTGGATAAGATCTCCCTGCCTCTGATCAAGTCATCTTGTTTTCACAGGAGGCTGGGAGGTTTGTGTCAGTATCTGATCACTCATCAAATGGCAATAAAGTTGGAATAGAAAATGGAAGGGGAGGATTCCTTGAAGTTGTATCCATATCGGTTGAAAGGTGTCGGCCATCTGATCAAAAGTTGGAGACTTCACTTTGAGAACACCACTAACTCCTTTTGTTAATGATAAGGCAGCAATAGAATAAGAAGATGAAAAGAAATCGAGCTTGCACACGTTTATATCAGAAAAACGGTCAGGTACAACTCGATGGAACACTCTGTAAATACTATTGCATCGAGGTCTTCACTGCTTAACCGTATATCATTATCCGTAGTCTATAAGCTGATCTGTGAGACACTCAATAAGTTATACTTTAACTCAGGAGCGTAGATGAAGTTCTCAAAACTTGCACTCCATTTACAACTATTCATTTTTGAGTGATCTTCCCTCCATATCCTCCCGTGAAGGAAACATAGCCCCCATTAAAAGTCTGAATGACGTGCAGTTGGGAGATGTCTCCTGTCAATGTGCCTGGAACAACCGTTGTCGGCATACCAAGGTTTGACGACATTCCTCCACAGCTGTTCCTGCACAATGAGCGGGATTATTTAGATTTGGGGACCCAGGTCATTACAAGCCTGGCTCCCAACCGCACACTCAACCACACACTCAACCGCACACTCCAATCGCACACTCAACCGCACACTTCAACCGCACACTCAGCCGCACACTCAACTGCACACACCAACCGTACACTCAACCGCACACTCTAACTGCACACCTTCAAAATCCAACCGCACACCTTCAAAGTTCCAACCGCACACCTTTAAACTTCAACCACACACCTTCAAACTTCAACCGTACACCTTCAAACTCCAACCACACACTCTAAAATGCTTCAAATTGATACTGAATTGGCTCTGATACCAATTGTAAGTCCCAAATCTAATGGATCCAAATCAGTGATCAATTAAGGCAAACAATCAAACAGAGTGTAGAAGGAGTAGAAGAAGAATTAAACCAAGCATGCACACATCTATATCATATAAATGTCAGGTACACCTTGGGAAAACACACACATACGTCACTGACGTCTCTATACAACTGACACAAACACATTCTATTTATAGGACCACCAGCCGCACACGTGTGTATGGTCGCACACAGAGTGTGCAGCCGCACACACGTGTATGGCCGCACACACTCGCTAACATACTACAACCAACATAACAAACCCCAAGACCCTACCAAGACCTATACAAGATGAATGCCTAGCTCAAACCAATAATTTTATGACCTAACAATCTCCCCCTTGGTTTGAGCTAGCATGGACTCAGGTCTTCTTCATCAGTGATCTATTCCTTGAGCTCTGAGATAGATGTGCCTGCTCCCCCTAAACTTCCTTCACCTATTGATATTCATTTGCCACGAGGTAAAGGATCTGAATCTTGTTGAGCAAGAAACCTGGCAAGCCTCAAAGAGGCAACATCATGCGTAGGTTGTGGAGGAGAAGAACTCCCAGGAGCAGAAGAACTCCCGACTTCAAACAAAGATCTAACATTACTTGGTCCTTTTAGGGTCGGTTGAGTTGGTGTAGCAGCTTTGGAGGGTTGTTGGACTGGTGGTGCTTGTTCTTGGATAAGATCTCCCTACCTCTGATCAAGTCATCTTGTTTTCACAGGAGGCTGGGAGGTTTGTGTCAGTATCTGATCACTCATCAAATGGCAATAAAGTTGGAATAGCAAATGGAAGGGGAGGAATCCTTGAAGTTGTATCCATATCGGTTGAAAGGTGTCGGCCATCTGATCAAAAGTTGGAGACTTCACTTTCAGAACACCACTTATTCCTTTTGTTAATGATCAAGCATCAATAGAATAAGAAGATGAAAAGAAATCGAGCTTGCACACGTTTATATCAGAAAAACGTCAGGTACAACTCGATGGAACACTCTGTAAATACTATTGCATCGAGGTCTTCACTGCTTAACCGTATATCATTATCCGTAGTCTATAAGCTGATCTGTGAGACACTCAACAAGCTATACTTTAACTCAGGAGCATAGATGACGTTCTCAAAACTCAGCACTCCATTTACAACTATTCCTTTTTGAGTGATCTTCCCTCCATCTCCTCCCGTGAAGGAAACATAGCCCCCATTAAAAGTCTGAATGACGTGCAGTTGGGAGATGTCTCCTGTCAATGTGCCTGGAACAACCGCTGTCGACGTACCAAGGTTTGACGACATTCCTCCACAGCTGTTCCTGCACAATGAGCGGGATTATTTAGATTTGGGGACCCAGGTCATTACAAGCCTGGGTCCCAACCGCACACTCAACCGCACACTCCAATCGCACACTCAACCGCACACTCCAATCGCACACTCAACCGCACACTCAACCGCACACACCAACCGCACACTCTAACCGCACACTCTAACCGCACACCTTCAAACTCCAACCACACACCTTCAAAGTTCCAACCGCACACCTTCAAACTTCAACCGCACACCTTCAAACTTCAATCGCACACCTTCAAACTCCAACCGCACACTCTAAAATGCTTCAAATTGATACTGAATTGGCTCTGATACCAATTGAAAGTCCCCAAAATTTGCTTGTGTATCAATCAGATCCAATTGATGGTATGAAATGCCAATTAATTGGATGATGTCAGATCAAATAAAAGAGAAGAAGAAGAAGAATTAAGATGAATCTAATGATGTATTCAATATGAATGATGCTCCTTACAATAGATTCTCTTTCACACACATTTCTTCTCTCCAACTTTCTCTCTCTTCTCTTTTTCTCTTTTATTTTTACCACCGTACACTCTAAAATGCTTCAAATTGATACTGAATTGGCTCTGATACCAATTGTAAGTCCCAAATCTAACGGATCCAAATCAGTGATCAATTTACCAATCGCCCCATCCAACCGTAATTAAGGACAGAATCCACACATCGAGGAAAAGTTAAACCACGGTTCCAAGTACGGGTTCAATTAATGTGACGAGTAGATTCCCATATATATCTCCCTGCTCAACCTATCCGAGCGTCGTATTGTCAGGCTAAATGGATCTAACTAGGTCAAGATTTGTCAAGTCATTTGATTTCCTAAGTTCAATTCTGCCTAGTCATGTCCATTTAGAATCTTTCGTGCCTACCGACACAACGAACTAGAGCATAGACCCTTCAACTTTGGGTACGTTACACAGACTCAGGTTGCCTGTTATCACATGATCATATCACTTCCCAGAACATCTCCCTCAAGCAGCACATTTCATAACCAACAATTTTTTTTTTATTATTTGATTTTCTAATGTTTTTGGATTTTTAAAATTTTCTAATTTTTGTTTTGTTTTTATTTGTGTGTAGAATATCATTTTCTTTCTTTCCGTCTGTTAGTCATATGTTGTCTCCTTTGCGCGACTTCTAATCCGACCTGGTACACAACATATGCAACTTTATTTCTCTGCAGGTTATATATGTGAAAGACTTCTTATCTGTTAGCCATATGTTGTCTCCTCTACGCGACTTCTAATCCGACCTGGTACACAGCATATGCAACCTTATACTTCTCAACCCCTCTGAAGTAATAAGTAATAAGTAATAAAATTCTGAATCTATCTTCTCTATGAATGGTTGTCTGCTCACCCGGTGTAAGGTGTACTCTAGAAGTTCTTGATGGTTGGGGCATATCAGGAAGCGGGAAACACGTTCTAGTACACTTAAAATTGAACACATACAGATTGTCTATAGATCTCGCTGCTCAATTTAGGTGGACAACAATATCCCTGGTCGTCGTCAACTAATGGTCCTTAAGATATAGTATCTAGAAACTTAGGATCAGATATAATATCTAGGAATTTAAGATCACATTGTCTTGTCACTTATACTATGTCCTAATTTTGTCACAATTTTTCATGTTTAAGTGGACAACAATACCGACGATCGACCAGACAAAGATGTGAATATGAAAGGTACCGATAAGTGGATAAAGGCTGTCTAAAAACTTTGATCCCAAATCTCTCTTAAAGTTAGATATCATTTTTATTTTTGTGAAATTTGTCATAGTTTCTTCTAATTTAAATTTTAGGAGGAGAATTAAAAATTATTCAAAAATCAAAGAAAAATCAGAAAAATTAAAAAAATCCAAAAATAGTGTTATTTCTGTTTTATTTCTTGTTCAGAAAAATCAAAAATCCAAAAATATTTTTTGTTTCTGTTTTCATTTGTGTGCTAAGTTTTCTTTTAGTTTTGTTTTGTCTTGAAAAGTGATTTCAGGTATAGATAAGACTCATGGAGTTTGTGTTGAAGATTTCTGAGCCAAAGCCTCGTCCATGAGCATCGAAGAATTCACATTCGAAGGAGCAAGAAATGAAGATTATTCTTTCGACATTCAATCTGTCAACCCTAGAAGCATGGTGAAGCTGTACTTGAAGATTATGTCACAAATTGCATTGAAGCCTCCTCAATCAATCTGCTGCTATCTTTGTACCTGCTGAAATGATCTAGAAGATTTGTTCTCTCTGTAGATTCTCAAGCTGAAGCGCTATCTTTCAAGAATCTGTACATCAAGCCTCCACACCCAATGTGCGTTCAGAGTCAAATCTTGAAGAAAAACCCAACCACTCGAGATGAAGTCATTCATAAAAATTCATCAAGTTCATCTTGAAGCTATGAAGAAATCAAAGATTAATGCTGAAGCCAAGCTCCCAATGAAGATTAACAAGAAAAAGCCAGCTACTTTTTAGGGGGAACTTGTTGGGTCAATTAGAAAAGAAAGTTATAAACCAAGGGGGAGATTGTTAGGTCATAATTTTGTGGTTTGAGCTAGGCATTCATCTTGTATAGGTCTTGGTAGGGTCTTGGGGTTTGTTATGTTGGTTGTAGTATGTTAGTGAGTGTGTGCGGCCATACATGTGTGTGCGGCTGCACACTCTGTGTGCGGCCATACACGTGTGTGCGGCTGCACACTCTGTGTGCGGCCATACACGCGTGTGCGGCTGTACACACGTGTGCGGCTGGTGGTCCTATAAATAGAATGTGTCTGTGTCAGTTGTATAGAGACGTCAGTGACGTATGTGTGTGTTTTCCCAAGGTGTACCTGACATTTATATGATATAGATGTGTGCATGCTTGGATTAATTCTTCTTCTACTCCTTCTACACTCTGTTTGATTGTTTGCCTTAATTGATCACTGATTTGGATCCATTAGATTTGGGACTTACAATTGGTATCAGAACCAATTCAGTATCAATTTGAAGCATTTTAGAGTGTGCGGTTGGAGTTTGAAGGTGTGCGGTTGAACTTTGAAGGTGTGCGGTTGGAACTTTGAAGGTGTGCGGTTGGAGTTTGAAGGTGTGCGGTTAGAGTGTGCGGTTGAGTGTACGATTGGTGTGTGCGGTTGAGTGTGCGGTTGGGACCCAGGCTTGTAATGACCTGGGTCCCCAAATCTAAATAATCCCGCTCATTGTGCAGGAACAGCTGTGGAGGAATGTCGTCAAACCTTGGTACGTCGACAGCGGTTGTTCCAGGCACATTGACAGGAGACATCTCCCAACTGCACGTCATTCAGACTTTTAATG
Organism: Lactuca serriola; assembly: GCF_051521515.1. Lineage (NCBI taxonomy): Eukaryota > Viridiplantae > Streptophyta > Magnoliopsida > Asterales > Asteraceae > Lactuca > Lactuca serriola. The sequence continues at coordinate 37,727,555 of NC_136413.1, read as the reverse complement.
GGGGCTATGTTTCCTTCACGGGAGGAGATGGAGGGAAGATCACTCAAAAAGGAACAGTTGTAAATGGAGTGCTGAGTTTTGAGAACGTCATCTACGCTCCTGACTTAAAGTATAGCTTGTTGAGTGTCTCACAGATCAGCTTATAGACTACGGATAATGATATACGGTTAAGCAGTGAAGACCTCGATGCAATAGTATTTACAGAGTGTTCCACCGAGTTGTACCTGACGTTTTTCTGATATAAACGTGTGCAAGCTCGATTTCTTTTCATCTTCTTATTCTATTGCTGCTTGATCATTAACAAAAGGAGTTAGTGGTGTTCTCAAAGTGAAGTCTCCAACTTTTGATCAGATGGCCGACACCTTTCAACCGATATGGATACAACTTCAAGGATTCCTCCCCTTCCATTTGCTATTCCAACTTTATTGCCATTTGATGAGTGATCAGATACTGACACAAACCTCCCAGCCTCCTGTGAAAACAAGATGACTTGATCAGAGGCAGGTAGATCTTATCCAAGAACAAGCACCACCAGTCCAACAACCCTCCAAAGCTGCTACACCAACTCAACCGACCCTAAAAGGACCAAGTAATGTTAGATCTTTGTTTAAAGTCGGGAGTTCTTCTGCTCCTGGGGGTTCTTCTCCTCCACAACCTACGCATGATGTTGCCTCTTTGAGGCTTGCCAGGTTTCTTGCTCAACAAGATTCAGATCCTTTACCTCGTGGCAAATGAATATCAATAGGTGAAGGAAGTTTAGGGGGAGCAGGCCCATCTATCTCAGAGCTCAAGGAATAGATCACTGATGAAGAAGACATGAGTCCATGCTAGCTCAAACCAAGAGGGAGATTTTTAGGTCATAATTTGTGGTTTAGGTCATAATTTTGTGGTTTGAGCTAGGCATTCATCTTGTATAGGTCTTGGTAGGGTCTTGGGGTTTGTTATGTTGGTTGTAGCATGTTAGCGAGTGTGTGCGGCTGCACACTCTGTGTGCGGCCATACACGTGTGTGCAGCTGCACACTCTGTGTGCGGCCATACACGCGTGTGCGGCTGGTGGTCCTATAAATAGAATGTGTCTGTGTCAGTTGTATAGAGACGTCAGTGACGTATGTGTGTGTTTTCCCAAGGTGTACCTGACATTTATATGATATAGATGTGTGCATGCTTGGATTAACAAGAAAAGCACACTCCAACCGCACACCTTCAAAGTTCCAACCGCACACCTTAAAAGTTCCAACCGCACACCTTCAAACTCCAACCGCACACTCTAAAATGCTTCTAATTGATACTGAATTGGCTCTAATACCAATTGTAAGTCCCCAAAATTGCTTGTGTATCAATCATATCAAATTGATGGTGCGGAATCCCAATCAATTGGATGATGTCAGATCAAATTGAAGAGAAGGAGAAGAAGAATAACTTGAATCTAATGATGTATTGATGATATGAATTATGCTCCTTACATTAGATTCTCTCTCACACACACTTCTTCTCTCTAACTTTCTCTCTCTTTTTCTAACCGTACACTCACATGCACTCCTCTATTTATATGGGCCTCCAGCCATACACATGTGTACGGCCGTACACACAAACCGCAAACACATACAACATTACATAAAAATATATTTTCCTAGAAAAGCAAAGTATAAACCATATTTTTGACCCAACAATCTCCCCCTTGGTTTATAGCTTTCTTTTCTAATTGACCCAACAAGCTCCCCCTAAAAAGTAGTTGGCTTTTCTTGTTAATCTTCATTGGAAACTTGGCTTCAGCATTAATCTTCAAATTGCTTCACAGCATCAAGATGAACATATGAATCTTCAATAAATGACTTCATCTTGAGCAGTTGGGATTTCTGCAGAATTTGACATTGAACGCACATTGGGTGAGGAGGCTTCTTGTACAGATTCTTGAAAGATAGCGCTTTAGCTTGAGAATCTAAAGAGAGAACAAATCTTCTGGATCACTTCAGCAGGTACAAAGATAGCAGCAGATTGATTGAGGAGGCTTCAATGCAATCTGTGACATAATCTTCAAGTACAGCTTCACCATGCTTCTGGGGTTGACAGATTGAATGTCGAAAGAATAATCTTCATTTCTTGCTCCTTCGAATGTGAATTCTTCGATGCTCACGGACGAGGCTTTGGCTCAGAAATCTTCAACACAAACTCCATGAGTCTTATCTATACCTGAAATCACTTTTCAAGACAAAACAAAACTAAAAGAAAACTTAGCACACAAATGAAAACAGAAACAAAAAATATTTTTGGATTTTTGATTTTTCTGAACAAGAAATAAAACAGAAATAACACTACTTTTGGATTTTTAAATTTTTCTGATTTTTCTTTGATTTTTTTTTGATTTTTGAATTTTTTTGATTTTTTTTTAATTTTTAATTCTCCCCTAATATTTAAATTAGAAGAAACTATGACAAATTTAACAAAAATAAAAATGATATCTAACTTTAAGAGAGATTTGGGATCAAAGTTTTTAGACAACCTTTATCCACTTATCGGTACCTTTCATATTCACATCTTTGTCTGGTCGATCGTCGGTATTGTTGTCCACTTAAACACGAAAATTTGTAACAAATTTAGGACATACTATTTGTTACAAGACATGTGAACTTAAGTTCCTAATAATTATATCTGATCCTAATTTCTTAGATACTATATCTTAAAGACCATTCATCTGACGACGACCAGGGATATTGTTATCCACCTAAATTGAGCAGCAAGATCTATAGACAATCTGTATGTGTTCAATTTTAAGTGTACTAGAACGTGTTTCCCGCTTCCTGATATGCCCCAGCCATCAAGAACTTCCAGAGTACTCCTTACACCGGGTGAGCAGACAACCATTCTGAGAGAAGATAGATTCAGAATTCTATTACTTATTACTTATTATTTCAGAGGGGTTGAGAAGTAGAAGGTTGCATATGTTGTGTACCAGGTCGGATTAGAAGTCGTGCAGAGGAGATAACATATGGCTAACATATAAGAAGTCTTTCACATATATAACCTGCAAAGAAATAGAGTTGCATATGTTGTGTACCAGGTTGGATTGGAAGTCACGCGAAGGAGACAACATATGACTAACAGACGGAAAGAAAGAAAATGATATTCTACAGACCTAATTTATCGGAATTTACCAGTCACCCCATCCAACCGGAATTAAGGACAAAATCCGCACATCGAGGAAAAGTTAAGCCACGGTTCCAAGTACGGGTTCAATTATTGTGACGAGTAGATTCCCATATATATCTCCCTACTCAACCTATCCGAGCGTCGTATTGTCAAGCTGAACGGATCTAAGTAGGTCAAGATTTGTCAAGTCTATAAATTTCCTAAGTTCACCTCTCCCTAGTCAAGTCCATTTAAAAATTTTTCGTGCCTACCCACGCATCAAACCAGAGCATAGACCCTTCAACTTCGGGTACGTTACGCAGACTCAGGTTGCCTGTTATCACTTTATCATATCACTTCCCAGAACATCTCCCTCAAGCAGCACATTTCATAACCAACATTTTTTTTATTATCTGATTTTCTAATGTTTTTGGATTTTTAAAATTTTCTAATTTTTGTTTTGTTTTTATTTCTCCCCTTAAATTTGTGCATAAGAGAGAAACGAAAGTAAATGCGCAAATTTAAACTATCCTAAAACAAAAATTAGTCTTTAAAGCGAATCAGGTTAAGAAAAACTCAGGAGTATAGAGAAGAAAACGCAAACTGTAAGTCACCGATTGAATTTGCATCCAGAAGGTCTGAGAACAGCACGCGTAAACTCAGAACAGATCCGAAAATTCTTCATGTCGTTAAGCACAAACCCCATTTGTGATCTCTTCCTTTATTCCTTTACAGTTGAGAGCTGTCTCCTATCATGTGCCTACAACAGTTATTTCCAACAAACCGAAGTGTGATGATATACCTCCATAGCTGCTCCGACACAGAGCGGGATTAGTTGGTCTTTGGAACCCAGTCCATTTTGTAACTGGGTCGACCTTTGTCATCGACACACGATACTTTCTCCCATGACATGTCCAGTTTATCACAAACAGAAGACATAGAAATATTAGAATCGTTAGTTGATTTGTGAGATTGAGCCTTTGGAACCCATTTGTAGCTGGGTTTAACCCATTTCTTTTTCAATCCGATGGGTGGCTCAGTACTTGCTTTTGAACTTGATGTCGGCCGTTGAGATGATTTTGATTTTGGCTTCACGGGAGCATCTCTTGGATTGGGCTTCTTGGCCGACATTCCCTTCTTGCCCTTAGGATTTAGATTCTTGGCCTCTGCGTTGAATTCTTGGCCTTGGGAGTTGAATTCTTGGCCTTCTTGGCATTCCAGTCATCAATGTTTGATCGTGATCTCGAAGGGTATCTTTTGGAGTATCTCCCTCTTGGCGCGTTCTGCCAGCCTTGTGCATAATAAGGAACGTATGCGCGATTTGGACAATTTCGGGCAATATGACCAGGTGTTCCACAGTGAAAACAAGTCTTTTTCTTCACTGGGAAATTGTTTCTTCCTGCCCCTGGTGGCGTGTCCTTGCCTCGTTTCTGATTGTTCCCACACGCACAGTTGCAACAGGTCGGCTGTTTCACTTGACTTGGTGGCCTGTACTTCTCAACAGCAGGTTGATCAGAAACAACTGAGTTCGAAGCAACAGATTCAGAGTTCAAGGAGTCATTGGTGTGTTCAATAGTTTTCTCCTTGTTCTCATCCTCTATTACTTTACTTGTACAAGAAGTAGAATCATTAGTATCGTTCAGCTCAGCACCCTCAGTAGGCCCTGATTGTTCAGTCTTAACTGAATCTGGAGCAGAGGTTTGGCTATACTGAGCAGGCATTTCTTCCTCATTGGTCTCAAAGGGTGGGTTATAATTGTGATTAAAAGGAGGCGGCACACTGTGATACCCTAGACCCTTGGTTTGATTATCTTTAAAACTTAATTGATTTTCTACTAAGGACTCGATTGTCTTACTTGATGCAGTATAATTTTTGAAACTAACATCTGTTTTTCCATACTTTATTTTCAAAGCATCAAGTTCTTCAGTTACAGCAACAAGTTCGCATTTAATGTGATCATAATTTTCACACTTGTTGCTGTACTCTTCTTGTAATTTCCTAAAGTCCTTAGTCTTGGCCTCTAATTGAGCTTTTAAAGGTTTTTGACCTTTCCTTAGAGTATAGCCTTCGTATTTGAGGTCCTCATTTTCTCTTTTTAGCAAATCCATTTGTTCGCAAAGAAATTTAATCGTAGCTTTACAAGATGGAGTACATGAAACTTCATTTACCGGAATTGATGTGGAACTCATTTTTTATTTTTTTATCTTTTATATATTTTTTAATTTTTTAATTAATTTTTTTTATATATTTTTAATTGCCCTTTGACTTAAAAACCGAGAAAGTCAACCTTAAAAGTCAAATTTAAAAAGTCAAACTCAAAAGTCAAACTTGAAAAGTCAAACCGAAAAGTCAAATTTGAAAAATTAAAAGTCAAACGAGAAAGTCAAAATTTAAAGTCAAAGGTCAACTTTTAAAAGTCAAAGTCAAAATTTTAAGTAAAAAGTCAAAAATAAAAGTTAAAATTTAAAAACTAAAATTTTGGTTGAAAATGGAATTTTAAAAAATAAATTTTTTAATTTTTGGGCTGATTTTGTCAAATTGTGAAAGTTTGGAACCGAATGGGATTCTTTAAGAAAAAAAAACGGGAGTTAAATAACAAGATTCTGGCTAGAAGAGATGGTAAGTCGCTTGGATGTTGGACCAAGGGACCCGGGTTCGAATCCCGGCAACCCCAATTCCCGTTTCGTTTTTCTATGCGAAGGCTGATAAGCGAGGACGGCTGCGAAGCGAGGACTAGAGCTGCGAAGCGAGGACGAAGCCGCGAAGCCGAGACCGATGCTGCTGAGCCTTGAATCAGATGCGAGACCGAGGCGAAGGAGTTGGACCGTACACGAGACCGCACACGTCCGAGTCGCACACACCGAGCCGTGTACTCCTGAGCCGCACACCGAGGCTGCTGAGCCGCACACCTTCAACCTGCAGCACTCCTTCAACCGGGCCGCACACCTTCAACAGATTCACAAAAAAAACGATGTTTTTCACCCATTTTTGCTCTAAAACTCGATCAAAAACTCGTTTTTATGAAAAATACAAAGAAGTAACCCCCCTTATTTTTGCGAGATCTATCAAAAAACGCTATTCTCTTTTCAAAATAAGATCAAATAAGCTCCAGATCTGGAAAAATTGATTGATACAACCAAGCTCTGATACCAAATGTAAGTCCCAAATCTAATGGATCCAAATCAGTGATCGATTAAGGCAAACAATCAGAGTGTAGAAGGAGTAGAAAAAGAATTAATCCAAGCATGCACACATCTATATCATATAAATGTCAGGTACACCTTGGGAAAACACACAAATACGTCACTGACGTCTCTATACAACTGACACAGACACATTCTATTTATAGGACCACCAGCCGCACACGTGTGTACAGCCGCACACGCGTGTATCGCCGCACACAGAGTGTGCAGCCGCACACACGTGTATGGCCGCACACAGAGTGTGCAGCCGTACACACGTGTATGGCCGCACACACTCGCTAACATACTACAACCAACATAACAAACCCCAAGACCCTACCAAGACCTATACAAGATGAATGCCTAGCTCAAACCACAAAATTATGACCTAGCAGCAGGTGATCATTATCACCTTCCAGGGTTTTATGCCGAAGATCCTATCAAGGATCAAGGGCTTTCCTTGTAAACCACTTATGTCTCTTTTATCATCATCTTGTACCTAATTTACCCTTAACATCACAGCCTCTCCTACAGTTTGGTTGAGTTTCAACTGTGTAATTTTTGACCAAAACAATTTGGCGTCCACCGTGGGCCATGGTGTTCAAAACCTTTCGGAAAATCATGTCTACACAATTGACATTGTCTTCTTCCTCAATTCCTCCCATTTCCTCCAAAAACCTTCCACCACCTCCAGATGGAGGTCCCAAAAAGACTCCTGATGTGCCGAAGAAAAACACCCCTCTAGTCACTACTCAAGGATCCCAGGATCCTCCGATAATAGTCTCCAACTATGAGCTTTTTTCCATGATGAGGAAACTGGAACAACAGGTCACTCGACAATAAGAGGATAACATATTGGTGCTCAAGGAAGTGGAAAGAATGAGGGAAAAGCTACGCAAACCTTATGAAGTTGAGCCCTCGATCCTACAACCCAGGATCCTAAACTTCGACAGTGCGGGATCCTCCAGAAATCGTCGGGATCCTGTAACTCCTGACGAGGGAGCTCATGTGACCCAAGATCCCAATGAAACCTTCCTTACGCCAAATACTAAGGATCCTGGTAACTTCATAAATAATAATGCTTTTAACACTGGATCTATGGACCTTAATACAATTTTAAGCTCGATCATGGCTAAGGAACTTCAACAATTAAGGCAAATAATCTCGAGCGTGCCCGGAGTGGTCTAACCTATACCGGAAGTACCCCCACAAGCCACATGATCTCAAGATTTGTATCGGAAATAGCTAATACCGAAGTCCCAAAGCGCTTCCAAACCCCCTACATGAAGCCTTATGATGGGACTATAGATCCCGAGGAGCACGTGGCGCGATACAGAGAAAGGATGGAGATCATTCCCATCCCCACACACTTGAAGGAAGATTTCCTATTCAAGGGATTTGGTTCAACCCTCATAGGATCAGCTCTCAAATGGCTGATGAACGTTCCTCCTTATTCTATTACATACTTATCACATTTAGTTAACATATTTAATAATCAATTGTCTTCTAGCAGAACATTCTAGAAGATCACCAGTGATCTCTATCGGGTAGTTCAGGATCCTAAATAACAACTTAGAGACTTTATTAATAGGTTTGACAGGGAAGCTCTAAGTATCCCCAACATCGACATGGCGAATGCAGTTGAAGCCTTTAAAATGGACGCAAAGAAGGACTCTCCTTTCTACAAAGACCTCGTAATGACTTCATGCAAAATGATGGACGAAGTTAGGAGCAGAGCACTAAGGTTTATAAGGCTCGAAGAAGACAAGGAGATCCAAAAGAGGAGCAACCCACCAAGATCATATGATCTCCCCAATAGGAAGGCCGACTCCTCGGCCCAAAGATCCTATAAGTCAAAACCATATTCCAAACCTGATCATCATAGGGTTAGTGTCCTTGAAGATGAAGGAGAGGAAGAAGAATTTCCTAAATTTACTGACTATTGCTTTTCTGTGGATATTTCAGGTATAGTATTTGATATGGAGGATCTTGGATACAAAACAAGATGGGCAAGAAAGGGAGAAAAATCCACCACTTGGAAAGACAAATCCAAATGGTGTGCGTACCATGAAGACTTTAGTCATATCACAGAGGATTGCATAGTTCTTAGGAAGGTTATATGCTACCTCTTAGGAAAAGGGTACCTCAAAGAAATCCTTGGAAGAAGAAAGGAGTGATCAAAAGAGAAAGATCAAGATACTCTGAAGATCCTCGAGAAACCAGGATCCCCGCCTGCTGACGCCAAGGTAATCAATGTGCTCTATGGAGGATTTGACATTTGTGGTGACTCTTATTCTGCAGCAAAGAGGCATGTCAATGTGTCAAAAAATAGAAAAAGAAGAAGCGCCATGGAAGAATACGTCAATCACAAACGAGAAGGAGATTACCTTCGACGAAGCAGATAGAAAAGACATATATGATCCTCACGATGACAGATTGGTGATCACTCTTTACAGCACCAACCATTTCATCAGAAGGATCCTTGTCGATGGAGGATCCTCAGTAAAAATTATAATCTTGGACGCATTAAAAAGAATGAACATCCCAAAGTCTGAAATCGTTTGAAGATCCTCAGTGCTGACTGGATTCAACGGCGAAACAAAACACACAGTCGGCGAGATAAAGCTACCTATCTACATAGAGGGGGTAAACTCTATGTAACGTTTTTGTGTAATTGATACGTTATCCTTTTATAATGTTATATGGTGTAGACCATGGATTTACAAAATGAAGGTTGTCCCGCCGACATATCATAAGTGTGTGAAGATGCCCACCCCATGGGGGACAATGAAGATCACATGAGATCAACAAGAATCCAAAGAATGCTACATGACTTCGATGAAATCTTCAACAATACCACGATAAGCATAGCAATTAAAGTAAGGGGCACGAGATGTGCTAGAAAAAAGAGAGCAAGATGTAAAGGAAGTGCCCTTGAACCTTGAGGATCCTGAAGCCAAAATTCTAATAGGATCCTCAATGGATGAACAAATCGAACAAGATCTAATAAAGTTCCTCAAATCTAGAATCAATACATTTTCATGGAAGCACGAGGACATGACAGGTATAGACAAAAATATAATAACCCATAAACTTAACATTGGTGCATCTTTCAGACCAATGCACCAAAAGAAAAGGTAGTTCACATCGAATAGAAAACAAATTATACAAGAAGAAGTAGAAAAAATTCTTAAAACAGGAATGATCAAGGAGGTGAATTTCCCAAGGTGCCTAGCTAATGTGGTCGCGGTATAAAAGAAGAATGGTAAGGGGAGAATGTGTGTAGATTACACAGATCTTAACAAGGCTTGTCTCAAGGATCCTTTCCCTCTGCCACACATAGACTCCATGATAGACGCGACAACGGGTCATGAACTATTAACATTCATGGATGCATCAGCGGGATTCCAACAGATCTGGAAGGAACCATCCGACCAAGAGGATATGACATTCATAACTCCAACATGTACCTAATGTTATACCGTCTTGCCATTTGGTCTTAAAAACGTAGGTGAAACATACGAAAGGCTAGTCAACAAGATGTTCAAAGAGAAACTGGGGGACACCATGGAAGTCTACATCGATGACATGGTAGTCAAGCTGAAGATCATCTCAAGGATCTTGAAGAAGCCTTCGACATACTAGATGAATATAACATGAAGCTAAATCCATACAAGTGTTACTTTGGAATGAGATCAGACAAGTTCGTTGAATACATGATGATTAAAAGAGGAATTGAAGCAAGTCGGGAGCAAATCAAGGCCTTCCTCGATCTAAGATCACCATCCTTGACAAAAAATATTCAAAGACTAACAGGAAGAGTGGTAGCCCTAAACATGGTCCTATCAAGATCCTCAGAAAGATGCAAGCCTTTCTACGACATCTTGAAGAAGAACAAAAGGTTCGAGTGGACCAAGGAACATGTAGATGCTTTCCAGGAACTTAAAAAATATTTAAGTTCAGCACCCATATTGGTAAAACCATTAGATAGGGAACCATTTCTTCTCTACCTTTTAGTATCCTCAAACGCAGTGAGTGCAGTCTTAGCTAAGGATCTTAATGGGGACCAGCATTCCATATATTATGTAAATACAATTCTATTGGATCTTGAGACCAGGTACTCCAACCTTGAAAAACTTATACCTGCATTAGTAACTACGTCTTCCAAATGAAGATAATATTTTGAAATGCATCCTATAAATGTATGAACTAATTATCCCATTAAAGATGTTATGAGAAAACTAGAAATGTCAGGAAGAATGGTAAAGTGGTCCATGAAACTAAGCACATATGACATAAAGTATGAGCCAAGATCTTCTATAAAGACTCAAGCATTGGCAGACATCATGGTTGAATTTAATGATGATCTACAAGCTGAAGTAGAAATAGAAGCCAAACAACTTCTAGAAGAAGAAAACATGGGAAGATGGAAACTATTTACAGATGGAGCATCAAACCAAAGAGGAACTGGCCTTGGGATCAAACTAAAATCGCCACAGGGGGACATCCTACACGAAGAAACAGTTGTGAGCTCATTGCAACCAATAATGACGCAGAATACAAGGCACTAATCATTGGATTGTAGTTAGCCAAGAATCTTAAAATCAAGGATCTTCAGGTATTCGTCGATTATTTATTATTGATTACCCATTTTAATTGATCCTAATCACTAAAAGGAGAAACACTAGCACTATATCTCAAGATCCGCAAAAGTTTAGCCTCAGAAGTCGAAGCATTCAGCCTAAACCAGGTTCCTAGAGCAGACAATGCTAAAGCAGATGCTTTAGCCAATCTAGGATCTTCTCTTAGGATCCCAGTAGAAGCCAGGATCTTGATAATCCACATATTGATCCTAGTGATCGAGGATCCTGCCAAAAAACTGAAGGATCCTGACGATAAGAGGAAACTACCAATGTCACTACAATCGAAGACTCTGATCCTCAACTTCCTTATCAGGATCCTTCCCTAACCTCAAGATCCTAGATCCAACCTATTATGGAATACCACCAGAACGACACAATCCCAAAAGAGGAAAAAAGCGACAGAGCATTTAGAACAAGGGTCTCAAGGTTTGTAATAATCCAAGGTAAATTATATAAAAAATCTATGGAAGGTCCATTCCTTAGATGCTTACAAGAACATGAAGTTGTAGAAGTTCTAAAGGATATACACGAAGGAAACTGCAGCAATCACACTGCAGGTAGATCCTTATGCTCTAAAGTGTTGAGAACAGGATACCATTGGCCAACCATGAAGAAAGATTCCTTCCTACATGATAAAAAATGTGATGCTTTTCAAAGGCATAACAACATCCTACATCAACCAGCGGAACCTCTATATCCTGTCATCTCCCCTTGGCCATTCATGAAGTGGGGGATGGATATAGTGGGAAAATTGTTGGTAGCTCCTGGAGGAAAAGTCTTCATGCTAGTTGTTGGGTCCAGGATCCTCAAAGCCTCTAGGATCCTCAACCCTCATCGAATATTCAGGATCCTCAACTATCTCAGGATCCCGACTATTACCGTTATCATCATTTACTAATATTTATAACGGTTATATTTTGTTCTTAATTGACAGATGTGTAGAAATAGTCAATAGAAGACCAAGTCAAATAACATTCATGAAGCTGGTCATGGAGGATCCAGAAAATATCAGACATATTGTTAGGTACTTTAGACTATAAATTGACACTTGTATCTCGAACACAACACACTATTTTTTACTCTGAGCTTACTCTACGAAATTATCCACTTGTTCTTACTAAAATATTCTTTGTAACCACCATTTTACATCAATAAAATCATCAAGCCATGTGATCATTATCACCTCCCAAGGTTTTTTGCTGGAGATCCTAGCAAGGATCAAGGGCTTTCCTTCTAAACCAAATTTGGTACTCTCTTTTATTATTTTCTATTGCACAATTTGAACATCATAACATATCTTTCAATTTGGTTGATTAGTATTTGTGTAATTTTTGACCAAAACAATTTGGAGCCCACCCTGGGGTCGTGGTGTTCAAAATCCTTGAAAGGACATGTCTACACAACCAATCCTTTCTTCATCCTCCGCTCCTTACATTCCAACCAAAAACCTACCACCTCCTCCGAGTGGGCCCCCTGGCCAGTGGAAAACGCCTGACATTTCCAGGAAAAACACCCCTTCGGTCACTAACCAAGGAAATTTGGGATCTTCAGGACTCCAGTATCCGACTGCCTCAATCACTATAGTATAACTCTTCACTATGATGACGAAAATAACACAACAAGTAACCCAACAACAGGAGGAGAATAGAGCACTGCTCATAGAAGTGGAGAGGATGAAGGCATAATTTCAAAAATCCTAGGAAACAACGCCCACAGTTGTACAACCAAGGATCCTGAACTTCGATAATGCAAGATCCTCAGGAAATCACCAGAAGGACACAGTTCTTACCATTATGGCGACACCCTGGGAGGAAACTATGGACAACCGAGCATCTATGATCAATGATCTCAATGATCCTTTCAATACTCCTACAAACCTTGATTCTAGTAACTTCTTAAATAATAATACTATTAATACTAACTCTACTAATGTTGATGTAGGTGTTGGGTTTTGAGCATTCTAACACTCTTATGGTGTACATGCAACCCTATAAACCTTGGATCTATGTTTTCTCTATTATACATGCAAATAAGAACTTTCCAAGGCTTTAATCCTAACTAGCATATTATGAAGCTCCTATACTACAAATTACTAGTTGGATGACATACCTTTTGATGTATATTGATTTCTTCAAGCTTTAAGATCTTAGCCCCAATAGTGTGGAAGCCTCAAGTGGAATCACAAAACACCAAAACACCTTGGAAGACTTTGAGAATATGGATACTTTGGTTCCCTCTAGTGAAATCGGCTAGCCCTTCTTAGTGTACCCACACTAGTGCCAATTTCACCAACCAAGGACATCTTTGTATAGTATGGAGACTAGGGTTAAACCCATGACCTTTCATTTCATATGATCCATGGGTTAAACACTCCATGGACTATCCATGAAAGCTTAGCCCACCCTGAATGAACTTGGCCCATTCCATATATATAAGAGTCCATATTTAATTAGTTCGTTTTGATCACTTAATTAATTCTAAATTAAGTCTTGATCAATACTAATTAAATAATATGATTCCATATTAATATATTAGAACTTATAATATATTAATATAAATCATAAATATACTATTCTCAAAAGACTATCCATATAAATTGTGTCGGTGAAGTGCAACCCAAATGGACCATGCCGGGTCGGGTCAAGTACATACCAAATATAGTTATGGACTTAGACATTAATCCAACAGTAGGAATAAATCCAAACATGGCTAGGGAACTTCAGCAGTTGAGACAAATGATCTCAAGCGTACTCGGGGTAGTCTAACCTATACCCGAAGCATCTCTAACAAGTCACAGGATCTCGAGATCTACTCCCGTGATAGCCGATACCAAAGTTCCTAAGCGCTTCCAAACTCCTAGCGTGAAACTTTACGATGGAACTACGGGTCCTGAAGAGGACGTAGCACAATACCGAGAAAGGATGGAGATCATTCCCATCCCAGGGCACTTGAAGGAAGCTTGTCTATGCAAAGGCTTTGGTTCAACCCTTACAGGATCAACTCTCAAATGGCTGCTGAATGTTCCTCCATACTTGTGACAACCCAAGATTGTTCCGTTACATTTCCCCGTTACCATTAACGGAATATTCCATTTTTGTAAAAAGTTCCGTTAATTAGAGGTCGTCAATTAAATAAATATTTCATTGTTTATATTTTATGCCGTTAAGTCGTGATAAGAGAAATAAAAACTCGTATTACACATTTCCATTTAGTTGGAAAAATTAGTTTTTATTATTACGACCATTAAATCAGGTGCGACCAAAAGCCCCGCTAAACGACAGTATCGGGTAGAATTCCACCGTGTCCAAAACTTAGACACTATATAAAATGTTCAAAGCTTTCATTTGAAGCTTTTGGCTTCATTTCATTATTCTCTCTCTAACCTCTCTCCTCATCCAAGATTAAGGTCCAAAAACATAGATTTAAGGCTCCAAATCAAAGAGGTAACATTCCTAACTTGTTATCTAACCTCTTTAGCCTTCAAATTAATGTTTAAAATGAGATTTAGGACCTGGAACAAGTGTTTACGGCCAAGGCACATGCTTGGGCCGTAAACACATAAATATGGGGTTTTAGAGCCATTTAACCCTTCCAAATCATTGTTGGGACTTAGATACGACCTTGAGGCTTACAAATCGGGACTTGAAACATTTAAATCATGAATTTTGAGGAATAAAAAGGAGTTTACGGCCAAGGCTCATTCTTGGGTCGTAAACCCCTCAAACATGGGGAGTAAACACCTTTTAACATGTCAAAATGCCTTGAAACTCAACCAATAGCCTTGTGGTAAATCCTAGAACCATCTAAAAATAGTTTGGAGGCCTTAAACATATCAAAATGTATCATACAAGAGTTTACAGCCATGTCACATACCCTTAGGCCATAAACTCATAAAAGTATGTTAAATGATGCCCTTAAATCATCCCAAGGCTTGGAAAAATTACTAGAATCACATGTGATTGCTTTAAAGTGCCTCAAATCAATTATCCTTAACCATAGGAGAGTTTACGGCCATAAACTCCAAGTTTACAGCCATGAACTCCCTTTTAAATGGTATAAATTCATTTAGTCCATTCCAAGGCATTTTAGAAATTCATACCAACAATCCCCAAGTCCAAACAAGCCATTAAACACTCAAAATCGCACCAACATGAGTTCACGGCCGTGAACTCATGTATGTATGTGTGATGTGGCTGTAAAATCCCTTAAATGTTTACTCTTGGGGAGTAAACTCAAATCCCAAGTCCCTAGTGCCATTACACGTCCGTAGATGTCACTCGGGTCACTCCAAACGCTAGTTTTGAGGTGTTTAACCTTGTTGGAGTGTAATGTTCCATATAATTAGTGAATATATATCTAATTAATTATATATGGACATTATTACATTTTACATAGGGACATCGCGAGTAATCAAGCCCCGAACACCCAACCGACACCCTCGTCGGACCTACTCACACCAGGTGAGTTCATACCCCTGAATGAACCTTTTAAATGTTTTTACATGTTTTATAGGGGGGAATACAAGTTAAACATGCCAGTTATCATATCAATCACATGTGATTGATAACCCGCATGCATAAGATTTTACCACACTGTACACTGTTTAACTGAGTAGGACACTACAATGGGTTTTCAAAAAGGATTTCAATTGTTTCAAAACTTTACTTATACTATTTTACTTAAATTCATTTTAAACTGGTTTATGAAAGATTCCAAAGATTTCTAAAGGTTTTCACACTTATTTTACCAAAGAATACCAAATGTGATTTTCCCTGAATATAAAGGTTTTTCCAAGGCTTTCATCGAAGTTCCCATTTTACGACGTATACTTTTACTTGTTAGTTACTGTCGCTTCGCTTTCACTTATTTTATACTCCTACTTGGTAACGCATTCACTTCTTGAAGCGCTTATACCTGTTATTGCCTCTATTTCACTTATACTTGTAGTCGTTTATACCTGATAGACGCTCTTACTTCACTTATTGTCGTCTCTACTTCGTGATACGCTTATACTTGTTCGACACTCCTACTTCACTTGCGACCGCTCCTACTTCACTTGTTAGACACTCCTACTTCACTTGCGACCGATCCTACTTCACTTGTTAGACACTCCTACTTCACAAGAATCACTTCTACTTGATACACACTCAGTCGTAGTTAGATGTATGTGTGTGTTTATATAGGTACATATAAGTAATGATTGAAAGACTTAGGAAGGCTCGTCTGCCCTATTTCCTTTTCTTCATTGAGATGTGGTCTGGTGGGATCGGATGGCCTTCCGAAGGTCGTTTGATTCATTAGTTATATATTATGTATATGAGTATGGACATACAGGAATTCTCTAGTCAGTTCAGTTAAGAGTCTCTACCTCTAGTCTACACTTACATTAGAAACACACTACCCACTATTTGGAAGTCTCTACCTCTAGTCTACTCTTACATTAGAAACACACTACCACCTATTTGGAAGTCTCTACCTCTAGTACAACACTTATTCACTACCCACTATTTGGAAGTCTCTACCCACTATTTGGGATGCATCTTCAGGACACGGCCTTCTCCGTCGTCTAGATGGTAACCAGAATCTCCTGTTGGGAGAGCGGACATTGTGTGTATAGATCTATACAAGATTGACAACCCTGCACCCAGACTGCTAGCTACAGTCTCGGCCTACCAAGCCAACGGGTGACAAATGTCATATTTCAGACGCTTGTAGTGCGTCTGGTACTCTATTCAGTACGGTTACGAGTATCCCAGGTTACCTTATAATTCATTGGCCTTAAGGTAACGGTATTTCACCGGCAATTTACACTGTATGCTAATAATTCATTTTCAGAGTTACACTATTTTGACCTTACGAGACGTATCTTTCATTTGATACTGTCTGGGGTCTGTTTTCTCTGTTTTGACCTTACAAGACGTATCTTTCATTTGATACTGTCTGGGGTCTGTTTTTCACTGTATTAGACCTTACCAACTGTACCTTTCATTTGGTACCTTCTGGGGTCTGAGTCTCTACTTGTTAGACTGAACCGGCCGTGTCGTTAGTTCGATACTCTCCTGGAGTCTATGATTCCTTGCCTTAGTTAGCAGTGCTCACTGCTGAGGCATATGTTATTCTCTGATGTCGTTTGCTTTCCTCAATAATCAAATTCAGTATTTTGATAATGATAGCAATTTAGGGAAAATGACTTTTTACCACATTACACTGACCAGTCTTGTTAGAAGGCTGCTTTCTTAAAGAAAATATAGGATTTTCTGGAAAGAACTCTAATACACAGTAAAAACTTAAACTACTACTTTATAAAGTTATTTGAATAAATGTCACTAAATACTTATGAACTCACGAGCATTTGTAAAAATGCTGATACTCGCTTTTCAAATAACTTGTATTCTCAGGTTAGCATTAGACAGGTATACCCCCGGAGCTGTTGATGAAGATGGCTTAGTACCTTGCTGTACTTTATATATATTTGCATGTATTACTTTGATACTATAAATTGTAAACCATGTAAAATTATTACTATTAATGCAATGTTTTGTTGTACTTTGATTACTATAATGCATGTGTTGTGATACTTGACATGACGTCATCCATCCCAGAACGTTTCCGCCGTTCCGGTTTTGGGGTGTGACAATACTCTATTACTTCATTTGCACACTTAGTCAATATTTTCAATAATCAGTTTTCTTGCAGCATAACCTTCAAGAATATCACTAGTGATCTCTAGCGAGTGGTTCAGGATCCTAAGGAATGCCTTATGGATTTTGATAACAGGTTTGGCAAGGAAGCTCTAAGCATCCCCAACATCGACATGGCTACTGCTATAGAGGCCTTCAAGATGGAACTAAGGAAGGATTCACCCTTCTATGAAGACCTTGTGATGACCCTATGTAAGAGATTGGACGAATTCAGGTGCCGAGCATTAACGTTCATAAGGCTTAAAGAAGATAAAGAAATCCAGAAAAGAACCAACCATTCAAGTCAATACGAGAATCCCAATCGGAAAGCTGAATCCTCGGCCCCAAGATCCTACAAATCGAAGCCCTATTCCAAACCGGATCATCACAAGGTCAATGCCCTCAAAGATGAAGGAAAAGAAGAGAGACTTCCTAAGATCACTGACTATTGTTTTTCTGTGGATATTTCAGGTATAATTCATGTTATGCAGGATCTCGGAGTCAAAGCGAGATGGCCGAAAAGGGATAACAAGTCCACCAGTTGGAAAGACAGGTCCAAATGGTGTGTTTACCATAAAGGTTTCCATCACATGACGGAGGACTGTATAGCCCTAAGAAAGGAGATCATCTACCTCCTTAGCAAGGGGCACCTCAAAGAGATCCCCGGGAGAAAGAGAGAAGAATCCAAGGAGAACAACCAGGATGGTCACAAGATTTCGGAGAAACCAGGATTTCCACCCCCAAACACCAAGATAATTAACGTTATCTCAGGCGGATCTAACATTTGAGGTACTTCTTAATCTCAGGCTAAAAGATACGCCAAGGTATTTAAAACAGAAAAGGAGGATAGAGCACGGAAGAATATCATGGTTAGTGATGATAAGGAAACCACATTTGATGAGACAGACAAGGAAGGGATCCATGATCCTCACCAAGACAGACTCATGATAACATTGTACATGGCCAACCACTTTGTCAGTAGGATCCTTGTTGACGGAGGATCCTCGGTCAATATTGTACTCCTAGACGCACTAAAAAGGATGAACATCTCGGAATCAGAGATAATAAGAAGGTCCTCGATCCTTATAGGATTTAGCGGGGAAACGAAACACACTATTAGGGAGATAAAGCTACCAATATACATAAAGGGGGTAAACTCTATACTAAAATTTTGTGTTATTGACACTTTATCTTCTTATAATGTGATACTAGGTATACCATGGATCCACGAGATGAAAGTTGTTCCATCAACGTATCATCAGTGTGTAAAAATGCCCACTCCATGGGGAACCGTGAAGATCATGGGGGATCAACAAGAATCGAAAGAATGTTATAAAACCTCTATGAAACATGCAACCAAACCCTAGCAAGCGTAGCAATCAAGGCAAGGGGCACGACATGTTCTAGAAACGAAGGGGAAATATGTAAAGGAAGTGCCCCTGGGAATTGAGGATCCTGAAGCTAAAGCCTTCATGGGATCCTCAATACCTAAGCAAATCGAGCAAGTTCTGATAGACTTCCTTCGAACCAGAAGCAAGACATTCGCATGGAAACACGAAGATATGAAAAGTAGAGATCAGAGAATTATCACTCACAAACTTAATATTGATCCTTCTTTCAGACTAATACACCAAAAGAGATGGAATTTTGCACCTGAAAGGAATCAGATCATCCAAGAATAAGTAGAGAAGCTCCTCAAGACATGAATGATCAAGGAAGTGAAGTTCCCAAGATGGCTAGCTGACGTGGTTGTCGTACAAAAGAAAAACGGCAAATGGTGAGTATGTGTAGTCTAAACGGATCTTAACAAGGCTTGTCCTAAGGATCCTTTCCCTCTACCACATATTGACTCTATGATAGATTCAACGGTTGGCCACAAACTTTTAACCTTCATGGATGCTTCAGCAGGATTCCAACAATTCCAGATGGAACCATCCGATCAAGAAGATACATCGTTTATAACACCAACATGTATATATTATTACATTGCAATGACTTTTGGTCTTAAAATGCAGGAGCAACATACCAAAGATTGGTGTATCGCATGTTTAAAGACAAGTTGGGGCACACCATGGAGGTCTATATTGACGACATGGTGGTGAAGTCAATGAAAGCTGAAGATCATCTCAGGGATCTTAAAGATGCATTTGGCATCCTAAACGAATACAATATGAAGTTGAATCCACTCAAATGCCACTTTCGGATTAAGTCGGGCAAGTTCCTTAGGTATATGGTAACCAAGATAGGAATAGAAGCATGCCCGGAGCAGGTTAAAGCAATCATCGAGCTGAAATCCCCATATTCAACAAAAGACATCCAAAGGCCAACTGGAAGGGTAACGACACTCAACAGGTTCATTTCAAGATACTCAGAAAGATGTAAACCCTTTTACGATATCTTGAAGAAGAACAAGAGGTTCGAATGGACTGAATATCACGAAAAAGGTTTTTAGGAACTCAAAAATTATTTGAGTTTCACGCCATTACTGGTAAAGCCTATAGATGGAGAACCACTTCTCCTCTACCTCTCTGTATCCTCAAACGTGGTAAGTGTTGTCCTAGCCAAGGATCTTAACGGAGACCAACATCATATCTACTATGTAAGTAAAAGTCTCCTGGATCATGAAACCAGGTACTCTCACCTCGAAAAAATAATTCTTGCCTTAGTAACTGCTTCTACTAAATTAATACATTATTTCGAAACACATACTATACATGTGAAAACTAATTATCCTATTAACAATGTTATGAGATAACCAGAAATGTCAGGGAGGATGGCAAAATGGTCGGTGAAGTTAAGCACGTTCGACATCAGATATGAACCAAGATCCGTCATAAAGTCACAAGCATTAACAAACTTTGTGGCTGAATTTAGTGATGATCTACAAAACGAAGTAGACATGGAAGGCAAACAACTCCTAAAAGATGAACACTTGGGAAAATGGACACTGTTCACAGATGGAGCTTCAAATAAAAAAGGAACAGGGCTAGGGATCATACTAAAATCGCCACAGGGGGACATCCTACCCCAGGCAGTTAATTGTGAATTCAACACTACCAATAACGAAGCAGAATACGAAGCACTCATCATGGGAATACAATTGGCTAAGGATCTTCAAATCAGGGATCTTCATGTATTTGTTGATTGTTTATTACTAACTAATCACTTCAATGGATCTTACGTAGTGAAAGGTGAAAGATTAGCACTATATCTGGAGATCCTCAAAAAATTAGCCTCTGATTTTGAGAACTTTAGCCTAAACCAAGTTCCTAGAGAAGAAAACACAGAAGTAGATGCATTAGCCAACTTAGGATCCTCCCTTAGGATCCCACCAGAAACGAAGATCCCTATAACCCATATAATAACCTGTAACAACCCGAAATTTCTATCTTGTAAAGCCATTCAATTCAATCAAAAGTCAGACTTGTTTCTGCTATCTTTTAGCAGTGTTAAGGGTCTATTTGATTGTTCAAGGCCTAGTACATTCGAGTATTGGGTGTTAGGAAGTATCTGCTAGAGTTCATTGTGCAGTATTCAAGCCGGAAAACTCCATCACTTGGAGTTTACGGCCGTAAACTAGAGATTATGGTCGTAATCTCTTGCTTGGCCGTGAACTCCTCCCTTAAGTATGATTTTCCTTCAATCTTTCTTTACTTCTCACATTTATAAGTTAAGAAAACTCGATTCTCTCTCAAGTATCACCAAGAACACCAAGAAGAACACCAAGAACACCAAGAACACAGACTAGTTTCTTTGGGCCGTAAACACCCTTTTCTAGCTTCCAAATCGTAAGTATCCTTTCCATATACTTGTTATTCATTACAAGTACATGTTTAGCATCCAAGAAACACCCATTTTAGCATGATCATCAAGAGTTTACGGCCATAAACTCTTCATATGGCCGTAAACCCTTCATGTCATGGCCGTGAACACCATCTTGGCCGTAAACACACTTTTGTGTGGCCGTAAACACCTTTTGTGCAATCATTTGTGATTTAACACTTCATTCCAAGTGTTTCCTAGTACCTAAGGTTGTTCCCTTAAATGATTAGTTGTTGTATACACTAATTATATACATATATGTGTCATTATATGCTCAATAGGATTCGTTTTTGCTCAAGGCTTCATTTGGCACTTAGCATCCTATATCGATCTTACATTCGAATCACTCACTACAGGTGAGTTCATACACCTAACATTTCTTTTAAAAAAATTAAATGCTTTTATAGGGGGGATACAATTAGAAAACATTATGGTTATTGTATCAATCACATGTGATTAATAACTATCAAACAAGTGGATTTCTTATACTTCAAACTGTGTTATCAAGCAAACTATTTCAAAACTTTGTATAAACTGAAATCAAGTCATCTGTAACCATTAAAATGGTTAAAACTCTTTTATATGCTAAACTCTTTTATCAAACTCTTTTAAACTTATATATTGCAAAATCATGTCTATATAGATATAGTTATATAAATGAGGTTGAAAGGGCTAAGGACTGATAACTCACTTTATTTCATGTTCCTTGTTTGGTTGTTGACTTAGGGTATCGGTTGTTTGTCTGAGTTTCGTTTGAATATTAGTTATATATTATGTATATGTGTATAGATATAAAGGTTCTTACATCAGTTCAACACCTTTGGATAGCAAAGGTGTACAAACCTACTTAGTCATTTAAACAACATTACTAGTAAAGTATAATAGGTATAGTTTAGAGGACTACTACTCACTATTTTTAGTACAATGATACATACAAGAGTCAGTTCATACATGAGTCAGTTCAAACATACTATAACAAGTAACAGAAAGAACATACTATAATGAGAAACAGGGAGGAACATACTATACAAAAAGAACATACAATACACTAGCACAATAGAACATAGTATACAAATATAAGAATACTATGACATTAATGTGGGTCACTACTTCAAGGCATGGCAATATATTGTTGTGTCACGTTTTGTAACCAGAGTCTCCTGGAGGGAGAGCGTGAGTTTGTGTATAGATCTATACGAGATTGACCATCCTACACCTTGCTGCTAGCTACAGTGGGACCTGCAGGTCTACGGGTGACGAATGTCATACCATTTCGACGTCTTTGATCGTCGTGTTTTACTAGTCAATCATGTATGGTTATAATCTCATCACATTTTACCTTAATTAAACAATTAGTTTAAGGTAGTTAGTACAATGGTAGTTACTATATACAATACTCCAGTACATCTTTATTTTCCCATTACATTCACATTGTGATCTTCTCACATAAATGGTAATGTAAACTATATTTTTTGTAATGATAGTCATACTTGGGAAAAACACTCACTTTTACAAAAGAACAAACACACAGAAGAGTCGGGTCTTGGTAGAAGACTGCTTTTCATTATAAGTAGAAAATATAGAATTTTCTAGGAGATACAAACATTTACATCAAACAACTTACAAACATTCACATCAATCATTTACAAACACTTTCATCAAACTTATACAAACACTGACACTAAAATACTTATGAAATCACCAGCTTAAATGTTGATCTACTCTTTCAAAATAACTTGTATTCTTAGGTCACCAGTAGACAGGTACATTGGACCAGGTTTTGAGAAGACGATGCACATTCGAGACTCGTCTTTTATTTTGATTCATATTTTGGTCTCTTTCAAACTATACACATAACACACTTGTATTAAATTATATTATTAATGAATGGATGATGTTGTTTCTTGTTTACTATTGTGCATTGTTATGATACTGAATATGACGTCCTCCGCCCCTGAACGTTTCTATCATTCCGGTTTGGGGGTGTGACATAACCCCAACCATAGAAACCCTCTCCGACAAATCCGATGATCCTAAACAACCAACACGCGTAGCAATTATTAAAGATCCTGACCTTCAAACCCCTCGTTTTGAGAAGACGATGCACATTCGAGACTCGTCTTTTATTTTGATTCATATTTTGGTCTCTTTCAAACTATACACATAACACACTTGTATTAAATTATATTATTAATGAATGGATGATGTTGTTTCTTGTTTACTATTGTGCATTGTTATGATACTGAATATGACGTCCTCCGCCCCTGAACGTTTCTATCATTCCGGTTTGGGGGTGTGACATAACCCCAACCATAGAAACCCTCTCCGACAAATCCGATGATCCTAAACAACCAACACGCGTAGCAATTATTAAAGATCCTGACCTTCAAACCCCTCCTCAAAGGGACCCCGACGAACAGGATCATCAAAGAAGTCGACGATCATGGACCCAACCCATTATGGAGTATCTCCAAAATTGCACGATTCCAACAGAAGAAGAAAGCGAAAGAGCATTCAGAACAAGAGTCTCAAGATTCATAATAATCCAAGCTAAACTCTATAAAAAGTCTATGGCAGGACCATACCTTAGATGCTTGGAAGATCCTGAAGCTGCAGAAGTCTTGAAGGACATACATGAAGGAAACTGTGGCAATCACACTAGGGGAAAATCCTTATGCTCCAAGATACTAAGAACATGATACTACTGGCCGACCATGAAGAGAGATTCTTTTCTACATGCTCAAAAGTGTGATGCTTGCCAAAGATATAGCAACATCCTACATCAACCAGCAGAACCTCTACATCCTATTATCTCTCCATGGCCATTCATGAAATAGGGAATGGATATAGTAGAAAAATTACCAATAGCCCTAGGAGGAAAACTCTTCATGCTAGTGATGACTGATTACTTCTCAAAGTGGATCGAAGCTGAAGCCTTCGTTTAGGTAAGAGACAATGAGGTAGTCTCATTTATTAAATGTAATATCTTGACCAGGGTTGGGATCCCGGTTGAAATCATATGCGACAATCCTAATTCACAAGCAAAAGAACAAGAGACTTTTGCACAAGTTGGGGGATCAAAATAATAATGTCCACTCCTGTTCATCCCCAAGCTAATGGTCAAGAAAAATCCAACAATAAAATCACAATAAACAACTTAAAGAAAAGGTTAGATAAGAAGAAGGGAAGATGGGCAGAAGAGCTTCTTTTCGTCTTATAGGCAGATAGGACTACTTCCAAAGTAGCCACAGGTGAGACCCCCTACTCTTTGGTGGTTGGGACAGAAGCAGTAATCCCTACCGAAGTAGTGATCCCGATGGCAAGATACTTGCTGCAAGATTAAGAGAGTAACGACAAGATCCTAGCTCAAGATCTTGACACTATTGATGAACTCAATTATCTTGCCATAGTACGCATTGATGCGCATCAACAAAGGATCAACAAGGCTTACAATAAGAACATAAACATCAAAAGATTCCAAATAGGAGACTTGGTATTAAGGAAAACATTCCAAAACACCAAAGACCCTAGTGCAGGTAAATTAGCTCCTAAGTGGGAAGGACCATATCTCATAGATGCTGAAACAGTAAAAGGAGCATATTGGCTAGCGACACTCGAAGGAGACATTTTGCCAAGATCCTGGAATGCTATACATCTCAAAGCATACTATATGTAAATAAGGTTGACTAATCTCCAACAAAACCAAGGTGCAGATGTTCATTACCTTGAACTATTCATCTTTACTTACTTTCTCCACGATTATATTACTAACTTAAGCATCAGAGAGGCGTTAGCTAGAATAACGCACACTCCTAGCTAACGTTTTCCATGCAGAACAACGCACAACTAAATATCTAAATAAGCAATCATCCTAAAACATGAGGATCCTAGAGGATAAACTGTTGGATTAGTGTCTAAGGTTGTAACTATATTTGGTGAGTACTTGACTCGGTTGTGCATGGTCCTTTTGGTTTGCCTTCCCCATAGCAACTTGACATGATGTTTTGTTAAGAGAGAAGAGATATTATTGTTACTATATTATGAGAATAATATATTAAAGGAATAATAATGTTATTTGATTAATATAAGCCATATATTAATTGAGAATTAATTTGGTGACTTAAAGAGGTTAATTGAAAAAAGGGGCATAAATTGTCAAATTTGTGATAGTTGTGTTTGGGCTATGTATCCTTATGGATATAAGGGTGGATGGATTTTAGGTTTGGGAGACCATAAAATCGTCCAAGCCTAATATCTAGGAGGATCTTTGGATTGCTTAGGGCCTAAGTTATTCAATTAGGGTTAAAGGTGAAACCCTAGTAGCTCATAGTATAAATAGATCCCTTGGGTGAGGGAAATCGGCACTCATGCAAGGCAAGGAACCCAAGAGTCGATTTCTCACCCTCCTCTCTCTCTCTCTCTCTCTCAAGATTATCCTCATGCTAGTTGGTGTTTGTAAGCCATTAGAGGAGTGACAATTCTGACTCTAAGCTCCAAGAAGAAGAAGTATCAAGCAAGGAACTCAAGGTATTGTTCTAGATCCGATTTCATATGATAAGATTCAATTATTTACATTAGATCTAGAATTGTAAGTCTTGGATACAATGCATGTTCAATTAGAGAAACCTAGATCCAAGCATTAGGGTTTGCATGTGCACATAGGAAAGTTCTTATGTCTCAAACCCATCAGTGGTATCAGAGCTTTGACTGATTTCTATTGAATTGATGCATTGGTTGATTGCTTGTTGCTTGAAAAAATTCGTTTTTTGTGATTTTGCCTGATGAACTCGGCGAGTTCCACTGTGGACTCGGCGAGTAGCTCCAACTCGGCGAGTCCATAGAGGAACTCGGCGAGTTCGAGCGTCAGAATGAGGTAGTTTCAGGATTTCTTGTTGTTCTACTTGAGGATACTTGCCTTAATTGTTTTGGGTAATTAAAATCCGATTTTAATCAAATATATGAGTATATTCTTGACCAAACAAAAGATAATTACTAATTAGTTGAATAATAATTTCCTTATATGATAATAATTGATTATTTGAATTGAATTGGTGAATTGTCTTGCAAGTAATATTGAATTTTAGTTAGAAAGGTATTCTGACTTTATTGGATCAAATAAGAACCTAAGCCTTCTACTAGTTTGGAAGATCAAATTGAGATAATCTAATTAGTGGATTTATATTATTTGCTATTTGATCATCATGTTTTGAAAAGTTTAAAACTTGTCCTCAAGTTTTGAAATTTAAGTTTTGTGATTAAAAGTTTAATTTGAATAATTTAAATTTCAAACCCTAGAATTTTACAAGTTTAAAATTCAACACTATAATATATTATTACAAGCTTAATATACATATATATATATATATATATATATATATATATATATATATATATATATATGTATGTATGTATGATTAAAAAATGCTAGTCTTACCGTTAGTAGGCCTCATTCACGAAGTCGGTCTATAAGGTGGGTATAAGGTTGCTGCCTATAAAATGGCGCTTAATGGGTGTACACTCACACCCACCGCTTGCTTGACTGGTGGAGGTCGTTAGCCGAACGGGTAGGATAGGACAAGCCTTTTCTCATTAATAAGTATAATGAATCTATTTAAAGTAACTAAACGTGTTTCATAAAATTCCCAATCTTAGTTACTTTAGGAAAAGTGAATTGATGCAATCTCATGAAATTACACTTTGCACCCTTGTTTAGATGTTAGTGGAGCGTGTGTGGTTAACCGGCACACTAATTGGTTTTAAGAAAAGGTGGCAAAGGGTGATTCTTTGTATGTCATAGTTCGGTGGAGCGTGTGTAGTTTACCGGCACATCGAATAAGTGATTGCAACAAAGAAGGCACCATGTAGATTTGCATGGTTATTCACACCCGCTCTGTGATCCTCGGTATCCTAGTCACAAACTAGAGGGGCATATTGAGATTTAAACATGCCATTGAAAAGTTCAATGAATCTCAAAGAAATCTAGGAATTCTCAATACATTTAAAACTTATGCTTATGTTTTTCATGGTGAAGAAGTAGTGAATCGTTATTCACTTACCTCCAAATTATTTGCATGTTGGATAACGACATCCCTTTTCTAATGTGTAAATAATGTTGTTGGGTCCTAGCCCTAAATTTTCATTTTGGGTGTTAATTAGGGACTTAATTCTAATCAACTTTGTTCTTTTCTATTTGTAGATGTCTAACGCAAACAACGCTGCTGCTAGCTCATTCACGCTAATGAGCCTTTGTCAAAAAGTGACTTTCGATGGATCGATCTTTGGCGAATGGATAGGATACATTCGCACGATCGCGCGTTACGAGGACAAAGAGTATGTTCTCGATGAGAAGCTCGAGAAGATCAATCCATAAACTGCTACTCCCGAAGAAATGGCTGTCTTTGAGACCCATGAGTGTGATGCAACGAAAGTCCATTGCATCATTATAGCCACAATGAACTCCGAATTCCAAAAGTCCTATGAGGACATGTATCCTTATGAGATGCATCTAGACTTGATGGAGAGATATCACCAAAGCGCGAGGCAAAAGCGCTATGAGATCATAACGAGTATGATCACTGCTAAAATGGGAAGTGGAGAGTCTCTAACAGTGCACTTGCAAAAGATGCAAAGGTATGTTGATCGTCTTCGCAAGTTGAATGTCAACTTTGGGGAAGATTTGGCTATCGACATTGTTCTTCACTCTTTGCCCTCATGCTACAACCAATTTAGGATGACCTACCACATGAACATGGAAGAGGTCACCCTAAGCAAACTCCAAGGGCTCCTAAGGACTGCTGAGAGCAACCTCAAGGACTAGTCTGTTGCACCAACTCCCAATCCACCCGCTGCTCCTGTTTTGGCTATTGGTCAGGGAAGGGGCAAGAAGAGGAAGGCTTCTTCGAAGAACCACCGCAAGGGAAAGTCCCAAGATGGTTCCTATTCTAGTGGGACCAAGGTTGATCCTGCTAAGCCCAACCCAAACCCAAAGGAGGCAGAGTTCCATCATTGCCACAAAATAGGGCATTGGAAGAGAAGCTGCCCGGAATACCTGCAAGCCATAAAGGATGGGAAGATCAAGCCATCTTTCGCAGGTATTTACACAATTAAATCTAATGATTCATCTCATGCTATTTCTTGGGTTCTTGATACAACGTGTGGTTACCACATTTGTTCTTATTTGCAGGGACTAGGAAGAAATAGGGATGTGGAGCTTGGAAGAATTAATCTAATCATGGGGAACAGAAGATCGTCGCCTGTTACCAAGATTGTAGTGTATTCTTTAGTGCTTAGTAATGGATTGAATTTAGATTTAAATAATTGTTGCTACTCGCCAGATATGGCAAGAAACATCATTTCTTTTCATAGTTTATTTAGAAAAGGATTTAGATATTCGTTTAATAATGAGAATGGTTCAATTTATGCTTATCTATATGGTGTTTTATATTTTGAAGCAATGCCTTGTAATGGAATTTATGAAACTATTATGGTTGTAGATAACCTAGGAAATGATGTGTTGTGTATGGATTCTTCCAATAGTATGGATAAAGCATCTTTGTGGCATTGTCGTCTTGGACATGTCAACAAGAAGCGCATAGCCCAACTCCAAAAGGATGGAGTGTTGGAGTCATTCGACCTTAAGGAAGATGACACGTGTGAATCTTGTTTACTTGGAAAGATGACCAAGTCACCCTTCACTGGCACTTGTGAGAGGGGTGAGGGTTTATTGGATCTCATACACACCAACGTGTGTGGGCCCTTTAGATCCACCACAAAGGATGGGAACCGCTTCTACATGACTTTCACCGATGATTATAGTAGATATGGGTATATTTACTTAATCAAGCACAAGTCAGAAATGTTTGAAAAGTTCAAAGAGTTCAAGCATGAAGTGGAGAATCAATTGGGCAGCAAATGGATGTCAAGACCGCTTTCCTTAACGGGAAGTTGGCTGAGGATGTTTACATGGCTCAGCCAGAGGGTTTTGTCAATCCGAAGCATCCCAATAGAGTGTGCAAGCTTGAGAAGTCCATTTATGGACTTAAGAAAGCATCTCGAAGATGGAATCTTTGCTTCAATGACAAAGTCAAAGAGTTTGGATTTGTGCGAAGTGAAGATGAATCATATGTATATGACAAGGCCAGTGGGAGTATAGTTAGCTTCCTCGTTTTGTATGTCGATGACATACTGCTCATAGGAAACGACGTCCCGAATTTGCAGGAGGTTAAGTCCTGGCTCAGGAAATGCTTCGCTATGAAGGACCTCGGAGAGGCTTCCTATATTTTGGGAATAAGGATAGTGAGAGAAAGAAGTAAGAGACTAATAGGACTTAGTCAGAATACTTACTTTGATAAAGTACTAAAACGTTTTTGTATGGAAAACTCGAAGAAGGGAGAACTACCGATACAGGGTAATGTCAAGTTGAGTAAGACTCAAAGTCCGAGTACAGAAGTTGAGATAGCTGAGATGAGCCGAGTACCCTACACTTCCGCAGTTGGCTCAATCATGTACGCTATGACTTGTACTCGCCCTGATGTGGCCTTTTCTTTGAGCATGGTCAGTAGATATCTAGGGAACCCTGGTTGAGCTCAGTGGATTGCGGTCAAGAGTATACTTAAGTACCTTCGGAGGACCAAGGAATGGTTTTTAGTCCTCGGAGGGAGTGATGACTTAAAGGTGCGAGGGTATAGTGACGCCAGCTTCCAGACCGAAAGGGACAACTACCGTTCGCATTCGGGCTGGGTCTTTACCCTTAATGGAGGAGCAGTGACTTGGAAAAGTTTCAAACAAGAAACCATAGCTGATTCAACGTGTGAATCAGAGTACATTGCAGCGAACGAAGCGTCAAAGGAGGCGATGTGGTTGAAGAACTTCATTCGTGATCTTGGAGTTGTGCCTACCATAAAGGAGCCAATGGAAATTTTATGTGATAATGAAGGAGCGGTTGCCTTGACCAAGGAACCGAGGGATCATGGTAGATCTCGGCATGTTGATAGAAAATATCACTTTATTAGACATCGAGTAGAAGAAGGACACCTCGTAGTAAAGAGGGTATCGTCAGAGGATAACCCAGCAGATCCGCTTACCAAGGGACTGAGCAGGGTTAAGCATTTGCAGCACGCTAGGAGCATTGGGCTGAAAGACGACATTAGTTTAGATTAGATAGTTTTAGAAACATGTAATAGATAAATGTAATTGACATTTGATGATTAAATAAAGGAGTATTATTTATAAGTAAAGCTATTGTCTTATGTTGATTGATTAACTATTGTTTCACTTTGCATGTTTTGACTTCCTGAATAATTGAGTTATTAAGAATAATCGAATTATTCAAATGGTCCACAATCATTCATATGTTGGAAGTAGGTATGAATGAAGATTGTCATGAATTGGTGTGTAGATTGTCTAAAAGGTATTAGATATAGCAAAGGTTTGCTGCAACGTTCATGAGTGCTTATGAACAAGTTTTGAGCATTGGAATAAACCCACACTTGCTGGAATCACTTTATGGAATGTGATGCAAGTGATCGCAAGACGATAATATAATATGGTCTTAAAACCTAGATATTTGGTTTATTGTTTAGTAATCGGTTTTGCATTGACAATGCAAAACCGCATTAGTAAATTGATGTCATAAAACGCATTGTTGTGTGTAGTTGATTAGTAAATAGTAAATGCATATGAGTCAAAGTTTATTTGTTACTTTTATCCTAAGAGGGTAAAAGCGATATCAGGGCCCCTCGATGATTTGATTTGACTTATGTGTCGGGCCCGGTTAGGACTAAATTGATGTGTTCAATTAAGTTCTATGTCAAATGAATCTGAGATCGAGAAACCAACTGCTGGACAATAAGTTCCATGAGATTGTTTGCACCATATCTAAACAGAGGACTGTACGATCCCTTATCTAAAGGACATGATACTTATAAGATCAGAGTTTTACAGCGTCTTTGGGAGCTACGATTGCTAATCGGATTGTGTTTGCATATATAGTTACTAGACTTATCCAAGTGGGAGACTATTGGATTAGTGTCTAAGACTATAACTATATTTGGTAAGTACTTGACCCGGTTGTGCATGGTCCTTTTGGGTTGCCTTCACCATAACAACTTGACAGGATGTTTTGTTAAGAGAGAAGAGATATTATTGTTAATATATTATGAGAATAATATATTAAAGGAATAATAATGTTATTTGATTAATATAAGTCATATATTAATTGAGAAATAATTTGGTGACTTAAAGAGGTTAATTGAATAAAGGGGCATAAACTGTCAAATGTGTGATAGTTGTGTTTTGGGCTATGTATCCTTATGAATATAAGGGTGGACAGATTTTAGGATTGGGAGACCATAAAATCGTCCAAGCCTAATATCTAGGAGGATCTTTGGATTGCTTAGGGCCTAAGTTATTCAATTAGGGTTAAAGGTGAAACCCTAGTAGCTCATAGTATAAATAGATCCCTTGGGTGAGGGAAATCGGCACTCATGCAAGGCAAGGAACCCTAGAGCCGATTTCTCACCCTCATATCTCTCTCTCTCTCTCAAGATCATCCTCTTGCTAGTTGGTGTTTGTAAGCCATTAGAGGAGTGACAATTGTGACTCTAAGCTCCAGGAAGAAGAAGTATCAAGAAAGGAACTCAAGGTATTGTTCTAGATCCGATTTCATATTATAAGATTCAATTATTTACATTAGATCTAGAATTATAAGTCTTGGATACAATGCATGTTCAATTAGAGAAACCTAGATCCAAGCATTAGGGTTTGCATGTGCACATAGGAAAGTTCTTATGGCTCAAACCCATCATAAAGATCCTGGAACACCAGGATCCTTAAGCTTGAAGATCCTGAAACATAAGGATCCTCACAATTAAAAGATCCTGAAACATAAGCCTCCTAACATGTAAAGATCTCGGCATCTTAACAATTCCATTATATCCACAAGCTAGAGACTGATCATCTCTCTTACGTTTAAAGGTACCTAATCCCCTCTAAGGTTTAAAGAGCTAATTACCTCTTTCACACGGACTAAGGTTTATACACCTTGCTTAAACGCATGATGTCTAACTATGGGATACGAATAAGGGGATCATTTCAAGATGTAGTGGCTTGGCAACCCTCTTATCCTTGAACATAAGTTAAGATACTTAAGGTTTATAATATTTCCATGTTATCCAAAATTTGGGATCCTACCCCAGTGATTACTTAAGGTTTATAACATTTTCATGTTATCCAAAAGTTGGGATCTTACCCTCGAAATACCATAAGGTTCCTAACATCTTTATGTTACCACTCGTTGGGATTCTTTCCCCAGAAGATACACACAAGTCATAACATTTTCATAAGTAGGGAAATTTCCCATGAGATACATCACAGGTTGGGATTTTCCCCAGTACATAACATTAAACATGTTATGAGTCGAACTTATGGTGTTACCCAAGAATATTGTCAAAGTTTATAACCTAAACAAGTTATCTTGAGAAGGGAATTCCCCCGTATGACCTAGGATCCTCATCTTTAAGGATCCTCATCATTAAGGATCCTCATCCCTATGGATCCTCATCGTTAATGATCCTCATCGATCCTCATTGGTAAAGAGCCTTATTGCCAGAAATCAATAGTGAACATAAGTTCTTAGTGAAGTTGAGGTTTATCCTCAGTAAATTCCAAGGTTGAAGAACTTACGAAGCTTAAGGAAAAACTTGGAGATAATCAGATTCCATCTATCCTTATTCTCAAAAAACTCTAGACAAAGCTTAAGGATCTTAAACTTTCTAGGATCCTAAGCAAAACCCATTTGGCTATCAGAATTCAAGCACGCTAAAAATGATCCACTAAGAAAATTTTGTCTCAGGATTGTTTGTAGGAACCAAATTTGCTGGGATCCTAATTATTCAAGGATCCTCATATCATAACAATCATGCAGAGAAATCAAAAGAGAGATATGAAAGGAAAATACTACCATGTCATTCAAAAAAGGGTTGCGTATCAAACCAAACAAAAGGTTAATTGTTTTTACCTCATTGATAAAAATAAAAACTACTTAAACTAATTTTTTTGCAGGCCTAGACCTTAGCCTGGTCATCATCGGCCACACCCTTCTTCTCCCCTCCTTCAGTCAGCCGTAGTACAGGATCCTGGTTGGCGGTAGCAGGCTTTCCAGTCAATTTGGCCAGTGCCTCGCGCCAACCATCCACGTCCCAAGAACCTGCATTTTTAAGATCCTCTGTGAGATGGATCAGAGATCACTTCCTCCATCTCGAGCAAGTGTTCCTCCTCCTTCTTGACCTTCTCCTTGTTGAACAACTCCACTCTCCTCAACAGGTCTTCATTAGTCGCTTTCCACATGCTATCCTGTCCCTGAAGGGTTTATTCTGCCTTCTCCGCTCGGATCCTTAGATCTGCGGAAATATGATCAGAAACCTGAAACGAAGACCTACTAGGTCAGAAAAAGATAGAACAGAAGATAGACAGAAAATAACCCTAATACTTACAGCTTGGGAGAAAGAGACCAATTTCAGGAGTATGTCCTCAGCTCCAAGGCTCTCTAAGGATAGACCTGTTGACTCAACAATTTTTCTTTTCCGGGATCCCGAGGTCTTTACTGTCAAGTTAGTAGCCGATTTCTCGGGAGGGAGACAGGACGAGCTTTTCTCCTTCTTCACCGTCAGCTAATCCTTCGACATGGCTATATCAAGATCAGCAAGTGTGAAGCGAGCACTGGAACGAGTGGCTTTGGATCCTATATAAATACATAACAGAGGTTCATTAAAACCTTCACCACAAACAAAAAGAACCAAGGATCCTTATCTGTCGACATGAGGTCAGCGGCAGAAGAGCTTTCCTGCAGGATGGTTTGATCGAATCGGAAGGATCTCTTGGCTTCAGACAAGGCCAAGAACTTCCCAATCTTCTCTTCAGAATCCTCAGCAACAGGAATGAGCTCTTCAAATTTGAAAGCTTCAAGGGAGAAAACAAAATAAGAAGATGTGAATTCGAGGATCCTTATATTAATATTAAAGAATCCTACCCTTTTTGACCTAGGTATCCGGTAGGAGATCCCTATTGGGAACAGATTCACGTCTTACTAAGAGGTATCTTTCTTTCCAAGCTCCATCATTGTGCTTGGTTTTCAAGACTAGAGGAAATCTGTGGGTTTTAACCTTGAGGAGGAAATGAGAATTCCCAAAGGCTGTGAGATCATATACATAGACCAATTCAGAAAGGCCTATATCAAGGCCTTTTGATTGATTTACCTGGTCAATCCAATATAGGATCCTCCAGACAATTGACATGGCATGGATATACAAAATCCCAGTCACCCTGAAGAATTCAGAGGCAATCCCGAGAAAAGTATATCTCAAACCCAAGGAGTAGGGGTACTCAGCAAAGCACACCTAAGTGGGAGAAATGAAGATGGGTCATAATGAGAGGATCGAAGGGATTGAAAACAGCTTTGGAAGGAAAGGCGCCGTTGAGTCTTAAAGACTCAATATCATCGTCGCCGAAGGAACGCGTCTCCTCGTAGGAGAGGATCCCTTGATCAATAAAGTCTTCATCAGGGTGGGGCTAAGATGTTTTTCGGTGAAACGACCATTTTTCTAACCATATCGGAAGAAATAAAAATGTAGAAATAATCACCTGCTAATAAACCACTGATACTCGAAAAGTAGCACAGGTAAAGAAAGGAAGAACGAGTTGAGTAAAGAATAAAGGAACTGATTATGTCTATTTATAGTAAGGAGTTGAGTCTGATTTGACTGTTAACGGATTTCAAAATTACCTAGCCATTGGGGGTTAATTCTGAAAATTACTTTTCTCTCTCCTTTTACCTCTCTAATTTAAGTTATTCCTAATGTTTCCGAAACTAACTCTTACATTTTCAGGAATAACTTGGGGGCAATTGTTGGGGCCAGGATCCTCAAAGCCTCTAGGATCCTCAAACCTGATTGAATATTCAGGATCCTCAACTATCTCATGATCCCGGCTATTACCGTTATCATCATTTACTAATATTTATAACAGGTATATTTTGTTCTTAATTGACACATGTGCAGAATAGTCAAGAGAAGACTTAGTCTCAACAGAGTTTCGTCTCAACTATGCTAAAGACCCAGAATACCAAGTCAAATAACGTTCATGAAGCTGGTCATGGAAGATCCCGAAAATAGCGGACATCTTGTTAGCTAGTTTAGACTATAAATTGACACTTGTATCTCGAACACAGCACACTGTTTTTTACTCTGAGCTTACTCTACGAAATTATTCACTTGTTTTTATTGAAATATTCTCTATAACCACCATTTTACATCAATAAAATCATCAAGGCAGGTGATCATTATCACCTCCCAATGTTTTGTGCCTGAGATCCTAGTAAGGATCAAGGGCTTTCCTTGTAAACCATTATGTCAGTCTCTTTTATCATTTGCTATTGCACAATTCAAACATCACAACCTCTCATTCAATTTGGTTGATTAGTACTTGTGTAATTTTGACCAAAACACGAGTGATGACCGACTACTTCTCGAAGTGGATAGAACCATAAGCTTTTGTTCAGGTAAGAGACAAAGAGGTAGTCTTATTTATTAAACGCAATATCTTGACCAGGTTTGGGATTCCTGCCGAAATCATATGTGACAACGGGTCCTAGTTCATAAGATAAAGGACAAGAAACTTTTGCACGAGTTGGGGAATCAACATGATAATACCTACTCCTATTCACTCTCATGCTAACGGTCAAGCATAATCTAGCAACAAAATCATAGTTAATAATTTGAAGGAAATGTTAGATGAAAAGAAAGAAAAATAGGCAAAAGAACCTCCTTTCATCCTATGGGCAGACAGGACCACTTCCAAAGTAGCCATAGGCCAAACCCCATATTCCTTGGTGCTCGGAGCAGAAGCAATGATCCCCAGTGAAGTAGTGATCCCAACAGCAAGATACCTACTTCAAAGTCAAGAAGACAACGACAGAATACTGGCCCAAGATCTTGATACAATTGATGAACTCAAGGATCTTGTCAAGATCCACATCGTTGCTCATCAACAGCGAATCACCAAGGCATACAACAAAAATATAAAATTTAGAAGATTCCAGATAAACTGACACCTAAATGAGAAGGACCGTATCTCATAGATGCTGAAGTAGTAAATGAGTCATATTGGATAACTACCCTCGATGGAGGCGTCTTGCCAAGATCCTGGAATGATATACACCTTAAAGCTTATTTTATGTAAGTAAGATTAGTTATTTTCCTACACACTCAAGGTACACATACTCTTTACCTTTTACCCTTTATTTATTACTATTTGATATCGTTAAATACCATTACTAACTTAAGTATCGGAGGGGCATTAGCTAGACTAACACCCACCCCTAGCTAATGTTTGTTGTGCACATGGACTCAAGGATCCTGACACACAAAGATCCTAACACACAACGATCTTGATACATGAAGATCCAAGGATCCTGGCATACAAGGATCTTGAAATTTAAGGACCCTAGCACTTAAGAGTCCCATGGCTACAACGTTCTATGACTCTTAACGATTGCAATACACAAGTATCCTAGTAACTAAGAATAGAGAATGATCGTCTCTCCTAAGAAGGAGGGTACTTAATCCCATTTAAGGTTTAAATAGTTAATAACCTCTTTCATATGAATTAAGGTTTCCACACCTCTCTTGGACGCACACTATCTAACTATGGGATGTGAATAAAGGGATCATTTCATGCTGCAGTGACTTGGAAACCCTCTTATTTCTGAACATAATTTAAGATCATAAAGTTTAAATCTAAGGTTCATAACATTTTCATGTTATCTCAAGTTGGGATCTTCCCCAGAAAATACACAAGGTTCATAACATTTTCATGTTATCTCAAGTTGGGATCTCCCCTAGATAATAACTAAGGTTTATAACATTTTTATGTTATCATACGATTTGAGATCTTCCCCAGTAATTTACTAAGGTTCATAAGTCTTATGTGCTACCTAAAATTAGGATAACCCCTAGAAATTATGCAAGACGCGTAGCATTATCATGCTACAAAACAAGATCTCTCTCAGTTATTTCCCAAGTTGGCTTTATTTCCAATTAATTCCCAAGACGGATCCTCCCCAAGTTCACTAAGTTAACACCGACCAAGGATCCTCCCTGATGAACTCCTAAATCAAGGATCCTTCCACATGAGAACTTCAAGATCCTATGGAACCAAGGGAATCATAACTCTACACTTCTCCTAAGTTAGAAGAACGAAAATCCTAAAGGTCATGAAGCGTAAGGATAATCATGTTCTCTCAATCCTTATTTTTAAGTTATTTCTTCTTAAGCGATGATGGAAGATTTATCATCCCAAAGGGATCTCAACTATTTTGAGATCCTAAACGAGTTACTAACTATTTTTAGGTTATTCAGATCCTGAGAGTTCTTACAAATACTAAAGTCTTTAACATCCTGATTTTAAGAAATCCTAATCATACAAATAAAGAAAGATATATAAAAGCAAGCATAACCATGGATTATAAGGGTTGCATGCCCCACAAAAATTAAATTGTCTTACACCCATTAAAACCAAAAACTATTTGAACTAATTCTTAGAAGGCCTAGACCGTAGACTGGTCATCACTGCATACGGTCTTCTCATCCTCGCCCTCCTTTGGATGCCGCCCTTCAGGATCCTGACTGGTGTTAACAGGTTCACCAGTTGGTTGGGCAATAGGGGCACACCACCCTGCCAGGTTCTAGGATCCTGTGTTGGCCACGTCTTCAACTAATTGATCTTGGTTTCGCAGATGGACATGACAGTGCTAGCCTTTGCCTCGACGATACCCTCTTCCATATCCATGACGTGCTCCTCTTCCTTCTCTGCCTTCTCCTTGCTTAAAAGTTCCACCATTTTCAGGAGATCCTCATTGGTTGATTTCCAAATTTTCTCTTCTCTGCAAAGGAAGAAGGATATTTGTTCCTATAGCATGAGAGAAGGAAACCAACTTCCGGAGTGCATCTTTTGCTCCAAGATTCTCTAAACTCAACTCAGTGGAACCTATATTCTTTATCTTCTTGAATCTCAAAGTTTTCACAGTCAAATCTACGGGGGCTCTCATGATAGGAATGGATGATAAGTTTTTCTCTTTCTTCACTATCAGTTGACCGCTGGATATTGCCGTATCCAATTTAGCAAGGGTGAAGTGGGAACTAGAACGGGTAGTCTTGGATCCTAAGCAGAACAACAAAGAGCATAAGAAGTCAGGATCCTTCGTACGACAAAGAAGAAGAAGTTAGGATCCTTACCTTTCGACATGGAGAAAGTGGTAGACGAACGTTCTTGATGATTGAATTGGTTGAGTTTGAATGACCTCTATGATTCAGACAAAGTGAAAAAGATTTTGATATTATTTTATGTATCTCCAGCTGGAGGAACTAGCTCGTCAAACTTGAAATCTACAAAAAATCAAACAACATAAGAAATGTGAATGTCGGGATCCTCAATATAAAAATATGAAATCCTACCCTTTTAACCCAGGACTAAGTAAGAGATTTCCATCAGGAATGGAGTCGCGTTTCACGAAAAAGTATTTTCACCATCATTATGCTTGGACTTCATAACAAGGGGAAATTTATCAGTGTTGATCTTCAATAGGAAATGGGAGTTCCCAAAAGTCGTCAGATTGTAAATATAGGCAAGCTCATTTATGCCAATAGAAAGATCCCCTGAACGATTCATATGATCAGTCCAATAGAGGATCCTCCAAATCGTTGGCATGAATTGAATGTACGAGATTTTTGTGATCTCAAAAAATTAAGAAATGATTCCGGAGAAAGGGTAAGTAAGTCTTGGAGTGAAAGGATACTCGGGAAGACAAACCCAAGTAGAAGAAACGAAATCAGGCTGAATCCTAGCATCGTAAGCCCTAAAAATGGTATTGGCATTAAAAGTTTTGTCCGACTTCAAAATCTCGATGTCATCATCGATGAAGGTACAAGCTTCCTCATAAGACAAGATCTTTTGATCCGTGAAATCATCATCGGGTATAGCAATGATGAATGCACGAGATCGAGTTGCTTTCTTGCCCATGATCAAAACTGAATAGGGACAAATAGAAAAGGAAACAAGAAGAGTACTTTTGATAATACGTGATGAATGTCGGAAATAAGAGCTAAAAGAGTAAGATAAAACTAAAGAGTTGAACGCCCTATTTATACAAGAATCACAGAGAGGTAAAAGGGTGATTTAACCTATTCCAGCGGCTAGAAATCTATCTGTTGAAATTTAAATTACCCTAGCCATTAAACTTCAAAATCTTATCTCTTTTTCATTTTGTTTTAAATTATACCTATAAATGGTGGATAACTAACCTCAATATTTCGCAGGAATAATTTTGGGGCAATTGTTAGGGGCATGATTGTAGCACCTGGTTCCAGGTACGTAAAATTTATCTAAGTATTTTGCATTTTTGGCCTTGGACTCGACGAGTTGTAGGCCCGAATCGCCAAGTAGAGACAGGTTTGGGAGCACGTTTAAGTTGGCGACTCGGCGAGTCCACATTCTGGACTCGGCCAGTCCCCGCTGTCTGATGAAATCCTAAATTTCAAGGGTTTGCACCCTATTTAAACCAACCTTATGTGCCCCAACCTCGCCCCCTTCACCCTCAGAGCTCCCAACACCGTCCAAACCCTTATTCCTTGAGATATTGAAGTGCTTTGGTGTGTTTCTTGAAGATTTTGAGAGAAAAGAAGAGTAGATCAAGAAGAGAAGAAGGAGACCAGACATCCTTGTGTTATCTCAGTGATTTCCTTGAGGTATAACTCAGTTTTCCTCTGTTTTCATGCTTATATTCCTTTGTAGCTCCATTAAAGTCCTTCTTGAGCCATTTCCAAGCTTGATTTCGAATTAGGGTTTGTAATAAGTTGATTAACCCTTAGATATAGGCATGATTGAGCTCCAGGAGCTCAGATCTACTGCCTTTATGGAGCCATATTGCATGAAACCCTAGATCTACTCTTTTAGTGCATTTTGAGCCCTAAAACATTCATTGGTGTTTATTTACACGTAAATTTGGAAACTTTACGTGTCAATCAGGCCCTAGAAACCCAAATCTATGTAGGGCATGAGCTGGATTCGAGCAAAATCGAGTATATAGTTTTTGCATGTGGACGACTCAGCGAGTCGTTCATCGCACTCGACGAGTCGAGTCGCGAGTCCCCGAGTTTTCCCCCTTTTTTGTGTTAGCGGAGTGGGGTAGTGAGTCATGGGGTGTGACTCAGTGAGTCGGAAGCCAGACTCACCCATGAAGGAACTCGGCGAGTCAATGCCCTGACTCAGTGAGTCCAAGGCAATCTTCTTGCCTCAAGAACAGACTCGGCGAGTTGTTCATACCACTCGGCG
This sequence comes from Lactuca serriola, assembly GCF_051521515.1. NCBI lineage: Eukaryota > Viridiplantae > Streptophyta > Magnoliopsida > Asterales > Asteraceae > Lactuca > Lactuca serriola. The sequence goes on along the minus strand of NC_136413.1, from coordinate 37,686,718 downwards.
AGTCGCAGCATAGCATGTTCTTCGGATGAAGATGAACTCGACGAGTTGTTCATACAACTCGACAAGTAGGATGAAGGACTTGGACTTTGGGTTAGAAGGAAAACTCGTCGAGTCAATGCCTAACTCGACGAGCAGAGACAGGAGTATGGTCAATCAAATGAGTAGGGACTCGGCGAGTTGGTGAGCCAACTCGGCGAGTCGGGTCAACTGGAAGATGACTTTGACCTTGACTCTTGGTTTGGTTAGGGGTAAATGGTCATTTTACCCTGAGGACGGTTAGCAGTATTTGACTAAGTGTTTTGTGGGAATTATAGCCGGTGGATTTTTGGGGCAGCAGCAGCAGAAGATAGTCAGTTCCCACGCAGACCAGTAGCTACTTTTCGAGGTGAGTTTCCTTCCAGCAGGAACGGGTCTAAGGCACCAAGGGCGGACCGTATAGAAGATATGATAGTATCGGAGTGTGGGCAGAGCCCGTATCTCCTAGATAGCGGAGTGTGGGCGAGGCCCGTATCTCCTAGATAGCGGAGTGTGGGCGAGGCCCGTATCTCCTTGAGTGTGGGCGAGGCCTGTATCTCCTAGATGTTCATTATATGATTGTATGGTATAAGGTAATATGGGGGAACTCACTAAGCTTCGTGCTTACAGTTTTCAGTTTTGGTTTCAGGTACCTCTTCTTCGAAGGGGAATGAGCTGGCGCGATAGCGGCCCATCACACATGCCTTGTATTCCGCACTATGAGATCCTCTTAAGAATTTGTACTCTGACGATATTATGTTTTTATAAATGTTTTTCAAGACATGCGATAACTTTTATGAAATGCTATGATCGGTGAACGTTTTATTTCTAATGTTTGCTAAGTATATGTTTTAAAAATGAAATTTTTGGCTCGTATCTTTGGGACGTTACAAGGATCCTTAAATCATATTCAGGATCCTTAATATTGCTACAGGCTCAGTATCCTTAAACACATCTCAGGCTCCTAATTATTATTGTTAATATTAACTAACACCTATAACGGTTATAATCTCATTTCTTGTTGACACGTGTGCAGAATTAGTCAATGAAAGACTTATTCTCAATAGAGAATTATCTCAACCAGGCAAAAGACCTAGAATACCAAGTCAAACAACATTCATGTGCTGATTCTCGGAGGATCTCAAAATTATCGGACTTCTTGTTATTAGCATTAGACTATAAATAACACTTGTATTACACACACTACCGACACGATTAGCTCATCTACGATACTTGTACTTACATTTACACATTCATCTCTATAATCAACATTTTTAATCAATAAAATCATCAAGGCAGGTGATCATTATAACCTCCCAAGGTTTTATGCCAGAGATCCTATCAAGGATCAAGGGCTTTCCTCGTAAACCACTTGTTTCACTTTGATCACCATCTTGTACTTTCTTTACCTTGAACATCACAACCTCTCATATAATTTGGCTGAGTTTCACTTGTGTAGTTTTTTTACCAAAACAGTGAGAAATGGCAAGGAATTGTTTGTGTGACAACCCGAAATTTTCCATTCAAATCAAACCATTTCAATTCAATAGAAGTAGAGCAGTTACAGTGAGAATTCAAACTTTTGGAGTAAGTTTGGCAGTTTTAGGGTTTTACACCTAAGGAGTTATTAGGAGAGTGGGTGCATTAGGATTTTGTGCAACACTGTAATTCCATTACTCTAGGTCATTAGAATCCACTCCGAGAATAGAAATATTTTCTGCCAAAAATCTCTGGACTATAAATAGAATTCTGAACCAAATTGGTTCATTATTTGATTTCCATTTAGAGAAAAGCCAATACTCTCTCACGGATCTTCGGGTTTTCATCCCAGATTGTGAGTCTACTTCCTTAAATGTGTTTTAATACTTGTTATATGCTTTATAACATTGTTTACATGTCCAAAACACTAGATCCGGGAGTTTACCGCCCAAGAACGTTCTTGGGGAGTAAACTCCAAAATCAAGCCTAAAGGCCACATAGTCCCATTTCCGTGTTAGGCAACTAACTAAGGACCTAGTGTATGATCATTGGAGGCTAGAAACAAATCAAAATCACTTAGTTTGAGGAGTTTACGGCCAAGGAACCACCTCTTGGGCCGTAAACTCCAAGTAAAGGGCACAAATGAGTGCCTAGTGATCCTTTAGCCTTAGAACAAAAACCTAGAAGCCTTAAACAAGTGTTCTAGACCAACAAAACAATTAGAAACCCACTTTGGAAGGGAGTTTACGGCCAAGATGCTCCTTAGGCCGTAAACTCCAAGATTTAGGGCCAAAACCCCTTCAAACTCTTCCTAGGGCTTAGTCTTCATTTTTAGCATGCACCTTAATGGGTTTAGGACCAAGGAAAATCATAAAAAGCATAAGTGTTTGAGAGTTTACGGTCAAGAGTATTTCTTGGGCCGTAAACTCCTTTAATGGGGTCAAAGGACACCCTAGACACTTCCTTAAGCCAAGAAACTTTTAGGGCAAGTACTTAGAGGAGATATGGACTAGTTAAAATTCTTAGGACCTCATGTGTGAGGGAGTTTACGGCCCAAAGAGTTCTATGGCCGTAAACTCCATCAAATGTTCCCATTTAGTGCCTTAAACCTCCCTTAATCCAAGTATTGAAGCCTAGACTTGTTCCTAGAATTGTTAGCCACTTGAAAAGACAACAAGAACCCTCCCAAGGGAGTTTACGGCCGTAAACTCCAAGGGAAAAGGGTCTTTGGGCCGTAAACTCCCCTTAGGAGTCAATATGGTGCCTTAAACTCTTGCCTAGCCTTGAAGCATTTCCCCTCTAAAGTTGTAGTACTTCTAAACTCCATTTCATGGCTTGTTTGAGAGTTTACGGCCAAGAGCCTACTCCCCTGGGCCGTAAACTCTAATGATTATGGTCTTTTGACCTTAAACTTCCATTAGGGGCATTGCACTCCTTTATTGCAACCCATTTGCCTCCTAGCACTTGACCAAAAGTGTTGTCCTCGCGCTTAAATGTTATTACTTGTATAATTAGTGTTATAATCACTAATTATTTATATACATATGTCTTCATATGTAATTAGGATCATTGTGTGTGTCTAAGTCATCACTTGACACCAAGCACTTGTCCGATCCTTCCGTACGATAACAGCCCGTTCAATTCCAGTCACTTACTGCAGGTGAGTTCATACCCCTTAACTAATGTTTTAAACTATTTCAAATGTTTTATGGGGGGGGATACAAGTAGAATCATGCTACTTATTATGTCAATCACATGTGATTAGTAAGTTGGATTATATTACTTATTACATCAATCACATGTGATTAATATACAGCATTCAAAAGATTTGGCTATTCATTAGCCGTTTTACCAAATAGTTTTCCTTCAAAAGATTTCTATAAACATTTTATATGTTTTCAACTACTTATTACACTATACTTCTTACTCTGTCATCATATTTCAAACCCATTTACAACTGTATTTTCAAACAAGTGTTCCTTGTACTTATACTGTTTTATCAAACAAATGTTCTTTATACTCAAAACTGTTTTATTATACTTATTCCTTCAAATTGCTTTATGGATTGACATCAAGTCGATCTTCTCTTAAAATAATATTCCTGTTTCAAATGTTTTACAAAACTTACTTATGCTTTTATTTTATTATAAATTGCATGCCTCTATATGTATAGTTATATAAGGAATGTTTAAAAGACTTAGGAAGACTATCCACCCTATTTCCTTTTCGCGCCTTGAGATGTGGTCTGGTGGGACATTGGGTATTCGTCCGAAGGTCGTTTAAAGATTTGTTATATATCATGTGTACATATATAGTCATAAAGGGTCTTTCCAGTTCATCCTATGCCCTTGGGTAGTAAGGGTATACATCCACGTCCATACGTACCACTTAGATTACTAGAAAGCTACCATAGGGGTAGTTCAGGAAGATACTAGAAACAATACATATACAGATATACTAGAAACAATACATATACAGATATACTAGAAACAATACATATACAGATATACTAGAAACAATACATATACAGATATACTAGAAACAATACATATACAGATATACTAGAAACAATACATATACAGATATACTAGAACGCTTACGTAACAATACTTACTAGATGGGGAGAACACACATTCTAGCCAGTACACGTAGAACTTTACCGGACTCTACTATAATATTTACATTATTATACTTGTAGGGGTACTTGTGCATTGATATATCAGTAGGAGTCCTATTACATTTTATATGTATCGACTCTGTTATCGAATCCGTGTTCTTATCTTTGCCTTGTGATAAAATCACATAATCGACGAGATAGAATGGATTATTATCCTAGTACCAAAGGATACGTATTGAGGGATTGACCATTCCTAGAATCTCTGTTAGCTACAGAGGTAAAAGTACATCCACGGATGTCAAACGGTTGGTACCATTACAGGTGCACAATTAAGGGATTGACTATTCCTATACCCAGCTGCTCGCAACAGAGGTAAGAGTACATCTACGGATGGCTTAAAGTTAACATTGATAGTTACCCTAGTACAAAAGGGTAACATTCAGAACAGTTAGGTCTTGGTAGAAGACTACATTCAGAACAGTTAGGTCTTGGTAGAAGACTACATTCAGAACAGTTAGGTCTTGGTAGAAGACTACACCCAGAACAGTTAAGTCTTGGTAGAAGACTCCTTTTGTTACTAATAGGAATCATAGGGATTTCTAGGGATTTTCAAACATTTTCAGTTGAGTTACAAACATTTTCATACTTAAACTAGCTTTCTTTCAAAGCAATGTCTAGTCTTAGAAATTATAAGTTTTTCACAAATTAAGACACATTAATACTTATGATCTCACCAGCTTATAGCTGATACTCGCTTTCAAAATTACTTGTATCCTCAGGTCATCATAGACAGGTACCGATGCAAGGAGAAAGGAAGATGAAGCTTATTCAAGACTTATCTTTCATTTTGATTTATGCTTTAGTGTTTATCAAAATTTGACAGAATACAATTGTATAATAATTATATTATTAATGCAATGGATGATGTTGTTGCTTGTTTACTACTTTGCATTGTTGTTGATACTATACATGACGTCCTCCGCCCCAGAACGTTTCCGCCGTTCTTGGTTTTGGGGTGTGACAGTTTAAACTTTTAATACATATATCTTCAAGTTCTAAAAGGGTTCAAACACAGACATATTATATCCAATTAAGGTGTATAAGCTTAAGAAGTCTAGTTGGAGACTTATCGAAGCATCGCGTAACAGAAATTTGTACTTCAGTAAGAAAGTGAAGAGTATTGATTTCTAGAAGTCCAGTTGATTTCTAGATACATGTTAAAGCTAGTGGGAGCATAATTGTCATGACAGTATTGCATGTTGACAATACTGTTCGTAGGGAACAATGTTTTCAAATTGCAAATTGCATAGTTTGGGAATTATTTCACTATAGTAAACTTAAGGATGAGGGGACTCATACTTTTTTCGAATCTAATGGTTTAGATTGTGTAGTTTAATAGAACATAGTCACAGACATATATGAATATCATGTGGAAATGCTTCAATATAGGAAATTCAATATATGGAAATATCATAGCAAGAGATTGAACATATATCAAGTACTTATGTGAGACATAATGAATCGAGTCTTATATGCTCCAGATATAAGATCAATTATTATGGTATAATATTCACTTATTCTATTTCAAATGGTCAAAGAATTATGAGAAAAAAAAAGGATTACAATTTTTTGGGAATAAAGTTGTTAAATAACTGTCAAGAACATTCTAAGGTTATATCAAAAGATTGGTTGCTTGTGGACAGTTGGAAGTATGATATTAATTTGGATGGACCATAGAGAAATGATTTTGGATTGATATGGTCCTTGATCATAAATTATTGTCGTATGGAAATATGGAAATGTTTCCATAATGGGAGATACTTGAAAAATCTACATGTAAGTTGGAAACTTTAATCCAATGAGAAGTGTTCAAAGAGTGTACCTTGAATTAGAAATTACTATGGAATTGTTTCTAATAACAAAGTTCCAATGATATATTCTGTAATATCAAAAACTCAGTCTTTGAGACTTTGGAATCTTGATATCACAGGAGATTAATGCATGTTAAGTTGGAATTCCATCATATCTTGGATAGTGATAAAAATTTGGAATTGTGAAATTAGCAACATTGGAATAATGCTCATTTGATATGTTCACAAAGGAAGGACCATAGAGAGGCATAATATGCATTTTCGCAACATGGCATGACTGATGTTTGATTCAAGTGGTTAATTGATTACTCGAAACATTATATAATGAATAAAGTCATAACTATTATGGTGATTAAATAATGGAGATTATTTATATTCAATAGATTTGAGACCATGGTTAATTAGTGTATAATTGTGTTTCACTTTGCATCTTTTACTTCTTGTATAATTTGATTATTCAAAACTCCACGGTCGCTCATACTTTAGGAAGTAAGTAGTGAATGAAGATTGTCATGAATTGGATTGTAGATTGTCTAAGGAGTTAATACATAGCAATTGTGTTGCTACAACGTTCATGGGTACTTAGAAAATGGAGATTTGCGTATTGGATAACCCCACGCTCAGAGAATTACTTCATGGATTCTATCATGAATAATTGTGAGACTATAATATCTTATATTCTTAAAATGGGGATATATGAGTTGAAATTCACAAGTCAGTTGTACATTAGTATTGTGAAAACGCATCAGTAACTTGATGTTATAACACGTAGTGTCATGTACGATTTGGTGAGTAAAAGTACAAGCATAAGTCAAAGTTTATTTGTTCCTTTTTCCCTAACGGGAAAAGCGATATCTTTGGGCCCATTGGTGATTTGGTGTTAACTTAGTGTTGGGCCCAACCAAGACTAAATTGGTGTGTTCAATTTGAAGTCTTATCACGTCATCACAAATTAGGAAATCAGGAAACATAATTTTGGACAATGAGATTGATTCTAATCCATGTTTCATGTCCATATGATATCTAGAAGAATGGAGCAATATTCAATCACTTATCTAAACGACAAATATCTGATTGGATCAGAGTTTGGCAATTGCTTTGGAAAGCACCATTTGTTGTTTAATTTTGAAGGTATACCTGTAATTTAGTTTTAGACTTATCCAAGTGGGAGACTATTGGAATAGGTGTCTAAACCAATAACTAAATTAGTATAATATTTAATTTTTAGCAAGTCTTTTTGTGTTGCCCTCAAACCTAATAATTGACTAGAATGCTTTTTGGAGAGAGAGACTGATTTATTAATTTATTATATGATTAATAAATTAATTAGAAATCAAAATAAACGTTTTATTAATATATTATGAGAATAGTATATTAATTAGAAATAATATTGTTTAATTAAAAATTAATGAGACATTAATTGGAATTAACTGGATTAATTAAAAGTGGAAGGACTAAAGGTGATAATGTTTAAAAGTTGAACATTGACCAATTCTAGAACCTCTCATAGGGGGGACGGTTTTAAAGGAGTTCTAGAGGGTTTCTAGAGCTTTTCTTGGACTCTAAGAAACTTGGATGCCTTATGGGGAAAACAAAAGGATTATGGTTATCTAAAAGGAACATGCCTTATCCTTAGCCTCCCTATCACCTATATAAACCCCCTTGGGTTATGATTTTTGAAATCACTTCATTAAAAAAAAAGAGTTCAAAATTTTCCTTCCTCCTCCTCTCTCCTCTTAAGCCTCCAACTTACAAGGGTTTGGGTGTGAGCCATTAGAGGCACGCGACTTCTGGTGATTGCTTTTTGAAGACCAACAAAGAAGGAACATTAGTTTATTTACTATGATAAACTAAAGGTATGTTTTTTTCTTATAACCCCTTTGTTAATTTCTAAAATATCAATGTACTTTAGGGTTCTTGATATTTAATAGTTGTTTACAAATCATAGTGAGAACATAAATCTTTTAAGGTGCATGTGAACTTAGGGTTTATGTTTTTCCGAGAAAAATAGATTTCATGTAGCATATAAAACCCATCAATAACCCCCAAGAGACCTCAAGGATCCATAAAGTTTCTAACTTTATGGAATCCACTCATTCAAACAAACAAGAACATGAAAAACAAGCCTCTAAACCTAGAACTAAAAGGTTTCAAAACAAAAGATAGCAACCTGAGGACTTACAACGGTCTAGGAGGTGTCCAACAAGATGATGAGGAGGTTGTTTATTGGATCAATGCTCAAGAATACATTTTTCTTCTCCGTCAAGGTCACAAAACACCCAAAGCTTCAAAAAGGACTCAATGGAGGCTAGGGTTTCTTTGAGGGTGAAAAAGGAGTTGATGAAGGTTGAGGGTGTGCGAACCCTAGCCCTCACTTCCCTTACATAAGGCTTAAGGCCCGGGAAATTAGAGTTTTGCATTCAGGAGGTTGTCACGTCGTGACCAATAAATTGCCACGTCGTGACACTCAAATGATATGCACGTTTTCATCAGGAACCACTACGTCGTGGCACTCTCATGGTCACACGTGGCCAACAAAATCCATCCTTAAGCTTGAAAAGCCATAACAACAAAAGAAGTATATGCCTAGAACTTGGTGTTACATGGATCTTGATAAATCTTCCGTCAGGAAAGAGAGTAATTGACTCCAAATGGGTTTATAAAATAAAATACAAACCCAATGGATAAGTTAAACATTATAAAGCATGCTCGATGGCTAAAGGTTTCACCCAGATCGAAGGTGTAAATTTTCAGTCAACATTTGTATCCGTCACTAAACTTGTAACAGTTCGAACAATCTTGGCAGTTACTTTTCATTGAAAGTGGAGCATTCACCAACTTGACGTTAATAATGCTTCTCTGCATGGTGATTTAGAAGAAGATGATTACTTGGAAATTCCACAAGGCTTTGTTAAAACCGGTGACAAATTTGTCTACAAACTTCAAAAATCTTTGTATGGGTTATGACAAGCATCTCGTAATTGGTATAAAAGTTCACTTGACACCTTATTAAGCATTGGTTTCCAACATTCTAAAGCTGACTATTTGTTCTTCATTTTTCAAATACAAACCGCTATGTGGTTGCCCTTATCTATGTCAATAATGTCATTCTTCTTATGCCAACTATTCGATATCTATACCAACTCTTAATAGTTATCTACTTTTATTCAAACCTTTAGTTTCCTATTTTGGTTAAGGTTTCTTTTATATCTTATTATCTTGTATAAATACCCAACGTGGTATTAGTTTTTTCCAATCAATAACAAAAATTCTCTTAACACTTTCCAATTTCTGTATTTTAAAAACCTATATTAAACACAGTTAAAAAAAACTACTTTTGTTTATAAATTAGAAGAATACATGGACCAAAAGGGGTTGTTAAGATTACCTAATTTATTTATAGATTAAATAAAAGGTATCATATAGTAATCCAAAGATAAGGTTAGGTAATTATTTAATTTTAATCGTTGAATTATTTAATTATAATCGTTGAAATATTATAGTCGAGAAAACGATCGATGATTGTAGATATAAATTTTTATTATTGGCATGTTAACGTTAAGATGTTTAATTTATATTCACATGGCTACTTTTTAAGGAATTTTGGATTTTATATCAAATGACCATCCAAAAGGCGATATCTTTGACTTGGACAAGTGCAAGGACAAGTGCAAACAAGGGATGAACATCAGAATCGGCCCGGTCGGAACTGGCCTGAATCGGAACCGGTCCGGAAACTGAACTTGATGGAAAATAGGAACCGAACCGGACCGCCGGTTCTACCGGTTCCGGTTCCTACTGGTTCTTGTCTTGTCTTCAATTTTGGAACCGATCCTCGAGAAATAGCAACATACGGTTTCGTTTTTTTCCGGTTCTACCGGTGTTTGCCGGTTCCCGGTTAAAAAAATTCACAAGAATATTGTCCCAATCCCGGCCCAATCGGTTCTATCTTCTATCCGATTCCGACCGGTTCCCCGGTCAAAATGTTCATCCCTACAAACAAGTGAGTGCAAACAGGTCTAGAAGGGAAGGTATATATTTGTCATTATTATTATTAATCTAATCACAATTTGATGTGTATTTGAAGAAGATACTCAATAATATTGTTTTTAGCAAAAATAATCACTTGATTCGAAATAATCATTTTGGATCAAGAAAAAAAACATTTTTTTCTAGCAAAAAAATATATTTTGGATTGACGTTACAGAATCCCAGACCAATATTTTGAATTCCGGACTGAAATTTCAGATTTCGAAAAAGAAAACAAAACTCCGGAATTTCAAAAACAAGTCTGAAATCCGATCAACAATTCCGGAATTCCGAGTAATTTTTTTTACATAAATCAAATAAAAAAATTAAACATAAAAAATATTAACTATATACGATACTAGTATATAAAATCAGACATTTTATTGAAAAAAATTAACATTAAACACTTTGAAATGAAAATTTCAGACATAAGAAATGATATTTAAAAAAAAACTGGGAAAACCAAAAAAGAACTCCGAAATTTGAAGATCAAATCCAAAATGGAACATTCGAGAGTAAGTGCCCATTTAGACATCTCGAAGTATACATTTCACATATAAGTAGAGAGATTTCTTTAAAAACTAAGAACTATGAAATATGAACAATAGTCCAGATTGTGACATTAAAAATAAAATAGTTATTTTCAATGAAAAACTCATTTATAATTTTTACATTACTTAATTTTTTTTTCTTACTTACACCACTCTCATCCCATAACCTATGAAAATCATGTTCATATTTTCCCAGTCCATTCAAAAATTTTATCTTTTATTTTTCAAAATAAAACTTTTACAAATTTAAAACTAAAAAGTATTAAAATACCATTAAATTTAAAAAAAAAAACACACCACAACAAAAGATAATTTAAAAACTAAAACAACAATTAAAATAATAAATAACTAAAATTCCAAAACATCAATTAAAAAAATTGTTATCCAAAGATTGAATGTAGGCATGCTCAATATAATCACAAATATCGAAAATAGTAGGTCTCAGTGTTAAGCAATGCATTTAATATTGTTGTGTATATTACTCCGTTAATGAGGGAATCAAGTTGATGAAAAAAAGATATCACACCATCGCTATCCTGCAAAAACATATTGTGTAGTATAATACAAGTGTATATTTTATCTTTTGTTCTCATCGACGAAATTGACCGTGATGGTTGTTGTATTATGCACCAACGTCTTTTCATGACCCTAAAAGCACGTTCAACGTACTTTTTTGTGTCGACTTGACCATTTTTTTTATCGATTACTAGATTTGGATATGATTTCATATGCATGTGATTTTTTTTGTATGTATATAGTATATGTGAATATACATATGATTTTTATTCATATCCATATAGCATATTTGCATATGCACAAACATTATATTTTAGAAATTTAGGATTAAAAGCACTTGAAAGTTTTGAGATTGTGTCTAACACTTTCAAATCAAAATATTTGGGTGGTACTCCCAAATCCTTAATTGGATAATACTCAGAAGTTTGAGAGCAAACAAAAAGAATAAGAGGGTATGTTTTTGTCCGTTGAGTTCTTGTACCATGCCAAAAAGTTTGACCAAAACATGATTAAATATGTCTAACATCTAAAAATGTTATAAAATAGTTTCCAACGTGTAAAAAACCGACATAAAATGGGCATATAACCAATGTATAAAAGTATAACCGACGGGTTTCCCAAAACTGTCACCAACAGTCAAACCTAACACAAAAACGGTCATTTTATCCACATGATAAAACACCGTACCGACTGGTAAAACACTGAAATGAATGTGTTCCGATGCAAGCTTGTTGCGACACGTTCTGATATGAGTCGGTCCGATGCGATCCTATCCATTGGAAGTAAACATTACCGTTCCAGTGAGTTGCAATCCATCGAAAGTGAACAATAACTTCCAATGTGTTACGAAATCACTTTCGCATTGGAAATAAGTTCCAGTTACGAAATCATTTTCGTTCCAAACTTAGTTCTAGTTACGAACTCATTTTCGGTCCGAGATCAATTTCATTCCGAGATCAAGTCCATTCCGAAGTCATTTTCTTTTTGATATCAATTTCATTCTAAATCAGTTTTGGTCTAATGAGATATGTCACCTTCGAACATAATTGGTTCGTTCGAGCCGAACCGGGACCATTGATACACAGTCCAAACGAGTGTATCAAGAAATTTTGAACCATGCAAGATGATGCCAAACCACTTGACTTGCGAGAAACGTTGTGAACTAACATTCACATGTGTCAAGTCAAGGAGTCCTAGGGAACTACACACAAACAGCCTGTCATGGAGTAACTATATAGCTTAGATAACGAGAATGACAAGACCATCGATATTTCATTAGTACTACTTTTGTACCTTCAGTACTGGGCACATTAATGACAATGAGACGGGGACCTATTCGACTTCCCCACATCTCCATTTTCCTATGTAAAGGTAGTATAAAGGCAAACTACCTCGACCATGAACATGTATGCTCTCAACAATTACATCTTATTCATAGTTCGATAATGATAACCCATATATTGCATATAACTTAAGCATCAAAGCGTTCTCCCCGATTCGGCGCCCAGAGAACATCTGACGTTGTTCTATTTTCTTAGGTTCGACACGACTCTAGACATATGAGAATTACCTTATTAATCAATACAACCCCCTCCTTAGATACCAGATTCATCAAGTGGCGCCATCCGCCGGACCCGAAACAAATGGTCACCACCGGCAACACGATCGAAAATTTAGCTGAAGGGGCAATTCTGTTGCAAAGAATGCAAGATTTGGAAGTGCAAGTGGAAACACCTCATGTGAAAACTGTTGTCAAGAAGCACGATAGGGAAGGTAGTTCAAAAGAGCATAAGAATGAAGATAAGGAGTTTGAAGGCTTTAAACAATATAAGGCAATGAAGAAGAGATGTGAATAAAAGGAGAATCAGAAGAAAGAAAGGAGGGCTAAGGAGTGGGAGTATGTTTCCATTCACACAGATCAGTCAAGTGACTATTATGATAGGAGAAGTGAAGGAAGGAATGAAGATAAAAGGAGAAATGATGAATCAGGAAATAGAGATTCCTAGAAACATCGATACACGGAGGAACATCATGCAATGTCTGGATGATGGAACTTTAGGTCACCGTTCACCAATAAAATAAATAACACTCCGATTCCGGAGGGATTAAAGGGTCTCAGGGAAAACTTTAAGATGGCTTTGGGGACCTAAATGACCATGTTGCAAACTTCCAGTGGGCAATCAAGATGATTCCCATGGATCCTAAGTTATAGAGCCTATATTTCACGGGTACTCTTGATGGGTCAGCACGATATTGGTTGGTAAGTCTCCCATCCATAAGCATTGAGAGTTTTGAAGAACTTTTCATGAAATTTTGGAATAGTTTCATACAACATCGAAGGTTTTAACAACAAGCCCATGTAATCTCCACCTGTAGACAAAGGGAAGGGGAGTCCAATAAGGCTTAAGAAGGTTCAACGAGATCAACCAAAAGATGCAACCCAGGGATGAACCAATGATCATCGTGGCGTTCACATATGGATTGTTAGAAGGATAGTTGTTTAGGAAGCTGGTGGGGAGAGAATGTGAAAAATCTGAGGAAATGATAAGGAAGGTTAACATATTCCTAAGACAGGAAGATGAAAGTGCTGAAATGCGATGTACGGAGAAGGGAGGTTCATGTCCAAATGACTGTAAAGAAAGGTACATCCCTTTCCCAATGAGCCGACACGGAAAATATAGAGGAAATGATAAGGAAGGTTAACATATTCCTAAGACAGGAAGATGAAAGTGTCGAAATGCGATGTACGGAGAAGGGAGGTTCATGTCCAAATGATTGTAAAGAAAGGTACATCCCTATCCCAATGAACCAACACGGAAAATATAGAGGGAACATGAGAGGAGACCGAGACCGAGGAAGGCACACGAAATACGCTTCGTATAAGCAAGAGACGTATGACATGCAACCTTCCAAATATCATAAAAGAGATACAACAACAAGGAATACCAAGAGATACCCTCAAGACCCAAGTCAATATTGTGATTTCCACAAGAAAAATGGACACTCTACGACATATTGTGAGAGCCTTAAGAGGGAGAAGGAAAAAGGAAGGACCCGATGACATAAGGAAGAACATGCGGAAAAGAAGGAGAATGCGGTGTACGACGCGGAGGTACTTATGATACGTTTAAAGGAAAAAATGATGCCGATGAAGAAAAGAAAGTGGATGAACTTGGAGTTCTCTCATAACAGCCAGGTCCTGATGGGGCATAAACGCACCAAACCACTTATAATCAAAGCCTCGATGGGGAAGACCCTCATCCATAGGGTATATGTTGACAATGGAAGTTCAGTAAACATCATATATGAACATTGTTTGGATCAGTTGCCCCCATATGTAAAGGTTTCATGAAACCGGCCGCCTCATCGGTGGTAGGATTCGCTGGGCAAGTCGTATGGATGGAGGGACAAATATCCTTCCCATTTACATTAATTGGTCGACTATAAAGGTAGCCTGACCAAAACCATCCTGGAAAATTTCATTATAATAAAGGATCCCTCCCCTTACAACATGCTGCATGGAAGAACTGGATTATAGTAGTTACAAGAAATGCCCTCAGCAGTGCACGACTTACTCAAGTTCCCATCAGATCATGTTGTAATCCCTCTAAGAAGAATTCCTTTGAGTCCATCGGATCGGAGGATATGGTAACCATAAATCCAAGGTACGAAGATCAGAATGTGAGATGAGGTTCAACTTTACCGCAAGACTTGAAGGAAGGGACAAAAAAGCTCTTACGGGTGTATGCATATGTTTTTATTTGGAAACCAGAGGATATGATGGGCATCCCAAGGGAAATAACCGAGCATAGGTTATACATTAACCTCGAATTCGTCCATACGAAGCAGAAAAACGATTAATGACACACGAACGGAATGAGATTATCAACAAGGAAGTAACAGGTTTGGTGCAGGTAGGGGTGGTGCGAGAAACTAAGTTCCCATAATGGATTGTTAACCCAGTCTTATTAAGGAAATGAAATGGAATGATGAGAATTTGTGTAGATTTCACCAACCTAAACAAGGCTTGTTTGAAAGACAGCTACCCGTTACCAGAGATAGAACAGAAGATGGAATCACTTGAAGGGTATTGATGGAAATCATTCTTAGATTCCTATAAAAGGTATCAACAAATTATATTATCAAAAGAAGTTGAGGACAAGACAAATTTTGATACGAAGAAGGGGACCTTCTGCTATACAACAATGCCCTTCGGTTTAAGAAATGCAGAGGCAACATATCAAATAATGGTCGATAAGGTTTTTGAAAAACAGATAGGACGAAATGTAGAAGTGTATGTGGATGACATGGTCATTAAAATCAAGGGAGACGAAGGATTCTTGAAGGACATAGAAGAAACGATGATTCGGTTGAGAGAAACAAATATGAAACTCAACCTGAAAAAGTGTGTCTTTGGAGTGCAAAAAGGAAAATTCTTGGGTCATATTGCTTCCCTCGCATGGATTGAGGCAAACCCTGAAAAAGTAAGACCACTCTTAGATTTAAAGACACCGTGTATGGTAAGAGATATGTATAGTTTGAATGGGAAACTAGCAGCATTAGGAAGATTTTTGGTGAAATCGACAGAACAATCTCTCCTCGTCTATCAAGCATTAAAGAATCATGTGGGAAAGAGTGACGTTGCATGGTCGAAAAAAGCAGGGGATGCTCTCCTAAAATTGAAAGAACACTTAAGGAAGCTACCAACGTTGGCAAGCCCAAAGCCAAATTATCCATTGATAATCTACCTATCCATTAATTGATAAGCGATCATTGCATTTCTTATAGCAGAAAGGGAGAAGAAGCAAGTACTCATCTACCTCGTCTGTCGAGTATTGCAGGGTGCCGAACTCAATTACTACTTGATTGAGAAATTGATTTTTTCCTTGGTATACGTAGCTAGGAAATTGCAAAGATATTTTCAGGCTCATCCAATATCGTTCCTGACTGATCAGCCTATACAAAAAATGTTAACACATCCAGAGAGGTCTGGATGAATGACGAAATGGGCCATAAAGTTGGGAGAATATGACATCGTCTATAAGACGAGGGTGAGAATCAAAGCCCAATAATTCATAGATTTCATGACGGAAATGCCATAGGAGAAGGAGAAGGAAAACTTCTGTACTATTAAGGCGCACGGAACAAAGACAGAACTGGCAACAGGAGTTGTAAAGGACAAACACCGCATATTACACACTAGCGGAGCTTTAATTTATGATGGTTCTGGAGCAGTTGTAGTATTGGAAAGCCCAATTGGCAAGCGAGTTACTTATGCTATTCACTTTTATTTTAAGTGTTCTAATAATAAAGTCGAACACAAGGCACTCCTGGCTGGTTTACAACTGGATGCAAGCATGCACATCTTGAAGGTAAAAGCATACAACAATTCCATGCTGGTTGTGAACCAGATCAATGGTTCATATGAAGCCAAGGAGGAAAACATTAAGAAATATTTGATGAAGGAAAAAGAAGTTATCAATAATTTCAACAAATTTTAGATAATTTGAGTTTCGAGATCAAAGAACAAAGAAGCCGACGCCTTGAGCAAACTAGCATCAATAGTTTATCACCATTTGTCAAAAAACATTTTGGTGGAAATCTTACTGAAAAGAAGTATCGAGGAGGAGGTAGAACAAGTGCAGGAATTAGAAGAAAAATATCATTTTTGGATGGGTTCGTATATCAGGTACTTGAAGGAAGGATGCTTTCCATCGTGTGAGAAAAAGGCACAAAAAATCAGAGTCAATGCAAAAAATTATACCATGTACTCGGGGCACGTGTATCGGAAGGTCTATTCAACCCCTTAGCTCAAATGTTTGGGAAAAAAGGAAGCCAATTTGGTTATACGAGACATTTGCGTAGTGGATTGCGGTTGACACATAGGAGTCGGGATGTTGGTGCAGAAAATCCTTCATACGTGGTACTTCTCGCCGAAGATGACATCCGACACAAACGAAGTGGTTCAAAAGTGTCATAGATGTCCTATCCACTTCGATGTGCCTAACTTACCATCCATAATGATTACAAGCATGATGAGTACTTGGCCTTTCCTGCAATGGGAAATCGATATAGTGGGTCCGTTCCCAGAGGCTCCTAGAAGACTCAAGTTATTGATAGTATCTGTGGATTATTTCACCAAGTGGGTTGAGGCCGAAGCGGTGGCAACCATCATAGGAAAAAAAGTTGTCAGCTTCGTTTGGAAATAGATAGTCTGTTGGTTCAGCTTGCCGCATGTCATACCAGTGACAACAAGAAACATTGTGCTAAAAATCTCTTTAAAAAGAGGTGCAAGGAGAAGGGTATTGTCACACCCCCAAACTGAGAACTGCGGAAACGTTCGGGGGCGGAGGATGTCATGTACAATATCATAACAATACACGATAGTAAAACAAGCAACAACATCCATTGCATTAATAGAATGGTTAATACATGTGTGTTCTATGAATAGTAGTATGACACCAAAAATGTAAACCAAAATATAAAAGACGAGTCTTGAACATGCTCTGTCTTCTCAAAACATGATCCATTATACCTGACTACTGGTTCCCTAAGAATACAAGTTATTTTGAAAGAGAGTATCAACATTTAAGTTGGTGAGTTCATAAGTATTTTAATGTCAATTGTTTGCATTTGTTTCATGAAAATGTTTGCATTTGTTTAGTGAAAATGTTTGTATCTTTCCCAGAAAATCCTATATTTTCTGCTTAAATGAAAAGTAGTCTTCTACCAAGACTCAACTGTTTGTACGTTCTGTTCTCTTGAAAAGAGTATAAAATGTATGTTTGTACTTGAAATAGTATAAATGTATGTTTTCCATATTTTTAAAACTATCTTTACTCGAAAAATAGTATGCATTTCTCATGTGAGAATATCACTGTATGAATGTAATGGAAATGAGATTTACAATAGTATTGTATAAAATACATTACGGATGCATTAACTACCTTAAAAACACTGTTAATTAGGGTTAAAATGTGATTAGGTTATAACCATGCTTGATAGACTAGTATAAAACACGACGTTCTTCAGGCATCGGAAATGATATGACATTTGTCACCCATAGACATGCATGTCCCACTATAGCTAGCAGCAAGGTGTGGGATGGTCAATCCCGTATAGATCTATACACAAAATCACGCTCTTCGTCCAGGAGACTCTGGTTACAAAACGTGACATAGCAAGAATGTTGATATGCCATGAAATAGTATCTCACATTTTAGTTATCTTGTTCTTGTTATAGTATGTAAGTTCCTTCTTGTTCTTGTAAATGAATAGTATACTTTGTCATGAATAGTGATAGTATGTATGTATAAACTCATGTTTGTTTCTCTTTTCTAGAAATAGTATGTAGTGATCCTCTAAACTATACCTATTATAGTATACTAGTATGTTTGTTTGAACTGTTACTGATTTGTAGAAAAGACTCAATTGTTCAACATATGCAACTAAGTTAAGTATGTTCCTTGAAAATGAGGTTTAATATTCAGGCATATATTTAGCAAGTATAACTATGATTTAACCGACAGTCGGACTAGCGATCCTACCATAAGCCCACAACCAAACAAGGAACAGGAGTTACGGTATTTAGCAATAGTCGTAAGTCCGTTAAAGCATACTTATACATAAATATGTACACAAATATGATTTTGATATAAACAGAAATCTAAAAATAGTTTAAAAGAGTTTTAAAGTGATTTTAACAACATTTGAGCATAAGAAATCCTTTTATTTGTTTGTTTCCACATGTAAATGATTAACACAATTATATTGTGCTCTACTTATACCCCCCGCCTAAAAAGCTTTTAAAAAGGTAAATTGTAGGGGTATGAACTCACTTTAAGTGAGTGATTCGATGTAGGATGATTGTTTCTACTAGGTAGCTCCCGGGACAAAACCAAGTCCTAAATAGCAATTCACGCTACATATTGGCATGAAATTAGTGAATAAAGCATCAAAGGTGTTAAGGAAACAACCTAGAATGTAAGTAATACTTACAAAAGAAGTGATAGAAGCGAAATTGAGTGACTGCTTGGAGTTCACAGCTGGCTTCGGTGTTTACAGCCGTAAAAGGTTCACGGCCGCTTGAAGATTCAAGTGTTTTCAGCTGTAAACTCAAGTGTGTGATCTTGGTGTTCTCAATGAAACCAAGGAGATTTAAGGTTTTACGACTGTAAACCCAGAAATGAAGGGTGTTTGACCGATGAAAAGAATAACACTCGATGTTCTTAGTAAGATCCGAAGGTGAAACAAATGATCTTCAGATGATGGTTGAGAGCAAACTAGGAGTTTTCGGTTGAAGGTCTTGAGAGAAAAAGCTTTAGTTTGCGGCTAAAAGTGTAAAGTGATGATTATTTCAGTCAAACACACACACACACACACACACACACATATATATATATATATATATATATATATATATATATATATATATACGGTAGAGTTTGCGGTCCGAAGCGAGTTCACGGCCGCAAACCGAAGGTTGACGGTTCGAAGCGAGTTCACAGCCGAGAACGAGGTTCACGGTTACGAGGCGTTTAAGGTTGCGAAGGGTTGTTAGTTCCTACGAGACTCCTCGGATTTTAAGTGTTTTAACATGCAAAGGTTATTAATCTAACCTTATGATTACATCAAAGCACAAGTTTGACTTTTATTGGATAAGTTTGACTTTAGTTGACCAAGTTTGACTCTTACAAGATTTGAAATTATGCGTTGTCACAGGTATCAAGAAAAACTTCACTTCGGTGGCTCATCCTCAAGAGAATGGATATGTGGAAGTGAAAAAAAAGACCATTGTGAAAGGAATCAAAAAAAGATTAGGAATTTTGTAGGGGAATTGGGTGGACAAACTACAACATGTCTTGCGGTTGTATCGAACAACGATTCGGACTCCCACAAAAGAAACACCGTTCAACTTAGTGTATAGGTCCGAATCAGTGATCCCAATAGAGGTGAGCATCCGGAATACCTAGACCTCAAATCCTTGCGTAGACTCAAACAATGCGGATATACGGGTCAACATGGATGGAAAGATGCATACAAGGCGATGACAAAACGATACTATAAAAAGAGAGTCCAAGGATGAGCTTGTGGCATTGGGGATCTGGTGCTAAGGAGGAATGAGACAAGTCAGTAGGAGAATGAAGGAAAGTTGGTATGCAATTGGGAGGGGCCATACATATTGATTGAAGCTCGGAGGAATGGTTCTTATGTCTTGGAGACTATATAGGAAATGTGGTTACCAAGAACTTGGAATATGCACAAATTAAGACTTTTCCACTTTTAGGTGGCGACGAAAACAAAGAAGGCCCTGGGCATAGGGGAGCTCGGCTAAACTACGTTGATGCAAAATGTACTCTCTTTTTGGAAAATTTAAGGGATCGAGAGGAACAAATGAAAGCATCTATTTTGATGTAATTGTATGCTTCGACTATCAATATGACTTTTGTTAAAAAACCATTTGTATTACTTAATCACACATGTCGTACCTAGACTGAGTAAACAAAAAGATCGTCTTATAGTATAAGCCACCATGGTCTAAGCTCCATTGTTCGGCTATGTAAAAGATCACCATGGTCCGACAACCATGGTTCGGTCACATAAGGCACCATGGTCTAAGCTCCATTGTTTGGCTATGTAAAAGATCACCATGGTTCAATCACATAAGTTACCATGGTCTAAGCAGCATAGTTCGGCTATGTAAAAGATCACCATGGTTTGGCCACCATGGTTCGATCACATAATCCCCCATGGTTTAAGCACCATGGTTCAGCTATGTACAAGATCACCGTGGTTCGATCACATAAGCCACCACGTTTTAAGCACCATGGTTCGGATATGTAAAACATCACCATGGTTCGATCATATAAGCTACCATGGCCTAAGCGCCATGGTTCTACTATGTAAAAGATCACCATGGTTCGGCCACCATGGTTCGATAATATAAGAAAATCATGGTCTAACTCCCTGGATTTGGTTGTATACCATAATAATCATGATTTGGTCACTAAGGATGGGTGTTATGAACAACATGTGGGAAGAATACTATGGGAAATTCAACTAGTTATGAAACTATGGTCAATCCATCATTAATTAAGATAAGTCGATAAATATGTTGTTAAAAGCTATGAAGGAATAGTTAAAGCTTATGTCACAATACCAAGAACCGAAATCACAAATCTAACACATAAGAAATACTTCAAGAAAGAATAAAGTTCAATTATGGATAAAATGTTATAGTTACAAAAAAGAGATATAAAGCTAATTGTTGAATCTAATGTTAGATTAATCCATCTTCTCCAGTTGTTTCTTTAAAAAGCTCGCATCTACACCATCTCCTTTGAGCATTTTTAACAAGGTGAAATCAAAGTTGGTGAGTTCGATGAACCGTTGGAGAACTAATTCAGTGACATCCAGAAAAGAGAATGGAAGATTGACATCATCCATCACGTTTGGATATCGGGATGCTATTTCAAAATAGGCCTAATGTTGGACAAGTTGTATGGCAGCCTCATGAAGGGAAGAATTGGCATGGCCAAATTCCTCTGAATTAAGTAAATCCCAGACGAACAAGCGTATCCCCTACTTCAATGTCCAATACAGATTGAGGGAGTGCTGCTTAGAAATTTGTTAGTGAAACAAGACTCTTGTTTGGCTGATGCATTCTGGATCTCCAACTCGCTGATTCGAGCATATTTTTCCACAAATAAGATTGCAGAATGTTCACCTCATGTTCTAATTGTTTTGCACGAACATCCTTTTCTGAACAAGCAATTTCCAGAGCATATACTTTCTCTGAAAAAAGAGACTTCAGAAATAAGACATCAGGGAAGAGGGGGAGCTTGATTCTTTGGCAGATGAAAACCAGAATTTTTGATAAACAAACAAATGGGTAAGAAATAAGAAATAAATAAAATAGTTATGTGGAAAGATGAGGAAAGATAGTTTACCAAATTTTGGAATCGAAGATCTAACAAGTGAGACTCCAGTCATCAGGGCACCTCCAGCTATCGTATCAGACATTAATCCTTCGAAAGATGTCATCAACTCATTCACGTCGACAAGATCAGTGGTAGGAATGGTAGAAGCAGTGGAAGCAGGGTTCATCTCGATGACATGGGTTTAGTAGTGGAAGTTGTCGTTGCAATGTTGGAACCAAACAATTTTTTTGAAAATCTTGTTGGCTGGCACCCTTCTGTAGCAAGGACATCACTAACTGAACCTTAGTGTCGGCGGCCTTAGGGATCGACACAAGATTAGTCACCAAAACATCCGTGGTCGAAGCACTACTTGAAGAAGGAGGTGGTGTAAGGTTCAATGAAGGACCATATAAATTGTAACGCCCCGATTATCGAATACCAAATTATGGTTATAAATTCTCACGAACTCAAGGTCTACTCGACGAGTTGGTTACCTGACTCGTCGAGCAGTAGTGGGTTTGGGCCACGTGTTTAAGTGAAAAACTCGCCGAGCCTGAAGAGTGACTCGACGAGTTGGAGCTGGAGGGTGAAACCCTAATTTCCAGGTTTTGGCACCCTATTTAAGGGACCATTATCCTCCCTTAGTTCCTTTGCAGCATCTTGAGAATCCAGAAACCCTAATTCGTGTGAGTGTGCTCCATTTGTGTGTTTTAACGCTTTGGAAGGTGTATCTTTGTAAGAAGAACTAGAAGAGCAAGTGACTAGGAGCAAAGGACTTGTGGGGATCTAATATCTACCTCAGATGGCATCTCTTGGAAGGTATCAAGTCGTTACCTTGACTTCATTTCATTCTAGATCTCATTGGTTAAAGTTTTGGGCTTTTCAAGCATATTATGAAGCTATTTTTGGGTATGAGCTCAGATCTGAAGTTGTAACTTTAGATCTGAACTCTCCTTGGTCTCTAAATCCATAAAGCTATCAGCTTTTGCAAGTATGAACCCCTCCTTAAGTGTAAAACCCCATTTCAAGCTTGGTTTTGGCATTTTGAGTCATAAGAGCCTTGCATGCACGTAAAGTTTGCAACTTTACGTGATAAGCATGCCTTGGGAAGTTGGATCTGTAGTATGGAGCCTTAGCATGGCTTAAAAAGCATCTATAAGGAGGAAGGACTATAAGGACTCGGTGAGTCCTATGAAGATGGTCATGAACTCGACGGGTTGGATGAACAACTCGACGAGTCTGATAAAGATTGCTTTGGGCTCGACGAGTGGCATGGTGACTCGGCGAGTTGGCGAGTTATGCAAGGAACTCGGTGAGTAGCTGAGGGTACTCAACGAGTTGAGGTCAACATGGACTGTTGACCTTGATAGTTGATTTTGACTTTGACCAAGGGTTGACCGTTTTGACTTTTGAGGATAATTGGTAAGCGGGTATTTATGAGTTGGATATGTGATGGTTATAGGTGTTGGAGTTTGGGGCAGTGTTTTGGGAGCATGATTTCGTGGTTTAGTCCAGCATTTGTGAAGCGAGTTATCCTCACTATATCAACAGGGTCTAAGGCACCAAGGCCGACCCTTTCTCGGATTGTATACTTGTATTTGTTTGATATGCTTATTGATCTGTTAGATCGGTGTCCTAGTAATTAGGACAATATTATGTTAGCGACCTGGTTTAGGTCGGTATCCAGGTATATAGGACGATGATATGTTAGTGACCTGGTTTAGGTATGTATCCTAGTATATAGGATGATGCTATGTTAGTGAACTGGTTTAGGTCGGTATCCTGGTATATAGGATGATGCTATGTTAGCGACCTGGTTTAGGTCGGTATCCTGGTATATAGGATGATGCTATGCTAGTGACCGGTTAGGTCGGTATCCTGGTTAGGATGTTGCTATGCTATATGGTCTGCTAGATCGGATTGTTCGTCTATGGATTGTTATGTGATTATCTGTTATATGTGCACATGGTTGTTTGTTTGGGGGTTGGATTGAGGCGGGTCTTGCTTCGTGCTGTAGGCCAACATACCCAGGGTAGACCGGATAGACTGCGGGCCCAGGAGGGCACCTAGTCAGGCCGAAGGCCCGGCGAGCGGTCCGGATAGGCTGAAGGCCCCGAGAGGGCGGTCCAGACGTGCCGAAGGCCCGTAGAGTGGGCCAGATAGATTGAAGGCCCGACACGGGCGGTCCAGTCATACTATAGACTCAGAGAGTGGACCAAGTGGACTGAAGGCCTGGTGCGGGCGGACCAGTCACACTGTAGACTCGAGATACATCGATGTTCAGTATTTGTTGATATGATATGATTATGGTTATAAGAGGTTGGTATTTTTGGGGTAACTCACTAGACTTTCGGGCTTATAGTTTCAGTTTATTGTTTCAGGTTCAACGGATGGCCGCGGGTAGGCAAAGACGTGACCGTACACTTCCTCGATTGATGATTATGGTTTCTGGGAACTCTGATGTTTAAACTATTTTGAAACAAATTGTAATAATTAAATGGTTTTAAATGATTTAAAAAGTTTAAATCGGCTCGAATTTTATGGGTGTTACAAGGTGGTATCAGAGCCTTGGTTTGAGTGAATTGGAAGAACACACGTGTGAATCCAGTCTCAAATCAAGGAAAGATTTTCAAAATGATTTTATATGGTTTTCAAAATAAGTAAACGAGGATGTGAAGTGTACAATAAGCCGGAGCCAGTAAGTAGACCCCAAAATACCATATAGTTATTTGATTATGTGATATGTTAGAACGGAATGCTAGTACGAGGATAGGGATCTTCAGGAATTGCATGATAGAATTGTATGATTATATGATGCCTGATAGCCTAGAGTTTTTCCTTATATGAGATTGACATCATTACTGTAGTTTCTTAGTGTATGCATCGCAGTTGTTCATAATTAAGATCTTATAGTCTGAGAATGTTTGGTTCAGCCTTTTGTTCTGTTCTTGTCTGATTAGGGGCTTAGGATAGAGTCAGATATTCGAAAGTCTATAGGGTCCAGCATTATGTATGGCCAACATACACTAGTGCTGCAGGGGTTGGTGGAAGTTTCATGGGTGGGTTGTGAGAGGCTGGGGGGCCAGTTATGAGGTACTAGTTTCCTCTAGGAGTGAGGATTGAGCGCTCGCTATGATATATATATATATATATATATATATATATATATATATATATATATATTGTTAGGGTGTTGTGGTGATACTTGAGACAAATATGGGTAGGTGTGGAATGTAGTATGGGCACGTACTACTGAAAGCACAGGACCCATACGTGTAGCAAGGAAGTCACAACCCCTAGGTTGGGTAGGGAGTTGGTCCCCTGTCATATTATGGATTATCAGAGATCTTTCTGGTGTCTTACCAGAATGGTGGTTACGAGATGTCTTGAGACCGGATCCTGGTTAGGATCGGGGACTGGCAGCCATGATAGGCCAACATTGTTAGAGGACTGTGTCAGGGAGATCATCTGGGAGGGGGTGATTGAGATCGTTAGGGGTCAGATTCCAGAGATGATTGGGTCTTTCAAAGACCGTCATGGTTGATTATTTGTCGAGCGCCATGCAGCCATTGCTGAGATGGCTGCCGCAGCAGCTTCAACAACTGTATCGACGACAAAGGGAAGAGCTGGTGGAGCTTCCTAGTTCTAGGACATATTCTGATGAGAAGAGGGCTGTAGTTATTTGGGATCGGAAGATGATCTGTACTTATTATATTTCTGTAGTTTGAGTGGGAGAGGCTAGCACGTGGGTTTCTAGATTTGAAGCTCGAGGGTTTTGCTCAAGGCCGAAATGTGGGTTGCGGGAACTCGAAAAAGGAGTGATGGTTATGTTCAGCTGGGGTTTTACAGCTGGAAGTGGAATGGTTAATTGATGGATTAGACTGTCGTTTTGTAGGGCAAGGATTGTGCCCTCTCAGTTTTTCGAGCTCAAAGGGGTGAGCAGGCTTATGACCCAGGGGCAGGTTGTCTTCCAGCTTGGGGTCAGTTGGTTGTAGAGGTTGGCAACATTATTTTAGTGCCGATGAGCGCAGGTGGGTCGACGTGACATAAATAATTGTGGAGTCTGGTTTGCCTTGGATCTCTTGCATCGGACGGTAAGGATTGATTATGCGATCTATTGCACTTTTGGGATTTAGGATTATGTCTTGGGAGTAGTTGTAGCCCGGTTTAGAGTAGAGGTTGTTTCAGCTGCTGCAGTTCAGCTGTGGATGTTTGAGCTGGTAAGTGAGTCAGGGGGCGAACCCTGAAGAGAATGATTCTAGAGCCCGAGAGCGGGAAGTTTATTGGAACACCTTTGGAAAAAGGGGTATTATGTGGGAAGTCTGTGGACAGGGTTTCACAGGATGGTTATTCAGCATTGTCAGGACTCAGTGGTCTTAGCAACCGTTCGTGATTGATGGACGAAAACGCCAAGGGAAGTGGTTTGTTTCTGAGGTATTAGTTGGAGCATTTACCTTCTGGTCTTTAGGACATGAGTGTGGGGTCGTTCAAGCAGTAGTGGCTGACGGTTTCACTAGGACTCAGGAAGTGTTCATCTGGTTCTTAGAAGTGTGTGATCATTTGGGACTAACTAGCAGTGGAGCACTAGTGGGAAAGAGTTGGTTGTCATCGGATCGGTCGTTGGGAAGTGAGATGGATTGAGAATCCTCCAATTTTCATGCATTATGAAGGCTTAGTCGAATCTAAGTGGGGGAGTGTTACCCCCAGATGCGGAAGTGGGAGAGGTTTTGAAACGGGGATAAGTTTCACAACCCGATAGGGAGAATGGAGGCCCTAGTGGCTGATTGGTTTGAGGGTTGTGTTGATTGGGGGTTCGGCAAAACTCCCCATCATAAGAACACGTCTTTTGGTTGCTTGATAGTAGAAGTTGGGGAACCAGGTTGGAGTTCTAGTCAAGAATCAAGTTTAGTTTGAGTATTCGGTCGAGGGTGTGCTCGACTCTGAGGGTTTTGGATTGATAGATTGAGGGTTTTGTTTTGCCGCCAGGGCTCAGCAGTGCATTTGGCTTGGGTGCACGGTATATTCAGCGTATGTGGCAGACCACGAATTTCCGAGAGAGTGGACGATCGACATGAGGCCTATGGTTAGGCTGGAGTTTGAGCCTACAAAATGGATCAGGAGTTCGGAACCCCAAGTGGGTGAGAACAGTTTGCATGGGAAGGATCACCAGGAGGGGTGTTCCAGGTAGATACTCAACAATTTAGAGTGGTCCGGATAGACTGAAGGCCAGTGGGGCGTACCAATCAGAACGAAGGCTCGGAGAACGGTCCAGACAGGCTGAAGGCACAGAGAGGCAATCCAGACATGCAGAAGGTTCTGAGAGTGGTCCAGTCATGCTGAAGACTCTGTATATTTTTGTAGAACTATGATCGGGTGTTGAGCAGGCTGCTATGCTATAACAATTAATAGGTTTGTTCCAAGTATTGAACATGTTGTTGGAGTAGGCTGAGGACTCCAGTGTATTTTGGTTGATCGGAAGTTGCTATTAGTGGTCAGACGGAGTTCAAATGATCTTGGTGATCTCATCAGTTCAGAGTGTCTCCGAGGTTTCATCTTCTTGGATCGGGTAATACTCTAGTTGGGGACTGAGAGTGGATCCGAATGAGTATTCGTCGGTTTTGGGCAGGTTTGAGATTAGAATACCCTGTCATTCAGGTTCTGGGAACCGGGTTAGATCTTTTGTTAATTGTTTATGGCATTTAGATAGGGTTGAGGCGGTCCTACTCTATGCGGTAGGCCAAGATACCCGATGCGGGCCGACTGGAAGTCGTAGGCACGGAGGATCAAAGGGATTGGTAGGGTTGAGGCGGTAGGCCAACAAACCCTAAGAATTTCAACTCGATAGTTGAATTTATTAGACATGATTGGTATTCCAACCAGAATAGGTGGTATGGACTAGATATGAGTGGCGTACTGGTTGGCCGATACTGGTAGGTATGTTGATGATGGTTTGAGTTATTGTGATGTGTCTTGGGATTCAATTGTGGTAGTAGTTTTTGTATCGTTATGTTGTTCATTGATGAGAGGGGTGTCGATTAGGCCTTTTGAGTGGCGGAGGAAAGTGGATATCTGCAGGGTCAGAGTGTTGGGCAACTGTAGTGCCGACAGCAGTGTCAATCGACCATCGGGAGCATTCCAGTCATGAGCTGAGCGTCGGGGAGGGCATATCAGGCTCATGCTGTGGGCTCAAAGGCAATCCAGACCATGCTAAGGACCACGTAAGGGTATTCCAGTCATAGGCTGTGGGTATAGAGATTGTGTTGGTTATGTCTGTTGTAGGAGCGTGTTCGGGTTGGATGTGTTGTTGAAGATTCGGGGGAGTTGCACTCGGTTGTGACAAATATGAGGATGGTGGATGAGACGCAAGGATAGATCCTTGGATCTCTGGTTGTGAGTAGACCCGAGTTATGTTCATGGAGGTTTTCCAATCTAGGGTATTCCATCCTGAGGATGACCGGACCCTATGATGGATTGGGTTTGATATGTTTGGTATTCCAACCCGGGGGGTTGATTGGGCCAAGCATGTGAGGGATACGAGGGTATTACCTCCTAGGGGTGATTAAAGCCATCGTAGGCTCGCCTGGTATTCCAGCCCTAGGCTGTTTGGGCCAGGCATAAGTGTTCGTATTCATTAGTGGATCGATTATGTATGATATTATGAGAACTGAGGGATGCATTATCATGTCAGTGAAGAGGGTTCGCTCAAGGAAAAAGGGAAAGTTGGCTTTCTGATACTTTGGACCATCATGATTTTATCAAGTTGGCACGGTGGCATGAAGGATAGACCTTATGAAAAGGTCCGATAGGAATTCACATCACCTTTCACGATTCGCACTTGCGAAAGTGCGTCATGGATCAGGACGTGGTAGTATCGTTGGATGACATTCAGGTCGGTGAGCACCTGGATTTTGTGGAGAGGCCTGTGGCCATTCTAGGGAGAAGGGTGAAGGTTCTGCGACACAAGGAGGTACCTTTGGTGAGGGTACCGTGGGAGCACCAAAGAGGGTCCGAGTGGGCGTAGGAGCTGGAGGCAGAGTGCGGGAGCACGATCCGAGGATCTTCACCGCAGCAGACTTCGAGAACTAAGTCTAGTTTAAGTGGGGGAGAGTTATAACGCCCCGATTCTCGAATACCAATTTATGGTTATAAATTCTCATGAATTCAAGGTCTACTCGACGAGTTTTTTGCCTGACTCGTCGAGTAGCAGTGGGTTTAGGCCACGTGTTTAAGTGACCAACTCGCAGAGCTGGAAGAGTGACTCGACGAGTTGGAGCTGGAGGGTGAAACCCTAATTTCCGGGGTTTCGCACCCTATTTAAGGGACCATTATCCTCCCTTAGTTCCTTTGCAGCATCTTGAGAATCCAGAAACCCTAATTCGTGTGAGTGTGCCCATTTGTGTCTTTTAAAGCTTTGGAAGGTGTATCTTTGTAAGAAGAACTTGAAGAGCAAGTGACTAAGAGCTAAGGACTTGTGGGGATTTGATATCTACCTCAAATGGCATCTCTTGGAAGGCATCAAGTCGTTACCTTGACCTCATTTCATTCTACATCTCATTGGTTAAAGTTTTGGGCTTTTCTAGCATATTGTGAAGCTATTTTTTGGTATGAGCTCAGATCTGAAGTTGTAACTTCAGATCTGAACTCTCCTTGGTCTCTAAATCCATAAAGCTACCAGCTTTGGCAAGTATGAACCCCCCTTAAGTGTAACACCCCATTTCAAGCTTGGTTTTTGGATTTTGAGTCATAAGAGCCTTACATGCACGTAAAGTTTGCAACTTTACGTGATAAGCATGCCTTGGGAAGTTGGATCTGTAGTATGGAGCCTTATCATGGCTTAAAAAGCATCTGTATGGATGAAGGACTGTAGGGACTCGACGAGTCACATGGTAAGACTCGGCGGGTCCTATGAAGATAGTCATGAACTCGACTGGTTGGATGAACAACTCGGTGAGTCTGATTGAAGATTGCTTTCGGCTCGACGAGTGACATGGTGACTCGGCGAGTTGGCAAGTTATGCAAGCAACTCAGCGAGTAGTTGAGGGTACTCGACGAGTTGAGGTCAACAGGGACTATTGGGCTTGATAGTTGACATTGACTTTGACCAAGGGTTGACCGTTTTGACTTTTGAGGATAATTGGTAAGCGGGTATTTATGAGTTTGATCTGTGATGGTTATAGGTGTTGGAGTTTGGGGCAGTGTTTCGGGAGTGTGATTTTGTGGTTCAGTCTGGCATTTGCGAGGTGAGGTATCCTCACTATATCAACAGGGTTTAAGGCACCAAGGCCGACTCTTTCTCAGATTGTATACTTGTATTTGTTTGATATGCTTATTGATCTGTTAGATAAGTGTCTTGGTAATTAGGACGGTATTATATTAACGACCTGGTTTAGGTCGGTATCCAGGTATATAGGATGATGCTATGCTAATGACCTGGTTTAGGTCGGTATCCTGGTTTATAGGATGATGCTATGTTAGTGAGCTGGTGTAGGTTGGTATCCTGTTATATAAGATGATGCTATGTTAGTGACCTGGTTTAGTTCGGTATCATGGTATATAGGATGATGCTATGCTAGTGACTGGTTAGGTCGGTATCCTGGTTAGGATGTTGCTATGCTATATGATCTGCTAACTCGGATTGTTCGTCTATGGACTGTTATGTGATTATCTGTTATATGTACACATGGTTATTTGTTTGGGGGTTGGGTTGAGGCGGGTCCTGCTTCGTGCTGTAGGCCAACATACCCATGGCGGACTCGTAGTCATGTCTGTTGATCAAAGAACTCGTTATAGGGGGATAAGAAAAGGTGAATGCTATCAAAATGTAATTGGAATTTATAATATTGATATGATATTGATATTTGTATTGGCCGGTTGGGAGGGCATATCACATGATTCACGAGTTTTAAAAGAAGTTGTATTTAACCCAACTTCAGGTTTTCCATTTCCCCTACCTGGTTTGTAATTTTTTTTTAACTTTGATTATTAAATACATCATCTATTTTTCATATAACAATTGCAAAATTCACGTTTAAAGACAAATATTACATTTGTGATGTTGCATACACCAACACTCATGGATTTATGACTCCCTATCACAATACGAGGTATTAGTTAGCCAATTTCCAAAGACAACGTGCATTAACTAAGGAGGAAAAGTTCAACCATGCTCACGCACAACTCAGAAATGCTATTGAGCGCACTTGTGGAGTTTTGAAGGCGAGATTGCTAATCCTAAAGCAAATGGTTCCTTATCATTTTACAATACAAAGAGACATAGTGTTTTCTTGTTTTGCAGTCCATAATTTTATAAGGAAATGTAAAATCCGTGATAAATTATTTATGGACTTTGAAGAGGACACTATGTTTACTGCTGAAGTAGAAAGTGGAGGAAGTGATGACCAAAAGGTATGTTAAAGCAAAAAAGTTTCCCTATTAAACTTAGGTCATCCGCAATCATCTTTGTCTACCACAACTTGTTCTTTTTCTATCGCAACTCTTTTACCTACCGCAATTATTCCTCTGCTACCGTAATCAAAGAAGTGAACTGCAATGATGACTTTATAAATAGAGTGCTCGTGTTTTGTATCAAACACTTCTACTTCTACATTCTATCACTTCTTTATCACAATCTCCTTGATATTTTTTTTTCAAATAATAAGATCATTTTCTCATATCTCTATCTTACTGATCATCATCGAAGATCCTTTTCACTTTAAACTGATCTCAGATACTAACTCGTGTTTGAGTGCAAACAGTGTTATAAATCAGTTTGGTGTTTACTTGATATAACTTGTCATTTACATTTCCTTTACATTTCAGCGCTTTACATTTCCGCAACAACGTTTGTTAGATTTGTTAGAACTTTGGGAAACACTTGAACAAACGTTAGTGCAAACAGTGTCTTCTCTCAACAACGTACACCACATTCAATGGGGTATCCAAGACACTGAATATATGACTAATTTGCATAACCAGATTGCTAATCAATTAATTTAAAGTTGTATGCTTAGGATTATGTTTAATTTGGATGTTGTATGATGTTTAATTTGGATGTTATATAAAATTTAATTTGGAATATGCTTTATGTTTAATTTGGATTTTATATGACATTTTATATTTTATTTATAATTAGTTACAAATTCACTATCTTTTAGCACAGTCGTTCAGATGTCCAACCAAACAATAACAAATAATTAAGAGGATTAAAATGATAATTTTCACCATTAAGAGACAGACATTCAAATGTGTGACCAAACATCAATTTATCATTCAGATACATTCATACAAAGTCACTACATCATCCGCAACATATGCATCATTCATATATGAATAATCCACCCCTTAGATGTAGTAAATGATGAATTTTAGTATTTTTTTTAATATTATGTAGAAGAAAAGTTTTTAAGTTCCTATTGTTTTGTAGTTCTCACTAAAATTTAATTCTCTCTCTCTCTTTATATATATATATATATATATATATATATATATATATATATACACACACACACACATGTGTGTGTGTGCGCATTTGAGACCATGAAATTTTTGTGAGACATAAGGACCAAATGCCATTTAGTTTAAAGATAAAAAAAATCTAAAATGCAAAATAAATGGAAAATTTTGAAATTTTTTTAAGTATTATTTTCGTCATTTATTTATTCCAAAAAAATTTACCATTTTATATACATGAAATATTCGAACATAATTTAACGTGTAATTTTATGTAATATTGTAGTTGAATATATAACGTATTCTAACAATTATCGTAGGTTATTATAATATTTTAATAATTATAGTAGAATATTATAATATTATAACGATTCTATTTGAATATTTATAGTGTAATATGTAATAGAATATTAAAATATATTCTAACAATTATTTTTCATATAATGTAAAAACAATTGTAAATTTTTTTAATAAAAAAGTGTCGAACTTAATTTTAATTTTTTTTTCAAAATTTTCCATTTAATTTGCATTTTTGAATTTTCTTTTTATCATCAAAATGTATGGTTAGATTGTGTCTCTATGTCTCACAAAATATTATGGTGTCTTTGAAATATATATGTAACAGCTCAAATTTTCAAATAAATTTTTCATTTAAAATAGAACAACATTATTCAACAAAAGTATTTATTCCAGATTCATTTCAAAAATACAATTAAAAGAATCCCCAAGATCTCCAACAATGGCAGTGTGTACGCATCACGCCGGCGCCTTCCCACGGTCATCGCTAGTACCTGAAACACATACATACAACTTGTAAGCAAAAATGCTTAGTGAGTTCCCCAGTATACGACTTACACACATACGCCTTTCCAGGCCTGACCTTCCGGTCCACAAAACATTGCCTTCCGGCCCGTAACATAATCGCCTTCCGGCCCTTAACATATCGCCTTCCGGCCCGTATCATTTTGCCTTCCGGCCCATAACGTTTACAACACATAACGCATATAACATAACACACATAGCACATACATCATACCTCATACCTGTCCTTTCTGTCACATAACATATCGCCTTCCGGCCAGTATAAACATACATATCATGTTTAGCATCTGCCTTTCTAGTTATAGCATAAATAACATATATCACATACGACCTTCCGGTCTCACAGTCAAACCCTTCCGGGTGAAGTATAGTGAGAAAACTCACCTCGTAGTAGGCAAGCTATAAACCCTTGGAGCTACTCGCACTCGATCCGCTAATCTGCAGACTCCCTATAATACCACATACCTTCATTAATGATCTTATCAAACAAGACACTGACCCTACGAAATTACATACAGGTCAACGGTCAACTTGACCGGACTCGTCGAGTGCAAAGGCGACTCGGCGAGTCTAGACGTCCTCCCCAATTTCCCTGTGATTCCCCTTTCTACCCGTCGAGTATCCCCCTTGACTCGACGAGGTCCTTGTGGAGGAATCGCGGGGCGACCCCGACTCCACTCGCCGAGTCTAAAGAACGACTCGGCAAGTCCCAGTAAATCTTCAAGCTACTCGCCGAGTCTGAAGAACAACTCGACGAGTCCCAGTGAACCTTCAAGCTACTCGCCGAGTCTGAAGAACAACTCGGCGAGTCCAAGCGGATCTTCAAGCTACTCGCCGAGTCTGATCAATGGACTCGGCGAGTCCATGCCATGCAGTCAATCAACTGCCTCCTGTAATTCGCATGGTTCCGAAATATATAGACATGGGACTTCCTGGACCTTTAAACATACTATTACTGGGATTTAAACGCTTGCAACAACACTATAATCTATCTAACCACTAAATGGGTTTCCTAAACCCTAGATTCGTGTACAACACCAAAACAACAGAAATGATCCGAGTATTACCTGGAAAACGTGTTCTCTGTGTCCCCAACCTTCAGAGCTCAATCCTCTTGATCCTCCTTTGACCACAACCTTGCCTCTTCTTGCCTAACAACTCCTTCAAGTTTCCACTAGCCTTCACTCCTGCTCCAGATGCCCACAGACGTTTAGGTTATCTTCAACCGGCCAAAAGACAAGAAATGACGGCCCTAAAGACGTTATATACGATCCAGAATCAAAACGGCTAGGGTTTCTGTTGAACAGCGTCGACTCGCCGAGTCCCTAATGGACTCGTCGAGTCCAGTCGCGAATCTGTGACCAAGACCGTGGTCCTACTCGGCGAGTCAGGCACCAACTCGCCGAGTCCCCTCCTAAAAAAATGCCCCAAAAAGTTTTAAAGAAATACCTGAAATTCCGGGCTGTTACAATATATATATATATATATATATATATATATATATATATATATATATATATATATATATATATATATATATATATATATATATAGTAGTTTATAACCCTCGGGAACCACAGGTTATAAAATCAATTAAACTTTATAATAAAAATTTATACTTATTAATCAATTATTTTAAATAAATTATGAATTAAGAGATATATTAAAATTTTAAAGTTATTATAACTTCAAATTTAACATATAATTAAAAAATGTAAATTTGAATTTTGAAAAAAGTTGTCTAATATATCTATATGACACATATAATAATATTAATGAGAAGTTGTATTACAGTGACACTTGACAAAAAAGATTAAAACTATTTATTTATTAGAATATATACATATATATATATATATATATATATATATATATATATATAGAGAGAGAGAGAGAGAGAGAGAGAGAGAGAAAGAGAGATAGTTAGGTTTAAATGTTTTCACTATCTATTGCGTGCATGTATGATTGATTCTGGACCAATCATTTTAGTTATTTTAAGAAAGTAATTAATGCATATTAAATGCTGAAGATGTAATTAATATCCATTATATCTTCAACATGTAATATGCATTAACTAGTTTCTTAAAATAACTAAAATGATTGGTCTAGAATTAATCATATATGCAAAATAAATAATATATATATATATATATATATATATATATATATATATATATATATATATATATATATATATATATATATATATATATATATATATATAAGGTAGAAATCTATAAGGGTTACCAAATAGTTGAAAAAGAGATTCACAAAAAATATCATCTTCAATGATAAGTAATCTTAAAGTTTATAAATAATAATGTTTAACAGAAAATACTTTAACTCCATGAATCATTTTAAATTCAAAATATCAATATCACCGTCTCAAAACAAATTTGCTGGTGGAGTGGTGGGTGGCTACCATGAGAAAGTGGCACATGGATTGCACGAAAAATAAAAGGCAAAATCATACTCACGTCAATTGTAGATTATTATCTTTAATTAAATGATATCCATCGATCTTATTAGATTCACCTAAAATTTAATTATTTTTTAGATTCATATAAAATTTAATTATTTTTTTTCGCTCATTGATAAGCACATTAAATATAGCAGAGTTAACAAATTAGCAGACTTAAAATCTTTAGCAAACACGTTGTCATTTGTGATAGGTTCCATTCTAGTTAAAGTTGAGACATTCTAGTTTTCAAAGAAAAAACATTATAAATGGTTCCTATGGTTTTATAAAATCTGAAGTTTAGTCCCCGTGGTTTAAAAACGTCAAAGATGGTCCATGTGCTTTCAAAATTTTTGACGATTGATCCTTATTGCAAGGTGAGTCTTCTCACTATACTTGCCTTGAGTGGTACCTTATGTGATTTAGTTGCTTATTGTGATTATTTGTGTATTTGATATTCTGCATTATGTTTTTGTGATTTATGCTGAGTATTGTTATTATGAGCTTGCTGAGTTGGGACCGGAGGGTCCCACTAAGACACATTTACCGGAGAGTCTTATCGAGTTATAGCCTAGAGTGGCTAATGAGTTGTATGTGGTATTTTGGGGAGCTCACTAAGCCTTATGCTTATCGTGTTATGTGTTCCAGGTAGTTCCGATGATCGCGGGAAGGCCCCGACATGATTGTACACACACTCGTATTGGAGATATGTCTTGGAGGATCCTGGTTTATGTGATAAGAAACTTTTTATAAATAAATTGTATTAATGTTGATACTTGAGATTTTTAAGAAATATGACATGTGATTTTTATGTTTAAAAATGAAAAATCTGTTTTGAAAAAAATTTCGGTGTTACAAGTTGGTATCAGAGCCTTGGTTTTAGCGATTCGGATGCACCTCCGGGTGTGTTTGGACTCAAACTGAGGATTTGAGGAAAAACTTTCAAAAGAAATGATTTTTCTAAAACAAGAAAGAGATTTAAGAGAAAACGAGTTGGAGCGGTGAGTACAATCAGCCAGAGCCCGAAATGTGATTTCCCAAGATACCCTTACTTTGTGATATGAGATATTTTGAATGTTCTGTTAGGGTTGCATGATAGAAATTAAGCTAGGTATTTTATATTCTAGGGCTAGAGTTTCCTGATTTGTGATGCCTTAGCCTAGGAGTTGCTCTTGATCAGTGATATCTGCTATTTGCTCTGAGTATGTATTAAGTTTTGAGTCAAGAGATAATCTAGGAGGGGATACCTAGATGAGCTTGAGAGGAGTCTTCCAGATATAGAGTATTTGTGAATTAGAATCCTAGGAGGATGACTTCGGGTGACTACAGACCTGGTGTGGAAGGTAGTATTGGGCCCGTACTATTGGAAGCACCAGATATGCAAGCAGCCTAGTACGAATCCATAGGGTGGTAGGAGTAAGTGATCGAGTGTGAGTATACTCAAGAGAGTCTCTGACGATTTTGTGTTGTGTTTCAGAGACATCATCGTAGCTACGCGCCAAAGCCCATAGAGCAGTAGAGTTAGCGATGACGAGATTCGCAAGATGATTCATGATGAGGTGGCCGCAGCTATTCGGGAGACTATTCTAGATATGTTTGGGTCTATTAAGACCACTCTGATCGAGACGTTTGATGAACGATATGCTGCTGTTTTGGAGGCGGCTTCTGCTGCAACCATTGCAGCTGTCACTGCTGCCAGGGCGTAGGGGGGTGACTCGTTGCTGTATCGGGAGTTCTGCAACAAGAAGCCACCAGAGTTTGATGGGACTCAGGATCCGATTGCTGCGATGAGATGGATCTCTGACATCGAAGGATGTTTCTATACCTGTTCATGCCCAGTGCATTTGAGGGTGCGGTTCGTGCTGAACCAGCTTCGCTTGGGAGCGAAGGACTGATGGAAATTTGTGACAACCAGCTTTACTCCTGCAGAGCATACTACAGTGACTTGGGAGAGATTTGTGATTATGTTCCGTGATGAGTATGTTCCCCCGGTGGAGAGGGAACAGTTGGCCCAGGAGTTCTTGTCTCTCAGACAGAAGACAGATTCAGTGATTGTGATTACTCGGATGTTTCACAAGAGGGCGTTGTTCTGCCCTGAGCATGTGTCGACTGAGCAGACACGTATGAGCCATTATTTGAGCATTCTGAGGAGAGATATTCAAGAGTTTGTGTCGAACTCATCTTATCGGACATTTACGGAGCTTCGGGCAAAAGCCGGGAGGAGGGAGATCGAGTTAAAGACCTAGGCTAGGGAGGATGCGGAGTCTCAGGGGAGGGACCAACAGCCAATGCAGTCCCAGCCGGCAGCCAAGCAGGCTAAGCCCGCCGATTCGAGATCAGGAGGCCAGAAGGGCCGCACTTGTGGCAAGTGCGACAAGAGTCATGAGGGATCTTGTAGGGCGGGGATTTGCTACAAGTGTGGCAAGTAGGGGCATATGGTGAAGGATTTCCCCAAGGGATCAATTGTGTAACGCCTGTGCTTCTGGGCTTGTCATTAATAGCGATGTAATAGTCTAGGTTAACCCTTGTAACCCGTTTTGAAATAATAGAAGTGTATTATTTGAGTATTATGTGTTTTGTGCTTAATTGTGTGTCTTAATTGAATTAAGAATAAAACCGAGCGTCAAAAAGAAATGTTAGATAAGCTCGATATCTATGGATAATGTCGTAGTAGTTGAAACGAGGTTTCCAATTATATAAAGAATGCCGAAATCCGAGTTATAACGAAGAAGTTATGATTTGTTGAAGTTTCGTGATAGAACCGGCAACACTAAATGACGTAAAATGTGAAATTTACATTAGAGCGATATTTAGCCTTACCGAGAGCGTGCATAAAAAGAATGCCAAAATCTGACTTTGTATGAGGAAGTTATGATTTTTCTAAGTTTCAGCTTAGCAATATGCAACCCGAACCTCGAATTCGAGATCAAGTGATTTTTGGTCGAAATAATCTAAACGAGAATCGAAGATCTCGTTGATAGTAGTGCAATGGTGAAAAGATAGACGAAAACGGACGTCAGATGAAGAAATTATAAATTTATAACGGAGTTTTCCTGTCCAGACCTACTAAAACTAAATAATAAAAATAAAGTCAAAATTAGCCGACGGAGTCTAAATGAAAGTTGTAGAGCGTAGTCTCACTTTCACGTGGATATAAAGAATGTCAAAAACGGAGCTCGTATGCGAAAGTTACGCAAGTTTGAAATCTGCTCAATCGAGTACGCCCAACGTAATTTTAGAGTACGCCCAGCATACCCGGAACCGCCTCAGTTACGCATGCAGTGATGTCACTCGAGCCATACGCACGCCATGACGTCGAAGTACGCCCAGCGTAACCAAGATTACACCCAGCGTAATCGAGGTTTTCAGCCCCTATAAAAGGGAGTTGAGGGCAGCCGATTCTTTTGCCCAAATTATCTCCTCTCTCCCGTTTTGCATCGTTTTGCGTGCAACTTATATCCCGAAGCCCCTGTATCATTCTCGAGCCCCGAAGAAAGTCTCGAAGCCCCAAAGATCCCCAGAAAGTGAGATTCCTGAGCGGAAGCTCTGCCCGCGAGGAGCTTAGTTTTTGCGAAGATCTTCCAGATCTACCGAAGAATACTACTTCTACAAGGAGTAGTGTTGTCCAATCATCTTCTGATCAAGTGAGTGTGTAGTTACCTTCTTCTAACGCATAATTATGAAGTATTTTATAAGAAATATGTGTTATGTGTATATTTTGTTGTTATATGTGAGAATGTATATTCACTTTCTTCTATCTCATAGATATGATTTATTCTCTATGAAACACGTGATATGTGTATGTGTCTCATCTGTTTTTTGGAATATGTATTGAATGAGAATGTTATACAGGTTTTAAACTATGTATAAAAATATATATTTTTATCTACTAATATGTTGGGTAGAACATGGGTAGATAGTTGATGTGTGATAAACAGATGAGAGGCCTCGATGTTGTTGTTGTTGATCTAGTTATTCAGCGGAGTATGGATAACGACCATGAACTCTTTCTAGACAGTCCCGTGGAACACAAGCAGGCTCATAACCTATAGGTGTTGTGAACGATGTGTTCACCGGTGTACTCTATCCCCCTCAGGGTTGCCATTAGGACATCTATTGTTGAGGAAACCCCTTTGCAGGAATGTCCGTCCCGATGAAAATCCTAGATTAGGTCCCTTGAGATAGATGTTGTTTAGGGACGTAAAGTGAGAATAACGGGAATGGGTAATTGGCTTATTGTTGGTTGATGAAAATTAATTTAATTATTTATTGTGTGTTGAAAACCCTATATGCTCACCAGGCTCCCAAGCTTTACCCACTCAATTTATTTGTATTATAGGTAATGGTGCGAGGGCATAAGATGGATGAATCATCAAGTTATGTTGTTTATTAGACCGGTTGTTATATGTAACTGTTGTATGGTCTATCTTTTGTTGTTTATGCTTTTGTGCCTGTATCGGAACATGACATCTGAAGTTTTGATTATATAATGAAAATACATTTCTTTATGAAATGCTTTGATATATATTATTTTATCATTTTTTATTTTTGGGAACAAATTCCGAAACTCTTTTAAATCAAAAAGGATTTACTCTGAAATTATTTTAAAAGCATAAATGAAACCGGTCTTTTGTAGCCGAGATTTTGGGGATGTCACAGTTGGTATCAGAGCATTAGTTTAAGCAAACTAGGAATTTGTAGGATTTCTAGATTTAAACTTAGAATGCTAAGTGGAGATTGTGAGATGTGTGTGTTATATTATAGACACGATCACTAGTTTAATTTAGGAAGCTGCCTAAAATGCTTTTATGTGCTAAATGTTATATGTTGCCATATATGATATTATTTGATCGGATCTATGGTTTGTTGCCAACTGGATCTGGAAACCTTATGTGTGTAGGATTCTAAGCGTATGACGACGGTATTAGAACTAGCATGTAAACGTTTCGGAGTGATATGGAAGATCGTAATATCTATCACGAATGAAGATCTAAATTTCACCTTATTCGGTGTATAGATCAAGAATGGCAAGAACAAGAAGCGGTGTTGGAAATGCAAACGAGAACAGGAGTCAACCGCCTGTGATTGAACAAATAGTTGTTGAAGCTGCTGCACCAGAACATATCACCATGGCTGGAGTGCAAGCCATGATTCGGGCTATGTTAGCCAAACAAATGGAAGAAATGCGACAGATGTTGCATGATAATAGGGATGAACCTACCATGCCCATTGAGGAACCTGAATTGATTCCCGAACAATCGGAGGAAGGGAACAATAGTTGCATGGTGAGTCAAGTTGGGACTCAAGGAGAACGAAGGAACGACCCGGAAAGGCGAAACAACAAGGATGGGCGAATGTACAAGAATTTCTTGGGCGCCAAGCCGCCAAGTCTTTCTGGGATCCCAAAGCCTATTGAAATTATGGATTGGATCTCCGAAATGGAGATGGTATTTGAAAGTTGCGACTGTAGCAACAAACAGAAGACTGTCTTCGCAGTTAGACAACTGAAGACTGGAGTCTTGAGCTGGTGGAAGTTGTTGGCAGATACTATGCCACATGGAGAAGCCTTGAAAATTTCATGGGAGGAATTCTTGGAACAAATAAGAGTGCAATACTGTTCAGAGATAGATCTGATTGATCTGAACAATGAGTTCCAAAACTTGAAAAAGGGGAGGATGAGTATAGATGACTATGCTACTGCATTCACTGAGAAAATGAAGTTATTTATGTACGTAGTGCCAACAGAACTCCCCAAGATCGATAGGTTTGCTAATGGATTGCCTGCCGACTTTGGCCCGACAGTCAAGATGGAAACTACTCTGAAAACAACTTTTCGTATAGCTAAGAATGTGGAGTCCCAACAGAAGGAAAAGGTTCTGGAAAGGATAGAGGTTGTTGAGAAAAGGAAGTTTGATCGACCCTCGGGGTCCAACAAGAAAAACAAGTTCTCGAAGTCTAGTTCGAGCGGAGGAGGAGGCGAAGCGGAATGGTGCGACAAATGTAAGAAGAAACATCATGGAAAATGTGAGGTAGTGACCACATGTTTTAAATGTGGAAAGCCAGGGCACTATGCCAATGACTGCACTCTCACTAAGAAAGTTTGCTATGGTTGCGGTGAGGAGGGTCACATCTCGAGGGATTGTCCGAAAAAGAAGGAGGCAACAAGACCCAACATTCCGCAAAAGCCAAAGGCGAGAGCATTCCAGATGACACTGGAAGCTGCTAAAGATGAAGCTGATGTCACTTCAGGTACCTTTCTCGTAAACAAATTGCCTGCCCAAATTTTATTTGATTCTAGAGCCAACTACTCCTTTATTTCGCATGAATTTAGTAGAGAACTAGCTTTGCCTGTCGCTAGACTAGATAATTCATTATTAATCGAAGTTGCTAGTGGAAAGTTTGTACCTGTTAGCCATTGTATGA
Source organism: Lactuca serriola (assembly GCF_051521515.1). NCBI lineage: Eukaryota > Viridiplantae > Streptophyta > Magnoliopsida > Asterales > Asteraceae > Lactuca > Lactuca serriola. Next base: position 37,644,569 of record NC_136413.1, on the reverse strand, counting down.
AAAACATCTTAATTGACTTGAATGGGAATAAGTTTCATGAGGAATTATTTCCTATCGAACTAAACGGTTTCGACATCATGCTGGGAATGGATTGGCTTAGCGCCAATGACGCCGAGATATTATGCAAGAAAAATATAGTTAAAGTAAACCTGCCTGGGAAAGAGTCATTTATGGTGTATGGAGATAAACACATAGTAAATTCTGGAATCATTTTTCTAATGAAAGCCAGAAAGTGTTTGGCCAAAGGACGTACATCATATTTGGCATTTGTGATAGGTGCTAAGAAGGAGAAAAAGGTGATGCAGAGCATTCCTGTCGTATGTGAGTATCCGTAAGTATTTCCCGAAGATCTTCCTGGATTACCGCCTGATAGACAAGTGGAGTGTAGAATAGACTTGTTACTAGGGACGACGCCTATAGCAAAAGCGCCTTACCGACTAGCACCGACGGAGATGAAGGAGCTAATGATGCAACTTCAGGAGTTATTGGACAAAGGTTTCATTAGACCTAGTTCATCACCCTTGGGAGCTCCGATGTTATTCGTGAAGAAGAAAGATGGAAGCGTGAGAATGTGCATCGATTATAGAGAGTTGAACAAGGCAACAATAAAGAATAGATATTTGTTGCCAAGGATTGATGACCTGTTCGATCAACTACAAGGTTCAAGTTATTTTTCAAAGATCGACCTAAGGTCAGGATATCATCAGCTGAAAGTAAGAGAGCAGGATATCAAGAAGACTGCATTCAGAGCGCGATATGGACACTACGAGTTCTTGGTTATGTCGTTTGGACTAACCAATGCTCCAACAACATTCATGGATTTAATGAACAGGGTTTTTAATCTGTTCCTAGATAAATCTGTGATAGTGTTCATAGATGACATTCTGATTAACTCGAAAAGCCAAGAGGAGCATGGCAGACACTTGCGAGAAGTGTTGGAAGTCTTGAAGAAGGAGAAGATGTATGCAAAGTTCTCCAAATGTGATTTTTGGATTCGAGAAGTCCAATTCTTGGGTCAAGTGGTCAACCAAGAAGGGATAATGGTTGATCCAGCAAAGATCGAAGCTGTGATGAAGTGGGAATAGCCAAAAAGTCCCACAGAGATCCGAAGCTTTTTAGGATTAGCTGGATATTACCAAAGGTTTATCCAAGTCTTTTCTTCGATCGCTAGTCCTTTGACAGCTTTGAACCACAAAGGAGCTACTTATGCTTGGAGTGGTAAGCATAAAGAAGAATTCGAGAAGCTAAAGAAGAAGTTATGCAAGGCACTGATTTTATCTCTACCCGATGGAGTTGAAGACTTCGCTGTTTATAGCGATGCGTCTAGGGTTGGATTGGGTTGTGTTTTGACCCAAAGAGATAAGGTGATCGCATATGCATCTCAACAGCTAAAAGAGCATGAAAAGAACTACCCGACTCATGATTTGGAGTTGGAAGCGGTAGTTTTCGCTCTAAAGATATGGAGGCATTACCTCTATGGCACAAAGTGCAAATTGTTCACTGATCATAAGAGTCTTCAATCTCTCTTTAGTCAGAAAGAATTGAACATGAGGCAGCGATGCTGGCTAGAATTACTTAAGGACTATGACTGTGAGATACTTTACCACCCCGGTAAAGCTAATGTTATTGCTGATGCTCTCAGTCGGAAAGTCAATCTTGAAAGAAAAAGGCCGAGAGTGTTGAGAATAGAAGTTGTCTCGAAAATTATGGAGAGTATAAAGAAAGCTCAAGAGGAAGCTTCTGTGAAGAATGATCGAAAAGAAGAACGTTTGGGAAAAACGTTGGTGTTCGGTATAAACAGTCATGGACTGAAGGTGTTCCAGGATCGGATTTGGATACCTAAGACAGGAGGAGTCAGAGATCTTCTGATAGAAGAAGCTCATAAGACCATGTACTCGATTCATCCTGGTAGCACTAAAATGTATAGGGACCTGAAACCCTACTACTGGTGGCCGACGATGAAGCTTGATGTTGCAAAATATGTGGCCGAGTGTGTGACTTGTGCGAGAGTAAAGACACAACATCAGAAACTGTGACATCCCCTAATTTTTCGGCCAGAAAAGACCGATTTAATTTATGCTTTTTAAAATAAAATCAGAGAAATCTTTTTAAAAGATGTTGCGGAATTGGTCCCCAAACAACATATGATAAAAGTTTATCAAAATCCTTCATTAAGAAGGTATATATTTTCCATATATATCAAAACCTCGGGATGTCATGTTCCGATACAGATCAAAAGCATAAACAAGACATTATAAGCCTTTCAACAGTTATGTACAACTACTGGCCTATAATCCAAAAATCTCTCGTTGTCCTCCGACTATGCTTGGGGTCCACTTCCTGTAACATAAAAAGCTGAGTGGGTCAGGCTTGGGAGCCTGGTGAGCATATAGGGTTTTCAACCCACAATAATAATAAACTTTCTAAGTTCATCAATCAACAATAACCCTGATTACCCATTCCCGTTATCCTTACTTTATGTCCCTAAACACTTATCACAAGGGACCTAGCCTAAAGAATATCATCGGGATGGACACTACTGCTAAGGGGCTTCCCCAGCCATACATGTCCTAAAGACAACCATGAGGGGGATGGAGTACAGCGAATGAACACTCTTAGTTCATTAACACCTACAGGTTGCGGACCTGCTAATGTTTCCCACTGGACTGTCTAGAAAGTCCGTGGTCGTCATCCAAACTCCGCTAGATGACTGGATTTCAAAACACATCGAGGCCTCTCCTCAATTTTATTTTATCACACATCACTATCTACCCATGTTCTACCCAACATATTTGTAGATAAAAATACTTATACATTTTAAAACTTGTATAAAACGTCAACTCAATAGTCACCTCAAATAAACAATTAATATATTTACACATAGCACGTATTATAAGGTAAATACTTCATATCTATGTGTAAAATGAAAGTGACTATACACTCACTTAATTTGATGATAATCGGCCAGCAATTCGTTTCCTAAAACGATCGTTTCTAATAAAACAGGGACTTTTATTGAGAAACCGGGCTTTGCAAAAGTCGGGCTTCGAAACCGAAAAAATAAATTTTTCGGGCTTCTCTGGCACTTCGTGGCGTATTCCGGGCTTTACAATCGATACCGGGGCTTTGGGGGATTCTAAGATGAAGAAAATATGAAGAGAGGGGATAAATATGGCAAAACTCCAAAAGTAACCGAGAGCCTTCGCAAGTACCCTTCTATTTATAGGGTCCGAAGTCCTGATCCAACGGCTGAGAAGCTTCTGATCCGACGGCTGAGAGGCTTCGCAGGGGGTGGCTCGCACATGGTCTGTGCATGCGAGGGCTCGCTGGCAGCTTCTAAGTGCACTGAGGCATGTGTCCGATGCGTAGGTGGTCAGCATGTGCGAAGGTCTCGGTGGCACTCGTTGATTGGACCGCGGAGTCGTATCACACATGCGAGGCTCGGAGCTAGGGTGCGAGGTTCGGTCCATATGCTAGCCTCGGATTGGACCTCCCTTCGGTCAAATCAGAATCCGACACGTGGCTTCGCATGACTCAGCAGCTTCGGTGACTCAGCAGCTTCGTGACTCAGCAGGACATGTGGCACTTTTTCAGCGAGGGTGACGTGGCAACTCGTGACTATGCGAATTTTCTCGACTTTCGCGCCAAAACTTCTAAAATCCATAACTTTTGCATATGAGCTCCGTTTTTGATGTTCTTTATATGCACGCGTAGCTAATATTACGCTCTACAACTTCCGTTTAGACTTCGTCAGCTATTTTGACTTTAAATTTTATATTATTATTTTTAACAGACCGGGACAGAAAATCCTTTAAAAATTCATAACTTCTTCATCCGACGTTCGTTTTCCTCAGACTTTTTACCGTTGTGCTCCTAATGACAAGACCTTTGATTCTCGTTTAGGTTGTGTCGGCTAAAAATCGCTCGATCTAAAATTCGAGTTTTTAGCTGTCTACTGCTAAGTTGAAACTTCGAAAAATCATAACTTCCTCATACGAAGTCAGATTTGGGCGTTCTTTTTATCGAACTTCTCGGTTTGACGAATACTACGACTTTCATTTAGGTTACTAAGGCTAAAAAGTAGTTTATCGAAAACTCACTTTTTACGATATTTGGCACCGTGCCGGTTTTGTCGCGAAACTTCGACATTCGACACCGTGCCTTTTCATTTCTTCAAAATGAGTTACAAGGGTTAACCTAGACTATCAACTCAATATAAATGCCTAGGCTAGAAACACGAGTGTTACAGAAACTCTACGGGAGTTTAGAATCATTGCATGTGCCTATGGGTAAGTGGGAAGACATTGCTATGGATTTTGTCACTAAACTGCCCAGAACGAAAAGTGGTCACGACATGATTTGGGTGGTCGTTGATCGATTCACTAAGAGTGCGCATTTCCTAGCAGCCAAGGAGAAATGGTCTATGGAAAAGCTTGCGAATTCTTATGTGAAGGAAATTGTGAGGCTTCACGGTGTTCTGTTAACGATTGTGTCAGATCGTGACAGCCATTTCACTTAACGATTTTGGAAAAGTCTACAAGCAGAATTGGGTACCAAGTTGTGTTTGAGTACAAGTTACCATCCATAGACTGATGGTCAGAGCGAAAGAACGATACAAACACTTGAAGATATGTTGAGAGCATGTACTCTGGAATTTCAAGGTAATTGGGATGAACATTTACCTTTGGTAGAGTTTTCCTACAATAATAGTTTCCACTCGAGCAGAAAGATGGCACCTTGTCAAGCTTTATACGGGCAGAAGTGTCGTACGCCGTCTTGTTGGCTTGAGGCTGGGGAAAAGCAGTTTATGGGACCAGAGATAGTCCATCAAACTGCTGAAAAGTTGAAAATAATTAGGGAAAGAATGCTAGCAGCTCAGGATAGTCAAAAGAGCTATGCTGACAAGAAAAGAAGACCGATGACTTTTGAAGTTGGAGATTCGGTTTTGCTTAAAGTCTCGCCGTGGAAGGGACTTATAAGATTTCGTAAAAGGGGAAAATTAAGTCCAAGGTTTATTGGACCGTTTAAAGTTCTTCAGAGGATTGGGAACCAAGCTTACAAGCACGAATTACCCGAAGAACTGAATGGAATTCATAGCACTTTCCATGTGTGTTATTTGAGGAAGTTCGCGGGAGAAGTTCCCGATATAATTCCAATTTCAGAATTGAGAATTGATGAAAACAAAAGGTTGATTGAAGAACCAAAGGCAATCGTTGACCGAAAGACTAAAAAGTTGCGACGCAAGATGGTCGAGTTAGTGCTTGTCCAATGGAAACACACGAATGAGCCAAATCTCACCTGGAAGACGGAGAGTGACATGATGAGTCGCTACCCGCATTTGTTTGTTGATGTGTGATTCCGGGGACGGAATCATTCTAAGGTGGAGAGAATTGTAACGCCCATGTTTCTGGGCTTGTCATTAATAGAGATGTAATAGTCTAAGTTAACCCTTGTAACACGTTTTGAAATAATAGAAGTGTATTATTTGAGTATTATGTGTTTTGTGCTTAATTGTGTGTCTTAATTGAATTAAGAATAAAACTGAGCGTCAAAATGAAATGTTAGATAAGCTCGATATCTAGGTGTAATGTCGTAGTAGTTGAAACGAGGTTTCCAATTATATAAAGAATCCGAAATCCGAGTTATAACGAAGAAGTTATGATCTGTCGAAGTTTCGCGACAAACCGCCAAGGCTGATTGACGTAAAAAGTGAAATTTACATTAGAGCGATATTTAGCCTTAGCGATCTAAACAAAAGTCGCAGAGTTCGTTAAACCGAGAGTGTGCATAAAAAGAATGCCCAAATTTGACTTTGTATGAGGAAGTTATGATTTTTCTAAGTTTCAGCTTAGCAATATGCAGCTCGAACCTCGAATTCGAGATCAAGTGATTTTTAGTCGAAACAATCTAAACGAGAATCGAAGATCTCGTTGATAGTAGTGCAATGGTGAAAAGACAGACGAAAACAGACGTCAGATGAAGAAGTTATAAATTTATAACGGAGTTTTCCTGTCCAGACCTACTAAAATTAAATAATAAAAATAAATCAAAATTAGCCGATGGAGTCTAAACGAAAGTTGTAGAGCGTAGTCTCACCTTCGCGTGGATATAAAGAATGTCGAAAATGGAGGTCATATGCGAAAGTTACGCAAGTTTGAAGTTTGCTCAATCGAGTACGCCCAACGTAATTTTAGAGTACGCCCAGCGTACCCGGAACCGCCTCAGCTACGCATGCAATGACGTCACTCGAGCCATACGCACGCCATGACGTCGAAGTACGCCCAACGTAATCGAGGTTTTCAGCCCCTATAAAAAGGGAGTCGAGGGCAGCCGATTCTTTTGCCCAAATTTTCTCCTCTCTCTCCCGTTTTGAATCGTTTTGCGTGCAAATTATATCCCGAAGCCCCTGTATCATTCCCGAGCCCCGAAGAAAGTCTCGAAGCCCCGAAGATCCCCAGAAAGTGAGATTCCCGAGCCGAAGCTCTGCCCGCGAGGAGCCCAGTTTTTGTGAAGATCTTCCAGATCTACCGAAGAATACTACTTCTACAAGGAGTAGTGTTGTCCAATCATCTTCTGATCAAGTGAGTGTGTAGTTACCTTCTTCTAACGCATAATTATGAGTATTTTATATGAAATATGTGTTATGTGTATATTTTGTTGTTATATGTGTGAATGTATATTCACTTTCTTCTATATCATAAATATGATTTATTCTCTATGAAATACATGTTATGTGTATGTGTCTCATCTGTTGTTTGGAATATGTATTGAATGAGAATGCTATACAGGTTTTAAACTATGTATAAAAATATATATTTTTATCTACTAATATGTTGGGTAGAACATGGGTAGATAGTTGATGTGTGATAAACAGATGAGAGGCCTCGATGTTGTTGTTGTTGATCTAGTTATTCAGCGGAGTATGGATAACGACCATGAACTCTTTCTAGACAGTCCCGTGGAACATTAGCAGGCTCATAACCTGTAGGTGTTGTGAACGATGTGTTCACCGGTGTACTCTATCCCCCTCAGGGTTGCCATTAGGACATCAATTGTTGAGGAAACCCCTTTGCGGTAATGTCCGTCCCGATGAAAATCCTAGATTAGGTCCCTTGAGATAGATGTTGTTTAGGGACGTAAAGTGAGAATAACGGGAATGGGTAATTGGCTTATTGTTGGTTGATGAAAATTAATTTAATTATTTGTTGTGTGTTGAAAACCCTATATGCTCACCAGGCTCCCAAGCCTGACCCACTCAATTTATTTGTATTACAGGTAGTGGCGCGAGGGCATAAGATCGATGAATCATCAAGTTATTTTGTTTATTAGACCGGTTGTTATATGTAACTGTTGTATGGTCTATCTTTTGTTGTTTATGCTTTTGTGTCTGTATCGGAACATGACATCCCGAGTTTTGATTATATAATGAAAATACATTTCTTTATGAAATGCTTTGTTAAATATAATTCTATCATGTTTTGTTTTTAGGAAAAAATTCCGCAACTCTTTTAAATCAAAAAGGATTTACTCTGAAATTATTTTAAAAGCATAAATGAAACCGGTCTTTTCTGGCCGAGATTTTGGGGATGTCACAAACTGCGAGTGTCAGTTGGTGACTATATGAGACCCCAGTGGGGGAGTGCTTACCGTGTATGGCGATGGTACCATATCCGGGTAAGCCTTCTGCTCTGCTGCCTGGGCAAGGCAGAGTTTACAGCGAGGATGTCGGGGTTTCTTAGCATACGTGATGGATACATGAATTGTGATAGAGAGATCGAGTTTTATTTCCGAGGTTCTGATAGTGTGCGAGTTTCCTGATGTTTTTCCCGAGGAGTTACCGGGTGTGCCTCCTGAGAGGCAAGTGGAGTTTCAGATTGATTTAGTTTCGGGAGCAGCACTAATCACCAAGGCACCTTATCGCCTTGCACCGCCAGAGATGCAAGAGTTATCCTCACAGCTTCAGAAGCTGATGGGGAAGGGATTTATTCGACTGAGTAGCTCGCCGTGGGGAGCGCCGATCCTTTTTTTAGGAAAAAGGATGGTTCACATCGGATGTGCATTGATTACCGGGAGTTGAACAAGCTAACGGTCAAGAATTGTTATCCACTTGCGAGGATCGACGATTTGTTCGATCAGTTGCAGGGGACCGGTCGTTGATCTTGTTGGACCGGTCGTTGATCTTGTTCATCGACGATATCTTGGTAAATTCGAGATCCAGGGAGCAGCATGAGGAGCATCTGCATGAGGTTATTTGGGTATTGAGGTTGGAGAGGCTGTATGCTAAATTCTCCAAGTGTGATTTCTGGTTACGAGAGGTCTAATTCTTGGGACACCTCGTTAATCAGAATGGAATTTTGGTCAATCCGGCCAAGATTGAGGCCGTCATGCAATGGGAGGTGCCGAGATCCCCATCCGAGATCAGGAGTTTTCTGGGATTAGCCAAATACTATCGGAGATTTATCAAGGATTTCTCCAAGATTGTTGTTCCTCTCACCAGATTGACACGGAAGGGCGTTGCATTTGTTTAGGGGCGTGAGCAGTAGGCATCATTCGAGACTCTTCGCCAGAGATTGTGCGAAGCTCCTATATTGGCTCTTCCGGAGGGAGTGGAGGACTTCGTAGTTTTCTATGATGCATCCATTTCGGGGATGGGTGTAGTGTTGATGCAAAGGGGTCATGTGATAGCATATGCGTCGAGGCAAATGAAACCTGATGAGACGAGATACCCCACTCATGATTTGGAGTTAGGGGCGGTGACATTCGCTCTCAAGATTTGGCGTCACTATCTTTATGGTTTCCGGTGTACCATATACACATACCATAAGAGCCTGAAGTATCTGATGGATCAAACTAATTTAAATATGAGGTAGAGGAGATGGTTGGATGTAGTGAAAGACTACGACTGTAAGATGTTATACCACCCAGGCAAGGCTAATGTGGTAGCCGATGCCTTGAGCCGCAGAGCAGAGAGTGCTCCGATCAAAGATATGTGTATGAGGATGATAGTGATGACTCTAGTATTAGATACCATCCGAGAGGCCTAGGTGAAGGCTATGAGGTCGAAGAACTACAAGAGAGAGTGTGTGGTTGGGCAGGCGCCCGAGTTCGTGACGGACAGTCGTGGGCTTATGACCTTCCACGAGCAGATTTGGGTGCCTTATACAGGTGGAGCTCGCCGTATTCTAATGGAGGAGGCGCATAGATCGAGATTCTCAATCCACCCAGGGGCCACTAAGATGTATTTGGAACTGAAGAGGGACTATTGGTGGCCCTGTATGAAGATGGACGTGACTTGGGTTGTAGAAAGGTGTTTGACCTGTCGTAGGGTTAAGGCGGAGCACCAGCGACCGTATTGTCCATTGCAGCCTCTGGAGATTCCCCAGTGGAAGTGGGAACAGATTTCTATGGACTTTATCACCAAGTTACTGAGAACTGCGCGTGGGGTTGACGCGATATGGGTGATTCAGGACCGGTTGACGAAGAGTGCTCACTTCCTTGCTATTAGTGAGAGTTCTTCTGCATAAATACTGGCCGAGATTTATGTGAGGGAGGTGGTAGCTCGGCATGGAGTGCCGACCTCGATAGTGTCAAACCGGGACGTGCGCTTTACTTCCAGGTTCTAGAAGAAATTTCATGAGGAGTTGGGTACACAGTTGCACTTCAGCACTGCATACCATCCGCAGACAGACAAGCAGAGCGAGCGGATGATTCAGACGCTTGAGGACATGCTGGGAGCATGTGTGATGGACTTCGTAGGAAGTTGGGACACTTATTTTCCCTTGGCTGAGTTTTCTTACAACAATAGCCATCATTCGAGTATTGGTATGCTTACCTTTGAGCTTCTTTATGGGAGGAGGTGTCGGACTCCCATTTGTTGGGGAGAGTTAGGACAACAAGTGATGGGTGGCACTGAGATAGTGCCGAAGACGACTGAGCAGATTCAGCAGGTCAGACAGAGGTTACTCACGGCCCAGAGTCGCCAGAGGAGTTATGCAGATAGGCGGTGATCCGAGCTGGAGTTCCAGGTCGGGGATTTTGTACTCTTGTAGGTATCCCCATGGAAAGGGGTGATCCAATTCTGGAAGCGGGGCAAGTTGGGGCCTTCGTACATCGGTCCTTTCAGAGTGGCCGCCAGAGTGCGTAGGGTAGCTTACCGGTTGGAGCTACCTGCAGAGTTGAGTCAAATTCATAACAACATCCACGTGCCCCAGATGAGGAAGTGTGTAGGCGATGAGACGACAGTGGTACCCCTAGAGGACATTCAGGTGGATGCGAGCCTGAATTACATTGAATGGCCGATCACGATTTTGGAAGAGGTGCCCCTGGTTCGCGCATCCCCAATACCTGCATGGCAGCCTAGTACGCCCAACGTAAGGAGCTGGTACACACGGCGTACTCCCTGCCGTTGACTTTTGTTGACTTTTAGGGTTTGGGTCAGATTATGGACATTTAGGGCCATTTAGGGGTAAAATGGTCTTTTGCCTTTCTGTGAGATAGTGTAGCCTCTTGAGAGCCGTGATTAATTAGGTATAATTGTTGTGTATGTTAGGCGGAGGCTAGACCGGTGGTTTGAGTTCGAGTTTTACTGATTTCTTGCAATATGATTCTTCTCACTATAATTGCCTTGAGTGGTACCTTGTGTGATTGAGCTGCTTATTGTGATTATTTGTGTATTTGATATTCTGCATTATGTGTTTGTGATTTATGCTGAGTATTGTTATTATGAGCTTGCTGAGTTGGGACCGAAGGGTCTCACGGAGACACATTGACCGGAGGGTCTTATCGAGTTATAGCCTAGAGTGGCTAATGAGTTGTACGTGGTATTTTAGGGAGCTCACTAAGCCTCGTGCTTACCGTGTTATGTGTTATGTGTTTCAGGTAGTTCCGATGATCGCAGGAAGGTCCCGACTTGATTGTACACATACTCGCATTGGAGATATGTCTTGGAGGATCCTGGTTTATGTGATAAACAACTTTTGATAAATAAATTGTATTAATGTTGATACTTGAGATTTTCGGGAAATATTACATGTGATTTTTATGTTTAAAAATGAAAATTTTGTTTTGAAAAATTTCAGTGTTACAGTTGATGAAGAATATAGAACCTTTGAGACACCAATAGTGAACCAACTTGAAGATATGCTAGTCAGAACTCTTAAGATTTAAGCGAAAACCAAAAGCTTAAAGAGAACAAGTAACATCTTCTAACACTTTAGAAGAACAATGAGAGAGTAAGGGAGGAGGAGCTACGGTTTTTCCACCAAAAAACGAAGGTATGAAAGCCTTCATAAAGCTAAATCATTACCCAAGAGTTCTTAACACTTTAAGCACTCCATATCCTAAAGCCTATATGTCTCCCATGCCTTTTAACCCATGCTTACTTTTCCATATTATATTCAAACGACCATGTCTTATTTCCTAGAAAATAGCTCACTTTTTTTTGTATAAAAAGAGAAGAAAAGTTTATAAAATTCTTATAACTTGTTATAAGATATAAAGTTTAACTTTTTGCAAAAAGACGAAAGAGTCTTTCTAGCCCAAAATAATGTACATGACTTATTAATTCATACGACATGAAATAATATGTTAGTTGCTATTCTAAATAATTATTTCCATGAAATAAATATTTTCCCAATTTATTATAAGAGTTTATGAATATTTATTAAAATCAATTTCTAATAAATAATCAATTATATCAAGTTGTTGTTAGTGTGACCCGTAGGTTGATATGTTAATTAGAAATATCATTTTAATATGACTCTTGAGCATACACAACCTTTCAATCTCCCACTTGCGCAAGACTCATATTAGATTGATAAAGACATTGGTGAACGTATAGCAACATTTCGTTGCCCCCATCAATATATAACTTTGTTCCATTCTATCGATGCCTAATCCCCAGAAGCTCAAGGCTACAGTTGGTGTATAAGGTAAATTTATCAGTTATTCCTTTGCTACAGACATTATGTTTAACATGAGATATAGATCGTAGTTAATCTCATATAAGTGTTCAACTTTACATCATGCATTAGATGTCTAAATCTTAACGAATAAGAGGAACAAAACCCATTTTGACTACATATGCCTCTATCATGGTTAATATCATACCTGATAATAGATTTTCTAACTACCTGATTAAAGAACAACGATTAACTATATCAAAGCACAACACTCTCCACACTTAAGACCCATATATGTATCTACGGTGTTAAGGATACACATCTATTACCTTTTATCACGTATCATTCATGACAGCGATCCATGAAGTGATCTTAAACAGGTCAATCCAACACATGTTCTCTATCAAGTACATGTGAAATTGGTTACAACACTTTGTCAACCATTTCAATTCATATTAGTCTTATTTCATTGTTGCTCCAACAGTAATAACCGACTATGGATTTTAGAGTGAATAAATTTACTCAAGGATTAAACATGTTAATAAAGAACTCAACAAATATTTAATGAAAAGATCATATGTCATATATATATATATATATATATATATATATATATATATATATATATCATAGTCATTACAATAGATGATGCTATAAAATATTCCAATACTCAATACTAATGCATAGATCAAAGCCAACCACTTGAATAGCGAAGTCCAATTACTCAAGCATGACCTTCAAAATTTGATTAAGGAAGGGGATTCATGAAAGGGTCCGCCAAATTTTTATCAATGTGAATTTCGCGAATAATGATTTCACCGTCTTCAACTTTATACTGAATGAAGTTGAATCTCCGGATAATGTGCATGGTCTTCTTGTGTGATCTGGGTTCTTTTGCCAAAGAAATTTCACCCTCATTGTCACATAAGACCTCTTAGGGATCCTGCATAGAATGAACCATGCCTAGAGCTCCAATGAAATTCTTCATCCAATCAGCTTCTTATGGAGCTTCTAAAGCAGGGATGTATTCTGATTATGTAGTGGATTGTGTGATAACACTTTGCTTGGAGCTTTTCCAAGACACTACGCCCCCAATGATAATGAACACATATCCTGATTGCAACTTGCAATCATCTCTATCTATTGTGAAGGAAGTATCAGTGTGTCACTTTACACTTAAGCTTTCTTCCATTCCTCCACAAACGTGGAACATATCCTTAGTTCTATGCAAGTACTTAAGGATGTTCTTCATAGTTATCCAATGAATTTCCCCTGTATTTTGTTGCTAGTTTCTTGTCATGCTCATACCATAAGCAAGATCAGGTCTAGTGTAATTCATGGAATATATGATGGACCCAACTGCCGAAGCATACAAAACATCTTTCATCTTGTCTAGCTCAGCTTTTGTGCTAGGACATT